>NC_047084.1:476567309-477767309 GCF_902459505.1 Geotrypetes seraphini
TATATCTAATTAGCAAACGGAATAAACTTAAGACATCCGTTCGTTAATAAATTCCTAAAACCATTCTAAATGGATATTATATTATATAGGGGGCTACCAGTAAACAACTATGGATGTTTATGAAGCGACACAACACTGTATAGAATACAACGACACACGTATAAAATGAAATGTTAAAGGAAGAAGAATCAACAGAAAATGCAGACTGCGTTAAAAATAATATTAGCGTAATACTGTGTAAATTAGCATTCGGCTCTTAGTATGGTATGGTAATCTCATTTATCTTGCTTTTATTAATACACAGAATAAGCTAAAGACATCTGTATATTACCTGAGTCTCCATATCCATACTACCGACCACAATCATATAAACAACAGGCATAATTCACTCATTATTAAACAAATATAACATGACGTAAAAAGGAAAAAGATATGGGTTAATTTGTTCAAGCAAGTAATACTAATGGTGTATGAGAGGAATGCGTAATACTTTACAGGAAAACAGGATTTAGATAAAGTTGCATTGTATTGAGACATTTTCATAGCCGATAGCTTCACTGTGTTAGTGCCAGCGACATAGATCCAGTTGTGGCGCGAAAATTTCACGCCAGTCAGCACGTGGTTCTTTTACTGATTGCCGACAGCATCGCCATGTTTGTTGAAAGTTTTGATAAGGAATAAAATAATAACAAAACTTTATGGGACACTGTGCACCAAAAACAGAAAACAATCATGTCAGTGATCTAAGACGAATGATATCCAAGCTGTATGATATTAGCAGCGTAATTTCCCACCTCACCATGACCAGAAAACACACAACCGTAGTTAACATAACTCTGAAGAAGCAGTAATAGTAGAAATAGTAGATCCTCTAACTGCACAATCAGACCGCATCGATGGTGGTTGGACTCATTTCTTCTATGAAATCCGCTAGTGCAGACGGTTCAGTGAAGTCCTTTGTGTTGTTATTTATGGTTACCCTCATTCGTGCCGGATACAGCATCCCGTACTTGGCGTTAAGATCTTTCAGTTTGGGACGGTAAGCAAGTAGCTGTTTCCGCATTTGTGCTGTTTTCTTACTCAGATCCGGCACGAATAATATAGAAGCGCCATCCGATTTTAGAGGTGCTTTCGCTTTCGCCTTTGTCATGATTTCAGGGATCTGGCTGAAACGCAGGAGACGAAATATAATCGGGCGTGGGTAACGTGCATTAGGTATTTTGTGTGAGGGTACCCTGTGCGCTCTGTCTATTTCTAAAGGTTTATCAAACTTGTGATCCAGAATTTTAGGAATAAAGGTTTCCAGATATTTGACCATATCTGACAATTCTGATCCTTCAGGCACTCCCAAGATTCTAAGGTTGTTCCGTCGAGAACGAAGGTTTGCATCTTCAAGATCCCGTTCCAAGATGGCGATCTTTTTTGCTTGTGTTTGCAATTCTTTGATGGAGGTTTGTTGCACAGCTTGCTTATCTTCAATAGCCTGTAAGCGCTGCTGAAATTGTGTTATATCTTCGCACATATCCGCTAGATCAGATTTAATTTCAGTGACATCTGTCCCTACATCCGCAAGCATGGATCTTAAAGCCTTTAACTCCGCCATGATGTTATGGGAGCTGTCTTCATCCTTAGATTCATCAGCTACTTTTTTGGGAGAGGGTGTATCAGGTTTGTGTCTCTTCCCAACTTTAGACGTCGCCATTGTATTAAGGTGTAATTCTGCAGTCAGTAAACCCAATTTCCACGGTGTTAATCCAGTCAAATATCGATTGTTTTAAAGAAGCAGCAGGAGCTCCAAAACTATGCTGCCATCTCTCAGTCGGCTCGCTAGCGCCCCCCCAAATCCAGATAAGTTCAAGGGAAATTTAAAGTGCTATCTCTTCCGTGATGCATATAACTGTTGACTCAATTTTTCGATTCGATTCTCCTGCCCAATTAGGTTTTTTTTCCAAACATCCTGGTGGGTTTATTTTATACTCCAAGATATATTCACCTGAAGTGGTTCAAGACACAATATACAAAAATGATAACAAATACCACTTCCAGAGAGTATGTATCCAAAATATATTCTCCAATAGTTCTAGCTACTCAGGAAAAGGCCTCAGAATAGGAGCCTACGCACAGTCCTATCACAGACTGAAACTTCAGCGTAGCTGCTCCTTGCTCCAATCATTGGCCAAAAAACCTGAGAGTTTATTCAATACATTTTAGGTAATTTTTGAATAAATATATATAATTTTTAAACTTTTTTTTATACTTTTTTTAAATTATGGGTACATCTCTCTAATAGTTTGAGAAAGAATTTGACAACTGGATACTTATCTCAACGTTGTCATAGTTAGTTCATGTATTGCCTGTTAGCTGCCAATAAGTTGCCGACGTGGCCAGCATTTTGTGGACATAACACTCGGTCCACTGCTTCAGGGCCAGAGGCAGAGACATGCAGGCATCTCAGCAGGCCACTCAGCTTCTCCAAGCTCCATTAATTCCGCTCCAGGGCTGGCTCTGGGCTGAAGTCTGTTCCATAACATAGACTGCAGTTTTTCTGCCAGAGTGCACTCAGAGAGTGGAGCTAGGGCGGGATTGGGTGTGGGGCTAGGGTGGGATTGGGGTGGGGCTAGGGCGGGATTGTGGCGGGGCTGAATATTAATAGATGTCCCATTTTGATGAAAAAAAATAAATGGTCATGTTATATACAGCATATGAGAGCCAGAAAGCAGCAGTCCTCACCATGGCAACAAACTAAGGTAGAAGTTTGTGAGGAAGGGGATAATGCTGCTTTTGAGCCAAATTTTGAAATGGCTGCTAGTGAAAGTTCCTCTGACATGGAAACAGGGGAATTAAGCACCTCCTGACTTGCTGTTTCGATTCCCATCTCAATGACTTAACTAAAACAGTTCTTAAAGTGCAAGTGTAGCTGATCAATTCAAGATGTCTCTATCCTGCTTGTGTGGATATGTGGGCAGGAGCTTTTGACTTTATGCCCTTCTTAAATCTGAGCATGATCAGTTTGTTTCCACTATCCACTTCCAGCTGATGACATCACAAAGGTGACAGAGTATTGTACAGTATGGTTTTATGATCATTTGTAACTGGCTGTTGGATTTTAATGTTTATTTAAATTTTGGAACTGACTGTAAAATGTCTTGAACTCATCAGGGCTAAGTGGAATATAAATGCCAATTAAATCAAATTAAATTCATTTATGAGGTTCATGTATATTGCAAAGAGTCTAATAATACATTATATTAGGGCAGGAGCTGTTCTAAAAATGTACAAATGGTGTTTGTCTGTTTTTACAGATTTGTAGGACTTCTGAGCTCCATTTTTACAAAATAGGATGTGATTAATGTTGTTTGATGAACATAATAACTATCTCCGAAGTAATGTTTTTTCATCCTGAGTTTGGGTGGATCAAATAACTTGTTATCATGGACATAAAATTAGATAAATAAATGTCATAAAACCACAACCATTAAAAACAAGAAAAAAAACCAACCCCAAATTTTTTGAACATTGACGATTTTTAATTGTTTATTTTTTAATGGCTCACAGCTGAGTATGGTATGTTTTTAGGTAACAAGAATGTATCTAAGAGCTGTACAAATGACATCAAATTTGGTCACAAGAATAGGGATGGAAACATAAAATGGGGCGTATTTACTAAAAGGCACCGAGATTTTGCAATTACTGTGTCTTAATTACCCAAATTAAAGGGGTGTTAATTTGTGATCTTAGGGACACTTTCAGCAGTTTCCAGTTCATAGTAACATAGTAACATACATAGTAACATAGTAGATGTCAGCAGATAAAGACCCAAATGGTCCATCCAGTCTGCCCAACCTGATTCAATTTAAATTTTTTCTTCTTAGCTATTTCTGGGCAAGAATCCAAAGCTCTACCTGGTACTGTGCTTGGGGTCCAACTGCCGAAAACCCCATCAAAATCTACTCCAGCCCATCTACACCCTCTCAGCCATTGAAGCCCTCTTCAGCCTATCCTCCCCCAAGTGGCCATATACAGAAACAGACCATGCAAGTCTGCCCAGTACTGGCCTTAGTTAAATATTTACTATTACTTTCTGATTCTAGATCTTCTGTGTTCATCCCATGCTTCTTTGAACTCAGTCACAGTTTTACTCTCCACCACCTCTCTCGGGAGCGCATTCCAGGCATCCACCACCCTCTCCGTAAAGTAGAATTTCCTAACATTGCTCTTGAATCTACTACCCCTCAACCTCAAATTATGTCCTCTGGTTTTACCATTTTCCTTTCTCTGGAAAATATTTTGTTCTACGTTAATACTCTTCAAGTATTTGAACGTCTGAATCATATCCCCCCCCGTCCCTCCTTTCCTCTAGGGTATACATATTCAGGGCTTCCAGTCTCTCCTCATACATCTTCTGGCGCAAGCTTCCTATCTGGACTGCTTCAAGTCTTCTTATATCCTTCGCCAGATACAGTCTCCAAAACTGAACACAATACTCCAAGTGAGGCCTCATCAACAGGGCAGGATTAATTCTTCAAGGGCCCCTAGGCACCCAAGTACGCTGTGCCCCCCTTGGCTTGCCCCTCCCCTACCCCATCCATGCCCTGCCCCTGTCCCGCCCCCACCCAGTCCATGCCCTGCCTCTGCCCCGCCCCCATTTATCTGTTTTCTTATTTACTTCTTTATTTCCCCTTGTATTTCTTTTTTTTTTTAAATTCAAAACAAAAATTAGCATACCAGTGCACAGTTTTTCTTCTATGCAACCCCCAAACATCTCTGAACAAATCTCCCTTCTTTCCCATCTACTTACCCAGGACTTTAACTCTGAACCCTTTCCATGCATATATAAAAGTGTTCAAATATTTGTAAAGCAGTAATACTATCCGAAATATGTCTATATTAATAACCAAGTTTACGCCTCTCAACTGCCTCACTCTACATCAACCAACTGTAACCCATATGTTCAAAGAAGCGTGGGATGAACACAGAGGATCTAGAATCAGAAAATAATATTAAATATTGAACTGAGGCCAGTACTGGGCAGACTTGCACAGTCTGTATATGGCAGTTTGGGGGAGGATGGGCTGGAGAGGGCTTCAATGGCTGGGAGGGTGCAGTAGGTTTTGACGGAGATTTCGGCAGTTGGAACCCAAGCACAGTACTGGGTAGAGATTTGGATTCTTGCCCAGAAATAGCTAAAAAGAAAAAAATTTAAAAAAATTTAAATTGAATCAAGTTGGGCAGACTGGATGGACCATTCGGGTCTTCATCTGCTGTCATCTACTATATTACAATGTATAAACAACCAAATCTGTAACTCCTCTAGCACGTTCCACTCCATGTATGTTAACTTGCAATGTTTGGCACGATTTACCTTTTGTAAAGCCATGTTGCCTCGGATCCTGTAACCCACTAGATTTAAGGAAGTACACTATCCTTTCTTTCAGCAACACTTCCATTATTTTTCCAACAACCAAAGTGAGGCTCACCAGCCAGTAGTTTCCCGCTTCATCCCTGTGGCCACTTTTGTGAATAGGGACCACATCCGCTCTCCTCCAGTCCCCGGGAACCACTCTGGTCTCCAGAGATTTGTTGAACAAGTCTTTAATAGGACCCGCCAGAACCTCTCTGAGTTCCCTCAGTATCCTGGGATGGATCCCGTCTGGTCCCACGTTTTGTCCACCTTCAGTTTTTCTTTTTCTTTTTTAAATCTTTATTCATTTCTAAACTCACAATAAGTGTAACATAAAATACATACATTTTATACTTTAACATCACTTAATATATCTTCAAATTCTAACTCGTGTCAATTATCCCCCTCCCTTATACCCAATTATTCATAAGTGAAAGAAATCATAAAATATTCCCACTCCCCCATCCCACCCTGGACGTGTATGAACAAAAGGAAAATAAATTAATAATTATTCTATGCAGTAATTTCAATCTTTACAGTATCTTATTAATGGCTCCCAAATATCCTGAAATTTCTTAAAATTTCCTTGCTGCATGGCAATTACCCTTTCCAGTTTAAATATATGACACAAAGAGTTTCACCAAAAGCTATAATTCAGCTTATCCCAATTTTTCCAATTATTCGTTATCTATTGTATGGCAACCCCTGTCATAATGAGTAGAAGCTTATTATTATTAGAGGATATTTGGCTCTTAGCCCTCATTGACATGCCAAACAATACAGTGTCATAGGATAATGCCACCGGATTATCTAACAAACTATTTATTTGACCCCATATTGATTTCCAAAAAGCAAGTATCAATGGACAGTAGACTAACAAATGATCTAATGTCCCAGCTTCAAGATGACAGTACCAGCATCTATTAGATTTAGAGCTATCTAACTTCTGTAAACGAACCGGGGTCCAAAATGCTCTATGTAACAGAAAAAAAACAGTTTTTCAAGTTGCTCATAAACACTCTCCTCCATGAACAGGGCAGAATCTACTCTATTTTCTCGTATAACTTTGCCAGACAATCTCGGTCCTTCTCCAGGATTTTCTTCTGTGAACACAGAACAGAAGTATTTGTTTAGCACATTTGCTTTTTCCTCATCATTCTCCACAATTCGGTTCCCAGCATCTTTTAATTTAGCAATTCCATTTTTCATCTTCCTCTTTTTCCTTTCAGCTAGTGTTGAAAAGATATCTTACCACGTTTTAACTGCTTTACAGACAATACAATGCAGATAGCTATACCTGTTTAGGTGGCATTAACCATGTTGCCTAATCTGTCATGTGAATAGTTAGAGATTGATGCAGAAAGCAACCGTAGGCTGAATGCAGGCTGTCCATTCTGAAAGATGCACAGAGGAATTATGCATGGGTTTTAGCTTGTATTACGTAGCTTGTTCAATGTAGAGAGTATACCACCCACTTTTAATGCATGCCAAACAGAATTTTTCCTTGAGGGTCCTGGGTAGCATAGAAGGTTTGGTGAAGAGGATGTCTTGTGCTGATTTTGTCTTGTTATGTAATTGGGAGGAAACTCATGCAAGTTGTAAAGGCAGATGGTAAGTAGCAAACGCGCGCCTGTCCGAACAAAATTGAAAGCGAGAGCACACATCGGCACCTGTTCTCTGCCTAAATATGAGTCTCGCAAAAATTTTGAGTGGAAACATAAGAACATAAGAAGTTGCCTCCGCTGAGTCAGACCAGAGGTCCATCTCGCTCAGCGGTCCGCTCCCGCGGTGGCCCATCAGGCCTATTGCCTGAGCAGTGGTCCCTGACTATTTCTTTAACCTACCTCTACTCCTATCCCTATAACCAACCTCTACTTCTATCTGTACCTCTCAATCCCTTTGTCCTCTAGGAACCTATCCAAACCTTCTTTGAAGCCCTGTAACGTGCTCCTGCCTATCACAGCCTCCGGAAGTGCATTCCATGTATCCACCACCCTCTGGGTGAAAAAGAACTTCCTAGCGTTTGTTCTAAACCTGTCCCCTTTCAATTTCTCTGAGTGCCCCCTTGTACTTGTGGTCCCCCATAATTTGAAAAATCTGTCTCTGTTTACTTTTTCTGTGCCCTTCAGGATCTTGAAGGTTTCTATCATGTTTCCTCTAAGTCTCCACTTCTCCAGGGAGAACAGTCCCAGCTTTTTCAGTCTGTCAGTATATGAGAGGTTCTCCATACCCTTTATCAGCTTAGTTGCTCTTCTCTGGACTCCCTCAAGCACTGCCATGTCCTTCTTCAGGTACGGTGACCAGTACTGGACACAGTACTCCAGATGCGGGCGTACCATTGCACGATACAGTGGCAGGATGACTTCCTTCGTCCTGGTCGTGATACCCTTCATTTTGTTTGCTTTCCTTGAGGCTGTGGCGCACTGTGCCGACGCCTTCAGTGTTGTGTCTACCATCACTCCCAGGTCTCTTTCAAGCAGTGATCCCCCCCATTTTGTAAGTGAACATCGTTTTTTTTTTCCCCTACATGCATGACCTTGCATTTCCCTATGTTGAAGCTCATTTGCCACTTTTTGGCTCACTCTTCCAGTGTCGTCAGATCCTTTTGTAGGTCTTCGCAGTCTTCCGTGGTTTTAACCCTGCTGTATAGTTTGGTGTCATCCGCAAATTTAATGACCTCACATTTTGTTCCCACCTCCAGGTCGTTAATAAATATATTGAACAGGAGCGGTCCCAGCACCGACCCCTGCGGAACTCCGCTCGTGATCCATTGCCAGTCTGAGTAATGGCCCTTTACTCCAACCCTCTGTCTCCTGTCTGCCAGCCAGTTTTTGATCCATCTGTGGACCTCCCCTTGCACCCCGTGGTTCCATAGCTTCTTAAGCAGTCTTTCGTGTGGTACCTTGTCAAAGGCTTTTTGGAAGTCAAGGTAGATGATGTCTATGGATTCCCCTTTATCCACCTGGCTGTTTACCCCCTCAAAGAAGTGCAATGTTTGTGAGGCATGACCTACCCTTGCAGAAGCCATGTTGACTCGACTTTAGCTGTCCATTGTTATCGATGTGTTCACAGATGCAGTCTTTAATCAGCGCTTCCATCATCTTTCCCGGGACCGAGGTCAAGCTCACCAGCCTGTAGTTTCCCGGGTCACCCCTAGAACCCTTCTTGAAGATGGGCGTGACATTTGCTATTTTCCAGTCCTCCGGGATCTCTCCAGTTTTTAAGGATAGGTTGCATATTTGTCGAAGTGGCTCTGCTATTTCGTTTCTTAGTTCCTTGAGTACCCTTGGGTGAATGCCGTCCGGTCCTGGCGATTTGTCGCTCTTTAGCCTGTCTATCTGCCTGAGGACATCCTCTTGGCTTACCTCTAGTTGGACCAGCTTATCATCCTGATCTCCATTTACGATCTCTTCGGGTTCCGGAATGTTGGTTGTGTCCTCCCTCGTGAAGACTGATATGAAGAACTCATTCAACTTGTCAGCTATCTCTTTTTCCTCTGTTACCACTCCCTTTCTGTCTCCTTCATCTAAGGGTTCCACTTCTTCCCTTGCTGGTTGCTTTCCCTTAACGTACTTGAAGAATGATTTGAAGTATTTTGCTTCCCCCGCCAGTCTCTCTTCATACTCTCTTTTTGCTTTCCTAACCACTCGGTGACACTCTCTTTGGTGTTTCTTGTGCTCCTTTTGGTTGTCCTTTGTTTGGTCCTTTTTCCATTTTTTGAATGATGCTTTCTTGTCGCTTATCGCCTTTTTCACTGCATTTGTTATCCACACTGGGTTTTTTGTTCTATTTTTTTTGCACCCTTTCCTGAACTTGGGGACACACAGGTTCTGAGCTTCGTGCACCGTGCCCTTGAGTAGGGTCCAGGCTTTTCTACGAACTCCATCTTCCTTGTGTTGCTATTGAGTTTCTTTCCCACCATTTTCCTCATGGCATCGTAGTTCCCTTTTTTGAAGTTGAGTGCTGTCGTTGTGGTTCTTTTCACCTTTGATGATCCAATTTCTAGCCTGCACTGGATCGTGTTGTGATCGATGTTTCCTAGTGGGGCTAGTACCGTCACCTCCTTTGCGGGTCCCCCTAGTCCGTTGAAGATTAGGTCAAGAGTGCAATCTCCCCGTGTTGGTTCCGAGACCAGCTGTTCCATGAAACAGTCCCTTGTGGCCTCCAGGAATTTGGTCTCCCTCGTGCAGTTTGAGTGCCTGATACTCCAGTCTATCCCAGAGTAGTTGAAGTCCCCCATCACAACTACACTTCCGCTTTTGCATGCCTGCCTCATTTCAGCTTCCAGGTCCTGGTCGATTTCTTCCGATTGACCAGATGGGCGATAGTACAGACCCAATTTTATGTCTGTTCCAGTTCCTACCGGTAGCTTAACCCATAGTGATTCCAAGCCATCCGCCCTTACTGTTGTTTCCATCCTGGTTGAGGGTATGGAGTCTTTTATATATAGCGCTATTCCTCCACCCTTTTTGTGTGTCCTGTCTCTCCTGTAGAGTTTGTACCCTGGTATGGCCACATCCCATTTATTGTCATCAGTCCACCATGTTTCTGTGACTCCAATTATGTCTATGTCCTTCTTGCTGGCTATGACTTCCAGCTCTCCCATTTTTGCCCTTAGGCTCCTAGCATTAGTATATAGGCAATGTAAGTCCCTGTTGTTTGCCCTCCCTGCTAGTTTTCCTCGTGGTTTTGCGCTCCTGCCGTCCTCCTCATGGGTTGCCAGTCCCCGAGCCTTGTCTTGGTCATCCTCCTCCTGCGATGTGTCTGTTTCGTCTTCAGCCTGTTTCTCCATTTTTGGTTGCCCCTCTGGCTCCCGTTGATCTGTTAATCCTGCATGCTTGTTTCCTTTGTGCCCTGGGCCCCTGCGTTGCGTCCTTAGGTCCTTTTTCCAAAAATTCCCTCCCAGTCCTGAGCCCTCTTTTACAATGTCCTTGCTCAGTATCTTTATTTGATACTTCAGTCCGATGTGTCGAGGTCAGATCGACTATCGGCTTTCCCCTTCTCCTCAGTTTAAAGCCAAGTCTATGACGTTCTGGAAATTGCGTGCCAGCATCCTCGTCCCAGTCGCGCTCAGGTGCAGTCCGTCTCTCCTGTAGAGCTTGTTCTTCCCCAAGAAGGTTGTCCAGTTCCGAACAAAGTGGAAACCCTCCTCTTCGCACCATCTCCTCAGCCAACCGTTTATTGCTTGTAGTTTGCTCTGCCTCCTTGCGTCCGCTCTAGGTACTGGCAGGATCTCTGAGAAGGCTATCTTCCTTGTCCTCAGTTTCAGTTTCCTCCCCAGGATCCTGAACTGGTCAGTTAGTGTAGTCCTGTTGTAGTTCCTTCTGCTGACGTCGTTGATTCCGATGTGGATTACTACTGCTGTCTCCTCCGTCTCGGCTCCCTTCAGGATCCTCTCAATCCTGTCGATGACGTCCTTCATTCTAGCCCCTGGGAGACATGTCACTAGACAGTTCTCTCTCCCTCCAGCTATGTGACTGTCCACTTCCCTCAGGATTGAGTCACCCACTACGATAGCAGATCTCCCCTTCCTCATCTGTCTCTCTGGTCTCTGGTCTGTGTCAGTGGTGCAGTCCTCTAGTCCTTCCTCCGGGCACTGTTGGGTCTCCACCTCATCTGCCTGTCCTGATCCTCTGCAAGGTCCTACTCCCATGTCCTCTGGTGGGTTCTGTCGTCCAACTGTTGGTTCTCTGCTGGGCTCATATTTAGGAGGCGATGCGTGATACTTTTTTGTTTTCCGTTTAGACATGCAAACAACAAGATGCGCTTACCACTAAAGAATGACCCGGGGACAAATTTTTCCCTGTCCCCGTAGGAACTCAATTTCCCCGACCCGTCCCCGCGAGCTTTGCCGCTGTTGCTGTCCCTGCCCCATTCCTGTAAGCTCCGCCTTAACCGCACAAGCCTCGGACACTTGTGATTTTAAAGGGTTTGAGGCTTGTGCAGATGAGCACGGAGCTTGCAGGAATGGGACGGGAAAATGAGTTCCCGCGGGGACGGGGAAAAATCGGTCCCTCTGTTATTCTCTATTTACCACAAAACCTGAGCGCATATATCTGGCACCACCTACACACACACATTTGCTGCAAGTTTGTCATACATAAAATTTGCTTCTTGTATGCTGCGGTATTATGTTTGCACGTCACGTAGAAGCCATACACTCGGACTTCTGCAGCTCTCCCGCGAGTCTTTCTGCATTAGGGCCAATGTGTGGTAATTCCTCTATGTTACTGTAAGGCACAGTCTCTTCCCCTTCCCTGGTAACTATTAACAGTTTCGGTTAGCATAATTAGAGTGCATTAAATGTTGTAGTAACAGCTAACGTGGTTTAGTATAGTCAGTTCTTGTTATTCGCGGTAGTATGGCTCCCGGGAAAGTCCGCTAACTGCGTCTATGGGAAAATACAGGTTAGGTTCCAGCAGTACACCTTACACCTCAAAACTGGGTAAAGTGAACTGCAGATCCTATTAGGAGAACAGGGTTAGATTCAGTGTCCCCCTCCTCCCCCCACACCTGTCTAAGTTGTGTAGTTTTGGTAGAAAAATAATCAGCCAATGAATCTGCTGTTGGAGCCAAATGATTCAGAGTTAGGGTTACCAGATGTCTGGATTTCTCTGGATATGTCCTTCTTTTGAGGACATCTCCGGGGGTCTGGACGGCTTTTCAAAACCCGCCACTTTGAAAAGAAATTGCGTCGGGAGGGGGCATCCATGCATATGCGGATGTAACGTGGTGATGTCATGCGGGCACGCCTTCCTGCCTGATGAACAGGCAATGAGGGCGGGGCTGGGGCATGCGGGGATGAGTGGAACTGGGTGGGCCAGGGGGGGCGGGACTAACGTAAAATCTGGTAACCCTATTCAGAGTTGAAGGAGTTGAAGTAAGCTTTGATATAAAAAAAGGCACCTTGGAGGGTTATCCGCGCAATAAGCTTAGAATAGTATTATTTCTTGGCATCCTGCAATTTACTATTACATTCCTTCTGAAGAGATTTGCAAATATGCAGCTCGGAAGAATTGCACCTTTTGCGCCAGACTCTCTCGGCACGTTTAAGCTGATGTTTCAATAAGAACATAAGAATTGCTGCAGCTTTGTGAAAGGAGCCCTTAAATTCCTGCTAAACGTTTGTATCGAAAGCATTTACGTGGAGCACACTCTACTATATAAACTACTATGTAGGATCATAACTATATTACTTGCAATTACATTTTACACAGAACCCCCCCAATAACAAAGAATAGCTCTCCTCCCTCCCCCCACCTAAGACTTCTTTACAATTCCTTGCAGTCTAGTAGTGTAGCCAGGGCTTGAGTGATCCCCAGTCGCTCTTGTGCAAGTCAACTCTACCGTCAAAATGGCTGCTGTGACCTCTTGTGGAACTCTTCTGAGACTGCCACTAGGGGTCATGGTAGGGTTACCATTTTTTGGGCCGCAAAAATCCAGACACATGGCCCCAGCCTGCTCCTCCTCTGGCCCCGTTCAGTTCTACCCTCAGCCTCCAGCCCTGCCCCCCACAAACCTCCTCTCTTCTTCCCTGACAAGCTCCAGCCGCGTCTGGAGGGCCTGGAGCATGTGCGGATGTGTGTGACATCATCCACACATGCTCAGATGCTCTCCAGATGTGACTGGAGCTCATCGGGGCTCTCCGAAACCTGGACAAACTGCCAGGTTTTGGAAAGTCCGCCGGGACTCCAGACAGTCCTCTAAAAAGAGGACATGTCTTGGGTTTTCCTGGACATCTGGTAATCAATTTGAGAGCAGAGCCAGCAAGGGCAGGAGCAACTGGGGATAACTGCCTGCCCTGACTATATTTCTAGATTGTCAGGGATTGTAAGATAGGCCTGTGGAGGACATTTCTAGGTGGGCAGGGGGAAAGGCAACTCCTGTTCAGAGGGGAGGGGGGGAGAGGAGGGAGGGAGATAAATAAACAGGACAAAGCACAAATGATCAGCTTCCACTGGAAACAAACAGTCGGTTTCAGCTGAAACTGAAACCATGGCCATAGCCTTTTGGCTGAAACTGAAACTAGGCAGAAAAATTATTTCGGGCCAGTTTCAACAGCACCGTAATCAAAACAGAACCCAAAATTCAGTTGGCCTCTATACCCCATAGTCCCTGTTGCACTTCATTATATTTGGGGGCAGGAAGCTCTACTGCATGCCAAAGACTTTTCTTTGACTGATGCTGAAGTACCATTTTCTGCCTCTCTTTATGCAGAACAGCTATGCTTTCGAAGAATTCCCAGAGATCTATCGGCTTTTTCCATGTGGTTATGCTTCACTTTATATGCTCCAATAGTTAATTTACTTTGCTGCTCTCTTACTATTGGTTGATGGCTATTTTAACGAGGGGATACTGGTTATTATTTGCCACTAGCCTAGCAGAACTGGTAGCGATTCCACTTCTTCCATAACCTCACCTCACTGCCATTACCTTACACATCTTAAACTTTGACTATCTTTGATCATAGCCTTGTAAATTTTAACCAACATCTTATTTGTCTATCTGCATGACTAAACTGTAAGCACCATAGAACAAGAACAGTCTATAATGTACAGTGCTAATAGTATAGAAGTGATAAGTAGTAATACCGTGTTTCCCCGAAAATAAGACAGTGTCTTATATTAATTTTGGGCCCAAAAAATGCAGTAGGGCTTATTTTCGGGGTAGGACTTATTTTTTTCATGTGCATGATCATCTTTCCCTTCCTCTCCTTCACCCCAATTCTTCTTCTTTCTTTTCTCTCCCCTACATGTGAAGCATCTTGCCTCCGGTCTCGCCCATCTCCTTGTGCCTTCCCTCTGCAGCATCTTTCTATCCCTCCCTCCCATCCCTCGTGTAGCAGAACCCTTGCACAGCTTCTATCCCTCCCTTCCATGCAGCAGAACCCTTGAGCAGCCCCCTGCCCCTGCTGTGCAGCTGAATTCCCGCTGACCCTCCCATCCTTCCATCTCTCCCTCCCATCCGAACCCCGCTGGCCGTGAGACCTACATACCTCCCTCCAAAGAGCAGTGTTGGCAGCACTCTAAACAGGTTGCTTCGTGGCCTTCTCTCGCCGGGGCCTTCCATGTGCCGTGTTACTGATGACATCATCAGTGATGCAGCAGAGGGAATGCCCCGGCGAGAGAAGGCCGTGAAGCAGCCTGTTTAGAGTGCTGCCAACACTGCTCTTTGGAAGGAGGTATGTAGGTCTCGTGGTCGGAGGGTTGGTGGGGTTTGGACGAGAGGGAGAGATGGAAAGATGGGAGAGTCAGCGGGGGTTCAGCTGCCTGGCTGGGGCGAATCCAGGGACTAGGGCTTATTTTGGGGGGTAGGGCTTATAGTAAGACCTACCCCTAAAATCATGCTAGGGCTTATTTTTGGGGAAACATGGTAGTACCATTTTCGCGAAATTGGAAAACAAATAATTGTAAAAAAGAGACCCTGGTACTGAAATAAGGAGTAGAACTGACTTGCCAGCACATCACCACCTTGAACTGACTTTCACACTACAATGAATGTAGCACAAGAGCTCAGAGTTTATACAATAACTGCAGGATGTAATAATGTAGAGGAGAGTGAAAGATGACACTTGTCTGAAAAACCTAAGAGACACAAAAGCACAAACACAGCTGCCTCTTTAACATACAAAGCAGCGCAAAATCTATACAATGGGAGACATTTGTTTCTTGCTCTTCCCCACATGTGTATTATTTTTCTAAACATGCAACATTTTTTGGTAAATGCTGCTTGGGGAAGGGGTTTGTGTGTGTGTGTTCAGAGGCCCATCTTTGTTCTTCTGGGGCAAAGTGAATTTTCATGTAACTCAGCCCATGTGAGGCTGCTCTGTTAATTACAAATACAGAACTATAATTGGCTTTGGAGCTTTGTAAAAGGGGCCCTGAATGTGTACTAATAAATGCACATCTCCATTCTTTGCTGCCAGAGCAATAGCCAATATCCTGCCCTTGGCCAGGGCTGGCCCAATGACTAGACTGCACTAGATGATTGCCTAGAGTAGCTGATTTTTTTTTATTTTTTTTTGGGGGGGGAGGTGTTAAATAGCATCTGCAGAAGTGAAATAGATTCTGACATCAGATATCATATAGATATGCATGGCGGCACAACTATTAAAAAAGAGAAAAAAAGGATAAGGAAAATAAAGAACAGAAAAAAGGGGAAAGATAAGGAAGAAAAGAGAAATGAAGAAAGAAAAGTAAGGCGTTCAGTACTGGTCGCCGTACCTTAAGAAGGATATGGCGATACTCAAGAAGGTTCAGAGAAGAGCAACAAGGATGATAAAAGGCATGGAAAACCTTTCATATGCTGAAAGGCTAGAGAAGCTGGGGCTCTTTTCCCTGGAGAAGCGGAGACTCAGAGGGGACATGATAGAAACTTACAAGATCCTGAAAGGTATAGAGAAGGTAGAGAGGGACAGATTCTTCAGACTGGCGGGGGCAACTAAAACAAGAGGGCACTGAAAAAAATTGAAAGGAGACAGATTCAGAACAAATGCTATGAAGTTCTTCTTCACTCAGAGGGTGGTGGACACCTGGAATGCGCTACCAGAGGAGGTGGTAGGGCAAAGTACGATTTTGGGTTTCAAAATGGGATTAGATGATTTCCTGAAGGAAAAGGGGATTGAAGGGTATAGTTAGAGGGTTACCATACAGGATATTAAAGGATTAAGGAATAGAATGTTTTAGGTATAAGATTACTTACAGGTCATGGACCTGGGGGGGCCGCCACGGGAGCGAACTTTTGGGCAGGATGGACCCATGGTCTGACCCGGTAGAGGCAATGCTTATGTTCTTATGAAAAGGACAAAGAAAGAGAAACAGCTCTCAAACAGATGGGTCAACTAAAAAAAGATGGTAAGTCATGAATGATGTCATAGTGTCTGCTTCACTAAAAAAAAGTCAACCATCGAAAAACACATAACAAAATATTATCAAAGTATCAAAAGAATGAATAAAAACGCTGAGCTGTTTTTTAGCACTGGAAAAAGGAACAAAGAATCAAATAAGGAAGTACTGTATATAGAACAACCAGTCTGTGATAAAAACCAAAATGTAAAGCGTAACAAGAGCAATTAAATGTTATGAAACATCAGCTATACGAGATATAAATATAGTTGTTCATACATATAAGCAGACCATCGATGCACCCATTATGATTGGACACAATAAACTTTTTTTTTGTTTTTTTACGTTATCCTGTTGGTTCTAATTCCTGTGGAAAGTCCATTTGTCCCATCCCGCTGTTTTCTGCTGAACTCGGTGATATTTCTATAGATTCTGACATCCACAGAAACTGAAGGCAATAACAAGAGGTGCTTTCTACCAACTGGGAGGAGGAAAGTTTTCAAATAGCCTAATCGCCCAGCTTATTCTGGGAGGGGTGGTGTCGATGTGATCATAATTGGTTTTTTTGGGGGGGGCAAGAGACCTAAAAGATGTTTGAGGGGGCATAAAGCTGAAGGTTTCCAACTATTCCAAAGACACCTGAAAACTTGGCTATTTTCAAAAATGTAAATTTCCGCTTCCCCCTACCACGAACTCCCACTGTACTTCCCTTTTAATTTTTGGAAACCATGTCGCGCTCTATATTTATAGAGAAGATGCGGTATATAAGCTTAATCTTTAAGATCTGAAGAAAAATCTTGACTAGTAGTCCCTTCGCTAAAATTCATTTATTCAAGGAGGGATACAATTTTTTTTCTGTTACAGCCCCTCAAATTTGGAACTTGCTCACGATCAACATAAGAGAAGAAAAATTACTTAGTAAGTTTAAAAGTCTTCTAAAAAGCTGGCTTTTTAAGGACATTTTTAACTGAATCATTTAAATTCTATTACATTAGGATATTTTACAGTGGACTAGTAGTGCTAGTAAACGAAAATTAAGTGGGTAACCTTCCCCAACCTCCTGTTTTATCACCTACCCCTTTTTATTTGTTTACAAATTGTATTTAATCCTTCAATTTTTTCCCTCCCTTTTTCACATGTATTGTTTTGTTAAAATAGTACTAATTGTCTTGTTTTGTTTTTTTTTAAACCTAATTTTTAACTAAATGTAAATCGCATTGGATTTGGATTTTGCGATCAAATCAAATATTTTAAATAAACTTGAAACTTAAGGTTTAGTTTAGTTTAGGTTTGCCTAGGGAATCTAATACACTTGTACCAGCCCTGTCTTGTATTTCTGGTTTTCATAGTGAAATCAATGGAAAAGCCAAAAACCAGGTCTAGATTTTTGTGGTTGACCTGAGTTGGATTGCCCACTCTATGCTGGTCTTTGGTGCTCTCTTTTGAGGGGTTTGAATGTCTCCTGACTCTTGTACTTCTTTTTAGCAGGTTCTCAAACTGTCTATCCTGTCCACCCTATTGGTTGAATAGAACCCGGAGGTATCACATTGATCCATTGAATGGAGTCAAATTATTTCCTGTTAAAAAAAAGTTTGTGCTAGGGTATAGGTGGTTTTTGGCTTCTGTTCTATCCTGTACTGTAAGCAGCAGACTGTACATACCTTACACACGGACTTTGTACACCCCGCTTTATTTGACTGAAAATGGAAGGAATCCAAACTATCTGATTTCAAGTTGTTATTGCAGCATAGGGTGGTGCTGTTGACGTCTCATCATTTGCTTGTCTCCAAACATGGTTTTCATTGGCAGTTTCCTGCTTTCCTAATTTGTTATTCTTCCCTTCCTTCCATGGTCTTTTCCCTTGGACATGACCTAAGTGCATGTGAGCTACACAGAAGGATTTCTCCCATGTGATGAGGAGCAATGTTCATCTGGAGAGGGTTTTTAAAAAAAACAACAAAAACCACAAAAAAACTCCTGGAATGGAAAACAAAAATGAAAATATTATAATACCCTTGTATCCATGTACAGAGAAAAGTGACAAAAATTATAAACGGTATGAGGAAAGGCTAAAACGACCAGGGCGTTTCAGCTTGGAGAGGAGACGGTTCAGTTAGGGGGTGATATGATAAGAGGTCTATAAAACATTGAGTGGAGTGGAAAGGGTAGATATGAACCAATTGTTCACTCTTTCTAAAAATACTAGGACTAGGGGGCATGTGAAGAAGATGCTAAGTAGTAGATTTAAAACAAACTGGAGAAAATATTTCTTCACACAATGTATAATTAACCTCTGGAATTCGTTGCTGGAGAATGTGATGAAATCAGCTAACCTGGCGGGGTTTAAAAAAGGCTTGGATAATTTCCTAAAAGAGAAGTCATTATTGAAATGGCTTGGGGAAATCCACTGCTTATTCCTAGGATAAGCAGCATAAAATCTGTTTTACTACTTGGGATCTAGCTAGGAACTTGGGACCTGGGTTGGCCACTGTTGGAAACAGGATACTGGGCTTGACGGACCTTCACTCTGTCCCAGTATGGCAATTCTTATGTTACATTCTTAATATGGATTTACTGTGACATCAGAGGCATCCTTTTATTGTGCATTAATATGAAAGAATATGGCTAGAGTCAAAACTTCAGCGGACCTCATTTTGAAGCCTTTTTTTTTAAAAAATACACTTTTAAGGGAGCAGAAGTTTTTGACTTCAAGTTTCAAGTTTCTTTATTTTTTATATACCGTCTATCAAAATACATATCTAGATGGTGTACATTATAAAAGATTATAGGAAGCAATTACAATAGGTAAATTAAAACAATAATTTATCAAATATTAAAAATACTGGACAAATTCAGATTAACATACATGAAACAAAAGGAAAGCAGGGAGAGGTTGTTTAAAATTAATAAAAAAAAAAAAACACTTGCTCTATTTTTTTTTCTTTAAGCATTCTGGTTTTTGATTTCTGATGGAATGGTATGGTAAGTTCTTCAGCATACACTGGCTGTGATAATCAGCTGCCAATTTTGCTGAAACCTCATTTGATAAGTGTGGCATCTTCATGGGCGGAGTCCTGGGTAGTTCTGCCTGAATCTACAGGGCAGCCTCATGGTCCATGCTCCCCATACCTCTACATAGTTTTAGAGTGGACACCGCATTTTGGTCCTCGGTTTTGTAAGCAGACATATCTGTCCCATTCTAGATGTCAGATACTGCTTTGGTATGTCATCTAGAGTCCAGATTACTATATCCTTGTACCAGAATGGAAGATTAGATTCTTACCTGGATAATCTTCTTTATGGAAAAGGATATAGGAATCTGGATGCCCATCCTGTCAGTTCAAATTCACTTGCTTTCTGCTTCAGATGGTTCAGAGGGTCAGAGGTTCTGATCTTCTTCCAGTCATTCAGATGAAACTGTAATGCTTGAAAAAATAAATAAATAAAATAAAACAAGAATGGGAAGCACTGGGGGAGACTTTAAGAGCTCCATACATGTTACTGCTAGTTGCACGCAGAGAGGTGGTTTCTTCGTTTCACCTAGGTTTTATAATGTTGGAAGTTAACCTTGTTTATATTATTTGTTACAGAGCAGAACAGAACAGAATACATTTGCAGGAAGATTCCCTGTTCCCCTCCTTTTGATTTCCTTTATTGTAGTGGGGATCGACTGCTTTGGTACAAACTGAAGGTGGCAGTACAGCCCACTGGGGAAGGAGGAGGCGCTCAAAAAATGTAGAGAAATCCTTCTGCAAGCAACTCATGGGAAGAGGGTGATCACTAGAGTCCAGATTCCTACAGTATATCCTTTTCCTGACAGAAGATTATCCAGGTAAGAACCTAATCTTCCAATCCAATGCTGGGTACTTTTTCTTTTTAAAATACAAAGGGAGCAATTAATTTGTTTGGAAATAAATCAGTGGCTCTTCTGTTATAGTTGAAGTGAGTTGGTTTAAAATGATGAAGGATCTTCTGTGAAATGGAGCTCTTTCTGTTGTGTGCCCCAGTAAAGCTTCTCTGTGATTTGCAAGCCTTCTCTCTTGCACTTGGTCAATGACTGCACAGCTGTAATAATTTGGGGTCTTAGGATGACATTTCAGGGATGGGCTGACATCAGCTCCTAAATCAGACTCAGTTCTGCAAGGCATTGTAGATATTTTTTTGCATCAACAGTAATTCACTTTAAATCCTTTTCTATAAACTGAAACTACTAAAGCCATCCCTTCTGCAAACTTGCATCTCCTATCAAGGATCAACTAAGACACAGATCTAGAGTAATACATCTATAACAGTGCATCTTCTTCAACCACTGTGGCTCACCTTGAGAGTGCAATATTACACATTAAGTGTTCCTTTAAATATTGATTACTTACCTCTTCTGCAATGTGGTACTAACTAATGTACTTTTCTCTCTGGGAGTATCAGGAAGACATTAGAATCTCACTCTGGTAAGTGATACTTTTATTTTAGTAAACATCCCTGGTTTCCTGTGATG
The DNA here is from genome assembly GCF_902459505.1 of Geotrypetes seraphini. NCBI lineage: Eukaryota > Metazoa > Chordata > Amphibia > Gymnophiona > Dermophiidae > Geotrypetes > Geotrypetes seraphini. The sequence continues at coordinate 476,588,050 of NC_047084.1, forward strand.
TGTAACTAATGGAGTGCTAAACTCTCAGGGCCGGTTTAAGAACCAGATTGTACACGTGTTACCAATCAATCATGTTTCTAATGCTAATTAACATAGCAGGGACACAATAAAGCCACAGATCTTGCATACATTACTTGGCTCGGGTTACCATTTTACAACAATCTCTGCTCCCAGAGAACCAAAGTAATTCCATGGAGAGTGAGACCTGCGCTCCTCCACTGTGCCTCAGTCCCAGGAATAGCAGGAACTGGGCTGTGTTACCTGTCAATTTTACCATGTCCTCAATTAATGAGGTTTTAAAAAACATATTTAAAGAAACACATAGAACAATAAAATCTGAAATATTATTATTGTAAGTGCCTGCTTGCAAATTCAGAGTAACCAGAATGCTGAATTTCTATCCCTCATTGTCCAAATTATTTACAAACAGCATTACAGAGCATCAAAACCTTGGCAGTTTCTGGGTTTCTTGTCCTTTAGTAGACCAATAGGTAGACGTACCAAAATATGAAATTTTGGAAAGATACCATAGGTGACATACCAAAATTATTATATAATTTTTTAAAATGTTTGCACAAACACGTGTCAATTACAAATAAAAGATGCCTAAAGTTACAATCATAAAAAAAGAAAATAGGAAATCCTTTTATAGATCCTAAGAAAATTAGAAATGTAAAATACTTCAATTAGTGGGGACCAAGGAATCCTAGATCATAAATGAAGTCCCTCATATCTTCATAAAGGAAATATGAAGTAGAGGTTCAGAATCCATTCCCTATCATTAAACTTGGAAAAGTGTTCTGAGAAGTAGAAGGAATGAGTAAAGAATTCTCCATGATATTGGGAAAGAATCAACTATTTTTTTGATGTTGGGGTTTTTTTTTAAAAGAAAAGGCTCTTCAAAGAATTAGATCAGAAAATAAGGAAAACAGGTGACCAAAGCATGGGTACAATTGGGAATAAAAAGGTTATTACTCCAGGAATAGTTTATTGATCAAAACTGGACACATGAATGGTTAAGCAGAGGTGAATTGAATCCGAAGGATGAATAATTGATAGTTGCAGTTCAGGACAGCAGATTCGTAAAGCTACTGATCGTAATAACTATTTAAAATAACATAGTTTCCATCCATATAGGTATAAACACAGCCTGCCAATCAGTCAATTTCTTTGGGTTAGAAGAATATGCCGTACTTTAGACGAGTTCAAAATTCAATCTCGTATTGAGCTTCATAGAATATTTTTGCAGAGGGGATACCCTAAAGATGTGGTTAAGAAAACATACTAGCAAAATAGTACTGTGAGAGAACTTAAGAAGAGAGTCTGACTTTTGTTGGACCATTCTCTACTATGTCTTCAACTATGACTACGATTGTTCATTGGCACTGGCTATTGCCAGTGAGCTTGCCTAGACTTATCTTTGCATTTCAGTGGAATAGAACTATTGGAAAATATTTATCCTCTTCCAGACAGGAAAGTCAGTTGGAAGGTAATTTAACTAAATGTGGACAATGCCAATGGGGTGATACACTACTGGAAGGCCCAAGGTGGCATCATCCTGTAACTTGGAAAAAATATTTCTTAAGAGCTCAAGCTTCATGTAATACTGCCAATGTAATTTATTTAATTTAATGTCCTTGTAAATTATGCTTTATTTGCCTCACTGTATGTCCAATTAAACTCCGGCTAAATGAACATAAATCTCGGCATGAAGTCTTGGCAGCCATTTTGAAACTCTGTTAGTGGCGAATCTAGCAGTGGGCAGGAAAGACCAGGGATATTTCCAGCCCCCCGAAGAGACCACAATTTTTTAAGGTAGGCCTGGGGAGGGATGGGAAGGAGAGGTACCAGACCCAGGGGAGGGGGGAGAGGAGAGGAAAAGAAAAAGGGAAGGAAAGAGATGCCAAAGAAGGAGAGAGATGCTGGGGCAGGAAAGAGAAGGACAGAGCAGGAGAGAGATACCATGGAAGGGAAGGACAGGGGAGAGATGCCAGGGCAGGGTGGAGGTACCAGACCAGAGAATGGAATGAGGAGAGAGATGACAGACCATAGGAAGGGCACAGGGGAATACAGAGATATCAGAACATTTGAGAGAGAGGGAAGAGATGGTACACAGGGATGGAGGGGAAGGGGGAGTTAGTGAACAGGGTATTAAAAGAACTAAATGAAATTACTGTTGCTAAAATCGTCTGTAGTACCTGAAGATTGGAGGGTGGCCAATATTACACTGAGTTTTTTAAAAAGGGCTCCAGGGGAGATCCAGGAAATTACAGACCAGTAAGCCTCACTTTGGTGCCGGGCAAAATGGTAGAAATGATTATAAAAAATAAAATTGTGGAACACATAGACAAATACGATTTAATGAGATGGAGTCAGCATGGGTTCAGCCGAGGGAGATCTTGCCTCACCAATTTGCTTGACTTCTTTGAAGGTGTGAATAAACATGTGGATAAAGATGAGCTGGTTGATATAGTGTATCTAGATTTTCAGAAAGCTTTTGATAAAGTTCCTCACGAGAGGCTCCTGAGAAAATTAAAGAGTCATGGGTTAGGTGGCAAAGTTCAGTTGTGTATTAGGAATTGGTTATCGGATAGAAAACAGAGGGTAGGGTTAAATGGCCATTTTTTTCTATGGAGGAGAGTAAACAGTTGAGTGCCGCAGGGGTCTGTACTGGGACCGGTGCTATTTAACTTATTTTATAAATGATCTAGAAATTGGAACGATGAGTGAGATGATTAAATTTGCAGATGTTACTAAACTGTTCAAAGTTGTTAAAACACATGTGGATTGTGAAAAATTGCAGGTGGACCTTAGGAAATTGGAAGTCTGGGCGTCCAAATGGCAGACGAAATTTAATGTGGACAAATGCAAAGTGATTCACATTGGGAAGAATAACTTGAATCACAGTTACCGGATGCTAGGGTCCACCTTGGGGATTAGCGGCAAAAAAACTGATCTGGGTATCATCGTAGACAATACGATGAAATCTTCCGTCCAATGTATGGCGGTGGCCAAAAAAGCAAATAGGATGCTAGGAATTATTAAAAAAAAGGATGGTTAACAAGACTATGAATGTTATAATGCCCCTGTATCGCTCCATGGTGCAACCTCATTTGTAATATTGCGTTCAATTCTGGTCTCCTTATCTCAAAAAAGATATAGTGGCACTAGAAAAGGTTCAAAGAAGAGCAACCAAGATGGTAAATGGGATGGAACTTCTCTCATATGAGGAAAGACTAAAACAGTTAGGGCTCTTCAGCGTGGAAAAGAGACGGCTGAGGGGAGATATGATTGAAGTCTACAAAATCCTGAGTGGAGTAGAACGGGTACAAGTAGATCAATTTTTCACACCGTCAAAAATTACAAAGACTAGGGGTCACTCGATGAAGTTACAGGGAAATACTCTTAAAACCAATAGGAGGAAAATTTTTTTCACTCAGAGAATAGTTAAGCTCTGGAACGTGTTGCCAGAGGATGTGGTAAGAACGGATAGCATAGCTGGTTTCAAGAAAGGTTTGGACAAGTTCCTGGAGGAAAAATCCATAGTCTGTTATTGAGAAAGACACGGGGGAAGTCACTGGATTTATTTATTTTTTTGTCATTTCTCATGTAAAGAGGAGTTACAAAGAGTGAAAATGGCTTGATAGGGGAACGAATGAACTACATGCCACAGGCCTGTGTCTGCCATCTAACATGGCAGCTAATTTGGCACTGATGAACTTGTAACTGGTATGCATCACAATGGCCGTTACAGGGATTTTAACTGATTATCGGTGCATATTGTCAACGTGAGGGAGGGCTTCAAAAAGACAGATGCATCCGAGGGCTTCAAATGTTTGGCTCTGCTCCCAGAAGCTGCTTTGTTATCATTGTAAGACCTCATGTCATACCCTGTGTTATTCAGATCATGCTATGCATGCTGTAATGAGTAGCTGTCCATCATACATTGTTCATGTGCCAATACATTAAACTAAACTAAAACTTAATTTTATAGACTGGGTCTTCAACCAAAAGGTGCTCAACTCGGTTTACAGTAATGTAAGTATAGTACCGAAATATGGGAGAAGAATGTAATCTAGAATGGCTTAGTTTCCAAAATGTTTAGTAAACAAGAAAGTTTTCAGAGCTTTCTGCAATAAAATGAAGGGGCCTAGACTTCTAAGTGAAAGCAGTAATTCATTCCAGAGCTTAGTTTGAAAGTGAAAGAGTTGGACTTACTGCTTATAGGTGTTGATTGGGCTACATGTGCAGGACTTACATGGAATCATATAGCAGCTGAGTGGAGAAGTGGTCTGGAGGTTAGAACTAGAGAATGACACAGGGAAAAAAATGTGTCCCCGTCTCCGCCCCCACTGTACCCGCCCCGTCCCCATCCCTGCGACCACTGTCCCCATAGCATCCATACAAGCCTCAGTACTGCAATATTTAGCTTATTCCTTCCTTATAAATCAAAGTTCTGGCTGCTGAACTAGAGAAAGAGATGTTTATAAATTTTTACCAACACAACTAATATACAGTGGTACCTCGGTTTACGAGTGCGCTGGTTTGCAAGTGTTTTGCAAGACGAGCAAAACATTCGCAAACTTGGTGCCTTGTAAACCGAGCTTGCCTCGCTGTACGAGCGCCCCCCCCCCCGCGAACTGGCACCTTCTCCCCCACGATCCGGCACCCCCCCGCTGCCATCGGGCACCCCCCCGCCGCAACCTGAGATCCCCCAACCCACCCGAACCCTCTTCTTACTTCCAGTGTAGCCTCCGCATCGGCACCGGCACCAGCATGTCCTGTGCGTTGGTGCCGGTGCCCGAAAATCTGCTTCCTGTGCTGGGCCTTGAGCATGCGCGCATGCTCAAGGCCCAGCACAGGAAGCAAATTTTCGGGCACCGGCACCAACGCACAAGACATGCTGGTGTTGGTGCCGATGCCGATGTGGAGGCTACACTGGAAGTAAGAAGAGGGTTCGGGTGGGTTGGGGAATCTCAGGTCGCGGCGGGGGGGCTGCCTGTGGCGGCGGGGGGGTGCACGATGGCGGCGGGGGGGTGCCAGATTGCGGGGGGAGGGTGCCAGTTCGCGGGGGGGCCTTCGGGGGGAGCAATGCCGGTTCTCGTGGGGGGGGGGGCAGCGCTGCTGGCCTCGAGGGGGGGGAAGGCGGGGGGGGGGGAACATATCAAAGCAAGTTTCCCTTACTTCCTATGGGGAAACTTGCTTTGATATACGAGCATTTTGGATTACGAGCATGCTCCTGGAATGGATTATGCTCGTAATCCAAGGTACCACAGTACTACTTTATCCTAAAGCAAAAAAAAGAAAAGAAATATAATTTTTTTTTCTACCTTTGTTGTCTGGTTTCTGCTTTCCTCATCTTCTCATTCAATTCCTTCCATCCACTGTCGGTCTTCTCTCTGCGTCTTCCATTTGCTCTGTTACTGTGCCTCTCCCTTCACCCTCCCCCCTCCAATTGGTCTGGCACCCTTCTTCTTCCCTATGTTACCCCCATAGTCTGGCATCTCTGTCTTCTTCCCTTCTAGTGTCTTCTCCCCACTCTCTGTTCCCCATTTCCCTTCAGCGTCTGTTCCTCCCCAACCCCCTTCCCCATTTCCCTTCAGTGTCTGTTCCTCCCCACCCCCCTTCAGCATCTGTTCCATTCCTTTCCACCACTAACAAGAACTGAAGCAGAACGAGACTTAGGGGTGATCGCCAGTGAGAACATGAAGACTGCCAATCAAGTGGAGCAAGCTTCATCCAAGGCAAGGCAAATCATAGGTTGCATACGCAGGAGTTTCGTCAGCCGTAAGCCTGAAGTCATTATGCCGTTGTATAGATCCATGGTGAGGCCCCACCTGGAATACTGTATGCAATTCTGGAGGCCGCATTACCGTAAGGATGTGCTGAGACTGGAGTCGGTCCAGAGAATGGCCACCCGGATGGTCTCGGGACTCAAGGATCTCACTCGAGGAACGCAGGGAGAGGGGTGACATGATCAAGGCATTCAAGTATCTCACGGGCCGCATCGAGGTGGAAGAAGATATCTTCTTTTTCAAGGGTCCCGCGGCAACAAGGGGGCATCCGTGGAAAATCAGGGGCGGGAAATTGCACGGGGACACCAGGAAATTCTTTTTCACTGAAAGGGTGGTTGATCGCTGGAATAGTCTTCCACTTCAGGTTATTGAGGCCAGCAGCGTGCCTGATTTTAAGGCCAAATGGGATAGACACGTGGGATCTATTCACAGAGAAAGGTAGGGGAGGGTCATTGGGGTGGGCAGACCAGATGGGCCGTGCCCCTTATCTGCCGTCTATTTCTATGTTTCTATGTTTATCCTCCCTCTCACCCCCCCCCCCCCGCAGCACTCCTCGCGTGGTCCAAGCATCTCCCTCCTTCTTACCTTCGTGGTGCATTAGTGTAATTTGTGCAGGCCACCGGAGCCTGCCTGAAGTCGCTTTTGCGTCTGCGGATGGAAGCTTCTCCTTTGATGCAACTTCCGGTTGCGTCAGATGAGAAGCTTCTACCTGCAGACGCACGTGACATCAGGCAGGCTCTGGCGGCCTGCAGAAATTACACTATCGTGCCACGAAGGTAAGGGGGAGGGAGGGAGATAGATGCGGCCAGTAGGATGGAGGGAGGGGCTGCGCGTGATCCCTCATAGAGAACAATATATTACAGGGTGTAGACATTGCACCATGGGGATTTATTTTGTTAGAATATGACTTGTCGGATATGTGCTCAACTTAATGAGGTTTGACATACTTGATACCCACCTTGGACAGCAAGCTGCTCTTTGATGCTGTGGATGAGACATGGTCTCCCCTTGAAAATGTGCCAAATAGCATACTTTCAGTGACTCTATATCCCACCTTACATGACATTATCTGCACGACAGATGTGATAGGGTGGCACAGTGGTTAAAGCGACAGCCTCAGCACTTTGAGGTTGTGGGTTCAAGCCCACACTGCTCCTTGTAATCCTGGGCATGTCACTTAATCCCCCATTGCCCCAGGCACACCAGATAGATTGTGAGCCCACAAGGACAGACAGGGAAAAATGCTTGAATACCTGTATAAATTACTGTAAACCATTCTGAGCTCTCCTGGGAGAACAGTATAGAAAAATTGAATAAATAAATAACCTGGTTAGTAAACACCACTTCTCAGTTGATAATACCTCTGCGCCTTATGGATTAGCTGCTCATAGGACTAACAAGGGCACATCATTTGAAGGTATTATCATATATGAGTTTGCTTCAATGCTGTGTCTTTTGGAAGGATTGCTTTCATAGTTATCGCTTAGCACACACAAAACACGTGACGCATATAGGGCCCGTGGTGGTTTCAGAACAGGGGGTTCACATTTCACATTTGCTAGGGACATGGTGCTTCTATCTGAACTGTACATAATAGCCATATGGGGTGCAGAAGTATTTGCTATGGGATGTGTGTGAGCTTATTGCTACCTTGGACATCTATGTGTGTTTAGGCCAGCAGGACAGGGCTGTGTGCAGTGCCATGGTAAAAATGGGGGCGTTTCGCCCTGGGCGCTGTTTGGGTGGGGGCACCGGAACCCGTCCTTCTCTCCGCCCCCCAATACTGTGCACTCGCACCCCTTCCCCCATTCCTCTTTAACGTTCCCAGTGCGAACAGCAACCCCAACCTGCTGACATCACTTCCTGTATCCTCACCTAGGAAGTGATGTCAGAGGAAGAGCCGACGCTGGCACGAGCAGCAAGTTGGGGTTGCTGCTCGTGCTGGAAACATTAAATGAGGTACCGGGAAGGGAAGAGGTGCACGCACAACAAAAGGAGGCAGGGAAGGAGCAGGTAGGGGTGGAGAAGGGGGCGGGGAAGAGGCACCACCACCTCAGGTGCCTCTCATCCTTGCTACCCAACGTGTGGTGGACACCTGGAATGCGCTTCCAGAGGGCGTAATAGGGCAGAGTACGGTACTGGGGTTCAAGAAAGGATTGGACAATTTCCTGCTGGAAAAGGGGATAGAGGGGTATAGATAGAGGATTACTGCACAGGTCCTGGACCTGTTGGGCCGCCGCGTGAGCAGACTGCTGGGAACGATGGACCTCAGATCTGACCCAGCAGAGGCATTGCTTATGTTCTTATGGGTATGTGCAATCGGTATCTGGAGGGTATGAATTCTATTTGATCTATATGGCATAGTGGTTAGAACTATAGCCTCAGTACCCTGAGGTTGAGGGTTCCAATCCCACGCTGCTCCTTGTGACCTTTAGCACGTTACTCAATCCTGCATTGCCCCAGGTATGTTAGACAGATTGTGAGTCCACTGGGACAAATAGGGAAAATGCTTGAGTACTTGATTGTAAACCACTTAGATAACTTTGATAGGTGGTATATAAATACCTACAATGAAACCTTCAGATGTATTATTTATTGCAGTCGGGCTGCAGAGCATATCGTGCTCATGCACTGTCTTGATGTGAATAAGACTAGCTAGACAGCTGTGTTTGGCCATGATACTTAACTGGGGGTCATAATTGCAGACCATAGGATTGGTGCAGTATGGCTCATGTGGCTCGCCTGCACATGGGGACAGAGATAGCTTCATGCCTTGCTAGTGTCATTTTTATTTGTCTCCACCTTTGTAGTGCTGCAGTTTGGTTGGAGCCTTTTGTGGGGCCTAAACAGCTCCTTTGGTGGAAGGATCCGGAGGCGGGAGGAGGGAGGCATGGGGGGGGGAGGAAGACATGTTTGGCTCCCACCTGGCAGCCACCTTTCTCTAATAATGTGGAGGGTGCTGTGTCGTGTGAACGTAAAACAGTACATTTGCTGCAAAGTGTTGTTGATGGCCATGGCACTGGCTTTCTTGCATAGAACACTTTGATGCATGGAAGGTTTAACCACATGTTGGCTACATGGATGTGTAGCTTGCAGTGTCACCTGGATATTATTCTGTTAACAGCCTTTATGCTTGTTTATGGCAGGATCTTTTATGTTGCTTTTTTTAAACCTTCATTTCTGGGGGAAGGCTATTGGCGATTTTGAAATGTTCACATTAATGCAATACACTTGCTCGGCCGCAGGTTCTGTCCCTGGCAGCATTCAAATCCAAATCCAGACTCAAAGCCCACTTCTTTGAAGATGCTTTCAATTCCAAACTCCAACCCCACCTTCTAAGCACCAATATCTGTCTTATCATTCGCTCAGTAATTCCCCCACCTGAGCACTGCATAACTGATGCGCCTTCTTGTCCAGTTTCTTTGCCTTGACTAGATTGTAAGCTCTTTTGAGAAGGGACTGTCTCTTCTATGTTTTGATATACAATGCTGCGTATGTCTAGTAGTGCTTTAGAAAGGATTAGTAGTAGTAGCCACAGGTCTCTAAATGGACATTTATTTGGGGTTTTGGACGTCCATGCTCCATATCTCTAATCGAAGTACAGAAATCTTGCATAGACACAATTTTTAATTCAAAATAAACCACTTTATTGTTCATTGTTTCTACAGATTTCTTATATTTAATTTTTATTTTTAATTTATTTTTAATTTTTTAATTTTTTTTGGGTGGTCACAAAAAAGGCAAGTTCAGGAATGTTGACAGACCTCTATTTCTGGGTGGACCAGGAAGTGAACTGGGTGGGAATGGCCCACATATTTTCTCTCTGCTCGCTACCCCTTTCCTCGAACAGAGGAGATTGAGAGGGGACATGATCGAAACATTCAAGGTACTGAAGGGAATAGACTTAGTAGATCAAGACAGGTTGTTCACCCTCTCCAAGTAGGGAGAATGAGAGGGCACTCTCTAAAATTGAAAGGGGATAGATTCCGTACGAACGTAAGGAAGTTCTTCTTCACCCAGAGAGTGGTAGAAAACTGGAATGCTCTTCCGGAGTCTATCATAGGGGAAAACACCCTCCAGGGATTCAAGACAAAGTTAGACAAGTTCCTGCTGAACTGGAACGTACGCAGGTAGGGCTAGTCTCAGGGCGCTGGTCTTTGAGCAGTTCTGTGGCTCTGACCGCGTTTTTTCCCTCACATCCGGACATCACTAAGCTGGTCACTGACCACTGGAAGTCTCCAGAGGGATCCCTTTGAGTGGCTAAAACTATGGCCACACTACAGTATATCTGATGGTGCCAGATTTCCAGCAACTGTTTGTTGAGCCAAAAGTGGATTCATTGATGGCACAGGTCACTAAACAATCCTCCCTACCTAGTGAAAGAGGGATGATGTTAAAGGATCCTCAGGACCATAAAGTGGACTTGCTCCTCAAATGTCAATTTGTAGCTTTGGCCCTAGGGATTAAGGCGGCAGCCGCATCTTCCTTTGTGCTTGTCACACTCACCTGTTCTGTTCTTCAGATCCGATAGATGTTGAAGATCCTTAAAAGCTTCTCTCTGGGGTGAACTATATTGGGGATGCTCTATACCAGTGGTCTCAAACTCACGGTCCGGGGGCCACATGCGGCCCACCAGGTACTATTTTGAGGCCCTCGGTCTATTTATCATAATCACAAAAGTAAAATAAAACAGTTTCTTGATCATATGTCTCTTTAGCTATAAATTACAATATTATTATTAAGACTTAGCCAAAAGGAAACATTTATAAACTATAAAGAGTTTTACCTCATGCAAAATTGTCATTTCTTTAATAAGACATTAACTATTTTTTCTGAGGCCCTCCAAGTACCTACAAATCCAAAATGTGGCCCTGCAAAGGGTTTGAGTTTGAGACTACTGCTCTGTATGATCTTATCAGAATTATGAGCAAGGTCTTGGCCTATGCTATCTCCATCCAATGGATGCTGTGTATCAGACAGTGGACAGGAGACGCTACCTCTAAAGCTAAGCATGTTTCCCTTCCAGGGGCAGATGCTATTTGGCAAGGGCCTAGACAACCTAATGGCCAGTGTGATGGACCATTGCCCCAAGTCCTTAACGGACAGCAGACCCCAGATGGCCTGGAGTGCATGACAGAGCAATTTTCTAGGCTTCTGAAGATTCCATACATTTTCAGGAGGCTAAATGATGCAAAGATCCTTCCAGGGATCGTATCAGAGATTCAGCAGGGGCAAGAGACAGCAAGCCTCAGGCTCTTGCTCCTCTCCAGCGCCTAAGAAAGCACAATGATGCCAGGCCAGGGGCTGAGCTTCCCCAGATAGGGGGCAGACTGTCAACCTTTTGATCAGTCTGGTCTCATGTTGGCGCAGACCTCTGGGTTCTAGGCGTAATCCGGGAGAGGTACAAAATCGAGTTCTGTGTCCCCCTGCTGGACCACTTTGTAATTTCTCCAGCTGACCGGCCAGAGAGAACCCTCAAAGTTCAGGTTATGGTAAAAAGGCTACTGGCCAGGCACCATTGTTGCCAGCACTTCTGCTAGCACTGAAGTCGCATAGAGCACTTAGTATTTGGGAAGTGTTGGCTCTAAATTTCAAACCAGTCCATGGTTCCCTGGAAGAAGCTGTTATAATTGGCGAAACAGGTTCTGTTGGGAAAGGACTGATTGTCTTTAAGATAAGTGGTTTAATACCTCAGTTCTTTACAACAATAGCCAATATATTCTCATAGTTTTTTGGGACTAAGAAATGCTTGACCCAGATTCTTTGAACAACTGGCAGAGTATTTTAAGAGATTTACAGCCAAAGTTATACACATACACAGTTTAATACGGGCTATTTATCTTTTTATGAACACTATATTGGGTGGTGTTAATATATTTTCACAGCAATGAAAAATGGTCTAAAAACTGTAGGGTGGTTTTTCAAGGATTAGGAACCGATAAGTCTCAGAATAAGTTTACTTATATGTCAGTTTCTGAGCTCCTTTTCCACCCTTATTTATATAATACCCATCAAATGCAACTTATTGCTGTATTTAGGAACCCGATTTTGTTGAGCTGTAGCTTTTTGAGGGGGTTCTATTCCCATCTCTTTATTTGTTGGTGGTACCTCAAAGTTACCAATGAGTTTCACCTATCGGAACACCTTTTTGATTTGCTAAAACATCATCGTGTCGCATCTGCGCATGCGCAGATGCCCTGAAGAGATGGGATTTGTGTGGGGTGGGGCTGTGGGTGGAACAGGGCGGGACAGGGGAGACAGAATGGGGCGGGGTCACATGTCCTTTTTTTTTTTTAGGAGAAAATCTGATAACCCTATCCAAGGCAAAAGGATTGCAAATAAGAATTGCACAAAAGCATTTTTGAACTAAACTAAACTAAAACTTAGCTTTGTCTTCAGCCAGAAAGGAACTCCACTCAGTTAACAGTAACTAAAAAAATTCTTAAAAAAGTAACAATCAGAAAATATTAATATGACTAGTTTCCAAAGTGTTTGGCAAATAAAATAGCTTAAGATTTACGAAAAAGTTGAAAAGGACCAGGACCTCTTAAAATAAGAGGAAGTTTGTTCCATAGTTGAGAAAATTTGAAAACCAAGGATTGACTGAAATTCTTGGCTCCTTTGATTCCTTTCACTGAAGGAAGGGAGAGTTTGAATTGTTGGGTGCCTCTTGCATAAGAGAATCTATAAGCATTCCATAATAAAGGGACGAGGGATGAAGATACCATATAAAATTTTAAAAGTAATACATGCACATTTAAAGTAAATCCTGAGATAGACTGGAAGCCAATGAAGGTTTAAAAGCAAAGAAGACGCATGGTCAAATTTACTTTTTCCAAAAATTAATTTTGCAGCGGTATTTTGTATTAGATGGAGTCTTTGAAGGCAGGTCTTTGTTATGCTGAGATAGATAGTGTTACAGTAATCTAGCCGGGATAATATGATAGATTGGTCCAGAACAGAGAAGGAGGGCTGTGAAGAGGACTGTACAAGTGGTCCAGTTGCATTGGAGGAAGACAGCACAAAACTTGTTCTCCATCCATTGTCCCCCCTCCTGTGGCTGTGGTGCAGTGGGAGTAGGGGGGGAGTTCAGGGCACTAGGGGGACATGTCATACAGGGTATGATTCCAGCTTGGGATGTGTATGCTCTGCTGCACTTAAAAGCTAGAGAATTATGGAACCAATATTCAGAGGAACTTATCCAAATAGGAGGTTCCTGCCTGGTTACGTCCCACTCACTGGCATATGCCCAAATTTTCAGTAGTACGAGTATTTACCCAGGTTACATTGCTGAATATCTGGAGGCAACATTATGACAGACACGGAAGCAGTGGCGTAGCGAGGGTGAGAGGCGTCCGGGGCGGTGGTGCCCCTCTCCCACCGCCTTCTCCACCCCCACCTCCACACACTCCTTCCCTACCCCCTCGGGCTGTGCACATGCCAATTCCCTTTCCCCGTACCTCTGTAACATTCCTGGTACGAGCAGCAACCTCCAAGCTGCTGTCGCACCGGTGTCTGCTCTTCCTCTGATGTCATTTCCTAGGCATGGGTTCAGGAAGTGACATCGGAGGAAGAGCCAATGCTGTGGTTGCAGCAGGTTGGGGGTTGCTGTTCATACCAGGAACGTTACAGGAGAATGGAAGCAGCGCACACATGGGACAGTGCAGGGGGGGAGGGGGAAGGGGGAATGAGCAGGGGGCAGAGAGGAGGACAGGTGTCTGGGGCGGACTGCCCCCCCCTTACTACACCACTGCATGGAAGATATCCAGGCACTGCCAATATTCTGTGGCAGCACACTGATAACTAATGAGGCATATAGGACAACATAAACTGCAGCCTTTTCTTAGGCTGCACCATGCAACTTCAAATGAGCAAAATGATCCGGAAGGCATTCGCAACCTAAGGCAAATCCGAAAATACTTCAACAACGAACAATTCAAACTCTTGGTACAAGCGCTAATCCTAGGACTCCTGGACTATTGTAACATCCTATACCCGCCATGCCCAACCAACATGCTAAAACAATTACAGACAGTCCAAAATACAGCTCTTAGACTGATTTACTCATGGAAAAAAATATGACCACAATACCACCATCTTCCGAGATTCACACTGGCTCCCAGTAGAAGCATGCATACAATACAAATTCTATTGCACCCTATTCAAAGCCCTAAATGGAAATGGACCAAGCTATCTGAGCAACTGCCTAAACAGGAAAAACATATCCAGACCAAGAAGAACTCATGCACACTTTACCCCCCCCCCAATCAAAGGTATACAATGGACTATTAGCCACCAGAGCAGCGAAACTAGACCGCCACCTCTCCAGTCTGCTGACTATAACGCCCAACTACAAAACATTCAGGAAAGAACTTAAAACTTTTCTTTCTCCTAGGACAAGCAGTATGAGAATTTTTAATAGTGTCGAGTTTTTTATTGATCTGGGCGATTTCTTCTGTATGTTCGGGATTTAAAGGATGGAACAGCTGAATGTCATCTGCATAAGTGCATGGGTGTTGTCCCAACAGCTCCCAATTTGCGGATAAGCTCTCCAATAGCTCAGAGAGATTTTTTTTTTTTTTTCTCTGAGCACGTGCAGTGCCCGGGCCCCACTGGGCATGCCCGAGCCCTACCCATTTCCCCCTGCTTCCCCCTAATCCCCAGTCTTTAGTTTCCACCCGTTCCCATCGGTCGGATTTTCTACAGCTCTCCATTACAATTTTTCTACTCATCACCTTGAAGATACCTGAATCATCTAAAGAAACGACTGGGATGCAGGAGAAGGATGAATACACTGGATCCTCATGAATTGTGCGCCCACGGATTGGATCCGGTGCTCGAGGTTTCCGTGTTGCTTGCATTGTGCGCACATGTCACCACGTGTTTATGTTTATGTTTATTTATTCATTTGATGAATCGCTTATCCATAATTTACTAAGCGATTTACAATAAGATACATAAGTATTATAAAACAAATTACTAATATCATGTACAAGTTAAAACAGACTCATGAGCTGACAAACACATAAACATTTTAAGACAAACATAATCATTTTAAAAAACATATTAATAATATCAAGTACTAAGTAAAAATAGGCTCATACATAGACAACACAAAGACACATAATGATAAAAGGGAAAAAGTTACATAATAGATGTTTCGAGAAGAAAAAAAGGGAACATTCAAGGAAAAAACATAGGGAGGGATAACTTAACAACAGTAAAAAAGTATTTCTATTAAAGATTAAAAGCATCTTTAAAAAGGAAAGTTTTTAATTTATTTTTAAAAAGACTGAGATCCTTTTCATTTTTTATGTATTGTGGCAAAGAGTTCCAAGTCTGGGGGGCCACAATTGAAAACATGTCATGACGTCTGGTACCTACCACTTTTAGAGAAGGGACTGCCAGTAACCCTTGTGCTAAAGAACGAAGAGAACGAGATAAATTATGTGAGATAAGCATCCGATTTATAAATGAAGGTTCATTTGTGGATAGAGTTTTAAATACTAGCAGTAAAATTTTAAATGTTATGCGGTGAGTAATAGGGAGCCAATGTGACTCAATCATATAGGGGGTTACATGGTCATATTTTTTACCATTGTATAAAAGTTTGACTGCAATGTTTTGAATTATTTGTAACCGTTTTTTTTCCTTTTTGCGTAATATTAATTAATAATGCATTACAATAATCAAGCTTTGTTATTATCAGTGAATTTAGAAGAATATTTAAAGATTTCAATTCAAGAAATTTAGAAATTGAACGAATCATTCACAATTTATAGAGGCAAGATTTGACAACGTTGCTAATATGTTCATGATAGGAGAAATTTTCATCAATCACAACCCCAAGAATTTTTAGTGAAGAAACTAGATCTATATGAATATTGTTGATGATAAAAGGAGCAGCTAGTTTTACTCCTTGTTTCCATAGAAAAAGTATTGCTTTTGTTTTAAGGATATTTAATGATAGTCTATTTTCAGCAAGCCAATTTTTAATAGTGTCGAGTTTTTTATTGATCTGGGCGATTTCTTCTGTATGTTCGGGATTTAAAGGATGGAACAGCTGAATGTCATCTGCATAAGTGCACGCAAGCTAAGGAAGCTAAGGAAGCTAAGGAAGAGGGCACTGAGAGACTTCATGAAGAGAAGTGAGGCCCGAGAATCTTCCTCCAGCAGCCATCCTCATCGGAATGCAGCAGCGGGGGATCCACAAGCTACAGCGGCAAGGAGCCTCCAGAATGCCCTGGCTCAGCTAATTCCCCCGCCTGCACTCGGCCCAGTAGAGAAATATCTCCCGGAGTCCCTGCATGTTGCCACTTACAGCCAGCCTCTGCAGGGCAGCCGATAGGAGTCTCACCAGACCGAGAGATTTCTCCAGGAGTCCCTGCATGTTGCCGCTTACAGCCAGCCTCTGCAGGGCAGCCGATAGGAGCCTCACCAGACCGAGAGATCTCTCCAGGAGTCCCTGCATGTTGCCGCTTACAGCCAGCCTCTGCAGCGCAGCCGATAGGAGCCTCACCAGACTGAGAGATCTCTCCAGGAGTCACTGCATGTTGCCGCTTACAGCCAGCCTCTGCAGGGCAGCCGATAGGAGCCTCACCAGACCGAGAGATCTCTCCAGGAGTCCCTGCATGTTGCCGCGTACAGCCAGCCTCTGCAGGGCAGATTGGGGCTTTCACCCTCCAGACTGCATGCTGCCGCATACAGCCAGCCTCTGCAGGGAGCCGATCGGGGTTCGAAGGTAAGTCCTATCTGCTTGTTTTTGGGAAAACCTCTGATAATCTTTTGCAGCCCTGAGGGTGCTCTGCCCCACCCTCCTCCCAATCTGAATTTAAGGAGAAATAATTTCCCATGCTTCTTTCTCTTGGAGGGGGCCTGCAGACCTCTCCCTCCAGCAGGAGACATGCTGCCCCAGAATTGTAAAGGGCAGGGGGTTGCCCTCCTCCCTGCAATCTCCCCACATGCTGAAAAAAAAACAACCATGCTTCTTTCCCTCTTGGTGTCCTGCAGAGTCAGACCTCTCCCATCCCCCACCTCCCCCTCTCAGGTCAGGAAAGGAGTCTGCCTTTCATAGCAGGGGGCTGATATCATCAGTGATGCGGCATGTCAGACCACGCCTCTCCAATGGTGGGGGTTTGAAACTCCTCAGCCTAAAGAGCAGTTCACTGCACTTCAGATGTTTTTCCAGCCAGCATGAGGGACTCTGCTTCTAATTATGATTTCGATAGCACTGAAAGGCATATGCAGCGCTGTACAGTTTAATATACAATAGGCAGTACAGCAGGAGAAGCCACTCAAGAGGCATTATCACTCCTCTTTCTCTGCCTCCAGGCACAGTGGGAAACGCAGCCAGGAGCACTGGCACAGATGAAGGGGTGCATCCTGCCCCCTCTCTGCAGGCTCTCCCCCCCTCTCAAGAAAGACAGAGAATGGCGGTGGGGTACATGGAGCCACCCAACCAGTCAAGTCAATGCCCCCCTTTAGAGGGAGCCACGCACAACAACATGGCGCGGTCCAGCGGCATGCCATGCACCCAAGCAACGGAGGAACAAGCAACACACCAACCTCCAGCCATGCCCCGAGTCACCACACACAAAAATAAATAAATAAATAAATAAATAATTAACCCCTCCCCCCAAAAAAAAGAAGAAAACCCACAAACGAGGACTCACCCCAAGTCCCTCCAGAAACTCACAGCCTTTCTCAAGATCCACGTGGGTGGACAACAAGTACCCAAGACAGAGTACTACAAGGCCTGAACTACCAGTACCAGTACTTCATGCAGGCAGTGGCGACTCCAGTCCACAAGAACCTCCTGGACTGCAGAGATGAGATTTGGCTGATTCCCTCTTCAGGGCAACCAACATTAAGGAGACTGGGACTGAAGTACCAGATCTTTCCAGCCCAGGGATTCGACAACCCGCAGCAGACATACAGGGACATTGCGGTAGCCTTGGCGCTTAAGAGAAACAGGGCAGCACGACCCCCCCCCTCCAACACCCTGTCAGGGAAGGACCTGAAAAACCCTGGATTCCACGGGTAAAAAGACCTTCGAGGGCGCAATGCTGAGTGCACAAATTGCTGCGCTCCAGTTCCAGATGCGGCTTTATCAGGAGGCCAGTGAGAGAAAATAAATAAATAAAATAAGATAGGGACTCCAGCTCACTACCGAGCCAGTCCACACTGGCAGCAGTCTGTGCCCCAGCGCTCGCAACAGTAACATAACTGCTACGCAAACAAGCACCACCCGAGGGGCAGGGGCATCCAAGGGCAGCCCTCTCCCCAAGCAAAAACAGAACCTTGACCACCCTCCGGCCCAGCAGGATCAGATTGTCTGCGAAGGCGTGGCCCAGGATCACCATCGACCAGTGGGCCCTCAGCAACATCGTCTCCACTCCCGCCCCTCCCCCTGAGTGGGCGGGGCACCCTCCATCTGACGACCCAATTTTCCTGCAGCAAGGAGAGGACCTGCTTCGGCAGAATCAATAGAGGCAGTGACGAACAGAGGAGATCACCAAGGGGTTTCTACTCCAGGAACCCCTGCGTCACCATGGACAAGGACAACGCTCGATCCAGGATCTCTGCAAGCTCAACAGGTGCATACAACAAGGTCCAGATGCACTCTCTGGGTACAGCCTTGGCCCTGTTTCAGCCCGAGTATTGGCTAGTATCCCATGCACCCAGCCCACAGGAGGCATCGTCGCTTCTAAAGCCAAGACAGACACCTCCAGTACAAGCTCCTGCCCCTTGGACTCTGTCACAATCCTATCCCTAAAGTGCATCTTGCACCAGGGCAGGAGCTAATTAAACCTGTCCCAGGGATTCAGAGGGCCAACCATGGGGATAGGATTGTGACCAAGCCTAAAGGAAAACCTAGCTTGCCCTTTAATTCAGTCAGGGCTGATCTCCAGGGAGGAGAGGAGGAGGTTGAGAACAGCTTACAACAGCCCCAGAGAGATTTCCCTCCCCCTGGCTTCCCCCAGCTGAAGGGAATGATTAGGCTCCCAAAGTCAGCTAGGGGAAATCGGCAGAAAGCTCCTCCCCCTCCAGGGGCAGGTCAGATTCCCCTGTGTACTTTAGAGACTGCTCTGAAAAGGAGAAAGGCAGTCTATCCGGGGCCAGCCCTGGAAAGGGTCTCTCCTGTTGAAGGTGTTCCTGAGTCTCTGGACTGGGAAATGCAGGAGCCTGACACAGACCCTTTGGCCAACCAGCTACCCAGTGAGGAGGCTATGGAGTTTGGGGAAACTTTCAGTCTGCCTGAAGATGTGCAAATGGAAATCAGCTAAGTGGCAGGACTGGGAGTTATAAAGTTTATAAACCTCCTGGGTTTGGGTTTGCACTGTGTGGGAAAAGGGTGTTTGATTCCTGTATGCCTTTGAAGGACTTGTGCTGGCTGTACCTGTCCTGCTTGGGAGAAGCAGGAAGAAGAAAAAAAAAACAAAAAAAAACGTTTTTTCCTTTTTCTTTGTTTGCAAGTGTAATGGTGTCAGCTATAGTTAAGCTGGCTGGGGCTGTCAGATGGTGAAAGTCTTGAGGGAAGGCAAGTTTGGGGAGAATCCACTGTACATCAGGTTGGGTTAGTGGGGCCATTAGTGGCAAGTCTGAAAATCAGATTATTTAATTAGTGGATTCGCTGACTTCCTTCCCCTCCCCCCAGCAGCTCCTGTTGAGCTGGCTGGGAAACAAGCCAGAAGGAGTTTAAGGCTTGTGCATTGGTTCTTTTGCAGCAACGCTGTGCTTATGGACTTTGTGTGCCACTAAAGAGAACTGGTGAATGTTTTTCTTTTTGATTGAAGATTTATTTTGGTGATGACTCACCTGACTAAAGGTTCAGGTTGGCCTCTTTTGTTTTGGGCCACCCTAGCCTGAGTTTCCTGATATAAAGGATTGTGTTATAAGACTGTGAGTGTGTCACTCTATTGGAGAATGCACCTTAATCATACCACCTAATAAAGGGGAAATTTATGGATTAAGGAAGTGACTGTTTTTTTGTCTTTTTGATTTGCTGACAAGACAGTGCATATTATCCAGCAGGACCTCCCTCCGGCTAGGGAGGCACGTCGGAGCAGCGCATATGTGAGCGTGGCCGGGCTGGCGTGAAGCCACAGGTACCGGCTCCGCTACAACTCTCAATGGCTCCAAGAACGTTCACAAAGTGCGTGGCAGTGGCACATCCTCGCCTTCAAGGAGTGCCCGTCCTATCTTATCTCAACAGCTGGCAGCCCCGACAACCACCTGAACCCTCCTTCAAGAACTGGGGTTCCTCATCAACCACATGAAATCCCACCTGATACCCACCCAGGGGATATCGTTCATCTGGGCAGTCAGCGACACCACACAGACCAAGGCCGTCCTATGGGACTACCAGATCGACGCCATGACATCCCTGGCCCAGTGCATCTCTGCCAGCAGCTCATCGTCAGCACGCTCCCTCCTGTGTCTCGGCTGCGGTCTTTGTTGTGCAGCACACCAGACTACACATGAGATCCCTGAAAGGGCACCTCAGACGTCACTGGGACCAGTGTACCCAACCTCTGACCACCCAGATACCCATTCGTCAGCCCATACACAAGACGCTTCACTGGTGAACGGCCCGAGATAACTTAGCGAAAGGGAAACCAGACCACCACCTCACCAGCTGATGGCCACCATGGATGCCTCCAAACATGGAGGGGGGACACACCTTCTCTATCCTCGCACAGGCGTCCTCATTCCATATCTACCTACTGGAGCTCAGGGCCATAGGGAATGCCCTCGAAACCTTCAAACAGGCAGTGCAGTCCTCACCCAAACAGAAAACCAGGTGGCCATGCACTATATCAACAAGCAGGGAGGGACAGGGTCAACCTCGCTATGCAAGGAAGCTTGCCACATGTGGGAGTTCACCAACTCCATTCAATGCCCCATCCAGGCAACTTACCTCCCAGGGGAGCAAAACGACCTGGCAGAAAGACTCAGCCACCAGCTGGATCCCGATGAGTGGTGTTTCAACCCAGCGGCGATGAAGAAGATCTTCAGCACCTGGGGCACACCGAGCATCGACCTGTTTGCAACCGAACCGAACTCAAAATACTCGACCTTCTGCGCAAAGAGATCAACCCATCGCCGTCTCAGCCCCGAAGGTCTGTCTGTGAGTTGGAACCATGGACTCTTATATGCCTACCCGCCATACCCTAAGTCCTGCAGAAGATCCTTCAGGACAGAGCAGTGATCATGATTGCCCTGTCCGGGACCCTGCAACCATGGTTCCCATTCCGGCAAGGGATAGCAATTCACCCACCTCTCCCCCCTCCCGATCAGTGCAGTTCTCATAACACAACGCGGGAACCTTACCCTCCACCACGACCTGCGTTCCTTAGCCCTGACCGCATGAATGATGAGAGGATGAACCTACCACAAGACATGGAGCACACACTTATGGCAGCCAGAAGACCTTCAACCAGAAAACGCTATGGGATTGAAACGGAGAAGGTTCCGTTACCGGTGCACAGACATGCAGCGAGACCCCTACAACTGCCCCATACTGGACATCCTGCAGTACATACTGAGCTTATCTCAGTGGGACCTAAAACCCACTTACATCAAGGTCCACCTAGGTGCAATCGCGGCATACCACACTGGCCTAGACAACAAACCAGTGTCGAGGCATCCAGTAATCACAAGATTTCATGAAGGGACTGTCCAATCTGCACCCACTGGTCAGACCACCACCGCCCGGATGGGACCTCAACTTTGTGCCGCATCAGCTCACCTCGACCCCTTCAAACCTTTGGGGGAGGCAGATCCCGTATTCCTGACTGGGAAAACCCTGACCATCATGTCGGCCGACACACTCCTCCATGAGAACAGGGTGGTACCCAGAACGCACCCCCGATTCTTGCCAAAGGTGGCTTCAGCGTGCCTCCCGGCACTCTACATCTCCCCACAGGTAGGCACACTGCCACTTCAGCAACACCTCCTGGACTGTGTGCGGGCCCTGACTATGCAGCAGATTAGACAAGCCTCAATTGTTCGTCTCCTACGACCAAAACAGACCAGGACTTCCGGCCACCAAACGCAGGTGCTTGTGCTGGATATAAAAGTGCATCCCCTTCACCTGTAGAAAAGCGCAGCGTCAACCGCAGGTGGGAGCCAACGCCCACCAGCGCAGAGCCATAGCCACCACAACAGCTCATCTGCACCACACACCAATAGGGGACATCTGCGATGCAGCCACTTGGTCCTCCATGCACACCTTCCAGCACTCCTGCCTAGACTGAATGTGGGATAGGCAAGTATGAATTCTCACATGCAAGTACGAATTGTCACTATTGACCAGTTGGTTTCTCACTGTTCATTGATTGTCATTGACCAGTTTCGCTGTTCTGTGAGTTAAGTAGGTCTTCCAGCACCCCTGTCTAGACTGAATGCGGAATAGGCAAGTATGAATTCTCACATGCAAGTACGAATTGTCACTGTTGACCAATTGGTTTCTCACTGTTCATTGATTTTCATTGACCAGTTTCGCTGTTCTGTGAGTTAAGTAGGTCTTCCAGCACCCCTGTCTAGACTGAATGCGGAATAGGCAAGTATGAATTCTCACATGCAAGTACGAATTGTCACTATTGACCAGTTGGTTTCTCACTGTTCATTGATTGTCATTGACCAGTTTCGCTGTTCTGTGAGTTAAGTAGGTCTTCCAGCACCCCTGTCTAGACTGAATGCGGAATAGGCAAGTATGAATTCTCACATGCAAGTACGAATTGTCACTGTTGACCAATTGGTTTCTCACTGTTCATTGATTTTCATTGACCAGTTTCGCTGTTCTGTGAGTTAAGTAGGTCTTCCAGCACCCCTGTCTAGACTGAATGCGGAATAGGCAAGTATGAATTCTCACATGCAAGTACGAATTGTCACTATTGACCAGTTGGTTTCTCACTGTTCATTGATTGTCATTGACCAGTTTCGCTGTTCTGTGAGTTAAGTAGGTCTTCCAGCACCCCTGTCTAGACTGAATGCGGAATAGGCAAGTATGAATTCTCACATGCAAGTACGAATTGTCACTATTGACCAGTTGGTTTCTCACTGTTCATTGATTGTCATTGACCAGTTTCGCTGTTCTGTGAGTTAAGTAGGTCTTCCAGCACCCCTGTCTAGACTGAATGCGGAATAGGCAAGTATGAATTCTCACATGCAAGTACGAATTGTCACTGTTGACCAGTTGGTTTCTCACTGTTCATTGATTGTCATTGACCAGTTCATTGTTCTGTGAGTATTATTGCTCAGTTAACACAGCACTTTATCAAAAACCATATTTCCACAACTTCACCTGCTTTGCCTGATTACCCTGCCCAGCTCGGCCTCCACAGCCAGGCGAGGGATGCACAAAGCGCTAAGGCGCAGGTCCAGTCGGTACATCCCTCGGCTAGGGAGTCACCCATATGTGGCTGACTCATCCTGCTTGTCCTAGGAGAAAGTGTAGTTACTTACCTGTAACGTAGGTTCTCTGTGGACAGCAGGATAGTCAGCCACACAACCCACCCGCCTCCCCATACGGCCGACCCGGCCACAGCTAGGAACATCCTGGGGATTAGGGGGAAGCAGGGGGAAATGGGTAGGGCTCGGGCATGCCCAGTGGAGCCCGGGCACTGCACGTGCTCAGAGAAAAAAAAAAAAAAAATCTCTCTGAGCTATTGGAGAGCTTATCTGCAAATTGGGAGCTGTTGGGACAACACCCATATGTGGCTGACTATCCTGCTGTCCACGGAGAACCTACGTTACAGGTAAGTAACTACACTATTCAAGAAATGAAACAAATGATCTAACTAAACCTGATTGACCCTCCACAGATCCCGACGGATACTACATCTATTACCCATGTATTCTCCCTGGAAATGCCCAGGCCAACTCTTGTAAACCGAAAGGTATTGGCGGGATAGAAGACACCAATGTAATGTAATGTAATAAATTCCAGGTGCCATCAAACACCTGGTTATCAAATTCTGGTACTCAGATAGAGGCACCACTGATATTCAGGTACAAAACTGCCCATGGTGGAGTGTTTCCAAAAATATCACCCGGTATATTGCTTGTATTGTCAAGAGCTACCATAACAGTGTGCATCCTGTCCCTAGTTTTTAGAAATCTCTGAAATTGATTTATTTATTGGGATTTATTAACCACCTTTATGAAGAGATTCACCCAAGGCAATTCAACTTAAATTAAAAAGGAATACATTTCTATTCCCCATTGATCTGGAAATACCTATTGTCCTCTGGAAAGTCCACGTGCTCATTTGTATTTCAGCCACTGTGGGAGCAATAATCTTGAGGCTGAGATAGACCAACTAACATTACTGGGCATATATATATATATATATATATTTTTTTTTGTCTGAATCCTGATTCACCATATGTTCATTCTTTTTGCTGCTTAGCTCTCCCGAAGTTTGATAGTGTGTACCAACTTCCCATAGTGCTAGGTCCTGGAGAAACGCAGGCAGAAGGGAGAGCAAATTTGTTTCAGGTTAACTGGTCACATGATCTGTGGCGTTTCGCCATGTAATCTGCTCTTAAACAGGGAGAGAAAAAGACAAGATCAAAGCATTCTTCCCCCTGGAAATGTCACCTGGGGTTGACATTTAGTTAGCCTGCTGTAACCCTGCTAATAAATTTTCTGGGAAGAGGAGGTTAGGAGAATTCTTGCACCTGCAGCTCTGCTATCATCCCCCTCTCCCCACATGTTACACACATCAAAGTCAGACAGGTCCTTTTCTTAAAGTCACACCCATCACCCTGGAACTTTTTTTTCTACTGCTGTTTCCATGTAGTGAGAGCAGTTTTGAATAATTTTAGTACACATTATACAGGGTGCCCACAAAAACACTCCTTGATTTTAAATGGTTACAAAATCAAAACTTATTGGAATATGTTTATAAATAAGATGATAGCAAATAAGAACATAAGAATATCCTTTCTGGGTCAGACCAATCAAGTTTCAAGTTTATTTAAAATTTTTTATACTGCCTCATCAAGCCCAGTAGCCCATTCTCATGGTGGCTAATCCAGGTTACTGGCCAAAACCCAAGGTGTAGTAATATTCCATGTTACTGATACAGGGCAAACAGTGACTTCCCCCTTGTCTTTCTCAACAACAGACAATGGACTTTTCCTCCGGGAACTTGTCCAAACCTTTCTTAAGACCAGCTATGCTATCCGCTCTTACCACATCCTCTGACAATGCGTTCCAGAGCTTAACTATTCTCTAAGTGAAAATTTTTTTCCTCCAATTGGTTTTAAAAGTATTTCCCTGTAACTTCATTGAGTGTCTCCTAGTCTTTGTAATTTTTGACGGTGTGAAAAATTGATCCATTTATACCCATTCTACTCCACTCAGGATTTTGTAGACTTCAATCATATCTCCCCTCAGCTGATACTTTTCCAAGCTGAAGAACCTTAACCATTTTAGTCTTTCCTCATACGAGAGGAGTTCCATCCCCTTTACCATCTGGGTCGCTCTTCTTTGAACCTTTTCCAGCGTCACTATATCTTTCTTGAGATAAGGAGACCAGAATTGAACGCAATACTCCAGATGAGGTCGCACCATGGAGCGATACAGGGGCATTATAACATTCTTAGTCTTGTTAACCATCCCTTTGTAAAAGAGGTCGAATGCAACGTGACAAAATGAGCAGGTGTTCCTCAAGTGGCCCCGAGATCACCGGACATTACTGTTTGTGACTTTTTCCTTTGGGGGTACGTATCTCCACTACCTGCAACTATGGATGATCTGCAGGAATGCATCGCTGAAGCAATAAACACGATAATGCTGGATATGCTTTGGAGAGTGTGGTCCAAGCTCGATTATCGCATATGTAACCAGATTAAATTATTAGGCCGGGCATATATTTGTGATCACGTGACACCTTTGTATTTAAAATTCCATTGTTTACCAATGGAATTTAGGATCAAATTTAAAATTATTTTTTATTTTTTTAGTTCAAAAATGTTTATTGAGGTTCAAAGATATGAGAACAAGAAATAACAGTTGTATAATACATAAACATATACAATGTGTGCTAGTTGAATATATACTAACAAGGTATATACATGAGTATATTCAATTTACAAAGCAAAGATTGTAGGCTAATAAAGCAGGAGAATAAGGAAACACGTGAAACGAGTATTGGGCTAGCTAGTGTTCACAGTAACTTAACAGTGCTGCCCATATGAGCGCATGCTGAGGAAGGCTATTATTTCTCTCAGCTAACACTTTTTCATATTGACCAGTTAAACACATATTATTCCACCAAGCGTGGGAGTCAACGTTAGATAGATCCTTCCAATTATAAAGAATAGTTTAGATAGCTAGTGACATTAAAATGTTAAACAGCTTAATCTTATTGGTTTCCAGAGAAGATTGGAGACCCTGTGACATAAAAATGATCATGGCAAAGGTTAGGGTATCTGTAAGGTCAAGGATGGGACACACAGTGCTCCATACCTTAGACCAGTATTCGGTAAGATGACTACAAGCAAAGAGTAGATGCCTCAAAGCACCAGGTTCTTGTTTACAGGATCAACAATTAGGGGAGATTGATAGATCAATCCAGGTAGTTCTGTGCAACTTTATAATTCTAATGTTGGCACATAGAGCATTATTTCAGCTACAGCCTTGATATCTTTCTAACCTGGTGCTATTATACGCCCCAAGGCGTCTATTACGATCTGTGAATGATAATAGAGTAGTCGTTCCTCACATTTCGAATGCACATCTTCTGTCAACTAGAGATTGTGCATTCTTTTATTTAGCTCTGAGGTTATGGAATAACCTGCTCATAGACTTGAGAAAAGAAGAATCCTATATAAATTTTAAAAGACATTTAAAAGCACATTTTTTTTTTTCAACTGGCTTTCTCAACTTAGAATAGAGTTTGGGACTGTGATCTGTGTTTATGTGATTGATTTTGCAAGGGAGAATTTTTAGCTGTATGCAGTGGCGTATCTAGCATATGTATAGCAGCAAAAAAACTCAGATATATTGAAAACAAAACGTATAACCAATAAATACTTTCAATATAGACCAGTAGAATGTTCAGAAAACGGAGTGAAGAACAAAGAAAGCTCAATGTCAGATAAAAATGAAGGAAAAAGCCTCAGAAAGGGCCCTCCCACCTCCACTAGAGTGGATAGTAAATGGTGGTCAAGCGGTAACCTCACTGGCAAAAAACTTTCAATAAATACTGAACGTATAAGCATTTAAACCATGCTTCACTACACTTGTAAAAACTGATAGAGGAAAAATCCACTTATCTTCTGCTGATCGGCACACAGACGAGGCCAGCATTTCACCAATAGGCTACATCAGGGTGTGACCCAACCGATCAGGCTTCTTACAAAAGGACGCCAAGGCGCCTCACGCGTCTGAAAACAGCTGTAGTGTGGTTTTTAGCCATGGTGATAACAGCTCAGATGCCAACGCTAAACAACGCTCTACAGTTTTGTAAATGGGGAGATAGTAGACAAAAGTTAAACTGAAGCACCAAGAAGCTGGACTCTGCATACAATGGAACAGCACAGAAACAGCGATGCATCTCCCCTAAAGCAAAAAAAAATAAATAAAAAAATATAATTTTTTTCTACCTTGTCTTCTCTAGTTTCTGCTTTCCTCATCTTCTTGTCACTCTCTTCCTTTCATCCACTGTCTACCCTCTCTCTGCCCCTTCTATATGGCATCTTTTCTCCTATTCCCCTTCCAGAAACTTTATGCCTCCCCCTTCCATCTCTCCCTTCACCCCCATTGGTCTGGCATCCATCTTCTTCCCTTCCTTCCTCCAATGGTCTGGCATCTCTCTCCTCTCCTTCCCTCTCCCACACCCCCAGGGTCTGGCATTTCACTCTCTCCTCCCCCTTCCTCCCACTTCCATCAGCATCTGCCCTCTTTCTCTCCCTCCACCATGATTCCATATCATCCTAACTCCCCTATCTCACCCTTCACCATGCTTCCATACCACCCTAACCCACTTTCTCACTCTACACACCCTTCCATACCACCCTGACTCCCTTTCTCACCCTACACCATGCATCCATACTACCCTGACCCCCTTTCTCACCCTTCACCACACTTCCATACCACCCTGATCCCTTTCTCACCCTTCACCATGTTTCCATACCAACCTGACCCCCCTTTCTCATCCTCCACACCCTTCCATACCACCCTGGCCTCCTTTCTCACCCTTCACCATTCCTCCATACCACCCTGACCCCCCTTTTCTCCTTCCACCACCCTGCTATGTTCCTTTCTTTCTCTATCCAAATCAGTAAGGTCCCACAATGACTGCTTCTAATGAATGAAGATAAAGCATCATTTTAAAAAAGTGGATTAAGCAACCCCTTAACCACTAGTCTCCCCGCTGCGCTCCACATCCAATGCTTACAGTCCACATAATAACAACAAAAAGTGTTTCCAAAAACCACGTGGCACCGCGCGACTCCTACCCGCCAATTGGTAGAACAAAGCGGCACAGTGTCCTGCACCCCTTTCACCGGCAATCTGCGCGCCGCAATTCCAGCAACTTCTCCAGCATGAAGAAGAAATAACCATTCCGGTCACTTCGTTTATTTGGCATAATCCAACTAAGTTGTAGAGATCCAACTAAGAAGCCTGGACTTCTCTGCTCTTAGTCCCGTGATGACTGCGGCTGCCAGTTCACCCCCCATCACTTACCACTTCCGGAGCAGAGGCAGCAGCGCGGGACCTTCCTGCACTTCAACGAGGCTGACCACATAAGTATGACAGCTGCGCTGAGGTGCCATTCAGAGCAGCGCGAGAGGCTCCAGAGTGTGGACCCAGCCGGCTGTGCACCCCCTTGGAGCGTGCACCCGGGGCGGACCTCCCCCCGCCACCCCCCTTGTTACGCCACTGGTTGTATGTATAAATTATGGTTCATTGAGATTTGAGTGCTTTATCATTTTGCTGTTAGAATGGTTCCTATTGAGATGTGATTTGTTATATTTATGAAGAAAAAAAATAATTTTTTAAACTTTTGTTCTTAATCTTTCCTTTTCTATTTTTAATGGAGTTCTTTTCTTGAAGAATGTAATTTTTGCATTGTAAACTGCTTGGATCCTTTTAGGCCGTTATGCGGAATATAAAGTTTTTAATAAACATAAACATAGAGGGGCATAATAAAAAAAAAACGTCTAAGTCCCCTTGTGGCCTAAGGCCTTAAACGTTGAAAGTAGAAGTAGGGAAAATGTCTATTCTCAAAAAAACGTCCAAAAAGAGGGTTTTTTTGATAATGGCCTGCCTCTACATTCAGCTATTTAAACGCCCAGACCACCACTATGTCTAAACTTATACCATATAATCAACCCCCAAAAAAGGCTAAGTCCCAAACGCCCAAAACAAGGGCTTTTAAGCGAAGGAGGAACCAGTCCTTCGCCTAAAAGCTGGATTCTGTAACCGGTGTCTGTCAAAAACAACACCGGTTACAGAATCCCCCCACCCCACCCCCCTACAACGATTCGTCCAGGAGAGAGCCCAAGCCCTCTTGCCCTGGCGACAGCCCGACGTTCCCCGACACAATGGGGGCAAGAGGGAGCCCAAGCCCTCTTGCCCCGGTGACAGCCCGATGTTCCCCGACACGACTGAGCAAGAGGGAGGCCAATCCCTCTTGCCCCGGTGGTACCCTTGACTCGATCGGGCCAGGAGGGAGCTCAAGCCCTTCTGGCCACACGACCCCACCCCCTACAAGATCGAGCAGGAGGGAGCCCAACCCCTCCTACCCAGGTGAACCCCCTACCCCCCACCCCCACTAAAATACAGGCAGGAGGGATCCCAGGCCCTCCTACCCTTGACGCACCCCCACTTACACGCTCACCCCCGATCGCCCACCCGCCGACCCATGAGACCCCCCTGCCAACCCCTCGATTCTCCCCACCCCCAATCCCCCGTACCTTGAAATCGTTGGCCAGATGGATGGGTGCCAAGCCCGCCCGACTGGCAGGCCAGCCATCCCAGGAATGGGGGCGGATTGGCCCAGGGGGCTCAAACCCCACCCACAGGTGAGGCCTGAGGCACCTGGGCCAACCATAATAGGCCCAGGAGCCTTAGGCTCTTCCTGTGGGTGGGGCCTTAGGCACATGGGCCGGGTTGTAACAGCACTAAGGCTCGGATTTTCTAACTGGTGCCATTGTCAGCGGCCGCTGATTGCTTGTCAATCATGTGATGGCACCGATTAGAGAATTGTGTCTCCCGCAAAGGTAGGCACTGGAAATGTAGACCAGGGATTTCCAGGCCTATATTTCCAATACCTACCTTTGATGTGAGATCCTGCTTCTGCCAACAACATTTTGCTGTCCTTGTTCAATCAATCATTCTTTCCAGACTGGACTATTGTAACTCCATCTGTCTAAGTCTAACCACGTAAAGTCTTCAAAGACTTCAGCGGATCCAGAACACTGCGGCTAGGTTGATTTTCGCAAAAAGTAAATTTGATCATGTTTCCCCGCTTCTGTCAAAACTTCACTGGCTTCCAGTGATTTCTAGGGTTCACTTTAAATGTACCTGCCAAACATTCAAGATCCTACATGGCATTCTTCCTCCCCTAATTCCACTATCTTGGAATTCTTCAAGACCTGACATTACCAGATCCACCCAAAACCTTAAACTATTTTTCCCCTCGTTAAAAGGCGTCGTCCATGCAGGAAAATTAGGGAAATCTCTTTTCTTTAAATTCACTGAGCTTTGGAATAACCTTCCTGACCTGCTGTGGAATCTGGGCTCCTTCCAATTATTCTGAAAGCATCTGAAAACCTGGCTATTCTTAAAAATGTTAAGCTTACTAACCTCTTTATAACCACTAATTCTTATGTTTTTCCTTCTTATATTAAAGTTCCTGTAAACCGTGCCGAGCTCTATCTTTATGGAGAGGATGCGGTATATAAACTTAAGGTTTAGTTTAGTTTGAATTGCACCTCTGTAGGTGCTTTAAAGCAGTGGTTCCCAACCCTGTCCTGGAAGACCACAAGGCCAATCGGGTTTTCAGGCTAGCCTTAATGAATATGCATGGAGCAGATTTGCATGCATCTCACTTCCATTATTTGCAAATCTCTCTCATGCATATTCATTAGGGCTAGCCTGAAAACTCGATTGGCCTGGTGGTCCTCCAGGACAGGGTAGGGAACCACTGCTTTAAAGCACCTAATGCCACTTCCGGCATTAACCACATCTACAATGGCATTTGGGGCCATTTAGCAGAGGTGCGATTCTGGTGCCAATTTATTTAGGCACTGGTAGGCACGTTGAAAACTGAGCATGGACACCTAAAAAACTGGTGCTGTTTAGAGAATCTGGGCCTAAATGCTTGAAGAGCCTTAACATCTTCTTGCAACTGATAGAATTGATTAGCATAGTCTGTTTTTATGCCTTCTAATGATTTAGATAACTTTCCAACTTCAGTTGTTAAAGCCTTTATCTCTTCAGTTGATTTAGTCAATGAAGATTCTCGAGACTGGAGACCCTTCCAGATATGTTCCAGTGTAACCGTTGTGTAGAGGACAGGGAGAACCCATTGCTCTTATCCATTGCATCACTGCTTGCAGAAGCTGCTCCCTCACTCTGAGAATCTTGGTCTGTGACTTCTGCTTCCTGAGTCTCCAGCATTGTTGCCGCCGCTGCTGCTGTTGGACATGGCAGTACATTGGACCTGGAGGAGAAAGAGAAGTGTCAATTTCCATAGTCCCAGATGCTCCCTTGTCAAGGGACAAAGCCAGGCATAACTCTTCAGGATGTCCCTGAGGGTTCCAAAGCATAGCATCAGTCTTTGCTGGACAGGAGAGTATGTCCTGGCCAACGAGGGAATTGTCCTAACAATTTCTTTATGATTTGTTTGAGGCATATTTGCTAGAAGAAAACTTCCAATTGCTAGTAGCTAGAACAACACAATCCTTCGCATCAGACCGCCATTTTGAAACTTTCCCTCTTCCTTTTTTGTTTCTCAGGAAGTTCTCCAGGATTTATTTGCATGACCACTGGCATTTTAGAAAGAACCTCCTTCACAGCCTGCTGAGCAAAGGGGTAGCTTAATCGTTAGGGTCCTTGGGGGATGCAGGTTTAAATCACACTTCAATTGTATGTGATGAGCAATCCCTCCTGCTGGACAACCCCCCTTTTGGCCTGCCTGCTTGTGCACCCACCCCTCGGACCCACCCTCCGATCCCCCCTAACCCCCCTCTAACCTTAGTAGATGGCCAGATGGATGGGTCCTCTGTCCGGCCAGCAGACCTGCCTTCCTCTGAATGGTGTGTCTTCCCCTTCCCAGTGCATTGTGGAATGCACTGGGGTGGGGCCTAGGGCCTGATTGGTCCAGGCACCTAAGGCCCCACCCATAGGAGAGGTCTTAGGCACATTGGCCAACTGGAATTAGATCAGTCGCCTAATACCCCTATGGGCCAACCGGAATCTTAGGTTGGCCCATGTGCCTAAGGCCCTGCCTGTAGGAGGAGCATTAGACAACTGATCCAATTCTGGTTGGCCCAGGTGCCTAAGGACTCTCCTATGTGTGGAGCCTTAGGCAACTTGGCTAATCAGGCCCTAGGCTCCTCCCTGGTGCATCCCCAATGCACCGGGAAGGGGCAGGCCCGCCATTCAGAGGAAGGAGGGCATGATGGCCAGATAGAGGTTAGAGGGAGGGTCTGGGGGGGGAGGTAAGGGGGTCCGGGGGTGTGTGGAGGGGTGGTCTGGGGGGTGCGCGGGAGGGCCAAAGAGGGTTCAGGGAAGGGGGTTCATGGGGTTGTCCAGCAAGAGGGATTGAGCAACCTCCTAGTGGTAATCATGTGGGTGTTAGGGGGGGGGGGGGGTTGTGTCCGGCAGGAGGGATTGGGCACCCTCCTGCTGGGGAGGTTCGGGGAGATTGTGGCAGGAGAGATTAGGCCTCTCTCCTGCTGGGGAAGATTTGAGGGGTTGTGTGGGATCGCGGCAGGAGGAAGTGGGCATCTGCCGCGATTTGCCGCGATTGTTGGGGGAGGGGATAGTTCCAGGATTCTGTAACCGCCATTGTTTATGACAGACACCAGTTAGAGAATCCCGCTTTTAGGTGAAGGATTGGCCCCTACTTTGCCTAAAAGATCTTGTTTTGGGCGTTTGAGACTTGGGCGATTTTTTGGGTCGGGAATGTGTTGTAAGGATATACGTAGTGGTAGTCTGGGCGATTAAACTGTAGAGGTAGGCCATTCTAAAAAAAAAACCCAAACTCATTTTGGATGTTTTTTTTGAGAAGGGACATTCCCTGCTGCCTGCTTTCTGTGTCTAGGGACTTAGGCCAAAAGGGGACTTAGACGTTTCTTTTGATTATGCCCCTCCACATATATAACTGTGCAAGCGAGCTTAGGGAAGAAAATAAGCCTGAACCAATATGTTTTACATAAAATTCTGGATGCCCTTTAAGACATGACTTTATTCCTACTGCCATCGAGTGGGCAGTTTTCGATAGCGCCCAAGTGATGAAGCCACAAGTTGGTAATGGAAACCACATGAACAAGTAAGGACAAACCCTTTATCTATCGGAGAGTTGTGCTCTGTGTCACACCATGTGTTGCCTGCCTGTCATCTGTCTTGATCTGTAGTGCCTCTTATGGATTTGAGCAGCTTGTCCTTCCATTCACCTGACCCTGCACTAGGTCACCATTAGGTCTGCTTTTGAACATTTCTAAACAGAGATCAGCCATCTTTTTCTTTCTTGAAAGAGTGAAGATGTAGCAAGTAAACAGAACAGTGTTACCTCACCACCAGTCATTTGGGGATCTTGAGGATAAATAGCTCAAAACAGATTTTGCTGAAATGCACAAAATATTTGATACATAAGAATCAAGGTATTACA
Organism: Geotrypetes seraphini; assembly: GCF_902459505.1. Lineage (NCBI taxonomy): Eukaryota > Metazoa > Chordata > Amphibia > Gymnophiona > Dermophiidae > Geotrypetes > Geotrypetes seraphini. The sequence continues at coordinate 476,621,704 of NC_047084.1, forward strand.
TTGCAGCATGTTTTGGAAAGCTTTAATACAGTTTTTCCCCAAGTCAGTCCTGGAGTACCCCCTTGCCAAAAAACAAAAGGAATTGACCCCAAAATATCCACAGAGAAAACCAAAAAAACTCTGTGGAGTGACGATGTTCCTAAATGGACTTTATTTGAAAGTGTCAAAGTTCCAAATAAAGTCCATTTAGGAACATCGGTACCCCCTTGCCAGTCAGGTTTTTAGGATATCCACAATGAATATGCATGAAAGAGATTTGCATACAATGGAGGCAGTGTATGCAAATCAATCACATGCATATGGATTGTGGATATCTTGAAAACCTGCCTGGCAAGGGGGTATTCCAGGATTGACTTGGAAAACACTTCTTTAATACAGGTATAATATCATACAATCAGACCAAAAGGTATAGGGCCTAATAATCAGCCAGTGGCAATCAGCATTTTGTTGACCATTGCTAACATTAAACCCACATTTAGGCAGAAGTATTGAATTTCTGGGTTTGCAGAGCTGGCTAGCACATACAGTGGCGAGGATGAGAGGCGCCCGGGGTGGTGGCAGCCTTCCCTGCCCTCTTCTCCATCCCCACCTCCACACATTCCTTCTCCGCCCCCTCCTGCCATGCACACACCGTTTCCCTTCCCCCGTACCTCTGTAACATTCCAGTCCTCCCTGGGCGCCATCTTTGTGAAGGAGAGGGGCACCCCCGCTCCTTCCCCCCCCCCACTGTCGCACGTACATGCCATTTCCCTTCCCCCTCTGTACTCTGTAACATTCTTGGCGCGAGCAGCAACCCCCAAGCTGCTGTCGCTCCAGCATTGGCTCTTCCTCTGATGTCACTTCCTAGTTGCGGGTCCAGGAAGTGACGTCAGAGGAAGAGCTGATGCTGGCGCAACAGCAGTTTGGGGGTTGCTGCTCGCGCCAAGAACGTTACAGAATACAGAGGGGGAAGGGAAATGGCATGTATGTGCGGCAGTGGGGGGGGTGAAGGAGCGGGGGTGCCCCTCTCCTTCACCAAGATGGCATCCAGGGAGGACTGCCGCCCCCTCCCCGCCCTGCCTTACTATGCCACTGAGCACATATCTAGTTAAATGAACCTCAATATAACTCACCTTTGACTACTGAGAAAGGTGTGAGCTAAATCCATATGCCTTTAGCTGTTTTACTGGTAGCTTCAGGCATGTTATCTTCAGGTACAATAGGTATTTCTTTGTCCATAGAGAGTTTACAGCCCAGGTCTCCTATTTGTATATTACCACATGGTATTAACCAAAGTTTTAACTCACAGTAACAGCAACACCTCTGTGTTAAACTGTTAGGGCTCTTCAGTTAACACATGGTAAAGGTCTTTAATACATCGTCATGGTAGACCGATAAAGACAATGCAGTTCGCTACTTTTCTCGAGGTGGCATTAACTGTGCTGCATTATTTAGCGTGTGCTAACAACCTCCATCTCTTGCCTAGCTAAAAGCTTAGTAGATAGGCCTCTAAGTTTGTATAATCTATGAACAAAAAAAGACATCAGATGAAACCATAATTGGCCACTAACAATCAATTATTGATGTTATTTGGCACCAATTAGGATTTGAATGTGTGTGTTTGCATGCTACTCTGGGTTACTCTATAAAACTTCTTTTTGTGGCTCAATAATTTAATAGCAGTATTTTGAATTGTTTGTAATCTTTTAAGATTATTTTTAGAAAGGCCCATAAAGATGATATTACAATAATCTAATTTAGAGATTACTAGTGCATGCATAAGACTGTAAATTTTTGTTCTTGAAATTATTCTCTTACTGCCCCTAATGCTCTTAGAGAATAAAATCCAGATTTTACTAAGGCTTAAACTTGTCTTTCAAAACTTAGGGCTAGATTCACTAAGCAAACCGATCGTATATCGCTCGGTTTGTGCTCACTTTCCGACTCCGGCTCGATTGACTAACCTTCCTCCAGACCCCATCCACACCCGATCCAATCTGCGCATGCAAATGAGTAAAAAGACATGTAAATTTCATAACGCGTCGATTCATGAAACCATTTTGTCCAAACCAACTGGCCTTTCCTGTCCAAAAAGTTACGACTGCTGAGGACCAGTCGTTTACCTTTACATCTTTGCCGACTATTTTTGCCTAGCAACTGACGCGTGCATGTTAAGAACCCCATTAAAAATATATATCTACCCCTCCAAAAATCCAAATTATATCAAAACTTTTAAATATACGTAAATGTTCATGTACATAAGCGTTAGAAATATTTTTTTTTATTTTTTGGGAATGTGCATAGCGAGCGCGGGAGTGAATCTCAGATTTGTAATGCGCATGGCGAGAAAATCGCAGATTAACCCCATGCTCTCCTTGTGCATTGTACATTTCAAATATCAATGCCAAATAACAAAAAAAATCCAAAATCAAATAAAACTTTTATGGGCCAGCTATCCCTCTCCCCTTCCTTCTAGCTGGATTGTAGGTGGTAGGCGCATTCGGAGCCCGCTAATGATGTCCGCGATTAAACCATGCCCCATTTCTACGCAGTGAAGTCCTAAAGAGCTAGTGCATGCATTATGAGTTTCAAAACCAACAAGGATACAGTGTGCACATGCGTCGATCGATATTTCAGTGCTAATAGTGGCGTATTTATGATTGGATCATTTGCATGGACAAGCTTTACTGAATTGACCGCCTACAATGACTCGGAAATGGATAGGACACGAAGTGGATAGATTTCAGGACTTTAGTGAATCCTGCCCTTAGTTAATAATCCACAATTAGTCCAAGATATTTAAAAGTGTGTACTGATGGAATATTTTTTCCAAAAATAGTAATATCTATCTTTGGCTTTGCATAATGTGTATAATGACCTGTTATCCAACAGGAAGTATACTTTTCAATGTTAAGAACTAATTTGACCATGTCATACCTCTTCTGATAAAAACTCACTGGCTCCCTATTCCACACATAATTCTCTATAGTAAAACCCTAAGCGCGCTTGCGTGCTTAGGGTTTTGTGATCCCTGCCACCGTGCTGTGTGCCTCCATGCCAAATTAGATTGGAGGTGCGTGCGGGGTGGCTTCAGGTGGCTTGCGGCGTGTGCAGCGATTTCAGCAGTGGTGGCAGTTTACTCCTGCACTACCGCTGCCGGGATGCCTCTTTTCACCCCCGGACCAGCAAATGCAGCAGCCACGGGGCATTTGCTAGGCCGGCCCACTTCGATAATGCGAGGTTGGCCGGCCTAGCAAAATCACCGAGGCTGCCCGGGCTAGCAGATGCTGGATAGGGGGAACAGGGAAAGGAGAAGGCCTACTGCTGGACAGGGGGATCAGATAAGAGGTGCTGCTGGACAGGGAGGAGGTAAAAAGGAAGGGAGAAGGCCTACTGCTGGACAGGGGGAGCAGGGAAGAGGTGCTGCTGGACAGGGGGGAGGTAAAAGGAAGGGAGTAGGCCTACTGTTGGACAGTAGGAGCAGGGAAGAGGTGCTGCTAGACAGGGGCGAGGTTAAACGAAGGGAGAAGGGCTGCTGCTGTACAGGGGAGCAGTGAAGGGGTGCTGCTGGACATGGGGGAGGTAAAAGGAAGGGAGAAGGGCTAATGATGGACAGGGGGAACAGGCAAGGGGTGGTGGTGGACAGCTGAAGAAAGAGACAGAAAGAAAGAAAGAAAGAAAGAAAGAAAGAAAGAAAGACAGACAGCGGCCAAGGAGAGAGAGACAGAAAGAAAGAAAGAAAGACAGACATACAGAAAGCGGCCAAGGAGAGAGAGAGAAAGAAAGAAAGACAGACACACACATCTATTCTAGCACCCTTTAATGTAACGGACTTAAAGACCAGTAACCTATAAAATCATACTTTTAACATTCAAAACACTCTGTAACAACCAGCCAGAATTCTTAAACAATTTTCTAATTCCCTACACTCCAGCTAGAACACTGAGATCTCAATCACAAAATCTTTTAACGGTTTCATCTCTCCATATTATTAGCACTACACGAACAACAAACTTCTCCATCACAGCCCCATCTCTTTGGAATTCATTAGCCCCGGAACTATGGGATGAACCCATGCTAGATCATTTCAAAGGAAAACTAAAAATGTTTCTTTATAAAGATGCATTAAACCTCTAATGCACTTACCTTATGAAACATTATCTTCATTTCTGCTTTGGTTATCAGCTGGGATCCTCCTTCCTTTTGTATTTCCCCTATATGGCTCTCTTTCCTATTTTATAATGCACTTCTTTACCTTAATCCTATCATTCCAGTAAATTCTGTATGTTTTAATATGTTACCTTATTTTTCTATTTTTATTATGTACATGCCTATCCCAGATAGAAACCATAGAAATATGATGGCAGATAAAGGCCAAATAGCCCAATGGCCAAGTATGTTAAAGTGACTGAATTTTCTTCTTCTCTAAATTGTCCTTCAGATTCAGGCTCTTCCTTAAGTTCAGGGGGTAGGCATTGTTTCTTCTAAGTTGAGTGGGAGTTCTCCATCTACAGACCTGCCAGTGAGGGGGTGCCATTTTGCTATCATATTTTCAATAGTGATGGACAGACAAGCTTTGCAGGACTTCAGGGAAACCTGCCTGTCCCTGGAGATTGAAAACACAATTGGAAAACCCCTGCTCAGCATAGGGGGAACAGTAGGGGTAGGCCTACCTCCACTCCACCAACTACTTCCTTGGCTATGCAGAATAGAGGATTTTCTCCAGAAAGTTTGCCTCCAACCACGTTGCATTTTTCTCAGGATACAGTTTATGTTCACTTCAGGAACCTACAGTGCCTTTGCCAACTGTGGTGAGACATCCTGAATTTTCACAATTAGAATATGAAACAACTGAAGATATGTTCTCTTAGATTTCCGCTAGTTGATATTTGGCGGGTCGTGACCAGAACTAAGAACTGGCTATGATCATTTATTCCACGTTTAAGTGATTTCTTTCAACAAACTGTTGCTAAATTGCCCAATTTGGAATTGAGAGTTTGGGCTATGGGTAGAAGCCAAGCTTATATGGCTTCACAGATTAAAACTCCGCAGAGTAGAAATACATCTGCTATCAAAGATAGGTGTTTAAATAATTTGGAAAATACGTTGACAACTAGAAATTTACATTTGCTGAATTTTTCTTCTCCTAAAGGAAGTCTAACATAATGAGGAGACAGATTCAGTTTTTACTTCTAATTGCTATTATGTGTACTTTCAAAGAAGCAAGGTGGGGAGAGAAAGGAGAGTTGGAGTCTTCAAATTTAACTGAATCCGTAGAAACATCACAACATATTTTCAATACTAAGCCCCCTCACTTACTAAGGCGTGCTAGCTGATTTAGTGCACGTTAAATATTAATGCGTGCTACATGCTAACACGTCCATTATATTCTACTAGTCTTATAGCCCGTTACATTAACGGGTGCTAGAATATATGTGTGTGTGTCTGTCTTTATTTCATTCTCTGTCTCTCTCTCTCCTTCTTCTCCTCTCCTTCTGTATTTCTGTCTTTCTTTCTGTCTTTCTTTTTCCTCGGCTGTCCACCCATTCTCCCTTCCTTTTACTTTCCCTGTGTCCACCACCACCCCTTCACTGCTCCCCTTATCCAGCAGCAGCCCTTCTCCTTTTTTTAATATCTCCCCTGTCCAGCAGCACCTCTTTCCTGTCCCCCTGTCCAGCAGTAGGCCTCCCTTCCTTTTTCTCCCCCCATCTCTTCCCCTGTCCATCAGCACCTCTTTCTTGCTCCCCCCGTCCAGCAGTAGGCCTCCCTTCCTTTTTCTACCCCCCTTGTCTCTTCCCCTGTCCAGCAGCACCCCTTAAGTCACGTCTGCCCTCCGCCGACAGCCGCCGACAGCCGCCATGGCCTGCAGCCGCCGATAGTCGCCACGGCCTGCAGCCACTGACAGCCACCGCGGCAGACAGCTTCCGCGCCGCCCGAAGCTGACATCCGCCTTGGGAGAGAGAGATGCGTGGAAGCGCACATGCGCACTCCTACCTGCGGGGACCTACAGTGCATGGAAAACGGGAGCACGCAGGTCAGAGTGTGCATGCACAGCTTAGGCTTTTATTATATTAGATGGATGTGTTAGCGTTTAGTGCGTGCACAATCGGCTAGCGTGCCTTAGTTAAAGAAGGGGTAAGGCAACACTTCTTGTAACCCTGGACTTTGAATGTGAAAAAATAAGAATACTGAAACTTTATTTTTCTAAAACAAGTGAGAATTTCTATGGACAAAGTGTCCTTATTTTTCCTGATGTTACTACTCAGCTCATGAAAGAGCAGTTCTTGGAATATAAATCTTGTGCACTAGGCCTTTCCTAGATTTCCTTGTAGAAGTTTATTTGCATATGCTTCTTTTACAAGACCACAATAGCAGTTTTTAGCGCAAGGTGCCCTGAATGCCCTACGCTGCTCCCAACGTTCATAGGAACTCTATGAGTGTCAGGAGCAGCGCAGAGCATACAGCGAGCCAGCCAGTGCTCAAAACCGCCATTGTGGTTTTGTAAAAGGGAGTATAATTAGAAAAAAAATGTGTTCTTTGATCCACCTCAACTGGAAACCTTTCTGATAGAAAAGGAAAAAGAAAAAGGTGGTATTTAGGCCTAAGATTTGTTTAATCTGCAGTATACATGGATAGATTATTTTGATATTTTTGTGTGTTTCCTTTGAATTTTTCTCTGTATCCCTATTAATGTGGACTGTTTTATTTCTTGTTTCTTTGTGAAATTTGCAATTGGAAATAATAAAATGATGAAATTAAAACAAAAAAGAACAGTGGTATATGAAAAATCAAACAAATTGCATGATTTCTTTAAAAACAGTGATTTCTTAGAAAGAGCAGGGCACCAGGGTCACTCTAGAACAGAGAGCAGTGGGTGTCGGGCCACCTGCTTCTTTAAAAGAGAGGAGGCAGAGAAGGGCCGGGCAGTGGGTACTTGGAGGCAGTGAAGGTTTGCTGTCCTAGGCAGCCTGATAGATTACAGGCCTTCAGGGAAGAATGGCACTGATACCCTGAATATACATTGGCACACAACCATACACAGCAGCAACCAAGCTGTCAAAACATAGACAAACAAATGGCACCCAGCTACACAGAAATTTGAGAAAAATCATAGCCCAAAAGTTATTTGTCTGGACTACCAAATTAGTGTAGAAATAAAGCTGATCCCCACCCTTTCTTTTCTTACATGAATGAAAATAAGAATAAATATATTTGAAAGCATAACATTCAATTTACACATCCCTTGAGGAACACATTTTGTGAGAAGGCAGTCTTGAACTGGGCCTCGGAGAAGCAAGGGACATTTCAGAAACAGCAGGCTGGGAGCACAGAAAATGTTTTTCCTGACTCCCCATAGAGTAGGCAAACACATTGCTGTTTGGCGATGTACCATAAGGACACACACTTTTCCAGCAGTCATTTGGTTTCCATTTACAAGCAAAAGGGACTTCTGTTTCCTAAAGTAATAGGTGCTTTATCACAGCTGCCCCTTTAAAAAGATATCCCTAGGGACAGATGGAATTCTTTGGGTATTTGCCTCTCTAGGCCACTCTCAGAAGCCACTACCGGTGCCTGTTTCAAATACAGAGCTAAACAAAAAAGTTGACCCTAATTCCTCCACAAAAAAGGAACCAACCAAAGCAAGAGACTTGTGGAGCGTCGATGTCCAAGATGAAGGCTTTATTAAAATAACTTAATAATCCACATGAAGATACACTGAGAGCACAGAGTTGCAATCCTTCTCTCTAATCAAAGCCTCACCATCATGGAAAATGTTGGATGGGAGAGGGAGTTTTATTTTTGTATTGATACTGATTGATTATAAGTGCTTATCTAATTATTATTATTTGTATGTATATTGTTTTGCACTTTTTGTTGGCTTTGAAAACTAAATAAAGATTAAAAAAAAAAAAAAAGCCTCTCCATTAGGATGATAAAATTTCAATGTTTGCTATCCTTCCCAACACTGCTGAAGGACAATAACAGCTTGAAAAGTACTGAGTACATTTGTGGATTTGGCAAATTTACAGAAGTTTTGTCTAGACTCTTGCTCGCTCTCTTATGATATTGCTTGAATGAGCTGGGTTTCTGGCCCTACCTCTCCTCACCTACTCAAGCCTCTCCCATTAGAGGGGCTCTCGCAAAGCAAGGACAGGAAGTCACATGCAAAGAAACTGTCTCTGCTCTCTGCATTTGGGTTGGCAATTTTGTGGCATGAATATTCAGTGATTTAACCAGCCAGGAACAGCTCCTGGCTGGTTAAATTGCCTGTTTGGGGCTAAGCAGTTGCTTTTAGTGACTGAAAATGACTTGTTAGCGCTTTAAGCAAAACTGGCTATTTGGGAGCGTTTCAGAGGTGGATGCGCACTTGGTTGGTTAACTGCTGATATTTCAACACTTAACTGGCCAAGGCAACTGCATAAATAGGACCACCAGACCTTAATTTGTAAATAAAAAGGGAGTGAAACAATGGATCAGGGAAAGCCTTGGGTGGACCAGGAGCAAGAAGAGAACAGGGGTTATATTAGGAGTAGTGACTGTTCTCTGCTGTGCTCCAGGCTCACCACCTCCCTTCCTCTCTCCTGCAGGCTGCTTGAAAGGGAAGGGATATAACAAAATGCCCCTGCTGCACTGGAGACCAAAAAACAAACAAAACGGTGGAACTGCGCTCTAGGCCGTTCTTCCAGCCCTGAGGATTGCATAAGTCAGTCCTATCTTTATGCAGGACCCCATAGCTGAAGTGCTGAATATTGCACTTAATCAGCTTTGGTGTAGCCGACTCTGGAGACCTGGAGATTAAAATGCCAAATCCCATCCATAACCCAGCATTGGATTTCCAGGCATAATACCAGCTACAGTCAGCAAAAGGCTGAGGGCTGCTACCTGAATATTGATTCAATAATTACTTGCATTAATGAAAAAAAACCCACAAAAACCACATATGCTTTACCCTGTATGACCTTTGCCAGATTTTTATGGTTTCACTTGGGGAAATTTCTATGATTTTTCTATAAAGAGCAACATATAACAATATAGAGTTTATAGTATAATGATTCATTTCAGTCTTTTAAAATTAAGATTAAATATGTTTATTGCAGTCCTTGTCCCTTCCTTACTGAATGTTTTCCTTTCTCCTTATTTTCCTATCCTAGCGTTTAAGCTAACAGACGCAATTCTTCTGAAGAAGCTCTATGCAGAGTGAAACGGGGACGCTCCGTCAAGCACTTGAGCACTTTAAAGTTATCTTCTAATCTAACAAGAAGATCATATCATCAGCCGCCCATAAAATTGGTCGGGAAAACAAAGCTAAGTACAAGAGTTAAATTGAAAGCGTGTTTTTCTCTACTAATGTCTGTTAAGGTTACCACATTGGAAAATACATTAATTTATTTGACTACAAACAAATCTTAATGAAATTAAACATTAATTAAAAACATCTAGTATTTACAGAAAGATAGATATATAAAAAAATAGTTCTAACATCATAATAGCTGCAAGCACTGGAGGTATCCCTTCTTCCGTATCAAATGATATACCAGAATGGTTGTTTAAAGAAATACTTGAGGTATTAATAATAAGAAGGAGGAATACATTCAAGCAAAGTCCATCTATTATTTGATAGAGTGATTAGTCGGTGACTTTTGTTGTGAAGGGAATTCACCTGGGGAAAAACACGTGAACATACTTAAAGCTGCCTGTTTGGTGCACATAGGCTTTCCATGGAAAACACTCAGCAAAATTATATGAGTGCAAAACTCACCTCATTTCCACCCCCCCTAGGTGAGAATTCGCGGGAGCCAGTAAGGATGCCTCTCAGTACCGAGCGGCAGTGCCAAATCGTGCTCCAGCTCGTGTCGCTCAGCAGCCGAAGGAACTCGCGGCAGCCGGTTAGCAGCAGGGCAGGAACTTTGGAAAGTGCGCTCCTGCCCGCTGCATCTCCACCTCGGATCGCCAAGATGAGGTACCGTATGAGGCTAGGGTAGGGAGGGAGACGGGGGCAGAGCCTGGCGGCAGCGACCTTTAAAAAAAAAAAAATTCTGGGAGGGGGTACTGACCCGAATATAAACCAGGACTCCCATTTTTGGGCCAATTTTTTGACCCAAAAATCACGGTTTATATTCGAGTATATACAGTACTCAAAGCATTTTTTCCTGTCTGTCCCAGTAGGCTCACATTCTATCTAATGTACCTGGGACAATGGGGGGATTAAGTGATTTGATAACTCACTCCACACTCAGAAACACAAAGGGACTGTAATAATCAAAAAACTCAAATACCCTTAGTACAAATCCTGTTCTCAAAAAAAGAGATTCCACTTTTTCTCCTTTACAATAGCATAATTTTAAACCTCTTCCAAAGGCTCAACAACGCACTGTGGACTTAAAACTCAATAAGCCACTACTATGCTTCAGGAATCTTGTAAAGAGGGAGAAAATGCCTCAGACTCATGCCTGCGGCTAATTTTATAAGCATTCAGGCTACTATTAGAGTTACCCCATTGGCATAAAAACCCCCTCCTCCAAGTATTCCTACCTTCAGTAATAAATATTTTTTCAATAATAAATACTTTTCAAATATTTAAATAAATTTCCATCCACATGCGCTGGGAGCCCTATTCTAAACTCCTAAAGAACAGCTGTGTCGGGAGCGACCATAAAATCGCTTCCCGCTAATGTATTGGACTGCGTACCGATTGTGTGCCAGTATATAATGTTACTAATACTGTTATGACAAGCACTTAATTTCTCAGCGCTGTGCTGGATCAGGCCCACGTGTCTTTCATACATATTGCTGTTCTTGTGGCAAGTCTGCTCAGCCAAATTCGATGATGGCCAGCCAGCGTTTCGCTAATCTGCGTCAGGGCTTCCTGAGCTGCGATCGTCCCTTAATCTCTGTGCTTACAGGCATTGCCGATGAAGTAACTGTAATAGTAGCCTGAATGCTTATAAAATTAGCAGCAGGCATGAGTCTGAGGCTTTTTCTCCCCCTTTACAAGATTCCTGAAGCATAGTAGTGGCTTTTTGAGTTTTAAGTCCACAGTGGGTTGTTGAGCCTTAGGAAGAGGCTTAAAATTATGCTATTGTAAAAGAGCAAAAAGTGAAATCTCTTTTTTTTGAGAACAGGATTTGCACTGAGGGTATTTGAGTTTTTTGGATTAAGTGATAGAGAATGACACAGGGAAAAAATTTATCACCGTTCCCGCCCCGTTCCCGTGAGCTTGTCCTTCATCCTGTCCTTGTCCCTGTGAAATCAGTCCCCATCCCTGCCCTGTCCCCGCAAGCTCAGTCCCTGTCCCGCAAGCTTGGTCCCCGTCCCCACCCTGCAAACTATCAGATCCCATCTGCACAAGCCTCGAATAGTTATGATTTTATACTGAACTTATTTTATTAAAGTATAAAAAGAGACAATATTCTGTACAATTATCATTTTATAAACACAAATAATATAGAACAAGGATCAACAAAACCCCTACCTCCTCTCCCTTTCACAAATATCACCTCCATTATTGTGAAAACTGAACAAACCAAATTACTACAGAATCCTACGTAGAAAAATCAAGCTAACAGAATACTTTAGTCATACTTGGCAGGAATAGTGTTAGAGGAGTGCAACTAAGGCAACTGCCCCCTGGTCAGAGAGAGAGACAGCTGGAAACTATAGAAGCACATCCTGGGCTTTGCAGTCCCCAGTTATGTCTAATACCAGCTCTAGTAGGATACATATTTCAAATCTGAAGTATTCTAATCACAAAATATAAAATAAATGTATTTCTCTCTATCTTTTGTTGTCTGGTAATTTTATTCTTCAAATCACATTGGTCTCAGGCTTTGGTTTTGGGTTCCTTCTATCTTCATCATAACATGGCTGGCTCCTGAAGGTAAAATAAGTGCAAGAGGAGCTGCTGAGTCTGACACGGGTGCAATTTTTTTACCCCAGGAGCAAGACTTTTCACTGCTTCTACAGGGCAGTGAAGGTCTTGTCCCAATTCCCATGGTAAACCAGTTGCAAATGTCTCCATTCTTGCAGTGACCACAGTAAACAGTCCCCATGTTATTTTCTGTTAAGTGACTTGCCCAGGGTTTCAAGGAGCAGCATGGGATTTAAACCCACAACCTCAGGGTGCTGAGGCTATAGCTCTAACCACTACACCACACACTCTGGGCATTTGGGAGCCCAGAGTCCATCAAGGATTACAAGCAGAACAATTAAGTTCTTGCAGTTACACAAGTCATAAGCCTGGTGTAACTCTAGATGCCCAAACATGGCATAGATGTACATAACTAATGAGATAATTAAATTTGCTGATAGCTCAAAGTTGTTAAGTTGGAAAAGGATTCTGAAAAATTGCAAGAGGACCTTGACAAACTGGGAGCCTGGGCCTCAAAATGGCAGATGACGTTTAATGTGAGCATGTGCAATGTGGGAAAGAGGAACCCGAACTATAACTACACGATGCAGGATTCCAAGTTAAGAGTCACCGCCCAGGAAAAGGTAGGTATCATCGTTAAGAATACATTGAACTCCTCAGCTCAGTGTGTGGCAGCAGCTAAGAAAGCAAATTTAGAAATTATCAGGAAAAGAACGGTAAACAAAGATGATAATGTTATAATATCTTTATGTTGCTCCATGGTGCAGCCATATGTCAAATACTGTGTGCAATTCTGGTTGCTGCATCTCAAAAAAGATATAATGGCATAAATAAACCCTGGCATAAATAGGGTGTGCCTTAGGTTCAGATGCCTACCGGTGCCTAAGAGGGGCATAAGATCCTGGGAATTCAACTAGACAGAAACTGTACAATGCAGACTCAAATCCACAAAATCATCCAAAGAGCATTCTTCACAATGCGTAACCTAAGAAAAATGAGAAAATTCTTCAACAAAGATCAATACAAGATATTAGTACAATCCCTAGTACTAAGTATTGTAGATTACTGCAACAGCCTCTACCTATCATGTCCAAACTACATGATAAAACAACTACAGACAGTTCAGAACACGGCCCTCAGACTCATCTACTCCCTCGGCAAATATGACCACATCACCAATGCATACCTAGACTCACACTGGCTACCAATAAAAGCAAGATCCCAGTTCAAATTCTACTGTCTACTATACAAAGTAACACACGGAACAGCACCCAGCTACCTAAACAACAGACTATACCGTAACCTCTCACACAGATTAAGGAGAACTCAGAGCCTATTCATTTACCCCCCTCTCAATGGTACACGACGCAAGAAACTGTACGACAACCTTTTGGCGACACAGGCAGCAAAGATTGACACTACCATCTCCAATCTACTGATCAAATCAACAGACATTAAAGTATTCCGAAAAGAAATCAAAACTCATCTCTTCAAAAAACACTTCCCATCTTAACCTCACTAAAGCACTAGAAAATATTCTCATGAACACCACCAACACTACCACAGCAACACCTCAACATTGTACAACTCACTACTGTATCCCGACTGTATTATTTCTATTCATCACAATAACCTATTATAAACCTACTCTTTGCTTTTCAATTCTCCTGGAAATGTTCCAGACTAACAATTGTAACATGATACTTTCTTGATTCTATGTACTGTAACGCTCCTGGAAATGTCCAGTCTTCTAACTTGTAATCCGCTTAGAACCGCAAGGCACAAGCGGAATAGAAATCACTAATGTAATGTAATGTAATTTTCAATAGGATGCATAAGTTCAAGGTTGACACAAAATTAAAAACCGGGATGTTTTATCAAACTTCCTAACATTCACTTTACAAATTCTATACTCAGAATGTTTTTATTTTATTTTATCACCTTTATCTTTTTTTTAAAAAATTACATAATTTCTTACAAATTATATCTAAAATGATTATGTTCAAATATCTTATAGAATATGTAATAGTAAAATAACCCCCCCCTATTGAACTTGTAAATTTAAGGGAAACAATTTCATCTAAGCCAGTGGTCTCAAACTCAAACCCTTAGTGAGGTAAAACTCTTTATAGTTTATAAATCTTTCCTTTAACAGTTAAAGGAAAGATTTATAAACTATAAAGAGTTTTACCTTATGCAAAATTGTCATTAACTATTTTTTCTGCGGCCCTCCAAGTACCCTATTTTTTCTGCAGCCCTCATATTTAAAGTTTAAAATCTTTCCTTTCTCAAAACTGACAAATTTCAATCACTATATTGAAAATAAAATCATTTTCCCTACCTTTGTTGTCTGGTGACTTTATTTTTCTGTGCATTTAACTATGTTTCCAGGGTCTTCTTGTCCTTTGACTGGTTTTCTCTCCGTCCTCACTTTCTGTCTTGCATCCATCTTGGCATTAATATTCAATTTTTCTCCATTCTTTTCAAAATCTATATTTCCATGTCTTACCTTTCCTTCTATCTCTCTCTTCTTCTGTCCCTATTTCCATGGTCTGACATATCTTTCTTTCCTTTCTCTCCCTCCCTCCTTCCTTCCTTCCCCCTGGTCTGGCATCTGTCTCCTTCCCTCCCCCAACTTTATATTTCTTTCACCCTGTCCCCTTCTTTCTTTCTCTCTCTATCCATGCCCCCATTCTTTCTATATATCTGTCTTTCTCTCTCTCTCCGTGCCCCCTTTCTTTCTTTTTTTTTTTCTTTCTCCATGCCCTTTCTTTCTTTCTGTCTTTCTCTCTCCATGCCCCTTTTTGTCTGTGTCCCATTTCCCTTCTTTCTTTCTATCTCCCTGTACCCCCTTTCTTTCTTTACTTCTCCCTGCCCTCCCCCAAGCCACCACCATTCGGGAACAGGCCGCCACCGCCGCAAACAGGGAACAGGCTGCCGCTGCCACAATCGGGGAACAGGCCAGCGCCGAGGTCTTAACTCTCCCTGCTTAACTTCCCCAGCACGGGGCCGACCAATTCACGCCACCCGACGTCAATTCTAACGTCGGGGAGGAACTTCCGGGCCAGCCAGGCAGCGATTGGCTGGCCCGGAACTTCCTCCCCGACGTTAGAATTGACGTCGGGTGGCGAGAATTGGTCGGCTCCGAGCTGGGGAAGATAAGCAGGGAGAGTTAAGAACTTGGTGCTGGCTTGTTCCCCCATTGTGGCGGTGGCAGCCTGTTCCATGATTGCGGCAGCTTGGTGGAGAGCAGTGGGAAGGGAAGCAGATTGGGGACCCCTGCTTTAGGCGAGGACAGATCGCGGGCTGCAAAATAGTCCCTGGGGGGCCGCATGTGGCCCACGTGTTTGAGACCGCTGATCCAAGCAGTACAATATTTTGTTAATGGCTCCCACACATCTTGAAATTTCCTGAAACATCCCCGCTGTATTGCAATAAATCTCTCCATTTTATAAACATGACATAAAGAATTCCACCAGAAATTATAATTTAATCTACTCCAATCTTTCCAATTATATGTAATTTGTTGAATGGCAACACCAGTCATTATGAGTAATAATTTATTATTGTTTGTAGAAATCTGACTTTTTGCTCTCATTGCCAAACCAAATAGCACAGTATCATATGATAATGCCACTGGGTTATCTAAGAAACAATTAATTTGGTCCCAAATTGATTTCCAGAAATTCATAATAAATGGGCAATAGAATAATAAATTATCTAAAGTCCCTGCTTCAAGATGACAGTGCCAACATCTATTAGACTTAGAGCTATCCAATTTTTGTAACCGAACAGGGGCCATAACGCTCTATGTAACAGAAAAAACCAAGTTTGCCTCATAGATGCCGACACTGTACATCTCATCCTCCAAGATCAAATACGTGGCCATTGAGATGCAGTAATTTGATGCTTAATCTAAATGCTCCAAATGTCTCTTAGACCAGTGTTTAATTTCTTTTTAATAAGTCCATTTAATAATTTATACCACTGGGCAGCCTGGTGCCCCAAGAAGTCTGCCTGAAAACATAGAAACTCCATACTATATTGATTATTAAGGTTTTTCCAGTCAGGGAACCCCGCCTGAATGGCATGCTTCAGTTGCAACCATCTAAAACTTTCTGATTTATTAAATCCATATTTATGTTGCAACTGTGAAAATTCAAGCATATTACCATTAGAAATAATATCATCTAATATTCCTGCTATCATCCAATGCTTCCAGACTAGCCTTTCTCCGCCAATTTGAAGGGTGGGAAGGGGGGGTGATAAGAGTTTATGTTTTGTACCAATGATGATTATTAAGTGATGTATTTATTGTTAATTTGTTTGAACATATGTCACACTTATTGTAAGTTTGAAAATGAATAAAGAATTTAAAAAAATAAAAAATAAAATGATTATGTTACTATCAATATAAAGTGCAAATATAAAGTGCAAAGTGCAATCATGTGAAAAATTAAAACTGGAGTACGGTAGTAATCAATCCATATCATTCATATCCATATCATATCATTCATCAATTGGTCATTTTATATAGTTCATCCGAAAGTATAATTCATAAGTTCAATCCAAAAGAAATTTATGTATTATTTGGTACTTATCTCTGTCCTTTCACCAATCGAAATCCTCTTCTACTGCCGCAGCCAGATAGATTATCTCAGTGCGTGATTCACAGTGTTCCAAATCCACTCAGTAAAATGATGTTATTTTCACTTCATAGAGCAGACTCTATCTTTCATTTTCGTTAGCTGCCATTAGCCTCCTTAGCCTCCTAAGTCTAAGGTTAGATATTTTAGGCAGAACGTCCACAAACCCAGGAGAAAAAATGTCCATTTTCAAAGCTACTAGACGTCTATCTTTTATTTTTGAAAACGACCTAAGTATAAGGGCTCCTTTTACAAAAGTGTGCTAGGGCCTTAAAATTCCTGAGTGTGCTAGCCACGAAGCGGTAGATTTTTGGCTGCCGCGTGCTATAGCGCGCGGTAATTTTGTGCCCTATATTTTGGTACTTAGGACATCTATCTTTTTTGGCCATTTTCAAAAATAAAAACATCCCCAAGCAAAATGCACAAAAGCAAGTTTTGTAGGTGTAGCCAACTACCTTGTCTGATCGCACCAGAGGAATCCCCATCAGCTGAGCCAGTTTTGAAGATTCCTGACATCCCCCAACATTTCTGATCCCCCCTCCACATCACCTGACACCACCCAATATCCTACCTAAAGAGCAGAGAGTTTGAATGTCAAGCCCACGTTTTGAGCGAGATGCCGTCTATTACACGTGTATGCAGGTGAATCCCCTGATGCAGGTCCTTTGACTGAAACGCCTTGGAAGGGTCAGTATACTAACTGTATCTTGGCATCGGGAGACCAACTTGAACAGCGCTGGAGTCCAGGAGGACAGATAAGCTAAGTTTCACATGTTATTTATGGCTGCTTTAGAGTCACTTATGATTGAAGTGGAAATTTGATATTGTATTTATTCAAGTTTTGTGAAAATAGGGGAGGGTGGGGGAGAAACAAATGAGACTAGTGAAGTAGCTACTGAAATAGCTGTGTGCTATAAGCGGCCCCATGATCCTGATCCATTCAAATTTCAGATGTTTCTTTCCCTTGTCACCGTTTTTGTATTCAAGTATACTCCTTGTGTTGTGGGGTTTGTGATGCCCTACAGAAAATAAGATTCTTTTAAAGTTATATTTTTGTTAAGCAGTTACAATAAAGAAAACCGACAGTTTTTCGTTTTTTTTTTAACCAAGGAGGTCTCAGTACCCATTTTTGTAAGAAATATAGTGTGTGATGCTACCCTGTTCTCTTAGTTGGTTACAATATTTGGGGTAGAGATAAAGCTTTTGAGGAATTTTTAAACCTCCTAATTATTTGGGGTAACACAGTTACCGACGGTTCTAGCCCAGTCGGTTTTTACGATCGCTAAAACCCCGTTTGGAATAGACAAGTGATTTTAGTGCATCAATCGCTTGGCTATTTTGCATGGGGTTTTAGCTAATTTGCGTGGCTGGATTGGAAAATGGGCAATCGAGGGGGAAAACACACGGTGGGACGTTTTGTGCAGTGGGACGTTTTGTGCATCGGATCGGTAACAGCGATCGTCGCTAAAGCTGTGAAAACAGGTTTAGTGACGATCGCTGACTTTAGTGCATCTAAGACTAAATTAATTCTTTGCTTTGGTTTTCACTGAAGACGATGGGGGGGGGGGGGGGAGTTACCGGTGCCAGTTCTGATAAGAGAACAAACAACAATCCACCAAAGAGTTCCAAAAACAAGGAGAACAATCCACCAAAGAGAGCAAAGACAAGGAGAACAAATGTGGAACTGATGATCTTAATAGAGTCTTTATTAACCAGTTATAGTATACATGATGCAATACACAGGCAACACAGTAAAAGAATTGTGGTATGGACCCAACACGCCCCATGTTTCGGTCACAAAAGACCTTCTTCTGAAGTCCATTGTTGCTGTAAACCACAAAGAATGGAATGCTAATAAGCAAAACAGTAAACCATGTGCCAGAGTAGTTGCCAAACAAGTGATAACGCCGGGTAGCAAATCTCTGTAACACTGGAAGATGTAATGGGTCAATTGATAAACTGAACAGTAGCAAATCACCTGGACCAGATGGTTACATCCCAGAGTGCTGATAGAATTGAAATATGAACTTGCAGAGCTATTGTTACTAATGTGTAATTTTTTTTATTTTTATTTTTTAATTCTTTATTCATTTTCAAACTTAAACAGTGTTATACTAGAGTGCATTACTAAATATCTTAAAGACAACACTTACAACTTTCAATAAATACCATAAAAATTATTTTCATCCAGTGTCTCAATGTATAATTTTTCTTTAAAATCTAGCATAGTACTAGAGGACTGGAGGATGACCAACATGATGCTGATTTTTTTTTTTTAAGGGTTCCAGAGGTGATCCAAGAAATTATATACTGGTGAGTAAGAGGATGTGGTAAGAGCGGATAGCGTAGATGGCTTTAAGAAAGGTTTGGACAAGTTCCTGGAGGAAAAGTCCATAGTCTGTTATTGTGAAAGATACAGGGGAAGCCACTGCTTGGAATGTTGCTACTCCTTGAGTTTTGGCCAGGTACTAGTGACCTGGATTGGCCATCGTGAAAATGGGCTACTGGGCTTGATGGACCATTGGTCTGACCCAGTAAGGCTATTTTTATGTTCTTATGATAGAGACTATTATAAAAACCAAAATGGCAGAACATATACATAAGCATGGATTAATGAGAGAAAGTCAACATGGATCTAGTCAAGGGAAATCTTGCCTCACCAATCTACTGCATTTCTTTGAAAGCACATGTGGATAAAGGTGAACATGTGGATAAAGGTGGACATGTGGATAAAGGTGAACATGTGGATAAAGGTGAGCCAGTTGATACTGTGTATTTGGATTTTCAAAAGGCGTTTGACAAAGTACCTCATGGAAGACTTCTGAGGAAATTAGAAAGTCATGGGATGGAGGGTGGGTTAGGGTGGGATGGGGGGTTAAAACAGTTTTATATTATTTGTTGGAATAGAGTGCAAGATGTTATATTACATGCTTGTTTATGTGTTTGCACTTTGTATTTGATATCAAAAATAAATAAATAATATATATAATAAAAATACAAAAAGAAAAAAAAAAGAAAGTCATGGAATAGGAGGCAATGTCTTATTAAGGATTAAGAACCGGTTGAAAGATAGAAAACAGAGTAGGTTTAAATGTTCAACATTCTCAATGGAGAAGAGTAAATAGTGGAGTTCTCCAGGGGTCTATGTTGGGACTGTTGCTTTTTAACATATTTATCAATGATCTAGAGACGGGAATAAATATTTTATTTATTTAGATTTTTATCCCGTTCTCCCCAAAGAGCTCAGAATGGGTTACAGGTTAAAACATACATAGTATACAGTTAACAGGTTACAATTTACACTAGATTTGCCATAATTTCAGTACAAGTTTCCTTAACAAGTTTTTTCCTAGCTAGACACATATTAAGGGTCTAATACTAATATACATAAATACAGTTTACCAGTTATAATTTACCCTGGTTATTCTTACAGTGCAAGTTTTATCCTAATTGACACACAGACAGTTTACAGGTTGGATTTGCCATAGTTATAATACAAGATTTTACCTTATAAGCTTTCCTTACGTGACACATACTGGGTTCTGGTACCAAGGTACGGTGATGGGATAACTGCGCGCCAGATGCCAGCGCGCCGATAATCCAGTGCCAACAATTCAGCGCAAGACAGAAGTGTGCGGGGGAAAAAATAATTTTTAAACAACTCTGACAGGGGGTTTGGGGTGGCAACCCCCCCCCCCCCACTTTATTGGTTAGTGTTTGCGATGCCGTTGCGGGGGATGTGTGTGGGGGGTGAAACCCCCCACATTATAGAGAAAACGGAACTTTTCCCCCCCAAAATCAGAAAAATTTCCTTTTTCGCTATAATGGAGGTTTCAAACCCCCCGAACCCCCCTCCAACAGCAGCGTGAACACTAGCCAATAAAGTGTGTGTGTGGGGGGGGGTTGCCACCCCAAACCCCCCGTCAGAGCTCTTTAAAAATTACTTTTTCCCCCGCGCGCTTCTTTCTTGCGCCGAATTGTTGGGGCTGGATTGTCAGTGCGCTGGCGTCTTGCGCGCCACTGACTATGAACCCCAAGGTACATTTCTTTGCAGTCAAGGGCAGAGGGGTTAGGTGAAGAGGTATGTTTTTATTCATTTCCTAAAGTTAAGGAGTCCTTCAAGGGATCTGATCTATGGGGGCAGTTGATTCAAGTGGCTCGATATGTAGTGGGAGTAGGAACATCGTTTGGCGTTTGCAGTTGCAGGGCATGACCAGAGGGCATTTTGAGGCATATCTCAGCCTGGGAGCGGAGAGACCAGTTTGGTACGTACGGAGGAAGCTTAGCCATCACATAGCCGGGTACCATGTCTGCAAGTATTTGAATGCAAGAATCAGGTCCTTGAAGACACAATGTTTAGCTTTGGGCAGCCAGTGAGCTGATGCTAGAGCCTGGAACATAAGAACATAAGCAATGCCTCCATTGGGTCAGACCTGAGGTCCATCGTGCCCAGCGGTCCGCTCATGCGGCGGCCCAACAGGTCCAGGACCTGTGCAGTAATCCTCTATCTATACCCCTCTATTCCCTTTTTCAGCAGGAAATTGTCCAATCCTTTCTTGAACCCCAGTACCGTACTCTGCCCTATTACGCCCTCTGGAAGCGCATGCCAGGTGTCTACCACACGTTGAGTGAAGAAAAACTTCTTAGCATTCATTTTGAATCTGTCCCCTTTCAACTTTTCGAATGCCCTCTTGTTCTTTTATTATTCGAAAGTTTGAAGAATCTGTCCCTCTCTACTCTCTCTATGCCCTTCATGATTTTATAAGTCTCTTATCATATCCCCTCTAAGTCTCCTCTTCTCCAGGAAAAAGAGACCCAGTTTCTCCAATCTCTCAGTGTATGAAAGGTTTTCCATCCCCTTTATCAAACGCGCCACTCTCCTCTGAACCCTCTCGAGTAACGCCATGTCCTTCTTAAGGTACGGCGACCAATATTGGGTGCAATACTCCAGATGCGGACGCACTATTACCCGATACAATGGCAGGATAACTTCTTTTGTTCTGGTAGTAATACCCTTCTTGATTATACCTAGCATTCTATTCGCTCTCTTAGTGGCCGCTGCGCACTGTGCCGTCGGCTTCATTGTCATGTCCACCATTACCCCCAAGTCATGGGCACAAAGGTTTTTTAGAAGCCTGATCGCTGCATTTTGAACATACTGAAGACAATGTATGTTCTTTGCGGTGAGAGCATTGAATAGCGCATTGCAGTAATCTAAGTACTAAGGCATAGAGTAGTTCGGCAAAGTCGGACTCTGAAAAGTAGTTCCTTATTTTTTGGAGTTCTCGTAAATAGTAATATGAGGAAGATACCACCTGGGAGATATGGTCAGAAAGTGACAGGTCACCGTCATGGTGTATTCCTACGCTGCACACTTGGTCTTTCACAGTTCTTTGTGGATCCAAAGGAGTTCCGTCTCGGAGGCGTTTAGTTGTAGTTTGTTGATGGACAAGCAGTTTTTGATTTCTGATAATTAACCCTAGGGGCTCCTTTTACAAAGGTGCGCTAGCGGGGTTAACGCGTGTGACTTTTCATCACACGCTAACTCCCGCGCTGGCCCAAAACTACCGCCTGCTCAAGAGGAGGCGGTAGCAGCTAGTGCGTCCGGTGGTTTAGCGCACGCTATTACATGCGTTAAACCGCTAGCTCGCCTTTGTAAAAGGAGCCCTAGGTTTTACTAAGCTGTAGTAGAAGTTTCTACCTTGGTCCGGCGAGTTAACTGCTTCGACGCTCATAGAATTTCTATGAGCAATGGAGCAGTTGCCTCACTGGACCACATTAGAAACCTCTACCGTGGCTTAATAAAAGAAATCCTAAATTTGCAGACGACACAAAGTTGTTTAAAGTTGTTCAATCGCAAGAGGATTATGAAAAATTGCAAGAGGACCTTGGGACACTGGGCATCAAAATGGCAGATGGCGTTTAACGTGAGCAAGTGCAAAGTGATGCACGTGCGAAAGAGGAACCCGAACTGTAGCTATGTAATGCAGGGTTCCATGTTAGGAGTCACTGCCCATGAAAATGATCTAGGTGTTATCATTGAGGATACACTGAAACCCTTAGCTCAGTATGCAGTGCTGGCTAAGAAAGAAAATAGGATGTTAGGGATTATCAGGAAAGGAATGGAAACAAAGATGAACACGTTACAATATAATGCCCTATGGTACAGCTGCACCTTGAATACTGTGTGCAATTATGGTCACCATATCTCAAAAAAGATATAGCAAAATTAGAAAAGGTACAGAGAAGGGTGAGGAAAATGATAAAAGAGACGGGATGACTTCCCTATGAGGAAAGGCTAAAGCAGCTAGGAGAAAATATTTCTTTACTCAATGGGTAATTAAACCATAGAATTCATTGCCAGAGAATGCGGTGAAAGCAGTTAGCTTAGCAGGGTTTAAAAAAGGTTTGGCTCATTTCCTAAAAGAGAAATCCATAGGCTATTATTGAGATGGCTTGGGGAAATCTACTGCTTATTCCTAGGATAAGCAGCATAAAAATCTGTTTTACTACCCCGGATCTTGCTAAGTACTTGGGACCTTGGTTGGCCACTGTTGGAAACAGAATACTGGGTTTGATGGATCTTCAGTCTGTCCCAGTATGGGAAGTTTATGTTCTTATGTTTATTTATGTATTTTATTTCTTGCTGCTTAATGGGTTACAGTTATACATACACAGTTCATTTACAGGGAAGACAACAATTACAATGCACACATTGACCCATGAGATATGTCTTAATGAGATCAGCAACAAAACATCCCTCCCAACTTGATAAGTCTTATTCTTAACTTCAATCAATTGATCAGTCAACAGATACAGAAAATATTATTTCAGATCTCTTTTTGGCTCTTGCCGAAAGAGCAGATTAAGAAATGAAGATGGCAACTGGAAATAAAAAAAGAGAGAGAGACTGTTACCAGGCTTAGAAATGAGCCCTTAAATGCTGCTACCGTGTGTCCGGTTGCCACTGATAAGGAAAACCCTGACATCAGTGTGGCGAGAGAAGGCGAGTTTATGATGCTTACTGTTTGCTGCTCCGTTAAGCCCTCAGCTTCTCCTCGGGAGTTTACAGTATACATCTTATTCCTGAGCAGAAATGTTTGCTTTTATAGATAATTATAATCTAAATTAGTTCTCTTCTGAGACTGGTGATCGTTATATGTTTGTTTTGAGTTGGCATAACAGTTGTTGGGTTGTTTTTTTTTTTTTTGTCTTTCCCCAGGAGAAAATACGTTTTGCTGACAGATTTCTTATCTGATGTGGATCAGAGATGTTTGGAGTTGCCCTAACTTATGAATTTGGATAACTAGCTTTTGAGGCCGGGGGTGGACATACATTTTAAACTCATTTTCCTTGTTAGTTATTATAAGGATATTTGTGCGATCCTCGTATGTATATTATTTTTGGGAAAAAAAAAACAAAAAACATTATTTTAAAGAGGTGGGGAAGACATGGAACTCACTGATCTTTGGAGTTAAAAGTGTAAATAAAGTGGGAACTGTACGATAAAAGAGAAAGGGGGAAAATTTGTGGACGAAGGTGTTAGATGTATTAAATTGCTATCACTGTAGACACAGACCTGGAAAGGTATTAACAGGCAGCAGTTACACTGTATGCTAAGCGGACCATTTTTCTAACTAGCAAGTTGTGAAAAACAAGTTATCATCAGCTGGCCAGGCGACATTAAAAAAAAAATATATATATATATATACTGTATATATATATATATACTGTATATAATATTAAATTAACTTTTCTTTAGCATTCTACAACTCCACCCTAGTTCTGTGAAAGCCACACGTGTTGTTTTTAAACAATGTTAACATTTTTCTCTGTTCTAATTGGCAAGGCGTAAAACGCGGACCTCGCGGATCTTAACTGCACGTCTTTAAAAATCTGAGGTCCATGCCACTTTTAGGGCTCCTTTTACGAAGGTGCACTAGCGTTTTTAGCGCACGCACTGGATTAGCGCGCGCTAGCCGAAAAACTACCGCCTGCTCAAGAGGAGGCAGCAGCGGCTAGCGCGCGTGGCATTTTAGCGTGCGCTATCCTGCGCGTTAAGGCCCTAACGCGACGTCGTAAAAGGAGCCCTTAGTCTCAGCATAGGTTATGGCTCTGACAGACCTCTACGACCCTTTAGCTCTGACAGATCCTAATGCTTTTCCCTTCCTATGCTGAGACTAAAAGTGGCACGGACCTCAGATTTTTAAGGACGTGCAGTCAAGATCCGTGTTTTACCCCTTCCCTTTCTAATTTATGTTAGAGTTTTGGGTTGTTTGTTTTTTTTTTTTAGCTCTATTTGGGTCCTTCCTTTGAATTTAATTTTAAACTTGGCAGGTGTTTTGATGTCATCGGATTAAAGGGCTTCTACATTCCTACTTAGCAGAATCATAACACACGCAGGGCAAGATGATACAAGATACCGAAACTGATAGCAGGGCTGCTCTTTACTCCCAATACTTCCCCCTATTAGCACAGTGATCCCTGCTCCCATTCTCTGCAATATCCCGAATGGATATAATTGATAGCGGAATGAACTCAAGATCCTAGTTTTACTCCCGGTGATAAACAGTCACCCATATTCTTCTGGGTCTTCATCCTAGTCAGGCAGCTCCTAACAGCCTCTGATTCAGACCTCCCTGCCCCCAACACGATGATTTTATCCATATCACCTCCAACCTCCATCCTGACATCCAATGAATGGCTGGCTCCCTTGCTTCATGCTGGTGCCCCCCTCCCCCCCGCCTCAAGAAGTCCTCTCCTGTAGACAGCACGCTATGGGATGGCATCACGTTTATTTATTTATTTATTCAATTTTCGATACCGTTCTCCTAGGGGAGCTCAGGACAGTTTACATGCATTTTATTCAGGTACGCAAGTATTTTTCCCTGTCTGTCCCAGCAGGCTCACAATCTATCAGGGGCAAAGGGGGGGGGGAGGGGGATTAAGGGTTAGATGCACTAAAGTCTCCAGTCGTCTAACATTGTTGCTAAACTAGTTTGACTGGTTTAACGAACAATTGAATTTGCCAAACCGATGCACAAAACTGCTCACCGTGTGGTCCATGCGGCCGTACATTCTCCGATTCTGGCATGAAAATGAGGTCATTAATATTAAAACCAGCCATCCAACCGATGGTCTAACATTGCATGCCAGAATTGGATCAGTACTTCTGATCCCCCCAAAACCCAACAGGTCTGTCTGTGTGTGTGTGGGGGGAGGGGGGTTCTTCATTCCCCCCCCCTATGAGCACAGATGGTGTGTGTATAACACACACACACAATATCTGGCCCATAAAAAATATTCTGTGCTGTGCCAGCCCCCCCCTCCCGACAAACCCCATCCTGACAATCCACCCCAGAGACAAAATAGAGACAGGAGGGATACCCACTCCCCTCCTGCCGCTGTGAAACCCCCTCCCCGTGCCAGCCAAAATCAGCCTGCCAAACTGACCCCCCACTAGTATGCCACTCCCCTTCCTACAAAAAAAATTGGCAGGAGGGATGTCCACACTCTCCTGGCACTGGATGCCCCACCTCCACCCCCAAACCTCCCACATACCTGTTCACAAAGTAGACAGCAGGTGGGATGCCTCCTGCTTGCAGGCCCACCACTCCAAAATTGTGGGCCTTCCCCTTCCCGGTGCATCCTGGGTGCACAGGGAGGAGCCTAAGGCCCTAATTGGCCCTGTTGTTTAACTTACTTTTTTTTTTTTTTTAAACAAACTTTTAAAATCACCCTTGTACCAGCGCCTAAGTCAACTATGCCTATTCTCTGCTCCTAACCACACCTACTTTTCAGGTATAACCTTGATATTTTAAAAAATTGTATTTTAATGAGTTTTTAGTGGTGTGGTCAATTACTACACCGTTTAACCCATTAATAAACAAGTTGCGCGTGGATTTAAGTTACTTTTGGGTCCTCCTCTTCTTTTGGAGTCTAAGAAGCTAAGGCCCAGATTCTCTAAGTTTAGGTGTCACTAGGCATCTGTCATTAGGGCACCTAGCGGAACCTAATAATAATAATAATAATTTTATTTCTTATATACCGCTGTACCGTGAGGTTCTAAGCGGTTTACAGTAGAAACAGAAGAAATGCAATAAGTAAGATTAATTAAGATGAAGAGAAAGTACTTAGAGTTCCCTGACTGTCCCAAAGGCTCACATTCTTGCTAATCTAAGCCCCATTTATAGAATCAGGGCCCTATTGATCCTTCGCTCTCAGCGCAATTACAATTTACAATTACAGGGGTCCTTTTATCAAGCCACCATAGCTGGGTTAGCGCATCAGACATTACATCACGCGCTAACCCCATGCAGCCGGCTAAAAAACTAACGCCTGCTCAAAGCACAGCAGGCAGTTTAACGCACGGTATTACGAGTGTTACACCCTTACCGCAGCTTGATAAAAGGACCCCACAATCTATTGAACTTGATATAATGCCCATCAAAAGAAGGGTCCAGGCATGTCACAATTTCTAAAATATTAAAAACAAGAAACGCTCCAATACATATGGAAAAGCACAAGTGAAGTTCAGACACTCAGTAGTCTCAACAGGGAGGTGTGTCCAATCCAGAGTCTTTAACTATAACCCCAAAGTATGCTTGAAAAAATAAGTTTCTTTTTTTTTTTTAGATTCTTTATTCATTTTTAAAATTTCAATTGTGCACAAAAGATGATGCATTTACATAAAATATTATCATTACAGCACAATATACTTAATAGAATAAAAAAAAACAAGACTTATTTTCTTCCACCCACTTCCCATTAACCAACATCTCATAAAAATATTTGTAATCGACCGTTCTATACTTCTTAACAAATGCCAAATATATATAAGTTTCTAATGTAGATTTACTGCAGGTTATAAAGGCTTACCATGGAACACGCTGTGGCATCACACGATAAATGTGCACTATGCAAGAAGAGAAAAATGGAATTCTATTTTTCTGAAAGGGGGTGTGTCTGAAGGCGGAGAGTTAACATGACAGCGCATATCAGTTCATGTGAGGCATTGCCTTGTGCTACTGTAATTGATTAGTGGGGGGTTAGTGTGAGGGCTCTTACCACCTACAAAATCGGAGGTGGCAGAGGCTCACACTTTTTTTTTTTTAATGGCTGCATGCTAATGATGCAATTAGAGGAGGGGTAGGCAATTCCGGTCCTCAAGAGCCGGAGCCAGGTCAAGTTTTCAGGATATCCACAATAAATATACATGAGATAGATTTGCATCTCAAGGAGGCAGTGCATGCAAATCCTTCTCATACATATTCATTGTGGATATCCTGAAAACCTGACCTGGCTCCGGCTCTCGAGGACCGGAATTGCTTACCCATGAATTAGAGTGTGGCTATTAATTCAGAAAATGGGAAAAAATGGCCATAGTGTGAGGGAAAGACCTGTAAAAGGGGGGAGCTAACCCTCCCCTTTTACAAAACCGTGCAAGAGGTAGCACTGGCTGTCATGCTGAATGCTCTGCGCTGCTCCGACAGTTATAGAGCGTTGGAGCCGCCACAGACAATTCAGCATGCTGGTTGGTACGGTTTTGTTAAAAAAAAAAGGGGGGGGCAGGGATAAATTTGGTGCACTTTAGTAAAAGCCTTTTAAGTCTTAAAAGCCCTTTCAGAGGAGAGCTGATATGGTCCCTATTCACAAAAGTGGTCACAGAGACGAAGCAGGAAACTACAGGCCGGTGAGCCTCACTTCGGTTGTTGGAAAAATAATGGAAGTGTTGCTGAAAGAGAGGATAGTGTAATTCCTTGAATCTAATGAGTTACAGGATCCGAGGCAACATGGCTTTACAAAAGGTAAATCGTGCCAAACGAACCTGATTGAATTTTTTGATTGGGTGACCGGAGAGCTGGATCGAGGACATATGCTAGATGTAATTTATTTAGATTTCAGCAAAGCCTTTAACACGGTTCCTCATAGGAGGCTGTTGAACAAGCTTGAAGGGCTGAAGTTAGGACCCAAAGTGGTGAACTGGATTAGAAACTGGCTGTCGGACAGATGCCAGAGGGTGGTGGTTAATGGAAGTCGCTCGGAGGAAGGAAAGGTGAGTAGTGGAGTCCCTCAGGGTTCGGTGCTGGGGCCAATCCTGTTCAATATGTTTGTGAGTGATATTGCTGAAGGGTTAGAAGGAAAAGTGTGCCTTTTTGCAGATGATACCAAGATTTGTAATAGAGTAGACACTGAAGAGGGAATGGAAAATGTGAAAAAGGATCTGGAAAAGTTAGAGGAATGGTCTAATGCCTGGCAACTGAAATTCAATGCAAAGAAATGCAGAGTAATGCATTTGGGGATTAATAATAGGAAGGAACCGTATATGCTGGGAGGAGAGAAGCTGATATGCACGAATGGGGAGAGGGATCTTGGGGTGATAGTGTCCGAAGATCTAAAGGCAAAAAAACAGTGTGACAAGGCAGTGGCTGCTGCCAGAAGGATGCTGGGCTGTATAAAGAGAGGCGTAGTCAGTAGAAGGAAGAAGATGTTGATGCCCCTGTACAGGTCATTGGTAAGGCCCCACTTGGAGTATTGTGTTCAGTTTTGGAGACCATATCTGGCGAAGGACATAAGAAGACTTGAGGTGGTCCGGAGGAGGGCGATGAAAATGATAGGAGGTTTGCGCCAGAAGACGTATGAGGAGAGACTGGAAGCCCTGAATATGTATACCCTAGAGGAAAGGAGAGACAGGGGAGATATGATTCAGACGTTCAAATACTTGAAGGGTATTAACATAGAACAAAATCTTTTCCAGAGAAAGGAAAATGGTAAAACCAGAGGACATAATTTGAGGTTGAGGGGTGGTAGATTCAGGGGCAATGTTAGGAAATTCTACTTTACGGAGAGGGTGGTGGATGCCTGGAATGTGCTCCTGAGAGAGGTGGTGGAGAGTAAAACTGTGACTGAGTTCAAAGAAGCATGGGATGAACACAGAGGATCTAGAATCAGAAAATAATATTAAAAATTGAATTAAGGCCAGTACTGGGCAGACTTGCACGGTCTGTGTCTGTATATGGCCGTTTGGTGGAGGATGGGCTGGGAAGGGCTTCAATGGCTGGGAGGGTGTAGATGGGCTGGAGTAGGTTTTGACGGGGATTTCGACAGTTGGAACCCAAGCACAGTACAGGGTAAAGCTTTGGATTCTTGGACAGAAATAGCTAAGAAGAAAAAATTTAAAAAATTTAAATTGAATCAGGTTGGGCAGACTGGATGGACCATTCGGGTCTTTATCTGCCGTCATCTTCTATGTTACTATGTTCAGCTCAAATCTCCACAGGAAATGCACAGGGGCACTCCCCCCCCCCCCAAGAAAAAAGGCACTTCAGTGCAGTAGAGGCCAGACAGGGACACCAAGTAAATATTAATTATTGTTAACCGCGTCGAGCTTCCTTTGGTTGAAGACCAGGTATATAAGGTTAAGTTTTAGTTTAGTTTAGTTAATTAGAAGACACAATGCCCCAACTAGGATATAAAAGCGAATCATAGTAGTCAAAATAGCACAATCGACTGTGCACGGTTGTTTTCCATGCCAACTGCAATCTGCTATTCATGCCTATTCTCTTTCTATTCCCCATCTAGTTCTGCTCTATACCACAAAAAGCACAAGGGTCCTTTTACACTAACAGCGTGCACTAAATACTACGATGCCCACTACAGTCCTATGAGCACCTTAGCATTTATTACACACTCATGTTAGCATCTTACTAAAAGGACCCTTTAATAGGGTCTGGTTAAAACCAGGATTTGATCCTGCAAATCCTGGTTTTACCGTGTTCCCCTTTAATGAGCATGTGCTAACCACCACTAAAACACTGCACTGGCAGTGGACGGCACTTGTGTGGTAGCAGTTAATGCACACTAATTTGTGCTTAAGTACTTAACGCACGTAAAAGATCCTTGTAACATTAATGCAAAATATTACTTGAAATCGTACACAGGAAGAACAGCTTCAGACCAGTTTTCAAAAAAAACAAAACAAAACACCAAAACCCAAGCAGTTTTAATCTCAGTAAATGCTGTTTCCAAAGACAAATAACTCTAAAGAAAACAATGCCTATCATTTTTTTTGTTTGTTTTTTTTGTTATAGTGGCCGGGCGAACAATTGTGAAAACAATTTGCAACCTGTAAAACTTCTCTTTCTTTGACATAAAACTTTGGCCACAATAAAAAGTGCGCCTTTACTTTTGTTTCAGATTAGTGGGCCATTATATCTATTTCCATGAAATATAATTTTCGAATTACAATTTATAATCCTAAATGCATGCATTCAATTCTTCCAAAAGAAGCCAGCCGTTATAGCCTTGCAAAATAACTTTCTAGCAGCCTTTTGCGGGGGATTGTTATGCCGAGAGTGTTGATTACCATGATTTGTTTTGCTTCTTTCTTTTGACCTCCAACAAAGAAAACGATCTAGCTGGCTTGTTGTTTCCAAAATACAAGGTGGGATCTTAACATTTCACTGCCGTGTGTGCGTTGCTGTTTTTCTTTTCAAACTGGGAGCGATAAACAGAGCGGCCAGCTCGCACCTAGACTGCCGAGGCCGGCCAAAGTGACCGGCGGCCGAAACCGGAGAGATCTGACAGCAGATTCGAGGGGGAGGGGCTCGCACGCTCGAGGGCAGCGCGTCGCAGCCAATCAGAACACCGATCGCGCGACAATTGACCAATCAGCTGGGCGGGCGACTCGGGGCTCGCTCCAATAATACAGCCGGGCGCGTGAAGCCGGGCGCTGTGCAGAGGGGACAAGGCTGTCAAAGTTGCTCCAGCTTGTAGCTGCGGGACCAGCTGGCAGTGGGGCGATCTTTAATGCCTTTTGCCCTGCCTATTTCTGTCGGATTGACGTATCCTTTTACCTTGCTCAGGGTGCTATCACAGCCCCAATCTTTGTTTTGTTGAAGCGTGGCAACTACAGTTGCCGAGGGAAGCCAGGATCTACTTTGGCTTCAGTCCCTCGTTTGTGGCTAGTGTTATATTTTATACTGTCTTTCAGAGGAGTGGATGTCATCCTTGTCTGTCGTCTTCACCGGGCTCAAAATACGGGTAAGTGCAATCCTCCGGTACGAGATATCCCCCCCTGTCTCTCACCCCCCCCCCCCCTCATCCCGACTTTTTGAATTACAGATTTAGCTGAATTTTTAATGATGAGGTACTCCTCTATGACCATTAATTGGACAGGAGAGAGAATAAATTAAATTGAAAAATTAAGTAAAGGGAGTGGGTAAAACGAGGATCCACGCTTTATTCACTCCCATAAAGTAAACCAGTCACTACAGAAACTCACAGCTGGCATCTTTGAGTTACAACTGTTTTGGGTGTTTTTTTGTTTTTTTTTTTTAATGTAATGAATGTGTTCTAGTGGTATGAAGTGTGTATTGAGTACACTAGACTTTTTTTTTTTTCTCCAGTCTGATGGACCATGGCATCTGGAATGAAAACCTTTAGACTAAGAGCTCTCTGATCTAAATGATTCCATGGGAGCCTGCATGTTGCATGACGTTTCAGCGCCAACTTTACTACTTAGAAAATGATAGATGGCAGAATCGCATCTTATTAAACACAGATTTATTACTGTCACCCATTCAGTCCGTCTGGTGATTTTTCAACTTCTGTGTAAAAAGCCATCCTACATAACAAAATAAAAGTAGGAGGAATATGATCATGAAACGATAAGACAGCCTATATGCATTCACTCTTAATGTACGCATGGACCCTTGTCTATCGCAAATATTATAAAATGGACTTGATGCATTTTGTAAACTATTTTAAGTGGTGGTACAGCAGGACCATTATATTCTGTGATTTAACCTTTAGAAGGTGGAGGAGGGCTAGCCAGGACTGCAATTGTAGTGAGCCATATTTGTGTTTTGCAGTGAGCGGAAGAAGCTCGGGGAGCAGCGCCCATGTACGAGCTCCAGGAGGTGCCGGGGGTCGTGGACTCCCTGTTGCCCGGGGACCTAGAGATTGACGTGGAGAGTTTGGAGGAAGAGAGCCACCAAGGGTCACCTGGGCACCGCAGTCCCCTGCAGGCAGGTGGTGAGCAGGACGAGGATGGAGAAGAGGAAGGGGAAGAGGAGGAAGAAGAGGACAGGGCAACGCCTGTGTGCAGCCAGAGCCAGCAGCTGGAGGGGCGGCGGGAACCGCAGCTGCAGCAGCAGGTGGCGCCTGCGGGCTCCGAAAAGACGGGGGAGCAGCGGAAGCTGAGCCGGACTCCCAAGTGCGCGCGCTGCCGCAATCACGGTGTGGTGTCCTGCCTCAAGGGCCACAAGCGCTTCTGCCGCTGGAGGGACTGCGCCTGCGCCAACTGCCTGCTGGTGGTGGAGAGGCAGCGCGTGATGGCTGCACAGGTGGCGCTCAGGAGGCAGCAAGCGACAGAGGTGAGAAACCTGGAGCTTGGAACGATCGATTATGTAAAATCAGCTAATATGCTATGAAAAAGTATAATATGTATAAAGTACAGCAAGGTTGCAAAGGTAAAGAGAAAACAAATCTGATTATATATATATAAAAAAAAAAGAAACAAAAATATATAAAATATTCACCCCACAGCAAAAAAAAACAAACAAACACAACAACAATAAAAAAATGTATAAAATATTAACCCCACACCATAGGGGCAAAACAGGAGTAGCCTAAATGGCTAGACCCACCAGGCCTGTGCAGCAGCCCAACAACCAGGGAAATGGGGTTTGTTTCCCACCCAGCCCCACGTTGCCCCGGGTATAAAATAAGCACTTCTACATAATATGGAAACCGCTTTGATTGTAACCACAGAAAGGTGGTATATAGCGTAAAAAGAAGCCACAGAAGAACTGTAGGAAAATTCTAAAAAAATAGTAAAGATCAATACTAGCACAAAAAGCTCCTAAAATATTTGGAATATTAACCGCCCCCCCCCCTCCCAACAAACATAATCCTGATTTGAAAACATGACAGAAGTCGTTGGGGTCTTGGTGACAAAAGAAGAAGCTAATTGCAGTTACCAGCCTG
The DNA here is from genome assembly GCF_902459505.1 of Geotrypetes seraphini. Lineage (NCBI taxonomy): Eukaryota > Metazoa > Chordata > Amphibia > Gymnophiona > Dermophiidae > Geotrypetes > Geotrypetes seraphini. The sequence continues at coordinate 476,655,187 of NC_047084.1, forward strand.
TGATAACATTGATGGCATTTACAAAACAACCTATTGCTTTCAGTGTTGAAGGTGCCATCGTCTCTTCAAGAGAGAGCCAATGGACATTGGACCGATAATATTCCAAAGGCAAGCAAATGAATTGGGGGAGAGGGGGGAAGAGAGCTGTCTTTTGCATGCATCTGGTAGCGCTATAGAAATAATAGTAGACCTCATCACCCAATTCAGCGAGGCTCGCGGTCCGCCTTTAGTGTTAATTTTGGAAAACAATTTACTTAAAGATTGGGGGTTGCTGTACCCTGGTGGTTCAATTTTGTAACGTCAGAACCAGTTTGAAATGGGGGCGGGGGAGCCCTCTTTTCTTGCATCTCATCTCTCACTTGCAGAGCTGAGGTTGCTTCGATCATCTCTATAGCTTCAACCCAGTAATCCTGCATTTGCCTGCCCACATCTTGAATACTTTTTGCGGCTCTGCTCACCCCATCTCACCCCCTCCCTAAGAGGTGCTGAGGAAGGCGATTATACGATTTTTTTTTTAAGTGCAGAAAGACAAAAAACGATAACTATTTAGCTTGGGAAAATACATAGACAGTGGAATGGGATCATATTCCCCACCAAGATTTTGGCTTACTGCAATTAGAAGGCTTTTTGTCTGGGGCCGGAGCTTAGCCCATTTAACAAAAAGAGGTGCGATTGCTCCCCGGGAAACTAGGTGGCTGAAAGTAGAAAGGACAGTCATGGGAAATCAAGAGAAGCACAAGAAAGTGAATTGGAAGCTGAATAAAAGTACTGAGACTTAAAAAAACCCCCAAACCAACCAAAAACCTCTCTACCACATGCCGCAATGTTTTCAGTGATAAATCGAGAACAGTTTTTGCATCAGATTAAAACTGATGCTGTATTTTAATGAAGAATCCTCCTAGTGTGTGTGTGGGGGGGGGGGGGGGGTTCCCGCCTGTTTCTAATCTCTTCTGTGCCCTGGAATGACCAGAGCACTGGAACTATTAGAGGAATTAATGGAATACGTTCAATTGCTGACTCTTAAATTCAAGTCGCCCTTAATTTTTAGGATGGTTATGAAAACAAGTTAAACTAGAATTTTCCTCCAGAAAACACCAGATACTATATATGTGGTGTTCTCCTGTCTTAGGTATTGCTCTGAGACACATATTTTTTTTTGCTGGCTGGGAGGGAGGGCAAAGAATCGGGGGATACAATTTTTATTACCAAAGGGGGGGTTGGAAAGTCTTTTTTCTGCCCGCTCGGAGGCTCTGCCTTGATGTTTCTTGGTTATTATATACACCACAGCCCGACGCGTCATTTCACCTCCTCATAAGCCCAGTTCTGTGCTTTACTCGGGTGAATCCAAACCGGTTAGAGACCCTCAGAATCTGCTCAACTATTCACCTGTTTGACCTGTAACCCATGATAACAAAGGGGAGGGGGGTTAAATCTGATATTTAATACGTAGTTGTGTTCACACAATGTGTAGGCATTTTAAAAGATGGATACATGAAAGCTAGTTTATTTTATTTTTGGACGGAGTAAACATATATTAGGAATTATAAATTATATTTTATTTCTATGGTGCAAATGATAATAGAAATAACAGATTCGCAATACTGCAATATATTAACCAGCGGTGATGTCTTTGGAGTACGCAATTCTGTTTTAAACTTAGTATAGATCAGGGAAATTGCTTTCTTTGGTGATCTGACACGCCCCTCCCCCCCCAAAAAAAACAAACTTTTATAATGTTTTTGTCTGGCACGTTTCACTCATTTCCCAATGCTATTTAAAATCAGATTTACAAAAGATGCATAATTAGTGGAGACAAACAACCACAAAGGAGACAGTCAGCTCTGCGCAAAAGGAACCCAATTTCAAGCGAACGAGCAAAGCGTGCCTGGTCTTCAAACCCTCTTTATTAATAGCAAATAAAATATATGCAAGTGCTCCAAAACAGTCTAAAACGGTCACCTCAGTTTACTAAAAACTTAAAGGGGGTTTGAAGACCAGGCAGGCTCCTTCTCTTGGAATTAGTAGAGACATCCACAGGAAGAGAATGGTTTTGGACAAAGGACGGGCAAATCTTTTTCTTGCAAAATTCTTTTTGTAAATAAGAACTTTTCTTGCATATCCCAAAGCCCCTCTGCAGTTAGCGTTATAACAACACACTGGGAAATCGTGGGGAACGAGGTGGCTAGCATCTTTCCTTATAACTACAAGGCGCAAACACTCTTTTATAGTGCATTTCGATTGGCTTCTTCCAAAACACATCACCCAGCGTTTAGGCAAAAATGTCCCCAAACAAATTATGTCTGGAGCAGCTGTCCTGCTTTTCTGGAACTGTTGTCCTTGAGGCCTCAGCCTGTTTTGCCAAAGACAGAAAGGTTGAAAGGCTCCTGGAAAAAAAAAAAAGAAAAATCTTTTGTTGTGGGTACAAACAATTAAATCGAGCACAGTTATTGTCTGTTGAAACTCATAAATACCCTCCCTCCTCCACTTTTATTTTGTTTACTATTATTGGAGGAGGTACTCGAAGGAGGCAGATTTGTCGCTGAGCGGTCCAAGGTGTCTTTATTGATCTATTTTCTGAATATGGCCCGTTCTGGTCCCGGAGCTGCATTGTGCATGTGATTGTCGTTGTATCATATAATACAAAGGAGAAAAAAAAAATCACAACCCCACGTGCAGGATATGATAACGAAAAAGGAGTGGGGAAGGGACACAAAGTTGCTGTGAGGACAATCAATTTGTTAAAACATCATATATCCACATCATACATATATCATGTACATAAAATAAGGCACGTTCCATTAAGAGTAGACTAATTCATATACACCCTTATAGTCCTCACAAATATGTGACTCCCCGATCCTCAGAAGTACCACCTAGATCAGGGGTAGGCAATTCCGTTCCTCGAGAGCCGGAGCCAGGTCAGGTTTTCAGGATATCCACAATAAATATGCACGAGATAGATTTGCATCTCAAGGAGGCAGTGCATGCAAATCCATCTCATACATATTCATGGTGGATATCCTGAAAACCTGACCTGGCTCCGGCTCTCGAGGAACGGAATTGCCTATCCCTGATCTAGGTGGTACCTCTGAGGATCGGGGAGTCACATATTTGTGAGGACTATAGGGGTGTATATGAATTAGTCTACTCTTAATGGAACGTGAGATTGATTATCCTCATTAATTGATTGAAAGAAAAAACCCCAAAGTGCTGTTAATAAGGCAGGCATAAAAATATAAACTGGTCACCGGGTTCCTTTCTCTCCTTTCAGGATAAGAAGGGGCTGTCGGGGAAACAGAATATTTCGGAGCGTAAACCTGTCTACCAGAGGCATGTGAGGACCCCCAGCTTGCTTGCAAAGAGCATTTTGGAAGGTAAAACCTCCGCTATGACTATGAAAACCAGCCCTGCACTTTGCTGGGTATAACAAATAACGAGGAAATCCAACCAGTTTGTCAAATTGTTGGTTTTGAGTTTGTTTTTTTTTTTGTTGTTGTTGTTTTTTTTTAAATAAAAATTGTTTTAGAAGATTTGCTAATATTGAAAAAAAAAAAAAAAAAAACCCACCCCATGAGATTGAGAGAAGGCTTTAACCATTGGTAGGGCTGGGACAGGGCGAAGACATAACAGAAGCAACAGATGTTTTTCACCAGGCGACTTGGGATTAGAAAATATTATTTAGTAGAAAGGGGGATGGATGCAAAAACAGAATTCAAGAAAGTAAAAGATAAGCATAAAGGAGCACTAGAGAAAAAGAGATGGGAAAGATCAGAGATTAAGTAGGCCCCCCGGGAGTCTGCGTTTCTGTGCATGGCTGCGTTAACCATAAAAGTGCGCTAAGAGGCACGTGCTACCGCTTCACGAGCCGAACCGAAAACGAAACGAAAAGCTGGGGGAATTCGTCGTTTCGTTTCCCCCTTTTGCTATCTTATGGTTGAAGCCATCAGCAGGGCACCGCATCCCCATAAACTGACTTGCATTCCCCCTTAGCGAGAACTTTTTCTTAGTTTTGCATTGCTTGTGCTTTTTCTCATTTAAATGCAGATCGATAGGGCATTGTTTAAGTCTTGACAAAATGTTTCGCAATCGGTTGAGCTACTCTGGGCTGTAGAAACAAGGCTACAGAAATATTTAGTAGCGTGCAATTAATTGCTTTGCAAAATATTATTCAGGAGGTGGGAGGGCTAAAACGAAAACTGAAAATCTCATTGCCAGCAGGGTTTTTCAAAGTCCCTCTCCAGTTCCGTGCTTTAGGAACCTTTTTTTTTCCAGGTCCGAAGAAAATAGTCTATGATCTGGCTGATTTAGTAAATTTATGCTGTCCCGCGCATGAGAAGTGGAGCAGTTCAAAGTTGTTTTTCGGCAACGCAGGTCAAATTTAGAGCAGCACACGTGAACACCCCCCCAAAAAAAAAACAAAACAAAACCAACAACAACCTGTAGCAGCCCTAAATTGCTCCAGACACCTGCACTACAAAAAAAGCTTCCGATTTTCTTATTTTCAGTTTGCTACATACGATTTTCGTAAAGCTTATTTGTAAATGGAGCAAAGCAGAACGCGCAATTTTGTATGATTAATTCACTCCGGGGAAAGGGTCTGGGTAAAACCAGGATTTATTTGCAGGATCAGAGTCACAGGTAAAGAAAATGCATTAGGCCCAAACAAATCCCAATTGACCGGATCGCAGCCTAGCAGAATTAATTTTCATCTTAATTTTATTTGCAAATGAACCAGATGAAGCTGTTCTTACGTAAATACCGCGTAACTGGATGTGCAAACACATTCTCTTGCACAGGTTCGTCGAGTGACGGAAAAAGCAGATTACTGGCGTTTCAGCGCGGCTATTTACACTGCCTCAGTCATTCGTAGTTAGTATCCATTTAGAAAACCACAGAACAATGATTTCTGTCTGTGCCTGTGATCTAATCATTACTTATACTACAGGCCTGGCAATTCACCAAATTGATCCGCGCTTGGCTTACAAAATACAGAAGTAGAGTAGTGCCAAGCTAAAATTACAAGGGCTGGTTAGGCCAAGTTAAATGACTGCTTTCTGGTTTTGGGACTTATTCAACTTTAGACAATGATTGTGAAAAGAAGATTGTGCCTGAAAAAGTGCATTATTTCATTTGTTTATTTTTTCTAGCTCTCCCTTTTGTTTTAAGAAATATTTAGTCTCATTTCCATCTGAATGTCTAGTCTTTTGCTGGATATTAAATGCAGGTTATCTGTAGCAAGGCCCATAGGGATGCAAATTTGTAGTAAAGGTTAGTGCACATTAAAAAGTTTTGTATGCATAATTGGTTTTAACATACCTTGTAGGCCCTAAGCTCTCTGGATAATTCTGCCCTTGCCATGTTATTTGGATTAAGGGGCTAGCAGGGCAGGAATAATAGAGGACCTGTGAGCAGTGGCATACCAAGGGCGGGCTGGGGCAGGGCGAGGGGGTGGACCGCCCCAGGTGCATGCCCTAGGTGCACAGCTGGCCGGGTCCAAAACCTCCTGGGACCTGCAGTTAAGTGTGGCTGCCGGTCCACCCCTGCGGCCAAGAAAAAGGCTTAGAAGCCGGCGGGAGTGGCGAAAGCGTCCTTTAAGGAACACCCTCCCGATCTGGCTCTATCCCGCCCCCCTTCATGATGCCACCGGAGAGCGTTCTCAGCCATTGGTCGACCTTGCCTGGGCACTGCGACCCAGGCAGGGTCGACCAATGGCTGAGAACGCTGTCTGGTGGCGTCACGAAGGTGGCGGGATAGAGCCAGATCGGGAGGGTGTTCCTTAAAGGACGCTTTCGTCACTCCTGCCGGCTTCTTAGCCTTTTTCGAACCATAGCAGTGGCATACTAAGGGCAGGGGTGTGTGCCCATAAAATGATGGGGGGAAGGGGGTGTCAAAAAATTATGGGCTGGGGTGTGTGTAAAAAATTATGGGCCCCGGGTGTTATATACCCTAGGTACACCATTGCCTGTGAGTAGATGAGGGTAAGTGGGTGGATGGCTGGGATAAGGGATTGGGAGGGAGAAGAGGAGTAAGACCCTGCACCTGGGAGGGGAGGGGTTGTTATGTTACATTGGGGGGGGGGCAGATTTATTAGTGAGAAAGGGGGCTTCCTCAAGCAACCCGGAGAGACAGGGCTGTAAACAAAATATCTGGAAAAATGTGAGGACATTTCATTTTGAATTTTAAATGAAATAAGAATGCGGTTGCATGTTCCTGTCATTTTTTAAAGGCGACAGAATGCCCTCTACATGAGAGAAGGTGAATGCGAGTGGGGAGGGGGGAGGGGATCTTTCGTTCCTGATGGAATTCACCTCTTTAATCACTTCCTTATAGATTCTTCTTTCTTTAACTTCTCTTTTTCTTTTCTCCTAGCTCTCCTTGGATTTTCCTATCGTCTGTAACAATTTATACCTAGAAGCTAAAAATGACTTCATCAATAGGTATAGATGCCTTCTTTGACCATGAGCTACACTGCAAATGCTGAAAGAGGAATGGCAATAGGATTTTATTGTTAATGGTTTTTCGTAGCCCGAAATCGGATTTTAATTAGAGCACACGAAGCTGTAGAGTGCGGTGGTTTCAGCAAAGCGGGCGAAAGCACACTTAGAGACCCTTGTGCAAAGCTGCGGTAAAAGCACCGAAGCCCATAGGAATTGAACGGGCGTTGGTGTATTTACCGCGGCAGAACGGCTACTGTGGCTTTGTAAAAGGGGCCCTTAGACCCTTGCTAGATAATTGGTTTTATATCAAACGACTAGGTTTTTCCTGTGTTCTAATACTCTTTTATGTTAGTCTTATTGATACAAATGCCAAATAATTACTAGGTTTCCAATAGATCCTATGATAGAAACCTCTATGAAAACAGTTTTAAATGCTCCTCTAGAGCACTGCTCCTCAAAGTCCTGGGGGCCCCCCAGCCAGTCCCTTTATCAGCATACCTGGGGAAGGGGTAAAACGCAGACCTCGCGGATCTTAACTGCATGTCCCTAAAAATCTTCATTTATTGACAGCTGAGGTTTCATATTTCATGTGTGCAGGTCCGTGTTTTAGTCCCTCATTCCACCGCTGTATCTGTTGCCGTTTCTGACCCCATGGATCTGTGCCAACAGTCTTTTATTAATAATTAATTTGAGGAAACACTTCAGCTAAGGGAGGTCTGCATTTTACCCCAGAGCTGTGGCAGGAAAATGTATTTTGGATTGCTTCATGCTGGTCTTGAACCCAAATCAGCAGGGTCCCAAGACAACTACCCTAACCTCTAGGCTACTTTCATAGCTTGTGACAGAGTAAAGTTTTGCCACTTTTAGTCTCAGAATAGGAAGGGTCTGTCAGAGCTAAAGTGTCATGGAGGTCTGTCAGAGCCATGACCTATGCTGAGACTAAAAGTCACAAGCTACAAAAGTAGCCTAGAGGTTAGGGCACTTATCAGGGCCTTGCTGATCTGGGTTCAAGATCAGTTTGAACCAAGCCAAAATGCATTTACCCCTTCCTGAATATCTGCAACATGGGCAGGCTGCATGTTTTCGTGTACCCAGGCGATGACAGTTACTAGCAAGAAACCATATACACATTTTGGGGAGTAAAAAAAGGCCACAACTTTATTAATACATTATCATAAACACCCTTGGAAGCACCTGAGCATATAAAGTCCCAGGAGTACTTCTCCCTGTCTTGCCCACCTGCTAGGAAGCTTGGCTATTGTCTCTGTTGTGACCTGTCTTGTCAATCTTTCCAGCTAGGTCACAGCCTAGGTTCTTTCTATGCCTGCCATCCCATCACCAGTCCACCTGCCTTGCCTCCAGTTAGGTGGACAATACCTTTTCCCAAGGCATGACAGGTCCTCACCCTGAGAGATGGCAGGATGCTTCCATGCTTGTGTACTTCTGCAGTTGTGACAATGAGGTACATTTAAAAAGTTCCATTCAGCATCTTACAGTAAGGTCAAAGTTCATTACAGTAATTGTTATACATAATACTGAACCTAGAACATGAGACACTCACTCTTATTAATTGCCCCATTGACTACCCACACACTACTCCACAGAAGAACGGGAGGAGCAGGAGGGCGGTCTTGCTGACGGGGGAAAAGAGAGCATTGACCCCCGATGGCTCTTTAAATCAAAATTTGCACCATTTGTCCCAGTCCCGCCCCCCCTCTCCAGAGCTCGACCAATTGGGAAAAGGGATTCCCCCTCTGACATCAGCAAAAGGGACGGGGGACCCGGGAGAGGGGATGGGGCCTGCCTCGTGCTCCCTCAGCGGTAGCCACCATGTTACTGGCGGCTTGCTCACCAGGGAGCTCATGGCCTGGCTAATGAATATACATGAGGAATATTTGCTCATAATGGAAGGCATGCCAATCTTTCTTGCATATTCATTAGGGATATCTTTAAAAAATCTAACTGGCTGGTGATCCCCCATGACAAGTCTGATAAAACTGCTTTAGATGGAATATTTTAGTCAAAATTTTAATTTTTGGAAAGGCAAACCCTGCATTTGAAAAACATGCCTTGGCAAGTAGAGTACCGAATACTCTAATAGCTGGGATTCTATTCAATGGAAGCCATCCTTGTTTATTAAGCAGGAAAAATCTACATACATAGGGAAATATACCTATATGATTTCACTAGTCCTGCAGTAAAGCATGCTGGTGAAACCCACATTACATTAGTGATTTCTATTTCGCCATTACCTTGCGGTTCAAGGCAGATTACAAAAGGAGTTAACTGGCATTTTCCAAAGGAACTGAGGAGTAGAGCGGGTTGCTTCAGAGAATTGTAACTCAAACCATGTGTTCACCATGGGTTCACTTCCTTTTTCCTTGTTTTCACTTCCTTTTGGGTCCTCCTCTTTTGGAGTCTAAGAAGCTAAGGCCCGGATTCTCTAACCAGCGCCAATTTTTTTTTAGGTGCCCAAGCTCACTACAAAACGGTTTAAATAATGTTTTTAACTGAGTTTCAAGGCCACCTATTGGCACCTAAAAAATCAGCATTGGAATCAAGTTTCATGTTTATTTATAATTTGGTATACCGATCATCACAGGTATGTGGCCGGTTTACAATATTAAAAATTAATAAAAACATAAAAAATAGAAATAAAATACGGCAGGTTGAAGCCAAGACGCTTTAAGTTGCCTAATGCCGCTATGGGTGTGGCTAATGCTGGAAGTCACATTAGATGGCCTTAAGTGCCTTCGTAGGCGCAATTCACATCATAGACAGGTGCCGGAAATGTAGGCCTGGAAAACCACTAGCAACGGCACTGGTTACAGAATTTGGACCTTAATGCCAGTGTTATGATTTCCTTTGTTATATTCTGGTTTCTCTATTTGAGTAATTGGATATTGTTTGCATATGACACTGGGCACTTCTGATTTTCACGTACATTGTATGAGATATTATTTTTGACAATGCTATAAATAAAACATGAAATAAACAAGCAAAAAAAGACTCATAAGCTTTTCATGTTGACCTTTTAGGGTATCGGCCTGTTCCTGCTGATGCTTACATTGGAGGAAGCACCTCCCTGCCACACCCCGTGAGTGACAGGATGCGGAAACGCCGTGCTTTTGCTGACAAAGAGCTGGAGAACATTATGCTGGAGCGAGAGTACAAAGAGAGGGAGATGCTGGATGCCACACAGGCTGCTGCCCTCTTCTTACCTAATCGTATGCTGCACACGGCCGAATATAACTCCTACAAATCCGCCTACAGCCCTGCTCAAGGTGAGGCTCCAGGCAAAGAGTTCTCCAGCTTCGCGCCTCCTTGCCTTGACCTAACCATGCAGTATTCGGGATCTGGCAATGTGGAGCTGATTTCTTCCAATGTCAGCGTGGCCACCACTTACAGGCAATATCCTTTGCCTTCTAGATTTCTAATGTGGCCAAAATGTAGCTCCATCAACGATGCTCTTCTCTATCAACAGTGCCTGGTGAATTCCACTGCCGTTCAAGCTCTTAAGCCTGCAGCAGCGTGGGATGCCAAGGCTTCGCAAATTCCAGAACGCCACCCATTAGAACACAACATGGCACCAGCTAAACTGGAAAACTCCTTTTTACACGCTCAACCACCTCGAAATGACATTCACTGCCTACCGGAGACTCAGGAGAGATCAGCCTTTTCACCCCACAAAAGGAACTTCTCGCTGGTTTCGGAAAAGGACTTGGCTGCCGCAGAGCCCATTTTAAATAAGATCAGCAAGGAGAACACCAAGCAGACTGCGCCGCTTAAGTACGCTCCTTTCTATTCTCTGTTTCAGCACGCACTGAGTGAGAAACCAGGCCCTGAATTCCAAACGTCATATCTCAAAGATTCTTTTGAAGAAGCTTCAAAGAAATACAGGGAATGCTTGGCTAAAGAGAACCATAAGTACACGTTTACAATAGACAGATATGCAAAGGACTTTTTTGCATCCAAAGAAGCAGGACCAAAGCTTTCAGCAAATGAACCTTTGCCATTTTCAGTTGAATCAATTCTTAAAAGGCCTTCAACAATGATTGCCCATGCATCACAGTGACCCATGTCTGACTTTAGACATTTTGACTTTCAACCCTTTCCAAGCTCCATTTTGTTTAATTTTGGATATGTGTTGATGTATTCTGTACATAAATATGCATGCTCTCATTCTCTCTCTTTTTTTAAATGACCTGGCAGTTTCCTTCTGCATCTTTGGGCTTCTAGATCATCTGGAACCAAAGCTGGTATCTGGCACCATGATTTTTCATCTGCAACTCTATTGGAATCTTTTTCTCTATTTTATATCTCTTCCCAATTTAGGTTAGTTCAGTCAACACAGCCAAAGGCCTCAACTGATGGTCATGAGCACTCAATCAAGGGCCCAAAATTCAGCCATTAGATGTCACCATGAATGACTGTCTCTCCCCTCCTGTGCTTCTGCATAATCTCCAGCCATAGCTGACGTGGACAGTGGACGAATCTGAGCTGGGAATTGAACCCAGGTGGCTCCAGATGATACTTCCACTCAGCTATCAGGCTAGTCCAATATCCAAATGATTTCTGACCTGCAAAAATGGATATATTTAAATGGGAAAACTGAATTCTGCACATGGGTAAATTGTAAAATGCTGAATCTTACACATTTGTTCACCTTATACAATAAAAGATGAATTGCTTTTTAAGTTTGCAGTATCATTTTTTGTAATGGGATTACTTGTCTATGTAGTTGTGAGGATGGCAGCTTAAGAATAGTTACATATTATAATATGTTTGGGTTGATTTAAGAGTCACTGGATATTTATTTGTTCACTAGTATTTTAGCCCGTTACATTAACGGGTGCTAGAGTAGATGTCTATTTTGGGGGGGTTTTTTTTTCTTTGTCTCTTTCTCCTTGGATGCTGTCTGTCTATCTGTCATTCTTTCTGTCTGTGTCTCTCCCTGGCCCCCTGTCTATCTTTATTTCTGTCTCTATTTCCCTGGCCCCCTGTATTTCTCTGTTGTGCCATGCCTGCCTGTCTCTCAGTGGCCCCCTTCCTATGTCCATAGTGTCCCATCCTATGTCCTTAGTGCCCTCAGTGCCTCCTATGTCCTTAGTACCCCAGTTCTTCCTTCCCATGTCCTTAGTACCCCTTCCTACGTCCTTAGTGCCCCCAGTGCCTCCTTCCCATGTCCTAAATGTCCCCAGTGCCTCCGTCCTGTGTCCTTAGTGCCCTCAGTGTCTCCTTCCCGTGTCCTTAGTGCCCCCCAGTGCCTCCTTCCTATGTCCCCCTCACTGCCTTCCAGACTTTGACCCAACCCCACCCCTGAAGCCAGCCTGCCTGCCTGCCTCCCTCCTATCCCCTTGTGTAGTAGACCCAATGAGCAGCATCTTTAAATTTCTACCCCCCTTCCATTCCCCCTGTACAGTAGAACCCGGCATTTTTATTTCCCTCCCTCCCATCCCCCCCTGTGCAGTAGAACCGGTGATCAGCCTGTTTCCATCCCCCCCGCCCCATGCAGCCGACCCCATTGACCCTCCCATCCGCCCCTCCCACAGCGAGATGACCTACAAACCAGGGTATCCCGGCCCGAACCCTGCTTACCTTCCTCGGCGTTTCGTTTTGGTTTCGGCTCCGGGTACGTTTTACATCGCGGCTGTGTTAAACCCCCACACCCCCTGGTCTCTCTCTCGCCACGTCCTTCTACTCGGTTTGGGGGCTCTGTCGGCTGCGCCTCTGCCCGGGTTGGGGGGGAGAGAAGGAGGTGTTTCTTACATCGTCTACGTCTCCTCTTGACGGCTGGGGGGGGAGGGGGTCTGAGAATCGGCGCTGTCTCCAACCCGCCGCTGAGCCTGCAGCCGCCGACAGCCGCGGCGGCCAACATCCGCCTTGGGGGATTCTTGCGCATGCGCACTCCTACCTGCGGTGCCCTACAGCGCACGGAAAACGGGAGCACACAGGTGGGAGTGCACATGCACGCTTAGGGCTTTATTATATTAGATGAAGAGATTCACCCAAAGTGATTTATAATACATTGAATAGTCAGGTATTTTCCCTATCTGTCCTGGCAGGCTCACAGCCTAACTGTGGTACCTGGGGCAATGGAGGGTTAAAAGACTTGGCCAGGGTCACAGGGAGCAGGCCGGGATTTGAGCTCAAAACCTCAGGGTGCTGAGGCAGCAACTCTAGCCACTCCTCCTTTTCCTCGGATTTGGTATAATGGAAGAGATGTTTTTGAGAAGCTAGGTTCTGCATAATATTTTTTAAAGCATTATTGGTGTTATGGATGTTTAAAAAAAAAAAAAAAAAATCTTCAGCTGGTGGCAGCCAGCATTTTTTTTTTAAAACACTTGCCATCACCAGCTGAATTGTGCTGGATATTCAGTGCTAGGCCCTATCCAGGTATCAGTGCCCGATATCTTGGCACTGCCACTGAATATCAGTGGTGCCCGGTTAAGTCTCAGCTCCACCCAGAGTCTGCCTTAGACCACCCTGGCGCTAACCAGATAGTACCACAGCGGTTTGCCCAGATTTGTGGCAGCACTCTCTGGCTATGTGCCACTGGAAATCCAGCTGTGACCTGGAAGGGCTGTGGCTCACTGGTTGAGCTGTTGCCTCTGCACCCAGAGGTTGCGAGATCAGAGGTGCTGCTCCTTGTGATCCTGGGCAAGTTTCAAGTTTATTATGTTTTTATGTACCGCCTATCAAAGTTATCTAAGCGGTTTTACAATCAGGTACTCAAGCATTTTCCCTATCTGTCCCGGTGGGATCGCAATCTATCTAACGTACCTGGGGCTAAGGAGTCACTTAATCCTCCAGTGCCCACCGCTTTGAATGTCAGCTATGAAATGCCAAAGCCACAAAAAGTCAGTATACAAGTCCCCCTTCCCCTTCCCTATTTAACTGGATTGGAGTCTCTCCTAAATGGTTAAGTAGTGCTGAATATCAGGTCCATAGATTTTTATTTTTTAAGGCCAGTGTACTAACTATTGGGCCTTTTTACCAAACTGCGCTCATTCCTGCATGCTATGGCCATTTATACCACTTGGGGAAAATGGCCAATTTTATTTCTATTTTTAAAAAAAATTAATGGCCACACATTAATTTTCCCATTAGTGCATGAGCCCCTATCACCAGTTATTTTGCAGGTGGTAAAATCCGATGAGCTAAAAAATTGGCTAATCAGTTAGTTAGCATGCAGCAATGCGCTAACCGATTAGTGAAGATGAGTACTCTCTGGCCCCAGAGCCACCCCAGAGCTAAAAAAAAAAAAAATAAAATGTATTTTTTAGCATGTGGGTAGTGCATTCACATGAAAAAAATTACTGCAGGGAGCCTGAGTGTGCCTTGCAGTAAGTCATTTTATGCTGTGCGTTAGTGCTTAGCGCAGCTTAGTAAAAAGGTCTCTCTCTACATGAGCTATTTCTAATTTAACAGGCAGTGTTTTCTCACTGGGACATGCGTGCATAGCATTTCAAAGGAACGTTTTGCAAAAACTTTAAATCCACAAAGAGATGTTGTGAACCACTTTGCAAAAACGGCTTTGTAGGGTGAATGTGCTTCTGTTAGTGTGCATTAGGTTTGATAAAATGCCACAGAATTTTTTAGTGCGTGGAAAATCAATTTAGCACACTTTAACCTATGAATTGTGGCACCGTCACGTAACCCTTCATGACTTTAGGAAACAATTAGGTTCTGTAAACCCTAATGTACCTGAACGTAACTCATACTGAAATATTACTGGAAAGGCATGAGTTAAATAAGAAAAAAACATCTGTTTACTGATTGGAGCGAATTAAAAAAGTTCTTATATGTGTTAAAAAAAAGTTGTTGAAATGAATGTATGAAACAAACATAAAAATGCCTGAAAATCAGGAAAAAAGTCAACCAAACTGAAACTGAAGTGATAAATTTTGTTCAGTGCACAACCATGTTGAAAAACTGTTTTTACAGATGAAGGGCCATTGTATTAAAAGGACCTTAAGGCCTTAATGTGTGGTTATGCACACGAACAGACGCTAGTTAGCACACACAATAAACTCCTGCAGAGTGCATTAAAGTGTTTTGCGATATTTGTTTGTTCTCGCTAAGTAATGCATCATCTATTTTTAAAAAAAATTATTTATAGGAGGGTGTGTGTCAAGGGCGGAGAGTGGGTGTTCAAACGTTATTTGGCTAGGGCTTTATTACTAGAACATGCTAAGCGAATAATACAAGTTAACATGGGAGCACTTAGGCACTGAGGGCCTGATTCTCTATAGGACTCCAATCTCGGTGGACGCCTAAGAGGCGATCGCCGATTGCATGTCAATCACGCTTCAGCATCCTAGAGAGAATTGAGTCTACATCGCTGAACATTGTGCAGGCCTACATTTAAGACGTCCGTCTCACACCTACGGAGACATGTAGGGACACTTAAGCGCACCCAAGACCGCTTCCGGGCGAAACCATGCCCACTCCCTGCCTTGAACAGGCTAAAGCAGGGGTGTCCAACCTGCAGCCCGAGGGCCTAATGTGGCCCCGTGAAGTATTTTGTGCGGCCCCGGTCGAGGGCGAATCAGTGTTTTCCTCTGCTGCCCCTGGGTGTTTTACCATCCTGCTGGCTCCCTCCTCTGTCTTGCTGCAGCATTTGCGCGTTTGTGCGGCCCCAGAAACATTTTTTTCGGCCAATGCGGCCCAGGGAAGCCAAAAGGTTGGACACCCCTGCGTCCCAATGCATCTCCATAGATGTGACACAGATGCCTACAGTGTAGGCATTCACCCTCGCTCAATTTTTTTCTAAAACATTAGTTCCAATTGGCTGCCAGATGACGGTAGGACGTCTACCGCTGCCTGCAATCGGGATGCAAGTTTTGAGAATCAGGCACTGATTATATAAAAGATGCCTACAGTTAGGTGCCTAGATCGATGCGTCTAGTTGATCTAGGCACCTAACTTAAGTTTTTTTAATTGACTTAATTGGCACTGATAATTGAAAGCACCATTAGAAACCAATTAAAAATGATTTTAAAAATTAATTTGCCGGCAGGTGCTTAACTTGGTAGGCGCCTACCAATTTGTTATAGGCATTTACACTGAGGCACCTGCTAGCAAGTAGGCGTGTTAGAGGTGAAATTGGGATGGAGTTTGAGTTTGAATTGAGCTTGGTGCTGGTAGGCGCCTACCTTAGGTCAGGGGTGTCCAATGTCGGTCCTCGAGGGCCGCAATCCAGTCGGGTTTTCAGGATTTCCCCAATGAATATGCATGAGATCTATTAGCATACAATGAAAGCATGCATGCAAATAGACCTCATGAATATTCATTGGGGAAATCTTGAAAACCCGACTGGACTGCGGCCCTCGAGGACCGACATTGGACACCCCTGCCTTAGGTGCACTCAGGCCAAGAAACCACGACCTAAATGGCAGTGTGCCTAAGGATTTAGGCCCTGATTCTGCAAAACACGTCTAAAGTTAGGCGTCCTTTGTAGAATCACGCTCAGCAGCATTTAGCACTGTTTAGATGTCTAACTTTTGAGGCGTCCTTTAGAGCAGTGGTTCCGAACCCTGTCCTGGAGGACCACCAGGCCAATCGGGTTTTCAGGCTAGCCCTAATGAATATGCATGGAGCCCATTTGCATGCCTGTCACTTCCGTTATATGCAAATCTCTCATGCATATTCATTAGGGCTAGCCTGAAAACCCGATTGGCCTGGTGGTCCTCCAGGACAGGATTGGGAACCACTGCTTTAGAGAATCAGATTTTAGGTGAGATTTAGATGTGATTTTATGCTGTTTTTCATTATAATTTAGATCTGTTTAATACCAGCAACATTAGGATAGAAGACTGTGGGTTTAACCAGTATGCCTCAGAGTGAGCTAGCAAGGGGCATAGCGATTGTGAAACTAAGGGCTCCTTTTACAAAGGCATGCTAGCGGTTTAACGTGCATAATATCGCACGCTAAACCGCCGGATGCGCTAGCCGCTACCGCCTCCTCTTGAGCAGGCGGTAGTTTTTGGCCAGCGCGGGGGTTAGTGCGTGATGAAAAGTCAAGCGCGTTAGCCATGCTAGCGCGCCTTTGTAAAAGGAGCCCTAGGTCTTATAGGCATTTTAAGGATGTCTACTTTTGAGCATAGTTTAGGTTTCAGATAGACCTGAGTTCTATAGACGGAACTTAGGCACAGTTTGGATGTCCTTAATGCAATCTGCTAAATAGCTCTCTGGGGTTTTATTTTTTATTTATTTTTATTTATTAAATTTCAAATTAAATACAAAGTACAATCTTTGAAGAAAAACCAAAGTAAAATACAACCAATTTCCACATTGGATATTGAAATATCTATCATCTGGTCCGACCATTTCACTTATTATTTCAAGCTGATCTGGTCGCACCAAAAATCAAAAACACGTCAGATAATAAAAAAAGAACTCCAAACAAGAGGTTATATTAATCCAGAAGAATACTGGTCAGAATACGAACTGCAGACAGTAATAGAGGAAGGAGTAGATTTCTGGGACCACTGGAAGACAACCAGCACATCCATCCTAGATAAAATCGCCCCCATACATAAAAGCAAAAGCAACACAAACAAATACAACAAATGGTTCGACGCCGAATTACTAAAAATGAAACAACTAGCTAGGCGACTAGAAATAATTTGGAACAAAACAGGAGAATTGACAGACCGCAACAAATGGAGAGCCTACATAAAAACCTACAAACAACTGATAAAAGACAAGCGCAAAGCGTTCTACTCTACCAAAATTAACCTATCCTGCAATGATTCACAAGGAATCAATACAAAAGAGCTATTCAATATAGTCACAAATCTATTTGACACCACCCGCCACACCACACCTGTGCACAACACGAAGCTACCCACTGCGAAAGATCTAGCCCTATATTTTGATTCCAAAATTAAAACCCTAAGAAATAACTGTATAAGACATAACGATGTAACCATCATCCCCAACAATTACCAAATAGCTAACTCACATGATAATGAAATACCAACAGACATGATCTGGAGTTCCTTTCAAGATCCAGAATGGAATACCTACACCAAACTATACAACAAATACTCTAAATCTCATTGCACCCTTGATACATGCCCCCCGGAGATTATGAAAGCGGCACCATCAGAATTTAAAATATCACTACTGAACTACTTAGCCCACAACCTAAAAAATGGGACTTTCCTTACTAACAATGGTCACATAATAATAATCCCCATCCCAAAAAATAGAAAAGAATCCCCAGCGATAATAACCAATTACAGACCTATAGCATCTATCCCATTTATTGTAAAAATCATAGAAGGATTAGTTCACACCCAACTGATGGAATATCATAACCAATTCTCTCTCCTGCATGAAACTGAATCCGACTTTAGACCCCTATTCAGTACGGAGACAGTTATCGCTGCTATCCTAGACCATTTGCGCCTATTATTTAGCAAGGGCCTTAACGCTCTGATCATGCAATTCGACATGAGTTCTGCATTTGATCTGGTAGACCATGAAAAAATGCTGCAGTGCCTGGACGCCATTGGTATCAGGGCTGAGGTACTGAACTGGTTTCCTCACATCCCATTCTTACTAGGTACGCTTTAACAACAATCATTCTGATACCTGGAGCAACTCATCCGGAGTACCACAAGGGTCACCGCTTTCCCCACTGCTTTTCAATATCTGCATGTCCTCATTAAGTGTGAAACTAACCCAACTAGGGATAAAATTATTCAGCTAAGCAGACGACTTTACGATCATCATCCCATTCGCTAACTCTATCTCGGAAACCATTCCCAAGGCATGAGATGGAACAATGGATGACAGATTTCAAGCTCAAACTTAACCCAGAAAAAACAAAATTCTTCGTTGCCTTCCCTCACCCGCTTGACAATAAAACCCCATTATGCATCAATAAACTCAGCTACCCTATCCAGCCCACCATGAAGATATTAGGCGTTACTCTAGACCAATGCCTAACTATGAAGGATGAAGCGGACTCCCTATTCAGAAAGGGTTTTCTTACTCTCTGGAAACTCAGATCCATTAGATCATACTTCGATACGTCAGCATTCAGAATCCTAGTGCAATCCCTCGTACTGGGTCAATTTGATTACTGCAACATCGCCTATCTAGCAATCTCCCAAAAGAATATGAGACGTTTTCAAATAATGCAGAATGCTGCGATCAGACTTATCTTCGGGCTGAAGAAATTCGATCACGTGACACCTTACTATCGGCAGTTGCACTGGCTGCCAACGGAAGTACGAGTAAAGTTTAAATTCGCCTGCCTCTGCTTCAAAGTACTATATGGACTCGCCCCCAAGTACATAACGGACCTTTTCTCATTTACTAACAACAAGCGCAAGAGAAACACACACTCAAAATTCATTTCCCCTCCAGTTAAAGGTTACAAATTAAAAAAACACCACGAACACCTTCTCTCTCACCAAGCAGCCCTATGGGGTAAAGACCTAGATCAACTGCTTTCACCCACTACCTATGGGGAATTCAGGAAGCGCCTAAAAACGTACCTGTTCCTGAAATACCTAAACAATTGACCCGCTCTCCCAAATCTTTCCCCCCCTCCTCAGTCCACTTGAATTTCACGACACTGTGATACTTATAAACTGTTATCTTATCGTAATTATTCGTTGTTATTTTCTAAAACATGCGGTCCATTCCTAACAGGACCTCTTGGACATCACCCACCAAAATGTACATCTTAAACTCTTGCTCAGCAATTTGTATTTCTATTTTCTTGCTTTCTTAAAATCTCTGCTCACTGTATCTCCTCTGAATATCTGCTTATTGTATTTCATTGAATATCCAGCTCTCATGATTATTGTATTGTATTTCCTCTGAATATCTGCTTATTGTATTTCGCTGAATGTCCAGCTATCTTGATTGTAAACCGCCTAGAAGTCGCAAGATTGTGGCGGTATAGAAAAATAAAGTTATTATTATTATTATTATCAAAGAAAATAAGTACACCATATAGTCCTCAATCTGGCTGAAGGACAAAGATGCTGAAAAAAACACACAAAAAAATACTATAAGCTGAAATCGAGCAACACCCTTCAACTTCTATTTCTAACTGGTTTGATTCTTATGGTAGATTTCCTTGGGCTGCAAATGAAATCCCCTTTCCTTAAAAAAAAAACAACTCTAAAACGGAGCTGAACTGGATTGTAAAATATATATCTAACATCTTGATAGGAAATAAAACATTTACATGAGAATCTCAACTGAAATATAGCTCCTAAATAAAGAACTTTATCATGGTAAGTTAGAAATTATTTTCTCCTGAGTTGAGTCCATTTTGAAACATCTGGGAAAATGTATATTCTTTCACCTAAATAGGAAATTTGCTTCAAGTTGTAATATAACTTCAGGACCATTTCTTTATCTTGTTGCATGACCAATTAACTCAACATTTGATTATTCCAGTAGAGCTGTTACATCTAGTTCTTCTATGACTTCATTCATATCCTTAAGAGTTCTTTTCAAAAATATATATTTTTTGTGTTGGAGGCAACTTTGACTCAGGAAACTTCAATATAGTAATCAGGAAATTTTTTAAAATTTCCCTTGGAGACATAAGTTTAGGAAATGGAAAATTCAAGAATCTCAAGTTTAAACTCCTATTTTGATTTTCTTAATTCTCAATTTTCCTTAAAAGTAAAGCTTTGTCCATAGTTTGTTGTTTAGTCACACTTTTTATTTCATAAGTAGTTTTCTCAATTTCTCCTATCTTCTCAGCATGTTTCTGAAATTCCGTTTCAAGTTGAACTATTTTTGTTGGCATATTTAAAGTTAATGAAATACAGTTAGTGCATATCGTATGGAGATTTTCAATAGCCACCCACAGGGAATCCAGCATTATCACTGAGGGCTTAGAAAGTGGCTTGAGGTCGGTCAAACATGACTGTTCTTGATCAGGCCTTAGGTTACCTCCTAGGCCCAAGTCTCTTCCAAGCTCACCACTTCTCCTCGGGATGTCTCCCCCACTAAGTAACAATGCTTCCACCAGCATTGAGATCTCTCTTTCCAGATTTGCTGCTGACGGCGTTCCCTTCCCTCTCTCGAATACGCATGAGTCTTCCATCTGAGGTATGCCTCCACTGCCTCTCCAGGAGCTGGGGGAGGAACAGGTCCCATCGGGCTCAGCATCAGCAAAAAATCGCTGTCCAAGTTGTGTCCTCCCTGTGGCACAGCAGCAGATTTGCCCGACATCGTTGAAGGTACTGTGAAAGTTGTTATAAAAGTTTGATGCGGTGTTGATGTTGCAGAAAGGAGTGGAAGGCTACTCCTCTGTCTCCCTCTTCTTTTAGGCATCGAAAAAAATATGCAGATAACACTTTGTAGAGGAAATTATATTAGAAGAGCTGGAGCCTGCACTCACACGTCTTGCTCTGTTGCCATCTTGCCAGCTCTCTGGGGTTTTATTTATGCTTTAATAAGCTCAAAATACATTTAATAAATTACCACATAAACAGGGCACATCAATACAAAGATATTGCATGGAAAACCTTCTATTTTTCTGGGCAAACAGTAATGGTATTTGCTAATTTGAGGAAAAGATCCATTAACTGAAGCACAACACATGAAAAAAACAGCTTTATATTTCTTGCTAAAAATATTTTTTTTCTCACTAAAGATTGCTCCAATGAGGTCATTTTTGAAACAGGTGGATTCAGCAAATAAAGCACATAACAAAAATATATAGATTGTATACATAACTTAATTTGCAGATCCCTAAGCTATCATATCACAGGGCAGTCAGAGACACCTGCATGGAAGCGGCTATAGCTCGATAATTAAAAGCCCTGTGCTCGTCTTCCAGAGGCTTGACTCACAATCAGCTCCCCCAGCACATATTTTAATTGTGGCATTCTACCTTGCAGGTGCACCTTGCTGATCTCAAAATGAGGTCACCATTGTGCAGCTGCAAACCTCCATTTGTAATGAAGTGGAAGCCATGCTAAGGTCTGTATCTGGTTTTTAAGCTTTTGAAAATGAAGTTATGTATGCAATCTATATATTTTTGTCATGTGCTTTCAAGAATGGCCAATTGGAGCACTGCTTAGTCAGAAAAAAAGGGTAGCTAAAGCTATGTTTTTCATGTGCTGTGCTTCAGTTAATGTATTTTCCCTCTAATTAGTAAATAGCATTGCTGTATGTCCACAAAAATAGAAATAGAAGCTTTTGCATGCGATATATCTGTTTTGATGTGCCCCGTTAATGTGGTGCCTTATTAAATGTATTTTGAGCTTAATAAAGCAAAAAAAAATAAAAAATCCCAGCGAGCTACTTAGCTGATCACATTAACTGATCACATTAAGAACGTCCAAAGAGTGCCTACGTTCCATCCATAGAACTCAGATCTATTTGAAGCCTAAACTAGGCTCAAAAGTAGACCTGGTTTTCATTCGCCTACAATATAGGCATGATATGGACGCCCTAGGTTGCTCAGTGTTATGTAAATGAATTGAAGGATGCCCAAATTGAAACACTGCCCAAACCACGCCCATGCCTATTGAGTTAGGTGCGAGTTTTAAACGTGGGCATCCATGAAATTGTGGCTGCATCTACAAAGTGACATGTTGACATAGTTCAATCAGCGATCTGAAATAATGTCAAAAAACATAGCATTAAGATTCTGCAAATTGGCACTTTGCAAAATAAAATGACATTCTTTTCAGCTACAATGGCAAAATAGTGCTTAGTATTTAGGAAGTTGATTGGGCTGAGAATCTTCCAGCATCCCCGCATAGAAGAGAAAAAAAGGAGATCCTTGGAAAGAGAATTAAAAAAATAAAAACCCCAGGAATGCAGCAACCAGAGACTGGGGCCAACATGGAACCTCCAGAACAATGTATCAAAGTGAGTATATTGACTCTTGTTTTACTGTTTGGGGATGGGTGGAATAAGAAGTTTATATATGCAAAATATCTGTAATGTATTTTGTTATGGAAAGTGGGTGGAGTTTGGTCATTGCCATTAACCACAAAGATTTCTGTTACAATGTTGTTGAACATCACTGTTCATATGGTGAAGAGGAAGATACTGGACTAGGGAGCTAGTTCTTCTGTCTGGGATCCAAGTGTTAAAGCACTTGCATATATTTCCAGAATATTGTAAATATTGTTCTGTTTAATATGTTGTAATAATTTAGTGCATTACTTAGATTTATTTATTTATTTTTTTTAGTATATTCAGTGTGCACATTAGGATCAGTACAGAGGTACTGGGGAGATGGCTGATACAGCTGCACAACAGCCACGATGTAAAGGACCCGTTCTTTTCTGTGTTCAAAAACTCTCCCTTTACTGTTGACATAGGTGTTGACCTTTGTATCACTTTGCATTTGTCCACATTAAATTTCATCTGCCACTTGGTCGCCCAGTCTTCCAATTTCCTAAGGTCTGCCTGGAATTTTTCACAATCCTCAAGCATTTTAACAACTTTGAACAGTTTAATATCATCTACAAATTTAATCACCAATTTCCAGATCATTTATAAATAAGTTAAATAGCAGCACCGGTCAAAGTATAGACCCCAGCGGCACTCCACTGTTTACTCTTCTCCATTGAGAAAAGTGATAACCAATTACTAATCCACAACTGAACTTTGCCATCTATCCCATGAATCTATCATTTTCTCAGGAGCCTCTCATGAGGAATTTTATCAGAAGCTTTCTGAAAATCTAGATATCCTACATCAACCGGCTAACCTTTATCTACATGTTTATTCACACCTTCCAGGAACCTTGAAATAGAGAATGACACAGAGGAAAAATTTGTCCCCGTCACCACCCCATTCCTGTGACCACTGTCCCTGTCATTGCCCCATCCCCGTGACCACTGTCCTCGCCCCATCCCCTCGACCACTGTCCCCACCCTGTTCCCGCAACTACTGTCTCCGCTGTATCCATACAAGCCTCAGTACTGCAATATTTAGCTTATTCCTTCCTTATAAATCAAAGTTCTGGCTGCTGAACTAGAGAAAGAGATGTTCAGCTGGCAGGGCTTTGTTTATAATTTTTTATCAACACAACTAATAGGTACTACTTTATCCTAAAGAAAAACAAACAAAAAAAGAAAATAAATAGAATTTTTTTGCTACCTTTGTTGTCTGGTTTCTGCTTTCCTCATTCAATTCCTTCCATCCACTCTCTGCCTTCTCCCTGCATCTTACATTTGCTTTGTTACTGTGCCTCTCCCTCCACACACACCCCAATTGGTTTGGCACCCATCTTCTTCCCTCCGCTCCCCCCATAGTCTGGCATCTCTGTTTTCTTCCCTTCCAATGTCTTCTCCCCACTCTCTGTTCCCCATTTCCCTTCAGCGTTTTCTTCCCACTCTCTGTTCACCATTTTCCATCAGCGTCTTCTCCTCACTCTCTCTTCCTCATTTCCCCTCAGCATCTTCTCCCCATTCTCTCTTCCATATTTCCTTTCAGCGTCTTCTCCCCACTCTCTTTTCCCCATTTCCTTTCAGCATCTGTTCCTTTCCTTTCCACCACCACCCTTCCCTCTTGCCACCCCCTTCAATGTCTGTTTCTTTCCACTGCCCTTCAGCACCCCTCGCGTGGTCTGAGCATCTCCCTCCCTCTTACCTTCGTGGCGCATTTTACTTTACAGTGTAATTTGTTCAAGCCACTGGAGCCTGCCTGAAGTCGCATGCGTCTGCGGGCGGAAGCTTCTCCTCTGATGCAACTTCTGGTTGCGTCAGAGGAGAAGCTTCCGCCTGCAGATGCCTGCGACATCAGACAGGCTCCGGCAACTTGAACAAATTACACTGTAAAGTAAAATGCGCCATGAAGGTAAGGGGGAGGGAGGGAGATAGATGCAGCTGGTAGGTAGGAAGTAGGAAGGGGGCTGAGCACTCCTTCCCTTAACTGTGGAGACAAGGCTATTCACCGCTCCAAGAGGCGGTGGATGGACTTGTCTCCGTACCCGCAATGAGCACTTTCCCCCCCTACCATTTAAGCGGGTTACCCATGGCTAGCCGCGGGTAACAGCCACCGTGTCATTCTCTACTTTGAAACCTATACAGGCAATCCTTAACATTACATGGCTTATTGCGTCTTCAGTGAGCCCAAACAGACAAAAGAATGTCAATGTCCACTATAACTGTTTAATTTAACATTAAGTTTTAGAAATACAGTACTCTTGTTTCCAAGCTACTAAATAAACTGGATTAGTACAGCTTGATTTTACATAGACATTCAATGCTATCAGAACTGGCCTTTCATAGAGATTCTCACCAAGCATGTGATAAGAATCTAGAAATAGAAATATGTGGACAAAAGTTAAATTGAACTGCCAAGAAGCCAGACTCTGCTTATAATGTAACACCCAAGAAACAGAAACAATGACATGTCTCTTATACTGTGCAAAATATACAGATAACAGATATACATTTGAAAAATCTGACAACAATCACCACTTTACAAATTAAGAAATAGAAATAAAACAAAAAATGGAAAATAAGATAATGCCATTTTATTGTACTAATGGGCCATTCCATGTCAAGTGGTCCAGAGCTCTCTACTTTACTATCTCAGAAATTGATGAAATTTATTTCAGGGGATATGTTGGGACCTCTAATAAAAATTTCTAAAATTTTAGGGCATGATCTCAACTAGGTCCAGAGTAAAAGGCCCCTTTATTTGGGGCATTTTTTTTTACATCTGCTGAAGATGTTGAGTGGGGATCCTCCTTGAAACTGGACCAGTTGACATGGAATTACCCTAATACATTTTTCAATAAGCTTTCAGAGGCCAAAACCTCCATTCTCAGGTCAGTACAGTATACTGCTGTTACGGTCTCGTACTTTCCTGACCTGAGGAAGGGGGTTTTGGTCTCCGAAAGTTAGTAAAAAATTTATTAAAATTAGGGCTGTACATTGATTAAAATGATTAACTGCACAATTAATCACGATTATAATTTTAACATGATTAATCGCATAAAGCACCCTCTCACGTTTCCTCCTGTATAGTGCAATATATACATAGCAAACGTAAATTCTCAAAACTGACACATTTCAATTCAGTTGTCCCACAGAAAGGTAATATATCAAATCTCATTATCCCCCTTACTAAACTAAAAATTTAAACTCTTACCTTTATTATTTGGTGATTTTATCTTTCTAATCATCTTATTCTGCATCATTGATTCTGCTTTCCTGCTCTGTCTATACTCTGTTTCTTTTTCTGTCCTTTTTACTTCCTGTCCTATATCCATCTTCCATGATCAACTTTACTTCCATTTTTCTTCCTCCTTTTCAAATCTGTCTAGTTTTTGTCTCTTTTCTTCCCTGCCATTCATGGGCACCATCACCTCCCTTCCCTTCTCTTTTCCCTCCCCTCCCTCTCCCCTCCACTCTGTGCTCACCATGTCTATTATTTCCTCCTCTGTCACCATCTCCATTGTTTTTCCCATCCCTATTTCCAAATTCTGGTCCTCTCAATGATCACCCTAGCACCCATCTGCACCTCTTTCTCCCAGCAAATCTTCTTGTGATACTCTCCTCCCTTCCTCCCTCCCTCTCTCTGTGGTTGGGTATCTCTCTCCCTCTTCTCCCTCTCTCCTTCTCTCAGTAGTTGGCTACCTGCCTCTCTCCATTGTTGGGTATCCTTCCTTCCTCCATCCCTCCCTTGTGATTAGGTCGGGTTGGTCATTCATGTTCCTTCCCTCTTTCTAACTAACCTTTTATAGCCTGCTGGCAGTGCTAACAATTAAAGTAAAGCACTACTTGCAGGCTTTCTGATTCCACAGTCTCTCGTGATCTCTTCAGTCCCTTCAGAAGCAGGTGGTGGGCGGCAGCAGGTGGCTGTATCCTGCTACACCAGAACAGCTAATGTAACTTCCCATTCTGGTGTAGCAGGGTTTGAAGAGACCACATAAGGCTGGAGCTGGTGAGCCTCTGGCAGTGCTCTACTTTAATTGCTAGCACTGCCGGCAGGCTATAAAAGGTTAGTTAGAGAGAGGGAGGGGATTATAGTGTACTGTGGCAGGCATCAGCAGTGGGTGTTGGTAGGTGGCAGGGTAAAGCACATTAAAATTTTTAATACGCATTATTAAATGTGCAGTCCTAATTAAAATTAGTCCAATAAAAAATTTACCTTATTCTATTTTCTGTTTATAAATGTTTATTAACTTAGCTACAATATTACTTTATTCTAAAGGGAAAAAAATATTTTTCCTACCTTTTGCCATCTGGTTTCTGCTTTCCTCATTTTCACCCTCTTCTTTCCATCCAGCGCCTGCCCTTTCTTTCCCTTCCATCCACTCTCTGCCCTCTCTCTCCCTTCCATTTGGCATCTTCCCTTTTTCTATGCCCCTTTCTTAAACTGTCTACCCTCTCCCCTTCCATCCAGCCTGTGCCCCTTTCTCTCCTTTATATATGATACATTTCAACTTCACCCTCTCACCATTTTTCTCTCTCCTCTCTCTGTCTCCACTCCCTCCTCCATGCACTGCCATCTCTCTCTTTTCTTTTTTTCCTCCTCCTGGCATCTCCTTCCCATCCCTAGCCACAGCATCTCTGTCTCCTTCCCTTCCCTTCTTTCCCCCAGCATCTCCCTTTTCTCCCCTTCATGCTCTGGATGGCTTGCATTCCTCCCTATTCCACCCTCCCCTCTATCCTCCCCCTCCATGCTCTGGATGGCAGGCAGGCTAGCAGGCTGGCTAGTTTCCCTCCTTAGTCTCCCTTCCCCCTCTCCATCCATGCTCTGGCTGGCTGGCATTCTTCCTCTGCTCTGCCTTTCCTCCATCCTTTCTCTGCCATTCATCCCTCCCTCCCTACTCTGCCATATATTCCTTCCTGCTCTGACAACCAGCCATTCATCCCTCCCTCCTTCCCTCTATTCTGCCATCCATTCCTCTGCTCTGCCTGCCATTTATTCATTCATCTCTTCCTCCCCTCCCATGGTGCAATCCTGACCCTCCTGTGCTCATCCATCTCTCCTTGGTTTGCCTGCCATCCATTCATTCTTCCCTCCCACCCCCTGTAATGCAAGCCCAATCCTCCTTGCACCCTACCTTATCACACCTGGTGATCTAGTTACCTCTTTGGGGGCAGGAAAGAACTCAACTCTTTCCTGTCCATACCTGCCACTATAGCTGCTGGTCTGAAAATTTTCAAGATGGCTGACATATGAAGTCTTGACACCCATCATGAAAATCTTCAGACCGGTTGCAGCAGCGGTGGCTATAGCAGCAGTAGGGGCAGGAAAGAGGCCACTTTGCAATATACCATGTGATCTCTAAGAGTTAATATGTAAAAAGTATATTCAAGTAAAAATTCTCCAATGTGCTAATCCTGAGTAGAGAATTCTTAGAGCAATTTTCATATAGTCCATGTAGCTGTAATGTCTATGAATATCTTGCAAATAATTTTCAGATATAAATTAACTCTTTTCCTTTGTAAATTGAACAGGAGTGCAATGGATCTGCAGATCTTGCACTTATTTTCCTATGGGCAATGTGTGCTGGAAGCCAATCTGCCTAGAATCAAACCCATGTGTGTGCCTTCCCTTCCCTATCTCTGAGAATGCCTCCCCTCAGCCCTGATGGAAACCTGGGTGGAGAAAGGCAATTTTCAGGTAGATCCATTTACCTGTATAAATCACCATTCACCTGGGTAAATGGCTTTGAAAACTGACCCCTCCATAATGTGAGTGAAAAATCAATTTTTAAAAATGAATTAAAACTTTTTCATAATGGCATGATATTCAGTATGCTTTAATGAACAGACACCCAAAATAGGGGGCCCTATCTTTACCTAGCAAATTCTAAGTGTAGTATATTATTTTCTCTCAGACTCACTATTCCAATGTATATTACACTTTCAAATGCCTTAGGACAGTCTTGCATCTTTTCCTAAATAAACATATGATTGATTACATTATAAACAAGATTACTGCTGTGGGTCTTTTACAAAAATAAACCTCATTACCCTGCTATCAGAGACGACCTTTGGGTTTTTGTCATGTAATTTTGTCTTGTTTTTCCCAACACAGTTTAAGGCAGAAACTAAATTCAACGATTAAGCTTCTAGTAGAATGGGAAATAATTCTGAATGCTGTTTATAGTCTTTGTTAAAACTTGAAGGGAAGACATCAAACAGTTATTCTAGTTTTGGTTCAAAGCTAAGACTCCTTTTCTTTTGAATTACAGTATATTTTCCCTATTTGAAAACACTGTGATATTTTTACTGATACGACTGAGAATGATTTTATTTTATGCACTGGGGCATAACAGAAGCAAAGATTAGTTCAGAGTTTAGGTCCTATCCTAGTCTCTTCTACTATGCCTGATGATATAAGGCCCATGATTGCCATAAAGCTGAGGGGCAAATTCTATAAGAAGCGCCCAAAAGTTAGGCACTGATATAGGCACCGTTCAGCGCGATTCAAGTACAATTGGGTGCTATTTAGTGAATCGCGCTGAGCGGCACCTATTTTGGACGCGCCTAATAAATAGACCAGCTCTAGGCACAACTAAAAGTTAGGCAGCTATGCGAGCGCTTAAGCACGCTTAAGAGCAGCGATTCTGTAACAAGGCCCAAGCCTAATATGTACAGCGCCTATTTTTTTGAAGGCCACCTAAATTTTTAGAGGCGCCTTGTTACAGAATCGCTCTTTCTTGATAGGCGCTTACATTTCGATTATTGCTGATTGAAAAGTTTAATTGAGCTTGTTATTCAATTTAGTTGGGCGCCTCCAAAATATGTGCCTAACAGGCGCCGGTTACAGAATTTGGGCCTGAGTTCCTATATTTAGGCCTCTAAATTTGTGCAAAGTAAAAGGGGAGTAGGGAAAAGCCAAGACTTGGAAAGAAGGTCTGGATCTCAAGCAATATGCTGATCTACAAAGTTCAAGTCTAAAAGTTTATCGTATCCAAATTAAGGCACAAACCAAGATGTTTATGCTCTGTGTTGTATACCCCCCCTCCCACAACAACAACAAAAAGTCCGAGACTCGACATAAGCCCATGTTTCAATGAAATCACCTGTATCAGGAGTCACAGTCTAAAAAATGATGAAAAAACCCCTACAAACATTGATATCAAGACAGATTCTTAAAATAAAATGAGAAAACATGTACTGTATATATACTCACATGAACATAAGAATTGCCATACTGGGACAGACCAAAGGTCCGTCAAGCTCAGTATCTTGTTTCCAACAGTGGCCAACCCAGGTCTCAAGAACCTAGCTTGATCCCATGTAGCAAAACAGATTCTATGCTGCTCATCCTAGGAATAAGCAGTGGATTTCCCCAAGCCATCTCAATAATGGCCTATAGACTTCTCTTTTAGGAAATTATCCAAGCCTTTTTTAAACCACACTCAGCTAACTGATTTCATCACCAGGTTTACATATTTGTAACACTTAAGTATTCACGTTTAGTCTATTTCCATTCTGTGTTACAAATTCATGACCATATATCCACAAACATAACGAAACAAACATACCTGAAAGGTTTTGACACAACAGCATTAGCAAAATGCTGTTCCAGAGATGTATTGGTGGTAGAACTAGAGGACATGAATGGAGGATGCAGAGAGATATTCTCAGGAGTAATATCAGGAAGTACTTTCTCACAGAGAGGGTGGTAGATGCAGGAACTCTCTTTCAGAAAAGGTGAGTCATAAACGGTGACCAAATTAAAAAATGTGTGGGATAGAAACAGGGGATGCCTAAGGCGAAGAAGATGGAAATGCAATATGGCTGTTAAGGTGTTATGTCGGGCAAGACTAGAGGGAACTAAGGCCTCTATGGTCTGTTCCACAAACAACAAAAAATTGAGAGATTATCCAAATCCAGCATGGGGGACCTGAGGCTGATGCCGGACAGTCTTCTATAGTCTGTGTCCTGCAAATGGCTAAAGACAGGTGAAATCGCAAACTTGCACAAAGATATCAAAATAATGTAAACCAGTCAGACCTCCATTATATATATGTTCAAATCACAATAGTTCCTCAGAATGCCACACAATAAAGTAGTGTGGTAGCCGTCCTCACTGGAACATTTTTTTGTGAATATTGAACTAATGTGCAACTTCTTGTTATGTCTTGTAATAAGTTATAAAAATTTATAAAGTGTCAGTGCATTGTTTATAAAGCATAATGGTCTCTATAGTTCTATTTAGTGCATAGTAAATAACTTAGCTTTAAACCGGGTCTGCCTCATTTCCCACCGACGCGTTTCAAAATTTTCTTCAGGGTCGGGGACAGAGAGAGCAGAACTATCCGGATTTTTAGCAAACGCTAAGTCTCTATGTTGATTGCTGGAGCAGTAGCAGTAAGAAACTTCACAATTCCTTTGTTGTAGATCACTTTATTGTCATGTGCTGCAAGTGAAGGTGCTGTGCACTTCAAGGAGGAGAAGACATCTTGACTAGTAAACTGAATACTGTCAGCAATACTTAGATGATGATGTGTGGTTATAACCAATACTATACAAATATGGCTGGGAGGTGTTACTTCATGCTTCCTACAGTCCAGACATGAGTCCACCAGACTTTGACCTTTTTCCAAAGTTGAAACAACCTATGTGTGGACATCGTTTTGCATCTCTGGAAGAGCTTTTTTCCACTGGTACCCGAGCCATTCGGCAAGTGAACAAAAAAGGTGTCTTGGATGGAATAATGAAGCTTCCCGGACGTTGGGACTCAGTCATTGCAAAGCAGGGAGACTATATTGAAGGATTGTAAAGAAATACTTGGAAAAAAAAAATAAAACGTAAATTTTTTAAAAAAGTGTGCATTATTTATGAAATGACCCTCGTATCTCCCCTCAGACATCTCTTTTCTAAGCTGAAGAGCCATAACCTCTTTAGTCTTTCCTCATATGAGAGAAGTTCCATTACCTTTATCATCTTGGTCACTCTTTGAACCTTTTCTAGTGCCGCTATATCTTTTTTTTTTAGATATAGCAACCAGAATTGAACACAGTACTCAAGGTGAGGCCACATCATAGAGTGATACAGATGCATTATAATATTCTTGGTCTTGTTTATCATCCCTTTTCTAATAATTCCTAGCATCTTGTTTGCTTTTATGGCTGCCACCGAACATTGGGTGGAAGGTTTCAGCGTATTATCTACAATAACACCTGGGTGTCGTTGATCCCCAAGATGGACCTGGTAACTATGATTTGGGTCATTCTTCCCAATGTACATCACTTTTCATTTGTCCACATTAAATTTCATCTGCTATTTGGATGCCCAGCCTTCCAGTTTCCTAAGGTCTGCCTGCAATTTATCCACAGTCTGCATGCATTTAACAACTTTGAACAGTTTAGTGTCATCTGCAAATTTAATCACCTCACTCGTCATCCCAATTTTCAGATCATTTATAAATAAGTTAAATAGCACCGGTCTCAGTACAGATCTCTGTGGCACTCCACTATTTACCCTTCTCCATTGAGAAAAATGACCATTTAACCCTACCCTCTATTTCCTGTCCGGTAACCAGTTCCTAATCCACAATTGAACATTGCCTCCTATTCCATGACTCTTTAATTTTCTCAGGAGCCTCTCATGAGGAACTTTGTCAAAAGCTTTCCGAAAATCTAGATACACTCTCAACTAGCTCACCTTTATCCACATCTTCAAAGAAGCCAAGCAAATTGGTGAGGCAAGACCTCCCTTGGCTAAACCCATTCTGTTTCTGTCCCATTAAATCATGTTTGTGTACATGTTCCACAATTTTATTTTTTATAATAGTTTCCACTTTTTGCCCAACACTGAAGTCAGGTTTACCAGCCTGTAATTTTCCGGATCTCCTCTGGAAATCTTTAAAAAAATCAGCATAACACTAGCCACCCTCCAATCTTCAGGTACTGCAGACAATTTTAGCGACAGATTACAGATCACTAAGGGTAGATCAGCAATTTCATATTTCAGTTCTTTCAGTACCCTGGGATGTAAACAAGCAGCAGCAGCTGCAAAACAACTTACCTCATTCTCCCAAAGGTTTGCACTTGCAACCTCAGTCTGCATGGCTGCTGGTCATGCCCCTCCAACATCTCTTTTGGTTCTGGGGAAGAGGCAACTGCTGATCAGACTGCAGCAGCTGGGGCAGCCATGAGAGGGAAGAGGGGAAGGCATATGAAGCAGCAGCCAGGATAAAGAAGTGGCAGATGTGATGAAAGGGGGAGAAGATGAGAGAGGGGCAGATGCTTTATAGAAGAAGGGAGAGAAAGAGGGCAGATGGTGTGGGGAAGAAACAGAGGTGGAAGGTATTGGAAGGGGGGAAGTGATAAGGGAGACACTGGATGGAAAGGAGAAAGGGGGCAGACACCGCATAGAAGTGGGGGATGGGAAAGGTGGCTGATGATAGATGGAAGGGGAGACAGGAGGAAGGTATTAATGGAAGGGGAGAGAGAGAAAGGGGCAGATGCTGTATAGAAGTGGGTAAGACAGATTCTGGATAGAACAGGGGACAGAGAGGGTAAATGTTGGGGGGATAGTGAGGAGGGATATGATGAAATGGAGAAGCAAAAGGGGAGATGCTGGATGGAAAGATGAGGGGGAAAGCGGGAGCAGACATTGTATAGATGGAAAGAGATACATAGAGGAGGAAAATATTGATGGCAGGCGAGAGAGAAGGGAAAGAAGCAGTATAGAAGGAGGAAGACAGAGGCCTGGATGGAAGAGTGGAGAGACAGCAGGGAGATGTGATAAAAGGGGGAGGAGGTAAGAGAGAGAGAGTCGATGGTTCGGGAACTGATATACCAGGAGGATACCGTGCAAGAAGATAGAGGCAAGACAGATTGAAAAGGACACAAGAGGGAAGGAAATGCAAGAAAGGAACAGGCCGCAAGCTCAAGTGTATGTACACGAACACAAGGAGCCTTAGAAATAAGATGGGTGAATTAGAAGCCATGGCACAAAAAGATAACGTTGACATCATAGGCATCACGGAAACATGGTGGACTGAGGAAAACGTCTGGAATACTGTGCTACCGGGATACAAACTATACCGCAGAGACAGTGTGGCTCAAAAAGGTGAGGGCGTTGCCATATACGTCAAAGAGGAAATTGAATCTACTGGAGAGAACATGCCACAACTGATGGATAAGTTAGAGTCTCTATGGGTCAAATTTCCAGGAACAAATGGCCTGGAAACGAGGATCGGCATCTACTATCGACCCCCAGGGCAGTCCGAAGAAATTGACGGAGAAATGACAGACGAGATTAAACACAACTGCAAGGGAGGCAACACAGTTATCATGGGTGACTCTAACTATCCAGGAATAGACTGGAAACTAGGTACCTCCGGCTGCATTAGAGAGACCAAGTTCTTGGATGCTGTAGGCGATTGCTTCCTGGAACAACTTGTCAAGGAAAATATTAGAGGAAATGCAATTCTGGACTTAATTCTAAATGGCCTGTGAGGACCGGCACAAGATGTAGAAGTAGAAGGGATGCTGGGAAGCAGCGATCACAATATGATCCGCTTTGATCTGGATGCAAGGAAGAAACATCGGTCCAAAATGACAGCCACGGCACTGAACTTCCGAAAAGGGAATTACGAAGGGATGAGACTCATGGTAGGGAAGAAGATTAAGAAGAGGATAAGCACTGTAAAAACGCTAGAGCAAGCTTGGTCCCCTTTTAAGGACACAGTCACCGAGGCGCAAAATCTATATATACCACATATCAACAAGGGATCCAAGAGTAAAAAGAACAAAGAACTGGCGTGGTTCACTGTAGAGGTGAAGGAAGCGATCAGAGACAAGAAAACTTCATTTAAGGAATGGAAAAGGTCAAAAACGGATGAAAACTGGAACAAGCACAAACAACATCAATGCAGGTGCCATAAGGCGGTAAAAGGGGCCAAAAGAGACTACGAGGAAAAAATAGCTAAGGAGGCAAAGAACTTCAAGCCATTCTTTCAATATATTAAGGGGAAGCAGTGGGACCGTTGGATGACCATGGAATAAAGGAAGCACTAAAAGAGGACAATGCAATTGCCGACAAACTGGACACATTTTTTGCATCTGTATTTACCAAAGAAGATGTACACAGCATAATGGAACCCATCAGGCTATATGCTGGAAATGAAGACGGAAAGCTGACAGTATTGACGGTCAGTCTAGAGGAGGTGTGTAGGCAGATTGATAGGCTTAAGAGTGATAAATCCCCGGGACCAGATGGCATCCATCCGAGGGTCATCAAGGAACTGAAAGGGCCCATAGCAGAACTGCTTCAACTAATAGCCAATCTGTCGATCAAATCAGGAAAGATTCCGGAAGACTGGAAGGTGGCGAATGTTATGCTGATCTTCAAGAAAGGTTTGAAAGGAGATCCGGGAAACTACAGACCTGTGAGTCTGACCTCGGTACCGGGAAAGATGGTAGAGTCACTGATAAAGGACAGCATCATTGATCACCTTGACGGACACGGGCTGATGAGGACCAGTCAGCACGGTTTTAGCAAAGGCAGATCGTGTTTGACGAAATTGCTGCACTTCTTTGAGGGAGTAAACAGACAGATAGACAAGGGCGATTCGGTCGACATTGTATATCTGGATTTTCAAAAGGCATTCAACAAGGTTCCGCATGAATGACTACTTCGGAAAATTGCGAGCCATGGAATTGAGGGTGAAATACTCACGTGAATTAAAAACTGGCTGGAGCATAGGAAACAGAGAGTGGGGGTAAATGGACAATACTCGGAATGGAAGAGCATCACCAGTGGGGTGCCACAGGTGGACCCGTGCTCTTTAACATCTTTATAAACGATCTGGACATAGGTACGACGAGCGAGGTGATTAAATTTGCGGATGATACGAAGTTATTCAGAGAAGTGAAGATGCAGGGGGATTACGAAGATCTGCAACGTGACATAATCAGGCTTGAGGAATGGACATTGACATGGCAGATGAGGTTCAACGTGGATAAGTGTAAAGTGATGCATGTCGGTAACAAAAATCTCATGCACGAATACAGGATGTCCGGGGCAGTACTTGGAGAGACCTCCCAGGAAAGGGACTTGGGAGTTCTGATCGACAAGTCGATGAAGCCATCCACGCAATGTGCGGCAGCAGCAAAAGGGCAAACAGAATGCTAGGAATGATAAAGAAGAGGATCACATACAGATCAGAGAAGGTTATCATACCGCTGTACCGGGCCATGGTGCGCCCTCACCTGGAGTACTGCGTCCAGCACTGGTCGCCGTACATGAAGGACACAGTACTACTCAAAAGGGTTCAGAGAAGAGCAACTAAGATGGTTAAGGGGTTGGAGGAGATGCTGTACAGCGAAAGATTAGAGAAACTGGGCCTCTTCTCCCTCGAACAGAGTAGATTGAGAGGGGACATGATCGAAACATTCAAGGTACTGAAGGGGATAGACTTAGTAGATAAGGACAGGTTGTTCACCCTCTCCAAGGTAGGGAGAATGAGAGGGCACTCTCTAAAGTTGAAAGGGGATAGATTCCGTACAAATGCAAGGAAGTTCTTCTTCACCCAGAGAGTGGTAGAAAGCTGAAACGCTCTTCTGGAAAATAGGGGAAAATATCCTCCAGGGATTCAAGCCAAAGTTAGACAAGTTTCTGCTGAACAAGAACGGGTGCTGGTAGGGCTAGTCTTGGTTAGGGTGCTGGTCTTTGACCAGAGGGCCACCATGTGAGCGGACTGCAGGGCATGATGGACCATTGGTCTGACCCAGCAGCGGCAATTCTTATGTTTTTATGTTAAGACACTGGATGGAAAGAGAGAGGAGGCTGATGCTGTATAGAAGGGGGAAGACACAAAGAGATAATTGATGGAAAGGAAGAAGGGGCAGATGCTTTATAGAAGGGGAGAGACAGAGGGCAGATACTGGATGGAAGAGGGGAGAGAAAAGGGCAGATGGTGCGAGGAAGAGACAGAGGTGGGAGATGATGGAAGGGGAGAGTGAAAGGGGAGATGCTGGATGGAAAGGAGAGAGGGGGCACAGCAGGCACTGTATGGAAGTGGGGGAGAAACAAGAGAGATGGCCAACACTGGATGGAAAGGCTGACCGACTGGAAAGCTTGACAGACAAGAGAAAGATAGGGATAGAAGCAGTGGTTTACCAAGGGGGGGGGGCAGGGGTGGTCCACCCCAGGTGCACACTCTAAGGGAGTGCACAGCCAGCTACCCTCCCTATTCTGCTGCTGATGCTTTCCTTAACCAGCAGCAGTGGCAGTAAACTTTAAATTAGGGGTGTCCGTGGCCCAGCTTGTGCTCCCTCCAGCAGATGAGAGAAGGCTTCTGATGCAGCCATGGATCGCGTGAGGTAGTGACACCCACGGCTTTGAATGGAAACTGGCTGTAACAAGGAACTGGCTGGAAATGCTGCTGCTGCACAGGGAAGGGAAGGGAAGTGAAGGGGGGAGAGAAATGCTGCTGCTGCTGCACAGGGAAGGGGGGAAGAGAAATGCTGCTGCTGCAGTACCCAATTGAGGAGAGAGCGGGAAGGATGGAGAAGGAAGACAAGGAAGAGGAACGAGAGATGCCAAGTCCATGGGAGGGAGGGCAAGGAAAGAAGGAAAGGAGATACCAGCATGGAGGAGGAGGAAGCGATGTCAAGGCAGGGTAAAGGAAGGAAGGAGGGAGGGAGAGAAAGGAAGAAGAGGAGATGCCAGATAATGGAGGGGGAGTTGGAAGAAGAGAATAGAAATGCCAGGGCATGGGTTGAGGGAAGGGAAGGGAAATTAAGGAGCCAAATGCCAGACCAGAGGGAAAGGAGGAAGAGGAGGTGCCGGAACATGGAGGGAGAGAGATACCAGGGTATGGGGGGGGGAGGGAAGGAGATAGAGATGCCAGACCATGGTGTGGAGAGGGAAGGAAGGAAGGAAAGGAGAAGAGAGAGATGCCAAAGCATAGGGGAGGGGGTGGAGACAGAAAATGGAGAGGGGTGAAGGTGAAATAAATCATGTACAAAGGATAGAAGGGGCACAGGATATACAGTTTATTGTAGGGACATAGAAAGAAGGACGATGCCATATGGAAAAGGGAGAGGGTGGACAGTGGATGGAAGGGGCAGAGAGAGAGGGCAGAAGCTGGGTAGAAGGGGCAAATATAGGGCAGATGTTGCATGGAAATGAGGACAAATGCTGTATAGAAATAAGAGAGCAAAGAGAAGATGATTAAAGCAGAAATAACAAAAGGTAGAAAGATTTTTTGTTACTTTACTTAGAATCAAGTAGTATTGTAACTGTATTGATAAAAGTGTATAAATAGGAAATGGATATAGGGCAATCTTTTTTTGGACTAAACTCCTTTCTTCAGGTCAGGACAGGATACCATAATAGCAGTACTGTACTGTTCTGAAGAAAGATTTGGTCTCTGAAAGCTAACTGAAAAATGGATTAGTTCAATAAAATGGTATTTTCTTATTTATCATTATTTGTTTTATTTCTATTTGTTAATTTGTAAAGCGGTGATGTTCAAGTATCAGTTTTTGCAAATTTACATCTACTGTCTTTATATTTTGCACAGTATTAGGGGACATGTGTTACTGTTTCTGTGGTGTTGCATTGTATGTAGAGTCTGGTTTCTTGGTGGTTCAGTTTAACTTTTGTCTACATATTTCTATATTTAGTTTGTGATTATTCCATATTGGGCGAGGGTGTATCTGTGTTCTGTGTATATGAAAAGGACATGGTTTTCTGTTGGCATTGACTGTACAAGATCAATTGACTATGCAGAATCTGGCTTGTTTAGTTTTACAATGTGTGTGTTGGTGTTCTAGTGCTCACTGCAGTGTTTAAAATGCTGCATTTTCCTAGGTATACTCTTGTTATGCGATATGTGGATTGTTATTAAAAATCATATTTTTCATATAGATGAGGGGAGTGTCAAAAATGATGTTCCCCAGGTGTCACATATGCTAGGTACGTCACTGGATAGAAGGGGAGGGGGCAGTTGCTGTATAGAAGTGGGGAAGACAGCTTCTTGATAGATATGGGAAAGAAAAGGCAGATGGGGCAAGACAGAGAAGAGGGAAATGCTGGAAGGGGAAAGCACAAGGGGAGATGCTGGAAACCAGAGACTGGGGGGAGGGTAGTAGCGAGATGCTGGACCATGGGGATGGAGAGGAAAGGGAAAGAAAGAGATGCCAGACCTCCAGGGGAAGGAAGGGAAGGACAGAGCTGTCAGGCCACAGGAGGGGGTAGGGAAGATGCTAGACCAGGGAATGAAAGGAAAATAAGGGAGAGAGATGCCAGACTGCAGGAAGGGGGGAATGAAGGAGAGAGATGTTGGACCACTGGAAAGGGGAGAGGGTATGGGAGGGTAGAGAGATGCCAGACCAGGGAAGGGAAGGACAAAGAGATGCCAGACCACAGTAGGGGGGAGAAGGGGGGGAGAAGGAAATGAGGGGAAAGAGATGCCAAACCATGGGAAGGGGGAAAGGGAAGAAGAGAAATGTCTGAGTAGTAGAAGGGGGGAGGAGGATGGAAGGAGAAAGATGCCAGACCAGGGAAGGGATGAAGGTGAGAGAGAGGGGGAAGGAAGGACATAGATGCCAGACCAGGTTAGGGAAGAGGGAAGGGAAGGAGGGGAGAGAGATTCCAGATCATGGGAAGGAAAGGAGAGAGATGTAAGACCACTGGAAGGAGGAAGGGGGAGGGAAGAAGAGAGATGGCAGATCAGGGAACGAAAGGAAAGGAGAAATTTCAGCCTGAGGGAGGGGGAAGGGGGAGAGAGATGCTAGAAAGAGAGGAAGAAAGATGACAGACCATAGGAGGGGGAAGACAGTGATGTCAGATCATGGGAGAAGAAAGAGGGAGGAGATGGTACATATGGATGGGGGATGACAGTGGAAGGGAAGGGCAGAGTGAGGGAGGAGATGATGCTCATGGATAGATGGGAAGGGAAGACAAGATATGAGAAGAGAGTCGAGAAACAGGATGGTGGCAGTGTGATAGCAGCTAGGAGCTCGAATTCCACCCACCTGGCTATTCTTCAGGCTGAGCATTTGCTTGCCAGCAATTTTTCTTTTTTCCTCGGGAGATTCCATTATGCCCCATACTAAATGCAAGGGGTCTATCCGACTGGACCTTCCTACAACCGGGCAGTCCTCAATGGACTGGTTCCTGACAAGTTCACTGGCCAGAGAGAGGGGAATAATCCCTTAAGGTGCTCCGGTGGAGGGAGACATCAGAGCCTTAGGGCTGGAAACATCTCTTTCACCCCCCTGCAGCTCACTTACTGACTAACCCAGCTCAGGGTTGCATTAATGGCGGGAATGCTGAGGACTTGACGTGCCCAATGCTAACCGGAGGAGGGCCTCATGCAGTACTAGGAGCCGAGATGACATCGAATGGAGGAGCGGAGGGTACTGACTCCTCGCAGGCAACTTTGTCTAACATTTGGAGAACGCTCCAAAAATTAGAAACTGTAGCAACTCAATCAGCTGGCCAATTCTCTAAAACAGTGAGTAAATTGGATGAACTTACTACTTTAATATGAAACATTAAAACTGAAACGCTCTCTAAATTTGATCAAATGACTAAGGAAATATCATCCTTACAAAAAATATCCACTACTGTTGTCAAAGATATAGTCTATTTTCAGAGGAAAATTGAACAATTGGAGAATCACAATAGGAGGCTTAATCTTTGGATATTAAATTTTCCTAAATTACAATTAACTAATTCTTTAGATTTGTTTAAAAAATATTTAATGGAAAATCTGCAATTCACCTCCGAAATGATTCCACCAATTAATAGACTATATTATTTACCTAAAAAAAAGAGAGAATTCACATGATAATTGACAAGAAATGGAACAACGAATTGACCTGAATAATTTAACTGATCTATTAGAAAATTTTTATTTTATTTTATTTCTTCCATTTGTGCGTCACACATACCTATACAAGCTCTAGGTAACATTACAGAGGAAGGGGTTAGAAGAGGGTAGGGAGCACTATGGAGGGCAGGAAGGAATGGAGAGGAGAAAAGTATCCTCTATAATAAAACCCTAAGCGCGCATGCGCTCTTAGGAGACCCTGATCCCTGCCGCTGTGCTGTGTGCTTCCGTAGCTGCATTCCATTTGCGGCATGTGGGGTGGCTTGCGGCGCGTGCACTGGCTTGGGGTGGTTTGCAGCACATGTGGCTTGGTCAGGGCCGCCATCAGGGTAGTACTACCAGTCCTGCATTCAGTGGCCCGGAGCTGACAGGGGGCCCGGGCTCCCCCAGGGTCCTAGGCCACAGTTCTTCAACTGCCGGTCCGCAGACCGGTGCCGGTCCGCAGGAAATTTTTGCCGGTCTGCGTAGGGCCGGCAAGATTGACTCCCTTCAATTTCCTACCGGTCTGCGCAGGGCCAGCAAGATCAACAGCTGAAGTCTGCGCTGGGCCGGAGAGATCTTGGGGAGCCTCCGACAGTGGCTTTCTCCCCTCTCTGCAGCTCTCCTTCACTTACCAGCGCAGCGATTCACGGGGCTTTTGCTGAGTCGCGGCTGTCTCTGATGATGCAACTTCCTCTTTCCTCAGAGGCGGCGCGACCCAACAAAGGACCCGAGACTGCCTTCCTGAATCGCTGCGCTGGGAAGTAAGGAGAGCTGCTGGGAGGGGAGAAAGCCACTATTGGAGTCTGGGAAGCTGCTGGGCAAGGGGAAACAGGGACAGCTGCTACCGGAGAGGGAGAAGGAAAGATGCTGCTGGGAGGGGAGGAGGGAAAGGAATCTGGGAAGCTGCTGGGCAAGGGAAAAAAAGGGACAGCTGCTACTGGACCTGGAGGGAAGGAGAAGGAGAGATGCTGCTGGGAGGGGAGGAGGGAAAGGAATCTGGGAAACTGCTGGGCAAGGGAAAAAAGGGACAGCTGCTACTGGACCTGGAGGGAAGGAGAAGGAGAGATGCTGCTGGGAGAGGAGGAGGGAAAGGAGTCTGGGAAGCTGCTGGGCAAGGGAAAAAAGGGACAGCTGCTACTGGACCTGGAGGGAAGCTTGTGGGCAAAGGAAAAAAGGGACTGCTGCTACTGGAGAGGGAGAAGGAGAGATACTGCTGGGAGGGGAGGAAGGGAAGAGAGTTACTGCTGGACAGGAGGAGGAGGGAAGGGAGAATGAAAAAAGGAAGGAAACAGCTGGCAGAGAGATTAGAGGAGGGGAAGGGGAGACACAGGCATGAGAGAGTAGAGAGATTGATGATAGGAAGGGGTCAGCAGAAAAATAAGCAGAGAGGGACAACGATGATAGATCTGGATTAGGAGAGATAAAAATGAAGAGAGCAGTGAAGCTGGAATGAATCATGTAAAAAGGAGAGAGGGGCACAAGCTGGATGGAAAGGGGAGAGGGGCATAGAAAGAAGACAGATACCATTTGGAAGGGGGAGAGGACAGACAGTGGATGGAAGGGGCAGATGCTGGATTGAAGAGACAGAGAGGGCAGGCGCTTGAAGGAAGAGAGTGAAAAGAAGATTGAAAGCAGAAACCAGAGACGACAAAAGGTAGAAAAAAATAATTTTATTTCTATTTTGTGATTAGAATCAGTGGCGTACCAAGGGGGGGCGTGGGGGGCGGTCCGCCCCGGGTGCCAAGCCCTGAGGGGGTGCTCCTGGTCCGGTCCGGTTCCCCCCCCCTGCGCCGGGTGTCGCGTCTGGAAACAGCCTGCAGCAAGATCGCGATGCCAGCGATCTTTGCCTGTTTCGGCTGTTTCCTCCGCCATGGTCCCACCCCTCCTCTGATGTCAGAGGAGGGGCGGGACCGCGGCGGAGGAAACAGCCAAAGCAAGCAAAGATCGCTGGCATCACGCGATCTTGCTGCAGGCTATTTCCCCAGGGAAATGAAGCGTGGAGGCCGGGGGAATGAGCAGTGCTTCGTGGTGGTGGTGGTGGGGCCGAGTGGTCCTTCGAGGTAGTGGGGGGGCAGCAGGCCTTCAGGGTGGGGCGGGCAGGCAGACCTTGTTGAGGGGGGGGAGACAGGCCTTCAAGGGGGACAGGCAGGCCTTCGGGGGGTGACAGGCCATCGGGGGGGGGGGTGCAGGCCTTCAAGGGAGGGCACAGACCTTCAAGGGGTGGACAGGCAGGCAGGCCTTCGAGGGGGGACAGGCCTTCGAGGGGGGTGTAGGCCTTTGGGGGGTGTAGGCCTTCGGGGGGTGCAGGCCTTCGGGGGTGGTGCAGGCCTTCAAGGGGGGGCAGGCCTTCGAGGGGGGTGTAGGCCTTCGGGGGGGTGCAGGCCTTCAAGGGGGGGACAGGCCTTCAGGGGGAGCAAGACCTTCAAGGGGAACAGGCAGACAGGCCTTCAAGGGGGGGACAGGCCTTCGAAGGGGGGACCGGCCTTCGAGGGGGGTGTAGGCCTTCGGGGGATGCAGGCCTTTGGGGGGGTGCAGGCCTTCAAGGGGGTGACAGGCCTTCAGGGGGGGCAGGCCTTCAAGGGGAACAGGCAGGCAGGCCTTCAAGGGGGGGGGACAGGCCTTCGGGGGTGCAGGCCATCAAGGGGGGAGACAGTCCTTCAGGGGGAGCAGGCCTTCAAGGGGGGGACAGGCCTTCAGGGGTGGGATGCAGACCTTTAAGGGGAGGACAGGCCTTCAGGGGAGGGGGGGCCCTGGTGTAGAAGTACACGGAGGGAAGGGGGAGGGGTTCAAAGAGATGTGCATATGCCGGACTTTGGGTGGGAAGAAATAATGGGTCTGAAAATAGAGGAGAGAGAGAGAGAGATGATGGACATGGGTTTTAGGGAGGGAAAGAACAGAAAGGGAGCGAAGTTGGACACAAGGGATGGTGTGGAGGGGGGGATAGAGATACTGGTTAGAAGGGTAGTTGGGAAAAGAAGGGGAGAGATGGTGGACCCTGGGGTGGTGGGGAAGGAGGGAGAGCTGCTGGATGAAAGGGTAGTTAAGAAAAGGTGGATCTGTGGAGGGAGACAAAAAAAGGAAAGATGCCAGACATCCGAGGGAGAGAAGAGAAACGGAAGTGGAGGACAGAGATGGCAGATGGATGGTTAGCACGGAGAAAGAAGAAAGAAGGAGACCCTGGCAAGCAAGTTATCAGAAGACAACCAGAGCCTTGGACCAACAAGATTTGAAAAATAACCAGACAACAAAAAGGTAGAAAAACTAATTTTATTTTCTGTTTTGTGATTACAATATGTCAGATTTGAAATGTGTATCCTGCCAGAGCTGGTGTTAGACCGCAAACATGAGCTAGGATTTAACAGAGAGAGGAAAAGTCCTTTTTGTTTCTTTATTTTATTTATACTACAGCGCCAGTGTGGTTAGGAGAAGCCAAAGGGGGGTGAAAAAGCTATAAAATAAACCTACCAGGATGTTTGAAAAAAACACCCAATTGGGCAGGAAAATCGAATCGATAAACCAATTCAATAGGCTGAATCGAATCGAATTTTTTTCCCTGAATCTGGCAGCACTAGTTTGTGCTACTGTCTTAGACTTTAGGACCTGGGATTGGGGAGAGATGGCATCCTCAGTACTTTATAATGCAAGTGAAATGATGATTTGGTCAGATTTTTGAAGGGTCTGCACTCTGCAGAAGAAAAATATTGTATAGGCCGGGGACATGAGACAGCAGGAAA
Source organism: Geotrypetes seraphini (assembly GCF_902459505.1). NCBI lineage: Eukaryota > Metazoa > Chordata > Amphibia > Gymnophiona > Dermophiidae > Geotrypetes > Geotrypetes seraphini. Next base: position 476,699,123 of record NC_047084.1, read on the forward strand.
TGGGAACTTTTCTTCCTTCTATTTTTGTGAATGGAAAGGCTGAAAATGTCAGAGAGTTCAGTTAAAATATGTGCTTTATAAGAAAATATAATAATGTGTTTTATAAAGTTTATAGCATTGCTGGCCTACCCAGTGAGGTGTTCCTAGTGGTGGTGGCGGCAGCGTGTCTATGTGTTGAGAGGAAGAGGTGATCTGGGAAATTCTGCTGAGTAAACGCCGGGCCCATTTCCACCCCCCAGTTAGTCCATTCCACTCAACTGGTTAATACACTGAGTGGGTCTTTGGGTGTTGTTCCTGGGTAGTTGTTTTGGGATCTCTTCCAGTGGTTTGTCAGTATCTCCTTGTGGTCCAAGGAAGGAAACTTTGTTAACCTTAGCACTGACCTACAGAATATGTTTGTAACAGCGCTGCTTGTGTGGCATTAGTCTATGTAGTGACCGAAAGAAAAAACCAGACCTTTGCACATTTTTGCACTATATGGTGGGTGTATGAGGAGATTCACATTTCCTGCACAGCTAAGTCCGTGTGAAGTTACCTTGTGCTGTATTTGACATCTAGCAAAGTCTCTGTTTGGAAGGAAAGATCTCAGCTTAAAAATGAAGTGGCCAGAAGTTATGGTAAAAGCAGATAGTGTAGCTGGTTTTAAGAAAGATTTGGACAAATTCCTGGAGGAAAAGTCCATATTCTGTTATTAAGACATGGGGGAAACATCTGCTTGCCCTGGATCGGTAGCATGGAATGTTGCTACTCTTTGGGTTTTGACCAGGTACTAGTGACCTGGATTGGCTTCCATGAGAATGGGTTACTGGGCATGATGGACCATTGGTCTGACCCAATTAGGCTATTCTTATGTTATGTTCTCATCTGTAGGAGCCTTTGTTTTCACTTCTTATTTTAATGTATTTTTTTTCTGAGAACTTATCAGTGTTTTTTTATAATGGGAACAAAAATGGAAGAGAATTAATGTGTGTGGAATGGGGGGTAACTAATTTCTTCAGCTAAATAATTCAATCCACCTCAACCAGACATAGGAGAACTCACGCACCATTCACACTCCCTCCAACCAAAAACGTCAAAAGAAAAAAACAGTTTGACAACCTCCTAGCCATTCGAGCTGCAACACTCGACCCCCAACTCTACAACCTATTGTCCTCGACCACAAACTACAAAACCTTCAAAAAAGAAATAAAAACCTTTCTATTCAAAAAACACATAAAACCGAACTAACACAATCAGAACTGTACCAAGCATCACCTACAACTACTCCATATGTACTTCTGATGTCATGACAATTCAGACATAATTTATGTTTTGTTTGGATTAATGGTTACATATATGAGGTTCAATAAAAGAAAATTTTCATTGCCTGTTTCTATTATGACCATTTATTCAGTTTCATGGTTATTACAAAAAATATTTTTTTTACATGGGGGGGTGTCAAAAAATTATGGGCCCTGGGGTGCCACATACCCTAGGTACGCCACTGATTAGAATATATCAGATTTGAAATATATATCCTGCTAGAGCTGGTGTTAAACATAACTGGGGACTGCAAAACCAAGGCAGTGCTTCTTTAGCTTCAAGCTGTCTTAGGGCGCTCTCTGACCAGGGAGCAGTTGCCCTAGTTGCACTCCCCTAAAACTATTCTTGTCATGTGTGACTGCAGTATTCTGTTAGCATGATATTTCTGTGTAGCATTCTGTAATAATTTGGCTTGTTCAGTTTTCTTGATAGTAGAGGGGATATATGTGAAGGGGAGGGGAGACAGGGGTTTTGTTGATCCTTGCTCTGAATTATTTGTATTTATAAAATGACAATTGTACAGAATATTGTTTCTTTTTATACTTTAATAAAATACATTCAATATAAAATCATAACTGAGGCTTGTGTGGATGGGATCAGATGATTTGTGGGGACCGATCTCGCAGAGATGGGGCGGAAACGGGGTTTTTAAATTTTAGTCCTAGTAATTTGGCGGTCCAAAAAATAATTATTTTTTTTCTGCCGGTCCACGGGTTTTTAAAAGGTTGAAGAACACTGTCCTAAGCCACCATAGCACAAATTCCTGTATTACGCTTCTGCTGTGCACAACAATAAACAATAAACACTGCTGTCATACTTTTTTTGGTCCCCTGCCGATTTCCTGATAGCACCCACCCGGACAAAAGTGGATCCGTCTACCTGGCCCGCGGCCGTAGCCGGCAAAATGCGTGCCTCTCGTCTCCTGACTCCTTCACCAAGGCCCGCCCTGTCTCCACTCCGATTGGCTTGGGCTTAGGGTGCCTAGCCAATCAGGAGTCACATCACTTGCCTGCCACTGAATCTGCGAGAGCGGGTCGGCCGGATGACGTCACCACGTCTCTAGGAGGACAGGATGAGAGGAGCAGCACGAGGAGCTGCAGAACTAGTAAGGCAGTGATCAATTTAAACATGCACCTTTCTTCCTCCATCCCATAACACACACAGCCTGGTGGTGATGATTATCAGATTGATTCACAAATATATAATGATGTTATGAGTGTGCACCTCTTCCTTCCCATCCTCCTTAGCATGTCACATACAGCATGTTACATTACACAAAGTCTGTGTAATGTAACATGCTGTATGTGACATGCTGAGGAGAATGGGAAGGAAGAGGTGCAGACTCATAACATCATTATATATTCATCCATAGCTGCATGTTAATGATGTGCTCATATGCACTTATTTAGCATCATAACATATACATCATCATTAACATGCAGCTGTGGATGTGTAAGAACAGGCTGAGGAGGATGGATGGGAAGGAAGGAAGGTGCACATATCAACATATCGTACATTTTAACATGCATGATGCAGCTATAGGCAAGCTGAGGAGGATGGGATCATACAGATGTGTATGTTCAGATATGTGCTCAGATGTGTAGTTTTTTCTGATATATTTATTAAGCTTACAGTATTTATAAAAACACATTTAATACTTGTTACAAAAAATATTGTGCAATTGTGATCTACTTCTGGCCTACAAAGGTCAAAAGAAATCCTTAACTGAGATTTTACATTCAAAAGTGAATTATAGCTACTAGCACTATTATTTATTAGTTATTTATTAGTTTGTTAGTTTGTTATTAGTTCAGTATTAGACATATGTTAGTTTAGAATAGATAAGTATAGATTAGTTTAGTTTAGGTTAGGTTAGGGCCCTGCTGAAAGAGTCTACCTTGACGTGGTTGCAGGCTTACAAATCTTTTGGTCAAAGAGTGGGGCGACAGAGATAAGTATGTGTGTATTCGGCCCATGGAAGTAGGAGGGGTCGGGGGGGGGCGAAGGGGTGCGTGGGGGGCCCAATAGGATTGCTCAGTAAGGGGCCCAGAAATTTCTGATGGCGGCCCTTTGCTTGGGGTGCATGCAGTGGATTGAGCATCAACGTTGATGGTGGCAGGCTCCACCATACAGCAAGCTAAGTGTTGCCTTTTTCATCAAACGATAGTTTCTCTATACATAAATTTCATAATCCATTCATATTGTTTAAGAGAATCTAAGTAATATGCACCTCTTATGAATATGGTTTTCTAGCTTCTTTTGTTCTTTTTACTTATAGCGATATTTTCATGAATTCTGATCAACTTTATATTTATATTAAAACTCACATTTCTTATATTAATTATCTAGGGTTTATGTATACTAATTAATTAGGTTTTATGCACATCAATTAATTAGGTTCCATGCACAAGCACTTTATACATCTAGGAATCTTTTATTTTTAAATATTTAAGGTTAGTTTTTGTAATAGTTAATCCAATAAATTGAGTGACTACAATACTTATAGGATATTAAATACAACTCATTAATTAGGTTCTATGTACAAGCACAAGCACTTTATATTTTCAGGCATTTTTTAATCTTCAAATCTTTAAGGTTAGCTTTTATAAAAGCAAAACTAATAAATTGAGTGATCACAATAATTATAGGATATTAAATGCAATTCATAGTAAATAAATTTTAAAAATAAAATCTATTTCGGTAGGGGGTGGTGGACATAAAAGGCTGGATATCATAAGAGGTTCTTAAGATTGAAGTCTGTTAATTTATGATATGTCTACCATATTTTTCTTTGAGTACTCAATAAGGATTATGATTTTATTCCTATTATAAATTTGGATATTTATGATATCTTTAATAAATAATTTGATTTAGATTCATTATATTAGATGCCATTTTGGCCTTTATTTGAAGTTGTGAATGATATTAGAATTGATAAATTGATTATATATGATTAATTATCTTCCCTTCATCTTATTTGTTCACATTTATAGGGTTGATATATGATTAAGGCCTATCCATATAATATCGGATAGGTATTGATGGACAGGGGGAGCAGAGAAGAGGTGCTGCTGGACAGGGGGGGAGGTAAAATAAAGGGAGAAGGGCTGCTGCTGGACAGGGGGAGCAGGCAAGGGGTGGTGGTGGACAGCTGAGGAAAGAGAGAGACAGAAAAAAAGAAAGACAGACAGACAGCGGCCAAGGAGAGAGAGAAAGAAAGAAAGAAAGAAAGAAAGAAAGAAAGAAAGAAAGAAAGAAAGAAAGAAAGAAAGAAAGAAAGAAAAAGGCAGACACACACATCTATTCTAGCACCCGTTAATGTAGCGGGCTTAAAGACTAGTGTAGAATATTTCATAGAAATTCCTAACTTTACAGATAGGAGTACCATCTATGTAAATGATATGTAAATAAATTAAAGGAATATGTAAAAAGGAATAGAAGGGAAGAACCGTTAAACAATAGAATTCAGTTAATAAATCAAAGAATTGGGATAAAACCAATGGAATAAAATTTAAAATAATTCATAAACTGGAAGAAAAAATTGAAAAACAAAATGAAATAAGTCGGGCAGAAGTCCAATTTCCTGAAGCAGCTCTGTTGCCTCAGCATATTTTAAATAATCCTAACGGCATAAGTCCAGATGAGACAGGTATCAGCTTGGGCTTTCCAGCTGCTGCAGCCCTGACTCATCGCTTCCAGGCAGAAGATGCACAGAGGCAGAACAAACTAGTGCCGGGCCGCACTGCTCTCAGTGGGTGGCAGATGCTCATGGGCAGCTCCTGAAGAATATAGCACTCTGCCTCCATCGGACAACCGGGAGGAGGAGTCCATGGCACGGTCCCACTCCACGGATCCCACTCCATGGTCCCACTCCACCAGCTCCTCCCCAATGAGAGAGCAGACGCTGTCCCATCCTAGTCAACAACCAGAAGCGATCAACCATGCCTCCACTGGTCCCGCCTCCAGCAATGATCTCCCCGCAGCGATCTCCAGTCACCACATGCAGGTAGGAAGGGCCTCTGCTGAAAATGAATCGTTCTAGGCCTTTAGGTTAGTAGATAGTTATGCTGTGATTCTATAACTGTCAAACTCCTCCTATCCAAGATGTTTTCTGACTCGCCCGAGTGAAAATTAAAAGAAAAAAGTACAGAACCCTGTAAAACTATGAACAAGGTAGATGAAAGGAACAAAATAAAGTAGAAACCAACAAAATAAAACTAAATAGAACTAAAAACTTAAAAATATAAGAGAAAGACACTGAAGCCCAGGTCTTACTCAGGCAACATTCTAGAAGAGAAAATTCTCAGGAGCTTATCCTTCTGGCTTCCTGATGTAGCTTAGCGAAACACAGATTGTGTTGGAGCCGTGAACTGACCTTTTCAGATAAGTGGTCTACTGTTAAATAGCTTTTGTAGAGCCATAACATTTGCCACTCCAGTAGAAGCAAGAATCCTTGCTCCATGCAATGTGTTATGATTAAAATTCAAGCACCTTTCCAGCGACGTTGTACCACTGCTGTGGCGCCTTGCTGAAGAGCTTATGAGCACATTTAAATATTTAAAAGCCTTTAAATGTTACATGATGATATTATTTGAGAAACTTGCCCAATATTGATGAGAGGGGGGTCTTTTGTGTTTTGTTCTATTTTGAAAGTATTACCCCTCGAGTGGACCGTAATTCAAAAGCCCCGGTCTATTTGGATCAAAGATGGATGTAGGGCAGAAAGTGAAGGAGAGAAAAACAGCAAATGGAAAAGAAGGCCCTGGAAATAGATTTAAGAGCACAGACAGAAGGAACTGCAACCAGAGATTAGGAAAATATGATTTGAAAAATATAATCATCACACAACAAAGATAGGAAAATTATTTTATTTTCGATTTAGTGATTGAAATGTGTCAGTTTTGAGAATTTATGGCTGCTGTCTATATTTTGCAGTGTTCTGGAAGAAATTAATTTCTCTCTTTTTCTAGTGTTGAACTGCATGCAGAGTCTGAAATCTTAGGGCTCCTTTTACAAAGCTGCGATAGCGTTTTTAGCGCACGCAGAATTTTAGCGCACGCTAAACCCGCGCTACACGGCTAGACACTAACGCCAGATCAGTGCTGGCGTTCGTGTCTAGCGCGTGCTAAAACCGCTAGCACAGCTTTGTAAAAGGAGCTCTTAGAGTTTTGTTTGTGTATATTAGTAATTTGAGTTTGTGGTCCTGTATTTGCATTAGGGTTTATCTGTATTTTGCATGTGTGACTGAAGCCAGGTGTTCTGGTAGGAATGAAGATTGAGAAGCATTATTGGTGTCATGGCTCCATGTAGGAAAATATTTGTCGTCTCTCCTTCAGCCCTTTATTTTATTTTTTTTACCTAAAAGAGCCCTCACTTAAAAATTATCATATGGTTTCAGAAAAAGGACAGTTTGAGACATCTGGGTTTTACTTCCTCTGAAAGCAATGGAAGTAAAACCCAGATGTCTCAATCCATCCTTCTTTTTCTGAAGTGCATCTTGTTTGGTTTTTTACTAACTAAAGGCTCCTTTTACAAAGGTGCGCTAGGGCCTTAATGCGCGCAATAGCGCGCATTAAATTCTCGAGCGCGCTAGCCACTACTGCCTCCTTTTTAGGAGGCGGTAGATTTTCGGCTACCGTGTGCTATAGCATGCGGTAATTTTGTGCATGTGCTAAAAACCCTAGCGCACCTTCATAAACGGAGACCTAAAAGAAAAGCACTAAGTTATTTGCATATGATATTCTGTGGGCTGTAGCTGATTTAATTTTTTTTTTCTTTCCCATATCTATCATAATAGCAGATTATGGACTTTACCTCCAGGAACTTGTCCAAAACTTTTTAAAACTCAGATACACTAACCCCCTCTTTTACTAAGGCACACTAGCTGATTTAGCGCATGCTAAACGCTAACGTGTCCGTAGAATATAATACACAACACTATGCAAGAGAATTCAAATTATCAAAGGTGATATCTTATATCAACACTATCATTGGTCACCTTATAGTTCCAAACACATTAACTTAAATTCATAAACTGCTACAGTCAGCTGGAACACTCAGACCCACAACTTTATCCCAGTGAAATCACGGGGTAGCTGTGTAGAGAGACCATCATAGTGGCTCACAGTCTCACCCACCTTAACAACAAACACAGTCTGTGGGTGAGACTGTGAACCACTATGATGGTCTCTCTACACAGCTACCCCGTGATTTCACTGGGATAAAGTTGTGGGTCTGAGTATTCACTAGGTGCTCCAGCTAACTGTAGCAGTTTATGAATTTAAGTTAATGTGTTTGGAACTATAAGGTGACCAATGATAGCGTAGAATATAATGGACACATTAGCATTTAGCGTGCGCTTAGTAAAAGGACCCCTAACTCTGTTACACCATCTTCCTGCAACAAGTAACAGAGCTTAACTTGGAGAACTTGTGACTCATAATACTGTTTACAGGCCCAATATAAGAATTATCCAGAGGTTGCATCTGAGCTTTTGAGAGCACATAGGTCATAGCTATCAAAATGGCCCCCGAGCCGTCTGAAAAGTTCATTACCAATGACATCTTTGATTAATTCTTAGGAAGCTCCTTGTAAAAACATCACAACCAGTTTCATTCAAGACCAGCACAGTTTCTAGAACTCTGCACTACATTATTGAGGCAATCATGAAATTCTTGCTTGGTGACATTCTTTTTTTCATGTAATTTGAACACATGGCTAGAATAAAAATGCCTTTTGTAGGGACATCATAACAGAAGCTTGATGCTTCCAGGGGTTCTTTGGAAACATTTGGCTGATAACTTGCATTGCACTGATAAATTTGAAATATGGGCTCTCAGGTACTCATACAATGCATCTGTTGTGGTGACTTTTTAACCACAGAGTGCTAGTTTATTGCAGAGCTTAAGGATAAAAGAAACAAGAAATGAACGCTAAAAAAAAAAAAAGTTTCCTCTTTGCTAAGTACATTCAGATGTTTGTATCTGCAGCCCCCTATGCTGAATCATTTTCTTCTTTGTTTTCATCTCCGTTTCATTACATAAATTTTGTGAATCCAAAGAGGTAAGAAAAGATTTATGCAAATATTTGTAGCCATAATCAGCCTGCGTAAAGAATCTACTGACCAAAGAGATTCAAATGAGACACAGGTTGATTTACAGGATTGACTTGCTTTGTGCTTTATCTTTGGAAATGTTGCTGATGTCTCACTTAGGTCTTTGAAAATATTTGTTTGGAAGGTCTCAAATAAATCCCTAGTTAATATAAAGCATTTCATATAGCAAACACCATATGGGAAAGTGGTGTTAATAATCTTGAAAGAAAAGGGAAAAGGAGCAATAATTTAAAAATGTGAATAATGGTATAGCATTTTTGTTAACATTACTGAACATTTTCAAGTAAAAATAAATCTCCCCTTTCTAACTGGTGCCTTGTGATCCTAGACTAGTTTAGTAGAAAATACTGCCGTGAATCTAATTTTCCTAAATTAGGTTCATGTATCTACTGGCTATGCAAATTTGGACATGCTAAACAGCCCTGATTGTGCTCTAGAGGAAACCAGAATAGAGCTAGCCTCATAGCAAACGATTCTTATGACCTCTGTTTGAGAAAGATGAAAAAGATTTATCTGTTTTCTACATCAACCACCCGTCAACCTTCAACTACTATTCATGATTTCCCAATGCAACATTGTAGTTTAATTTTCACACATATATGCCATTCAATTCAAATTAGTTCTAAGTGTTCTCATAATTCACTGTGTTTTATAATAGATTCTTTGATTCATGTTATGGTTTCCTTGAGCTGTTTGGGCTCAGCTTATCTGTGGTGTGCTGCAAAAGTTAGAAGAATGATCTAATGCGTTGTCTCTCAAACTGTGTGTCACGGCACAGGGGTGTGCCCCGAAGAGATTCCGAGTGTGCCATGAGAGATTCCAGAATTATACTTTATTTTTAAAAATTCCCTTCATAAGTATACACTAGAATAGATGACATGTATATCATATATGCAAGAGTCTGTCAATGTTATGAGCATTTGTATGTGTAATGATACAACCACCCAGACAAGCATCATTCTTTGACATGATTGCTCCTTGAAAACTAATGGCAAGTAATTTATTTTTATTTTTATATGCAGTAGTTATCCTAACTACATGGAACAATTGCCCTAATCCCCCATGCTACAAAGTGCTTCTAAAGATCAGAGGCACTTGGGCAACATCCTTGATCGAGAATTTCCTGATGCCCAAGCTGGATTCCATAAGGGCAGAGGGACCCATGATCACATCACAAACTTGAGGTGGATCATAGAAAAGGTGAGGGAGTACCAGAAGAAGCTCTACTTGTGCTTCGTTGATTATACCAAGGCTTTTGACTGTGCTGAGCATGACAAGCTTTGGGAAGCACTGAGTGAGGTAGGAGTACTAGCAAAACTGATCAGTTTAATCAGATCACTCTACTACAATCAAGAAGCTACAGTGTGAACCAGGTATGGAGATACAGAATGGTTCAAGATCAAAAACGGTACAAGACAAAGATGTATCCTCTCTCCTTTTCTTTTCAACCTCTATGCAGATGTAATCATGAGGAAGCTGGACTTAGATGATGCGAGTGTTTGGGTGAAAATAGGCGGAAGAACAATCAGCAATCTGAAATGCACAGATGATACTACCCTGCTGGCAGATAGTGAGAAGGACCTCAAGAAGTTGATCATGAAGCTGAAAGAAGAATGCGAGGAGATGGGACTTTACCTGAACATCAAGAAGACCAAATTCACGACTATTGCCAACAAGAATGTCGACATAAAGATCAACAATGAAGAAATAGAAGTGGTTGACAGCTTCATTTTTCCTTGGGACCCTAATTGATCACAGTGGTGGTTCGACTGCAGAGATCAAGTATTGATTAGCACTGGGGTCTGCAGCTGTGGTGAGCATGGACCAAATATGGAAGCTGAAGGACATCTCAGTAACTATCAAACAAAAACTGATCATGCCATTGTGTTCCCAATCACGACATATGGCTGAGAGACATGGACACTCACAAAAGCAGATAGAAGAAGAATCAATGCCTTCGAGCTAAGGTGCTGGGGAAGACCTCTATTAATCCCATGGACAGCTAGGATCACCAATAAAGATGTTCTTGATCATATAAACTCAAAGATGTTCCTGGAAGGCAAGATTACCAGCAGAAACTGAGCTATTTTGGACATGTGATGAGGGCAAATCCACTAGAAAAGTGGGTGCTACTCAGACTGGTCAGTGATAAAAGGATGCAGGGGAGACCAAAGGCCACTTGGCTGGATACCATCAAGTTTCAAGTTTATTTAGTTTTGATATACCGCCTATCAAGAATGACATGGGAATGAACATCAAGCAATTGAAAGAAGCTGTGGTAAACATGGAAGCCTGGCCTACAGAGTATCCAAGGGTCAGACATGACTGAATGGATAGTAGTAGTAGTATCTTAACTTGAGCAACAAAGCAATCAAGGCTTTGTAACTGGATCTTATCTTTGCGAACTTGGATTTTCAGTTCTGACAGAAATTAAATTGAAAAAAAAAAAAAAGAGAACGACTGTAGATGGTGGATGATGAAATACATGTTTACTTGTCAACCATCGAGCCGCGTTTTGAGTTAATTTGCACTAAAAAACAAGCACATCCATTGCATTGATTAGCAATTGTATTCTATCTACTTTAGTTTCACTCTTGTTACAATTACTGATACATAGCTTCAAAAACTTTAAATAAATAACTCTCAAATTAGATTTTTTTTATTAGTTTTGCAATCTTATAAGTTCAGTTATAATGTGCTGTGAAAAACATTTGCTCTGTTTAGTGTGCCAGATTAAAAAAAAAAAAGTTTGAGACACACTGATCTAATGTTTGGCAGTTAAAATTTAATACAAAGAAGTGCAGAGAGGTACAGGGGAGAAGAAATCCAAGGGAACTGTATGTGTGCCCTAGGAATTGAGAGGTGATACACAGAAAGGGAGAGGGACCTTTGGGGTGATAGTGTCAGAGAATCTGAAGTCGACAAAACAGTGTGACAAGGTGGTGGCCATAGCCAGAAGGATGCTAGGCTGCATAACCAGCAGAAGAAAGGAGGTATTGATGCCTCTGTGCAAGTTGTTGGTGAGGCTCCAAATGGAGAAATGTGTTCAGTTTGGGAGGTTGTATCTTGATAAGGATGTAAAAAGACTTGAAAGGTCCAGAGGAAGGTGATAAAATAGGTATGGGGCTTGTGACAAAAGATGTATGAGAGGAGACTGATAGATCTGAATATGTATGCCCTAGAAGAGAGGAGGGACAGGGAGATATACAGATGTTTAAATATTTGAAAATCAAAATCAAAATGTGCACCAAAGCAACAATATTAAAGTCCCACTAAGTATCAATTTGCCACCTGAGTTGAGAAATTTCAACACACAAGTTCCTCAGAATGCCACACTAGATATTCGTGTGGTAGCCGTCCTCATAGGAACTCTTAAGTGTGTGAGTTTGTTATTTTTTAACGTTTCATAAAGTGCAAGTGCTTCAATAAATAATTATCATTTTTGTTGTATTTTTAAATCGTTATCATTTTTGTTATATTTTTAAAGAATTACTGCAAAAGCAAATACTTAGCTTTTATAAAACTGGGTCTGCCTCAATCCCCACCGACGCGTTTCATAATTTCATCAGGGTCGGGGATAGGGAGAGCCAGTGGCGTACCTAGGGGGGGGCGGGGGGGGGGCGGGACGCCCCGGGTACCAGCCCTAAGGGGGTGTTCCCGGCCTTGCCGTTCAGTCCCCCGCCACCCCCGAAGGACCGCTCGCCCCACTGACCTTCCTGTACCACCTGTGAAGCAGCCCGCAGCAGGATCGCGAAGTCAGCGTCAGCATCCCTGCGCTGCTTCCTGCGCCGCGATCCCGCCCCTCCTCTGACGTCAGAGGAGGGGCGGGACCGTGGCGCAGGAAGCAGCGCAGGGATCGCTGACGCTGACTTCGCGATCTTGCTGCGGCTGCTTCATAGGTGGTGCGGGGAGGCCAGGGGGGCGAGCGGTCCTTCGGGGTGGGTCGGGGCATCAGGCCTTCAGGGTGGGGCGGGCGGGCAGGCAAGCAGGCTTTCAAGGGGGAGGGGGTGACAGGCAGGCAGGCAGGCCTTCAAGGGGGGACAGGCCTTCGGGGGGGGGGGGTGCAGACCTTCAAGGGGTGCAGGCCTTCAAGGGGGGCAGGCAGGCCTTCAGGGGGGTGCAGGCCTTCGGGGGGGGTGTAGGCCTTTGGGGGGGTGCAGACCTTCAAGGGGGTGCAGGCCTTCAAGGGGGGGAACAGGCCTTCAAGGGGGGAAAGGCAGGCAGGCCTTCAAGGGGGGGACAGGCCTACAAGGGGGGGGGGACAGGCCTACAAGGGGGGGGACAGGCCTTCAAGGGGGGGACAGGCCTACAAGGGGGTGGTACAAGCCTTCAAGTGGGGGACAGGCCTTCGGGGGGGGGGTGCAGACCTTCAAGGGAGTGCAGGCCTTCGAGGGGGGTGGTGCAGGCCTTCAAGGGGGTGCAGGCCTTCAAGGGGGGGACAGGCCTTCAAGGGGGGAAAGGCAGGCAGGCAGGCCTTCAAGGGGGGACAGGCCTACAAGGGGGGGGGGAGAAGCTACAAGGGGGTGGGACAGGCCTTCAAGTGGGGGACAGGCCTTCGGGGGGGTGCAGGCCTTCGGGGGGTGCAGACCTTCAAGGGGGGGACAGGCAGGCAGGCCTTCAAGGGGGGGACAGGCCTACAAGGGGAAGGGACAGGCCTTCAAGGGGGGTGCAGGCCTTCAAGGTGGGACAGGCAGACCTTTAAGGGGGGACAGGCCTTTGGGGGGGGACCATGATTTAGAAGTACACGGAGGGAAGGGGGTGTTCAAAGAGACATGCATATGCCAAACTTTGGGGGGGGGGAAGAAATAATGGGTCTGAAAATAGAGGAGAGGGAGAGAGATGATGGACCATGGGATTTAGGGAGGGAAGGAACAGAAAGGGAGAGAAATTGGACACAAGGGATGGTGTGGAGGAGGGATAGAGATACTGGATAGGAGGGTAATTAGGAAAAGAAACGGAGAGATGGTGGACTCTGGGATGGTGGGGAAGGAGGGAGAGATGCCGGATGAAAGGGTATTTAAGAAAAGGTAGATCTGTGGAGGGAGATGAAAAAAAGGAAAGATACCAGACTTCCTGGGAAGGGAAGGGAAATGGAAAGGGAGGACAGAGTTGGCAGATGGATGGTTAGCATGCAGAAAGAAGGAGACCCTGGCAAGCAAGTTATCAGAAGAAAACCAGAGCCTTGGACCAACAAGATTTGAAATATAACCAGACAGCAAAAGGTAGAAAAATTAATTTTATTTTCTGTTTTGTGATTATAACATGTCAGATTTGAAATGTGTATCCTGCCAGAGCTGGTGTTGGACTGCAAACGTGAGCTAGGATTTAACAGAAAGAGGAAAAGTCCTTTTTGTTTCTTTATTTTATTTACACCACAGCGCCAGTGTGGTTAGGAGAAGCCAAAGGGGGTGAAAAAGCTATAAAACCCACCAGGAGTTTTGAAAAAAATCACCCAACTGGGCAGGAAAATCGAATTGAAAAACCAATTCAATAGGGCTGAATCGAATCAAAATATTTTTTTCCTGTATCTGGCAGCATTAGTTTGCGCTACTGTCTTAGACTTTAGGACCTGGGATTGGGGAGAGATGGCATCCTCAGTACTTTATAATGCAAGTGAAACGAGGATTTGGTCAGACTTTTGAAGGGTCTGCAGAAAAAAAATATTGTATAGGCCGGGGACATGAGACAGCAGGAAATGGGAACTTTTCTTCCTTCTATTTTTGTGAATGGAAAGGCTGAGGATGTCAGAGAGGTCAGTTAAAATATGTGCTTTATAAGAAAATATAATAATGTGTTCTATAAAGTTTATAGCATAGCTGGCCTACCCAGTGAGGTGTTCCTAGTGGTGATGGTGGCAGCGTGTCAATGTGTTGAGAGGAAGAGGTGGTCTGGGAAATTCTGCTGAGCAAACTCCGGGCCCATTTCCACCCCCCAGTTAGTCCACTCCACTCAACTGATTCACACACTGAGTGGGTCTTTGGGTGTTGTTTTGGGATCTCTTCCAGTGGTTTATCTCCTTCTGGTCCAAGGAAGGAAACTTTGTTATCCTTAGCATTGACCTACAGAATATGTTTGTAACAGCGCTGCTTGTGTGGCATTAGGCTATGTAGTGATCGAAAGAAAAAAACAGACCTTTGCACATTTTTGCACTATATGGTGGGTGTATGAGGAGATTCACATTTCCTGCACAGCTAAGTCCATGTGAAGTTACCTTGTGCTGTATTTGACATCTAGCAAGGTCTCTGTTTGAAAGGAAAGATCTAAACTTAAAAATGAAGTGGCCAGAAGTTATGGTAAAAGCAGATAGTGTAGCTGGTTTTAAGAAAGATTTGGACAAATTCCTGGAGGAAAAGTCCATAATCTGTTATTAAGACATGGGGGAAGTGTCTGCTTGCCCTGGATCGGTAGCATGGAATGTTGCTACTCTTTGGGTTTTGACCAGGTATTAGTGTCCTGGATTGGCTACCATGAGAATGGGCTACTGGGCATGATGGACCATTGGTCTGACCCAGTTAGGCTATTCTTATGTTATGTTCTCATCTGTAGGGGCCTTTGTTTTCACTTCTTATTTTAATGTATTTTTTTTCTGGGAACTTATCAGTGTTTTTTATAATGGGAACAAAAATGGAAGAGAATTAATGTGTGTGGAATGGGGGGTAACTAATTTCTTCAGCTAAATAATTCAATCCACTTCAAACAGACATAGGAGAACTTGTGCACCATTCACACACCCTCCAACCAAAAACGTCAAAAGAAAAAAACTGTTCGACAACCTCCTAGCCATTCGAGCTGCAACACTCGACCCCCAACTCTACAACCAATTGATATCAACCACAGACTGCAAAACCTTCAAAAAGAAATAAAAACCCTTCTATTCAAAAAACACATAAAACCGAACTAACACAATCAGAACTGTCCCAAGCATCACCTGCAACTACTCCATATGTACTTCTAATGTCATGACAATTTAGACATAATTTATGTTATGTTATGTTTGGAATAATGGTTACATATATGAGGTTCAATAAAAGAAAATTTTCACTGCCTGTTTCTATTCTGACCATTTATTCCATTTCATGGTTATTGCAAAAAAAAAAAAAAAAAAAATTTTTTACATGGGGGGGGGGGGGGGGGTGTCAAAAAATGATGGGCCCCGGGTGCCACATACCCTAGGTACGCCACTGGGGAGAGCAGAGCAGTTTTGAAATCTGAGCATATCCCTGTTGAGAGTGCCGGCAGGGATCTAGCAATATGTATATGCAGAATATGTGTATGCAGAAAATGGTTTGTATGCAGAATATGGTGTATGCAGAATATGGTTTGTCCCTTTCCCATGCCCTTTTTATTTTAATATAATGTATCCTTTTACCATTTTCCCTTTTGTGTCCATTGGTGTCTGTTAATGGTTTTAATAATCCGTGTAAGTCTCCCTAATTGTATATTTATGTAAAATTTTTTTGTAAACCGCTTAGAATTTAATAAGGCGGTATATCAAAATATAATAAACTTGAAACTAGATGCATGGAACAGCCTCCCAGTGGAAGTGGTAGAGACAAAGACTGAGCATGGGATAAGCACTGAGGATCGTTGAGAGAGAGAGGAACAGATTGTAGAGCTTAGTTGGTGTGGCAGGCAGACTGTAGTCTTTATTTGCCACAATTTTTTATGTTCCTATGTTTAATTTATTATTACACAATCTGTGAAACATGGAGAAAACATTCTGTGTAGACAGTGTAACACTCAAATTATCATACATCAAAAATGTACAAAGGAAAAAAATTGAAAATTGCTGTACATAATCCAGTCAAGTAACCTAACATAAAGTTGCTTCAGCTAGAGATATCAGTACAGAGTCTCATTCAGGAAGAAAAATATATACATCTCCCTCTGAATTCGCAGTGATAGGGGATTAACAGCCCCACGAATACAGAAAAACCACGAATAACTTTTTCATGTTATTCGCTATTTTCTATTTAAAACCATGATGAAACTGCATATAACATGGTGGGAGACCTGGCCTGTTCCTGAAGGAGAGGCAAAACACGGTGAAGAAAGTGCTAGGAATCAGCAATTTTCTCTGTAAACGCTTGGAATCAGCGATTTTCTATGCAAGCTGACATAATTTGTGAGGAGGAGCCAGCAAGCTAAAAACCATGAATAATCAAAACCGCGACTGCTAAAACTACGAATACTGTCACATTGACAAGAAGGCCTTATGTTTCTATTGTGTGACTTTTGCTAAATCAGGATAAATCCACACCCTTTAACTCAAAAACAATACTTCCAGATTATGAAAATGCATTTGCAGGACTGCATTCAAATCCTGTTCATAAACAAAAGAGACCAATAGCCTTGCTCTAGTTGGCTTTTCCACAACAATACTGTCAAATATCACAGTCAAATTATCCATATCCAGGCTTTCTTGATAACCCAAGGTTTTGCTCTCTACTATTCTTGACCAGCTTTAGAGGAAATATGCAAACATATTTCTTAAAAGTCAGGTGTTATACCACTGGATCTAGGAAAAATGTAATAACTGCAAATTAAGATACCTTTTACAATTTTCCAGTTTTTCAATCTTACAGTCTTATCCTGTATTGATTTCACAGTGACCTCCTTAAGATCTATCACGTCAATTTCAATATTCTGAATGGTAGACAAAGAGGGCCATTTTCAAAAAGAACATTTGCATCCAACTTGGATGTTTCCTGCTAAATGTCCAAAGTAGGAAGCACAGAAATGTCCGTTTTCAAAAGCTGAACCACTAGATGTCCAAAAATATATATTTTTTGAAAATTGCCTACTTGGATGTCTAGGCCATCAGGATGTCCAATCCTTAGGATGCCTAACTCCATAACCCATTTTTGACCAAAGAAACATCCAAATTGAAAATGTCCAAATCCAGACCATTTGGACATGGAAGAGGCCAACATTATAAGGGACAGGCCACAAAGACATACCAAAATAGCAGTGGGACATCTTAGCGGGCACTGCTGTGAACTTCACATAAAGGGTGCCAGAAGTACATCACACCATATACCCCTTATAATTTATGCCGAGACCTCCAAATCTCCTCCAAATCCTACTAGATCCACTGTCTACCAGTTCAATAACCCTTAATGCTGCAGGTGGCACCTATATGGCAGTAGAGTAGGGTTTTGTTGGGTTCACACTTTCTATCATAAATGTAGTGGTTAGAGTGGCTTATGGGCCTAGGTCCTCCTCTCTACAGTTCACTAGCCCATCCACCAGGATATTAAAGACACCTGTGTGATGTTCTACTAGGCTTTCTAATACCAAGTGCTGCTGTTCCAGAGACAAGTATGTACTCTATCATTCTGATTTTTTTGTGGGGCGAGAGGGTGTTAATGAGTAGTGGAGGAGTGTGGGGGTTCAAACCTTAATATATTCAGTGGTCCTCTGGTACTTCTAAAACAGGTCTAGTTCTGAATGTCTAAGTTCCATCTAGGACATTTTGGGAAAGGGAAAGGTTTGATTATTGTTTCAAGATGTCCAAGTTAAGCCTGCCCAAAACATGCCCATAACATGCCCCCTGGAACTCTGGATGCACAGTGGATGAAATGTCCCACTAGACATTCAGAAAATAGTTTTGATTATTGGCAATTAGAATGTCCAAGTGCTGACTTAGGTGGGGTTTTTGGACATTTTAGGTTTTTTTATGAGCCCCAAAGAATCTATTTTTGACTCTTCATGATGCTTTGAAATATCTTTATTTAATGACTAAAGCAGCCAAATCAACTAATGATTTTTGAATGGACAAATCCAGTTTTTGCAACTCAGCCCATATGACTTCCAAAGTCACCACCATGGGATTATTAGAGTGAATGATACTCACTTCTGGGGTAGAAACTACACTTTCAGGTGTTCTCATGTCCCCAGGAACCTCTAAAAGTATACTTGAATCCAAGGTGTTATCTCCAGAAAGAACAGAACACGAAGCTCCTCAAGGAGTCTCCATGACAACAAATTCTGCCTCATTCACAGCAGCTCCTCCCTCTCCAAGAGCCAACATTCTAGCACCTTCCACTGTTGATTCTTCTAGTTGCACAGCAAAGACAAGGACAGGACATGATGATGGGTCGTTCAGGGAATGTGATGCTATTTCCAGTCCTAACTGTACTGCTACTTCCTCAGTGGATAAAGTTCCCAATACCAGGTGAGGATTTGTCAATGAAATGATCAATTTACTGTTGCCATGCAGAGACAGTTGGTTAGAGGAGGGGAACACTCATATCTTCCCTCTGTATTTAGGCAGCATAGCTTCAGAAATAAGAAACATTTTCAAATACAGTCATGCACCGACAAAGTCACATGGCTATCTTGACTCCTTTAACTGGTTGGTGCTTTGATCCAGCATCTTTCTCTGCCCCTAACCTCATGGACTTCTTGATCCTCCAAACACATTCAAGCAAACCAGATGGAACTTCCACAGCTCACTGACCCCCACACCATAATGACCTGATGCCTATTCATAGCCTCAGCTTGCCCATGTCTCTTTTCCTATTACTGGCAGGAAGAGAATGTCTCCCTTCCTTCTCTAACTGTGAAGTGGGACAAAGTGCACAGTGGTGCCGAGTATTGCCATAAAAGCAAGATGGCAGGAGGTCAAACTCTGTGGTTCTGCCAGCAATTCTCCAAACTTAGTACACAAGTAGCTGAGATCCAATGTACTTTAGCAATTGCCTGACATTAAATCTGCCAGTGTCAGCTGAGTTCTGCAATGCCAAGAAGAATATGCCAGCTGTGCCCTACCATGATCAGTATTTTGTGACAGATGGGTCTTATGCCTATATGCCACTGCTGGGGAATACCAGATTCTCTACAGCTTCTGCTACCTTCTGAGACAGCTGCAAGCCATTTTTACATGGATAGTTAGTGTTCATTTGATTGAACCTTTGCCCCTGAGGTTTTAATCTGTAGCTTTTACTTTGCATATTTCTTAATAGGATTTAGCAGTTATAGTTTGGCATACAAAATCCACAAATTTGGTAATGAAGTAAATAATCAATCAAAAAACCCGTTTTATTTATAAGAACACAAATTTATTTATCTGTACTCATCAGGAAGAGGGCCATATTTGACTACTTCCAAAAACTGGTAAAAATGAACCTCTCCACCATAACAGTGTACAAGAGTTGTAGTGCAATCAATATGTAAGAAATAGGAAAAGAAACCTGCATTAAATTATACAAATAACAAGTTGGAGAACATGATTTAAGCACTGCATATAGGAGTGTTTTGCTGACACATATATAGGTGGGGTATGTGTGAGAGAGTAAGCTTATTGGAGGTTAATTGTAGCAAGGAGATTGCATGAGATAGGAAATGGGTAGATTATAAAAACACAGTAAACTCAGAGGGGCTGAGAAGATGGAGGTGTGATTAGTGGTATAGGGCAGAATGAGTGAATGGAAGAAGAGGTGGTCAGCAGCAAGATGCTGAGTGAATAATGCATGGGGGTTTTGATTACCGAAGGAGGTGAATGAGAGTGGGTGGGAGGAGGCAGAGGGATTTAACTATTAAGACCGTGAGTAGATAAGGGCTATGTGGTACTGGTTCTGAGTGAGTGAATGTATAGGGGCATGAGTGATTGGGAGGCTCAGTGAGTGCAGAGAAGCTGAATGAGTAATTGGTGGGGAAGTGTACATTCATGAATGTTGTCCGTATTGCACAGCTAGAACACTTTTAACATATTATTTTAATTCATGGCCCCTTTTTTTTTTTTTTTTTTTTGCTGTAGAAAGCTTAGGTGGCGTACTCTCGGTCTTGCGCAGAATATCTTGATTAGCTCGTTACCATTCATTTTTGTACAATGCCGCTGTGTGTTCCCGCACAAATTAACACCTATGCAGAATTCCTCTCTGCATCACTTGATGCACTAAGCCTGTGGCTGATTTCTGCATCAGTCCCTGAGTATATTGAAACTATGGAAATACATGGTCTATTTATGGATCTTGGGTCTGATTCTTTAAAGCACAGGTGTCAAAGTCGGTGCTCGAGGGCCACAATCCAGACGGGTTTTCAGGATTTCCCCAATCAAAATGCATGAGATCTATTAGCATACAATGAAAGCAGTGACTTTGACACCCCTGCTTTAAAGGGTATCTACTAAGTTTGTTTGTTTATTTATCTCCCGCCCTTATCCAGGGCGAGTTACACACTTACATACAAAATATAAAATTACATATAACATACAGGTTGCATCAACAACAGACATCACTATAACGATAAAACAGTCCAGCCCATAGAATACATCAGTGACCAGCACCCTGCACTCAACAGTCTCCACTCCTCCTCAATTAACCAGTCTCAGACCCTGCATTTCATCTGACAGAACAGGTGTCTTTTCAGTAATTTCTTAAAATTCTGTACATTCTGCTGTTGATGAATATACTCTGGAAGGTTGTTCTATTAAGCGTCTAACTTTATTTTTTGAAAATTGTTTAATTGGCGCTGATAATTGAAAGCATCATTCTAAATCAATTAAAAGAAATAATTTGTGGGTAGGCACCTAACCCAATAGGCATGTGGTAGATGCAGGTAGGTGCCTTGGTATAGATGCCTATCTGAAAAGTAGGTGTGGTTAGGGACAGAGTTTGGGCGTGGAATGAGTTAGGCACCGATATTTTAGGCCATGAAAAACCTGGCCTAATATACCAGCACCTAAGTTACAGATGCCTACTGGTGCCTAACTTGAGTTAGTCACTTCTAGGGGCCATTCTGTAAACAGCACCCAACTTTGAATGACATGTGGTAGGTGCCATTTTCTAGATGCCTTTTATAGAATCAGGCCTCTTGTGCAGAATATATCACAAATGAGCAGCTATGAATACGCTGGTCGACATTCCAAAGCATTTACGAGTGGCCTGTAGTGATGCTGACCTCATAACAACTTTTTTTTTTGCAAAACTTTTTTAAAAATATATATCTTTGACCTTTTTATTTTCAAAATTAATATGGATTATGTATATATAAGCCTCATTAGATCCCGGTTAAGATCAAGAAGTTTGTTATGTGCATTTACAGCAATTAGAGCGATTTACCGCCTCTTTTACAAAGCTGTGCTAGCGGCTGCCGCACGGCAACAGCCCCGAAACCCTTTAAATCTCTATGGACTTCGGGGCCATTAGCGCAGCGCAGCCGCTAGCACGGCTTTGTAAAAGAGGCCGTTAGTATCTCATTAACTCATAGAGCTCTATTACATAACTTCATGGTCATTGTATATGTTTTGTTGCATATGTGTGGATTGCATCGGCATTTGGCCGGTGTTATTCTTAAGTGCGGGTCAAATGATGATATCATAAATTTTGAATATAAAGCGCATGCATAGAATCGGCAGTTTGCCAGCGCCATTTTTGATCTGTATACTACAGTTCAAGCTGTTCACAGTGAGTACCGTTTGTTTAAAATTATTCACTTTAAGGTTGTTGAGAGGTAGGAAGCGTGCAATTGAATATTTTATTATTTTTTGTAGCCTGAACATAAAGACCCCTGAAGAAGCCATTAGTTGGCTCAACGGGTCCCGTCGGGCTAGCTGTTCAAGCCACAGAACAAGCGACAAGCTAAAAGATAAGTGTCGCTTTCCTGTACACTGCTTTCATATTAATTGTAGAGTGTGGTTTACTTTAAGATTTTAATCATAGAATATATGCAGTACATATGAAAGCCCAATGAAAGATAAACTGTCACACCTGCAAATAGCTGTATCAATGTGATCATTGACCAGCGCAGGAATTTGAGGGCTTCATTAAAGCAATATTCAACACCTATTATACAATCAAGTGACTAAGTCCAGTGGTTGGTTTGTTGCATATGTATCCACTAGATCCCTTAATTTACACAACATAACTACTCATTGTGTCTGTATATGGCCTTTTGGGGGAGGATGGGCTGGAGAGGGCTTCAATGGCTGGGAGGATGTAGATGGGCTGGAGTAGGTTTTGACGAAGATTTCGGCAGTTGGAACTCAAGCACAGTACCGGGTAGAGCTTTGGATTCGTGCCCAGAAATAGCTAAGAAGAAAAAATTTAAGAAATTTAAAATGGAATCAGGTTGGGCAGACTGGATGGACCATTCGGGTCTTTATCTGCCGTCATCTTCTATGTTACTGTGTTTATTGCTCATCTCACAACTCATAGATTTGGATCATGCATTCACTACACTGGTCTCTTAACACTATGGGGTCCTTTTATTAAGGTGCGCGAACCAATTTGACGCGTGCTACGTGTTAAGGCGCTCATAGAGTATAATGGATGCCTTAGCATTTTGCGCACGCTAATCTTTAGTGCACGCTAAATCAGTTAGCACGCCTTAATAAAAGGACTCCTATATTTTTAACACCACTCACCTCCATGGTACATCAAAGTTTATTTTTCATTGATATCAATTGAATTCATGGAGGTCAATTGAGTTTTTCCAAGGAGACAGTGTGAATGCAAATAAAATCAGTTCCACACTTCATTCTAAACCAGTTCTCTGGTATGAAAATAGCAAGAAGTAAAGGCAGCTAATATTTTTTATTTACCACACCTTGGGTAGAAAGAACCCACAGAGAGGTCCTTATAGAGTGCAAATAGGCTACGAACTGAACACTTGACGTAAAGTTTAAGATGGCTAAAAAAGAAAACATGAATAATAGTATCAAATATCCCTAAAGCAAATCCGGATTAAGTTGTGAATAGGTTAAAATGCATGTCTCTGTGAGTTAATGTAATATTTTCCTTGGAAACCATAGATGAATATTTTTTTTCTGTTAGTGATAAAAGACATCTTTTCTTATCTGAACGCAGTGACATCTTAAAAGGATTTCTTTATTGTCTCTGAACTTGCATGTCAAAAATTACACTCTCTCCATAACTTGATCTCTGTTTGCTCAGCATTACCTTGCAGTAGTGTGGATGCACTTTTAACTTTTAAGGACATTGTCTGAGAAGAATCTTCACAATGCCCAACTAATCTGTTATGAGTGACAGTGTGAGTGTCACTGACAGTGGGGCATGAATGTCTAAATCCACGTCAGACTATCTTAATCCATCACCAGCTATTATGATACATATTTTATTGAGAGTTTATGTAAAAGGATGCAGTTTAAGGTGGTTTCCATTTCTGTGCTCTCCAGGGACATTGAGATTATACGTGGACCGTTTGATCTTTAAGAAATGTTTGAAAACTCAGTTATTTGTGGATGCCTTCATGTGATGTTTGAAGAGGAATACTGTTATCAATAAGGCAATTTTGTAACAAAGAGTCCATGAGAACTGTTAAGAATGGGAGAACTTGGGAGGTTTTGATACAAACTGGACATTATTGAGTTTATGAGAACTACAGAGATTTCATGTTGTTATTTATATGAGTTATGTTGTTTGTTTTAACATTATGTATGTTTTAAACTGCTTAGATTTAAGCGGTCTATACATTTTTTAAAATATAAAATAATAAATTATTTGCATTGCCATATGCACATATGTGTTTAAAAATGTCTCATTAAATCGCTACAGAATCCTTCCACTTTTGTTCCATGCCTACTTTGCTTTTCCATTGCAATTGTTTTTGTGGAATTGCAAATTTTCTGGCATTGTGGCTTCCCTGTTTTGCTGCAGGCCATTCACCTTATTCTTTGGCTCCATTCTCCATTAATAATGAATTCCTGTAAAACATATGGAAAAAATAAATCAAATGGATGAAAAATCTGGCCCTTCAGTTAAACAAGATGTACTTATTTAATTACATTTGCTAAACATTACTATAACCACTTGAGACATTATACAAAAGCTAGAATATGTACATAAAGTCAAGATAAAATCATGCGATAGTCTTCTGTAGAAGATTCGCCGAAGTACCATTTTCAAAACCTATACATTTGACAATAATAAATCCCCAATTAAGCTATAATTTCAGTAAGCAGAAGCCTACTTAACTGGTTTGTTTATGGAAAATATTTTTTTTTTAATTGAACAACGCAACAGCAATTGAAACACAGCTTAGAACCAAAACATAGCTCATGAAAATATCTGAAACATACCCACCCCACCTATGGGAACTCACGGCAGCCATTTTGGATGAGTGATCTGCACGGGGCAGGAGCGTAGGAAGATCGCTCCTGCCCCGAAAGACCACCAGCTAAGGTCTGGGATGCCAGGGGGAAGGCGAGAAGGAGGCGGGGTGGGTCAGAGTCAGCCCAAAAGTTATTTGTGAATTTTCAATATTTGCGGGTTGGCTCTGCCCCTAAGTCCCGCAAATATTGAGGGAGGAGTGTATATTAATTTATTCAGGTACTCAAGCATTTTTCCCTGTCTGTTCTGGCAGGCTCACATTCTATCTAATGTACTTGGGGCATTTAAGTGACATACCCAGGGTCACAAGGAGCAGTGTGGGTTTGAACCCACAATGTCAGGGTGCTGAGGCTGTAGCTTTAACCACTGCACCACACTAAATGGTGCTTCTTTAAAATTAATCAACACGTTGCGTTCCAATAACTTTGCTGTCACTGCCCCTACTCTCTGGAATTTACTGCCCAATCATTTGCACAGTGAAACCGAAATAAAACAATTCAAATCAAAATTAAAAACATTTTTGTTCCAGGATGCCTTTGGACAATCACTGTCCTCATAAGGACAAACCCCCCCCCCAAAAAAAAACAAACAAACAAACAAACAAACAAATTTTATCGCTTTTAATCCTAACCTATTGTATTTTTCTTTTTTGTTTTGCTTTCTCTTTTATGATTGTAGTTCTTCTCTTTCTTTCCTATTGTTTGAAGTAAGTCCATTTGTTTTATTATGTGTTTTATTAAGATGTTTTTGTTTTATCTAGTATCCCTGATTTTTAATCTGTTTTTATGTAAATTTTATATTGTACACCGCTTAGAAATTTGATTAAGCAGTTTAAAATTTTTTTTAATAAACTTGGAAACTTGAACTGTGCTAAGCATGTATTTTGCATTTAACTTTGGGCCTGAGCACCAGTGACATAGTAAGTGTGAGCAGCACCTGGGACGGTGGCACCCCCCTCCTTGCCGCATGCGTGCCCCTATCCCTTTCCCCTTCTCTTTTAACTTCTCCAGCATAAGCAGCATGCCCACATCGGTGTCGGCTCGCTCCTTGACGTCACTTCCTAGGCGGAGGTCCTGGAAGTGATGATAGAGAGAGAACCGATGCCGACGTGTGCAGCAACCTCACGCCGGGGAAGTAAAAAAGGTACGGGGGAAGGCAGGGGTGTGCACATGCAGCAAGGAGGGGAGCGAGGAGGAAGTGGGGGCCACGCCGTAAGCAAAATGGCACCTGGCGGAGACTACCTCCCGCCACCGTAACATTGTACCTAAATTTTGGGAATGTCCCGACCAATCCATACTCCTCCCATGGCCAAGTTCCCTTTGGAGTTGTGTGCTATGAAATAGGGCATAGAGTTGATTTCTATAAAAATATTTTTTTTCGCTCTATTTCCTCCTTTTGCTATCCTTTTACTTTTTGCTTTGTAGTTCCTTTTTAATTTACATGTTTTTAACTTTGTGAACCGCCTTTATGAAGGGTGGTACTTTAATACAATAAACCATCTGTGTGCAACTCCTAATTACTGCCAATTAACACCAGTATTGAAGCAGTTGCACTGGTTACCAATACAACAAAGGGCTCCTTTTACGAAGGCGCATTAGCGGTTTAACGCACGTATTTACCGTGCGCTAAACCGCTGGCCGCGCTAGCCGCTACCACCTCCTCTTGAGCAGGCGGTAGTTTTTCAGATAGTGCGGGGGTTAGCATATGATGAAAAGTCGTGCGTGTTAAAGCCGCTATCGCGGCTTCATAAAAGAAGCCCAAAGAGTCCAATTCTTCTTTCCATACATCAAATTTTTTACCAAGTCTCTCCTTCTGTTTTTCAAGAGGTTTTTTTTTTTAAAAAAACCAAAATCTATCAGCCTAAAGGAAGTTAGAGATCAGAAAACAGTATGGGGTTAATAATCAAAACAAGCGTCTAAGTCCCCTTTTGGCCTAAGTCCTTAAACGTTCAAAGCAGAAGCAGGGAAAGTGTCCATAACAAAACAAACGTCCTTGTTTTGATTATGGCCTGCCTCTACTAAACGCCCAGATCACCACTACGTCTAAAAGTACACCCCCAGGACGTCTAAACTTTTTGGCCATAATGAACCCAAAAAACGCCTAAGCCCCAAACATCCAACAGAAGGGCTTTTAGGCGAAGGAGGAGCCAGTCCTTCGCCTAAAAACTGGATTCTGTAATCGGTGTCTGTCAAAAACAACACCGGTTACAGAACCCCCCCCCCCAACGATCCAGGCAGGAGGGTGCCCAAGTCCTCCTGCCATGTCGAACCGCAACCTCCCTCCCCCCAGACAACATCGGGGCAAGAGGTAGCTCAAGCCCTCTTGCCCCATCCAACCGCAACCCCCCCCCCCCCCCCGACAACATCGGGGCAAGAGGGAGCTCAATCCCATTCCTGTCGCGAGGGAGGGGTCGCCAGGGCCAGGAGGGTTTGGGCTCCCTCCTGGCCTGATTGTACTCGGGGGGGTGGTCGCCAGGGCCAGGAGGGTTTGGGCTCCCTCCTGGCCTGATCGTACTCGGCGGGGGTGGGGGGGCACGATCGCTGGGGATCGTCGGGGATGCGGCGGCTGCCACGGAGCAAGAGGTCTTGGGTTCCCTCATGCCCCGATGTTGTGTGTGTGTGTGGGGGGGTGATGTCTCATGGCAGGAGAGATGCTTCTTCTCCCCTACCGCGATGCCATCACTCCTCTACCCGAACTGCCGCGATCCGCGGCAGGAGAGATAGGGCATCTCTCCTGCCGCGGGTTGCGGCAGTTCGGGAAGAGGAGTAATGGCATCGCGGTAGGGGAGATGAGGCATCTCTCCTGCCGCGATGCTTGTGGTGGAGGGGTAGGCAAGTTGCGTTTTCTGCACTTAGACGTGTTTTGACTTGGTCTAAGTCAAAAACGTATAAGTGCCGACTAGGCAACCTGCCTAAGGTTTTGGTTATACCTGTTGTATGCCTAGGTGTAGGTCGGCCCCCTCCCGCCCACCGCCTGCCCTTTCCCCTCCTCTAAACACGCCTCTTTTCTCTCTGTGCGTCTAGAGGCAGGGGAAAGGCCTAAGTTGGTTTTACATACGTCTAAAAACCAGGTTTGGTTATGGGTACTTGGACGATCAGGCGTTTTGATCGTCCAAGTAGCCATTTAGGACACTTTGTAGATGTTTTTTTCTTTTGATTATGCCCCTCCACGAAATTATGTTTGGAAGGCAAGATGTTAATCTCCCACATTAAGATTGGGGCGATTATGTTGTCTGTAGTGGGTGTAAAGCTGTGGAATACCCTGCCAGGAATTTTGCGTTTGTGTGCTGCTAGACTGAATTTTAAGAAAATGTTAAAAACCCAACTGTTTGTGAATGCTTTTTTGAGTTAAAATTTTATATTCAAACTGGATTTGAAGATTTCTGATGTTTATTGACCATTTTTAAGTGTTGTTTTTTAACAACTGAACTATGTATGTTAGTTTAACATTTTATGCTTGTTACTATGGAAACCATATCTAATATAATAAAATGCTAGGCCGCTCATGCGCACTCAAAAGTCGTGTTCCCTGATCCGTCGCGAAAACACGAGTGCACATGCGTGGCGGCTTTCAAATTAAAAAAAAAAACTTACACAGCTGCGGCGGCCTTCCTCACCCCCGCCTCTCACTCTGCATGCTACCGGCTACTCTCTCGAACTGCACCAGACTCTGCTGTTCTTCAATCTGCCCTGCTCCTTGCCTTACTATATTTTTAAGTTGAAAGACGAGCCAGCGGCTCCTCTCAGGATCCCCACCTGCGTCGGAAGTCCAATGCAGTCGGGGATCTTGAGAGGAGCCGCCGCCACCGTGTCTTTCAAATTAAAAATATACTAAGGCAAGGAGCAGGGCAGAACGATCTTCAAAATGGCAGCAACTTGATCTCCGTTCCTCCGGGGGCGGGGGGGGTATGGGAGGAGAGGGATCGCGACCACTCAGCGCACCCAGTGAGGAGCCCAGCGACTTTCTGCTGCCCGGGATCCGAGTCATTTGCCGCCCCCCCCTCTTACCTTACCGTGGGCCCGACTGGCGATTTAAGCAGCGTGTGCATCAGTCTTCACACGCTGCTTCGGGCCCTTCTACTGCCCTGATTTGCTCCGGATGTGCCAGAGTAAATCAGGGCAGTAGAAGGACCCGAAGCAGCGTGTGAAGACTGATGCACACGCTGTTTGAATCGCCATGTGTAGTCGGGTCCGCGGGAAGGGAAGGGGGGGCGGCAAAGGACTCGGGCCCGCGTTTGTAGTCACGACTGTGGGAAGGGAAAGGGGGTAGAGGAAACGCTAATGCTGCTGCACAGGGAACTGGTGTGGGGGAGGGAAATGGAAGGGGGAGGGAATGCTGCTTTGCATACACAGAGAGAGGGAGGAAGGGAGACAGAAAGACAAGAAGAAAGACACAGGGGCAGGTGCACAGGGAACTGGTGTGGGGGGAGGGAAATGGAGGGGGAGGGAATGCTGCTTTGGACAGACAGACAGAGGGAGGAAGGGAGACAGAAAGACAAGAAGAAAGACACAGGGGCAGGGAGATATACAGAAAGACAAACAGACAAAGGGGGCCAGGGACAGAGACAGACAGAAAGAAAGACAGCGGGAGTCACGTCAGGAGGGGTACGGGATGCCGCAGAGGGAACTTTTCCAATGGGTGCAACTGGGCGGCTATCGGGAGCCTCTGATCAGGGGCAGAGCAAGGTAAGTGTATCATAGGGATAAGAAGGAGGAGGGGGGGAGAAAAAGGAAGGAACGCCTACTGCTGGACAGGGGGAGAAGAAAAGAGGTGCTAATGGACAGGGGGGTGAAGAAAAAGGAACGGAGGCCTAATGTTGGACAGGGGGAGAAGGAAGGTGCTGCTGGACAGGGGGGAGGTAAAACAAAGGGAGAAGGGCTGCTGCTGCAAAAGGAGAACTGTGAAGGGGTGGTGGTGGACACAGGGGAGGTAAAAGGAAGGGAGAATGGACAGGGGGAGCAGGCAAGGGGTGGTGATGGACAGCCAAGGAAAAAGAAAGACAAAAAGAAAGAAAGTGGCTAAGGAGAGAGAGAAAGAAATAAAGAGAGACACACACACATATATTCTAGCACCCGTTAATGTAACGGGCTATAAGACTAGTAGGTAATATATGGTATATAAATTTTTAAATAAATAAGTGCTTTTCAAATCCAATAATTCTTAGTGCCTCATTAATTAGTTTACACTTGTATCTGTGATACAGAATTTGGTGTCAGGTCAAAAGCGCGCCGGGACAAAGGCGCACACAGACAATTGAGCGCAGTGCGGAGGTGCGTGCCGCAGAAAATTACTGTTTTTAGGGCTCCGACGGGGGTGTGTGGGGGGGAAACCCCCCCACTTTACTTAATAAAGATTGCGCCGCGTTGTGGGGGCGTTGTGGGGGGTTTGGGGGTTGTAACCCCCCACATTTTACTGAAAACTTTACTTTTTCCCTGTTTTTAGGGAAAAAGTTAAGTTTACAGTAAAATGTGGAGGGTTACAACCCCCAAACCCCTCACAACGCCGGCGCGATCTCTATTAAGTAAACTGGGGGGGCTCCCCAACAAAAACCCCCTTCGGAGCCCCTAAAAACTGTAATTTTCTTCGGCGCGCGCCTTTGTCTTTCGCGGGGTTGTCTATGAACCCAGAATTTGGAGGAATGTCCAGTGAATTCACCTATTGTACATTATATTGACTCTACACAACCTCATCATTTAACATACCCAAATGAGTCCTCAGCTGGACAATATTTAAGAAAATTAACATGAAACTGTAATTTTTCTAAGATCTCTTCTCATTTCCAAATGAAAAGAAATTCAGGGTTATGGCTCTTCAGCTTGGAAAAGAGATAGCTGAGGGGAGATATGATTGAAGTCTACAAAATCCTGAGTAGAGTAGAACGGGTACAAGTGGATCGATTTTTCACTCCGTCAAAAATTACAAAGATTAGGGGACACTCAAAGTTACAGGGAAATACTTTTAAAACCAATAGGAGGGAATTTATTTTTAACTCAGAGAATAGTTAAGCTCTGGAATGTATTGGCAGAAGTTGTGGTAAGAGTGTATAACACAGCTGGTTTTAACAAAGGTTTGGACAATTTCCTGGAGGAAAAGTCCATAGTCTGTTATTGAGAAAGACATGGGGGAAGCCACTGCTTGCCCTGGATTGATAGCATGGAATATTGCTACTGCTTGGGTTTTGTCAAGGTACTAGGGACCTGGATTGGCCACCATGAGAACGGGCTACTGGGTTTGATGGACCATTGGTCTGACCCAGTAAGGCTATTCTTATGTTCAGATAGGAAGACATAAGTACAAACATCAGAAAAGATGCCTTTCCCAGACAAACTATCTTTTTTATCCAGAAAAATGATATCATTTTGTAAAACAAGGAATTAACAGCCTTAATATGCTTATACACCCCTGTCATAGGTACAGTGAACAGAAATGGCAGTTTAAGTAATTACTTTTTATATTCTTATTAAAACCAGATTTATTCTGATCTGAATTATCTTGTTCTAAGCTCACTTGACATGATGAATTGAGTGATGATTCATGGTCTGAAGCCAGGTGTGATGAAGCTCCATGAAGACTGTCCAAGCAAGAAAACATTGGTCCCTTGAAAAAAATTTTCTTTGCCCCTCTTGATTTACAGAATTTACAGATTTTACAGAATTTACAGATTTACAGAATTTACAGATTTACAGAATTTTCTTAGCCCCTCTTGATTTACAGATTTACACAATTTTACTAAATATTTGTAGCCATGGTCATAAAATTAAAATGAAACCTGTTTCCATCTAATTACAATTGAAAGAGAGAAAAAAAAGGTAAAATGATCCCTATCACACTATCAGACCTGTCAAATGTATTTGCACTACCTTTACTGGATCCATATACCAAATTAAAAAAAAAATGCACCAGTTCAATCATTTCACTATTTAGGGATTATATTTGATTTCATACTCCAGGATCAAATATCTCAAGTTCTTCATTCCATTTTCATTGTCCTTACGCTGTCATCATTCAATAAGAAATGCATTTAGTTTTTCATCTTTGTCCACTCTTGTTTAGGCCTTTCTCATATCACGATTTGATTACTGTAATGCCGTTTATGCTGGGATACAAAAAACACAACTTTGCTGTTTACAAATTCCTCAAAACACTGCTGCTCTGTTTCTTCATCGTGTAAAAAGTACTATCAAACTACACCATTTCTATACTCTCTATTCAATTCTGTATTCAGTTTAAAATTCTATGCTAACATTCAAGGCCTACCACTTTACCCCTCCAGTCTGTTCATCTCGTATGCCACTTCCTGTCTTCTGCGGCCTCTTGGTGGATGTCGTTTAATACTCACTGCTCAAAAAAAAAAAAAAAGCCCACTATGAATATACGGGGAACTAGGCATTCATTTTCGAGGCACCAAAACTATGGAATGATTTACCTACCTACATTAGATCTGAACCACTGTTTCCACAATTCAGATGATACTTAGGGCTCCTTTAACTAAGGTGTGCTAGTGGTTTTAGCGTGCTACACGCTAACGCCTCCATAGAGCTTGCGTTAGTATTTTTCGTGTAGCGCTGGGTTAGCGCGTGCTAAAAAATGCTAGCGCACCTTAGTAAAAGGAGCCCTTAAAGCCCTTTTACTTCCTTTCTGCCTATGGGTCTTCCATTTCCTAGCACCTTGGGTTTCCATGAGCCTGAACTGCAATCAGTAAAGTATCCTTTTAATTTTCTCGTTTTTTTCCCTTATTTGGTTACCAGTTAGCCTTCTTAAAGTACGAGTGAGTGTCTTTAGTCTTTCTTATCTCAAATTAAGTTTCTTTCCTTTTTCTGATTTTAGTTATATTATTGTAAACTGCATTGATTAATTTTAGAAAATACAGTATAGCAAATTCCAGAATAAACATATACATACCATGAAACAGTATCAAAAACATACATATTAAACAGCACTGAATTTCAAATAACAGAGATACGATTGTCAGAATAATACTTATGAAACATCCAATAAGCACACATTAGACTATTCAGATAGCATAAATATGATGCTAATCCTTTTTTACAATACAACTTATCATATAGCCGAGGGATTAAATGTAGATATTAGATGGGAACAAGATATGTGGTACAGAAATCATTGGGAGAAACAGATGGGAAGCTAAACTCAAGACAAGTTGTTTCTACAATTAAGATATTAAGAACTGATTTAGTTACAGTGTGTGTAGCAAGCTATGTAGTCCTGGTGCAGAATGAGTGTAGAGTCAATCACCCTATGAATTAAAGTCTTAGGCACAGAGCCAGGCTTTCACCTGTTTACTAAAGTGGAGGTAGTTTCGAGTTAGACATATTCCCTGAATGTAAACCACTTAGGCCCCGATTCTGTAGAGCAGTGGTCCCCTACCCTGTCCTGGAGGACCACTAGGCCAGTCGGGTTTTTGGGATAGCCCTAATGAATATGCATGGGGCAGATTTGCATGCCTGTCACCTCCATTATATGCAAATCTCTCTCATGAATATTCATTAGGGCTATCCGAAAAACCTGACTGGCCTGGTGGTCCTCCAGGACAGGGTTGGGGACCCCTGCTGTATAGGAGGTGCTACAGTTAGGCGGTGGTGCACATGCTACCGCTACCTAACTAACCAATCATAGCACACATTTTCTGAAAAAATTAGATGCACCATTCTAAGGTGCTTTTGGTGCTATCTGGACATTTTCAGTGGAATTATCTCACTACGTGCTGCTGAATTTGACCAGTTAGCCCTGAACAAACAATTTTACCAGCCAGAAACCTTTTCTGGCAATTTAAATCACTTTGAATATCAACACAATTCTTTTATTAAAATCAGGGGAGGGGAGGGAGCAGGATTGGGTTGGATAGGGGTCAGGTCAAGTCAGGCAAGAGGGGAGGGAGAATGCAGATCACTGGCAACTTTTCTTTTTATTTATTTACTCGTCAGGCACTGACAAGAAGGATGATATTTGCAATTGGCTGCAGAATATTGTTGTGACATTAACATGGCAGTAATGTGTATGCTTTCCAGTTATGGTACATGGGTTTGTTGTGCCACTAGGGCTTGCACGCATCTGTGAACCTGAAAGCTACGTCATCAATAGTTTCACTAACAGCAGGGCCTCACAAGGTGGAGAGGTTTCAGTGGAGATGTCAGACTAACGATGTACCACCCATCTAGGCAGCAGCAGATGGGCAGTGTTTGATCTTTTTATATTTGATATACTGCTAGCATATAAGTATTAAGC
The DNA here is from genome assembly GCF_902459505.1 of Geotrypetes seraphini. Taxonomy (NCBI): domain Eukaryota; kingdom Metazoa; phylum Chordata; class Amphibia; order Gymnophiona; family Dermophiidae; genus Geotrypetes; species Geotrypetes seraphini. The sequence continues at coordinate 476,732,858 of NC_047084.1, forward strand.
GGTTTACAATAGTAATACAAAAGAAATGAGGGATTATCTGGAGACCGTATCTGGCAAAGGACATAAAAAGACTTGAGGTGGTCCAGAGGAGGGCGACGAAAATGATAGGAGGCTTGTGCCAGAAGACGTATGAGGAGAGACTGGAAGCCCTGAATATGTATACCCTAGAGGAAAGGAAGGGTATTAACGTAGAACAAAATCTTTTCCAGAGAAAGGAAAATGGTAAAACCAGAGGACATAATTTGAGGTTGAGGGGTTGTAGAGTCAAAGGGAATGTTAGGAAATTCTACTTTACGGAGAGGGTGATGGATGCCTGGAATGCGCTCCCAAGAGAGGTGGTGGAGAGTAAAACTGTGACTGAGTTCAAAGAAGCGTGGGATGAACACAGAGGATCTAGAATCAGAAAATAATATTAAATATTGAACTAAGGCCAGTACTGGGCAGACTTGCACGGTCTGTGTCTGTATATGGCGGTTTGGGGGAGGATGGGCTGGAGAGAGCTTCAATGGCTGGGAGGGTATAGATGGCCTGGAATAGGTTTTGACGGGGATTTTGGCAGTTGGAACCAAGCACAGTACCGGGTAGAGATTTGGATTCTTGCCCAGAAATAGCTAAGAAGAAAAAATTAAAAAAATTTAAATTGAATCAGGTTGGGCAGACTGGATGGAGCATTCGGGTCTTTATCTGCTGTCATCTACTATGTTACTATGTTACTATCCCTCTCTGACCCAGTGGACTCACAATGCAACAATGGCGACAACATCAAATTTATACTGCGCGGAAAAAAGGCCCAGCAATCTACTTCTGTATTCTGTCACAAAAACTTGACATCATTTTGAAGTCGCTAGAACTCAAACACGAGTTGATGGCACCTAACAACAATGTGCATGCTTATTGCTTATAGGTGCAACTGTATTTTTGGGTCGCTAATTTGACAGTACAGCCAAGGCTGTCTGCATCAGCTCCCCAAATATTGACCCACTAATTTATAAAACACGATCAACTACCTCTCACAGCAAAAAACACATTGAAAAGGTATACAAGTTCTAAAAGACAACATCGTGCATGGGTACATGCGTGGAGCGTACTCAGATTTACAGCTTTTTCAGAGCAGGGGTTATCTAATGTGAGCATGGGAATTTGGAAACCCTTGAGTTTGGTTCTGGATGTCTATTGTATAAAGCAGTGGTTCCCAATCCTGACCTGGAGGACCCCCAGGCCAGTCGGGTTTTCAGGATAGCCCTAATGAATATGCATGGAGCAGATTTGCATGCCTGGCACCTCCATTATATGCAGATCTCTCTCATGCATATTCATTAGGGAAATCCTGAAAACCCGACTGGCCCGGTGGTCCTCCAGGACAGGGTTGGGAACCACTGGTATAAAGGCATATTGGTGCTTATCCTGCTTTTATAAAATAGGCTAAATATGAAGCCTTTTTGGATTTTTCACATAGGTACCCTATTAGAAAATTACCGTATCTCCCACATGCCGAGTAATTTAATAAGAAATGTTGCATATAAGCATTTGTGTTAAGGAAGCTTCCTTTGTAGTAAGAAACCTGTGAGCAGGTGTTTCCCAGCTGCTGAAATTACTCAAAGAAAAAAGCAAAAAGAGAAAGGCCTAATCATCATTGCTCATGGTACCTGGTCTTGGAATTAGCAGATCAGAGAGAGTCAGCCCATTTTTTTCAGCGTTTCACTGATTTGCACTGAAGCAGATCCTTGTCAGCAAATGAGTTTACATCATTGATTCTGGTATTTGGCTTACTGTGATGCTTCTCAGTGCAACAAGAGAGGAAACAGGCATTGGGCTTGCCATGGCTTTGCCAAAACACCAATATAAACATGAGGAAATTGCTGGCAAGCATTAAACTCTAGAATGGACATGTTTCCCACAAATATCTAGAGGAGCTCACTCATCCTCAGTTTTCCATTTACAGCTAAAATATTTTCTTTCATGACCTGGAAATAATTCAGAAATGTCTAAGGAAAGTGACTTGTGGTGGTACAGGCAAATCTGAGGCTTTTCCACAGTTGGATTGCTCTTAGATTGGATTGGATTGATTAATTTTATATACTGCATAAATACCTTTTATTAGAGTCAAAGTGGTACACAATCAACAATTAAAAAAAAATGCTTCAAACATACAGTACCATTATAATAAAATCTCCAGTGTCTCAATTAAAAATATTGTTGAAATAGCCATGTTTTTAAAAGTTGGTGAAAAGCAAGATGAGCAAGAAGCATTTGAATGAACTCAGGCAAAAAGTTCCAGCATTCAGTTTTCCTGGTTGGCAACAGAATGAACACACTGGAGGAAGTGGAACGCTTGAGAAGTGATCTACAAAAATTAGAAGCTTAGGCAAATGCTTTGCAATTAAGCTTATCTGCTGTCTTGTTTTTATGCTTCTATCCATTTAAACACCAAGTTATGGAATGAGTGAGTAGGCATTCCTGAGGCTAAAGTCTGGGCGGAACAGAGGCAGAGTTCTGCTGCACAAATGTCATAGTGGTTAGAGCTAATGCAGAGTGATGCAGTTAGGGTGCAGAAATCCAAAGGAACTGTATGCAAGGAAAGGTTCATGGGTGATGTGCATGGACCAGGAAAGAGATCTTGGATGATAGTGTCTGATAATCTCAAGATGGTGAAACAATGTGGCAAGGTGGTGGCCAAGGCCAGAAGGATGTTTGGTTGCATTGAGAGAGGCTTAACCAACAGGAAAAAAAAAGAGGCGCTAATGTCCCTGTACAAGTCATTGGTGAGATTGCAGTTGGAGTACTGTGTTCAGTTTTGGAGGCCATGTATTGCCAAGGATGTAATTACACCAGATATAACAGTGATAGAACCCAAAAAACATGTGGTTTGCTGAACTGTCAACACCAGCTGATCATTGGGTAGGAGCAGAAAAAAAAATTAGAAAAGGTCACAAATTACCAAAATTTATAACCTAAAATCAGGAAAAAAAGAAATCAATGCTAATTCCAGTAATAACTGGGGCTTTGGGAGCCATACCATGGAGCAGGGGTCCCCAAAGTCCCTCCTTGAGCGCCAAATCCATTTGGGTTTTCAGGATTTCCCCAATGAATATGCATTGAAAGCAGTGCATGCACATAGATCTCATGCATATTCATTGGGGAAATCCTGAAAACCCAACTGGATTCGGCCCTCAAGGAGGGACTTTGGGGACCCCTGCCCATGGAGCTTTATAAAGAACTTAGAATTCTTTGCAAGAACTAGAATGATTACCACCTTATCAGCTACAAGAATTAGCCTTATTTGAAATTGCATATATCTTACAATATATACCCATAGGTGCTTGGGTTGGACTTGAAAGCATGGATGACATAATAAATAAAAAGGCTGTGATGGCTTTTCAAGCTTTGATCTTGGTATCTATTTATCTATCCTTGTGTATATTTTTTCTTTTTCACCGCGCATGTCTGGTAGCTTTCTAGAAATAATAGTAGCAGTAGTAGTAGTAGTAGTAAATATTGTGTATCATGACACTTTGCATTTTTCATTTTGCACTGAAAGTGATCATGGCTGTTTGTAATGACCTCTGTAATATATACTTAAATCTTAAAAAAAAAATTTTTTTTTTAAATTTGGGCAGTCAGCTCCTGAGGAAGAATTAGAGTGAAACGGAGAAGCTCCATAGAGCACAGTATGAATTCCCCAGATTAAACTAAGTAAATTATTGAATATTATGTTCAAATCTTTTTATTGTGACTGCAAATAACAGACAACCAAGAACAGAGCAAAGTCAAAAGAACCAACATTCAACAATACAACATTTTTAGGTTTGTAGTTGGTAAAACAGAAGTAGGAAACCCCACCCCCTGCATCCCCAACCCAACTAGCAAAATCCCCTATCATAACCTCCTAATAAAATATTGTCTGTTTTGCATTGCCACAGTATGTGAATGTGTGGGACCTCCATTTGTCTTTCATAGTATAAATATTTTCTGTGATTTACAGCACTCATTGTTTCCCATCATTGTCAGGAAACGAAGGATATACTTCACAGATTGTGTTTATCTAGAGTTACTGGTTTTAATATCTGGTAATCAGGCTGCCACTGTGTGCCATAAATCAAAAATTCACTCATGGCCAAACTTAATATCTAGTGTCACTTTCTACTGTAATGCAGAGAGACCCAGTTATGCATTTGTGTGTTGGTGTTGTATAAGTGTGTGCAGTGTGGCATTGGTGTTTGTGGCGGTGTGTACAGTGTAGTGCAGTGTGTGCTGGTGTTGTATAAGTGTGTGCAGTGTGGTGTTGATTATTTGTATAGATCATGTCCTTGCTCTATTGCTTTAGTACAGAATAATCCATATATATCTCATATATATTCACTATATCTCCCCTGCCCAGCGACTACGATAAAACAACTACAAACAATACAAAACACAGCCCTAAGACTCATCTATTCGTTGAAAAAATACGACCACATTACAGAGGCATACCACGATTCACACTGGCTCCCAATACAAGCCAGAGTACACTTCAAATTCCACTGCCTACTATTTAAAGCTATAAACGGAGACAGCCCAACCTACTGGAACAACCGACTAATTCGATCCACCTCAACCAGACACAGGAGAACCCACACACTATTCACACACCCGCCAACCACAAATGTCAAACGAAGAAAACTGTATGACAACCTACTGGCCACCAGAGCTCCGAGGCAAAGGATACCCCAACGATGCAGGTCTGTGATTGAAATAACCCGACCGCACTGGGAACACTTTTTAAACCCGTTGAGAGGCCGGGACATAAGTGAAAAAGATGGCCGCGGCCATGCGAGGCCAAGTGGCCACAGCGAACCGGGAGCCCCTGGTCGCCGAAGAAAAACCAAAAACTTCACGAACGTGGGAAGAAGACAAATAACAAACTGCACAGCGACTCCCGATGAAAATAAAGAAGCCGCGGTGCTAGAAAGGCACTTAGAGAACGCAGAGAAGAGAGACAGGGCTTTCTGGCTCCGTGGAAAACTAAGAACTGAAGACCACGAGGAGGGGATGCGCCCTCTAGTGGAGCAGGAAAGCACGCATGCGTGGGCAGTGCTAGCAAACTTGAGATCTTCAATCAAGTTTGCTTGAAACGCTGTCCGCTGTCCGCGTGGATGACGTCACCCACATGTAAAGAATATGCTGCCTGCTTGTCCTGGGATAATGCTGATTTCGACCACAGACTACAAAACCTTCAAAAAAGAAACAAAACCCCTACTCTTCAAAAAATACATAAACCCAATATAACACGACCAGATCTGTCCCAAGCTTCACCTGCAATACTATCTACTCCTTAGCAAATTAGAAAACGTTCAAACTATTCCTTATGTATTTCTTAATATCATGACAATTCTTATGTAATCCGCCTTGAACCGCAAGGTAATGGCAGAATAGAAATCACTAATGAAATATAATGCTTGATGCACCAACCACTCAGGAATTAACATTTCTGGCAAAATATTATTCTCAGGTGAATACATTTAATCCTGTGCTGAATCTGATAAAACTTCCAAAAGGCTCCACATTAACATAGCTATCCTGAATAAACCTTGTTAGTGCAGGTTTTCAGACCTGCCCACATTTTCTAGCTTGGGGTATTCGTTTTATAACAGGGCATCTATGTGAGAAGTCCAGAAAGGTATCTCTTTCAAATCAATTGTATAAAGGCAATATGGACTCCTATATGCCTTTATGAAATAGGCTCCCAGAAAAAGCCTCAATAGCATAAAAATGATTATGTACAAATTTAGTCCTCTTCTGAAGCTGGTGTCAATGTAGACATATTTCTTTTTTTAGGTATTTATATCCTATCAAAGTTATCTAAGTGGTTTACAATTAGGGACTCAAGCATTTTCCCTAACTGTCCCGGTGGGCTCACAATCTAACATACCTGGGGCAATGGAGGATTGATTGACTTGCCCAGGGTCACAAGGAGAGGCGCAGGATTTGAACCCATAACCTCAGGGTGCTAAGGCTGTAGCTTTAACCACTATGCCATTTGTGCAGCAGAACACTACCTCTATTCCACCCAGACTATAACCTCAGGAATGCCTATACATACTCACTCATTCCATAACTTGGTGTTTATTTTATTTTATTATTTTTTTAAATATTCTTTATTCATTTTGAAAACTTACAGCAAGCGTACAGGAATATATCATTAGTAACAACAATAACACTTGTAATTCTCATATAATTCTACAAACATAAAAATTATATCCCGTCCCACCCACCTTCTTTCAAAGTAATTTAATTTCTTCATAGTGTTAACATAACTAAAGTTGGAGAAAGTATTACAAAGTTCATAAATAGATGTCATTTAGACATTATTCATGCAAAGTAGATTGTTCATTTAATAGGTGTTAGTAAATATGGTATCAGTAATTGATAAATATTGGTTAAAGATAATTTAATTTGAATTACTTTCATGGAATTTGAATTAAAGTTGGAAGTAAATTATTTTGTTATTTAATAATATTGGAATATTAAATGATTATATTTGGTAAATATGAATTGAATATTAGAATATTAATGTATGGGTATTTTGTGAGATAGGTTTTTTAGAGGGGAGCTTTGGGTTTAGCTTCACATAAACACGTCCAAGCAGTCAAGATATATGTGGGGGGAGGGGAGGGTAGTTGTTTGTGGGATAGAGTGGGGGAGGGGGAGGGGTTGGGTAGGTTACAATGGGATTCTGTCCAGGCTCAAGGGTTTCTATTTGGCATAACTTGGTGTTTAAATATATAGAAACATAGAAATATGACAGCCTATAAATGCTGAATGGTCCATCCCAGTCTGCCCATCCACAACATCTGCTATCTCCTCCTCTCCCTGAGAGATCCCACATGCCTGTCCCATGCTATCTTGAATTCAGATATAGTCTTCGTTTCCACCACCTTCATCAGGAGACTATTCCATGCATCTACCACCCTTTCTGTAAAGAAGTATTTTCTTACATTACTACTGAGCCTATCACCTCTTAACTTTATCCTATGCTCTCTCCATCCAGAGTTTTCCTTCATTTGAAAAAGACTCACTTCCTATATATTAATGCCATTGAGATATTTAAACATCTCTATCATATTCCCTCTCTCCCATCTTTCCTCCAGCGTATACATATTAAGGTCTCTAAATCTGTCCCCATACCATTTATGATAGAGACCACTAACCAATTTTGTAGCAACTCTCTGGACTGATTCCATCCTATTTATATCTTTTTGAAGGTGGGGTCTCTAAAATTGCACACAGTATTCCAAATGGGGCCTCACCAGAGTCTTATGCAGGGCATCAATTTCCAATTTTTGACCAACTGACTTTCCCGCCAAAATTCAAATTGGTGGACTGCCCTGTTCCCAATCAGATCAATAAACCCACTATTTACAAAGTCAAACTACAGACTTTAGAGCATACCCTGATGAAAGCCACAGCATGGTGGCTGAAACATCGATTCTACCTGACAAGATGGTGACCCGTCATAACCACATGGGACAAATGTGCACTGATAATGGTGCGCAGGACTTATGCGTGCCAGATTAAAACAGTTACTGTAAGTGCTCTGAGGGTGTGTGTGTGTGGGGGGGGGTCCCCCCTACTAAACTTTGAAGTGTTCGCGCTCCCTTTGGGGGGTGTGTGGGGAAACCCCCCCATTACAGAGGAAACTACCGATTACCCCCCAAATGAGATAAAACGGCAGTTTCCACTGTAATGGGGGTTTACCTCCCCCCAGAAAGGGAGCGCAAACACTTCTTGGATTTTTTTTGTGTGTTTTTTTTTAGACTGAAGCGCAAACACTTCTAAGTTTAATGGGAGGGTTCCTCTCCCACACCCCTCATCAGAGCGCATACTGTAACTGCTTTAATCTGGCGCGCATAAGTATTGCACGCAATTGTCGGCGTGCCATTGTCGGCACGCAAATGTCCTGCGCATTTTAGTTAGTGTACCAACAAGATGCAGCGAGTCCCAGAAACCTGCAACAAGCAAGACAGAATGAAGATTGACTCATTTGAGCTTTGGTGCTGGAGAAGGATTTTAGGTGTGTTGTGGATTGCCAGAAAAACTAACAAATCAATTCTGGAAGAGACCAAACCGGCTGTGTCACTCAAAGCCCAAATGATGAAGTTACAACTGCCTTATTTTGGTCACACCATCAGAAGAGAGAGATCACTGGAGAAGGACATCATTATTTGGGAAGATCGAAGGAACTAGGCGAAGAGGGAGACACAAACTTCCAGGACATGGGAGACTTCGTTCACCAGGCGCTACAAACCCAAGCAGATACCGACAGCGTGGAAGAAATGTGGTCAACCTTGAAAACCACCATACAGGAAGCAACAAACCGCTATGTTAAATCAGTAAGCAAACGGAGTAGGAACAACAAGCCACAGTGGTTCTCTATGGAGATCTCAGACCTCATCAAAGAGAAGAAAAAAGCATTCATCTCTTACAAACAATCAGGGACACAGGACTCCAGAGTAGATTATCTGACCAAATCAAGAGCCGTCAAAGCGGCAGTTAGAGAGGCCAAATTCCGCATGGAGGAGTCTCTAGCAAAGAATATCCAGAAGGGAGATAAATCCTTCTTCAGGTATATTAGTGACAGGAAAAAGAACTCAGGTGGGATAGTACGACTCAGAAAACCAGACGGAGACCATGTGGAGACGGACTCGGAAAAGGCCCAACTGTTAAATGAATACTTCTGTTCAGTCTTCACCCGCGAGGTGCCGGGAATCGGCCCTCAACCACATACAAGGATTAAATCAGTAGACCCGTTTAGTAATTTCAAATTTACACCCAGCAGCGTCTACTGCGAGCTGTCAAAAATCAAGGTCAACAAGGCAATGGGGCCTGACAACCTACACCCTAGGGTACTCAGGGAGTTGGGAGATGTCTTGGCGGAACCACTATCCGCGCTCTTTAATCTCTCCCTTAGTACAGGTAACGTCCCGATGGACTGGAAGACGGCTAACGTCATTCCACTACACAAGAAAGGCTCCAGGGTGGATATGGCAAACTACAGACCAGTGAGTCTCACTTCAATAGTGAGCAAACTAATGGAAACCCTAATCAAACACCAAATGGATAGGATCATGGACGAGGAGAATCTGCGGGATCCCCGCCAACATGGATTTACTAAGGGGAGATCGTGCCAATCCAACCTGATCGGCTTCTTTGACTGGGTGACGAGGAAGCTGGATGTTGGTGAGTCCCTGGACATCGTCTATCTGGATTTCAGCAAAGCATTTGATAGCGTGCCACACCGCAGGTTGCTGAACAAGATGAGTTCTTTAGGTTTGGGCGACACTTTAACCAAATGGGTTGGGAACTGGCTTGGAGGTAGGCTTCAGAGGGTGATGGTGAATGGCACTCCCTCCGAGATGTCGGAGGTGATAAGTGGAGTGCCACAGGGCTCCGTCCTGGGCCCGATCTTGTTCAACATCTATATAAGAGACCTGACAGAAGGGCTTCGAGGTAAAATAACATTGTTTGCCGATGATGCCAAACTGTGCAATGTAGTGAGCAAAAGCACAACAGACAAAAAAGCAATGACAGACGATATGGTGCATGACTTACTTCTGCTGGAGCACTGGTCTAGGTCCTGGCAACTCAGTTTCAATGCCAAAAAATGCAAAGTCATGCACCTGGGAAGCCAGAATCCATGCAAGATCTACACCCTAAATGGCGAGATCCTGACAAGAACTGTAGCAGAAAGAGACTTGGGAGTGATTGTCAGGGAAGACATGAAGTTGGCAAACCAAGTGGAGCAAGCTTCATCCAAAGCAAGGCAAATCATAGGTTGCATACGCAGGAGTTTCATCAGCCGTAAACCTGAAGTCATTATGCCACTGTATAGATCCATGGTGAGACCGCACCTGGAGTACTGTGTGCAATTCTGGAGGCCGCATTACCGCAAGGATGTGCTGAGACTGGAGTCGGTCCAGAGGATGGCCACCAGGATGGTCTCGGGACTCAGGGAGCTCCCGTACGAGGAGCGGTTGGGGAATTTGCAGCTCTACTCACTCGAGGAGCGTCGAGAGAGGGGAGATATGATCGAGACATTCAAATATCTCACGGGCCGCATCAAGGTGGAAGAAGACATCTTCTTCTTCAAGGGTCCCGCGGCAACAAGGGGGCATTCGTGGAAAATTAGGGGCGGGAAACTACACAGTGACACTAGGAAGTTCTTCTTCACTGAAAGGGTGGTTGATCGCTGGAATAGTCTTCCACTTCGGGTTATTGAGGCCACCAGTGTGGCGGATTTTAAGGCCAGATGGGATAGACATGTGGGATCTATCCGCAAAGATAGATAGTGAGGATCACTAGAGTGGGCAGACTTGATGGGCCGTGGCCCTTATCTGCCGTCTATTTCTATGTTTCTATGTTTCTATGCAATCAGATGGCTTGGCACGTTGAAAACAACCATGGGGATGACGCTGGAGGACCTTACCAGACTAACACAAAACTGACTTCTTTTTAGATCCACAATTCATGAAGTCGCTAGGGCTCGAGCACAAGTCGATGGCCCCTAACAACTATTTCCCTGAAGTCTCTTTTTTTGGGGGTGTCTGGACAAGATTACAAATTCTATAGAGCAGACAGAGACTTTTACAGTATGTATAATCTTTATAGTGCTTTAGAAATCGGAAAGAGCAGACAGAGTTTGAGTTGCTATGTCCAATTTTATACTGTATTATAGAGTTTCAGTGGAATCCGTGAATCGCATAAATCAGGAATGATGTGAATTTTCAGCATGAATAGATATAAAACAGTACTATAATAATGCCCTTCCCAGCGATAGATGTTTCAGTCTCCTTGTATTTTGTATCCAATGCTGCCAAATCACATCTTAACTGACAGAAGAGATTGAAAGAAAAGGGCACAAGAAGTGAAAGTGAGGTCCCTTTTCATCAAAGGAAATTTGCCCTACAAAGAAAATACAGAGAGAGAGTTTTATCTAGGTTTAGAAAGATTTATGGATGAAAATATCTCAATTACTTTCAATAGGAAAACATTCATGGGGTGGGGGGAGCTGAACAATATTTCTAGTGGATCTACAATTATAATACCCCATATATATCTACCCCATAGATTTCCCCTAGAGCAGGGCAATAATTACAGAACTATTATACGGTAACTAATTTTCATTCGCCTACTCAATAGGTTACGTCAGTGATTGCAGAAGCTAACCTAGGATTTTCCAGTCAGCAGCCTTCCATATTCTGAGGAGAAACTGGAAACTTAGATGCCAGTACACTTGGAGGGGGATCACTAATTTTCAGTTCTGCACCTTTGACACTTCCACCAATATTTTTTTTTCCCCTCTGCAGTGTCCCTCTTCCCAGAGAAACAGAAACAGTGCTGCCATCTTCTCAGGTTATCCCTCCAGCTGAGCAGCCCCCAGCAACACAGGCAGGAGGGGGCGCAAGGAATAACTTTTCAAGATGCTTGCTCAGCAGGGAATGCACATTAGAATGCTAGACAAGAGTTTTCCCGTAATAACACTACTTGCAGGATTTCCTGGATTATTAGTCTGACCTCTGCCTTCTTGGTTGACTCTCAGCAGGCAGGAACTAACCTTCCCTAGCTGGTCCTCAGTCTACTCTTACAAGAGGATTTACTTCAGCCCCTCTAGCCATTCACTTACCTAAGTAGTAAGGGCCCTTTGGACAAAAGCTGTCTCCCTTGGGAAGCTCATTAGATTTTAATACTCAATAGCTATGTGTCTATTAGTCTGAATGCATACTGATTTAATAAATTTGTTCATTTTATTTATCTTCTACCTATCCATATAAGCTCTAGGTAGAATATGAACAACATACAAATCAAATAGACTTTGAAGCATTGACTACAATTGTTGAACACATTGATCATACTGCGAGTTCTGCCATTCTTTTACTCGTTTCCAGGGTTGTTATTGACCTGATAGGATAACACTGCCTGCAGGCAAGTTTTTGTGGATAATGATTGGGTATGTGGTGGAGTGGAGGAGTGGTCTGTTGATTAAAACTGCAGGCTGAGAGCGATGGCTCTTGTAACCTTGTGCATGCCAGTCACTTTGCTCTCTATTGCTTGGTGATAAATTCAGGGGATTCCCCTCTTTAAGAATACAGTTATGCTTCCGGGCAGAAGGCATTGGGCAATTGGGAAAAGACTACAGGTACCAGAGTGCCTTGCACTTTAGAGCTCACTGCTGGGTCAGGCAGGGAGGAGTGTTTTTGCCTAGAGTTAAATGATTCAGAGAGAACCTAGTAAGAGACATCCCAAGGGATGAGCTCCATGAGAGAGAGAAAAGGGAACTCCCAGTTTTCCTTGACGTGGGCTAGGGCAGAAGCCTGGGGAAAACTGAAGGCTGCCTCCTCAAACTAAGAGAAAGCTGAAGGGAAAGGAATAACTCATTATTGCCTGACTGAGGTAAGCCACAGTAATACAGTGGTACCTTGGAATCCGAACGCCTCAGAACTGGAACGACTTGGAATCCAAACTTTTTTTTTTCTTCATTTTTGCCCCGGAATCCGAACACTGCTTTGGAATCCAAATGTAGCTTCCTGGCTCCCCTCTGCAAATCCTTTCTGATCCTTAACATGTGCTTACCCATTAATGGCGACATCTTCAGAGGAGGAGACAGACCGCCGGCCCATCAGGAGAGTCTGATCGAAAAGTGACCCCCATACCTCGCCGAGGCCAAGATCTCCCTCAACCTGGGTGCAGATAGGATGACCTGGTCTTTGCCAGCCTTCTCTCGCCTTCCCTTCTACCCTCCCTCATCCCTGCACATCTTGCTGCGGATCGTCCTTGCTCCTTTGTGTGCCTCAGGCAGGTGAATTTTTAACACGCTTGGGGTTTCCTTCAGGATTGAGGGAAAGTGGCATTGAGCTTTGGGCATGATATGCAAAGCTTTTGATAACCCAAGTGGGGAATCTGCTGCAGGGGGCATTGATTGAAAGAAATGAAAGTGAAAACAGGAAGAAGGGGAGGGTCGGTTGAAGCGTGGGTGATTTGTATAATGATCTTCTAGGCTATGGGTGAATTTACAATAAGATCTCTCAAATTAGATTAGAAAGCTGATTGCTCTCAAAATACTATTTATGTAGCTGCTATAGAGATCTCCTGAAAATTTAAACTGTGTGTTTACTGTTAAATTTATTTGAAAATCTGGGTTTGTGGGACCAAGAAACAGATTAATCCAGTTTCCATTATTTTCAATGTGAAAAATTGTTTTGGAACTCGAACGATTTGGAACTCGAACGGGGTTCTGGAACGGATTAAGTTTGGATTCCAAGGTATCACTGTATTATTGTATTAAGTGTGAGGCAAACCAATAAAAAGAACGTTTTGTTTATGTTAAAAGTGTATGAGCAATGTGTGCTGAGTGTTCTTGATAATTCAGGCCAGCCTGCTCCACGAGGCTAGCCTGCCACACTAGAACACTCTGCCACATGCTTTAAATGCAAACCTAGACAGTAGGAGGGGGGGGGGGGGGTGGGATTCTGTAACTGGTTGCCAAAGTTAGGCACCTAGATGCAGCATGTTGAGTGCGAATTCTAGAATGGCTTCTGGATAATAAGAACTTTATTTTTATATATACCGCTATACCACAAACAGTTCAAAGCGGTTTACAGAGGAAGAGACTGTATACAGACAGCAATATTACAGAAGACTCTCAAAGTTACATTCGCATGCTAAAGTTAATCAAATTTGTCTGGAAGTGTTTTAGAAATACATCAAGGCAGAGGTGGGGTCAGAGAAATTTATCAAAGAGAGAAGTTTTGATTGACTTCCTAAAAGTTTGATAAGAGAGTGCATTTGAAATGAAGTTGGTTAAACATTTATTCCATTTGCTTGCTTGGAATGATAATTTTCTATCAAGGAATCTTTTGTAGATGGAATGGAAAAGCGAACAAGTAAGATCTACGTGTACAAGTTGTGCCTGGAAATTCGAAGTGATGAGACAAATAGATTGGGGATGAACCTGTTATGGTTTTGAAGCAAAGACAAGCAAACTTAAAGATGTCCCTTGCTTCCGTAGGCAGCCAGTGTAGTTTTTTGTTACTGTTACATGCCTATATGCCTATAAAAACTAGGTGTGCCTACTTAGGCCATGTCAATAGCAGGTTGAATGTGTGCATCTAAATGTGACATTTGAGTGTATAACATACAGTATTCTGTAAGTTATGTGCATTGATTACTGCAATTCATTATATCATGGCATAACACAAAAAGAAATCCGTAGACTACAACTGATTCAAAATACTGCTATTAAACTCATACACAAGGCAAAGAAATATGAAGACTTCACCCCACTAATCCGCGAAGCTCACTAGTTACCAGTATTGCATCGAACAACATACAAGATATTCCTACTTGCTTTCAAAATTAAACTCACCCACTCCCCAGCCTTCCTAGATAAATATCTTATCCCCTATGCCACTTCATGGGCTTTAAGGTCTACTAACCAGAATTTGCTTACTTTTCCCCCAATTAAGGAGCTCTTCTATACACGCAATACCATATTTTCTACTACAGCCCCTACATTCTGGAACGTTCTCCTGTCCGACATTCGACTTAAAAAATCCCTTGATAAATTTAAGAGAAAATTTAAAACATTTTTATTATGGGATGCATATCAAATATGAGATAGGATCATATCCCCTGCCAACTCCACTTAAGATCAGTGATGAATGAGAACCGCTTTTAAGAAGCGGCACCCCCTCCCTTTTTTTTTATCCGTCACCTCTTACCTTCCTCTTAAATTTTATTTTTATTTCGATGTATTTTTCATTGCCCCAACCCCAGTACCTCACATACCAAATTTGTCTAAGTCTCGTCAGTCACTTATGTTATATTTAAGAAATGACCTCCTTCTTTTAAAATTGTACCTTAATTTTAGTATTGTAAACCGACCAGATACTCGCTGATGGTCGGTTTATCAAATACAGAATAAACTTGGAAACTTGAATAAGTGGAAGAACATATGAACATAGGAATTGCCGCTGCTGGGTCAGACCAGTGGTCCATCATGCCCAGCAGTCTGCTCATGCGGCGGCCCTTTGGTCAAAGACCAGCACCCTAACTGAGACTAGCCCTATCAGCATACGTTCTTGTTCAGCAGGAACTTGTCTAACTTTGTCTTGAATCCCTGGAGGGTGTTTTCCCCTATGACAGACTCCGGAAGAGCGTTCCAGTTTTCTACCACTCTCTGGGTGAAGAAGAACTTCCTAACAGTTGTACGGAATCTATCCCCTTTCAACTTTAGAGAATGCCCTCTTGTTCTTCTTACCTTGGAGAGGGTGAACAACCTGTCTTTATCTACTAAGTCTATTCCCTTCAGTACCTTGAATGTTTCAATCATGTCCCCTCTGAATCTCCTCTGTTCGAGGGCGAATAGGCCCAGTTTCTCTAATCTTTCGCTGTATGGCAGCTCCTCCAACCCCTTAACCATCTTAGTCGCTCTTCTCTGGACCCTTTCGAGTACTACCGTGTCCTTCTTCATGTACGGCGACCAGTGTTGTACGCAGTACTCCAGGTTAGGGCACACCATGGCCCGGTACAGCGGCATGATAACCTTCTCAGTTCTGTTCGTGATCCCCTTCTTTATCATTCCTAGCATTCTGTTCGCTCTTTTCGCCGCCACCACACATTGCGCGGACAGCTTCATCGACTTGTCGATCAGAACTCCTAAGTCCCTTTCCTGGGAGGTCTTCCAAGTACCGCCCCAGACATCCTGTATTCGTGCATGAGATTTTTGTTACCGACATGCGTATACCCTGCCTAAGCCCCTACACGTGTACACCCCTTTCATTTATATGCTAAGTGAGTTGGGCACCTTAATTATATAATAGCACTGATGCTCACACTCAGCTATCACTTATGTGTGCAAATGTACATTCACTTTTGTAAGTGCTAGTATTCTATAATTATAGATTGCCAATGGTACTTACATTTAAGTGCTAAATTTATAGCATGAAGATGGTGTATCTTCTCAGAGGGAGGGACCTGTCTATTGTATTAGAATCATAACAACTTAAGAACATAAGAATAAGTTTCAAGTTTTATTTATATTTGATTAATCGCTTAATTAAAATTATTTCTAAGCGAATTACAATGTATAAAAGTAACATATGATTAAACATAATACTAAAATAGGAAATAACATATAAGATATTATAAAACTAACAATTTATACAATAAATACAATTTAAAAAAAAATAAAATAAAATAGTCTTACTGAGTCAGACCAATGGTCCATCAAGCCCAATAGCCCGTTCTCACGGTGGCCAATTCAGGTCCCTAGTACCTGGCCAAACCCCAAAGAGTAGTAACATTCCATGCTACCGATCCAGGGCAAGCAGTGGCTTGCCCCATGTCTTTCTCAATAACAGACTATGGACTTTTCCTCCAGGAAATTGTCCAGACCCTGCTTAAAAGCAGTTACGCTATCCGCTCTTGTCACAACCTCTGGCAATGCATTCCAGAACTTAACTATTCTCTGAGTGAAAAAAATATTTCCTCCTATTGGTTTTAAAAGTATTTCCCTGTAACTTCAACCGTGAGCTTGGATTTTAAAAAGCAAGTTAGCAAATTGCTTCACCCTGAGGTACAAGACATTGCAATTTTAAAAAACTCACAATTGTATTCCCCTGATCCTCCATGCCCCTATTCCGTGCCACGGGCCTCAAGACCTATTCGCTCACTTGAGCTCGCTTCCCCTTAACCGCTCATCCCCTGATGATCCTAGGGGGTTAGGCATGGACCATGGCACCCCCCTTATAGGGTCATCTGACCCACACTCAACTGAGCTGACTGCCAAATACCCGCTCATCTTCCGATGATCCAAAACCTCGTAGCTTGGGTTACTGCCACATGCCTGTAACTTATAGTTTCTCCCCCACACTCAAAAACAAAGCTGCGACCCCAGGAATCCTGACAATTCCAACTAACCCCATCAACCAGCGCAGCAGATAATCATCCTCCAGGCACTCTCCCACCCAAAGCACCCACATCCAAACCCAACACTAACCACTGCCAACTCGTAGACAGCTCCACACCCATACCTCAACCAGAGGCCCCCGAATGACTCCCGAACCCCCAGGGCAAGGAACAAACACTGATCAGCTAAATATGGCCTATGGATGCCCAAGTACCCACAGTCTAAAAGGAAGCGGCCATTCCCTTACATCCCAAGCTATGACTACTGTCCTGCTGCGTAACTAAACCACATCCCCGAAGAGCATATGGGCATATGGAGAACAAAAAGAAAGCCCTACGATCATCCCCTACCTCGTAAAGGAACCAGCCGTCAATGAGTGCTACGATGAATGACAGCCTCCCAAACCCAGCAGCAAAGTGGCATCCAACCTGAAGATAGAGGCCTTGTACCCCGCCCCTTGAGGATGACTGGGGCACTCGGCAAGCCATGATCACCACAGCAATGCAGGGACCGACCACAGCCGCACCCAAAACACCCACTACCACCAGGCTACTTCCGCTGTGTCACGAACCACCATGCAATCCAGCAGGAACACACCTTCCCCATTAACACCACGCTGTGAAACCAGGGCCCACCCCCGAGACCACTCACCCACGCAGTCGTAGAACCACTCCAGTCCCACAGCAAGACAATCAACTGGAAAGGAGGGAAGGGTACTGCAACCTGCGGTGCCATTACAGCAACCATGCAACTCACTTCTGCCTCCCGTGGGCCCCCACCCCCCAGAACCACCAAGATACCACCAGATCAAGCCAGCCAACAGGACGGGGGTGGGGGGTGGGTGCAAGGGTGCTGCAACCTGCGGCGCCATTACAGCAACCACACAACCCGCTCCCACCTCCTACAGGCCCCCACTCCCCCAAACCACCAAGATACCACCAGACCAAGCCAGTCACCAAGAAGGGGGAGAAGGGTGCTGCAACCACAGCACCATTACAGCAAAAACACACCCTGCTCCTGCCTCCCACGGGCCCCACCTCCCAGGACCACCAAAATACTGCCAGACTACCTGGCCCGGCCCAAAGCCACTGCTGCAGAACATCCCCCAGTTATGCGGCATGCCATAGAATTGGGGGGAGGCTGCAGACTGGTGGTGCCCTGACAGCAACCACGCAGTCCACTCTAGCCACCTTCAGGCCCCCCAGCACTGCCATGTCCTGCCCCCCCAGATCACCAAGATACCACAGGACCACCTGGTCCTGCCCACAACCACCGCAGACTAGCCCCCAGTTCTTTAGCATACCACCAAACGGGGGAAGGGGGTGGCGCTGACCGGTGACACCCTGATAGCAGCCACACAGCCCGCTCCAGTCACCAGCGTGCATCTCACACAGCCTGATGCCCATCCAAGAAAACCAGCAGAACCAGCCAGTCCTGCCTCAAGAGCCACATTTCATAGCCGCGGAACATCCCCCAGTTCTGCGATCTGTCGGCAAAGGGCATGCCGTTGACCCATGGCGCCTTGGCAGCAGCCACCATGCCCCACCTCCAGTCCTGGACTGCAGAGGAAATGACGCCCTCCGCAGCAACCACTCTGTCTCCCATCTGCATCCATCGCTCGGGCTGGTCAAATGCACCAATAACCTCCGGCACTGAAGCGCTCTGGGCCCATCCCTCGGCACCCGCCAGCAACCCCCACTGCATGCTCCAGTCCTGAAGAAAATAGCAACAACAAGCAAGCAGGGACCCCTGTAGCAGACCCAGACTACAATCACCCACAGCCCTGCCCAGCACCACCTGCCATACCCCCTGCCCCTGTTGAGCCCAATCCACCTCCCTCATCCCAGACTACACTGAGGCAGCAAGTGCTCTCCAGGGATATTGCCCTGTGAAGGCCAACCTCGGACCTCCCCGGGGCGTCTCCTCACCTATGTGCAGCAACTGCTATGGGTAGGCCACCCTGTGTGACTGCCCTACCTCCTGCCATGCCTACTGCATTTCCCACCAATGTCTCCCGAACACCCATCCCTGCACAAAGGGAACGCGAGGCACCCGCTACAAGGCTCGCCCCAATAGCATGCTGTGATAATGCCCTGTCCCAGAGTGCCCACACCTGGGGAACCTCCGCAGGGGCTCAACCCGCTGCACCAGAGGCACCCTCTCAACCACCAAGTGCCCACGCACACCCCGCACATGTGCGGGCCCTCGCTGCACAAGTGAGCATCGCTGAGAGAATGCCCAGAATGCTGATGATGGCGTCCAACCCGCACAACAACGCTGGCCCCATGCACCGCCTAGAGCCTGAGGCTGGGTTGAACAGCGGCTCACCGCCAACACCACCGCAGTCGGGGAGCCCAAGACTGGTGCTGCACTACTATACAACGCCTGGACAAGCGCCCACAGCCATCCCACGAGCCCCTTGCGGGACCAGCGAAAGCAGAAGCCCAGGCTGAATGGCAATAGCTCACCTGACAGAAGTAGCATATGCTGCTGCTTCCCCGTTGAAAGTTGCCTCTGAGAGACAGGGATGCACACTGTTCCTTGGAGGCATGCAACCTATAAACTCCTTCCCATCATGCCCTGCCTTCCCTTGTACAACCAATCCATTTCCGGTGGGAAACCAAGTCCCTCCTTTCTACCTCCGACCCACTCTTACCCAACTACCTCCCCCATACCCTTGCAAACTGTCTCAGCATGGGTGACTACTTGGGCCATCCAGCCCATTGTTATAGACACCATACAGACTAGCTCTTGGGCTCTTTTTTATCTCCCTCCAATCTACCCACCTTGAACCAACTAGGAGACTAGACTAGAAATTTAATTAGAACATGTGATTTGTTTGTTTATTCATGTATATCCCATTACAAACTTTCATACAGAACTATAACATTACATCAACAATGCAATTACGTCAACAATAAATACTCCCATAATACAAAACAAGAAGTGCAAACCATGAAATACATAGGTGACCAGCACCTTATTGTCATCTTCTCCTTTTCATTAATAACACAGTCTCAAACCTTATATTTCATCTAGTAGAAAAGATGCCACTTCATCAATTTTTTTTAAAGCTCTGTATATTCTGCTGCCGTTGAATATACTCAGGAAGATTATTCCATTCCCTAGACCCTATACAATGGAATATACTGTCCCTAGACACTGTCAATTTCAGCTGCCTCACAGTTGGAATTTGTAGCTCCAATTGTTAAACATAGAAACATAGAAAGTGACGGCAGATAAGGGCCATGGCCCATCCAGTCTGCCCACACCAATGACCCTCCCTTACCTCTCTCTGTGAAGAGATCCCACGTGTTGATCCCATTTAGTCTTAAAATCAGGCACGCTGCTGGCCTCAATTACCTGTAGTGGAAGACTATTCCATCGATCCACCACCCTCTCGGTGAAGAAGTACTTCCTGGTGTCGCTATGCAATTTCCCGCCCCTGATTTTCCACGGATGCCCTCGTGTTGTTGTGGGACCTTTGAAAAAGAAGATATCCTCCTCAACCTCGATACGGCGCGTGAGGTATTTGAACGTCTCGATCATGTCTCCCCTCTCCCTGCGTTCCTCTAGTGTGTAGAGCTGCAATTTATTCAGCCGTTCCTCATACGGCAGTTCCCTGAGTCCTGAGACCATCTGGGTGGCCATTCGCTGGACCGACTCAAGTCTCAGCACATCTTTGCGGTAATGTGGCCTCCAGAATTGTACACAGTATTCCAGATGGGGTCTCACCATCTATATATATAAAATCGGAGGTATGTATCTGTGTATGTATGTGTGTGTGTATGTGCCGCGATCATGCAAAAACGGCTTGACCGATTTGAATGAAACTTGGTATGCAGATCCCTCACTACCTGGGGTGATATGTTCTGGGGGTCTCGCGGCCCACCTGCACACGTGGGCGGAGCTACAAACAGAAAATCAGATTTCACCCATTCATGTCAATGGAAAAAATGTAAAAAGCTCCCATTCTCACAGTAATTCAAAAACGGCTTGACCGATTTGAACGAAACTTGGTATGCAGATCCCTCACTACCTGGGGTGATATGTTCTGGGGGTCTCACGGCCCACCTGCACACTTGGGCGGAGCTACAAACAGAAAATCAGATTTCACCCATTCATGTCAATGGAAAAAATGTAAAAAGCTGCCATTCTCACAGTAATTCCAACTATAAAACACTTTCTATGACACTATAACCACTAGGGACATCGTTTCTATTCTACCACAGACACCATACATATAGAGTTTGTATGTTCTAACTGTGTTTGTAACTGTTTCCTTCATGCACCCCAGTTCATAATGTTATTACATTACATGAGTACTCACATATGCTGAACTAGGAACACAGGTTCCATTCTGAACCGGGAAAAAACTGCATGGAGTTTCTTTTCAACCTGAGTTTCCACATATTGAGTTGTTTAAATCAATACTGAAACTTTTGGATGCCACTTATTCCAACAGATCTTCCTTTTCAGTTTAAGAGATTGCAAATTCCAGTGAGACTTGCATTCTCTATCACAATCAACAAATCTCAGGGACAGACTATTACATACTGTGGAGTGGATTTAAGATCCTCCTGTTTTTCCCATGGACAACTCTATGTTGCTTGCTCAAGGGTGGGTTCACCCAAGAATTTATATGTTCTTGCTCCTGGAGGTGAAACTAAAAATGTTGTTTATAATCAAGTTTTGTGTTAGTTGTATTGTATTCATTTTGTCAAATATTTCACATTATAATTTGAATATTGTACTTTTTATAAAGCTGTAAAAAAATAATTTCATTCACCAATATAAAGTATCTTTATTTGAATCCATTTACTGTGTTATTGCTATAATTAAATACCCGTGCAACGCCGGGGCATCAGCTAGTGGACCTATATAATGGCATTATGACTTCGAGCTTACGGCTGACGAAACTCCTGCGTATACAACCTATGATTTGTCTGGCCTTTGATGAAGCTTTCTCCACTTGATTAGCAGTCTTCATGTCCTCACTGATGATCACCCCTAAGTCTTGTTCTGCTACATATGGCAGAATGCTCTCAATGATTGGCTCTTAGAAACACAGGGATTGATATTCAGCTAGCAGCACTCAGCATTTTGCCTAGGAATTCAATGCTGGGCCATGTCTAGGCTTCAACATTGGATTTCTGGGTTTGTGGTGCTGGCTAAAACATATGTAGCTGGTTAAGTGTGATATTCAGAATAGAGAATGACACGAGGATGGATTCCTGTGATAAATTCGTAGGACCGGGAAACTTTGCTGCCTGGAACAAGGCCTTCTACCACCCCGCAGGAGCGATAAAAAGCTCTCCTCTCTATCTCTCCACCCCCAATTCTAGATTTGAGACTAACTCTTACCCTCTCTCCCCTTGTATCCCACTTACCGACAAAATGTATCTTTACTGTAAACCGCTTTGAACTTCACGGTATAGCGGTATATAAGAAATAAATTATTATTATTATTCCCACAGCATCAGGGTCATAAGAACATAAGAATTGCCGCTGCTGGGTCAGACCAGTGGTCCATTGTGCCTAGCAGTCTGCTCACGCGGCAGCCCTTAGGTCAAAGACCAGTGCCTTACCTGCGTACGTTCTGGTTCAGCAGGAACTTGTATAATTTTATCTTGAATCCCTGGAGGGTGTTTTCCCCTATAATAGCCTCTGGAAGAGCGTTCCAGTTTTCCTCCACTCTCTGGGTGAAGAAGAACTTCCTTACATTTGTACGGAATCTATCCCTTTTTAACTTTAGAGAGTGCCCTCTCGTTCTCTCTACCTTGGAGAGGATGAACAACCTGCCTCTATCTACTAAGTCTATTCCCTTCATTATCTTGAATGTTTCGATCATGTCTCCTCTTTTCAAGGGAGAAGAGGCCTAGTTTCTCTAATCTCTCACTGTACATCAACTCCTCCAGCCCCTTAACCATTTTAATCACTCTTCTCTGGACCCTTTCGAGCAGTACCGTGTCCTTCTTCATGCATGGCAACCAGTGTTGGATGCAGTATTCCAAGTGGGGGCATACCTTGGCCCGGTACAGCGGCATGATAACCTTCTCCGATCTGCTCGTGATCTCCTTCTTAATTATTCCTAGCATTCTGTTTGCCCTTTTCGCAGCTGCCACTCATTGCGCGGACGACTTCATCGACTTGTCAACCAGTACTCCCAAGTCTCTTTCCTATGGGAGCCTCTCCGAGTACCGCATCAGACATCCTGTATTCGTGTATAAGCTTTTTGTTACCGACATGCATCACCTTACACTTATCCACGTTAAACCTCATTTGCCATGTCACGGCCCATTTCTCGAGCGTGTTTATGTCATGTTGCAGGTCTTCGCAATCCTTCTGTATCTTCATTACTCTGGATAATTTT
This sequence comes from Geotrypetes seraphini, assembly GCF_902459505.1. Lineage (NCBI taxonomy): Eukaryota > Metazoa > Chordata > Amphibia > Gymnophiona > Dermophiidae > Geotrypetes > Geotrypetes seraphini. The sequence continues at coordinate 476,756,173 of NC_047084.1, forward strand.
GTATTGTCTGAAAACTTAATCACTTTGCTCATCGTACCAATTTCCAGGTCGTTTATAAATATGTTGAAGAGCACGGGTCCAAGCACCAAACCCTGCGGCACTCCACTCGTGACGCTTTTCCATTCAGAGTATTGTCCATTTACCCCCACTTTCTGTTTCTTATTCGCCAACCAGCTTTTAATCCACATGAGTATTTCACCCTCGATTGTATGGCTAGAAATTTTTTGAAGCAGTCGTTCATGTGGGACCTTGTCAAACGCCTTCTGAAAATCCAGATATACAATGTCGACCAGCTTGCCCTTGTCTATCTGCCTGTTTACTTCCTCGAAGAAGTGCAGCAAGAACTTCCCTTGCTGAAGCCGTTCTGGCTGGTCCTCATCAGTTTGTGTCTGTCAAGGTGATCAATGATGTGGTCCTTTATCAGCGCCTCTACCATCTTTCCTGGTACCGAGGTCAGACTCACCAGTCTATAGTTTCAAGGATCTCCCCTTGAACCTTTCTTGAAGATCGGCGTGACATTCGCCACTTTCCAGTCTTCCGTAATCCTTCTCGATTTGATAGGCAGATTGGCTATCAGATCCTTGATTTCTCTCAGATGGATGCCATCCGGTCCCAGGAATTTAAGCCTATCAATCTGCCTGCATACCTCTTCTAGACTGACCGTCAACCCTGTCAGTTTCCAATCCTCATTTCCTGCGTATAGCCTATCAGCCTCTGATATGTTGTGTATATCCTCTTCAGTAAATATAGATGCAAAAAATGTGTTTAGTTTGTCAGCGATGGCTTTGTCCTCCTTTAGCACTCCCTTTAATCTATGGTCATCCAACAGCCCCACCGTTTCCTTCGTGGGTCATTTCCCCTTAATATATCGAAAGAACAGCTTGAAGTTTTTCACCTCCTTGGCTATTTTTTCCTCATAGACTCTGGTACAGTGATAGTGGCAGTGGCAACATCCCCCCCTCTCAACAGGTCAACATCTCCTCCCCAGCTCCCCTCACACCTACATTACCTGAAAGAGCCTGCTGTGCCACAATGAAAAATCTTCAAAGGCCTGTTCTGATACTTTTCTTCTGCCGATGAGTTCCTGTTTGATGTAACAGGCTATTTGTCATCTGTGTCAGTCCCTAGAACTTTATCGGTTGCCAGCTGTGATTTCCCCTCCCCTGAAGACATACGTGGCTCTGTGGGGGCTGTGGGTCTTCAGGCTCTAATACAGTCTGACTGGCAGACAGAAGAAATAAACATCTGATGATTTTTTTTGTATGCTTGTTATAGGCATAAGTCTCCACCACTTTCCAGCCCTTTTGTGAGTTGAAGCAGGTACAACACCAGCACCACAGTGAGTACTGCCCATTATTGTATATGGAGCAAATTGGGGGAGGGGAGAGGGTTACCATATGGCTCCAGAAAAAAGAGGACAGATTGAGATATCCGGGTTTTACTTCCATTGAAAGAAATGGAAGTAAGGAGGATTGATAAGAGATATTGAAAGCTATGGAAGTAAAACCTAGATATATTAATCCATCCTCATTTTTCTGGAGCCATATGGTAATCCTGGAGGGAGGGAGTCCTTAAATTGCTGTTTTTGGGGTTTTTTTGGGGCTTGCATTCATGTTCCCCACCTCCAAAAACCCCTTTTCCATATTGTTTGAACTTTTATATGGTCCACTAGGCTGTGTTTTGGTGCCAAAAAGTTGCCACAGTGACCATCTTGGATTTTCCGATCTGGTTTTAAAAGCCTTTGTTTGCCTCAAAAACTCAATTTTGTTTAAAATCAATAGATATGGACTCCTCAGGCTGTTTAACTTCTGATTCATGCCAGATTGTGCTGGATGGCCAGCTGAGGAGTGTCCTTGTACCACATGCTGCAAAGCACATGAAGGTGCAGAAGCTTTGAGCTTAGCCTCCTCTAGTCCCTGGGGTGATGAAGTTGCAGGTGGTTTGTTTTATGGGGAAATCTCCCCCCTAGAGCCTTTGGACAGTGACTCAGTATCTTCGGCAAAGTGCAGATGCACGGACATCTTTGGGCCCACAAGGAGACAAGGGGAGTCTCTGCAGGTTTCCCCAGGTCACACTATTAAACCCCCCTATAGTAAAGATAAAGACCCAAATGGTCCATCCAGTCTCCCTAACCGTACACTCTCTTTAAAGTAATGATTTAATTTAAATTGTCCTTTTTCTTAGATTTCCACTAGCTCCAGATTTTCAAGAGCTGTTTGTCCCATCTAAGATGGATTTGCTGATGGTGCAGGTGACCAAACGTACCTTTCTACCCAGCAAAAGTGGAGTAATTTTAAAGGATGTGCAGGACTGTAGAGTGAATTTGGTCCTAAAACATAACATAACTTTAGTCTTCTTTATCGCCATAACCAAACGATTTCTACGCGGTTTCGACAATTTGAGGCTTTGGCTCTGAAGCTGAAGGCAGCAACAGCGGTTTCCTTTGTCGCATGCACCTGTCATACTATTCTGCATCAGATTTTGAAAGCAGAAGAGAATGCCTACCCCCAGTTACTAATTTTGGGGGTGGATTATGTAGTAGATGCTCTCTATGACATGTTCAGGGTCATGATCAAAGTCTCTGCTTATTCCGTCACCACCCGTAGGATCCTCTGGATCAGGCAACAGGCTGGAGATTTTGCTTCTAAAATTACTTCGAGTAGACTACCTTTCAAGGGTCATAAGCTCTTTGGCAAGGATTGGAATGATCTTATGGCCAGTGTGGCAGATTGTCATCTTAAGTCTTTGCCAGACAGTAGACCATGTGCCCTAGGGGGTGGATCATGGTTATTTTCATGGTTCTTGACAGTTTTGTCATAACTGAATGGGGACCTCTTCTCAGAGATTGTTTCAGGGTTCTCGATAGGGGTTTAGAGGCTCCAGTCAAGCTTAACCCTTAAGTTCATGCACTGCAGCAGCTTTCAAGAAGTCACAATGGTGCCAGGCTTATAGCCAAGCTCCCTAAGACAGGAGGGAGGTTATCAGCTCACTGTGAGGCCTGGTCGAGAATTTGCTCGGATCAGTGGTTTCTGGACATCATTCGAGAGAACTACAAGTTTGGATTCTTTCACCCTCTGCTGAACTTTTTTGTGGACTCTCCGGCCGGATGTCCAGAATAAGCGATCAGGTTCCGAGTGAGGGTGAAGCATCTGTTGGATATTCAAGCTGTAGAACTGGTTCCAGCAGAAGAATGGGTTTGCGCAGATACTCTATACACTTTATTGTGCCCAAGAAAGACCATTTCTGGATCTGAGGTCTGTCAGTGTGGCTCTGAAAATGCCCTGGTTCCAGATGGAGACTGTTCGGTTATTGCCTCAGCGATGCTGGGAGAATTTCTCACCTCTCTGGATTTGGCGGATGCTTTCTTGCATATTCCTATTTTTCCGGCACATAGGAAGTTTCTGAGCTTCCATGTGCTGGAGAGACATTTCCAATTCTCGGCACTCCCATTCGATCTGGCAACAGTGCCTCGCACCTTTACCAAGGTGATAGTCATTGCAGCAGCACACTTGAACAAGACAGGGATTGAGGTACATCCATACTTAGATGACTGGTTGATATGAGTACCTCCAAGGACAGCAGCGACAGAGCGGTGGCACAAGTTGTTCAACTACTTCAAAATCTAGGTTGGATCATCAATTTTTGGAAGAGCCATCTGGAGCCACCAAAATCCTTAGAGTATCTAGGGATCCGCTTCAACATGGTGGAAAACTGTGTTTTTCTTCCAGAGTCAAGCAAACTGATATTATGAAGCCAGATTTTGGGAGATCTTGGCGATGTCAGCACCTACTGCTTGGCACTATCTTCAGGTGCTGGGGTCAATGGTAGCCATAGAGGTTGTTCCTTAGGTGAAAGCTCACCTATGCCATCTTCAGGAAGTGCTGTTGTCCCATTGGTCCCCACAGAATGATTCCCTTAGGATGCTGCTGACCTGGACGGTGGAAGCTCCATGAAGTTTGCTTTGGTTGCTTCAGCCTGAGTCACTGTTGAAAGGCTTGCCTCTCTTTATCTCCTCCTGGGTGATCCTGACGACAGTTGCATGGTCATTGCGATGGTCATGCGGTTCCTGAAAAAAAATTTGCCCAAGTCCCAAAAGCCCAAAACAAGACCTTTTAGGCATGGGAGGGACCAGTCCTTTGCCTAAAACCACGATTCTCTAACCGGCATCTGTCATAAGCACAGGTTAGAGAATCATGGAACTGTCCACCCCCCACCCCCCCACAATTATCATGGTAGGAGGGATGGCCAGTCCCTCCTGCCCACATCCGCCGTGACCTCCCTGCAATGATTGAGGCAGGTGGGATGCCCAGCACCTCATACCTGCACTCGCTACGACCCCTCCGCAATGATCACGGCAGGAGAGATGCACAGTCTCTCCTGCCAGACACCCCCCCCAAACCCCCAAAGTTTGTTGGCAGGAGAGATGCTCCACGTGAAAAAAAAAGGGATCCATATTTCAGGAAATCTCAGTTCTCCTTGTTCTGATTAAGCTTTCACAAGGTGCATTTCATTTCATGGTTTGTCGATGCATTGTGCAAGGTGCATTACGGGATATGTTTTTTAGCCCCAGAGTCCAAAGCTTGTGTTATATGGGGGGAAACAGCAGTAAATGGTAGCAGATTTCTTACTACACTTGACACTTGAAATACGACTATGCGCTTAATCTGCTGCCTGTGGTTCTCGCCGTGGTATCCATTGCTTCCACTTGTCAGTTCCTGCATTCTGAATTTCTTGACACCAGGAGAAGATGAAATAAAAGCTCCACAAACCTGTGCTGTGTCTAAATGTGATATCCCAGTTCAAAGAACCAGACTTTGGTTACTGGCAAATATATTATTAATGGCCATCAAATGCTTTTGATTATGAGGAACAGTTTCATGGGTCTGAGATGACAGGCAACATTTTTTTTGTCTTTCAGTGACCGCAGTTCATGCCTAAAGATTTAAATCACAGCATTGACTATTTGTTTTCCTTATGTGTCCCCCCTCTCCCCCACTCGTTCTCTCATTCTCTCTTATTAGACACATCAACATAAAGGAGACAAGGGATGTTAGATTAAGTGGTCAGTATTCAAAGGCATTTATCCAGTTAAGAGCAGTTCCTACACAGATAAATGCTGGTGAGAAGGATTTTCAGCAATACTAATCATAACAGTGCCCAAAATCATCAGAATAAAATCAAATTCTCTTTAAGTGAAAAAGTGTAATAAAACACTATCATTTATCTGCTGCAAAATAGTAACATGGCATGTTTATTGGAGGGCAGTTCTATAACCTAGTACCCCCTTTAGGTGCCCCAATGCCATAACATAACATAACTTTATTCTTCTTTATCGCCACAACCAAACGATTTCTACGCGGTTTCGACACCACCCGTAGGATCCTCTGGATCAGGCAACAGGCTGGAGATTTTGCTTCTAAAATTACTTTGAGTAGACTACCTTTCAAGGGTCATAAGCTCTTTGGCAAGGATTGGAATGATTTTATGGCCAGTGTGGCAGATTGTCATCTTAAGTCTTTGCCAGACAGTAGACCATGTGCCCTAAGGGGTTCAAACACCCAAACACCCTCCACCTTCCAGTGTTTACTGGGGTATGCATATCATCACTAATTTGCTGCTAAACCTATATTAAATTTTAAGAACCATGCTGATTTGAATAATATCAAGACTGCTATAAAGAAAACTGCACTTAACTTTCACCCGAGACAGACGGGAGCCCAGCCTTTTCGCTGATACTTGCTTCGTCAGGGGTTTAGAAAGCTTAAGCAGTCATATTTTCTCATATGTATTAGCTGCAAATGCCCAAACTATCTGAGCACTTTAAAGAAACACTTGAGCACTTTTAAGCTTACAATCCAGCACCTTGAAGCTTTTTGTTTGATTCAACTTCAAGAAAACGAAGCTAAGTACAAAAAGTTATAGTTATAGTGTGCAGTTCTTTAATACTGTTTGCTAATGTTATTACACCAAATATGTGGTATTTATAAGTACAATATGATATATAAACAATAGGAAATAAATCGTGAGAGTTTAAAGGGATCAATGATAGCTTGCATTAAGGCTATATTGACTAGATTAAGGTCTAAGGTCACAAATAGCTGCAAGCACTTGAGGCATCCCTTCTCCAATAACAGATGATATACCAGAGTGTTGTGTGAAATAATAACTTGTAGAAGAGGATTACTCTCAAGCACAGTCCATCCTGTCGGACATTACCCACTAAAATGTACATCCTATATTTTTGCTCTGCAAATTGTATTTCTATACTATTGCCTCTTAAGGTCTCTGCTCTCTGTATTTCCTCTGAATATCTGCTTATTGTATTTCGCTGAATGTCCAGCTCTCTTGATTGTAAACCGCCTAGAAGTCGCAAGATTGTGGCGGTATAGAAGAATAAAGTTATTATTATTATTATCTATTCTATATATACTTTTTGAGTAATTAGTCGCAAACTATTTGACTGCCATATTTTTCATGGCTTCCATTGTAATGGGCTTGTTGCATTATTAGAAACTTTCTGTCTTATGCCTCAGAGATATCGGGTGACTGGGTCTCTACATACTTGTTTCAGTGTTACCATCATTATTGAATCTGTATTTGAGCAAGCAGCGTTCCGAGAAGTTGTGTATTTGAAGGGCACATATAATTTACATTTTTCTGTGGATGTAAGCATAGCATGTTTGCCTGCCCATGTTCTTTCATTTATGCATTATGTTACTTATGCATGTCCTTACAGAATAAAGCTTAGTCGCTTTGCTGACATTTAAAGGGCCATGTTCAAAAAGGACGTTTTGGGTGGTTCCCGCAAGACATCCAAATTCGGAGGTTCAAAAATGTTCATTTGTGAAAGGCGAACTACTAGATGTTCAAAACCTTTATGTGAAAATCATCAACTTGGATGTCTTGGCAGACAGGATGCCCAAAGGATGGCCTAACTTTATACCCCATTTTTTATCACAGAAATGTCCAAGTACAAAACGTCCAAACCCAGACCATTTGAACATGGGAGGGGCCAGCATTGTAATGGACTGGCCACAAAGACATTCCAATAGAGCAATGGGTCACCTTAGAGAGCACTGCTATGAACTTCACATAAAGGTGGAATATAAGTAATAATCTATATACTATATATATCTCAAAATAACTCCCTTATAACATATGGTGAGACTCTCAAAACTTCCTGAAAACCTACTATAACCATCTATCTACCACCCCAATAGCCTTTATGGCTACAGGTGGTACCTACTGTATTCAGTATACTTGAATATAAACCAAGGGTTGGCTCGAATATAAACCAAGGTTAGAAATTTGGGTTGTCATGGTGAGTCAATCTATAAACACTGTTCATCTTCCCTCCCCATCAGCTATCTTAGAAATCACTAAACATAATACAAATATCTGTGATGCATATATCACAACAAGGCCCCTACATAGGAAAACATAACTACAAACAGCCACAAACTTAAATAAATGTAGACAAAAATCAAACTTAAACCTGAAGTAGTTCAACACCAGAGAAAGAGAAACAACACTCTACATCTTGGAATATAAAAGGAAAGCAGTACAAATTTACAGTAAAACTGCATTTTCTGTTCATGAAATTTAAAAATAATAAAATTTATTTTTTTTCTACCTATGTTGTCTGGCCATTTTATTAATGTTTATCCCAGTTTCTGCTTTCTTCTGTCTTTTCTAAATTTTCTTTCCAGGGCTCTATCTGCCTCTTCTCTCCTTCCTGTCTTCTCTTACATCCATCTCTGACTTTAAACTTTTCTTTTCAGTTTTTCTTCATTTATTTTTCTGCATCGCTCTCTGTTTCTATTTCTCCAGGTTTTTGCTAACCATTCCCTCTCTTCCCCTTCCAGCATCTTCTCTTTCTCTCTCTTTCTCTTCATTCTCTTGCCTCTCCATCCAGTATACTCTCTCCCCTTTTTCCTCCAACACCTCATCTCTCTCTTTCTCCCTCCACCCAGTGGTGTAGTAAGGGGGTACAGGGTGCCCAAGGCGTGGTCATCCTAAGGACGTGGTGGCACCCCTCCTTCACTTTGCCCTCCCTGCTTGCTTACCCGCCCACTTTCCCACTCGCTCCCCGCGCATATCCCTTGCCTTCCCTCATACCTTTTTGGTACTCTTTCTCACATTACTTCCAAGACCCTTGCCTAGGACGTGACGTTCGAAAGAAAGCCAAAAAGTATGGGCCACCGCCCAGGGCACCCCTCACCTTTACTAGGCTACTGCCTCCACCTACATCTAATATCTCTCTCCATCACATTTTATCCTTTGCTTCTTCCAACAGAGTCGTGGGTCAGGGGTAGGCCTGACATACGAGGCAGGCACCTGATTCTCCTGCCGGGGACTGCGGTGGTCCTCCATGCTGTTTGCCAGCCTCCATTCCACTTGCCAAATCACTATAAGCTTTGCTGATCTTGATCCTGCCCCTCAAAATCAGGACATAACTTCACAGGGGGGTGAGATCGAGACCAGCAGAGCCTTTAGCGATTTGGCAAGAAGGAAGGCTCCCATTAGCTTCATTATTGCCAGCCAGTTTAGCAGGACCGGGGCGGGACCAAAGGCAGGGCTGCTCACAACCGCTGACTCCTCCCTTCCCCCTCCTCCCAGCTGCTAGCAAACACATGGAGGACTGCTGTGGCCGCCGCTGAGAGGAATCAGCTGACTGCCTCACATGTCAGGCCTGCCCCTGACCCATAACTCCATTCCCCAACGCCCAGTAAGCTTAAATTTGGATATTTTTTTAAAACTATGGTAGCAGACTCAAAAATAAACAGAACCCTCCGTTTTTTGGCCCCAAAATCTCAGTTTATATTCAAGTATATATGGTATATGGCAGTAGAGTAGGGTTTTGGTGGGCTCACACTCTCCACCGTAAATGTAGTTTTTAGAGTGGCTTATGGGCCTGGATACTCCTCTCTATGGTTCACTAGCTCACCCACCTGCTACTTAAGACACTGTGTGTTAAAAACATAAGCACATAAGAATTGCCGCTGCTGGGTCAGACCAGTGGTCCGTCGTGCCCAGCAGTCCGCTCACGCGGTGGCCCACAGGTCAAAGACATGTGCCCTAACCGAGACCAGCCCTACCTGCGTTCGTTCTGGTTCAGCAGGAACTTGTCCAACCTTGTCTTGAATCCCTGGAGGGTGTTTTCCTTTATAACATACTCCGGAAGAGCATTCCAGTTCTCTACCACTCTCTGGGTGAAGAAGAATTTCCTTACGTTTGTACGGAATCCATCCCCTTTTAACTTTAGAGAGTGCCCTCTCGTTCTCTCTACCTTGGAGAGGGTGAACAACCTGTCTTTATCTACTAAGTCTATTCCCTTCATTATCTTGAATGTTTCGATCATGTTGCTTTACTAGGCTTTCCTATACCAAGTGCTGCTGATCTAGAGGCAGGTATATACTGTTTCATTCTGACCTATGTGGGGTGGGAGGGGGTTAGTGATCACTAGGGGAGTATGGGAGTGGAGTCATTACTGGGTCAGACCAATGGTCCATCTAGCCCAGTAGCCTGTCTTCAGGGTGACCAATCCAGGTAATAATGCCACTGTATAAATTTCTGGTGAGGCACTATTTGGAATACTGTGTGCAATTCTGAAGCTTGCATCTTCAAAAAGATATAAATAGGATCAAGTTGGTCCAGAGGGCTGCTACAAAATTGGTTAGTGGTCTTTGTCTTAAAGCGTATGGGAGACAGGCTTAGAGACCTCAATATGTATACTCTGGAAGAAAGGCGGGAGAGAGGGGATATTATATAGAGGTTTAAATGTCTCTGTGGCATTAATATACAGGAGATGAGTTTTTTTTTAAATGAACAACTCCAGAATAAGAGGACTTAGAATGAAGTTAAGAAGTGATAGGCTCAGGATTAATATAACAGAAATGGTGGTAGATGCATGGAAAAGTCTCCCAGTTGGGGTGGTGGAGACAAAGACTGTGTCTAAATTCAAGAAAGTGTGGGACAGGCATGTGGGATCTCTTAGGGCAGTGATTCCCAACCCTGTCCTGGAGGAACACCAGGCCAATCGGGTTTTCAGGCTAGCCCTAATGAATATGCATGAGAGAGATTTGCATATGATGGAAGTGATAGGCATGCAAATTTGCTTCATGCATATTCATTAGGGCTAGCCTGAAAACCCAATTGGCCTGGTGTTCCTCCAGGACAGGGTTGGGAACCACTGTCTTAGGGCAGGGGTAGGGAACTCTGATTCTCGAGAACCGTATTCCAGTCAGGTTTTCCCCAATTAATATGCATGAGATCTATTTGCATCCACTGCTTTCAATGCATATTCATTGTGGAAATCCTGAAAACCCGACTGGAATATGGCTCTCGAGGACCGGAGTTCCTTACCCTTGTCTTAGGGAGAGGAGGAGATAGGGGATGCTGTGGATGGACCATTTGACCTTTATTTGCCATCATATTTCTACTTTCTATCTTTAAAATTATTTCTGTTAAATTCACTCCATTCCTTTGATTTTCCATGATATTGCTCCACTTAACATTGTCTTTTGCAGTTTTCTAATAATTTATTCTGCTTTATTTGCCATCTAGGCAGTGGTAAAGTAAGTTGAAATAATGTTTAGTAAGAGAAGTGGCATAGGAAGCAGTAGATTACTTTTTAAAATAAACCTGTAAAAGATGGCATACCTCCAGATTCACAAGAAGCAGAAATACAATCAGATTGGGCAGACTGGATGGACCATTCGGGTCTTTATCTGCCATCATCTACTATGATACTATGTATGTTACAAGGCAAAACCTTTCTCTTGGAGAAAAGGATGTCCATTTTCATCCCAACAGAAAGATCACAAATTATCAGAAGACCATTGAATTGTGAGGTAGATGAAAATGGAATAATTCCTTTGTGATTATTTAGCAAATGATCTTTCATCTGCACTTTTTGGTCAAATACACCACAAATTTGGAGTATTAAAGGCACAGATTATCACTATAGGCTAGATTCACTTACCTGACTCTCCGTGGCTGATCCGTTCAGGCCTGACCAATTCACGAAACAAAAATTTTTGTTTTGTATAAATATTGTTAAAATTTTGTGTAAGAAACCTTTTTTTCTTTGTTTCATTTGATATTGTAATTATTAAATTTATTTAAAAAAAAAAAAAAAATTAAAGTGAGGGTGATCAGAGGAACGTCCCCCTCCAACCGCACGGATCACTAGTGTGTGATCCTGACGCATGCGCAGACCATCTGCTTTCCCTGTAGATGGTCTGTGCATGCGTTTGGTGTCCGTTTTTGGAGGGTTGTTTGTTTTTTTTTACTGGCCCCACCTCTCCTGCTCTCCCAGGGACCAGCATATTCAGTGCAAATGCAGGGCTTTAATCATAGGCTCGCTTTCAGAGTATGGGGACGGGCCTGTGGTTAAGAACACGTGCGGGTACTTAGTCCACACATCCCTTAGTCCCGGAAGAGGGAGCGTGGAGCAGTAGCGGCTTTGGAGCAAAGGAAAAGGGGATGGGAAAAGCGAGATGTTCTCTAACCCCCACCCCTTGGCCAGCGTTTTTGCTCCAACTTCTTTCCTCCAAACAGATCAACGGAGGAAGGGTGGGTAGTTAAGGACAAGGGGAAAGGCTGGACTATGGAGAGAGGGAAGAATGGAAAATGCTGGACTTACATAGTTGTAGGACCTTGTAATGCCATTTTGGAGTTGAGGTTCATCTAGGGCGCTACACTGTGTATTCTCATTGCATGCACTAGCAATTATTGACTCTCCTGCTCTCAGCCGCCCTTCCCCGCAGTGCAGCTCTGCTTTAAAACCACAGGCTCGCACTGCGGGGAAGGGCGGCAGAGAGCAGGAGAGTCAGGGAGGCAAGAGCAGGGCTTGGCTGGAAGGGGCAGAGCAGCAGAGATGGGCTGCAGGGCTGGGATTTCAGGCTGAGGACAGTCGGAAAGGATGTTTGCAACTGGTCCCCAGCAGTGGCTTCTTGTGTTGATCAGTCAGCCCAGTTGGTTCCCAAGATTTCTTTAGTGAATTGCATCCCTGCTTACTTTGCATGCCGTTCCCCTCATTTGCATGCATGGATCGGAATCAGATCGACACAGAGGTAAGTGAATCGGGCCGGAGGAGAATTGGGTTGCATAGAGGTCACAAACTGATTGGTACACGATCAGTTTGCTTAGTGAATCTAGCCCCAAATCCCTTCCTGAAAACTGTAGATACCTGGTTCTAGATGGGTTTAGATCTAGGTTTGGAGATGGGAAAGGAGGAAGCAAAAGTGAAAGGTAATGTACCAACCACCAACAAAATGATTCCCAGTTTGGCACCCCACGTTATTAGATTAGTCTGTAAAAAGCTCCAGGTAGTAGTAAATCACAATTTATGTCAAGGGTTTAAAAACAAAACAGAGCCAAAACAAAATCTCCTATGGGAAGATGAAGGCCCTAGCTGATTTATTAATAACAAAAAGAAGCAGTAACATATGGCAATGGTTTTCCCATTTCTCTCATAGGAGTCCAGTGCGGTCTTAGCAAGGGGTTAAGTAGAGGTCTACAGAGACCACTTGACATCTGTTACAGTGGTGACTTTTGATCTTTTTTTCTGGATTTGCTGTTGAGGGATTGGCCTATGCTGAGGGCTCTGTGTGAACTTCCCAGGGACAGAAGGAGGGGAAAGAAGGAGGGAAAGAAAACATCATCTTGATGACAGATCAGGTAAAGGCAGAAACTAGAAGACGGGGGTATGAGGGTGGATTACATGCTACCTAATGATAATGGGAAAGAAAACATCAGGGTCCTCATGTGTGAAAGCCTTTGAGAGAGAATGTAAACGGTAGGGATGTTTGGACATTATAAGCCAACACTTCACACAAGTGTAGATGAGAGCAAAAGTGACTTTGTTGTGTGATCAGGGACATTCCTCTCTGCCTAACTGACATGTGTCTGTTGGCAGGCTATTAATGAGTTTTCTCCTTTACAAAACGCTTATGTAAAATGTAAAATTTTAGTGCTAAAAATATTATTAGAACATAAGAATAGCCTTACTGGGTCAGCCAATGGTCCATCAAACCCAGTAGCCCATTCTCATGGTGGCCAATCCAGGTCACTAGTACCTGGCCAAAACCCAAGGAGTAGCAACATTCCATGTTACCGATTTAGAGCAAGAAGGCTTCCCATATGTGTTTCTCAATAACAAACTATGGACTTTTCTTCCAGGAAATTGTCCAAACCTTTCTTAAAACCAGCTACGCTATCCGCTCTTACCACATCCTCTGGCAACACGTTCCAGAGCTTAACTATTCTCTGAGTGAAAAAAAAAATTCCTCCAATTGGTTTTAAAAGTATTTCTTTGTCATGTCTTATCCCAGTACTAAAATTATAGTGGTGGAGGACTGAACGATTGGGCCACTGCAGCATGACTTGATTTGTCAGCAATAATGGTGAGGAAGATTGTGAAACATGAATTCATGTCAGGAGGGGTGGCCATCGCAATGCTTTTTGTATAAAGATAAGTGGATAAAAGTATTCAAGTTTCCAAAAAAACCCACTAAGTTTACGATATTAGTAATGAAAATTGAAAAAAAAAAAAAAATGGGATCAGTGAAGAAAATGGCTCATTGAAGCCATCTGAGGACCCATAGTTATAAAATAATGATTTTTAATGACTGACTATATACCATATATTTAGAAGTTAACCTAACCACCACTACTCGGAACTTATGGTCTAATTAATAATTTACAATTTATCTTAATAAACTATACACCAAATAAGCTATTTTATACAAAATTATCAATTGTCATAAATATTTTTTTCATCAAACTCTATTATCAAACAATGTTTATTAATTCTGTTTACACTTTCTTCATTCTTATCATCACTATACAATATACAATAAATTACTTCCTTTCCATGAAGCTTGTTACAAACATTCAGACAAAACCACCCTTCACATACACACATTATATAATGCAGCAAATCATGTTAATCAATATCAGTCCTGAAGAGGGGTATTGCTCAGTTTCACAATATCTATTATGTGCACTAGTGCTGCCCGATTCACGATTCGAATCGGTTCATTTTGGTATAAAACCGGACTCATCGATTCAGCCCTGATTCCAGTTAATTCTTTTTTTCACCACCGGCCGCCGGACTCATTCCCATTTAATGTAACTTCCAGTTTTGCGAAACCGGAATTTACATCAGAAGAAATTAAAGGACGTGGGAGCGTCGAGGGGGGAGCGAGAAGACCTTGGAAGCAAAGGGTAACTGGCAGGAGGGCTGGTGGGGGGGGGCTGAGAATTGGCATCAGCGGAGGAGGGGGCTGAGAATCGGCGGGGGAGGAGCTGAGGGCTGAGAATCGGCAGGGGGGCTGGTGAGTCTTGGGGGCTGGGGATGGAAGCTGAAATTGGCAGGGGGGCTGGAGATGGAAGCTGAAATCAGGCAGGGGGGCTGGGGAAGCTGAGAATCGGGCTGCCCAATTCACGATTCAAATCGATTTACCATGACAAAAAATCGGCCTCCCGATTTGTTGACTGACCCTCCCCCCTAAAGCAGGAGCGGCAGCGCTGCATCTTGCTGGTCTGCCGCTCCTGCTTTAGAGGGCGAGTGGGGAGGATCAGTCGGGAAGTGGCTTCCCCGCTGGTGTCCGGCTTCCCCGCATCAATTTACCTAATTTCAGCAGCCTGCCCTGCAGAAGATCGCTGGCTATAGCGATCTTTGCAAGCTGCCATACATTGTCCAAGTTGTCTTCTCTCTGCCACGGTCCTGCCTTCTCTGATGTCAGAGGAGGAGCGGGACCGCGGCAGAGAGAAAACAACTTGGATGACGTATGGCAGCTTGCAAAGATCGCTAGAGCCAGCGATCTTCTGCAGGGCAGGTGCTGTAATTATGTAAATTGAATATGCAGGCCTTCAGTGGGGTGCAGAAGTTCAGGGGAGGGGCCCTGGTGTAGAAGTACACAAAGGGAGGGAGGGAAGGGGGGTTCAAAGAGACATGCATATGCCGGACCTCTGGGGGAAGAAATAAGGGGTCTAAAAACAGAGGAGAGGGAGAGAGATGGTGGACAATGGGATTTAGGGATGAAAGTTACAGAAAGGGAGAGATGCTGGATGAAAGGGTAGTTGAGAAAAGGTGGATCTGTAGATGGAGATGAAAAAAAGGAAAGATGCCAGACCTCCAGGGGAGTGAAGGGAAATGGAAGAGGAGGACAGAGATGGCAGATGGATTGTTAGCATGAAGAAAGAAGGAGACCCTGGCAAGCAAGTTATCAGAAGACAACCAGAGCCTGGAACCAACAAGATTTGAACAATGACCAGACAACAAAAGGTAGAAAAAATAATTTTATTTTCTGTTTTGTGATTACAATATGTCAGATTTGAAACGTATATCCTGCCAGAGCTTTTGTTAGACCACAAACGTGAGCTAGGATTTAACAGAGAGAGGAAAAGTCTTTTTTGTTTGTTTATTTTGTTTACACCACAGCGCCAGTGTGGTTAGGAGAAGGCAAACGGAGTGAAGAGGCTATAAAATAAACCCACCAGGATGTTTGTAAAAAAAAACACCCAATTGGGCAGGAAAATCGAATTGAATCGAATCGAATCAAAATTTTTTTTTCCTGAATCGGGCAGCACTAATGTGCACGATAAAGAGGCATCAAACTGCCTTTCCTCAGTTCTTTTCTTCTAAGTGCTCAGTTTCCCTTCTCCACTTCACGCTACCAGCGCGCTTCTCAAATCAGGAATTCAACAACCCAACACAGAGCTGTGTTTCGCCAACTGGCGTCCTCAGGAGCTGTGATTAACAAGGCTCAACTCTCCATGAACTTTTTCCGTTAAAGACAGCAATAATCAGGGCATGAACCCCGGAGTTTGTCACAAGCCAGGCGGCAGATGAAAAGACAGAATCCACACAGCTTACCGCGGAAATAGATCTAGATAGAATGAACATGTAAACAGAATTAATAAACATTGTTTGATAATAGAGTTTGATTAAAAAAATATTTATGACAACTGATAATTTTGTATAAAATAACTTATTTGGTGTGTATTTATTAAGATATATTTAGAAGTAAGATTTGAGCCTTTGGTCAGACAGTGGAAGTAAGGAAGAAGTAGGGATATACAGGCCAGAAAGTCTGACTTCTGTGGTAAGCAAATAAAACAGAGAATGGTGAAGTTTCTGGAATCCAGTGGATTACAGGACTGTAGGCAACATGAGTTCACTAGAGGTAGGTCTTGTCAGACAAATCTGATCAATTTCTTTGACTGGGTGACCAGAGAATTGGATAGAGGGAGTGCTTTAGACCAATGTTCTTCAACCTTTTTACACCTATGGACTGGCAGAAATAAAATAATTATTTTGTGGACCGGCATCGGTCTGTGGACCAGCAGCTGAAGAACACTGGGCTAAGTCGTGGGCCAGACCCCGCCCATCTCTATCCAATCTCCACCCCAGACCCCATAATAGTACTAATTGTAACATTATTTTTTCCATTCATTTTTCACAGATACACAATATAATCTTATTAACAACACATAATGGTTAACCACAAAATTAAACTACACAAAGCACACTGTCAGCAGAAGTAAATTCTCAAAATTGACATAATTCAATCACTATATTCAAAAATAAAATCATTCCCCCCTACCTTTGTTGTCTCCCTCCCTCCATGCTATGCCTTACCTTCTGGCCTGCTCCCGCCTAGCCATTTTATGCCGCCCCCGGTGTTATCTTCAGGCCAGCTCCCTGTTCCTCACTGACGCAGTGCACAAAGCTGCAGGCAGTGGCTCCTTGCGCGTCCTGTGCCTCATCTGGAAGCCTTCCCTCTGACGTTGCAACGTCAGAGAGAAGGCTTCCAGTTCAGGTGCAGGACGCGCGTAGGAGCCACTGCCCGTGGCTTTGTGCACTGAATCAGTGAGGAAAATGGAGCTGGCTCAAGGATAACGCCGCATTGATCGCACCATGGACTGGCGGTTGAAGAACACTGTTTTGGGCCTGATGCACATGCTGGCCCTGTGGATCAGCAGGAAATTTCTGTGGACTGGCACCACAGATCGGTGGTTGAAGAACAGTGCTTTAGATGTGGTGTATTTAGATTTTAGCAAAGCCTTTGACAGTGTTCCACACAGATGTCTAATAAATAAACTGAGTGCCCTTAGGATGGGCCCCGAAGTGACGAGCTGGGTCTGAAACTAGTTGGGTGGAAGACAACAGAGTGTAGTGGTCAATGGAGATCACTCTGAGGAAAGGGATGTTACCAGTAGTGTGCCTCAAAGTTCTGTTCTTGGGCCTGCTCTTTTTAACATTTTTATAAACAATACTGCTGAAGGGCTGTCAGGTAAGATTTGCCTCTTTGTGAATGATACCAAAATCTGCAATAGGTTAGACATCCTGGATTGTGTGAATACCATGAAGAAAGACTTAGCGAAGCTTGAAGAATGGTCTGAAATTTGGCAGCTAAAATTTAATGCTAAGAAATACAAGATTATGCATTTGGATTGCAAAAACCCAAGGGAACCGTACAGCTTAAGAGGCGAAGAACTTATGTGCATGATAGAAGAGCGGGA
This sequence comes from Geotrypetes seraphini, assembly GCF_902459505.1. NCBI lineage: Eukaryota > Metazoa > Chordata > Amphibia > Gymnophiona > Dermophiidae > Geotrypetes > Geotrypetes seraphini. The sequence continues at coordinate 476,773,708 of NC_047084.1, forward strand.
CTGGGGTGTGATTGCATGTGATGATCTTAAGGTGGCCAAACAGGTTGAAAAGGTGATAGCAAAAGCTAGAAAGATGCTAAGGTGCATAGGAAGAAATATGGCCAGTAGGAAAAAGGAGGTATTGATGTCCCTGTATAAGACTTTGGTGAGACCTCATTTAGAATATTGTGTACAATTCTGGAGACTGCACCTGCAAAAAGATATAAAAAGGATGGAGTCGGTCCAGAGGAAAGCTAGTAAAATGGTGCATGGTCTTCATCATAAGGCATAAGGGGAGAGACTTAAAGATCTCAATATGTATACTTTGCAGGAAAGGGGAGAGGGAAGATATGATTAGGATGTTTAAATATCTATGTGGTGAAAATGCACATGAGTCGAGTCTCTTTCATTTGAAAGGAAGCTCTGGAATGAGAGGGCATAGGATGAAGTTAAGAGTTGATAGGTTCAGGAGTAAACTAAGGAAATACATTTTTACAGAAAGGGTAATAGATGGTGGAACAGTATCCCGGAAGTGGTGGTGGAGACAGAGATTGTGGCTGAATTCAAGAAAGTATGCGATAGGCACATGGGATCTCTTAGAGAGAGGAAGAGATCATGGTTACTGCAGATGGGCAGATTGGATGGGTATTTGGCCTTTATCTGCCATGTTTCTATGTTTTCTGTGATTGCCACTAAATCCAACTAAGCCTCTATCATCACAGCTTCTAGATCGAGGACCTTGTTTCCCATACTTCAAACATTAGTATATACTGCTTTCCAGACATTGCCCCTTTTTCCCATTTGTGCAGAGGTATTTAGTGATTTAGGTAGGAGTGCCAACGCACCTGATCAGATTAATAAGATTGCTCTACTACGATGATGAAGCTATAGTGCAAACCAGGTATGGAGATAAAGAGTGGTTCAAGATCAAAAATGGTACAAGACAAAGATGTAGCCTCTCTCTTTTTTTTTTCAACCTCTATGCAGAAGTAATCATGAGGAACCTGGACTTATATGATATGAGTGTTGGGGTGATAATAGGTGGAAGAACTATCAGCAATCTGAGATATGCATATGATTCTTCCCTGCTGGCAGCGAGTGAGAAGGACCTCATTGTTGATCCTCAAGCTGAAAGTAGAAAGTGAGAAGGTGGGACTTTTCCTGAATATCAAGAACACCAAAATCATGGCTACCATCAACAGGAATGTCCACTTAAAGATCAACAATGAAGAAATAGAAGTGATTTACAGATTTATTTTCCTTGGACCCCTAACTGATCACAGTTCAACAGCGGAAATCAAGTTTCAAGTTTCAAGTTTAATAAAATTTGATGGTTCGCCTATTAAATCTAAGCGAATTACATAATAAAAAAGATAATAGTATAAAACAGTAAAACAAGTTATTTTACATTAACAATTTTCAAAGGGCTATGACAAATTGACAATACAGACGAACTAAGAAACATTAGGAGAGGACATTAGGGATTAAAAGTTACAATTTGTTGTTTCCTCAAGGGAAGAAAGGGGTATGATATGGGTAGGACCAAACGATTAGGTTAGGGAAAATGTGTGAGGACGTATTAATTGTTTAGGTGTTTAGATGTACGCTGAGAAGTTATTCTAAAGGTTAAATGAGGATTTGAATAGATATGTTTTTAGATTAATTTTAAATAAATTAAGGTCTTTGATGTTTCTGATATAAAGGGGGAGGGTATTCCAGATGAGAGGTGCCATGACTGAGAAGATGTCATGGCGTCTAGTTCCTATTATTTTCAATGAGGGGACCATTAATAGACCTTGAGTATTGGACCGAAGTGAACGTTTTGAAGTATGAGGAATTAGGAGCCGATCTATAAACTGAGGTTCATTAGTAGCTAGTGTTTTAAATACCAGTAATGCTATTTTATATGTTGTACGTTGATTGATGGGCAGCCAATGAGATTTTATGAGATAGGGAGTTACGTGATCGTATTTTTTCCCATGGTGAATTATTTTAATGGCAATATTTTGAATTATTTGTAATCGTCTTTGATCCTTCTGGGTGATATTCATGAAGAGTGAGTTACAATAATCGAGTCTGGATATTATAAGGGAGTGTATTAAGATATTTAGGGATTTTGATTCTAGATATTTCGACATCGAGCGGATTAAACGTAAACGGTAGAAACAATTTTTGACTGTGTTGTTGATGTGCTCTTGATAAGAGAATTTATCGTCGATTGTTACTCCTAATATCTTAAGGGATGCGACGAGTTCAATTGCTGTATTATCAATAGAAAAAGGCATAGAGAGATTTAAGCCCTGTTTAAACGGAAAGAACAACGCCTTTGTTTTTGTTATGTTTAACGCAAGCTTATTCTGAGTAAGCCAATTTTTGATTTTTTCTAATTTTTGATTGATTTGTATTATTTCGTTGGAGTTTTCCGAATTGACTGGATGAATCAATTGAATGTCGTCAGCATAGGCGTACGTCGTGAAGCCTATAGATTGACTAAGGCTGAGTAATGGAGATAAGAAAATATTAAACAGCAAAGGAGACAAGATTGAACCCTGAGGGATTCCATATTTATGTGAGAATGGTGTGGAGGATGAGTTGTTAAAGCGTACCGTCGAGGACCGGTCGGTTAGAAAGGAGGAAAACCAGTGTAGTGCTGAGTCACTGACGCCTATTGATTGCAGCCTATCTAAGAGGAGGAAGTGATCTATGGTGTCGAATGCCGCTGAGAGGTCGAGGGAGAAAAGGATAACTGAGTTATGGTGGTCTAGATTGTAGATGATATTTGTTGTTAATCCGATTAAGGAATATTCTGTACTGTGGTGTTTCCTAAAACCCGTTTGGTTGGGGTGAAGTATGTTGGTGGATTGGACAAAATCTGCTAACTGGTTGAATATCACCTTCTCAGTGATTTTTGCTAGGAACGGTATATTGGCGATAGGACGGTAATTGGTTGGGTCGTCTGAGCTGATTTTATGATCCTTTAATATAGGAGAAATTATGGATGTTTTCCAGGTCTTAGGTACAGTTCCAGTAGAGAGACTTGTTTTGATGAGAGTTTGTATGAGTGGTCCAAAGCAGGAAAAATATTTCTTTAAGATAACTGGAGGAATAATCTCTGAAGGGGAGCTCTTTAGATTTGTTTTTAGAATGATTGATTTGATTTCTGTTAAAGTTGGAATTTTAAAATTGGAACATTTGGAACAGGGAAGGATATAGTTATAGTTTGATTCAGTAGGGGCGATAGTTGAAGTGGTTGCAAATTTGGTACGTATTTTGGTAATTTTATTGCAGAAAGTATCAGCGAGAAGTTGAGCTGAAAGGATTGATTTTTTATTTTCTTGTTTGGAGGTTGGGTTAAAGGATTTTATAATAGAAAATAAAATGGATGAGTTTTTAGCTGTCTTAATTTTATTGGAATAATAGTTGCATTTAGCTTCATTTATTTTGGTTTTATAATATTGAGAAAATTCTTTGAAAGTTTTCGTGTTATTTATGGTCTTATTTTTACGCCATTTTCTTTCAAGGGATCTAAGTTGCCTTCTGATTAGTGTAAGTTCTGGTGTATGCCAAGGGTTTTGGACTTTTTTATTAGATAGTGTTTTAGAGATGAAGGGGGCTTCTTTGTCAAGAAGGGTTTGAATTGAGTCATTCCATGAGTTAAGTTGATCTTCAAGAGGATCTGTCTCAAGGATTGAAGGCCTTGAGAGAAGGAAAGAAGCAACTGACGATGAGTCTAAATTTGTGTAATCGCGATATGTTATTTGTTTGGATAAGAAGATCGAAGATATTCTCTTTTTTATCAATAGATTAAATGAGATAAGATGATGGTCTGACCAGGGGACTGAAGTATTGATTAGCACTGGGTGTGTAGCCATGGTGATCATAAACCAAATATGGAAGTGCAAGGTCATCTCAGTCACCATTAAACACAAACTGATCACTGCCATTGTGTTCCCAATCATGACATATGGCTGCGAGACATTGACACTCACAAAAGCAGATAGAAGAAAAATTGACTCTTTTGAGCTGTGGTGCTGGAGAAGACTTCTACGAATCCCATGGACAGTTAGGATCGCCAACAAAAATATTTTTGATCATATAAGCCCAGAGTTGTTCCTGGAAGACAATATTACCAGATGGAAATGGAACTATTTTGGACAAGTGATGAGGACAAAGTCACTAGAAAAGGAGGTGCTACTCGGAATGGTCAGTGGTAAAAGGAAGCAGGGGAGAGCAAAGGCCCATTGGCTGGATACCATCAAGAATGACATGGGAATGAACATCAAACAATTTGAAGAAGTTGTGGAAAACAGGGAAGCATGGCGAGGACTGGCCTACAGTGTATCCAAGGGTCGGACATGACTGATTGGATTGTATTATTTAGTGATTCACTTATCTGAGGGCTTATACTCACCTGGAGGCTTTGATCACCATGCTCCAGTGATTCTAATTTAAAGCCCTCTTCAGTAGGTTAGCCAGTCTGCTGCTGAAGATACTTCTTTCCTTGATAGATGCACACTATCCCTGCTCAACAGACCTTTGGAAAATCATCCCATGGTTCAGGAAGCTGAAACACTCTTGATGACACCATCCAAGCAGCCATTCATTCATCTCCAAGATGTGAGCTTCCCTGCCTTGGCCTTTATCCTTGACAGGGAGGATTGATGAGAACACTACTAGTGCACCTGACTTCTTCATCTTCTCTCACAGAACCACAAAGTCACTTTTGATACATTCAGAGGGGTACCTAGCACTAGCAGTATCATTAGTGCCAACATGGATGAGAAGCTTCGTAGAATAGTCAATAAGCTTGATGAGTCTTGGCAAGCTCCCCATAACTTCTTCATTTATGGCACCAAGCAGACAGCACACCTCCTGGGACCTCATGTCTGGTCTGCAGATGGATGCCTCTGAACCCCTCAGAAGGAAATCACCAACCACTATTACTTTATGCCTCCAAGTGGTCATGGATCCAGCAACTTTGTGGATTTTGAGCTTTGGTCCTTCCTTTCCCTGGGATGCTCTCCTCTACTTCCAAGGCTGCATAAAAGTTCTTCAGTTCAAAAGTAGGTGGAGTCACTCCTGCAGGGCCCTGTAATCTGAGTCTTGCTGTCTTCCCTCAGCATGGCCTCTTTTTCCCCACTGCTGGAAACCATTGACGCCTCATGAAGCATTTCATCAAAGTACTTGTCATTTTCAGGGATGCTTCTCAATCTTGGCACCTCTTCTCTCAGTTCCTTTACTTCCTTCATGAGGGATTTGAGTTGAAGATAGCTTGTACATGGAACCACGCCCTCTGCTTGGATAACATTTTCTGTCTGCTCAGAAACTGAAACTGTAACGTGAGCAACAATTTGGTGACATGATGCTTCTCAGCCACATTGTGGTGTAGAAGTACTCACACCTTTTCCCATATCCCCGTCTTTAAAAAAGGATCAAGAGGTGACCTGGGAAACTACAGACCGGAGAGTCTGACCTCAGTTCCAGGGAAAATGGTGGAAGCACTGATAAAAGATGACATCGATGAACATTTTGAAAGAAACAAACTTCTGATAACCAGCCAGCATGGATTCTGCAAGGGGAGATCGTGCCTAATGAACTTATTGCACTTCAAAGGAATTAACAAACGGATGGACAGAGGCGATCATATAGACATCATATACCTAGACTTCCAAAAAGCCTTTGACAAGGTACCCCATGAACGCCTACTTCGGAAACTGAAGAACCATAGGGTGGAAAGAGACATATTTAATGGAGCTCGGACTAAAGAGGACTGCAAAGAATTTCAAAGGGACTTGAACAAATTAGGGGAATGGGCGACGAGATGGCAGATGAAGTTCAACATTGAGAAATGTAAAGTACTACATGTGGGAAGCAGAAACCCGAGGTACAGCTATACGATGGGAGGAATGTTATTGAATGAGAGTACCCAAGAAAGGGACTTGGGGGTAATTGTGGACATGACAATGAAGCCGACGGCACAGTGCACAGCGGCCGCTAAGAGAGCGAATAGAATGCTAGGTAAAATCAAGAAGGGTATTACTACCAGAACGAAAGAAGTTATCCTGCCATTGTATCGGGCGATGGTGCGTCCGCATCTGGAGTACTGCGTCCAATATTGGTCGCCGTACCTTAAGAAGGATATGGCGATACTCGAGAGAGCTCAGAGGAGAGTGACAAGTCTGATAAAAAGTATGGAAAACCTTTCATATGCTGAGAGATTGGAGAAACTGGGACTCTTTTCCCTGGAGAAGAGGAGACTTAGAGGGGATATGATAGAGACTTACAAGATCATGAAGGGTATAGAGAGAGTGGAGAGGGACAGATTCTTCAAACTTTCGAAAAATAAAAGAACAAGAGGGCATTCGGAAAAGTTGAAAGAGGACAGATTCAAAATGAATACTAGGAAGTTTTTCTTTACCCAATGTGTGGTGGACACCTGGAATGCGCTTCCAGAGAGCATAATAGGGCAGAGTACGGTACTGGGGTTCAAGAAAGGATTGGACAATTTCCTGTTGGAAAAGGGGATAGAGGGGTATAGATAGAGGATTACTGCACAGGTCCTGGACCTGTTGGGCCGCCGTGTGAGCGGACTGCTGGGCACAATGGACCTCAGGTCTGACCCAGTGGAGGCATTGCTTATGTTCTTATGAATGCTGGCAGGTAAGATATTCCAGTGGAGTTTTTCTTTCCTTTTCCCTTTTTTTCCTCACTCACCTCCTCTTCTGTCCCAATATTCAGCACCACTCTCAATGTGGACAGCGACGCTAATATAGTTTCTGGAGTCTCTTCAAATGCCATAGCCAGTGGGGTTTTTTTTTTGTTGTTTTTTTTTTTTAAACCATACAGCTGATTACAGTGTTTAATTACTGGCCTGGGAATCTTCCATAGGTGGGAGGGAATCCATGTTAGGAGGTAATATAGAGGAAGATGCTGTCTATCCTCAATAGAAGGGGACTTAGTGAGTCCTAAGAGCGAACCTTCTGGTGCTCCAGGAAGAGGTAAAGCAGTATATCTTCATTCCAAGCAGAACAGCAGATTGCTGTCTTTGTTGCAATGGAGAGGTCCAGTACCCGTAAAGTGAATGTTTCTAGGACATGTTTTATTTATTTATTTGAGTTTTTTTTAGCTCGTCTTCCCTAAGGAGCTCAGAACAGGTTACAGATCAGGAACTCAAGCATTTTCTCTCCCTGTCCCAGTGGGCTCAGTCTATTGGGGCAGCAGAGGATTAAGTGATTTGCCCAGGGTTATAAGGAGCAGCACAGGGTTTGAACCCATAACCTCAGGGTACTGAAGTTGTAGCTCTAACCCAGTGTGTTGCAAACTTTTTAAGCTGCTGGCACACTAATCTCAGGGCTGTGGCTAGAGGGCACCCGAAAATGTGTGGATGTCGACCTGATGATGTCATGCGGTTGTCTTCCAGCCATGGCCCTGAGTCTCCTATTACCAACTGGGGGGGGGGGGGGGAGGTGGAGGATGCTGCAGAAGGAAAGGTGAGGAGAAGGAGCATGTCCTGTAAGCAGTCAGCCAGTGCCGGTGCCTCTCCTCCTCGCCGGCATCTTGGGGCACACCTGGAATCCACATAGTTTATGATACACTGATCTTGCCACTACGCCACATTCTCCACCGGTGTTCATCCACAAGCTATTTGTTTTGCTTTAGACTTTCTGAGTAGAAATGTTGAATTTCTGTAGTATCTCTAGGGCTAAGGGAGTAAAGGCTCCACTGGGAACATTAAGATATTCGCGTTTTCTGCTCTGCTACTTAAAGAGCTTGAGAAATTGATCCTCAAAGCGTAGACTATGTTATTGTGGAGTACAGGAGTGGGTGAATCCCTAAGCTGGCCTAACCAGTTATTGCTATTTCTACACTAAGAACTAGGTCCAGACATTAGAGTCAGTGGCATACTTTCACATAGAGAATGACACGGTGACAAATCTGTTCCCGCCCCCGCAGGAACTCAATTTCCCCATCCCGTCCCTACGAGTTATGTCACTGTCTCTGTCCCTGCCCCATTCCTGTAATCTCTGCCTTAACCACGCAAATCTCAAACACTTATGATTTTAAAGTGTTTGAGGCTTGTGCAGGTGAGGACGGAGCTTGCAGGAATGAAGCAGGGACAGGAAAAAAACTCACTGGGACGAGATGGGAAAATGAGTTCCCGCGGGGACGGGGACAAATTTGTCCCCGTGTCATTCTCTCACACTGCAGTCTCTGAAGCTGAACTCCCATATCTCTACCGGGAAGGACCCCTAATAAACAAGTAGTCTGAGATCTGCCTGCTGCAAAGGGTCTTAGATGCTTAGTGCTGCAGCTGTGATGAGTGCCTTCCATAAAGCCTTCGTTTGTATTATCATCTGGAAATAGAAGAGGCAGAGATCCAAATAAGAGCTGCTCTCCCTTCTTCCCATCAGCAAATGTCTGTAAAGCATGCATCTCCAGAGCAGGCTTGCTAGCAATCCTAATGTACTGCATAAGTGAAAATCTATTTACAATGAAAGTGACCCTGCTGGCTATCAGGTCCAATACATACATTAAAAAATATATATACAGTGATACCTTGGTTTACGAGCATAATTTGTTCCAGAAGTATGCTTGTAATCCAAAGCACTCATATATCAAAGCAAATTTCCCCATAGGACATAATGGAAACTCAAACGATTCATTCCACAACCCAAAAGGGGTGCCATAAGGAACTGAGAGGAAGTGGTGAGGGGTGGCCAGGGGTGGGTACCTGCCTGGATGATGCCTGGGTGCTCAGCCACCTTCAGCAGTTTGTAGGTGGCCAGATTCTGGCATCCCTTGGGGTCCCCGTACAGCTGCAGGCAGCGCCATATGTCACTACCCTCCCGATGAATTCGCTTCAGGGAGATGCCTTTGCCATCCACCATCCTCCCTTTCCACACCACTTTGAAGAACCCCCAAGCCCACATAGCCAAGCACCGTCCCGCTAACCGATCACACACGTGCGCATTACGTATAAACACGCACATCGAGGAGCGTGGCACAGAGCGTTCATCGGCGTTGTGAATGCTTATACATAATGCGCGCGTATCACTCGTTTAGTGGGACGGCGCTCATTTTCCGAGTTACAATTTGCTGGCGTCTTTTGCGCAACCTGCAAAAAACTCGCAAAACGCGTTACTCGCAAACCGAGGTTCGACCGTATATACATTTCTACAGTGGAAATCAAATTCCATACACATGATGCAAGCAAATCTTTAGTCTGGCTTTTTACCGCCACACTCAACAGGAATCACTGAGACATAAAACATCCATGACTGACATAAGAATTTTGAAAATTAGTTTTATTATTTGCTCCTGAGTTTGAAGAACCCTAAGGAGGTGTTCCTCTGAGTGTGGATAGAACTGAAAAGAGGTGCTTGTTCTAATATGCCATTAATGTAAAAAAACAAAAAAAAAACCCAACACAAGTTCTCTGTAGATCCCATCGACTGATAAAAATACTGAGAAAACTAACAGCATATGCTGCAGCTGCCCAGCTAAATCCAGGGAAATATGATACAGATTAACGCAGATACATCATGATGCCGAAAGCGCCTTCATTTAAGATATCATCAATTTTCCAAACAGTGGTGAAGTAAGGGGGGGGGTCCGCCCCGGGCACCATGTTGGAGGGGAGCGCCGGCACCTCTCCTCCTTTCCGCCTCTTCCCACTCCTCACCCTCACTGTGCTCACACCCCTTTCCCTTCCTCGTACCTCTGGTTGTTCGCCGACACAGAGAACTTCAACGTGTTCCTCGTGATCACATCAGCTTTCCCACCGACATCATTTCAGGGTGCTGTGCATAGGATGTGACATCAGAGAGAGAGATGCTAGGGACGCGAGGTGCATGTTGACGCTATTACTCATGGCGGTGAACAGCTACAGGTATGGGGGAAGGGAAGGGGGCGGGGACGAGGGCGTGGGAGGGGCGCCTCTCGCCCTCACAATGTCACTGCATCCAAGCCTTCTATTTCTTGCCTTGCAGTCTTAATTCCTACCCTTGTAGTGTTTTCAGATACTGACTTACCTGATCCACAGATGCTTGTAAGTGGGAGCTTCATATGGATTACATGGGGGAGGGAGGGGAGAGGAGGTAACTTTAAAATGCCTCACTTTTATACAAAGCTTGATGGTCCTCTTTACCCACAGACTCCGCTCCAAATCTGAAAGGAAAAATGTGTGCTTGTTTTGCCTTTGAAACTCTCTCTGGGTACAGAGTTCCAATGAACTTTTACACTCACTTTTTTGCATGACTAGAATTTTATGGAAAATAATGCATGTGAATTTGAAAATACAGTCTATGGATTCAGTATTCGGAGAATTTACGTACCCCATCTTTGAATGGTACACTTATAAACTGGCCTCTGAAAATTTAATAGGAGTGCATAACATTTGACTCAAAATTGCACTAAACTCCTAATTTTGGCGCATAAAAAATTAGTAACAACAGGAGCAGAGTTAGGTTTGGGAAAGAAAATTAAGAGCACATAACCAGTCAGGTTAAGCACATAAATAGGACCGCATAAAAGTCAGTCCCCCCCGGCGCCCCCACTCCTTCCATGCTGCACCCTCTGCTTCTTTCCGCCCCCATTCCATATTTGTGTTCTCCCTCCCCACCCCCACGTACCTCTAAATCTTCAGCAGCATGAGTGGCTTTACAGCATGCTCCTCAAGCCAGCGTTGTATTTCCCTCTGATGTCACTTCCTGGCCCCGTGACAAGGAAGTGATTCAGAGGAGCAGGAAGCAAAGAAAGAATTGCCTCAACGTCCCATTGTGCTAAAAGTTTACACATCTATTCTAGCACCCGTTAATGTAATGGGCTTAAACACTAGTTTTCTTTATAAAGAACCACAAATTCCACTTAACCATCCATTCCTAATACAATAGCTCAGAACATACTCTCACACTTTACTGTCACCTCCTCACATCAAAAGTTTTTCCATGTTTACACCTGGCTTTTTTGAATTATCTGCAAAATTTTATTCCTCTCACTTCTTCGTAACTTGCATCTTAATGACAGCAATGTTGCTGAGGGGACAAGGCTACAACCTTCTCAGGGGCATTGTTCCGGCATGCCCATTGTCATTCCCTAAGTAGTGGTGTTGAATCATTTGTCAATCTCTGTCCCAAAGACTAGAAATACCTGCTTCTTCAGAGCATACTGCATTTGCAACCACCGCTTCCAGTTCAAGAAGCAAAAATTAGATCAGATAATCAAATTTACACTTCTTGTACTGTGGCCTGCAACACTGCTGCCTGCTTGTCGTGGGGTTATTTTACCTGACTGTTGAGGGCAGTGTGAGAGCACTGTGAAGTGTCATTTTTACTGTGAAAATATGATGAGGAATCACAAGTGACGCTTGCATTCACCATTCTGGTTTCACATGATTATATGAATTTCCCTGGCTCTTCAGAGGCCAGGGCATTATGTTTATCACTCTAGTGGGGAAGATAATGTCTGCAGGAGCAATAATCATTGACAAGTGACCTTGTCTTTGTATAATGTTAGCCTAGGACTGAACACTTGCTCGACTCAACTCGTATTTAGCAAATAAACTGGATGTACTGTCCATGTTTAGGATAAATACCCAACATGACTTTTTGGGAGAAAAAAAAAGAAGAAAATTACAGCTGGGAAATGTAGGACAGTATTTGGTTTCTTTGTATTTGTTGTTGTCAAATGCCCTTGGTTTGTGCTTAGTTTTTCAGAGCTCATTAAAACGATGTCTAAACCTGGTGCAACACACAACACAGCTGTATTTCATTTGTAGATAATTGAAGCAATAATAAGCAAGTACTAATAAGCAAGCTCGAGATGCTGATTCAAGACTCAAAGGGTGTTCTCTATCAGGCCAAAAGCTCTTTGCAGCTGGAGAGGTTTTCATCACGAATATCAGTTTCAGACTTATGCTCTTCATCTTTATTGGGGCAAAGTAGAAAGAAGTCGCATGAGCAGGCTTATGCTAAGTCAGTGCAGATGGAGATGCTGCAGTAGTCTAGTACATCCCTCTCTCTCTCTCCTTCTTGATGATCACCAGACTCCATTTTGAAGGTCCTTGCCAAAACCATTCTCATATTGAATGGGATTTCAGATAAAGCTAAGAAAGACAACATTACATAGTCAAGACCCTGGTCTACTTGGACATTCTTCTTTCATTTCGCTCTGGACTAAATCTGTTCTTGCTGAAAATTACACCGACAGGTCAATGCCAATAATTTATTGTTTTCCATCGAGAAGTTCAGCAGAATTGGAAACATTTGTGGACCCGTGTCTGCAGTCAGTTAAAGGAAAGTATTTTCCATCCTACGGCATATTGCTGGGGCAACAATAGAGAGCATAAATCCACCCCTTCCCTTCTTTCAGAAACTGTTGATCATGCAATCTCACTATAAACTGTTTACAACTGCTAGCTTTGTTGAGGTGACAGGGAAGGTGTTTATGGATACACACATGGAACTGTTTTGAAGGCTGTTGAACAAAGTGTTGGGCTGTTTATACAGCAAACACTCCGACCCATATTTTCTGCAACAGACGAGCTGGAAAATAGGTGCTGAGAATAGAAGAGGAAAGGACACTGTTGGTCTAAGATTAAACAGGAATACGGTTAACTGTTTTTCCTCCCTGCACATTGTCACCTTTTCTCAGATTCTCCTTTATTATTAAAAGAGATCCTATGTTCTTATTCAGAGCTTCCAAAGACTTCCAGGCTGAAAGCAGTGATGCTCCTTACACAGCAATCTTCTCCGTGTCCTGAAAGCAACTCTAGGAAACTTTGAACATAGGAGAGTAGAATGGAAGGACAGTCATTACGTGGCACCAAGGAGTGCTAAGTCATTGAAACTGACTAAACTATAACTTGTCTGTGGTTTGGGAATGAATCACAGTTTGCGGGTGAATTGCAATTTGACTGTTTCACTGCAGGCTAGAAAAGGTCTTTCCCCCATGGCAGTTTCTTGCAACTCCCTCCCTGCAAAGAGAACCCCAAGTATCTATGAAAAACAGAATCCACATGTACTTGATAAGGTGCTGCCAATATGCCTTCCTGTTCAAGGCCATAACTTTACAAATATTTGGGTTTTCAGGAGCTCAATACTTCACTGCTTTCATTTTTCACTCCTCACAGCCGACCTGTATCTACAGGGTGAAGGTCTCAAATACTGATGCAGAAAAAAAAAGTGTGAACGCTCTCTCTTCTTTTATCAAAATTTACAGTTGGAAACAACTATGAGATTAATTAAGGAAAGGAATCAGGAAGTACATTATAACCCCCCCCCCCACACACACACACACACACACACCAGCAAAGCATTGGTGGCAGGCCCAAGACTTTGGAACTCAATGAAAGGAACATTGAGAACTTGTACAGATGTTAAGTCTTTCAAGAAATTGTTAAAGACCTCCCTATTTGTCAAATTCTTCTTTTCTTGATCTTCTAAATGCAGGTAGCTAACAGGGTTCGGTGATGGGGTCGATCCTGTTCAATATGTTTGTGAGTGACATTGCTGAAAGGTTAGAAGGAAAACTAAGGCCAGTACTGGGCAGACTTGCACAGTCTGTGTCTGTATATGGCTGTTTGGAGCAAGATGGCTGGAGAGAGCTTCAGTGGCTAGGAGAGTGTAGATGGGCTGGAGTAGGTTTTGACAGAGATTTCAGCAGTTAGAACCCAAGCACAGTACCGGGTAGAGCTTTGGATTCTTGCCCAGAAATAGCTAAGAAGAAAAAAATTAAATTGAATCAGGTTGGGCAGACTGGATGGACTATTCGGGTCTTTATCTGCCGTCATCTACTATGTTACTATGAGTATCCCAATATGGAGTTGAAGATAAGATGATGATTCTCCTTAAGGTTTTTATTTTATAATCTATTAATTGATGGGTAATGTTTGTTACTTTTATGTACTGTATGTATTACCTGTTGTCCGCTAGTTGATAAATGGGATAGAAATTGTTAAAATAAATCAATAAATCTAGAGTGATGGTCTCAGGTACTGATGCAGAAAAACTGTGAGTGTTCTCCCTTCTTTTAGTCCCTCATATTTCTTACCCCCTTCTTGTTCTGTTTTATTTTCCTGCCCTATACATCTTTTCCCTCCTATATTTTTCTTATCTCTACCCACTAAGCCTTCCTCTGTTACTTCCCAGATTCATTATCCAATTCATATTTGTTGCAGCAGGTTATAAATAATGCTGTAAATGTGAACTTGTTAGAATTCACTTTGAGCACTTTGGATGGAAAAGTGTGCAATAAATAATGGCCTCTTTTACAAAGCCGCACTAGCGGCTGCCCTGCGCTAACCCATAGCCCATAGAGATTTAAAGGGCTTCGGGGCTGTTGCCACGCGGCAGCTGCTAGCACAGCTTTGTAAAAGAGGCAGTAAGTGATGATGTTGATAAGGGTCATCTTCTGCTCTCTTGACTTCATGAACCATGCAGTTCTTCTCCTTTCCATCATCCTCCTCATCTTTTCTTCTCTTCTTCCTGTATTCTCCCTTCTGCTTTCTTCTCCTTCCATTATCAGTTCCTGCCCTAGTGAAAGGGATGGGAGAACCTTCATGTCCAACCCCCTTCCCCAAGCTTTGGGCAAATACTCCACACAGGCATGCATTTGAACACTAAACACATAATACTATTTTGTACCTTTTTGTCTGAGCTTTTCTTTCATTTTCTTTGTATTGTATTGGAAGAGTAGAGAGGAAAGAAATGATGCAAATGGAATTTAAAAGAGCCAACGCTGCAAAATGGGGGAACAAAATTTTTTATGGATATGTTAGTGATAGGAGGAAGTGCAAAAGTGCCATTGTGAGACTCAAAGGTGAAGGGAAGGAATATGTAGAAGCTGATGAATATAAGACTAAATTGCTTAACAAATATTTCTGTCCTGCGTTCACAGCTGAAGCGCTGGTAGCAGGATCGCAGAAGACAAACAGGAATGGAGATGTGTTAGACTCTGAATGGTTTTCAGAAGATTGTGTTCATGAAGAACTAGCTAAACTAAAGGTGGACAAAGTGATGGAGCCGAATGGTGTACATCCAAGGCTACTGAAGGAACTTAGGGAAGTTCTGATGGCTCCAGTGGCTGACCTTTTCAATGCTTCTCTAGAGTCAGGAGTGACATCAGAGGACTAAAGAAGAGAAGATGTGGTCCCTCTCCACAAAAGTGGAAGTAAAGAGATAGGGAACTACAGGCTGGTAAATCTGGCTTCTGTGACAAGTAAATTAATGGAAACACTTATAAAAGAGAGAATACTGAAGTTTCTGGAATTCAGTGAATTACAGGACCCGAGGCAACATGGTTTTACTAGAGGCAGGTCTTGTCAGACAAATCTAATAAATTTCTTTGACTGGGTGACCAGAGAATTGGATAAAGGGAGAGTGCTAGATATGGTGAATTTAGATTTTAGCAAAGCCTATGGCATGGTTCCACATACCAACCCATGTCTAATAAGTAAATAAGTATGGTCCCAAAAGTGACGGACTGGGTTAGGAAATGGATGAGTGGATGGCGATACAGGGTAGTGATAGACGTAGCTCACTCTGAGGAAAGGGATGTTTCCACTGGTGTGCCACACGATTTGGTTCTTGGGCTTGCTCTTTTTAACATTTCTGTATGCGATATTGCTGAAGGACTGTCTGGTAAGGTTTGCCTCTTTACGGATGATATCAAAAACTGGTCACTGCATCTCAAAAAAGATATAGCAGAATTAGAAAATGTACAGAGAATGGCGACAAAAAAGATAAATGGGATGGGGCGACTTCCCTATGAGGAAAAGCTAAAGTGGCTAGGGCTCTTCAGCCTGGAGAAGAGATGGTTCAGGGGAGATATGATAGAGCCCTATAAAATACTGAGTGGAGTGGAACAAGTAGACGTACTGTTTTCAAAATGTACGAGGACTAGGAGGCATGTGATGAAGCTACTAAGTAGTAGATTTAAAACAAGGCAGAGAAAATTTTTCTTCATTCAACATGTAATTAAAGTCTGGAATTCGTTGCTAGAGAATGTGGTGAAAGCAGTTAGATTAACAGGGTTTAAATAATTTCCTAAAACAAAAGTCCATAAGCCACTATTAAGATGGTTTGGGGAAATCTCCTGCTTATTCCTAGGATAAGCAACATTTATGAAAAAAAAAAAAAAATCCACACAAACATGAAATGAAAACTTCCTGGGTGTCCATCCCTAATATGATATATTTTAATAAAATTACCCTGTCAGTATTTTCTCCTCATCTAACTCACACATTAATGTGAGCTAACTGCTCATTTGGTCTTGGGATTTTGAGGAGTCAGAGAAGGGAAGAGTTGTCAAAATGTGAGGTTTAGAACTCAGCTCCTTAATTGGCTCCTGTTGAGCATGTAGGTTTACATAATTCAGCATTTAGGGGCAATCTGTGCTTGTAGAATTATTTGTCAAGTCCCCCATAACAAATGAAAAATAGCGATTTGTTTAGCTTCTATAAACCCCTGAGAAGATATGTTCCACTCCTTCCAAATTCACTATTTACATGAAAAGAAGAGTAAATACTAAGGGGGGAAGTTATCAACATGGGCTACCCATAAGACATGGTATTTTATTGTTTATCCCAGTAAGTGAGACCCCCTTCTATCAAGCTGTACTAAGGTTTTGTTTTTTTTTTATCGCAGGCCACTGTGGTAAAAGCTCTGACGCTCATAGAATTCCAGCGACCCATGATAAAAAATCCCAATGCAGCTTGATATAAGGGGACCTAAATCTCTTTAGATAAAATGGGACCTGGGCTAATACAGCATAAGTTAGCAGTAACATAACATGTCTTACCGGTACCATGTTAGTAACCACACCCTTTACATGTGTTTGCCAGCACTTACATGTGTACATATCACCACCTTCATGTGCAACACACTGACTGAAGCCATTCTATTTTGCATTTGGCTGTTCCCATTGCATATTCCAACGAATACCCATATCCTCCTTCTGCACCTATTTACTCATGTTTTACAAAAAGGCTTTGCAGATGGCAAGCCTTTTGTAAAATACTGTACCTGCCTGGGAAATTTTGAATGTCTCAACGTGGAGGGCTTTTTGTGGTCTTAGCGGATAGAGGGCGCTATAAAAGACTTTAACATCATGTTCTAGTGAGTTAGAGCCAAAGGCTCAGTGCATTCAACTTAATCCGATGAGCAATCTCCTCCCAATGTCCATTTATTACCCCTGTGTTCAGCTTAATTAGATGATGATCCTGTTTGAATTTGGGCACCATGCACCCTACAAAAATTAAAACAAAATGACTGAACTAACATCTCACGTTGGCCAATAGCTCCAGTGTTTGTTTTACTCACTTTAGAGAACAGCCCTGACTGTTTAACTTCTAAACAAGGCAGGAGGCTGGCTGTTCTCTGTTACTAATTTACCAATACATAGAGCAGCAAATTATCACCAGCCTTAACAAATCATTCTCTCAAAGTGACAGCTGCTTTGAAGTGTGTCAAATAAACCATAAAAAGAACCCCCTCCCCCCACAAAAAAATTCATAACACCAAAACAACAAATGTATTAGTCTACAGGTTGGCCATTGTGAGGGATTAGTATCATGTTAGTTTTAAGTATTCTCCATGCAAGTGTGATGGGAGTTGGGGGTATACTCTTCCAAATCATAGCCTTACTCCTGACCAGCACTAACTCTTCTATCCTAGGCCTGGCTCTCTGGTGAACAGTAGAGAAAGGCAAAGGTAAATACCAATTGGCAGAAAAAGAAAAAATCATGAAAACTAAAATTTTATTATGTTCATGGAAATTTCAACTAAAAGGTTTACCCTCTTGCTGTCTCGAATGCCTCCTGCAACCCCGAACGTGCCTGCCTGCCTGCCCCAACTCTCCCACCCTTCCCTGCACTGCAAGCCTGTGGTTTTAATCCGTGAGTTAAAACCATGGGCTCCCAAAAGTTCCTCGCCTATTTAATAAAATCTATGCCGGCCCTGAGGTCCAGCACTTTTCATGTTCCCTGGCTGCGCTCAGTGTAAAAAAATAGAAGAACCCCCCCCAACTCCGACGGTCTGCGCATGCGCGGGGATCGCTATAGCACGATCCGTGCCTGCAGATGGGAGCATTCCACCGATCACCCTCATCTGCATGTTGGAGTTTGATGAATTTGTCGGACCTGCCTGGATCAGTGAATCCTGGCCCATGTTCTCAATATCACAAACACATCTACCTCATTCTAGGTAAAGCTGTCGCTCTTAATAATAATAATTTTATTCTTATATACTGCCATAGAAATGGTAGTTTGACGCAGTTTACAATAAGAAGAGCTGGACAATCAGCGACATAGTTACTATGTGGAATCAACGAATACAAGTATACAGAATAGGAGAGATAATGAACAAAAAATTCTTAGGTAACAAATTGGTTAAACAGTTTCGTTTCTACAAATTTTCTAAAATTAAAATAGGATGAGGAGTGCATGATAATGTTTCCCAGCCAATCGTTCCGTTTACCTGCCTGGAGAGCTAGAGTTCTGTCCAGGAATCTTTTGTAATGGCAGGCCTATATTGTTGGGTGGGTAAACATGTGGATTCTACGTGTGGGCCTAATAGCACAACCCAAATTAAAATGGGAAACCAGGTACATAGGGGCCAAACCAAAGATTGATTTGAAATAGAGACAAGAAAATTTAAACAAAACTCTTGCTTCCAGGGGCAGCCAATGAAGTTTTTGATAATAGGGACTTATGTGTTCCCATTTTTTTAAACCGAAAATCAGACGTACTGCCGAATTTTGAATAATTTGGAGTCTTTGAAGGGTTTTCTTGAAAGTTCCCAAATAAATGATGTTGCAATAGTCCAGCATGCTTAGAATAGAAGATTGCACCAGTAGACGGAATGATGCTGCATCAAAGTATTTTCTGATGGTTCTTAGTTTCCATAATGTCGAGAAGTATTTTCTAGTCAATAAATCCGTGTGAGCGTCTAAAGTAAGGTATCGGTCGAGAGTCACTCTGAACAGCAGCCGAAAAATAATAGCAATGGTGATAGGAACACTCTTAGGTCAAGAAGGTATTATTTACCTTTTAAGTAAGATGACACGTTTATGGAAGACATAGTAGTATTTCACTTTTTCTATGGTGCTTTTGCTTCTCCAAACAAGACAATTTGAAGTGTGTTGAAAGGCTAGCTCTAAGAAAGAGCTGTCAAAAGCTGAAACTAAACAGAAGAGAAAATGAAAGAAAATAAATAGAAAATGTAACTTTTGGATCATTTATATAGTGGATGTGGTGATGGCACATTTACCGTATTTTCGCGGATATAACGCGCACCATTGTAAAACGCGCACAGGGGTATAGCGCGCAGAAATCACGATGATATGTACAAAAACTTTTCTATACCGCGCTCAGGCATATAACGCACATGCTGCCCGACTCTCCTTTCGCCCGCCCTGACTTTCCGTGCGCTGTCCCGACTCTCCGTTCACCCCCCCTGACTTCCGTGCACTGTCCTCCCTTGAAGTCCTGTCCCCCCTTGAAGGTCTGTCCCCATCCTGAAAGCCTGATGCCCCCCCCGACGTCCGATACATCCCCCCCCCCGGCAGGACCACTCGCACCCTCACCCCGAAGGACCGCCGACTCCCCAACAATATCGGGCCAGGAGGGAGCCCAAACCCTCCTGGCCACGGCGACCCCCTAACCCCACCCCGCACTACATTACGGGCAGGAGGGATCCCAGGCCCTCCTGCCCTCGACGCAAACCCCCTCCCCCCAACGACCGCCCCCCCCCAAGAACCTCCGCCCGTCCCCCAGCCGACCCGCGACCCCCCTGGCCGACCCCCACGACACCCCCACCCGCCTTCCCCGTACCTTTGTGTAGTTGGGCCAGAAGGGAGCCCAAACCCTCCTGGCCACGGCGACCCCCTAACCCCACCCCGCACTACATTACGGGCAGGAGGGATCCCAGGCCCTCCTGCCCTCGACGCAAACCCCCCTCCCCCCCAGCTGACCCGCGACCCCCCTGGCCGACCCCCACGACCCCCCCACCCCCCTTCCCCGTACCTTTGGAAGTTGGCCGGACAGACGGGAGCCAAACCCGCCTGTCCGGCAGGCAGCCAACGAAGGAATGAGGCCGGATTGGCCCATCCGTCCTAAAGCTCCGCCTACTGGTGGGGCCTAAGGCGCGTGGGCCAATCAGAATAGGCCCTGGAGCCTTAGGTCCCACCTGGGGGCGCGGCCTGAGGCACATGGGCCAAACCCGACCATGTGTCTCAGGCCGCGCCCCCAGGTGGGACCTAAGGCTCCAGGGCCTATTCTGATTGGCCCACGCGCCTTAGGCCCCACCAGTAGGCGGAGCTTTAGGACGGATGGGCCAATCCGGCCTCATTCCTTCGTTGGCTGCCTGCCGGACAGGCGGGTTTGGCTCCCGTCTGTCCGGCCAACTTCCAAAGGTACGGGGAAGGGGGGTGGGGGGGTCGTGGGGGTCGGCCAGGGGGGTCGCGGGTCGGCTGGGGGGGGGGGGGGTTTGCGTCGAGGGCAGGAGGGCCTGGGATCCCTCCTGCCCGTAATGTAGTGCGGGGTGGGGTTAGGGGGTCGCCGTGGCCAGGAGGGTTTGGGCTCCCTTCTGGCCCAACTACACAAAGGTACGGGGAAGGCGGGTGGGGGTGTCGTGGGGGTCGGCCAGGGGGGTCGCGGGTCGGCTGGGGGACGGGCGGAGGTTCTTGGGGGGGGGGGCGGTCGTTGGAGGGAGGGGGGTTTGCGTCGAGGGCAGGAGGGCCTGGGATCCCTCCTGCCCGTAATGTAGTGCGGGGTGGGGTTAGGGGGTCGCCGTGGCCAGGAGTGTTTGGGCTCCCTCCTGGCCCGATATTGTTGGGGAGTCGGCGGTCCTTCGGGGTGAGGGTGCGAGTGGTCCTGCCGGGGGGGGGGGGGATGTATCGGACGTCGGGGAGTCGGCCGGGCAAGAGGGCTTGGGCTCCCTCTTGCTCCGATCGTGGATGCGGGTGCGGGTGGGAGCGCGTGCGAGCGGTCGTTCGGGGTGGGGGTGCGAGCGGTCCTGCTGGGGGGGTGAATCGGGCGTCGGGCGGGGTGGGAACTATGTTTAAAAACTTTTGTATACCGCGCTCAGGCATATAACGCGCGAGGGGTATGCGCGGTACGTAAAATCACGTATAACGCGCGCGTTATATCCGCGAAAATACGGTACTCCTGCTGGAAGTGTCAGCAGTGTGAGAAGGTAGAAACTAATCTAATCTAATACTTGGTTTTATATACCGAGACTTCAATCCAAGAGTGCTTGACTCAGTTTCCAATAGTTAGATTAAGCTTAAAGAAACATATTAATTGGATCTTAAAAGGGTTGATTACCAAAGTGTTTGGCAAACAAAATAGTTTTCAAAGCCTTACGAAAGGAAGAATGGGAGCTGAAGCATCTCAGGAAAAGTGGAAGATCATTCCAAAGTTGTGTGAACTTAAAGGACAAAGAGCGGCCAGAGATCTTGGTAGAAACTCAATGGAAACTAAAATATGTCCCCTCAATGCTGCCAAATTTTCAGCTCTGATCCTAAGAAGTTATGTGGAGATAAGAGTACTGATACAGGAAAATCCCTGAGACATGAGTTCTGCTATTGACTCTCTAACTGACATAGGAAAGTCACGCTGTCTAGATGTTTCTTGATTCAGAATGTTTAGCTTTGACATTGGCTTACCCTTCTTGCTAGGCCTGAAATATGGTTCTTGTTTTGTAAATGTGCTCAGATGAAAACCACTACACAAATATGTAACTATAACAACACAGAAATGCCACTTGTATGATGGCTTTGCAGCAGAGATTCCAAGAAGGAACATTTTGACACCACGAATCGGCAGTGACTCAGTTCATCCCCAGTGATAAATGTCGTCCTTGACATCACAAAAGCAAACAATACACATATAAAGGACCTCTAAAAATGACCCTTATTTAATATGGGTATCAGTGGCGTACATAGCATATGTGACACCCGGGGCCCATCATTTTTTGATACCCCCCCCATCTATATGAAAAATATGATTTTTAGTAACAATCTACATATCGCACAACAAGAGTGTACCTAGGAAAAGGCAGCATCTTAAACACTGCAGTGAGCACTAGAACAGTGTTCTTCAACCACCGGTCCATGGACCAGTGCCGGTCCACAGAAATTTCCTGCCGGACCACAGGGCCAGCACGTGCATCAGGCCCAAAACAGTGTTCTTCAACTGCTGGTCCACGGTGCGATCAATGCGGCATTATCTTCGAGCCAGCTCCCTCTTCCTAACTGATTCAGTGCACAAAGCCACAGTCAGTGGCTCCTACAGGCATCCTGCGCCTGAACCGGAAGCCTTCTCTCTGACATTGCAACATCAGAGGGAAGGCTTCCAGATGAGGCACTGGACGTGCAAGGTGCAATTAGTACTATTATGGGGGCGGGGTCTGAGGTGGAGATTGGATAGAGATGGGCGGGGTCTGGCCCACGACTTAGCCCAGTGTTCTTCAACCGCCGGTCCACGGACTGATGCCGGTCCACAGAATAATTATTTTATTTCTGCTGGTCCATAGGTGTAAAAAGGTTGAAAAACACTGCACTAGAACACCAACACATACATTGTAAAACTAAACAAACCAGATCCTGCATAGTCAATTGATCCTGTACAGTCGATGCTATCAGAAAGCCATGTCCCTTTCATATACACAGACAGATACACCCTCGTCCAATATGGAATAATCACAAACTAAAAATAGTTATATGTAGACAAAAGTTAAACTGAACTGCCAAGAAACCAGACTCTGCATATAATGCAACACCACAACACCACAAAAACAGTAATACATGTCCTCTAATACTGTGCAAAATATAAAGACAGTAGATGTAAATTTGAAAAAACTGACACATAACAATCACCACTTTACAAATTAACAAATAAAAATAAAACAAATAATGAGAAATATGAAAATACCATTTTATTGGACTAATCCCCGTAAGCTCGGTTCTCATCCCCACAAACCACCTGATTCCATCCACACAAGCCTTGAATTGTTTTATATTGAACTTATTATATTAAAGTATAATAAGAAACAATAATCTGTACAATTGTCAATTTATAAAACAGCATTTTCTCCCCACTCTCTCTTCCCCATTTCCCTTCAGCGTCCTCAGCCCACTCTCTCTCCGCTTTCCTTCAGCGCACGCACATAAAAACAAGCAAGTAATTTTATATCATTTTCATTCTATTCATTCATAGAAATTAAAGTCTAAATAATGCCAGTCACATAACAAAACATGATTTTACAAAAATAATTCCCTGTCTTTCAGAAGCTCCCCTCCCTCCCTACCCCTTACCTTCATGGCCAAGTCAAAGTGATCTACCAACAATAAAATTTTAAAAACACAAAGCACACTGTACGCAGAGAAAATGTTAATTAGCGCAGGGAGCTGCGCTGAATGCCCCACGCTGCTCTTGATGCTCATTGGCTCCCTGCGCTAAAAACTGCAATTACGGTTTAGTAAAAGGGGGCCATAGTGCAAAATATAGACAGCATATATAAATTCTCAAAACGGACACATTTTGATCACTAAATTGAAAATAAAATCATTTTTCCTACCTTTGTTTGGTAATTTCATCAGTCTCTGGTTGCACTTTATTCTTCTGACTGTGCATCCAATATTTCTTCCCTTCTTTCAGCTTCCTATATGCTTCCTCTCCTCCAGACCTCATTCCCTCCCCCAACTTTTTCTTTGTTTCATCCTGTCCCCTTCTTTCTTTCTCTCTCCATGCCCCCTTTCTTTCTGTATGTCTGTCTTTCTCTCTCTCTCTCCATGCCCCATTTCTTTCTTTCTTTCACCCTGCCCCCTTCTTTCTCTCTCCATGCCCCCTTTCTTTCTGTCTGTCTTTCTCTCTCAGGGTGTTTCTTTCACCCTGCCCCCTTCTTTCTCTCTCCATACCCCCTTTCTGTCTTTCTCTCTCTCTCCATGCCCCATTTCTTTATTTCTTTCGCCCTGCCCCCTTCTTTCTCTCTCCATGCCCCCTTTCTTTCTCTGTTGGTCTTTCTCTCTCTCTCCATGCCCCATTTCTTTCTTTCTTTCACCCTACCCCCTTCTTTCTTTCTCTCTCCTCTTCCAGTCCGGCATCTATTCCTCTAACGGTAGTCTGGATTGGAATTTTGATGCCCTTAATCACTGGTGACCAGGCCTCATCTAGTCCATAGGTTGAGCTGGCTCTGGGTTAGGGCTCATGTGCTAATCCTGCTCTAATCAGTTAGCACACGATAATGCAGTTGCACCAACTGATTACTGCAGAATTGCCCACATCCTGCCCTCCAACATGCTCCTTCCACATAAAAAATTAAAATATTCATTAGCACGCAGTTTGTGCACATAAGTTGGGATCTTACCACAGGACCATAGTGTGCATAAGTTGGGATCTTACTGCAGGCACATCCTCTGGTAAACTCTATTAAGCTGCAGTAAGTGTGAGTT
Organism: Geotrypetes seraphini; assembly: GCF_902459505.1. Classification (NCBI taxonomy): domain Eukaryota; kingdom Metazoa; phylum Chordata; class Amphibia; order Gymnophiona; family Dermophiidae; genus Geotrypetes; species Geotrypetes seraphini. The sequence goes on from NC_047084.1 coordinate 476,798,137, forward strand.
AGCACTTCTCGCAGCTTAGTAAAATGACCCCTAAGTGTGTACCCCTAGTTCAGAGAGTGTCTCCACACTCTTTTGTTCCAGGGAAGAGTTCACCCCAGTTTGTTAAGAGAAGCTGTGTTTGCATTCAGGAGTAGATCAGACCTGGCTAGTACGAATTCTGCAACTGAGACAATAGAAATCTTTAGCAATGCCTTATGTCAGAAGAATATGAGAGGAGAAACCACAGAAGAAGAAAGATTTTTCACTTGCACAGGAGAAAAACTTTGCATAATCAAAAGAATCAGCTGAAATTGAGTACCAAAAAAGGCATCCCAAAACCTGGGAAGGTCTCTAAAGAGCTTCCTTACAGGGGGCCTGGGGGCAAAGGAAACCCTTGCTACTATTCTTGCAATATTTAAATTTCTGTATAGAAGATGTAAACTGTACCATATAAATACCATTTCACAAGTTTCCTGGTAGTTAATTTTTATTTCAGAATAGCTCCAACTTTGTGCAACTGTGCAATTTATACAGAAGGTACTGAGAGTTCAAAGCCCTATGTACTATCATGCAAGTTTTCCCCCTAATAAAAGAATCCAGGATTTTCTGGGGTATTTGATTGCCCCACAGCTTCTAGTTCTGGAGGGCTTGGAATAGGGATTATAAAAATTGTTTTTTTAATCATAGTCAGGTGCCGTAGAAACTGACTTCTCAAGCTACATCTCATCATAATTTTTTTTCCTATGGCCAAGTCTTGATTTCCATTATGGCGGTAAAGAAAAAAAATTCTCAATCTGATTCTGGCAAAAGTGGCTATCACACTGCAAGTTTCTTGGCTCAAAAGCAGCCTTTCCTTCACCAGTCCCCAGAAACAGACATGGCTATTGGTGTCATCCTGCTGCAGTGTAATTACGTAAATCAAATGACATCTGCCCCAGGCAGAAGCCTTCACAAGGTCTTTTAACAAGATTGCATCCCAAAGGCATTTTTCCAGGTGAGATAGAAACATAGAAAGATGACGGCAGAAAAGGGCTATAGCCCATCAAGTCTGCCCACTCTACTGACCCACCCCATTAAGTCTGAGTACTAATGACCTAGTTCCTTAACTCGACCCTCGTAAGGATCCCACTAGGGCATCCTATTTATTCTTAAAGTCAAGCACGCTGGTGGCCTTGATCACCTGCTCTGGAAGCTTATTCCAGTGATCTACAACCCTTTCTGTGAAGAAATACTTCCTTACGTCACTATCGAATTTCCCTCCTCTGAGTTTGAGCGGATGCCCCCTTGTGACCGAGGGTCCCTTGAGAAAGAAGATGTCTTCTTCCACCTCGACACGTCCCGTGATGTATTTAAATGTCTCAATCATGTCCCCCCTCTCCCTGCGTTCCTCTAGAGTGTAGAGCTGCAATTTGTTTAGTCTTTCTTTGTACGAGAGACCCTTAAGCCCCGAGATCATCCTAGTGGCCATCCGCTGAACCGACTCAACTCTAAGCATGTCTTTACGGTAATGTGGCCTCCAGAATTGCACACAGTACTCCAGATGAGGTCTCACCATGGTTCTGTACAGTGGCATTATGACTTCAGATTTGCGGCTAACGAAGCTTCTATTGATACATCCCATAAGTTGCCTTGCTTTGGATGAGGCCTTCTCCACTTGTTTGGCGGCCTTCATGTCTGCACCGATGATTACTCCCAAGTCTCTTTCTTCTGAAGTCCTAGCTAGTGTTTCTAGGACTTCAGTTTTTACTCTTAGTTTATATCAATGCTATGCTAATATCTATTCACCAATGGCATGGAGGAGAAGTGAAGCTGGTTACAACAAATGCTCCATGACCCTAATAGCCCAATAGGTTTCTTGGCTGCTTCATCATCTTCATTATTGTCTTCTTTGTCATCATAAAAAAAGTCATAGCACTACTAGGACTTTTGGGAATCCCAGGTAAACTTCCTCTACCAACACTGCCTTTGGAAAGAACTGTAATGCAAATAAAATTCTGCAGAAACTGGAGAAACAGGCTAGCAAAGTCAATGACCTAAGGCAGTGCTCCAAGCTTTGTCATATCAGACATAGGATGGGATATCTTATTCATGTCCCCTGTTTTGTACACAGCCTTAATCTGATGATCCATTCTTCTCTAAATAATGAGAAAGGTACAATGTCGGCTGTGCAAACAAAATAATCTGCCACAGCAACAACCAGAGATGGAGCTTACCACCAATTCCTGCATCTGTAGGCCAGAGAAAGGATTTGGATGAAAGAGATCTCAGGATAGAACACTGTCAGGGGTGTTTCTGGATGGTGGAACAGTTTGCCCTAGGAGATAAGTTACAGACTCTGTCCCTGATTCTATAAATGGCACCTAACTCGAAGGCACCTTTGAACATGGTTGTCAATCATCCGCTAGGCGCCATTTATGGAGTTGTGCCGATCAGCACCTAAGCGTTCTTAGGGGCCAATAGGCATTAAAACCTTAGGCACATTGCCATTTAGGTCAGGGTTTTCTTGGCTCAAATGAGTGCACCTATTGGTACCTAAGTGAAACATACCTAAAATCCCCCACCAGCCCTCCACTCCCCGAATTCACCCCAATCAGGCCTACTTGCCGATAAGCACCTCAGTGTAGATGCCTACCTTGAAGTAGTAGGTGCCTACCGGCTAATTAATTTTTAATTTTAATTTTTTTAAATTGGTGTATAATGGCGCTTTTTTTGTTGTTGTTGTTTTATATATCCTTTATATTAGAGTCAACCAGAGAAACAGGCAAGTTACAGTAAAAACATATGCAGAAAGAAACAGCTAGTAACAATGCAATACAATCAGCAACAGCTTATAATAGAGTGAGTGATACAAAGACCATGACATCGCAGAAAGAGGAGGAGGGGCCCAATACCCCCCACTGAGGACATAAAAGGAAAAACAAGTGCATTGGCCAAAGAGATTGTGGGGTACTGAGCAGAGCTATCTCCGCACGCCAAGAACGGAAAACAGCGTGAGGCATAAAGCTTCAATCCCCCTTTCAGGACACTCCAACATCAAGAACATCCCATTTCCCCCAGTGGCCCCATAAATTTTTTCAATGTATAGTACCTAACCCAAAGAAACCCCACCTCAAGGGCAACATCCACACCAGGCAGCACAGACAGACATACAATCAGTCACCATGTGCACTCCACATTCAGACACCCCCCATCTCCCCCAGGCGCTTTCAATGATCAATGCTGATTAAGCCAATTGAGAAAATTGTTAGGCGCCTAGATTGGCTAGGTGCCAACCAGTGGCGAAATAAGGGTGAGTGGCGCCCGGGGGTGGTGGCACCCCTCCTGCACACTTATCCCTGCACGTGCCCCCTCCCCTTTCACCGTACCTTTTAAACTTCTCCAGCATGAGCAGAATGCTGCCCATGTTGGTGTCAGCTCCCCTTTGATGCCACTTCCTAGACGTGGGTCCTGAAAGTGACATCAGAGAGAGCACCAAAAAGGCAAGGGGAAGGCAAGGGGTGTGCGGCGAGGAGTGGGGAGCAAGCAGGCTGGAGGATATGGTGGTGAAGAGGAGGAGGGGATGCCACCGTACCCTTGGGAAGACCACGTCCGGGTTGGACTAATCCCCTTGCAAACCCCCCCCCCCTTTACTACTCCACTGGCACCTAGACAAATCCAGAAGGACACTGAAAACCTGGGTTCTTCAGTTATTTCTTGTTAAAAATCTTTTAATTTCTATGCAAATATCCTTTCTTTCATATTGTTGTTAAAATGATAACGATGAAAACTTTGATAAATTAAAAAAAACAAACAAAAAAAACCTGGGTTCTGAAGTTCTGCAGCAGCAGTGGATGCTGGATAAGGTGCTGGCAATGGCACTTTATCCGTATATTCTGCATTGCTATATTTGCAGACCTAACTTTTGCTTTGTAGATTTCCATAAGGTCCTTTTAAATATCAGGCCATTGGTTATCTGAAGAATGGGAGGAAATTTGTGGACTATGTATTGGAGAAGGAAACCATTTGAGATGCTTCAATCATATACATGTTCATGAACCAGGGGCCAGTGGAGGAGTGGCAAGTGAACCGTGAGAGTGGGGTAAAAATCTAAGCTATTGTTTCATTTCTATTTGTTATAACTTACGCTTTGATTCTTGTATTGTAATCTGCCTTAAACAGTTCATGGAGTAAAAAGATAAGAGGATAAGTTTTAATTAAATCAAATTAAAATGTGGTGGCTAGCTACACTGATGTAGGTAGGGAAAATGCCTCACTCTGGCCCACTAGAAGAGGCTGTTCTCCCTGTATAGGCTCCTCCAGTCCTTTGAAAGGATCCTTTTAGGACCTGGCTAGCCCTGGAACATAGAGGAGGTATATCCCATTCTGCTACAGCATCCGATCCGCTGCTGGGACGGCTACAATGATTATGCCTGTCCTTATATAATCTACCAAATAATTATGACTCACAACTCAATTCACCAGAGATACCAATCACAACTATCCACTCAGTGCAAGCTGTTCTTATCAAATGGGAATTCAGATTCCACCTACTCAAGCAGAGTTGGTGATAGTGGGATTCTTCATAATTCCTCACTGTTAAATTATATACTTTTTAAATTTTATTATAATTTATTAAATAGATTTAAAAGTTAAATCACTTATAAGAACATAAGAACATAAGCAGTGCCTCCGCCGGGTCAGACCATAGGTCCATCCTGCCCAGCAGTCCGCTCCTGCGGCGGCCCAAACAGGTCACGACCTGTCTGAATCACTAGAAGGGGCCCCCTTGCCACCTTGGTTTCCCATTGAGTCCTATCTTCCCATCGAAGTCCTAACCCTCCGGTCTTGCACATGCACGACCTGGTTGGGTTTCTATACTTATTTCCTAGTTAGCTTTCTATACCTGTGTTACATCCCAGCACCTCTCTCAGTATCCCACGATCCCTTTATCCCTCAGGAATCCGTCCAATCCCTGTTTGAATCCCTGTACCGTACTCTGCCTGATCACTTCCTCCGGTAGCGCATTCCAGGTGTCCACGATCCTTTGGGTGAAAAAAAACTTCCTTGCATTTGTTTTGAATCTATTTCCCTTCAGTTTCTCCGAATGCCCCCTCGTACCTGTTTTCCCTTTCAGCCTGAAGAATCTGTCCCTATCCACCCTCTCTATGCCCCTCATGATCCTGAAGGTCTCTATCATATCTCCCCTGAGCCTCCTTTTTTCCAGAGAGAAGAGCCCCAGCCTTATCTTTAAATCCTTATCGGTTCCCCTTCCCGACGCGTTTCGTGTCACTTTTTCAAGGTCGGGGGAACAAGAGATAAGGGTAAACCTAATCCAGCGGCAGTAGAAAATGGATTAGGTTTACCCTTATTTCTTGTTCCCCCGACCTTGAAAAAGTGACACGAAACGCGTTGGGAAGGGGAACCGATAAGGATTTAAAGATAAGTGATTTAACTTTTAAATCTATTTAATAAATTATAATAAAATTTAAAAAGTATATAATTTAACAGTGAGGAATTATGAAGAATCCCACTATCACCAATTCTGCTTGAGTAGGTGGAATCTGAATTCCCATTTGATAAGAACAGCTTGCACTGAGTGGATAGTTGTGATTGGTGTCCTTATATAAGCCAGAAATCCTCTAGAGCAGGGTTGTCCAATGTCAGTGCTCGAGGGCCACAATCGTCAGGTTTTCAGGATGTGCCCAATGAATTTGCATGAGATCCTGAAAACCTGACCTGGTGAAGGCCGAGGGTGGACCCCCCTTCCCTAGAGTTTGCCTTGGTGGTTTTCAGGTTGTTTCCATGTAAAATAGTCTGCAGAGATGCCAAGGATGAACCAGCCAAAAGAATAACATTTACCACACCAAGGAGTGAGACTGAAGGCCAAAGAGTGAGATTTTTGAGACAGTACATTCAGGGTATAAATCCAGAATGACTTAAGTGTAGTATTGCTGTGTAAATGAATTAAGGCAGCATTAAAAATAATATCAGCTTTTCTTTGGAGCCTCTGAAAGAATACAAAGTGGGAAACAATTTGGGTAAAGTTTTTGAGGAGAAAATTGTCTTCCACCCAGTAGTTTAAAGTATGTACATTGGTTTCAGAGCACATGTACTTGCAATAAAGGGAAAAGGGACAGGGGAAGGGGAAGCCGTTTACAGAAATAATCTATAAAATTAAGAACAAACAGAAAAAGAACCACAGTTTAAATAGTAAAAAATAATATTCAAACATTCACCTATCAATCACAAGGGTCAGATATTCCTTTCACTTCATTTCAGGCATTCTGTGAGAGGCCAGACTCGCCCACATCAGTCCAAATTAAAAGTTAATTTAATTTAAAAGCTAATTAGAATAATGACTAATTAGGCTGACCCAACGATTCACTGGAGTGTTGCACTCTGACATGAGGGAGACTCAAATTTGATTCCCAGACCCAATTCTTCCAGCTGGGGCTGGAAAGGGCTGTGGATGAAAAAGATCACAGCATCTGCATAGGGGTGGGGGGGGGGGGGTCAGGAAACTTATCTATGGAGCAACACGTATGGGTAGGATTCAGGGAGCATGCATGCTGGACTGAAAGAGGAGTTACAATCTTTAGCCCTAGCCATTGGGTATAAATGTGGCCAGGCCAAACATTTTTGATTTGTTTGGCTTTTTTTTTTCAGTTTGTGGCCATTTTTTTGTTTTATTTTCCACATTCATTTCAATAATATATTTTTTAGAATGCAAAATTGATTGTACGAAAGGCCGCTGTAAAGTTCTCTGCCCAGCCAACAAAGCTGAGGTAGTCTCCATCAAGGGCTATACACTTAGGGCTCCTTTTATCAAGCCGCCCTAGGGGGGGGTTAACGCGCGCAACTTTCCATCATACGTTAACCCTCTGCTGGCCAAAAACTAGCGCCTGCTCAAGTGGAGGCGGTAACGGCTAGTGCGTCCGGCGGTTTAGCGCGCACTATTACGCACATTAAACCGCTAGCGCGGCTTGATAAAAGGAGCCCTTAGTCCAGTGATTTTCTACTTTTTTCATTCCAACAGAAAAATATGGAACAAAAAAAGTGGAAAATTGCTGGACCAAGTGTATAGCCCTCGATGGAGACTACCCTAAATTTGTTGGTTGGGTTGAGAACTTTTCAGCGGGCCCTTGTAGATGTGTTAATTCATAGATAATTCACTTTTCTGCACACTAAAACTTTAGAGCAGGGGTGTCCAACCTGCGGCCCCGTGAAATATTTTGTGCGGCCCTGGTCGAGGGCGATGCAGTGTTTTTCTCTGCTGCCCCTGGGTGTTTACCGTCTTGCTGGCTCTCTCCTCTGTCTTGCTGCAGCATTTGTGTGGCCCCAGAAACATTTTTTTCGGCCAATGCGGCCCAAAGGGAAGCCAAAAGGTTGGACACCCCTGCTTTAGAGGCACGTTAACTAACCAAATGTATGTTAATGTTTGCACAGCTCTAATATCTGGGTTACAGAAACAGAGCCATTTAGTGACAATCCTACTGTAAACAGCAGAAGGCAAGAGTGGGGCAGTTGGACTGCAACTTAATGGAGAAAAGTAAGACAGGGGAGAAACCTGAAATACTAAATCTGCACCTTATTTTGATGTGTTTCCAAACCATTACTTTTGAGTTCAGTGGAGCTATAGAGCTTTAACCTTGGATTGTGTTATTCTCCTGTGTGACCCTGCAACATCGATATAAATCTTTACTCCACGTAAGTGGCAACACCGCCTATACAAAGATCTCACCCCTCTACAGACTACATTCCTTAGAGTCCACTGAGGTGACAGGACTCATAAGAGTCTGTTATATATACAAACCCAAGTTTGCAAAAGCGTCTTTTTATTTGCACAAAATAAATGAGTAATGATTTCTGTGCAAAGGATATTTAACAGTGCTTTGCAAAACAGGTTACAAACTTTTAGGCACCCAGATAATGAACTGTGCTAGTGTCCAATGTCCCAGCCATCACTAATACCTGACAAACTTTAGCAAAGAAGAGAAATTTAAAAAGGCATACTAAAACATAGAAAAAGCGTCACAGGTTGCAAATGTAATTACTAGGTTTTCTTGGAAGTAATGAAGTGGATCTGAGTTTTACTAGATTATAAGTCTTTCCCTTTAATTTTATGGACAAAGAGGAGGTTGGGATGCTGTTAGCTTGGTTCCATGGAAGAGTAATGGCTGGTGATCAATGAGGAAAACTGTGCAATTCAGGGGGGAGGAGTTTACCTAAGCTTCCAGAAACCACTAAAAGTATGACCTATTGCTATTGTTTTTTTCCTTTCAAAAATGGCTTTTAACATTATTTTGACTTCCTGAAAGTGCACAGTGCTTTCAAATTTGGATTCATGAAGTGTTTGAACTATCAGAAGTTAAAAGCTAATGATGAGAATAAAGATAGAAAAAAAGAAATGACTTTGATACACATAAAGGACCACCTGACTAATCCGAAAATAACTCTTTTCAGGTTGGAAGTAATATGATAAAATGAGTAAAATTATTTTTTATTTTTAACTTAAGCATGATTGGATTACTGTAATTCTAATGTGTTTATAGGAGGCTGTTCTGTGGAAACAAAAATACACAATCTCTACCGGATGGAGCCAAGTATGCATTATTCTTGCATGAATGCCCACATAAAAAACTAGCCTAAGTGAAAAAAAAAACAAAGATAAAAAGAAAAAGAACTTCCAGACACTAATTTAACATATGCATGTGCTGTATAAGGGGGGGAAAGAATCCCTGGGTAGAACAAATGAAGGCTTATGGCACCAGATACCAATCTGATTCTGAATGAGCCAGGAGCAGGCAACATCAGTGCAAAGATATTAGGTGCCCAAGGAAATCTTTGGTCTTGTGCCCCCTTCAAGGCCCCTAGGTACTGCCCCCACCCCCTGAGACTTTGATAACCTCAACAGTTGTGATCATCTCAATATCACACCTCCCAGAACAAACCTGTTGACATCAATATATCTAACGAGGGCATTTTCCAAAAGTCATTTTGCTTTGGGAAATGGGTTATGTGGTAATTTCTACTCTCTGCTTATTTGCAAGAATCCAGGCTGATGGTTCTTTTGAGTGACTGTGGCTCTTAGGACTATTGCTTTGCTTTCACTGAAGTTTCTTTGCAACTTCCCCGTGACCCTCCCCCCCCCCCAAAAAAAAAAAAAACAACCAACAAAAAAAACTACAAAAACTACAAAAACTGATGTACTAGGTAATTGCCTAATCATGTCTAATGGCTGAGTGAGCACTGGGAAAACTACTGGATCAAAAAAATGTTAGTCCAATGAAAATCCACACTGAAGTGAAGAGGATGTCCTTGAGTATATCCTTTTTAGGTAATTGGGGGAGAGGGGCATTTCACCATCTCATTCCTTGCTTCTAGTAGCAGAATGCTTTCAGCTGTTCTTGACTTTAAGAACACTATATTTAACACCAGTAGCACAGAAGCTTCCAGAAAGGCTGAGTGTAGGAGCAGTCAGTTGGTTCCAGCAGCAGGCCAAGAGCTAGGAAAGACAGAGATTGAATCCTGCTTCTACCACTGATACTCCTGTGAACTTTAGCAAATTACACCATTCTCCAATGACTCAGGTGCAATTTCTATGATAAGCTCTTGTGAGGAGGGAAATAAATAATATAAGTACTTATATCTTGCCTTGTACTTGGATTTGAAAAAGCAGATAGTCAAATCAAATTCTACTGCAGGCTCAAGGAAAACCCGAGCAATAATGCACAAGCATCTTTCATATCCTGTTTCTCTACAAAATTATAATCATATCTTTGGTACAGAAGCAACCTTTGAAGACATCTGGAACAGGGGGTAATAATGAAGGTTTCCAGTGCAATAAAGACCTTATAAGATATGGAAGATACACCCAAAGAAAATACAAATAAATTCTGCCACAGAAAACCAGTGAGGAGTTGAGAGCTGGGAAATAACTTTGGGGAGTGTGAAGTCATTCACCTTCCAAATACCTGTTTACAAGGATAGACTGATCAGTGTCCAGGGGTTAACTACAGAAATAAGAAAGGAAGGTAGACTAGATATTATAAACTTACCCCCTCTTCTATTAAACTGCGCTAGCAGTTTTTAGCGCAGAGAGCCGCGCTAAATGGCCCGCGCTGCTCCCGACGCTCGATACTTAAAGGGTATTAACGTAGAACAAAATCTTTTCCAGAGAAAGGAAAATGGTAAAACCAGAGGACATAATTTGAGGTTAAGGGGTGGTAGATTCAGGGGCAATGTTAGGAAATTCTACTTTACGGAGAGGGTGGTGGATGCCTGGAATGCGCTCCCGAGAGAGGTGGTGAAGAGTTAAACTGTGACTGAGTTCAAAGAAGCGTGGGATGAACACAGAAGATTTAGAATCAGAAAATAATATTAAATATTGAACTAAGGCCAGTTACTGGGCAGACTTGCACGGTCTGTGTCTGTGTATGGCTGTTTGGTGGAGGATGGGCAGGGGAGGGCTTCAATGGCTGGGAGGGTGTAGATGGGCTGAAGTAAGTCTTAACAGAGATTTCGGCAGGTGGAACCCAAGCATAGTACCGGGTAAAGCTTTGGATTCTTGCCCAGAAATAGCTAAGAAGAAAAATAAAAAAAATTTAAATTGAATCAGGTTGGGCAGACTGGATGGACCATTCGGGTCTTTATCTGCCGTCATCTACTATGTTACTATGTTACTCTATGAGCATTGGGAGCAGCGTGGACCATTCAGCGCAGCTTCCCTCGCTAGAAACTGCTAGCGCAGTTTAATAGAAGAGGCCCTTAGGTACAAATGATGATTGAGTAAAAATTCAAAAGCAGTTGAAGGATTTGGGGAAGGGAGGGCTGATGGACAGATAGCTAAATCTGACCTTTTTGACACTACTTCTCACAACTGCAGGACAGTAGTGCCTCTCTCCAGGCTTTTAAATCCAAACGCCTCCTTAGAGGCGAACCAACCCCTCTTGTTCTACCCTCCCCTTCCTTGCTTTTATATTTTTTTTATCTTGATGTATTTTTTTGCAAACTCATGTACATAACTTCCCCGTGATGTTAGTCCTAAATTATGTCATCCGCCCCTTCACTAAATTTGGTGATGGGTTTTTCTTTTTCCCCCCCTTTTTTTCTAACATTTGCTTTTAAATATATTTTATTAATTGTAAACTGCCTAAATATTATTTTGTGACAGATGGTATATCAAGATATTCATAAACTTGGAAGAAAGTCATGGGTGCACTAGTGATGATGTGAAAGAAAAGAGATTTTTTTTGTTGTTTATTTTTTTTAATCAATTTTCTATACCGTTCTCCCAGGAGAACTAAGAACGGTTTACATGAATTTATTCAGGTACTCAAGCATTTTTCCCTGTCTGTCCCAGTGAGCTCACAATCTATCTAATATACCTGGAGCAATGGGGGGATTAAGTGACTTGCCCAGGGTCACAAGGAGCAGCGTAGGTTTGAACCCACAACCCCAGGGTGCTGAGGCCGTAGCTTTAACCACTGCACCACACTCTCAGTAAAAAGAATGCATAAGAAAAACAGAATAACAACAAGGAAATGAAACATTTTCACATACTATAGGTGTATACCATGTAAGCATTAAGTATGCAAAAAGTTATGCAAAGACTTATACATAGGATGGTTTACATCTATGCAAGAAGGGTAAGATGGTGCTTAGCTCTGTTTCAAGTCCTACTGGACCAGCATTTAAACAAATGGTTTCTATAGGTCAGCTACATGGATCTGGACCTTGGCATTAACTCTCTTTTCATAGATAAGCAGTGAACTGCAGGGTGGGTCATGGAAAAATAGCCCACCTCTGGCGACAGTATGACAAGATGAACGAGCTGATAGGGGTTGCCATACAACTTATTTTGAGGAATTGGAAGAACTGTGATAGATTAAATTATACTTTCTGGTGGGAATCTCTTTGTTATACTTTTAAAATGGAGCGAATGATGGCCTTACAACAGGGACATTATAAGAAATTTATGGATGTTTGGGAGCCATTGACAGAATTCTGCAAGGAGTGATTGTTGATTTTGCCCTTTGATCATGCACATCTAGGGAGGGTGGGGAGTTATTTTTATTTAGAGTGCAATTGTTGGGTATGTATAAAGGGGGAGGTTGATATATGTATTTGTCATAAATATAATTTGATAGTTAAAGTGTAAAATGTCTGTAAAATATGTTGCACTTATTTTTGGCTTTAAAATAAATAAAGATATTAAAAACAACCAAAAACTAGATGAACGAGCAAGTAGATTGCTTTTATTCACTTACCCACAAGTTACAACAGATGGTGAAAGTAGTCCCCGTTTCATGTTTATGCACCTTTGGGCACGTCGGATCATGTTGGCTGATCCTTCTTGCACCTCTTCAACAGTGATGCTGCAGGTAGTGTTCGTGGATGTTTTAAGAACATAAGAACATAAGCAATGCCTCTGCCTTGTGAGACCTGAGGTCCATCGTGCCCAGTAGTCCACTCACGCGGCGGCCCAACAGGTCCAGGACCTGAGCAGTAATCCTCTATCTATACCCCTCTATCCCCTTTTCCAGCAGGAAATTGTCCAATCCTTTCTTGAACCCCAGTACCGTACTCTGCCCTATTACGCCCTCTGGAAGCGCATTGCAGGTGTCCACCACATGTTGGGTTTTGCTTGAGTTCAGCTGGTGGTTTTGATCCCAGGCACTTGGCGAAGGCCTCTTGCATTTCCTTAATCGATCTGCGTCGCACGTAGCCTTCCACAATCACTATTCGCTGTTCCAGGGAGAACATCATCTTTTTGGCGCCGGTATTAAAGGTGGGCTACTTTTCCAGGGCCCACCCTGTATTTACATGTGTTTATTTACAAATTTAAGTAGCTGCTTCACCACAGGCATCTAGTAACAACTTTCCTCTACTACAGGGGTCTCAAAGTCCCTCCTTGAGGGCCGCAATCCAGTCGGGTTTTCAGGATTTCCCCAATGAATATGCATGAGATCTATGTGCATGCACTGCTTTCAATGCATATTCATTGGGTAAATCCTGAAAACCTGATTGGATTACGGCCCTCAAGGAGGGACTTTGAGATCCCTGCTCTACTACCACCCAACCCTTTTGCACAACTTAATCCAAAACACAATTACAAACATGAATATTCCTTAGATACAGCAGTTCTAGTTCCTCATGCTTATGGGTATTAAAAAGCTTCTTGCATAAATTAATCCAATGTGCTTTTCCCAAACAGACAATAAAGCTTCCCTCTTTACAGCTCATCTGATATTGATGTCATGTAACCACTACAGCAACTTACAGCAGGCTTGTCTGCCTTCTGGCTTGTCTGTTATTCGAATTAGGAGCGCATCTTCCCTTGAACACCTGGTCACTAATATTCCAACTCACATACAACTCTTTTGGCACAATTCTAAAGCAGGTACTGTATTTCTAATGGCACTGCAGTTACGTTTCTCAGCTTGTCTGTTTCCCCAGCACAGAAGACCTACCTAGTAGACCACCCTAGTGTATAGCCCTCGATGGAAATTGCATTATTTAGCTTGTGGTTTTTTGTTTTTTTTAACCAAACATTTCAAACCACACTTGTATTTGAAGTACTAGATGGATGTTTACCCTTTATTCTAACTGGGACCTTTCACACAGCAAACACATTACTCTGTAAGCTTCCAAAACCTGGACAGATCCTTAATTCCTTAATCTCCAAATCTATAACACTACAATCTTGTGATCACTATCTCAGGTTCAGAAAACTTTTAAAAGCATTTCTGTACCAAGACAGAGAGCCAACTGTAACTGAAATAGTAAGTGTAAAAGCCCATTTCTAAACTGTCTAATGCAACTTCTGGGACATAATGATGAGCCAACGATGACCTACCGTATTTTTTGCTCCATAAGACGCACTTTTTTCCACCCAAAAGTGGGTGGAAATCTCGGTGCGTCTTATGGAGTGATGATACAAAATTTGTACCCCCCATAGCGTTGTACCCCCGTAGCGTTGTAAAACACCCTCTCACCACCGCTGAACCTTTTCAAACCTCAACACCTCTCAGCACCACCGCCTACTTTTTCTAAATACCCTCCGCCTCTTAGCACTGCTGCCACACCTTTTCTAAACCCCCCCACCTCTCAGCACCGCCAATGCACTTTTTCTAACTCCCCACTGCCTCTCAGCACCGTCGTCTACTTTTTCTAAATACCCCCGCCTCTCAGCACCACCGCCACACCTTTTCTAAACCCCCCCGGCCTCTCAGCACCACCAACACACTTTTTCTACACCCCCCACCCCGCCTCTCAGCACTGCTACCGCACCTGCTTAAAACAAACACCTGTCGCCATCGGTACCTTTTTTTAACAGCTTGGTGGTCTAGAGGTATCCCTCCTCACTAGATGGCTCTCGTATTCAGGTCAGGAATGCGGTTGTCAGCGGTAAGCTTTACACGCTCCCGCTTGGGCCCGCCTCCGCTTTCTGAATGGCTGGCTTCAGTTCTCGTGGTACTCGCGAGAACTGATGCAAGCCATTCAGAAAACGTTGCAGTGCTAGGCAGCAACATGGAAAGCTCGCATCTGACCTCTGGACTGCTGACCTGTGTGCTGCTGAGTACAAAAGCTGTCTAGTGAGGGAGAGATTTACAGGATGGATGGTGAGGGGAGGGTAATTAGGGTATTTTTCTTTATGTAACAATTGAAAAAATTGATGATGTGATCTCTGTGATACCTTCTTTGAATTGTTTTATTTGATGTTTGTTGTATGGTTTGGGAAAGGTGGTATGATGTATTCTTCTGCTGTTGGATTGTTCATTCATGAATAAAAATTGTTTTAAACTAAAAGGTACTGGGGTATGATTTAAAAAGTACAGGGGGTTTAAAAAGGTACTTGAGTATAAAAATTTGTTAGTTGGCTGGGACAGATTGCTCCTGTCCCGGCCTACCACTAGACTACCAGAGGGAGGGCAGGGTATAGGGCAAGGTGGTGGTACAGGGTACAGAGCCTTGCAGGGAGAGGGGCTGGCTGCACAGCCTAGTAGGGCAGGGAGGGAAGGGGTCTTGGTTCAGAGCCTGGCAGGGAGAATTTGGTTCAGAATGGTTTTTTTTCTTGTTTTCCTCCTCTAAATCTAGGGTGCGTCTTATGGTCAGGTACATCTTATGGAGCGAGAAATACAGCTTAGAACATAGAACATAGAACATAGAAGATGACAGCAGAAAAGGGCTACAGCCCATCAAGTCTGCCCACTCTGCTTACCCACCCCCTGTCTATGCCCTAATGACCCAATTTCCTTATCTTGACCCTCGTAGGGATCCCACATGGGTATCCCATTTATTCTTAAAGTCTGGCACGCTGTCTGCCTCGATCACCTGCACTGGAAGCTTGTTCCAATGATCAACCACTCTCTCTGTGAAGAAATACTTTCTGGTGTCGCCATGAAATTTTCCGCCCCTGAGTTTGAGCGGGTGCCCTCTTGTGGCCGAGGGTCCCTTGAGAAAGAAAATATCATCTTCCACTTCGACACGTCCCGTGAGGTACTTAAATGTTTCGATCATATCTCCCCTCTCCCTATGTTCCTCAAGAGTGTAGAGTTGCAATTTGTTCAGTCTCTCTTCGTACGAGAGACCCTTGAGCCCTGAGATCATCCTGGTGGCCGTCCGTTGAACCGATTCAATTCTGCGCACATCTTTACTGTAATGTGGCCTCCAGAATTGCACACAGTACTCCAGATGAGGTCTCACCATGGCCCTGTACAACAGCATTATGACTTCAGGCTTTCGGCTGATGAAACTTCTATTGATACAACCCAATATCTGCCTTGCCTTAGATGAAGCCTTCTCCACTTGATTGGCAGTTTTCATGTCTGCACTGATGATTACTCCTAAATCTCGTTCTGCTGAAGTCCTAGTTAAAGTTTCTCCGTTCAAGAAGTACGTCCTGCATGGATTTCCGTTTCCGAGGTGCATGACCTTACATTTCTTAGCATTGAAGCTTAGCTGCCAGGTTGAGGACCAACTTTCCAATGTAAGCAGGTCCTGCGCCATATAATTCTGTAAACTGCATTCACTTACTATATTACATAGCTTGAACTTGTAACTATGACCTGTTTTAGTAACTGTACTGATCTACATCTCCTAGCAACTCTATTGAATATCCGTGTCAAACTGTCCATTGTAACTTCCTGGGTAACTGACCCAACCTCTTGTAATGTAATCCAACCTTGAACTGAATAGGTAAACACGGAATAGAAAACCTGAGTGACATAACATTCAAGTTTCTACTCCATTTCAGAGTCTGACAATAAAGTCTTAAACATTCCCACCTCTAGGTTTTCCTTCCTGAATCATTTTTATTTACTACTCATTCCTCTTACTTCACTTTTGACTGCTTTCTCTGTGAATATTCTGGACTTTTCTTCCTTTACCACCAATTGCCAATGGTTCCTGGTGTTCAGTTACCTTCATCTGTGTCCTGAACTCCTGCTACTTTCGCACTATCAGGCTCATTTTCAAAGCACTTAGACACACAAAGTACCACTATATTTCCCAGACTGCCTGCCTCCAATGCAAGCTTACTTCATATCAGTCCAGGACTTTCAGGGACTTGCAAAAGAGGAAGCATGTGCCCTCACCCCTTTGGAGCTTTCTTCCCTTCTCCTAATCCCGATCCTTCCCTCAAAGACAAGAAGCTCCCTACCAGGCATCACCCTCATACCACCATACCCCTGTAGGTCCCCCTAGGCCAGACATGGGCAACTCTGGTCCTCGAATACCGGAATCCAATTGGGTTTTCAGGATTTCCCCAATGAATATGCATGAAATCTATTTACATGCACTACTTTCAATGCATATTCATTAAGGAAATCCTGAAAACCTGATTGGATTTCGGCCCTCAAGGACCGGAGTTGCCCATGTCTGCTGTAGGCCTACCTTTGCTAGCCTTGGCATTACAGTTTGACCCTCAAAATGGGCACTGTGACCTCCAGCAGCAGCCTAGTGGTTTTTACATATTGTTGGTGGTTATTGGTCCAGCAATTTCCTCTTGCTCTAGCTCTGTCAGAATTAGACTTGTGATCTGGCATCTTGTGCCTTGATTTTTAATTCAATGTATTTAATATTCCCCCTCTTGTGCAAAGCATCAGATTGAATTCCAGGAAATCAATTGAACACCAACAACACAACACAGAGCATCCTAAAAACAGTAATAGAATAAAATACCATCCTATTACATATTCTGCTATCCAACTCATTTGGTCTGTCAGTGCAGTGACATGTCTTAGTTGCGAGCCCTGTGATCACAGGCCCTAAATCAAGCCACTAGGCTGCATTGTTGAGTGATAGCTGATTTTTTTTTTCTCCTTCTGCAGCACCCCTAACAGCAGCCAGCCTAGGGAGTAGAGTTCTGTCCCAGGAGTCAAACCCAAGTTCTCCCTGGTCCTGCTTAATCTTCTTCAGTCTAGGGTTACCATATGGCTCCAGAAAAAGGAGGAAGGGTTGAGACATCCGGCCTTTACTTCCATTGAAAGCAATGGAAGTAAAGAGGACAGATTGAGGCATCTGGGTTTTACTCTATTGAAAGCAATGGAAGTAAAACCCGGATGTCTCAATCCGTCCTCCTTTTTCTGGAGCCATATGGTAACCCTATATCTTCACTCACATCTATTCTGCATATTACTGCAGTTGTGAAAAGTTGGTGGCTTCTAGCAGTAACTAGATCAAATAATGCTGGGTGGGCGGAGGTGTTTCATATTTACATTTTCACAGCAGGAATTGCCAAGCACATTTTGCCTTATTTATGATTAGATAATAAGATTAGAACAAACACATCATGAAATCAAAAGAGGGTAAGCAGAGCACATTTCCTCACTTTGTTTTTATGGCCCTGTTATTCAACATATGCTGAAAGGTGAAACCATAATACCAATTATTATAGCACTAAAAATATATTTAATGTTAAGTTGATGTAAATATATACATTTGGCATATGTCTTCAAGGAGGCAATTAACCACAATTAGTTCTTTCTTTACAGATAACAAACAATTTATGTGCCTGTCTGCAGGAGCACAGAGGTTAGGCCAGAACTTCACCTAAATGCACATTGTACAATTCTGGTCTCCTTATCTAAAAAATATATATATATAGTGGCGCTAGAAAAGGTTCAAAGAAGAGTGACCAAGATGATAAAGGAGTTGGAACTCTTCTCATATGAGGAAAGACTAAAACGGTTAGGGCTCTTCAGCTTGAAAAAGAGACAGCTGAAGGGAGATATGATTGAAGTCTACAAAATCCTGAGTAGAATACAACGGGTACAAGTGGATAAATTTTTCACTCTGTCAAAAATTACAAAGACTAGGGGACAGTCTATGAAGGTACAGGGAAATACTTTTAAAACCAATAGGAGGAAAACATTTTTTCACTCAGAGAATAGTTAAGCTCTGGAATGCACTGCCAGAGGTTGTGGTAAGAGCGGATAGTGTAGCTGGTTTTAAGAGAGGTTTGGACAGTTTCCTGGAGGAAAAGTCCTTAGTCTGTTATTGACTAAGGACATGGAGGAAGCCACTGCTTGCCCTGGATCGGTAGCATGGTATGTTGCTACTCTTTGGGTTTTGGCCAGGTACTAGTGACCTGGATTGGCCACTGTGAGAACGGGCTACTGGGTTTGATGGAACCATTGGTCTGACCCAGTAAGGCTATTCTTATGTCCTTATAGTTAACTCATGTATGGAAGAAATTAACCAGCAAATATATCTGTGAATTAAATCCCCTAGCACCCCCCTCCCCCAGATAAAATACACAGCTTTTTTTTGTTGGCAAGATCTGCAATTCAGAATAGACAAACTGTATTCTCTCTCTCTTTTTTAATCTTTATTGATTTTCAAAACTTATACAAAGTGAAACAAATATACAATCAACAATATCAAGTAACAGCACTTATATTCTTGCAAACAACTGAAACACATTAACCCAACCCATCTCCCCCCATTTCCCTCCCTCCCTACCTGGATGTGTGTATAAATCTTAGAAAATCCAGACATTAAGGATTCAATCATTCTGTTGCCTGACAAATGCCTCCAATGGACTCCAAATCTCTTTAAACCTCTTACTATTTCCAGTTTGTTCTGCAATCATCCTTTCATATCTATAGTACAGACAAAGTGTTTCCCACCAAAAAGAAAAGTTCAACCTATCCCAATTCTTCCAATTTCTAGTTATTAATTTCATGGCCACCCCTGTCTATTTTTATGGGTATCAATTGGACTCTTAAGTTTCAACAATGTCCCAAATAAAACCACGTCATAAGACAATGGAATAGAGACACCTCATACCATATTAATTTTGCCCCAAATTAATTTCCAAAAATTGACTATTAACGGACAATAGAATAAAAGATGATCCAGTGTCCCTACTTCAAGATGACAATGCCAGCATCTGTTAGACTTTAATTATCCAACTTTTTCTTGTTTGGTTCATATACTTTGTTAAATCTTTATTCATTTTAAAACCAGCACAAAGTGCAACATATTATCAATCAATTAACACAATAGACAGCACTCAATTCCTTCAAATGATACAATAAATACATAACCCCCTCCCCATCCCCACCCATCCTTTCTAAAAGTGTAAAAACACTTATATAACGCAAATGATCAAGATAAACAACCTTGCAATCAAATAATAAATTAATTACATATTAGACTTTGAACTGTCCAACTTTTGTAAACGAACAGGGGTCCAAAATATTCTATATAACAAAAAGAACCAAGTTTGTCTCATAGATGCTGATGCTGTACATCTCATTCTCCAAGTCCAAATCCGTGGCCATTGCGTAGCAGAAATATGCTGCTTTGTTTCTATACTCCAAGGGCCTGATTCTCTAAAAGTGCGTCCCGATTTTAGGCAGATGTAGACGTCCTACAGCTGTCTAATCAGCCAATCGGGATGCACGTTTTTTTAAAAAAATGCTCCCCAGGCAGGCCGCCTATATTGAAGGCGAGGCCCGCAAGACACCTAGGCCCTGATTCTGAATAGGACGCCCAGGAGAGGCGTCCTATTCAGAATCGACCTAAACTAAACCCCGATTCTGTAACCGGCATCCATGTTACAGACGCGGGTTAGAGAAACGGGTTAGATTAGACACGGCCCGCTACACTTATCGCGGCAAGGGATCTCTCTGCTGCTATAAGTATAGCGGGCCGCGGTCCCCTGACCAGGAGGGTGCCCAAACCCTCTGCCCGAAGACGCACCCCCCCACTACCAACCGCCCCCCCCCCGACATTACCGATCTTCCCCCCTCCCCCCGACAATATCGGTAGCTGGCAGGAGGGTGCCCAATCCCTCCTGCTCGAAGACGCACCCCCCCGGCGCTAACCCCCCCAAACCTACACTCCACCAAACCTGTTCTTAGAAGGGTCTTGCACGTCTTGAGCCGGCAGGCACGCCTCGTCGAAATGAATTGGCCAATGATTGGCCAATCAGACCTTAGACTTAGTGGGGATGGGCGGACCCGCTATGCCTAAGGCCTGATTGGTCCAGGCTTCTAGAGCCTGGGCCAATCAGGCCTTAGGCTTCGGCGGGATGGGCCGGGAAGGGGCGGGCCCGCTTCATTTCGACGAGGCGTGCCTGCTGGCTCAAGACGTGCAAGACCCTTCTAAGAACAGGTTTGGTGGAGTGGAGGTTTGGAGGGGGTTAGCGCCGGGGGGGGTGCGTCTTCGGGCAGGAGGGATTGGGCACCCTCCTGCCACCTATTGTCGGGGGGGGGATCGGTAATGTCGGGTGGGGGCAGTTGGTAGTGTCGGGGGGGGGCGGTCGGTAGTGTCGGGAGGGGGTGCGTCTTCGGGCAGAGGGTTTGGGCACCCTCCTGGTCAGGGGGCCGCGGCCCGCTATACTTATAGCGGCAGAGAGATCCCTTGCCGCGATAAGTATAGCGGCCACGTTTACTTACAATGTAGGCCAGCATTTTGCTGGCCTACATTTTAAGCTTCTCCTCTACTAGGGAGACGCGTAGGGCCGCCTAGGTTCAGCCTAAGGCCCGCCTAAGGCCCTTAGACGAGCTTAGGCATCTTGCGGGTCTCCCTAGGCTCCTGGAGGTGCCTTCAGGCTTTCCTGGGGAGCATTTTTTTTTAAAAAACGTGCATCCCGATTGGCTGATTAGACAGCTGTAGGATGTCTAAAATCGGAATGCACTTTGGAGAATCAGGGCCCAAATGTCTCTTAAACTTGTTTTAGGTTTTTTTCGCCAAATATTCAGATATTAATTTGTACCACTTAGCGGCCTGATGACCTTGAAAATTTGTCTGGAAACATAGACCTGACAAGCTGTACTGATTTTTTAAGTTGTGCCAGTCAGGAAACCCTTTCTGAATGGCCTGCTTCAACTGCAACCAATTATAACCTTGAGACTTTGATATACCAAATGATTGTTGTAATTGTAATAAATTTACCATTTCCCCATTCAGAATTACATCATGTAGAATACAAATGCCTGCCTGCAACCAATGTTTCCAGAGGATTTTAGTCTCACCGATTTGTATCTTGGAGTTCAACCATAGGGATTGACATCTGGTTTGCTGTATCGGAATAGGAGTTAAAGCATCTATAAATTTTAATGTTACCCAATCATGCAGCATGTGACCTCAATCACTGTCCCCCATACCTATTAAAAGTGACCTCAATCACTGTCCCCATACCTGTTAAAAGCTGCTAGCACAAATTCCGCACCCCCCTTTTGCAATGGATGAATTACATGCTCACAGAAGGCCAATTCCCGCAAGATCTCTCCGAGATCATCATAACCCCCATCCTGAAAGACCCTAAGGGAGCCACAGATCAACCATCCAATTACAGACCCATAGCCTCAATACCATTATATGACAAGATAATGGAAGGCTTCGTAGCAAAACTCCTCTCAGAATACCTAGAAAACCACAATTTACTCCACCCCTCACAATCAGGCTTCAGAGGCCAACACAGTACAGAAACATTACTACTCTCTCCTAGACACAGCCAAACAACACCTAAGCAAAGGCAAAAAATGCTGCTCATTCAACTAGACCTCACCGTAGCATTTGACCTGGTAGATCACGACATCTTACTACAAACACTGGAGGCAATAGGAATCACAGGCATAGTCTACAACTGGTTTGAAGGATTCCTCCACTCAAGGAAATACAGATTCAAAACAAATAAAGAACAATCTGAAACCTAGAACAACCCCTGCAGAGTCCTCCAAGGCTCGCCACTATCCCCAACACTCTTCAACCTCTACATAGCCACACTTGGCACATAACCTCATACAGCTATGCAGATGATATCACCATCATCTTGCCTTTCGACCAATCCACCAATGACACAACAATCAAAATACATACAATACTTGAAACAATATCACAATGGATGAGAGACCACAAACTAAAGTTGAACTAAGACAAAACCAAATTCCTACTTCTAGAAAAAACACAAAACACTTTCCATAACAAACCTAGAATTAAACTCCATCCTATACCCCCTACAACCCAACCTAAAACTGCTGGGAATAATAATAGACAAGGGCTGCACCATGCAACTTCAAATCAGCAAAACTGTTCAGAAGGCATTCGCAACCATGCCAACGTAATCCCACTCCACAAAAAGGGCTGCAGGACAGAGACAGCAAACTACAGACCAGTGAGTCTCACGTCTATAGTGTGTAAACTGATGGAAACACTGATCAAACAGAATATTGACACAATCCTAGATGAAGAAAAACTGCGTGATCCACACCAACACGGGTTCACCCGGGGCAGATCCTACCAATCTAATCTGATTAGCTTTTTTGACTGGGTTACTAGACAACTGGACGCCGGAGAGTCACTGGACGTGGTATATTTGGACTTCAGTAAGGCATTTGATAGCGTCCCTCATTGAAGATTGCTGAACAAGCTGAAATCGATAGGATTAGGAAACACTCTAACTACATGGATTGGGGATTGGCTGAGCGGTAGACTTCAGAGGGTGGTGGTGAACGGTACCCCATCCGAAGCATCGGACGTGATCAGTGGAGTGCCGCAGGGATCGGTCCTGGGCCCGATTCTATTCAACTTATTCATAAGAGATATGATGCAAGGACTTAGAGGAAGGGTATCACTGTTCGCCGACGACGCCAAACTTTGCAACATAGTAGGCAGATGCTTATTACCTGATAATATGACACACGACCTACTGCTACTGGAACAATGGTCAAATACTTGGCAGCTAGGCTTCAATGCTAAAAAATGCAAGGTAATGCACCTGGGCAAAAGAAACCCGCGTAGAACTTATGTACTAAATGGTGAGACCTTGATCAGGACCACGGCGGAACGCGATCTAGGGGTGATCATTAGCGAGGACATGAAGGTTGCCAATCAAGTGGAGAAGGCTTCCTCCAGGGCAAGACAAATGATGGGGTGTATCCGCAGAAGTTTCGTCAGCAGGAGACCTGAAGTTATGATGCCGTTGTACAGAGCCATGGTGAGGCCCCACTTGGAGTACTGTGTTCAGTTTTGGAGACCACACTACCGAAAGGACGTACTGAGGATCGAGTCGGTTCAGCGAACGGCCACCAGGATGGTCATGGGGCTCAAAGATCTCACGTATGAAGAAAGACTAAAGAAATTGCAGCTGTACTCACTTGAGGAAAGAAGAGAACGGGGGAGATATGATTGAAACGTATAAGTACATCACGGGACGCATTGAGTCAGAAGATGATATCTTCTGGCTCATAGGACCCTCAACCACCAGAGGGCACCCGCTGAAAATCAGGGGAGGGAAGTTTCATGGCGTTCCAGGAAGTATTTCTTCACCGAAAGAGTGGTGGATCATTGGAACAGACTCCCACTCCAGGTGATAACGGCCAGCAGCGTGACGGATTTTAAGAAAAAATGGGATACTCACGTGGGATCTTTAAGGGAGTAAATTCAGGGGGGGGGATACTTGGAATGGGCAGACTTGGTGGGCTATAGCCCTTTTCTGCTGCTTTTTTCTATGTTTCTATGTTTCTAACCTAAGAAAAATTAGAAAATACTTCAACAAAGAACAATTCAGTCTCATGGTCCAAGCGCTAATCCTGGGCCTCCTGGAATACTGTAACAGTCTATACCTGTCATGCCCCACCTATACCTTAAAACAATTACAAACGGTGCAAAACACAGCTCTTAGATTGATATATTCATTGAAAAAATACAATCACATTACCACTGCTTATCAAGACTCATGCTGGCTCCCAATACAAGCACGCATACAATATAAATTCTTTTGCACCCTATTCAGAGCCCTAAATGGATCTGGTCCCATCTACCTAAACAAACACCTTATCAGAAATAACACTTCAAGACCAAGGAGAACACAGGCTCTCTCCACTCATCCCCCAGCAAAAGGCATACAAAGCAAAAAACTATATGACGAACTACTAGCCACCAGAGCAGCGAAAATAGACTGCCACCTCTCCAAGCTACTGACCAAGACGACCAACTACAAAACATTCAGAAAGAACTGAAAACTATACGTTTTTAAAAAATTTGTCAAATGAGCTAATCAAAAACCTTATAAACCCTCTCCCAAAACCCATCGCTCATGCTAGTCATCAATTCGTGTAAGCTCACTCTATCTATCAACTCTGTAAGCTCCCTGGGAATGCCCAGGCCAACTCTTTTTGTAAACCGCCTTGAACTGAAAGATATTCGCGGGATAGAAAACACTAATGTAATGTAATGAATGAAAAATAATATTGTCTTTATATATTCTAGGTAATTTGATACTCAATACATGGCTGAGCTGTATATATTTTTGCTCTGTACTCGGTAGACCTAAACATCTCTCAAATATTTCAGTTTGTAAGCTTGGTTAGTGATTCACAGATACTACCAGTTCTCCTCAATTTCTCTTGAATTCACCAATGATCTACTGTATTCCACCATTTATATCTCTTTTTGTAACCCCCTTCTCAACTTCTCCTGAATTTACCAATGATCCAATATTGTACCCACCTTTTATAACTCTTTTGTAATCCGCCTTGAACTGCAAAGTAATGGCGGAATAGAAATCTCTAATGTAATGTAATGTAATGTAATGTAATTCACACAGCTGACAATAAACTAACCTATCGTCCCCAAATTAGTGCTCTTGTTAAGAACTGCTTTTACAAACTTAAAATGATAAGATCTTTAGTCTCTCTCCTAGATACTCCTAGCCTCAATATTCTGATCCACTCCTTTGTTATTTCTAAAATTGATTATTGTAATTCACTATATAAAGGGTTAAGTCAAAAGGATATTAGACGTCTCCAATTGATCCAAAACACAGCTGTCAAAATTATCATGAATTCAAAAAAATACGATCACATTTCTCCCTTGCTTAAGAAGGCGCATTGGCTACCCATCCCCAATCGAATTACGTACAAAATTGTTTGCCTTACTTTCAAATCTCTAGTCCATTGAGCCGGCATTTATTAATAGATTCCTGATCCCATATGAGCCTTTTAGAACTCTAAGATCTGCTTCGCAACATACTCTTTATGTCCATTAAAAATTATTGGGACCCGCCACGCTTTTATTTTTTCTGTCCCAGCTCTTACTATTTTGAATTCCCTTCCATTACACATTAGAGCAGAAAAAAATTTAGATACATTTAAGGGCAATTTAAACCGTTCTGAGCTCCCCTGGGAGAACGGTATAGAAAATTAAATAAATAAATAAAATGTTTTCTTTTTAAAGATGCTTATGAGTAATTTACAATTTTAATATTTTATCATTTTTAACTTACCCCTTCCCTTCCTTGATGTTATTTCCTTTTTTGTTCTCAATTCTTTAATAATGGAGTTCTCCCCCCTTCCTCATGTTTTATATCCTACCCTATGTTATGTTAGTAGATCTGTGCTAAGTCATGTTTGTTTTAATATTAATTCTTCCCCTTTTTTAATTGTGATGTATTATTTTAATGTACAATGCTTTAAATTCTATGTTTAGCATTTAATTAAATTTTAATAAACTATGAAACTATGACCTGTATAGTCTTTTTGGGCTAGACAATGTTCTCTTTCTGTTTATAAGTTCCATTGCAGTCCTTTTAGAAGCTGTCCTAACCTTTGTTCATTGCCAGAGATAGGGGTGTCACGGGCCTTCATTAATGGTTATGTTGGGTTATCTCCCAGTTTTAGTGACTCTTCCCCTTTTGTCTAGTCTAGTTATTGAAGAGGAAACCTTCCAGTTAAGACACATTAACTGAGTTTCTTCTGATCAGGGTACAAATGTGCTTTTATTTAGCTAAGTTGAGGGCAATCCTGTAAAAAGGCTCCTACATTTAGGCATCCAGAAGGCATTTATTTAGAGCTTATTCTATAAAGGAAAATAGGTGCACACTTTCCTTTACAAAATACTAATAAAACTGGGTAAATATACAGTACATATGCATTCAGATACGAAGACTTTGCCAGAAGTCTGGATTTACCCAGACATGTGCTCTTTTTAGAGGACATGTCTGGGCGTCCAGACGATTTTTCCAAAACCCGGTACTTTGTCCGGGTTTTGAAAAGCTTCCAGCTTGGACGACGTCAGGAGGGCATCTGTGCATGCGCAACATGGTGATGTCACGTGCATGTGCGCCTGAAGGTGACGTCAGCACGTCACACCTGTGCATGCACAGATACCATCCTGACACGGCTCCGAGCACGAGCACAGGTTGAGGGGGGAGGGAGGTGAGGCTGGGGCGGAACAGGGTGTGACTTGGGTGGAACAGGGCAGGGCTGGGTGGAACTGGGCGGGCCTGAGGGCAGGGCCATGGGTCTGGATTTTACACTAGTAGAATCTGGTAACCCTAGGTGCAAATGCTCATGCCTAGATTCAAGACATATGTGCATAACTTCTAGCATTCTATTCACCCACCCCTCTACCCTAGCTCCGCCCATGTGAATGTCCACTGCAAGATATGTGCATACTTACAGAACAGACAAATAAATCAAAAACAGAAAAGGAGTGGAGGAAAAAGACACACTATTCTACTAATCAACTCCACTAACAAATTAACCTATCACGCAGCACTGCTCAAGACAAAACAAATTTGTTTTAAACGGAGGAAAAAGCCTCAGGATCAAAGAGAGCCAAATAATCAGCTCAACTTCACAGACACCACTGGTATTAATAACCTCCGGAACTCTAGTGTATAGTGAATTATGGGCAATGCAACCAAGTGAGCACCTCTTATATTAAATATCCCCCTATGTTTCATGGTACAGCAACCACTTCTTCAGGGCAATGGGGCAAAAAGTGTGCAACGTTGTTGCTTCCCTCAGTTGGAGGGTTTTTATGCCAGTAATGTCTGTGAAGTTGAGTAGTGGGATTGGGAAACTGCCTCAGACAGAAAATATGGCATCTGAAACAATATTAAAATGGATGGCTGACCACTTACAGGCAAAGCATTAACAGATGGAATGCAGGTTTGCCTAAACACTCAATCAACAGTAGCAAAGGCAACAGCCAACTATTAGATTAACAAGTTCAAGAATTATGACATTTAGCAGACATGGACTCAACACCTACTAGGCTGTCCTGACCCAAGCGCCGAAGCCGTGATGAGGAATTCCATGATAGGATCCTGAGATTTGACTAAACACCTAGATGAAAATGGGGTCCAAGGATGACCCTGCGGTGTATTTGGTCACCTTTGAATAGATCGCAATGGTGGCCCAATAGTCCATAGACCAATGGGCCATAAGACTTAGTCCTTTTCTAACTGGGGTGGCCCAAGCCGCTTATAGGATGCTCGATAAGACCATAGCCCTAGACTACAAGAAAAAGCAGCAATCCAGGATTGATTGGGCCTTTCAGCAGAATGCTATCAAAAAAGGTTATGAGCAAAAGAATTTCAAAGGGATGAATGCCCTAAAGCAGTAGCCCAGAAGCTAATGGATTGGGCTGTCCACTGGCTAGAACCTGAGAGAAAAACTGTAAATATGATAGTCTTGGCAGTTCCTAATGATCTTGCCCCCTTCCATGAACATATGTGTTTCCAGACAGACCCCATCCATAGTACAAGAAGCTTCCAACCTGACAGAATATTTCTTACAGGTGGAAGGATGATAAACCCAAGGAACCCCGTGGAAAACTAGAATGGCATCCTGCTAGGACCCGAGAATATGGGAAAAGTTTCCAAGGAGAACAGAGGTAAGTCATAGGAATCCAAAGATAGATTAGGGACACTCCTGAAGGGAAGATGGATGAGGAGCAAACTCATCCTTGTGCCCCTACTGAACTATGAGGCCCTCTAAAGTGTTTCTGTTGTGGAGAGATTGGCCATATTCAGAGGGAATGCCCACTGACGGAATGTTCATTCTCTTGAATGGGACAAGAAAACACAGACGAGGAAGAATATAAAACCATCCCATTTGATAGTAAGGTATGGGTAGAGGGAAAAGAAATAATGGCCATGGTTGATACTGGGAGTGGCTATGATGTCTGGGACCTTAGCTCAACATCTTAGAATTGGAGAATGGAAGGAAAGATATAGTGGAATAGTCTATATCCGCAGGCATATACGGAAACCTAAAACCTGAGCAAACCTATAAGATCAGGGTTGCCGGGCCAACAGAGGTCCAGGAATTAAGTGTGGCAATCATAGAGAGGCTACCCCTCCCCATGATTCTAGAAAGGGATTGGAAGGAGATGCAGGGGATCTTAAGGGCTCAAATAGCTGGAGTGGCAACTAGGAAACAAAACTACTCCCTAGAGGAAAATAACCCTCCACAATCTGGTGACCTTTTCACCCTTTCTAATCTGGATATGATATTACCAGAAAGATAAGGAAAACTAAGGCCACCATAAGACAAGAAAAATGGAAGGATTTAATATCCTCACACCAAGTGGAACCATTAGGAGAAGAACAAAAACTAGACCCTTTTCTACAGGTCTTTTGGGAGAAAGTAGAATGGGACCAACAAGGAAGGATTTAGAGTTAAGGCAAATGTTAATATGAATAACCAAAGAGGGAATCCTAGAAGGGGGAAAATGCAGATTATGATCTTGAAATTCTTTAGAAGACCCTTTTTATTACTAACTCACTCCCACACCCTGGCACGCCATTTAGCAGAGGCAGGGACTGCCAACCGACTCACCAATTGTTTCTTTTGGCTAGACATCTTTCAAGATATCATAGAATGCTATCATAGAGTGCCCCAACGTCTTCCAGAAAAAGCACCCTTGATGTCCTTGCCAGTGATGACAACATCCATGGAGAGAGTGGCAGTTGATCTAGTCGGGCCCTTAGAAAGAACTAAAAAAGGCTATCAATACTTGAATGTAAACCACTTAGGCTAAATGTGGTATACGTGTTATTTAAATAGTAAAAAAATAAAATAAAATAGAATATATTTATTTGCCATAGTTGACTTTACAACCCAATATCTCTGGGTTGTACATCTGAAGAAGACCACAGTCCTGGGATTGCCCAGGAACTGTTAGGAGTGTTTTGTTAAGTGGGGTTTCCCAAAGAATTACAGATAGAGGGACAAACTCTCTCTCTAAGATCTTAGAAATTGTGCTCAAGCTATTCTGTATTAAACACTTGAAGCCTGCCACCTACAATCTACAGACAGATGATTTGGTTGAGCGTTGACCCTTGGGGGGGATGACTGCTGGCTTGTGCCTAACCCCCAGTAAATACTACCTTGTGTGGCCAGAGCATGGTCAAGGACAAATCACCTTGAGTGGCCAGAGCTTGACCAAGGGTGAACTTACCATGTGTGGCCAGAGCATGGCCAAGGGTGAACCTATCTTGTAAGGTCTCATTATGGCCAATGGAGAGTAATCAGTGATGACCAGATCCACCAGTGGAGACCAGAGTGGCCAGTGGTGACCAAAGAAGCCAAATGACCAGAAGTAACCAGAAGGATCCAAATAGCCAGAAGTAACCGGAAGGAGTCAAGTGACCAGAAATGACCAGAAACTAGAAGTCATAATTTGAGGTTGCAAGGAGGAAGACTCAGGAGCAATGTTAGGAAATTCTTTTTTACAGAGAGAGTGGTAGATGCCTGGAATGCCCTCCTGAGGGAAGTGGAATGGTGATGGAATGGTGATGGAATTCAAAAAAGCGTGGGATAAATATAGAGGATCTCTAATTAGAAAATGAAGGATGTAAATTAAAGAATTAAGGCCAGTACTGGACAGACTTGCATGGTCTGTGTCCCATATGTGGTGATTTGGTATAGGATGGGCAGGGGAGGGCATCAATGGGAACTCCACTAACTTGGAACATGAGAATGTTACTGGCTAGACTTTATGGTAGATATCCTGCAAACAGGATGGTTGGATAGGCTGGAGTTATTTTGGATGGCAATTTCAGTATTTGGAACCTAGGACAATACCAGGTGGACTTTACAGTCTATTACCAAGAAATATCAAAGAAAAGACAAGTTAATTTAATCATGTATTTTTAATGGGTATAACTAATGGGCACATTAAATGGATCATTCAGGACTTTATCTGCTGTCATTTACTATGTTACTAGAAGGAGCTGGAAGTGGCCAGAGAAGACCTGAATTGACCCAGGAGACCCGGAAACTGACAGAACCAGAGAAAATCACTTCACAATGATATGTGTTTAAGTACATGCCATCTTATCAGTAGGAGCACTTGCATATGGGTATTTGGCTACATAATTTTGTATGATCCAGGATGTTTACTGTTAACAAGCTATTTTGTTTGTGTTTTATAAAGATCCCTGTTTGACCAACATAATACTGTAGATGGTAGAAAGGATGATTCAATGTTTCCTAGTTCATTGGTGTACCACCAGTAGACAGGTAGAAAGAATAGCCAAAATATTTCAGTCTCTCATTGGATTACTGTACTGTAACATCCAAGGTATCATTCTGTAATGGGCAGCATGATTTGTGGTGCATAGCTAATTTGTCCTTGGAAAGTTTGAGCATGAAACAAATGAAAAGGTGTGATAATTGCTTGGTTGGAGTGAGAAATGATTTACTGCCTGAAAACACGAAGAAAGCTGTTACTAAGTTAATCCATACTATATCTCTTAAAACATTTAAGCATTGGAAGCATGAAGAAAAGGAAAGGAATGGGCATTCCTCAATGTCAACATCTTACTGCTACGTTTTGGTTTTGCTTGTGTCAAGACATTCACGTTACCAGATGGCTCCAGATCAATGCAATGGAAGTAAAACCAGGACTGCACCTGGAGCCATTCAGTAACCCTCAGCTCAGATACTACATAGCCACAATAAACGTCCACAGTAGAAATAAAATTTTAACAATATCTCTTCAAAACAACACTTCCTTATGTATTTATATATATATATATGTATTTATATATATATATATATGTATTTTTATATATATATATATATTCTTTCATTTATCTTATAATTTTATGGAATCTTCATAAGTAAGTATTAGTATTAGATAGAACATTGTTTATTAATATAATTTATAGTTGTCATTCACAGATTATTTTGTGTTATAAATAAAGGAGCATCGAACGGATTCAAAGTGAAAATATCAAGCGTACTCAAAATATGAATGCCACAACCGTAAAGAGAGCAAACTGATACAATATATTCTAACTAGTGTTTAAGCCCGTTACATTAACGGGTGCTAGAATAGATGTGTAAACTTTTAGCACAATGGGGCGCTGAGGCTTTTTTTTTTTTCTTTCTCTCGTTCTTTCTGTCTGTCTTTCTTTCTCTCTCCCTGGCCCCCTGTCTCTGTCTGTCTCTCTGTCTGTCTTCTGTCTGTCTCTCTCCCTGGCCCCCTATCTTTCTGTCTGTCTGTCTGTCTATCTTTCTTTCTTTCTGTCTCTTCTCCCTTCCTTTTATCTCCCATGGCTAGCAGTACCCCTTCCCTTCTCCCCCTGCCAAGCAGTAGCCCTTCTCTCTTCCTTTTACCTCCCCCCTGTCCAGTAGTACTGTTCCCTGCTCTCCCTGTCCAGCAGTAGCCCTTCTCCCTTTTACCTCCCCCCTGTCCAGTAGTACCCCTTCCCTGCTCCCTCTGTCCAACAGTAGCCCTTCTCCCTTCCTTTTACCTCCCCCATGTCCAGCAGTACCCCTTCCATGCTCCCCATGCCCAACAGTAGCCCTTCCCCTGTCATTTTACCTCCCCCTGTCCAGTAGTATCCTTTCCCTGCTCCCTCTGTCCAGCAGTAGCCCTTCTCCCTTCCTTTTACCTCCCTCCTGTCCAGTATTACCACTTCCCTGTTCCCTCTGTCTAGCAGTAGCCCTTCTCCCTTCCTTTTACCTCCCCCCTGTCCAGTAGTACCCTTCCCTGCTCTCCCTGTCCAGCAGTAGCCCTTCTCCCTTTTACCTCCCCCTGTCCAGTAGTACCCTTTCTCTGCTCCCCCTGTCCAGCAGTAGCCCTTCTCCCTTCCTTTTACCTCCCCCCTGTCCAGTAGTAACCCTTCCCTGCTCCCCCTGTCCAGCAGTAGCCCTTCTCCCTTCCTTTTACCTCCCCCCTGTCCAGTAGTACCCCTTCCCTGCTCCCCCCCTGTCCAGCAGTAGCTCTTCTCCCTTCCTTTTACCTACCCATATTCAGGCTCCCATTTCCCCTTTTACCTTCCCAATTTCCACCTTTTTCTCCATATCCAGCATCATTCCATCTTCTTCTCTCTCTCTGCTATCCCATCCAGCATGCTGCTGTCTCTGTCTTCCCCTCCATCAAGAATCACCCCATCTTTCTCTATATATTTCTTCCCTCATCCATCACCAACTTATTTGTCAATCCCTTGTTTCCCTTCTCCCTCATTCAACATGGATCCCTTTGTCTCTGTTTCCCCTTTCCAACATCCAGTGTCATCCCCTTTTTCTCCTTCACCCTCTTACAGCATTTCAAGTTCGGTGACAGAGCAGCAGCAGTATCAGCTGTAAAAAGAAAGTCCACTTGCCTCAACCGGAAGTGCCCCTTTCCCCCTTCTCAGTTCCTTCAGCAGTACTGCTCCCAGTGATCATCTTTGCCACTTCGCCCGAGCCTGCTGTCCCGGTGCAGCAGTAAACCTCTGCATGGGCTTCTGCAGCACCTGCACCCGGGTGCCCATACCACCCTCCACTTTCTCTCCCCCTATCACCCGGATTCCTGGGTCCTCTCCTCCCCCTCCCATTGCTGGGGTGTCTGCAGTGCCCCCTTCTGTCTGGGGTGGTGTATTCATCATTGGTCTGCTATACATTAACAAAAAGATGTACATTCAAAATAGCGTACCAGTAAATATGAAGAAGCACTTAACTTAAACCTGATGGTTTAAGTTAAGTGCTTCTCACGTTAGTTTCCTCAGGGGCCGTCACTTCAGTCACAAGAGTTCTTCATCACACCGCACATCAGCTCTTAATTTACCTATAAATGTAAATTAACATTAATACATTGTACCCATTAACTGTGAACAGTTTGTTAAACTTGGCCTCATATTTTAATTTCCTAATTTCATTCTTTTGTTCTATATTTTTATTAATTAATAAAATAAATGAACCGTGTGTTTCAACGTCAAGTTCAGCAAGACAAGAAAAGTATCTCAAGGATATTTGTCAGAAATTTGAATCAGAACATGTAAATTGAAAAACTAGATTAGTGAATCAGGAGATTAAAAGATTGCAGCAGAAATTCCATCCTTGACTGGGGATGCTTAAAGACACAAATGGAATGATA
The DNA here is from genome assembly GCF_902459505.1 of Geotrypetes seraphini. NCBI lineage: Eukaryota > Metazoa > Chordata > Amphibia > Gymnophiona > Dermophiidae > Geotrypetes > Geotrypetes seraphini. Next base: position 476,831,710 of record NC_047084.1, read on the forward strand.
TTGAATGATCCAGAAAGCATAAAAAGGAAATGGAAAGAATATATGGAAAATGTACACAAACAAGGGAATGAGGATAACATTGGGGAAATTGAACTGGAAACTGAAGCCGAAGAAGAGCCAGATATTTTAAAAGAAGTTGTTACAACAGTAATTAAGGCTTTATAGAAAAACAAGTCACCTGGTATCGACGATATTCCAATTGAATCAATAAAAAGCTCAGAAGCTGCTATCATGGCCCTTATTCGACCTTGTCAACAGATTTGGAAGAAAAAAACATGGCCAACCAATTAGAGAAGATCACTGTTCATGTCTATACCAAAGAAAGGTGATGCCAAAGACTGTAACAACTATAGAACAATTGCATTAATTCCACACACCATCAAAATATTGCTGAAAATAATACAACGAAGGCTCCAATCATACGTTGATCAAGAACTACCTGAAGTTCAGGCTGGTTTCAGAAAAGGTTGAGGAACAAGAGACATTATTGCCAATGTTAGATGGATACTGGAGAAGAGCAAAGACTACCCCCCCCCCCCAATATCTTTGCTTCATCGACTACAGCAAAGTTTTGACTGTGTGGATCACAATAAAATATGGAGAATTCTAGTGCAAATTGTATATCCAAACATATAATTCAGTTGATAGATAGCCTCTATGAAAATCAAGAAGCTGCAGTGAGAACTGAATACGGCAACACTGATTGGTTTTCAATAAAATGTAGCATCAGAGAAAGATTCATCTTATCACCTTACCTGTTCAACCTGTACGGTGAAACCATCTTCAGAGAAGCAAATTTGAAAGAAGAGAGTGTTGGTTTCAAAGTTGGTATGCAGATGATATAACACTCATCACCAGCAGCAAAGAAGACATGCTGCATTTACTGAGAAAAGTCAAAGCTGAAAGTCATAAAATGGGATTAGAACTGAACATAAACAAGAAGAAGATCATGAACATGGAAAATGATGAAGATTTTGAGCTTGAAGGCAATAGAATAGAAGTTGTAAAGGGTTTCAATCTCATGGGCTCTTTTGTAAACAAAGAAGCAACAAGCAGGGAGGAAATACTCCATAGACTAGCACTTGGTTGCTCTTCAATGAAGGCTCTCGACAAAGTATTCAAAGGCAAGGAGGTAACATTCCAAACGAAGATCAGACTTGTCCACGCATTCATTTTCTCAGTGGTAAGTTACAGATGCAAAAGCAGGACACTATGGGGCTCATAATCAAAACAGAAAAACGTCTAAAAACTGGCCTAAATCAGCACTTGGACGATCTAAAAGACAAGTCGTCCAAGTGCCGATAATCGAACCAGGTTTTAGACGTATTTAAAAACGACCTAGGCCTTCACAGTGCTGCTGAACGACTAGAGCTAAAAGGGGCGTGTCAGGAGGAGTGTCGAGGGCGGGATTTGGGCAGGCCGTGGGCCGTCCTAGACTTAGTCACACTTCATGTATAACCAAAAGTTTTACAACACTGCCTAGACGGAACCTGGACGTTGTGACTTAGGCCATCTAAAACCAGGTCTAAGTCACAAGAATGCAACCAAAGTGACCATATAAGCACTGCAGACACAAAGTACAGACCCCCACACACTGCCCCAGTGATCACTGACCCCCCCCATAAAAATCGTAATAACAACTTTACATATCTGCCTCCAGAATATCACACCTGGCAGCCTGGCATAGGAAAGCCTAGTAGAGCTGCACAGAAGTGGCTTAAGTGGTCTTGGGGTAGGTTAGTGAACCATGGAGAGGAGGACCCAGGCCCATAAGCCACTCTAATCACTGCATTCATGGTGAAAAATATGCACCACCCATAAACACCAGTAACCCTTTGGTACTGCCATATAAGTGGCTCCTGCAGCCATAAGGGCTACTGGGGTGGTAAATAGGTGGGTCTAGTAGATTCTGGGAGTGTTTTGGGGGCTCACCATGACCTATAAGGGAGCTGTAGTGAGATGTTTATGTGGGACTCTTTTTGTGAAGTTTACAGCAGTGTTCTGTAAGGTACCCCACTACTTTGGTGCCATGTCTGGGTGTCCAGTCCATCACTTTTCTGGTCCCTCCCATGCCCAAAAGGTCTTTTTCTAGGCGTTTGTGACTTGGATGAATTTATGGATGAAAATGGGGTATAAAGATGGACTACTTAGCGGTTTGGACATACAGTTAGATGATTTTTGGAAAACAAAAAATATGTTGGACGTATTTTTCGAAAATGGACCTTTACCCATGTCTGACTTTTGTCTGACTTTGGACGACTTGCGACTTAGGCCCAAAACGGACTTAGACGTTTCTTTTGATTATGCCCCTCCACGGAAACAAGACGAATGGCTCATTTGAGCTTTGATGCTGGAGAGGGATTTTAGGTGTGACATGGACCGCCAGAAGAACTAACAAATCAATTCTGGAAGAGATCTAACCGGCTATGTCACTCGAAGCCCAAATGATGAAGTTACAACTGTCATATTTTGGTCACACCATCAGAAGAGAGAGATCATTAGAGAAGGCCATCATGTTTGGGAAGATCGAAGGAACCAGGCGAAGAGGGCGACCTGCAATCAGATGGCTGGATATGTTGAAAACGCCCATGGGGATGACACTGGAGGACCTTTCCGGACTAACACAAAACCGATTTCTTTTTAGATTCGCAATTCACAAGTTGCTAGGACTTGAGAACAGGTCGATGGCATTTAACAACAACAACAATAGTGCAATAACCATTCTCTCTCTCAAATAAGCAGCCATTCATACAACGTAGTACAGATCTAGAATTAAAGCAGCCCAGAACAATATGCACTGGAACATGAAAAAAAAACAACAAGAAACCCCAACACCTCAGCAGGTTAAAAATACCTTTAATATCATCTTAATTCTCTCAAGGGCATCAGAGAACCTTTTTAATCTTAGTATAACTTTCCTATAGGGGTCTGTGGCTGTAATTTATATATTAACACAAAGTGAAATTTTAAAATCAGCCCAATTAAATATGTGAAAAATAAGGGCTACCGAAGGTTAAAAAATTAATATAAAATCATAAAAGTGGTGCCCTAAGGGTGTAAAGCATAAATCCGTTTCAAATGCAAAAAGAAATCAGATATGACTTTATGATTATGATAAATGATTCAGTGAAAATCGCTAAAAATGAAAGCAGCCAAAATATTTTTAAAAATCCTTCTTACCTGAAAAGAGACAGTGCAATTCTGACCACACTCAATTTTGCTGTTTTTAAATCATAATTTTGCCACCAACAATGTCACGATGGCATCACTTGAAGGCCAAAAAATAAAACTGTAAAAATCATTCAAAAAATAATTGAAATACCTAGAGATTCATGTACTAGCATAAGAAGACAGTGGCCTTAGCACACCCTTACGTGGGGTTTTCCTGCACATTAAGGTCATTTTTACTGCAGCAGTAACATGGATGATTTTCTTTTTCTTTTTATATTAATGGTCATGCATGTAGGTTGACATTAGTGTGTGCAGCCTTTACAAACAATTACTGTGCATGTGCTTACCACAACTCATTTTGTAGGTGGTAAGTGTTCACACAGTAATCCTGGGCTAATCATATAGTGTGTGGTAATATAGATACGATAATTGACTAGTGCATCCATGCCCTCTCTGCCTCAGAAGGAGTAAATTCTATGCTTTTGGTTATCCTGAATCTCCCGCCAGAGCCCTAGTACTAAAGGAGACTCCTGAGGTTCTGACTGCTTGTGGGAAGAAAGGTCTATGGAATGACATGCCCTTGTGGGCTTTCGTACGTTGGCCACACCGCCAGAAGTTTTAAGATGCAGTTGTTTGAGCACCAGTCTAATATGGTACATCATAAGGAAGTTGACATTTTGACCCGACACTGTTCTTCCGGAAAGAACTAAAGACCACTTTGTTTAAGAAATTCTTGTCCTAGCCAGACACTCTCCCGCGAACATAACTTCAACACCTTATCCTGAATTTCTTCCTCACACTAGGTATCCACATTCCCTGTCTGCTAAAAATTCCTTCTTCATAATTGTATTATGATATTTCACTGATGTTAGAATAATTTCAATTGTAAGATGTAAAATAGTTATTTATATATTACTTGTTGGAATATTCATATTTATCTCTATCTCTACCTGTCTCTTTATATTTTTATCTTTACTTTTCATTAATTATTTCTTCAGGTACTTTAGTTAGATTGTGAGCCTTTGGGACAGTTAGGGAAATTTCCAAGTACCTATCTTATTTATTTTTATCTATTGTATCTTTTTAATGCATCATTTTTGTAAACCGCTTAGAAACCTCACGGTTATTAGCGGTATATAAGAATTAAATTAAATTAAATTAAAGTTAATGTGAGAGTTTACAGAAGAGCAGACAAGCAGAGAGGAGAAAGAGGGAACCTAGTGAGGTTCACCAAAAGAGGAGAAAAAGACTTTACTTTTCCAAGGGGTCAGTGGACAGACTCTGGACTCTGCAGAGTCTTTGTGGTGTTGATTCAGCTTTTGGGGGGGAAGATACAGTTGCCCCGGGCTGAGGGAAGAGGGTGGGATCCAGGAGAGGTTCACCACATGGATGAAGGAGTTGCATAAAGAGAGTGGGGAAACACAACGGCAAGGTTTCTAAAGTGACTTTATTATTGACTGCTGTCTGAATCAGTTTCAACTTATACACTAGAAGTTGTACATAATTCATATTTGATTCTACAATCAAGTTTAACATTACAAGAGTTCCTGTTATCAATTGCACTTTGGACAGCTGTTTCCTTTTACTGAGAAAATAGGCAGAGGACCAAGAGTGATTGAGACTCTGGGATTGTGATCCTCTAACCTATTGGATTTATCCAGCCCTAGCTTGCGCCCAGTTCGTGAGATATGAACTAAGAGAACCGCCTCACTTAGAAATACATTTTTGTGATGTCTGGTTGCGGGTGCCCTGACCTGACGAGCTGGCCAAATCCTGCAAAAGCCATCGCATCAATCCAAAACCATCAGTTCAGAAGAAACTGTTCAAAGGGCAACAGCCATTTCATAACAGGTCATAGGCTTGGACAAGCAAATCTAGTTTTTCAACAATTTGAAATTAGAAACATTTTTCTGCTTTGACAGTTCCAAAGTCAGATTATTCCACAATTCTATGGCTTTTTTATTTTCTCAGGAATCTCTCATAAAGGACCTTGCCAAATGCTTTCTGAAAATCTAGATGGTCTATAACAACCCTCCTTTGGGAGCAATATCCACATATTTATTTGTTCCTTCAAAGAAATGAAGCAAATTGGTGAGGCAAGATTTCCCATGGCTGAATCTATGTTGACTCTGTCCCATCAAACCATGTTTATGTATGTGTTTGGTACTATTATTTATAATAGTTTCTATCATTTTGCCCAGCACTATTGTCAAGCTTACTGGTCTATAATTTCCTGGATCACCCCTGGAACCCTTTTAAAAAATTTTGTCACATTGGTTACTCTCCAATCTTCAGGTACCACAGCTGATTTTAATGACAGTTTATAGATTTCTAAAAGTAGATGAGCAATTTCATGCTTGAGTTCTTTCAGTACCCCGGGGTATATACCATCCGGTCCAGGTGATTTACTACTATTTAACTTGTAAACATATTGCAGACACAACTAGGGGGGCAGAACATATGATCATGTTGGAATTGAAGTGCAAAAAAAATCATGACTTAAAAAGAAATCTCTTCAGGGGCTGTCATGCACACGTAGAAACACTATGACCCAAATTCTATAAACAGTTCCATAAGTTAGGTGGCGGTAGGCACCCTATCATTTTAATTGGTGTTAATTGGCATGTTAATTGACCATGCACTTAAAAACAATTAAAATATCATTAAAAAAATATAGGTGCCTGTAGCTGCCTCCAAAAAGGATGCCATAATCACGTCTACAGAGGTGCCTAACAGCACCTAAGATCAAAATAAGTATGTCTTATGCTGGAAATTATTTTAGGTGCTGCTAGGCGCCTCTGTAGATGCGATTCTTGCCAAATCAGATCAGATACAATTTGAAGTAAAATTTTTAGGCTTTCTGGCTCTACATATTGGAATGCTTTATCAATCTATCTACATCTAGAAATGTCACTTGATAAGGTCAAGCTGGACCTTAAGACCTACTTATTTACTGATGCTTTTGATTGAATTGTTCTGTTTTTATTTGGATCTGGCTGTCTAGTTCTATCTGCTGGTTGCTGGGATTTTTCAGGTGATGCACTTACGGGTCCAGGAATTTCTAGGCACAGCTACCACTTTTCCCCTGTTTCCTATTGTGATCATATTTGAGTTTCTTGATTTTAGTTGATTAAGTACATAAGATTTGCCGCTACTGGGTCAGTCCAGTGGTCCATCGTGCACTCATGCGGTGGCGTTTAGGTCAAAGACCAGTGCCCTATTTGAGTCTAGCCTTACCTGCATATGTTCTGTTCCAGCAGGAACTTATCCAACCTTTTCTTGAATCCCTGAAGGGTGCTTTCCCCGATAACAGCCTCTGGAAGAGCATTCCAGATTTCTACCACTCTCTGGATGAAGAAGAACTTCCTTACGTTTGTACGGAATCTAATCCATTTTAACTTTAGAGAGTACCTTCCTGTTCTCTTCACCTTGGAGAGGGTGAACAATCTCTCTTTCTCTATTAAGTCAATTCTAATCAATATCTTGAATGTTTTGATCATATCCCCTCTCAGTCACCTCTTTTCAAGGGAGAAGAGACCCAGTTTCTCTAGCCTCTCATTGTACGGCAACTCCTCCAGCTCCTTAACCATTTTTGTCACTCTTCTCTGGACCCTTTCGAGTAGTACTATGTCCTTTTCATGTACGGTGACCAGTGTTGGACACAGTATTCCAGGTGGGAGCATACCATGGCCTGGTACAACGACATGATAAGCTTTTCAGATCTGTTTGTGATCCCCTTCTTAATCATTCCTAGCATTCTGTTTGCCCTCTTTGTTGCTGCCACGCATTGCGTGGATGGTTTCATTGACTTGTCTGTAAGTACTTCCAAGTCTCTTTCCTGGGGGCTCTCTCCGAGTACAGCACCGAACATCGTGTATTCGTGCATATGATTTTTGTTAACAACATGCATCACCTTGCACTTAACCACATTGAACCTCATTTGCCATTTCGCAGCCCACCTAGACAGTCTTCAGTAGGGTAGATATTAAATCATGAATAAACTTGGAAGCATGGGATCATTGTGATGTTGAAACCCAGGTTTTCTCATACAGTGGCAGCACTATATTTTATAAAGAGGGCATTTTCCATTTAGGCATAACTGTGCTTTCTTATAACAGGTGAATCAGATGAGCTGTCAGCCATGCCTGTTAATTGGTTATGCTTTGGCTCAGACTGAGCACCGATTGTTACAGATTTTCCAAAATCCACACCTGGGACTAAATGAGCAATGTTTCTTCTTCTCCATGGTTAGTGCGTAATGCATGTGTAGTCTTGAGAAGGATATTTTTATAGGTAAGTATCTCATAAAGTATTTTTTTCTGCAAAACATTTATCAAGCAAGCCTTTGAAAATCGGTAGGGGGTCAACATGTGCTTCTCAGCTGTTGCAAACCAAATGGCAGAGGCAGCAGCAAAGATTCACTGCTGAGGCAAAGTTTTGCACGTGAAGGGGTTGGGGGGAGGGTGGGAGAGAGGGATCCAGATGATTTATGCCTTGCATTCACTGTTTATGACTCTCCATGGCATCATTTTGAAAGGGTGATTATTGGTGTGACATGAGGGAATAGTTTATATTAAATGCTGAAAGTTATGTATGTACATAAAGCAATAATCACCCTGATGAATTTCTTACTGAATGACTTTAAAAATAATAAAACAACTTGAACGCTTAGTATAAACTTTCCAAGCCCCCCTGGGACAGGTATTCAGATGCCTTCCCTTACAAAGTGGATGTTATTTCTGTACTAATTGGTTCTTATTCAGTCAATAAAGATTTTAGATATTGAAGAAGACTTCAATTCTCATTTCACTTGAGTCAATGCATTATAGGGCCAATTCATTATAGATCCAGTATTCGCTGTGCACAATCATAGCTGAACATCATTAGGCTTGCAGGCCAGGCTGCATGGAACCCAAGTAGAGGGACTGAGACTGAAAGCTGTACTTAACTATTGTGTACAGAAATTATCAGAACTTTTAGCTTAGAAATTGTTTTGTGATTGTGTCTATCATAAAGAAAATGAAACCTACAAAGGGTGTGATGGATCCATATTCCTCAATGGTGATTAGAGAGATATAGAATCAGAGGTTCTGGTGATGAAGATTGTTAAATGTCTCCTCATGTGAAGGAGTTTTTCCTGAGATGTTGAAAGTAGCCACAGTAACACCTTCACTGAAGGATGAGAATTTAGATCAGGGGTAGATAATTCCGGTCCTCAAGAGCCACAGGCAGGTCAGGTTTTTAGGACATCCACAATGAATATGTAAACCATAGCATGAAAAACTATTTAATAAATTATTCAATATATCTATCTGTTTATTAAATATTTAAACATAATCAAAAATCCTATCACCAATTGTATCGTATAAATAAATTCATTCACATACCATATCTCATCTAACAGACTACAATCCCAAACTCATATGGTATGGTATGTGAATGAATTTATTTATACGATACAATTGGTGATAGGATTTGATTATGTTTAAATATTTAATAAAAGGCAACACAAAAACTCAAAAATATACTGCCAAAGGAAGTATCAAATAACAAAAAATATAATGGCAGAACCCTATATTAAACGCTCAAAGGGTGTTCACCAGAAGCCAACTGTCAAAAACACCAATGAAAATTGCTGAACGGTTAGATAAATAAATATGAGACACTTCAGTATGCGCTCAATTACAATATCGATAACCTTTCCCGGCCCCAGACAAAAGCTCATAGGTGACCAGCACCAGGTTTTTGAACAAACCTAAATAAGCTTCGCCGCATACATCATTTGGCTCTTCTATAATTAAAGTGCTTGGTGAAAACCCTGAAAGGGAAAAATATAGGGGATAGCGACTCAAAAAAGCCCCACCCCTCAACACTTTATAAAAGAGCCAAATAATGGTAGTGGCTAGCGTGCTCGGGAATTTAATACGCGCTATTGCGTGCATTAAGGCCCTAGGCACCTTTGTAAAAGGAGCCCTATATGTTTCTATGTAATCAATTTTAATGTACATCGCTTTGAATTTATTATAAAAGCGTTTTTATCAAATTTTTAATAAAACTTGGAAACTTGTAATAAACATACAACAAAGATAACAAATACATACTGCATGGTACAAAGCAGTGCAAAAATTGTAGTATGAAAAGGAATATAGAAAAATTATTCTTCAGTATAAGGCCTGTAGTAAATGATCAGTGCTTTCAGTGCTTCTCTTTCCCTCCCTCCCCCTCGCCCCTGCAGGTGCTTTTCTTTCTTTCTCTCTCCACTACCACCCTCTCCCATGGAGTCTTCTCTCTCTCCCTCCCCCTCCTATGGGTGCTTCTCTCTCTCTCCCCCTCCAACCAAACCCCCCCCCCCCACACACACACACACACAAGATGGTGCTTTTCTCTATCCTACCTCTGGCTCCACTGAAATGTAATTTTGGGGCCAGTCAGCTGCAGCAGTGAGGTGAGCTTGCTGCCATTGACCTGCCCCAGAAGCTGCCTCTCTGGAACAACCTTCTGTTGCCGCATAAGTGGAATGCTCCAGAGAGGCATCTTCTGGGGCAGACTTACAGCAACAGGCTCACCTTGCTGCTGTAGCCAGCCAGCCCAGCCAGCCAGCGGAGACATAGGTAGTTGGGGGATAGGAGAGAAAACCCCGGTTCAATCGTCTGTAATGCCCCTCTAGAAATTCCCTATGAATGTCCTCAAATTACTGTACTGCCCAGCCTTGCACTTTATGACTGTATTGTATAATATTGTATTGTATCACCAAATGTAACTTTTGTGAATGGTGGCTTATAACCCATTCTGAGCTCTTGGGAGGACGAGCTAGAAATTGAATCAAATAAATAAATAAATAGATAAAGGTGAAAGCCATCTGGACTCTAAAAAGGTAAATCCGGACATCTGGTAATCCTAAATGGGGGGGGGGGGCGGGAAGGGGGAATTTGAGCCCTTTCCAATATGATTTTTAAAAAGTCATGGGGTGGAAACTTTATTGCTCTTCACTAGGGTTGCCACATGGCTCTAGAAAAAGGAAGCCAGATTGAGACATCCGGGTTTTACTTCCATTGCTTTCAAGATCAGAAGGGAAATGAATGGGGAAATGACTTATTGTCTAATTTCATTGGATGTGTCTGCTGCATTTGATTCGGTAAATATTGATTTGCTATTACAGAGGCTAGCTGGATTTGGAGTGACTGGGACGGTCTACGATTGGTTTACATTTTTTCTGAGTGGAAGGTCATTTCAGGTGAAGGCATATGGGGCGGTATCAAAACAGTACCTCTTGTTCTTGGGGGGGTCCCCCAAAGCTCGGCATTTTCTGCCCTTTTGTTCATCCACATGACTCCTTTGGCAACAGTATTTGATGGGTTAGAAGTTGAATACTGTATATTTGCAGATGATGTGCAATTTTTTCTTCCCGGCTTGTAAAGGTGAAGATTTCCCTGCAAACGTGACACAATGTATGGATCAAGTTAGGAATTGGATATCTGATGATCAACTATTGCCACATGTGGCAAGGGTTGATGATTCTCTAATTGTTGTGAAGTCAGTGATAAAAACTTTGGGGGTTATGCTTGATGTCAGATTGTCCTTTCAAAATCAAGTAAGCAAAGTATGCAATCTTGTTTTTATTTTTTACGTTTGATTGTGAAATTAAAGCCAATGTTGAAGCCTTATGATTTTAGGATGGCAATGCAATACTGGTCTTGAAGAGACTCGGTTAATGTAATGCTCTTTATCTGGGGTTATCAAAGACCAGATTAACTGCCCGGTTAATTGGGGGGGGCTTAAGTAAATTTGATTATTTGTCGCCAAGTTTAAAACAACTGCACTGGTTGCCAGTGACATATCGAATCCAGTTCAAGATCTTAAGTCTGCTGTTTCAGAGTTTGAATAGCACACTCCTCAGTATGTTGTGCAATTTTTAGCTCAAAGAAGTCGCTCGAGTGAATAATGTGAAGAAGGCCATCGGTTCTGATTTTATCCACTGCTAACAGACCCACTCCAGCAGTGAAAAAAACACAGCCAGTCTCCTCAGCTGGACAGCCCTACCAGTGGTCGGATACAGTGACACCCACAGGTAGGGTTGCCAGATTTTACTCTAGCACAATCTGGACCCTCCCCCAACCCCCCTAGGCCCACCCAGTTATACCCCAGTCCAGCCTCCAATCCTGCTCTAGCCCTGTCTCAGCCCCCCGCTGCCTGCTCTCGTCAGGCAGGAAGAAACCAGCGCATGCGCGGATACCATGCGATGACATCATAAGCGCATGTGCACGTGATGTCATCACGTGGCATCCACGCGTGCGCGGATTTCCTCCTGTCCTACGCAATTTAGGGGAGGCTTTTGAAAACCCAGACAAAGTGCCGGGGCTTTTGAAAAGCCGTCTGGACTCCAGGACATGTCCTCTGGGGGAAATCCGGACGTCTGGTAGCCCTACCCACAGGAGTTGTGGAGATGCACCACATAAAACAGCAAGATCATTTTCAGACAGACATTTTCAAATGGCTTTGAAAATTACCCTCTCCTTTAAGAGGGATACTTTGTACCTCTTTGCCTCCTGTCCGGAGTGACCAAAAATGTAGATATAAGTGATTTTACTGTTCTCTTTTTCTGATCTCTAGACCTTCTGATTCTAAATATCTAGTCCATAACCACTGATTCCCGCCCCTTTCCCTTGAATGTCTTTTTTCATTGAAGTGCTCTGAGGTTTTGATTTTGGCATCTTTTCATACTTGAATAGATTCTGCAAACAACAGCTGCACTGACTGTCAGTGAGACATGAAAACTTCGCTAGCACACACACACATGCCCAGAATGAATGGAGAAAGTGAGAGAAATAACAGAGGCAGCAGCCCTCTCCTTGGTTTGTCACATACCATCCAAGGACTCCTCCTGAGCCCAGCAGGGAGCTGGCAGGAAGGAATTTGAAACCAGGGGGCATGTTATCCAGAACCAGGGATGAGCCTAATTGTAACCAGATATTACCCGCCTCTTTTGGAAGACTGATTGTCTTCTGGCATGTGACCTGGCTTGGCAATCTCCCTGTGCTGTCCAGCCTTCCATAAGGTGCTACGTAATGTCTAGAGTGATGGGAAACTCTTTAGTGCATATGGTACTGGCCTGCCTTGTAAAATGACTCACTGTGAATCCTCATGGCAATCTCAGCTATATAAAGAAAAGAAAAAAAAAAAAAAAAAAGATAATGGAAAAAGCACAAGAATAAAGAGAAGCTGAAAATCTTTAGCTTCTGTGTTTGTTTGATACTAAAACCATACTTACTCTCCACTTTATAGTTTTTTGTCCATGGAACCGAGAGAAAATATGAGGATCCCTTAGTAATATTTGAAAGTTTGCTGCGCTTATTATATATGTGATTCATTTATGGCGCATTTATAGTTTGAAAATCAATAATTAAAAAAAAAAAGAATGTTTCATTTAAATTCCTATTTTACCCTTTCTCTCCCTCAACATTTTGGGAGAATTTACCTGTCAGAAAATTTTTTAAAAATTTGTCAGGTTGTATGGCTTTGGATTTGGGCTGTACAATAAAGTAGTTATCTTGGTATTTTTGTTTCCATGCTGTTTTTTCAAGCTTGGAGTTGTAATCTGCTGTCTTTTGTCTTGTTCGTTTGTGTTTTTATTAAAAATGAAGATTTATTTATTTACGCAAGTTCCCATAAGACAACTTTGGGCTCCTTTTATTAAGCCGCGCTAGCGGATAGCGCGTCGGACATTTCATCACGCGCTAACCCCCACGGCCGGCACCAAAACTACTCAATGTTAGCGACTAGCGCGGCAGGCGGTTTAACGTGTGGTATTATGCGTGTCAAACCCCTACCGTGCCTTGATAAGAGGACCCCTTTATTTTAGTGGAATGAGGTACTGCAGTACCAGGTCTGTCATGCTTTACTGGCTCGTATGTGATAGAGCGTTCTCCTGGGTAGTGGTCAATCGACTCAGGCTTAATTTCACCTTGGCTGAAAGTTTTGCCATTGTACACTCCTACGCTGCTGCCCACCATCTTGTGGAGAAAAATCATATCATGCAGATGGGTTTTGACAACTTGTTGATCTCTTTTTCAAATCTAATTTTTTCTTCAGCGCATATCTCTCATACCATGCACCCCTGCCCCTTGTGTTATATCCCTCCCCTCTATCTCACTTCTTCTAAGATTATGTAACTTTTCCCATCCTCCCCACTCATCCTCACTGTCAGGTTTGTCCATATGTTTTATATGTTTTTATTTTTCATACTAATCTTTCTAAAACACCATTAAATATTTCTTTCTTTCCTATTTAAATTTTATTGTTAACCGGTCAGATATTTGTTTTATGATCGGGATATTAAAAACCAATAAACTTGAAACTTGGGTGCAGCCTCTTTCTTAGCCTTTTGGAGAGACTTCAACAGAGAGTGCTGCTTGTATCACAGACCCCAATTCAGCTGCCTGTTCTGATGAGCGCCGTAAAACTGCAGCAGCTGTTCATAGGACAGTGTCCAGGAGCTGATCCAGGTCCACCCCTTTGTAGGTCAGTTTCCTGAACTTTCTCTTCTTTTTCTGCTTCATAACAGCTGAATCTGGAACGGCAGAACTGCACCCTTTCCACTCCCCCCTCCTCTTTCTTTCCCCTAAATTACCCATTACCCCCCCCCCCCACTGCTCAACCAAATATGACTTTAGAGAACCCTGACCATAGAGACTATAGTAATTAGGCACCAGACACTTTGGCCTAGATTCACTAAACTTACCGATCCTGTAACAATCGTTCGTGTTCCCTGACACAATTCACTACAATGCTGTCCGATGAATCTCCGATCCGATCCACCCATGCAAATTAGTAAAACCCCATGCAAAATAGCCAAGCGATTGCTTCACTAACAATTGCTTGGCTATTTTGCATTGGGTTTTACTATCCTAAAACCCAACTGCTGCAGACCTGTCGGTAACTGTGTTACCAATAGGTCTGCCGATTTTTTGACAGGTCTGCCTGTCTTTTTAAGTGAAATCTGTTTTTATTAAGCAACAATCCATAACAAATGTAAACAGCAGACAAAAATGTTGTTATTTTGTCCCCCCCCCAACAAAAGAAAACAGGGCTCCCCACCCCCCCAAGAGGACTGGACTCCTATGTCCTCTCAGGTTACAAAGAACCCCAAACCCCCAGCCCCCCCCCCAAAGCAGACCTCCCCAAAACCCCCACACACCCCAACCCCCCCAGACCCCTCCCCCAGATCAGCCAGGCCGACTGGAATACAACCGCAGTCTATTCAAGATACGACTATGCACCCGGGGAGACAAACTGTCCAAATAGGGAGTTATTCAATTTTTTTCCATGGCACAGATACGCAAATATCTGCCCCATAAAAAAAAAAAATGAATAAAAGACAGGCAGAGACCTGTAAAAAAAGCACCCCCCAACAAACGCACACCCCCCCCCCCCCCGTGACCCACAAATGGCGGGAGGGATGCCTGGTCCCTCCTGCCATTGGCTCCTTCCTCCCCCGCCCGCTGCTGAACACCCGACCCGCGTTTAAAAATATGGCAGGATGGATGCCCACTCCCTCCTACCATCAGCCCCTATCCTTTCCCCTCCAAAGCAAATGGCAAGAGAGATGCCCACTCCCTCCTGCTAGCGGACGTCCACTCCCCTTCCCACTCCCCGTATCTATAACACTTGGAAGCAGGAAAGGTGCTCAGTCCCTCCTGCTCCTCCGGCCTCCTGTACAGCAATGCAGGCTGTAATGCAGTGACTGGGCGTTTGTTTGTACTACATACAAGTGTCCCCTGAGGAAGGCGCTATTTAGTAGCGCCGAAATAGGGATTCTTGTTGGGACTCTTTTAACGTTTGTACAATTTAATAAAGACCCACTTTTGGTTGATCGAGACGTCCACCTTGTCTTTCTCCTGTTTGTGCATCTTTATTCCAAGACAAGGCATTCTTCTCTTGTACCTGATTGGTCTTAGGCAGTGGCATAGCGAGGGAGGGAGTTGTCCAGCATCGCCTTACCGTGCGCCCCCTATTCTTCTCGACCGCTTGAGTGTCCCCCCCCCTTCCGCGTACTTCTTGAAATGTTCACCAGTGTGAGCAGCATCTTCCACCTCCTGCTTGCACCGGCCACGGCTCCTTTCTGATGTCCTGGTCCCGCGACCAGGAAGTGACATCAGAAGGGCGCTAAGGCCGGCGCAAGCAGGAGGTGGAAGATGCCGCTTGTGCTGGCAAACATTTTGAGAGGTATGTGGAGAGGAGGAGAGGCACGACCAACACCTTCAGTCCTCCCTTACTACGCCACGGGTCTTGGGGTATCTAAATGGAAGCACCCAGTTGTTGAATTGTCCCCTTAATGATTTTTTTTAATTATTGTGTCTGTCTATGTTAATGTGCTTTGCTTTTAATTATAAAGTGGGTGCAGTGGGTGCTAGTTTTACAGCAGAAAGGCATGCTCCAAACCAAACATTTACATTTCCGGCCCTTTGTTATACAGTGGCCTGAACAGGTAATGGACCTCAACGCGTGTTAAAACATAAAGCTAAAGTTACTTGTGGCTTGTGTATGGCAGACCTTGCAGTATGTTGTAGGAGGAGGCTTTGTGATTTAATGACTAGTCGCATTGTCATGTGAATTCCAAGGCAGCAGCAAGCGGAGGAGGAGATACTTAATAAGTAAAACCATTTCGCTGGCAGAACATCACAGCTTTCTATCTGAGCCTGCATCAGCAGACTTGAGATCTCTTGTGTGCGCTGCTTTGCATTTTGTACATGGAAAAGCACATAGACAAAGTGAGAGCAATGGTGCAATCTTTCATTAGTAATTACTTTTATTTTAGTTTTTTTTATACACACAAAGTAAGAAAACAATAAGGCTGCGTCTCAAAAAACGTTGAGCTCCTAACTTTAGACACAAGAGATTTGATTAAAGAAGTTGTTTTAAAAGCATCCCTATGCTCCAATAGCGGCATTAACATATGCATATCACATACATGCGTAAATGACAAGTTTCAAAAGCCACTTTTTAGACATGGAGAGCCAGACCATGCAAAGATTTCAAGGGGATGGGGAATAAATTACCCATCTTGTACTGGAAATACATTTGTTGGGGGGGGGGAAAAATTCCATGTTGGCTTTTCAACCTGCTCCAAGTCAGACACAAATGCCAATAAAGGAACAATTACATAATAAATGATGGCAGATAAAGACCTGAATGGTCCATCCAGTCTGCCCAACAGTTATACTCATTATGAATTCATACTTACCTTAGAACAGGGGTGTCCAATGTCGGTCCTCGAGGGCCGCAGTCCAGTCGGGTTTTCAGGATTTCCCCAATGAATATGCATTGAAAGCAGTGCATGCAAATAGATCTCATGCATATTCATTGGGGAAATCCTGAAAACCCGACTGGATTGCGGCCCTCGAGGACCGACATTGGACACCCCTGCCTTAGAACAACACACAGATTTGTTACTCAGGAAATGTTTCTCAGTTCTTTGGAAACTCCGAACCATTAAGAAATATTTCGATACAGCTTCCTTTCGTTTGTTAGTTCAGTCATCGAAACAGAGCATCCTTGATTATGGTAATATAATCTACCTGGGCGCCTATGAGAAAATCTTCAAAAAATCTAAGAGTGGTTCAAAACACTGCTGTCCGACTGATTTTTGGTCTGAAAAAATGGGAGCATGTTACTCCATATTACCAAAAATTACACTGGCTACCGATTGAGGCTAGAGTTTTATTGAAATTTGCATGTATTTGCTTCAAATCAATCTTCGGTCTGTCCCCAGATTACTTTGTTTCCCATTTCTCTTTAAATCACTCCAATAAGCCCACACGTAGAGTCCAGTTATTCACATAGCCTACTGTCAAATCGTGTCGTTTGAAGAGATTTCTCAAGAGAACTCTCTCTTTCCAGGCAGCCAAAATGAACGCCTGGTTTGGCAAAATCATGCCAGGAGTCTCATCCTATTATTTTTTTTAGAAAACTATTAAAGACACAACTATTTGACAAATTTGTAACCCAAACTTCTTAATGCTTTTTAAATACAACATGTATTGTGTACATTCTAGAAATTGAAGTATCCTTTTGAACTGTATATTCGCTGGATGTTCAGCCTTATCTGTTGTGAATTGCCTAGAACCATTTGTGGCCTTGGGGTATATAAGAATAAATGATTATTAAATTGAATCATCTTTTTTTCTTTGATATTACTGAGTGCTAGACCTTAGAAGTCTGCCTGGAACTACTGGAGTTACTGTCAAGACCAAATACTTTGGGTTCCAACTACTGGAGCTGCCATCAAAGCTCACTCCAGCCTATCCAAACCTAGGGTTACCAAATTTTCCTTTGGGAAAATCTGGACCTATGGCCATGCCCCCAGAATTGCCCAGTTCTGTCTCTTTCCCGCCCTCCCCCCCAGCCCTGCCCCAGATGGCATCCGCGCATGCGCAGACATGATGCATTGATGTCACACACATGCGCAGATGCCCCTTCCTGATGTGGTTATGTCAGGAAGCTTTTCAAAACCTGGACAAAGTGTCTATTTGTCTAAGCAGCCTTTCTTGAAAGGCATCCACAATCTTCCTACTTCTTTCTAATTCTGCAGATGGAACTTTCCAGTTCACATCCAATAGATTGAAATCACCCAACAGTAGCACCTCCTCTTTCTTTACCAACTTTTGGATATCTGCAACCAGATCTTTATCAGTGCTTGAGTCAAAGGTCTGTAGACTGCATCCATGTAGTGTAGATAGAAATTCCATCTTCTCTTTTCATAGTGATCCATATCGCTTCTTCCTCACCCCAGGTCCCCTGCATTTCAGTCACTTGGATATTGGTCTTTACATAGAGAGATACTTCTTCTTTTTGACCTTCTCTGTCCTTCCTAGACAGATTATATCTTGGTATGTTTGCATCCCATGGGATTCAATGAACCATGTCTCTGTGTTAGTAACAATATCCAAGCCTATCTCTAATATCAGGGCTTGCAAATCATGAACTTTGTTTCTTAAACTATGAACATTTGTGGTCATTGATTTCCAATTATCTTTCAGTGGTAAACTAATTTTTTGTTTACTTTTTTTGTTTAGTCTCATTTCCTTTTGCATTGTTAACAAGTGAGTTGTTAATATTGTTTACATTGCTATCTTTACTACCATCACATCTTGTATTTTGCTGAAGGTGGCTGGCCACCAAAACAGCATCTACTCCCCTACCCTCCAATTACTTCATTGATCCCCCTTTAAAGGCAAGAAGCCCCCATCCCAGCTCCCAAATCTCATTCTTAATGTCTAACAGAGATTTCCTTGGTGGCTAGTGGTAGGGAAGCAGCAATCCCTAGATGCTCCTGCCTAGGTGTGCCAGGATTCAAAATGGGTGGGGAAGGTTGGTTGGCCCGGCGCTTCAGTGTCCTCTTTACGGCAATGGCCTGTTCCCTGATTGCGGTGGCGGTGGCGGCCTGTTCCCCAATTGCGGTGGCGGTGGCTTAGGGAGGGGAGGGAGACAGAAAGACAGACAGGGAGACAGTTTAGTAAAAAGGGAGGGGTATATTTGTCTATTTTTGTATAGTTGTTACTGAGGTGACATTGCATATATTAAAGTCATCTGCCTTGACCTCTTTAAAAAAACCCGAATATAAATAATAATTAACATTTTCTCTGCAGACAGTGAGCTTTGTGTTTTTTAAAAATTTTATTGTTGGTAGATCATTTTGACTTGGTCATTTTAAAAGTAGCTCGCAAGCCAAAAAAGTGTGGGCACCCCTGGTCTAGATTATGACTCAGGTTAAGCAAGAAATTGGAAAGGAAGCAAACAGCAGTGCATGTATTTCAACTGTATTACATATAAGTAATAAAATGCAGACTTTGTTTTGAAAAGTCACTAAAGAAATGCACATTAAAAGATCACTAAATATCTGGCAGAAGCTCACTGAAGTCAGGGTATTTTCTGAAAACGTATCACTATATTCACAGAGCTGCACTTCACATTATCCCTGGTGTAATCAAAGGCCATCATTTTTAAGTGTTTTTTTCTGCTCTGTGCCTGGAAAAAATATTTGGAAAACAAGATCTTAAGTATCAGTGCCTTAGCTTTGGTTTCGCTGGCTCTTGTGAGCTTAAGCAAGCCCTTAGAGCTTTAGCTAACCTGAGTTTGTTAGATTTTATTCCAGAAAAGAAGAGGTTGGAACAAAAACAGAAGGCTCAGTAGTATTTTGTGATGTCTTTATTTATGGAAGAAGAACAATTGTGGTAAGAGCATTTGGACTGTGAGTCAGTCAAAGCCCTAGAAAATGAGTCAAAAATGTATTTCTGGAGCCTGATTACTGAACTAATCTAATCTAATCTAATCTAATCTACAATTTGTGAGTCGCTCTATGCCTAAATAGGTTCAATTTGAGTGTAGGGCAAAATATAGAAGAAAAAAGAAGTTTAGAGACAAAAGCAGGAGATGTCTATACAGTATGATAATTTATAAAAGGAGGCTATACATATGGGGCCAGTTTCCATAAATGGCATCAATAAAATATGACTCAAATTGGGATCACAGTACTTGTTTAAATTAATGAATAAACCACTAGCTGTTGATTTCTACGGTAGTATAAAACATACTTGTTGAATGAATTTGATGTGCTCAGACCCACTACCATGTGTATACTATGAAACATATAGTTCACTAGCACGGGTTATCACGGGACCATCATAGCTTTATCAAGTCCCACCACCTTGTCATAAAGTTGATGTTAACTTTCATTTTTTTAAAAATGTACTTATCTTGTTGTATATGATGCATTCAAAGTGGTCTGGTTATTGCTCCCTGTGCAGTCAGTTAGCCCGCCGGCAGTGCTGGTTGGGTGTGCTCCCCCAGGAAAGAAAGCTAAGAGCCAGCATCCCCTCCTGAGGAAGCCGTGATTGGGCGAAACTCGAGTCGAGGGGCCGGCTCAAAGGGATGATATAAAGTAAATAACTTTAAGTCAACACAGGGAGCAATAACCAGACCACCTTGAATGTTTCATATACAACAAGATAAGTACATTTTTAAAAAAATGAAACTTAACATCAACTTTATGACAAGGTGGTGGGACTTGATAAAGCTATGATGGTCCCATGATAACCCATGCTAGTGAACTATATGTTTCATAGTATACACATGGTAGTGGGTCTGAGCACATCAAATTCACTCAACAAGTATGTTTTATACTTGAAATCAACAGCTAGTGGTTTATTCATTAATTTAAACAAGTACTGTGATTCCAATTTTAGTGGTATATAATTATTAATAACAAGTATTATCCTTCAAATAATATGTCATAGACCAGGGGTGTCCAATGTCGGTCCTCGAGGGCCGCAGTCCAGTCGGGTTTTCAGGATTTCCCCAATGAATATACATGAGGTCTATTTGCATGCACTGCTTTCATTGTATGCTAATAGATCTCATGCATATTCACTGGGGAAATCCTGAAAACCCGACTGGACTGCGGCCCTCGAGGACTGACATTGGACACCCCTGTCATAGACCAATAGCCCTACTGTATATGGATTTCTATAAGACCCTGTGGTTGGTACTATTTCATATTCTTTTCAACTAATATTCTTTTAAACTAGTACCATATTTTTATAGTGGGGGAAAAAAAGACATCAAGCACCTGCAGCTGCTTAATATTAGAACTAGTCTTTAGTAAGTCAGCTGATAGCAGGCCATCACCGGTCAAAACCCTCCTTATTTTTTGAGTTAATATTTTTTGTGATTCTTTTTATAGTTATTTTTTGTGCCAGTGTGTAGTTTTTTTGAAATTCAAATATCCTTTAAAGAAACCTTTAACCCTAGAAGATTGTACTTAGCTTGGGATATTAATACCCCAGCTTGATGGGTGCAAATATGAAGAGAAACTTGCAAAAATGGCAAAAACTCATAGCAATTTTTTTAGGTACATCAGAAGCAGAAAACCTGTGAGGGCGCACGGGGAGGATAAAGCCATAGCGGAAAGACTGAATAAATGCTTTGCTTTGGTCTTTACGGAAGAAGATGTAAGAGATCTACCTGAACCGGAAATGGTTTTCAAGGGTGATGATGCGGAGGAACTGAAAGAAATCTCGGTGAATCTGTAAGATGTATTAAGCCAAATCGACAAGTTAAAAAGTGATAAATTGCCAGGACCAGATGGTATACATCCCAGGGTATTAAAAGAACTCAAAAATGAAATTGCTTGTTAGTGATCTGTAACCTGTCGCTAAAATCGTCTGTAGTATTTGAAGATTGGAGGGTGGCCAATGTTATGCCGATTTTTAAAAAGGGCTCCAGGGGAGATCTGGGAAATTACAGACCAGTAGGTCTTACTTCAGTACTGGGCAAAATGGTAGAAACGATTATAAAAAATAAAATTGTGGAACACGTAGACAAACATGATTTCATGAGACGGAGTCAGCATGGGTTTAGCCGAGGGAGATCTTGCCTCACAAATTTGCTTGACTTCTTTGAAGGTGTGAATAAACATGTGGATAAAGGTGACCTAGTTGATATAGTATATCTAGATTTTCAGAAAGATTTTGATATCCTCTCGAGAAGCTCCTGAGAAAATTAAAGTGTCATGGGATGGTGGCAAAGTTCAGTTGTGGATTAGGAATTGGTTATCAGATAGAAAACAAAGGGTGGGGTTAAATGGTCATTTTTCTCAATGGAAAAGAGTAAACAGTGGGTCTGTACTAGAACTGGTGCTATTTAACTTATTTATAAATGATCTGGAAATTGGAACGACGAGTGAGATGATTAAATTTGCAGATGACACTAAACTGTTCAAAGTTGTTAAAACGCATGCGGATTGTGAAAAATTGCAGACGGACCTTAGGAAATTGGAAGACTGGGTATCCAAATGGCAGATGAAATTTAATGTGGACAAATGCAAAGTGATGCACATTGGGAAGAATAACCTAAATCACCTTGGGGATTAGTGCCCAAGAAAAGGATCTGGGTGTCATCTTAGACAAGATGAAATCTTCTGCCCAATGTGCGGCCAAAAAAGCAAATAGGATGCTAGGAATTATTATAAAAGGGATGGTTAACAAGACTAAGAATGTTATAATGCCCCTGTATTGCTCCATGGTGCAACCTCATAAGAACATAAGAGATGCCACTGCTGGGTCAGACCAGTGGTCCATCGCGCCCAGCAGTCCGCTCATGCGGCGGCCCTTTTGGTCAAAGACCAGTGCCCTAATGAGACTAGCCTTACCAGCGTACGTCCTTGTTTAGTAGGAACTTGTCTAACTTTGTCTTGAATCCCTGAAGGGTGTTTTCCCCTATGATAGCCTCCGGAAGCGTTCAATTCTGGTCTCCTTATCGCAAGAAAGATATAGTGGGTGCTAGAAAAGGTTCAAAGAAGAGCGACCAAGATGGTAAAGGGGATAGAACTCCTCTCGTATGAGGAAAGACTAAAACGGTTAGAGCTCTTCAGCTTGGAAAAAAGATGGCTGAGGGGAGATATGATTGAAGCATAAAAAATCCTGAGTGGGGTAGAACTGGTACAAGTGGATCGATTTTTCACTCCGGAAAAAATTACAAAGATTAGGAGACACTCGATGAAATTACAGGGAAATACTTTGGAGGAAATTTTTTTTCACTCAGAGAATAATTAAGCTCTGGAACACATTTCCAGCGGTTGTGGTAAGAGTGGATAGTGTAGCTGGTTTTAAGAAAGGTTTGGACAAGTTTCTGGAGGAAAAGTCCATAGTCTGTTATTGAGAAAGACACGGGTGAAGCTACTGCTTTCCCTGTATCAGTAGCATGATATATTGCTACACCTTGGGTTTTGGCCAGGTACTAGTGACCTGGATTGGCCATCGCGAGAATGGGCTACTGGGCTTGATGGATCATTGGTCTGGCCCAGTAAGGCTATTCTTATGTTCTTATGTCCCCATAGAACGTTATCTGAAGTCTTTCAGGTCAGTAACAACTTTAACTGTTGATATTAAAAAAAAAAATCTGCAAAAGTAGCCTTGTAAACAGTCTTAGTGGACTATTATCGATAATGAGGAATATAGTAATTTAGTGCTGTTAAAACTAATCCAAAACAAAACGTCCGGGTGTTTTCTTTCAATATAGGGCTCTAGTTGGTCTTTTTAGATATTAATTAATGTTTCATGTGTTTGTTTTCAGTTTTTGTAATACAAGATAACCCATTTCCTGAAGAAGCTCTTCTAAATGTTGCAGAGCGAAATGGGGATGCATACAATATCTAGGCACGATCCCATTCCTAAATTTACATGCATAAATTTAAATTAAATCCAATTAACACTGATAATTGCTTGTTTAAGAAGCCAGTTATCGTCGCTAATTGACTTGATATTCAATTAAGTTGTATGTGTAACTCAAAGTGCCATATATAGATTTGGGGTTAAGTGCACACTAGTTCTTAACACAGTTTAGTAAAATGGCCACTTCATTATTTTAACTTGATTGTGCACCTTGCTATGTTAAACAAAGTATGGTAAAGAGAATTTATTAAAAAAATATATAAATTTACCTTTCTATCCAATCAATCCCCCAATCATCAGTAACATCAAACATGAAACCCCTATAACAGTGTATTGCAAACTGTGGATTCCTTTTACGAAGGTGCACTAGCGTTTTTAGCGCACGCTACAATGCCGTGCACGCTAACCCCGCGCTACATGGAAAATACTAATGCCAGCTCTATGGAGGCCTTAGTGTCTAGCGCGCACGGCATTGTAGCGTGCGCTAAGCGTGCGCTAAAAATGCTAGCGCACCTTCGTAACAGGAGCCCTGTGTGTCGTGGCACATTAGTGCGCCTCCTGAGATTTCAGGTGTGCCGCGACACACTGGGGAGGAGGAAAAGCATGTCCTGTGGGCAATCAGCCAGTGCCGACGCCTCTCCTTCTCTCTGGTCCTCTTCCTTGCTGGCACCCCCCACGGGTGGCTCAAGGCCCATCTGGAGGGCCTTCAGGCATGCGCAGACGTCGATGTGATGATGTCACGCATGCGTGTGACATCATCATGGAGACACCTGTGCATTTCTGGTTGCCTCGAGCTGAGGCCACTAAGTTTAGTGTGCTGCGGCTCGACAAAGTTTGCAGGAAGCTGTCCTATAAAATCTGGATGCCACATTTAAATCAGGCAAATTGAGCATTACCACTTGTCAATCATTGCACAAAAACCGTGCTCCAATCAAAATTCAAAATTCATAATTAGTAGCAGCACAGATCAATAAAAGTAAACTATTCCACAGCTGTGGGCTATGAGAAGCAAATATTCTCTAACTTGATGTACATGTACATGAGAAGGAACACTCAACAACAAAATGTTGGGGAGAATGATGAGACTTCCAGAACTCATAAGCAATCAAGACATCCTCCAAATATTGAGAGGTTTTTTTTTTTTCATAATGCACAGCATGAAAGACCAGAAATATCACTTTTAAAAAAAAATGCACTTCTCTAAGTATAGATATTAAGGCAGGGATGAAGAGCAGGGAAAAAGATTAATAATATTAAGTACCCTCAAATTGACTATGGTATAAAAAGGCAAATTCATTAATTCTATAAACTTAGACAACCAATTTTATGCTTAGTTTGCAAAGTTGGGCACCCAGTTTATAGATTAAGGTCAGTTATCCAGCACAACTTAATTTCATGATTGACTGTTAATTGGAGTTAGCCAATTATTGACTTAAATTGTTGCTAACTGACATCAATTGGCAATTAGTTACATGTGCAACTGACCAGGTTACCCATTCCAGAAGGGAGACTTTTTGTCCAGTCCTGGATTTCTGCCAACCTCCTCTTGGTGCATTATGGGACCTGCATCACCGATTTCAGTGGATAGAATCATGAACTGCAAATATTAGCCTGCTTTGGGATATAACTTTAAAAACAGGACTGGCCAAAAAGTCTCTCTTCTGGAATGGGTATCCTGATCACCCTTCTGACTGTAGTCATTCTACTGTAGAAGCTGCGTATGCAAATTCTGTCATGTGCAATTGATAGCGGGGAGGGGGACATTGCGATGGGAGAGGCATACATAGGTCAAGGGCATGTCTATGAGCTGAATGCTAAGGGTTATGCGTCTAACTGCCAACAGCTAGGCACAAGAATTTACACCAGTCTTTCATATGGCATAAGTGCTTTGGCCTAGTTAGGTGAATTTATGCTAGTATTCTATAATGGTAATTCCACCTGGAACTGCCATTACAGAATTTGTTTTTTTGTTGTTGTTGTTGTTGTTTTAAATCTTTATTCATTTTTAAACTTATAATAAGTGTGATAACATATCCATACAAATAACCATAAATATATCACTTAATAATCAACAATGATACATATAATATTCTCTTATCTCCCCCCTCCCCACCCTTATCTATCATATAATCAATACTTATACAACATGTAACAATAAAAATACCCTCCCTCCCACCCAATAATTGAACTTGTAAATTTAAGGGAAACAAGATTTTTCTAATCATACAATACTTTGTTAATGGCTCCCAAATATCTTGAAATTTCCTGAAATAACCCTGTTGTATTGCAATAAGTCTCTCCATTTTATAAATATGACATAAGGAGTTCCACCAAAAATTATAATTAAATCTATTCCAATTTTTCCAATTATATGTAATTAGTTGAATGGCAACTCCAGTCATTATAAGTAATAATTTGTTATTATTTGTAGATATCTGACATTTTGCTGTCATTGCCATACCAAACAGCACAGTATCATATGATAATGCCACAGGGTTATCTAATAAACAGTTAATTTGGTCCCAAATTGATTTCCAAAAATTCATAATGAATGGACAATAGAATAATAAATGATCTAAAGTCCCTGCTTCGAGATGACAGTGCCAACATTCATTAGACTTAGAGCTATCCAATTTTTGTAAACAAACAGGGGTCCATAAAGCTCTATGTAACAGAAAAAATCAAGTTTGTCTTATGGATGTCGACACTGTACATCTTATCCTCCAAGACCAAATTCGTGGCCATTGAGACGCATTAATTTGATGCTTAATCTCAATGCTCCAAATTGTATTTGTTTTTTTCTTAATAAATCCGGTTAATAATTTATACCACTGAGCGGCCTGGTGACCCAAGAAGTCTGTCTGAAAACATAGGAACTCCAGACTATATTGATTATTAAGGTTTTTCCAGCCAGGGAACCCCGCCTGAATGGCAACCATCTAAAACTTTCTGATTTAGTAAGGCCATATTTGTGCTGCAACTGTGAAAATTCAAGCATTTTACCTTTAGAAATAACATCCTCTAATATACGTATTCCTGCTATCATCCAATGCTTCCAGACAAGTCTTTCTCCGCCAATTTGAATCTTGGAGTTCACCCAAATAGATTGATTTGTAGATTTGTGAATTGGAATATTTGTTAAATTACTTACGTACCATAATGTTTTCCATGTATCAGCTAATATGCTATTATCTTTACTATAACTAGGCATTTTGATACTGAGCACATGACAAAGGCGTAATGGAGACATGAGTTGCCATTCTAGCCATAACCAATCTGGAAGTTTTTCCATGAGCTCTGGGAGGATCCAATACATACCTTGGCGTAAAATATAGGCTTGATGATACCTATAAAAATTGGGAAAATTTACCCCTCCCTCTGAAATTGGTCTTTGTAAAGATACCAAGGCCACTCTAGGAGTTTTACCCAGCCAAATAAATTTTATAAGAATACTATTTAACTTTTTATAAAAGGACCCCTGAAAATAAACCTGCAATAAACTGCCAACAGCTAGGCACAAGAATTTACACCAGTCTTTCATATGGCATAAGTGCTTTGGCCTAGTTAGGTGAATTTATGCTAGTATTCTATAATGGTAATTCCACCTGGAACTGCCATTACAGAATTTGTGTTCTGCATACATCATTCCTAGCACCTAAATTTCAGCACAATGTATAGAATTTAGCCCAAAATGACTTGAACAAGGGCCAGAAGTTTTCCGAAATTAAAACTTTCCTTTCTTTCTTTTAGGGATAAAAATAAATCTATTAAGCAATTTAGTCATTCTTTCTCCTTCAAATTGACAGAGCTCTGGAATAACTTGCTGCTCTCATTAAGAAGCTTAGGCCCCTTCTGATCATTCAGAAAGGCTTTGAAGACAATTCTGTTCACCAAGCACTTTGGAAATTAATTATGTCTACCTGTCCTGTTTCAGTTCTTTTCTTGTCTAGTTCTTTTGTATTTTTTTCCTTTTCGTAATGTTAACCGAGTCGAGCTCCAAATTGGCTGATGACCCGGTTTATAAAACTAAGGCCTCCTTTTACGAAACTGCGATAGCAGTTTCTAGCGTGGGGAGCCATGCTGAATGGCCTGCGCAGCTCCCGACGATCATTGAGTTCCTGTGGGCGTTGGGAGCAGTGGGGGCCATTCAGTGCGGTTTCCCACGCTAGAAACTGCTATCGCAGTTTCATAAAAGAGGGGGGTAAGTTTTAATTTAACCTGTATATGGAATTATAACATTTGGTTTTGTGCTATGACCAGGCAATCTCTTATATTTAACTTCCATTTGCGTATCAAATAACAGTGTCTTCCAAACCTTTGTTCATCCTTTGCTCTGATGTAAGTAAGAAGGCCCTAGATACCAGCATTTTTGCATACCAAGGAAAGACACTTGTTGTTTTTCCCCCACCGTGTGCTCAGCATTTTTACAACTTGAGCCCACCAGGGTCTGTGAGCCAAATGGGACACATGAGTCAGCATAAATACAATGGAAGTATCAGATGACACTTGAATAATTTCCTGGGATGCCCCGCCTATACACTTTTTATCTCTCATCTTATTTTTCTCTTAATTATTTCCAGACTGGAATACAGTATATTTGAAAAAATAGCTTTATTAGAAAGCTACAGACAGTTTGCTTCTTTCAATTCCATATCCATAAGAATGAACGCTGAATGACATTATCTAATTTTAGAGGCCAGCGTAGCATTTGCACACATAGGGGTAAATTCTATATATGGTGCTTTGCATTGCACATGTGAATTTGGGCACACTTAATTGAACAATGAGCCAATTGTGCTGGTAATTGGCATCCTAGCAAGCAATTATTAGCAGTAATTGGATTTAAATTTTTTGAGTGAGCCCAAAAAAGGGGACTGGCCAGGGCTGACCTGACCAGAATGAGCGGCAGGTTCTGAATTGTTATCAGAAATTAGGGAGGCTAACAAACTGGGTTGCACAATGATAATGGGCGATTTCAATTACCCTGATATTAACTGGGTAAATGTATCATCAGGGCATGCTAGGGAGATAAAATTCCTTGATGAAATCAAGGACTGTTTTATGGAGCAGCTGGTTCAGGAAATGATAAGAGATGAAGCAATTCTAGATCTAGTTCTTAGTGGAGCACATGAATCGGCGAAGGAGGAAATGGTGCTGAGGCCATTTAATAACAGTGATTATAACATGATCAGATTTGATATAATCCCTGGAATAAGTTCACACAGGAAATCTAATAAAACAGCACTTAACTTTTAAAAAGGAGACTATGATAACATGAGGAGAATGGTAAAAAAGAAATTTAAAGGTGCAGCTGCAAAGGTAAAAAAAAAAAAAAAATCAGGCATGGATATTTTTTTTAAAATGCCATCCTGTAAGCCAGACTAGATATAAACCATGTATTAAAAAAGGAGGAAGGAAAACCAAACAGCAGACAGCGTGGTTAACAAGTGAGGTGAAGAAAGCTATTAGAGCTAAAAGAGAATCCTTAAGAAAGTGAAAGAAGGATCCGACTGAAAATAATTGTAAACAGCACAAGGAATGCCAAGTCAAAAGCAAGATGCTAATAAAGAAGGCAAAGAGAGATCTTGAAAAGAGGATTGCGCTGGAAGCAAAAACACAATAAAAACTTTTTTAAGTATATTAAAAGCAAGAAGCTGGGAAGAGAATCATTTGGATTGCTAGACAACCGAGGGATAAAAGGGGCTCTCAGGGATGACAAGGCCATAGAGGAGAGATTAAATTAATTCTTTGCTTCGGTCTTCACTGAGGAAGACATGGGGGAGTTGCCAGTGCCAGAAATGGCATTCAATTCTGATGAATCAGAGAAACTCATACAAATCTCTGTAACACTGGATGATGTAATGGGTCAATTTGACAACTTGAACAGTAGCAAATCACCTGGACCAGATGGTTACATCCCAGAGTGCTGATAGAATTGAAATATGAACTTGCAGAGCTATTGTTAGTAATTTTTCTTTAAAAACCAGCATAGTACCCGAAGACTGAAGGGTGGCCAACGTGACGCCAATTTTTAAAAGGGTTTCAGAGGTGATCTGGGAAATTATAGATTGGTGAGTCTGACAAATCTGGGCAAAATGGGTCCAGACTGGATCCGGGTAAAATGATAGAGACTATTATAAAAAACACAATGGCAGATCATACAGTATACGTAAGCATGGATTAATGAGAAAAAGTCAACATGGTTTCAGTCAAGGGAAATCTTGCCTCACCAATCTACTAAATGTCATTGAAGGGGTGAATGAACATTGTGGATAAAGGTGAACAGGTTGATATTGTGTATTTGGATTTTCAAAAAGCATTTGACGAAGTACCTCATGAAATACTTCTGAGGAAATTAGAAAGTTGTGGGATAGGAGGTAATGTCTTATTATGGATTAAGAACTGGTTGAAAGACAGAAAACAGAAAGTGGATTTAAATGTTCAATATTCTCAATGGAGAAGGGTAAAATGTGGGATTCCCCAGAGGTCTGTGCTGAGACTGCTGCTTTTTAACATACTTATCAATGATCTAGACATAGGAATAACTAGTGAGATAATTAAATTTGCTGATGACACAAAGTTGTTCAAAGCTGTTAAATCGCAAGAGGATTGTTAAAACATTGCAAGAGGATCTTATGAGACTGGAAGATTGGGCATCAAAATAGCAGATGATGTTTAATGTTAGCAAGTACAAAGTGATGCATATGGGAAAGATAAACCTGAACTATAGCTATATGATAGAGAATGACATGGGGAAAAATTTGTCCCCGTCACCGCCCTGTCTCTGCCACCACCGTCCCTATCAATGCCCTGTCCTCGCGACCACTGCCCCACCCTATCCCCGTCCCCGCGACTACTATCTCCACAGCATCCATACAAGCTTCAGTCCTGCAATATTTAGCTTATTCCTTCCTTATAAATCAAACTTCTGGCTGCTGAACTAGAGAAAGAGATGTTCAGCTGGCAGGGCTTTGTTTATAAATTTTTATTAACACAACTAATATATTACTTTAGTTTATCCTAAAGCAAAAAAAAAATAAAATAAAGAAAATAAATAGAAATTTTTTTCTATCTTTGTGGTCTGGTTTCTGCTTTCCTCATCTTCTCATTCAATTCCTTCCATCCACTGTCTGTCTTCTCTCTGTGTCTTCCATTTGCTCTGTTACTGTGCCTCTCCCTTTACCCCCTCCCCCCAATTGGTCGGGCACCCATCTTCTTCCCTCCGCTCCCCCCATAGTCTGGCATCTCTGTCTTCTTCCCTTCCAGTGTCTTCTCTCCACTCTCTGTTCTCCATTTCGCTTCAACATCTCCCCACTCTGTCTTCCAGAATTCCCTTCAGCGTCTTCTCCCCACTCTCTGTTCCCCATTTCCCTTCAGCGTCTTCTCCCCATTCTCTGTTCCCCATTTCCCTTCTGCGTCTTCTCCCCACTCTGTCTTCCCCATTTCCCTTCAGCGTCTTCTCCCCACTCTCTGTTCCCCATTTCCTTTCAGCGTCTGTTCTTCTCCACCCCCCTTCAGCGTCTGTTCCTTTCCACCACCACCCTTCCCTCTCGCCACGTCACCGCCCTTTGGCACCCCTCACGGGTCTGAGCATCTCCCTCCCTCCCCTTACCTTTGCGGAGTGTTTTAAGTGTAGGGTAACTTGTTGAAAGCCGCTGAAGCCTATATGCAGTTGTGTGCGTCTGTGGGTGGAAGCTTCTCCTCTGACACAACCAGAAGTTGCGTCAGAGGAAAAGCTTATGCCCACAGACATACGTGACTGCACGTAGGCTCTGGCAGCTTTCAACAAGTTACTCAAACTTAAAATACACCATGAAGGCAAGGGGGAGGGAGATAGATAGATTCGGGTAGATAGGAAGGAGGGAGTGGGCCACGCGCGATTGGTAACCGCACGCGTTCCCTTCCTTAACTGCGGGAACAAGACCATTCACCACTCCATGGGGCAGTGAATGGCCTTGTCCCCGTATCCACAGTAAGCACTTCCCCCCCACCCTCCACCATTTCAGTGGGTTACCCGCAGCTACCCGCAACTAGCGGGTAACAGTCACCATGTCATTCTCTACTATATGATAGTGGGTTCTATGTTAGGAGTCACTACCCAGGAAAAGGATCTAGGTGTCATTGTTGACGATACATTGACACCCTCAGTTCAATGTGCGGCGGTGGCTACAGAGGTAAATGAAATGTTAGGAATTATTAGGAAAGGAATGGAAAACAAAGATGAAAATGTTATAACGCCTTGTATTGATCTATGGTACGCCTGCAACTTGAATACTGTGTGCAGTTCTGGTCACTGCATCATAGAGAAGGGCAACGAAAATGCTAAAAGGTTTGGGACAGCTTCCCTATGAGGAAAGGCTAAAGCGGCTAGGGCTCTTCAGCTTGGAGAAGAGACGGCTCAGGGGTGATATGATAGAGGTCTATAAAATACTGAGTGGAGTGGAAAGGGTAGATGTGAAATGCTTATTCACTCTTTCCAAAAATACTAGGTCTAAGGGGCATGTGATGAAACTATTTTTTCCTTTTCCCTAATTTCCCATTGCAAATTTTATTGTAATTTATCCTTATTGTCCTGTTTGGTCTGCCACTGCCTGGAGGAATTGAAGAGCGGGGAGGCCCGCGTCCACATTATCTGCCGGCTGCCAGGGGGGAAGGAAGAGGGGAGGAATGAGCCTGGCTGAGCCTGGCAGGAAGAGGAAGGCGGGGCAGGTGAGCCTCCACCGCGGAAAACTTTAGTGAGGCAGCCAGACCTAACGCGCCTATTATTAACCGGATGCAGCATTGGTGACGTATTAAGCGCGCATGCGCACTCTCATGTCCGCGACGGATCAGGGAACACGACTTTAGAGTGCGCATGCGCGACTAACATTTTATTATTATAGATGACATGTGATTTACATGTGTGTTTCCTAAAATATCACACTGATTCAATTCATTCACATTGGTTGGCATTAGTCACATCTGCATCCTCTCATTAGTTATCTTAGCAATGTTTATCCACTGTTATCACTTTGACCACAACCATATCCACATCCCTATATTTTCCATTTCAGTTACTTTCACTCACAACAGACATTCCTCACAATTTCATTTTAGGACCCCTGAAGAAGACAGTTTGTGGAAACACAGACCGCGTTGGGTCTACTACTACATTGTGGATTCTTTGATTGTGACATATCATGATTGATTGAATAAAATCCTGCATCACGGACATTATCTTTGCAGTTTTTTCCTTTGTTCTAAAATACACACGCATGCACATGCTTTGCATCTCTACATTTATGACTGTTCCTCAGCAGGGATAAATGCTGCAATTTCTGCCAGTTACCTACAGTAATTTATAAAGATATACTGGTGTCTAAGCCTTGGGTGAATCTCTTTATAAAGATGGTCAATAAATCCCAAGAAATAAGAAAATTAAATAAGTGTCTTTATAAAATAGGCATTTACTTGGCTTCCACACATAGGTGATTTGTTATAATATTACTCTCAGAAAGATTTATTAGAGGAAATTTTTAACTGTCCATATTAGGAAAAAGTCTTGGACACACTTTTTTTTATAATCTTTGAAAGTTTTTCTGGGCCATTCTGGGCAGATCTGGCCATTGTACGGCCCTCAGACTGTCCTTGACCAGCCTACATGAGATCAATGGCAAATAAGGAATCAAACATAATACTTCTGTATCATACATGCAATACAACTGTTGGTGTTTTTACTCTGCCTGTTTCACATTTTCATGGCTTAATCGTAACATCTACCAGTAGCAGCTAATCAAAACCATACAATTTACTGCTTTTAATTAAGAGATAAAATTAATGTGCACCAGAATTAAGTTCAGCCTATTGGTTTGGCCCTCTAAAACAGTCCCAGTTTCTCGTGTGGCCTTTTGGGAAAATTAATTGCCCACCTCTGTTCAAAAGGGATTAAGCTTGAGGTGATACTGTTGATGTTAAAAATGTAATATTTTATTTATTTATTTTAAAAAATTTATATACTGTTTAAAACTAAGTGGTTTACATAATTTACATACGTGGAGGGGCATAATGAAAAGGGACGTCTAAGTCCGTTTACGTCCATCTCACAAGTCGTCCAAAGTAAAAAACAGCTTAAGACACATTTTTGAAAAATACGTCCAACTTTTTTTTGTTTTGAAAATCGTCTAATTATACGTCCTGCCGATCTGATCGTCCAAGTCGCTAAATCGTCCATCTTTATACCACATTTTCGTCCAACTTTTCGTCCAAGTCCAAAACACCTAGAACAAGCCCTGTTGGGAGTGGTCTGCAAAGTGATGGACTGCATACCCAGACATGGCACCTAAATAGTGGGGTACCTTACAGGGCACTGCTGTGAACTTCACAAAAAGGGTGCCATGTCTTCTCCTCACTACAGCTCCCTTATAGATCATGGTGAGTCCCCCAAACCACCTCCAGAATTCCCGAGACCCACTTATCTACCAACCCAATAGCCCTTATGGCTGCAGGAGCCACTTATATGCCAGTCAAAAAGGGTTTTGAGGGTGTATAGGGGAGTGCACATGTTTAAGTATCAATGCAGTGATTACAGGGGCTTATGGGCATGGGTCCTCCTCTCTATGGGTCTCTAACCCACCCCCAAGACAACTTAAGCTGCCTCTGTGCTGGACGACTAGGCTTTCCTATGCCAGGCAGCTAGGTGATGATGGTCTGGAGGCTAAATTTTAAAGTTGTGATTAAAATTTTTAGGGGGGGTTGGTGATCACTGGGGTAGTGTGTGTGGGGGGTCTGTATTATATGTTTTCAGTGCTTATCTGGTGAGTTTAGGTGGGTGTTTGCCCAAGTTCCGTCGATCGTGGGCTATATAACTTTCGGTTATACATACTGTACGACTAAGTCTAAGCTGGCCCACGTCCCGCCCAACTCCCGCCCTCGACACTCCTCCTGAAACGCCCCGTTTAGCTTTGGTCGTTCAGCGGCACTATGAAGGCCTAGGTCATTTAGAAATCGTTTTTAGTATCGGCACCTAGATCAGGCGCCTAACTTAATTTTTAAAAAATTGGCACTGAAATTTGAAAACCCCAATAAAAAACAATTTAAAAAGATTAATTAGCTGGTAGGCGCCAAACTCAATAGGTGCCTACCACTTTGATGTAGGTGTCTACACCGAGCTGCTTACTGACAAGTAGGCATAGTTAGGGACAAATTTGGAGTGGAGTTTGGGTGTGGATTGACTTAGGTGCTGGTATTTTAGGCCAAGAAAACCCTGGCTTAAAATACCAGTGCCTAAGATTTACGCCTACTGACATCTATGTCAATTTAGGCGCTGCTAGTTGCAATTCTATAATGATGTGTAGTAGGTGCCTACCGAGTTAGTCGCCGTTTATAGAATCTGGCCCAAAGGAGTAAATTCTCTATTAGTACGTTTAACTTAGGCGTGCTTTGGACGTCCGGTAAACGTAAATAACAATTAACTATATTTAGGCGTGAGATAGACGTCCCGCAAAATAGACGTGCGCAAAATAGACGTCCCTCGTCGCGCAAAATAGACGTCCCTCGTCGCACAAAATAGACGTCCTTCATGGACCCGTGATAGACGTGAGTACGGGTTTGTTTTTTGTTATTTGTTTTTTTTAAAAATTATACTTTATATATACTCTTTATTATCACACATTCAGCATTGATAAGTATAGGATGATGAAAAACATAACTAAAACACTGTATCAGAATTGTACAATTTACCATTAATACAAGGAAAAGAAATATGTTATGTTTCAAAGGAAAACTAGAAAATGAAACGTACCGAGTGGGTGTTGAACTTACATTATCAGTAATGGAAGGTGGGAACCAGTAGATGTGTGCTACACAGAAAGCTATACAGGAATGTCATACTCACCTCCTATTAGAAGTGGAAAGGATAGGACTTTGAACACCATATAGACTTTTTATAAACTTCGTATAACTTCCACAAAGACTGGCAGGAAAGGCACCCTAACTCATCCAATAAGCTTTCTCTCGATTTGCCAGAGACATTATTTCAGAGAGGATAGTTTAGAAGTGATATCTTGCTCCAAAGAACACTCTCCTGGTCTTAAAACATTCCTACTATCAGCTCATTCTTCACAACAAGAAACACAATCAAAACACAGATTCAACCTGAATGTGGCTTCCAGTTCACAGGAAGAGGAAATAGCAAGCAGCACAATGCTGATCTCATTGTGACATCATCAAGGTGCACCTGGAAGGTAGATATGCCACAAGTAAAAGACAAGCCGGGACTTGAACTCACAACCTACAGATGATCGAGATAGTGCTTTTACTCACTGACCTACACCTGTGTCTCTAATTCCTCTGTCATAGCATACCTTAGTAATGTGCTAAAGTATACTCTACTTAGCTATCATATCACAGTCAGTTGAGGCTCAATGGTGTAAAGCACTGTTGTCACGGATGCAACACCCATATTCTTAAGTATGGTTCAATAAATGTAATACAGAGTCAAAATTATGCTGTTTATTTTATCAAACCCAAGCTCAACTTTTTAATGTATTGTGTATAGTCTCGCTAATGTGTTTGTGATGAAAATTAGATGTGATACGTGTATATATATAAACCCTAGCCACGCATGCGCACATACCTGCGTGCTTCTGTGATCTCTGCTCTGTGATCAGTAGGTCTGTGGCCAGCAGGAGTGCAGATGCAGCAGCCAGGTGACTCCCCCCCTCCCTCCCTCCCTCCCTCACCACCAAAATCACCACCGCCAAAGCTTCCTCCTTCTGGCCAGGCGGGAGGAGGGCTCCGAGTCGCTGAAGACTGTCCCAGATCGCTCATAAATTAACCTTTTCATCTGAGGTGTGAGGCTGCGGTGACCTTGCTCCCCGGCTCACTAAGGTTTCATCTTAAGAAATTCAAATGCATTGTAGAAAATGCAAGTGACTATTCTGTGTCATCCTAGACACCCCTGCAACACCCCAACAACACACTCCTGCAGCATAAACCCCTCATGTTATAATCAAGTAAAAGACAAGCTGCGAGTTGAACTCATAACCTATGGATAACTGGTACAGCTTGTTTACTAACTGAGCTACCAAGCTACTTAACTGTAGCCCTAACCCTAACCATAAAGTAGCATCTGACATTATAGAAGCCGTTAGAATTTTGAAATAGTTTTGGACGTTCCTTGGGTGTTCTTAGATCAAATATACCTGTAGATACTTGCAATGATTACCCCTTGTCAAAGCTTGTACCTAAAGCCATTTCTGGAGACTCCCATTCCCAAGTCCCCAACATAGCTCAGTGCTTAAAAGCACTGCTTGTATCTTCCCCAAAGGTCAGGGGTTCAAGTCCTGACTAAGGTTACCAAAGACAGAATATTTTTTTTTTCCACCCACCCACCCAAACATGCATAGCTAAGCATGTGAACCTCTTCATTTATTTAATTTATAACGTCACTGTGTTTGGGGGGGAGGTGAAGTTTCATTAGGTTTACATGGTAAGCTTCTAAGCTTGTACCTAAAGCCATTTCTGGAGACTCCCATTCCCAAGTCCCCAACATAGCTCAGTGCTTAAAAGCACTGCTTGTATCTTCCCCAAAGGTCAGGGGTTCAAGTCCTGACTAAGGTTACCAAAGACAGAATATTTTTTTTTTCCACCCACCCACCCAAACATGCATAGCTAAGCATGTGAACCTCTTCATTTATTTAATTTATAACGTCACTGTGTTTGGGGGGGAGGTGAAGTTTCATTAGGTTTACATGGTAAGCTTCTAAGCGTTCTGCTGTACATTTTTGTATAACAGCGATATCGGCGTCGTTGCGCATGTAATGAACTGTATTGATGTAGAGTATAGTAGCTGCTTCAAGTACGCTCATGAGGCATATATACGTCATCGATGTCTTTTTCTATACTTGTTCTTCACATGCAGTTATTTCCTATAAAATGGCAGCCAGGACACAGCCAAACCAGGCTCTTCCTACCAAACGAGCATCACTACTTTGTAGTGCCTGGCCATCACAGGTCATATCTGCAATTGAGAAACTCCTGGATTTGCCTGACCTGGTGGTATAACAGAAGAGCCTCATGTCCCAGGGAAGTGGAAAGGATAGGACTTTGAACACCATATAGACCTCATATAAACTTCGTTTAGGTTCCACAAAGACTGGTAGAAAAGGCACCTAAGTCATGCAATAAGCTTTCTTTCGATTTGCCAGAGACATTATTTCAGAGAGGTTGCTTAAAAGAAGACTCTCCTGGTCTTAAAACATTGCAACAATCAGCTCATTCGTCACAACAAGAAACAGAATCAAAACACTGATTCAACCTGAATGTGGCTTCCAGTTCACAGGAAGAGGAAGTAGCAAGCAGCACAATGCTGATCTCATTGTGACATCATCAAGGTGCACCTGGAAGGTAGATATGCCACAAGTAAAAGACAAGCCGGGACTTGAACTCACAACCTACAGATGATCGATATAGTGCTTTTACTCACTGACCTACACCTGTGTCTCTGGTTCCCCTGTCATAGCATACCTTAGTGATGTGCCAAGGTATAATCAGCTTAGCTATCATATCACAATTAGCTGACACAAAAAAGTGGTAGGTCAATGGTTTAAAGCACTGCTTTCACTGACTCGAAATCCATATTCTCAAGTATGGTTGAATACATAGTTCAAAAGTGCTGTCTTGATCACACACAAATTCAACTTTTCAAATGTTTTGTATCTGGTATTGCTAATGTGCTGTTTCAGATGAAAATGAGATGTGATTGGTGTGTATCTTGTAATTTTATTCAAATGAGTATTGTGTCAGCTGAAGGAGTTGAGGGTGTTAAAACCGAACTGTACTACTGAATGAATCTATTCCGTTTAGGCGCTTAACATTCGCCGTCCTATATGCTACAATAATGGCATTCCTTTGGTAAGTAATCACAACATCCTTAAGTGGTTTAAGATTTTTATTGTAGAATATTATGTCATTTCATTGACACTCAAAAGTCCAGAAAAGCGGTGTGAAATTGTAACACATGCAACTGCAGTTTGCTGAGATGGATCACAGCTACACCGGTATACAGAGTAAGCCCCTCCTAGGTCCAAATCAACTCCCAGCCTACAGGAGGAAAGGGTACAATGTCAGTGCATGTGAAATATTAAGATTTGCTCATGGTAGGGTAAGGCAGGATGTAGGAAAAAGACAGGAAAGTAAGGAGGTCAGAGAATAAAGGCCAGAGGTTTATGCCAGAGAAGCAAGGGAAATAAAAGCCATCCTCCTTGTTACAGAGTCCATATGTGAGCTAATAACCTACACACACTGGTTGGAATGTTGAAGGTTAGTAGAAGTGAGCACAAATGTCTCATACCTACCTATGCACAAGTATCAGGAATACGTCACAGGATCCGCCCGTATCACAGGAACAGCTTCACGATGAGATGCTAGCCACATGAGGAGGAGGAGGAGATCAGCTGGGCCCGAACACCTGCAAAGAGGGGAAGCATGTTAATACATTGGAAAAGTCCCCCACCTCAAACTGTTACAATACCTACAGTTATCCTATAGCTTCAGTTGAACTTGAAGTACCAGCATGGAGAAGGGAGGGGGGGGGTGCTAGTCTTATTCTACACAGAAACTTGTAGACCCATACCATCATTAACTCCTACAAGGTGTGGAAAGCTGAGCAGCATATAGGCTTCTGATAGCCATAGTTTTAACATTTTAGCAGTATAACTCATCCAATCTGCTTTCTCTGAGCTCCCAATATAGATGTCATTTATACCTAAAACTAAGGGGGTGTTCAATCAACACACATGCTAACCTAACACCAGCATGTGTCGATATACAATTTGTTGTTGGTAAAACAACAAAAAACCAAGAGGTCCTAAACTGCTAGCTCATACCAGGCCATCGAGAAGCACATTACGATGCCCTTGTATGGTGACGATGAAAGTCTTGGACATCCAACCTGCAACAAGAGTATGAAAGCTGTTAGCTATTTGACATGTGGGCAATTCATCATAAAGCCTGCTAATGGAATGATATACAGGAGCAACATAGTGAATGAGGCCAAAAACAAAGATAGCTTACCTATTATTCTACCTTTAATACTTGAGCTGCTA
Organism: Geotrypetes seraphini; assembly: GCF_902459505.1. Lineage (NCBI taxonomy): Eukaryota > Metazoa > Chordata > Amphibia > Gymnophiona > Dermophiidae > Geotrypetes > Geotrypetes seraphini. The sequence continues at coordinate 476,871,191 of NC_047084.1, forward strand.
CCAATAACTTCTTGCTTTGCTGGTCAGGGACATCTGAACTTTAACTTCAGCCTAGAGAAAGAGGCATCATCACATTCACTCACATGAGACAGAGACAGACAGAGAGAGAGAAGCTGTTTGGGGTTCACATAAATATACTCACCATTATCCCAAGAAATGGGCTCTTATTAGGTTGTCCCTGACCACCTGCCCTCTCCTACGCTCTTCTTGCTCAGGTAGAGGCCTGCGTCTAGCTTGGATGTCCTCATCATCGTCACTGTCTTGGACCGGCTCAGGAGGGTCTGGCATCCGTCTTCTCAGCGCTAGGTTATGTAGCATGCAGCAGGCAACAAACATCCTGGACACCTTGTCGGGCCTGTACAGCAGTTGCCCTCCTGAGCGGTGTAGACATCTAAAGCGGGACTTGAGCAACCCAAACGCACGTTCCACGATGGTCCTTGTGGTGTTCAGGGCCCGGTTATATCGCTCCTCCTCTGGCTGTTGGGGACGCACAATTGGGGTCATCAACCATGTCCTCAGGGGATAGGCACGATCACCTGCAAGGAGAAACAATATTAGAAAAGGGGCACATATCTGTTGTCCATTGTTCTGCATCACCTCCAAAGTTAGCCATGACCCTGTGGTAAAATGAGAGAAAGGCGGTTAATGTAGCAAAGCTTTATCTGCAGTAGTACGTTAACTCACCAACCAGCCATCCACCTTGGATTTCACCCCTCTGGAACCTGCCACCTAGGCCAGAGTGGGCCAGGATATAAGCGTCGTGGCAGGACCCTGGAAAGCTGGCACACACATCTGTCACCTCCATGGTAGCACTACAGACCACCTGCATGTTCATGGAATGATATGCCCTCCGGTTCCTAAATTGCCTTTCAGTTTCAGCAGGTGGTCTGAGTGCTACGTGTGTGCAGTCTATAGCTCCCAGGACAGAGGGGAAACGTGCCAGTTGAGCAAAACCCCTCATTGTGCGTTGCCGCTCTGCCTCACTCATCGGAAACTGGATATACATAGCAATACGCCTTAAAAAGACTTCCAAAAACTTATTGATTATCCTGGATACAGACGGTTGACTGATGCCAGCCCCAGCTCCCAGGGGCCTTTGGAAGGTTCCTGTAGCCAAAAACCCCAGGGCTGTAGTTACTTGTACATAAACTGGAAGGGAATGTCCCCTAAGAGTGGTGCGCTCCAAATCCACCTGCAGTTGCTCACAGAGATGAACTATGGTCTCCCGATTAAATCTAAAGAGACCAATACACCGCTCATCTGTCATATCAAGGAAGTTTGCCCTGGGCCTATATACCCTGGGGGCCTGGCGTCGGCCTGGGCCTCTGCCTCCAACCTGGCCACGCCCCAGGGCCACAGCCGGACCTCTTCCTCTACCTCTAACCTGCCCACGCCCCGGGGCCGGGGCCAGGGCCAGGGCTGGGGCCGGGGCCGCCACCAGACCCCTTCCTCTGCGCAGCAATCTATCATGGGCCACCACATGTAAGACAAACTCAAACTCATCAATCATCTCTCAAACCAATACCAGACCAAAGACACAACTGACAAGTACACAACAAAAGGGAGAAGATGGGGGAAAGGAGAAACAATACAATCACAGTACAAAGTCACACTATCACAAATCAACCACCAGAAGCACGAACGCACGGGAGTCTAAAGGAGACAAAATAATGATTTTTTAAAGATCCTTATATACTCTCGACGCCGATGTAGCGTCTGACGTCATAACCGTTACAATTTTGAAATCTGTTTGCACAGTCATTGGGTGTGCATAGATCAAATACACCTGTAAATACTTGCAATGATTACCCTTTCTCAAAGCTTGTACCTATAGCCATTTCTGGAGACTCCCATTCCCAAGTCCCCAACATAGCTCAGTGCTTAAAAGCACTGCTTGTATCTTCCCCAAAGGTCAGGGGTTCAAGTCCTGACTAAGGTTACCAAAAACAGAATATGATTTTGTTTTTCCACCCACCCATGCATAGCTAAGCTAAAATATGTGAACCTCACTTCCCAATCTTCATTTATTTAATTTACAAATTGTCATTGTGTTTGGTGGAGGTGAAGTTTCATTAGGTTTACATGGTAAGCTTCTAAGCGTTCTGCTGTACTTTTTTGTATAACAGCTATATCGGCGTGGTTTAGGATATAATCTATAGTGTTGATGTAACGCGGAGCGGCTGCTGCAAGCACGCCCAAGCGGCACAAACACGTCATCGCGTTTTTATGCGTTGTGACGTCATAGAATCGCCCGTTCTTCATACGCAGTTATTTCTCCTAAAATGGCTGCCAGGAGACAGCCAAATTTCTCAACAGAGGACTCCAGGCTGCTGGCCAGGCTCTTTTTGGTACATGAGCACCACTATTTTAGAGTGGCAGGCCATCGCAGGTCATACCTGCAGTTCAGGGACTCCTGGAGCCGCCTGACCCGGCGCTACAATCGTAGAGCCTCCTGTCCCAGGGAAGTAAGTATTCCAAGTCAGGCCCTCACAAATAATCATGTAAAATGTAATGATGGAAACCTGTCTCAATCAAATTGTTCATGTTTTTGTGGGTAAATTTTGATTCCTTTTAAAAACTACAATTGTGCATAATAAATCTTTTACATTGAATACTGAAATTAAAGCACATCCCAAAGGAGCAGTAGTAGGATTTCAAATGACAAATTCAGCTCCTAGAAGGCATCTATTCCATTCACAACATGCACACAACTAATTTTTGGGTCACAAGCTTCACATTTGTAATCGAAACATCTTGACATCAACTTTCCCAAAGTGCTGCTATGTCATTTCAAATACCTTAAACACTCCTGTATCAATCTGCTGGTCTAGGGAGATAGTGGCATGACGTTTAAAGTGACAGTGTCAGTACCCTGACGTCAGGGGTTTCAAGCCACGCTGCTCCTTCTGACCAAACTATTTTATTGCCCCTGCTGCATGATTGTAAGCTCACCAGGACATGCTGTAATGTGGGGCAGTGCTGATAGGCTACAGCCTCAGCACCCTGGGGTTGTGAGTTCAATCCCACCTCCTCCTTGTGATGCTGTCCATGTCACCTCACACACCCCCTCCCCCCCCCCCCCCCCACTGTCCCAGGTACAGTAGAGAGATAGCGATGCCTCCAGCACAGAAAGGGGAAATGCTGGTGTACGTGAATAAATTCATGTAAAACATGTGGCAGAAGGGGGTGGAGGCAGACACCAAAGCGGATAGGGGCTCTTGGAGGGCAGTGTACTCCATTTTTTGTGCTTATAGAGGTCAATACTTAAGTAAACATGTTATGCCATAGTGCTAGATGGCACTCATCATATCCCTCCCTCTCTGTTCTTTCTTTCTCTCTATTATCCAGGTTGAGGATCTCAGGAAAAGGGGGCGACTGCTGAGGCGCCAGGAGCGGGCCTTCCTTGAGGGGGTGAGGGAGGAAATGCGTGCACAAGCCGGTGAGTAATGAGTCCAGTGTGTGTTTCTTTGTGATCAGCTTACCAGAATAAATAGATGAAAATGCTTGAGTAGCTGTAAACCATTCTTAATCATAAAATCTGCAGTAAAGCTGCTATTGTGATATCATGTCACAATGGCTTTATGGTGTTCTACTTGCCTCACTTACTTACGCTACATTTTGATGTTTACAGTGGAGTAGGTGCTTTGCATCCTGTTATTAGCATTTGAAGAAAATAACGTAGTAAATAATGTCATGTTCAAAAGTGTTGTGGACATATCTGACTGTATCCTATTTCTCTCTTGTCAAGCAGCAGCGCAGGCACCCCCTCAGGAGGCCCCGCAGGTGATGGAGGGAGCCCCACCCTGGTCCTCGGCAGAGGAGGAAGAGGAGATGGAGGAGGAAGAGGAGGAAGAGGAGATGGAGGAGGAAGAGGAGGAGATAGAGGAGGAGATAGAGGAGGAGGAGGAGGAGGCCTGGCAGCCCTCAGGACCGCCCACACCACCACTGCCCCCTGGACCTCCACCACTGCCCCCACCACTGCCCCCTGGACCTCCACCACTGCCCCCACCACTGCCCCCTGGACTGCCTGCCCCACCACTGCCCCCTGGACCCCCACCGCCTGCCCCACCACTACCTCCAGGACCACCACCACCATCCCCTGTTGGACCTTCCCCTTCCCCCACCCATAGCCCTTCCCCTCACTCTCCTGCCCTTCCTGTTCCCATCCCACCCCCTTTCCTTGCTGTTCCCCCCCAGGAGCAGCCCGACCAGCCTCAGGAGGGGGTGGCCAGGGAGATGGCGGCCTACTCTGCCATCTTGGAGGAGGTGCAGGTATTGAGAGGGTGTGTGGAGAGGATGGAACATGCCCTCTTGCGGCTGATAGCCGAAAGAGGGCATGGTGCCAGCAGCCATACACCCTCTCAATGACTGCACCTCTTCTGCCCCCCTCGCCTGAGGTAGCTCAAGCTGCTCTTGGGGGGCACCCACCCTCTTTCCCTGTGTTATGTGTATGTAAATAGTTATTTAAAAAAAAAGTTTTCCAAGTTTTAAAAAGTTTATATTTTAATTAAAAAGTTGGTTATGGTTTAAACTTTCCTGTGTGGTTTTAACCTTGTAGCATCAGAAGTTTAGTGGACAGAGTCCAAGGTAGATAGGGGTTCAGGAGGGACTGCTGAATGGGCCCTTTTCAATATAACAACAAGGTGACATATAGAAAGTTTGACAATCTTTATTGGGGTCTGTCATTCATTCTATTACCTGCTAGCCACTTTGATGTCAAATCATTGCAGAATCTAGGAAAAAAGTAAGTGAATGCAAGGGTATATGCAACTGTAGGTAGATGACAACATCTCAGCTATGATGTGCAAAGTAAGCCAGTCCCTGTTCCAAAGTAAATGGCTACATAAGGAAGAGAATATAAGTCACTCTGGTAGATTTGTTGTTAAGGAATAGGGTTATTTCTAGTAAGAGTTGGCTCCACACCAGGAGAATCCAAATGAGACATGTGGGTTTTTCTTCATTTCACGGAAGGTGATGGAAGTAAAGGCCAGATACCTCAATCTATCCTCCTGGTTCTTGAGCTGCACTATTTTGGTAAAGCAGGTGTGGAAACCACAAAGATGCTCACAGCTGCACTGCTCTCAGTACTATAAAAACTCCATCTGACAATACTGCACTTGCCTGTCTAAGACACCTGAAAACAGAAAAGAGGAGAAGCTGGTTTACACAACGTTCACAAACAGGGGGGTTCAACCCCCAAGGTCCTCCCTTCCCTGAAGCAATGTGTTAACCTCATATATGTTGAGCTGTTTAGATGTCACCGTGGTATAGGTGTTAAGGCAATAACCTTAACTTGCTGATGGTGTGGGTTAGTATCACCTGTAATCCTCCACTGCTACTGTTTAGAACTCATGTGAGGGAATAGACTAACTGAAAACAAAAAGTTTGTGTGCATATAACAGCAGGAATGCGTGCCATGGTGTTCTATGAGGCCAACATTATCAATTTACTATTGTTCCTGAAAGTCATTAAGGATACCTGTGTGAAGAGTGACTCAAGAGTAAGCAAATAAAGGTTACCATATATCATTCTCACCTACAACTGTTTGGCTAGGTGCAAACTGGTGTGCTGAGCTGCTGCTCTGGTCTGAAATGAAGAATACAGAGAAACTGTTAACAAAGACCTATGTCTCCTAAATTAAACACTGAAGTTGTGGCAGAACACACACCTAGAAGTAACAGAGCTGCTAACATACCTTTAGAATCCTTATTAAATATGGCAGCCATTAGGCACTCATTAGGAGTTTTCCACCTGAACCATGTTGATTGGATATCCATTGAATGGCAGTGTTCCCCCCCCCCCCCCAACATACCCGACCTATTCTTATCAATGAGTTAGTACACAGAACCATTCCTCACCTGATTTTAATTTGCCTGTAATTAGATTCTACAAAGAATTAACTTTAACTCTGAGTAAACCCTCTCAGATGTATGAACACATCCATTTTACTTACATATCCATTTGTGTACCAGCAAAATATATACCAGTATGGTCTTTATCAGTCTTCTCAGTCATTTTTATCAGCCCTGTGGAATGGAGAGTAGGAGATATCAGAAATAAAATAACTAGTATAAACAATAGCACACAATGAAAGGCCATAAAGAGAAGTCACTTTTGGTTGGTTAGTTTCTTTAGTTCTATGATAGTTCAAAGTAGCTTACAAAATATCATTCTCACCTGGACTTACTATCTGAGCTGCTTCTAGAAAAGATAAAACCACATATTAGAATGGCCAGTATTAATGGCTCTGTGGAATAGAGGGAAATGGGAGGCAGAGATAGGGAAAGAAATGTAAAAGACTAAGACAGAGTAAAGTCTGAAACATCTGCATAAGCGATAGGATAGTATAGAAAGGAAACGCTGCTCACCTGGACCTTCTTATACTCATGCACGCCTATGTAGCGTGAGACGTCATCATGGTGGGAAAACTTTCTCTATGCCCATTGGGCGCCGTTCGGGTGCGGTTCCTTAGCCCGCTTCCTAACCACGCCCATCACACCTCATTGGGTGTTGTACAGGGGGTGTTTTTGAACGTGTTCTATAAGTAGCCTGAAAAGATGGCTACACCTTGCAACATGGCTTCAAAGCGAAAATCGAATTTCTTGCATGGAGAGTTGCAGATCCTTGTGGCCCAAGTTGGGGCCAACTATGATTCCCTCTTTGGGAGGGAAGCTGATAGGATTGGGATAGAAGGCCAGCATGCTATCTGGAGAAGAATCTGCAGTGACATAGATGCTGTACACCATCAGGGCCGTGATATAGAGGCTCTGAAAAAACGGTGGCGTGCCCTGCGGAGAGAGGTCCGGCGGAAGCAGGAACGAATTAATGCGCAGGGTCCTTGCGGCAACCTCCAGCTGACTGTCCTGGAGAGTGAGGTGATGGACATAGTGGGTCCTGGAATAGGTCCTGTTGTGGGAGCCATTGATACTTCCCTGGGGCACCAAGGTAACATCACTTTACATAGAAGCCATTGACTTGTTGGTGTTTTTACTCATATTTTATATCTTTCTAAACTACAACAGTACTATACAACCAATGCAATTCATAGTAATATAATAAAAGCCATTGCCTGTTTTGATACTCTTGGAAGCCTAACATGTGGAATACGTTGCTAATGTTCCATATGTTAGCCTGCATAATACCTTGTAAATGACCAGATGTACAGTATTGTGACCTGTGATGCAATTCAAATGATGTTCTCAGATGTTACCGCTTTCAACTAATACCAATGTGTATTTTCTTGTCTTTTTGCAGAGGCGTCCCATCCTCCTTCTGCTGCTGCTAGGGATGAAGGGGATGAGGAGGAGGAGGAGGAGGAAGCAGTGGCTGGAACATCATACGCCACCCCTCCTCCTCAGAACACTGCTACACAAGCTGCACCGGCGCCCCCCCTTCATCCCCACGATGACAACAGGGCAGTAGAGGAGGGGGAAGAGTTGGAGGGGGAAGAAGAGGTGGATGAGGTTGGAGCCCTGGGGGAGGAAGATTTCCATCAGGGTGATGAGCTGGAGGCCCCCCCTGATGAGCTCCACCGTCAATTGGTGGAGGTGGGTAACCACCTCCACCAAAGACAAACTTTGCTCATCAGGGAGGTGGCTGAGATAAAAGAAGCCACACATGTAATGAACCAGCACCTGGCCTCCCTGGTGGCCGAGCAGTCTGCAACACGTGCTGTGCAGACTGCAATCCTGGAAGAACAGGCAGGGACTCGCCGGGCGCTGGAGAACATGTGTGGCATTCTTTCACAACTTCTCCCCCAGCTCATCACCCAGACTGCCTCCCATGGGGATCCTGGACCTCAATCCACCTCCCAGACCTCCTCCAGCCAGGCTCCCACCAGGCAAGGTTCCCCCCCGGCCACCCGTGGCCGGAGTCGAGGCCGTGGCCGGGGAAAGGGAAAAGGAAAGGACCGCCATTAGGACCCACTATGTCCTCTGAACACTCCCAGGCCAGTCATGCCGCATGGACCCTGGGGCTCCGCTGGACCTCCTCTGCATGTACACGCCACAGCCTCTATATCACGGTTCAGTCACTGCAGATCTTTCATCCAGATAGCATCCTGGCCTGAGTGCCAATCTTCATCAGCTTCAACTCCCATCGAGGGCATCATAGTTGGATAATAACTATTACACCCTTCCAAGGATCTGTAGCTCTCCAGGAGCCATGTTGCCGACTTCATCTTAAGGTGCAACCCGTTGCCATCTGTTGGCAGCCTGGACATTTGCCTGACTTCATCTTAAGGTGCAACCCGTTGCCATCTGTTGGCAGCCTGGACATTTGCCTGACTTCATCTTAAGGTGCAACCCGTTGCCATCTGTTGGCAGCCTGGACATTTGCCTGACTTCATCTTAAGGTGCAACCCGTTGCCATCTGTTGGCAGCCTGGACATTTGCCTGACTTCATCTTAAGGTGCAACCCGTTGCCATCTGTTGGCAGCCTGGACATTTGCCTGACTTCATCCTTGTCACAGGAAATGAAAAACTTTTTTCTTTGAACCAGGAAGCATTTAATTATTAATTGCACACAGCACAGCGGGTTCTCTGAAGAAGCCTCCTTGGCAAAACGCGTCTGAACCCTGCCGGACCATCGCTGTATGGACTTTTAAGTTAAGTTTGCTTGCACGTTTTGAAAGTATATTTTTTGGAATCATTGAATACTCACCTATGTTATGGACATGCTAAACAGAATGAAGCACTTTCAATGACCAATCTCTTTAGGGGTTTGTTCCCCATCCTGAGTTTTTTGTATTCCATCCGTGGATTCTGAGCACCATCTGAGTTAAATAAGGTATTAAATACTTCTTCAGGCTTGTTCCCTTTTGTTTTTTGTGGTTGCATCCTATATTATGCATATTTCCATCTATTATGTACAACAGCAAGTCAATGGATTTATGTTTTACAATAAAATCCATCAAATAAATGAAACATATATAGCTGACAGTGTGTTTGTGTTTCAGCTTATATTGTATTCGTTAGGTGCTTCCCAGAGCTACATTGCTGTATCATGTGGTTTACAGAGGTATGTCCCAACAGTGTCATGAACGACCACTAGGCCAGTTAAGGGTTTGAGGATACCCCTAATGGATATGCATCGTGGTAGATTTGATGGCTGACACCTCCATTAGATGCAGGTCTCTCATGCATGCTCATTAGCGCTATCCCTTACAATCCTCTTATCCCACCTTTCACAACCTAGCTCCCTATGCATCAACATCTGTCCCTCTCTTTTGTTATTTTCCTTGATGCATACCAGGGGAGGGGAGGAGAGGGCTGGAACCTACATGCCATCTCTCCATTCCACCTCAAAACCTAGTGTTACTCCCTAATCTCCTTGCATCCCCAGTGGCAACCTTTCACCCTTTCTGTTAGCAAATACCCTTGCATCCCTAATCTCTCCTTGCCTCCATGACATCCTCCACCTCTTGCTTTTATCTTTTCTCATTCAAGACTACTATCCAGCATATCTCTGCTCCCCCCTCCTCCAAGTCTGGCCATATCTAGACACCTCTCCTGCATTCAACTTAAGAATCTCATTAATATGTATCCCATCTGGTGCAGTAGCTGCCTTGGTTGATGACATATTTCCCATATTTAAACAAAGGTTCCCATCCATTCCACATGGAGTTAATTGAATGTTGTAGGCCCCCTCTGCTCTTTCTTTTTGGTGTACTCTGCTACTATGGAAAATGGAGGTGGGGCAGACAATGACATTATGAAAGCAGGGAGAGTGGTGGGTGTGGGCATCTGTGTGTAACCTGACCTGGCCCCTTCTTTTCCCTAACAATTTATTCCCCTCCACACTTAACACAAAATTTAAGTCCCCAACAATCCCTCACACCAACACCCAGAAAAATCCATAAACTAAGGAAATACAGATAATGGGGGAGGGGAGGAGTGTCAAAGGCAGAAGGGAGTATAAAGGAGAACAGGCAAGTCATAGCACAAAGTTTCATCATTGAGGAAACAGAACACCACAAACACCAACTCACATGAGGGGGTCTTACATAGGCAAAATGGCTGTGCCAAAGCTTTCTATATACTAAGCACGCCTAATTAGCGGCGGACGTCATAGAAACCGTTAGGATTCAAATCTAATTGGATGTGCATTGGATGTGGTTTTGCAATATACAGCTGTAGTGACGTTGTAGTCATTTCCTTCACATCTCTAAGCTCTATGTTCTAAACAAAGTTACCTCTATAGCTCTATGCCTTAAGGCATTGCTTTTTTCATCGTCCATACATCAGGGGGTTCAAGTCTTGAGTAAGGTTAGCAAATAGGTTATATTCATTTCTCAGCCAGGACACCTGGTAACTCTTTAGCCTTGCCTTTACATATCAATATTTTGCTTCAGCTTTTATTATGTGCAGCCCATTGTCTAATAGTTAATGCAACCTGTTCTCTCTCATGCTGAACACCCTCCCCCCACCAAAAACATCCCCCCCTAACTGGATCATTCTTCAACACCTGTCCAAGCCCTCTGAAGTTTGATTTAACTCATAGAAAACAAATATGAAATATGTATTAAAGAATTGCAGCACAAATAACGCCTAAACGGAACAGATTATTTACAGTCCTATATGCATTAGTACAGTGCTCAGAATGAAGATTAGCGTGTAAGAAAAACAGAGCTCCACCTCACATGCATTCAAGCACACTTGGGAATATGGGTTTGGGGCTCAGTGAAAGCAGCGCTTTTAGCCATTGAGCTAACACTCTTTTGTCTCAGCCTACTATGACATTATAGCTAAACTCCTTTTCCCTTAGCACTTCACTAAGATATGATATGACAAGGGAACGAGAGGAATTGGAGGTGTGGGTCAGTGAGGAAAGGCACTCTCTACCAATCGTGCGGCCTTTAAGGGTTCAAATCCCAGCCTGTATTTTACTTGTGGCGTATCAGCTTTCCAGGTGCACTTTGATGATGGTTTCCACTTCTTATAGGAGTTGAATATAACATTTCTCCATTTAAACATGGCATACGTTGTTAGTTTTGATCGTGGTAAAGTATACATTTCTGAAATGGTGAAGAAACAATAAGCGGTATAAGCAAATCCAAACTGCTATAAGCGCAAGAAAGCATTTGTAGCTCAACACGCTAATGCTCCTTTTCTGAGCTTTGCCATCTAAAACTCCCCGGTTTGACTCCCACCTTTGCTCATTTTAATAAGGTCCTCGTTTTTTCCTATTAGATCTTATAACATTTCCCTTTGCAGGCAAACCTATTTTCAACTTACCATGGCTCGGACATCCTAAGCAGTGATAAGCAGCAAGATGACATTTGTGGATCGCCTGGTTAATGTGCTCTCATCACTACGTAGGATGTCCGAGCCATGGTAAGTTGAAAATAGGTTTGCCTGCAAAGGGAAATGTTATAAGATCTAATAGGAAAAAACGAGGACCTTATTAAAATGAGCAAAGGTGGGAGTCAAACCGGGGAGTTTTAGATGGCAAAGCTCAGAAAAGGAGCATTAGCGTGTTGAGCTACAAATGCTTTCTTGCGCTTATAGCAGTTTGGATTTGCTTATACCGCTTATTGTTTCTTCACCATTTCAGAAATGTATACTTTACCACGATCAAAACTAACAACGTATGCCATGTTTAAATGGAGAAATGTTATATTCAACTCCTATAAGAAGTGGAAACCATCATCAAAGTGCACCTGGAAAGCTGATACGCCACAAGTAAAATACAGGCTGGGATTTGAACCCTTAAAGGCCGCACGATTGGTAGAGAGTGCCTTTCCTCACTGACCCACACCTCCAATTCCTCTCGTTCCCTTGTCATATCATATCTTAGTGAAGTGCTAAGGGAAAAGGAGTTTAGCTATAATGTCATAGTAGGCTGAGACAAAAGAGTGTTAGCTCAATGGCTAAAAGCGCTGCTTTCACTGAGCCCCAAACCCATATTCCCAAGTGTGCTTGAATGCACGTGAGGTGGAGCTCTGTTTTTCTTACACGCTAATCTTCATTCTGAGCACTGTACTAATGCATATAGGACTGTAAATAATCTGTTCCGTTTAGGCGTTATTTGTGCTGCAATTCTTTAATACATATTTCATATTTGTTTTCTACTTGAAAACGTTCCAAATCTTTAGGCATTCCTTTGCTTAAACTTATTTGAGTTCATCCTGATATGATACCTAATGAAGCACAGACAGCTCAGTCAAACAGCTGTAGCTCTATCAGTTAGGAGCCCAGCCTATGCTGCTAACATCCAGAGGTTGTGGGTTCAACACCCACCACGTCTTTTAATTGTGGCATATTACTTTGGAAGATGCAGATTGATGAGGTCACAATGAGGTCAGTTTTGTGCAACTGAACACCTCCATTTTGCAATGAGGGAAGCTGGAATGTTAAGGTGTGTATCTGTTTATTCTCTTTTTAAGTGCTGATAATGTGTGCTGGTTTTTCTTTGCTTTCAAAAGAGAGCCGATTGCAGTGCTGAAATGTGGTTTGTTATCCATGCAATATAATGTGTTCCATTGTTATGGTGTCATTCTATTTATTAGGACAGAGAAAAGATGAAACATACCTATTGAAATTTACTATTGGAATTATTGATAAAAAATACAGCAGACGTCTGCCTCGCGTGTAACAAAGAGCCGCAATTACGATAGTTGAAACGGCATTGAAATCCAAGTTAGACCAGGGTTTTTTACGTCTACATAATTCACGAGAGTTAGACGCACGCGTTCGCCCAAGTAGCGCCTATCCAGCGTCCCCACTTGGCACGCCCATAGACCGCCCAGGGAACGCCCACGTCCAGAGCTGCAGACGGGACTATGCTTTCGATAGACGTTAGTTCCTTATGTACTACCTAGGGACGTCTATGTGTCGTCTATTACCCAATTAACATTAATTAAGACCCTTAACTCCATGATTATTCACTTATATCCGACGTCCAAAGCACGCCTAAGTTAAACGCAGTAATAGAGAATTTAGGCCAAAATGTCTAATTGTTGACTGTGTAAACTATTATGTATAGTTTAGAAGCACTCTTTGTGCTAGAGATGCGCATAAACTGGCATTCACAAAGCCAGGTATACATGCCTCAGGGGGCAAAGTAGAACTTTTGGGCACCACCATTTTGACACTTGACTTTTGACCAGTAGAACCATTTATGTTCCAGCACGTACAACGATGCTCGTATGCTGCCATAGAGATATTCATGTTCCTGTGTTGTCCTTTTGATAGACATCTATTTTTTTCTATAATGAACATTCATGCAGCACATCTCTGTCACATAGACATCCGTTTCTCCGTGCATTTCAGAATAGGCCGCCGACAGCCCTCCCCAATGACCCCGACAATCGTGCCCCCACCTCCGACAAATGTGGTGAACCCCCAAACGTAAAACAAATGGCAGGAGGGATGACCGCGCCCTCCTGCCACAAAGGCTCCCTACCCCCACCTGAAAAAAAGTCATGAAGGCATCCACTCCCCCTCCAGGCCCCCTTGCCCTGTACCTTAAAAGTTGGGAGCAGGAGGTACTGAAAAGAACTCCTGATCCTCCTCCCTCGATTACGACACGGGGCCTTAGGCACCTCCCCGGTACATCATGTGATATACAGGGAGGGGCCTAAGGCCCTGATTGGCTCAGATGCCTTAGGCCCCTCCCTTAGGAAGGAGCCTAAGGAAGTCCCTGATTGGCCATTTGTTTTGGGAGGGTCCTGAGGTGTCTGAGCCAATCAGGGTCTTAGGCCCCTTCCCATGCATCACATGATGTACCGGGAAGGGGCCTAAGGCCCACTGTCGTCATCGAGGAGGAGGTTTATTCGGTACTTCCTGCTCCCAACTTTTAAGGCATGGGGCAGGGGGGCCTGGAGGGGGAGTGAGCACCTTAATTGCAGGAGAGAATGGGTATCCCTCCTGACTTTTTTTGGTGGGGAGGGAATGAGCACCTTCATGGCAGGAGGGAGTGGGCATCACTCCTGCCAATTTGCCTCAGGGTGCTAGTGGCTTGGGGTACCAGCGCAGGGTGGAAGGTCATGGTGCAGGGAGACTTTTTTTTTAATGGGACAGGCTGTGTTTAACACAGCACATCTGTGTTATTAAAAAGAGCACAAAACCAGAAGCCCTAACAGCAATGACAGAAGGCTTCTTTCCTGTCACTGCTGTTAGGACTTTGCGCATGTGTCAATCACTCAATGAGCGATTGAATCATTTGCATTCAAACTTGTTTGTGCATCGATCGCTGTTGGGGAATCAGCCAGTGAATTGGCCAACAGCGATCCAGTCGGTAATACTGACTGACTTTTGTGCATCTAGGCCTTAGTTTGCTTCTTGTAGTGCGGCGGTATATCAAGATAAATAAACTAGTAGCCTGCCAAATTTGCCTCATGCTGTGACCACAACTTATAGTACTAATTAGAGAATGATACGGGGACTGTTTCCCTCAGTAATCTGCGGCTAACTGTGGCAAACCCACAGGAACGGGGGAAAAATTGGCCGATTGCCGTGGGTATAGGAATAAGGCTTGTCACCATCCCGCAGAGTGGTATATAACCTTGTCCCTGCAGTAAAGGATCTGCTGTGAGTCACCTCCCTCCCCATCCCTCTCGGCCAGCAGCTCCCCTCGCGATCGTGGGTCTAGCAGCCCCCCTTGTGACTGTGGGTCCTGCAGCCTCCTCCCTCGCACTCTACCTCAAACGCTCCCGATCACGGGTTAAAACTGGAAAAAAAAACCCTGTGAATCCCCTAGGTCAGCCCCTTTGCACCTCCCTGCCCCAGGTCTATCAGCTTCGTCAATGAAGCGGCAACACTGCAGGCCTACTTTGGGACATTATTTCGGCCGAATCCCTCCTTCCCATATAACTTCCGGATTCGCTGGAAGTTAAATCGGAAGGAGAGAGCCAGATGAAGATTCTGGAGCAGGCCTGCGATGTTGCTGCTTTATCGATGAAGCTTCTAAGAGTCTAGTAGCCTTGGGGCGGGAGGCACAAAGGGACCGACACAGGGGAGGTGCAGGTTGGGTTTTTTTTGCCAGTTTTGACCCATGATCGGGAGTGAGGGAGGGGGGGGGTCTCTCTCTAACCAGGGGGCTGTTGCACTCTCCTAACACTAAGGGCTCCTTTTACGAAGGTGCGCTAGGGCCTTAATGCTCGGAATAGAGCACGCTAAATTTCCACGCGCGCTAGCCGCTACTGCCTCCTTTTGAGCAGGCGGTAGATTTTCAGCTAGCGCACGCTAAAACAACTAGCACACCTTCATAAAAGGAGCCCTAATTCTGTCATGTGTGATTGCAGTATTCTATTAGCATGATTTTTCTATGTAGCATTCTGTGGTAATTTGGCTTATTCAGTTTTCTCAATAGTGGAGGGGATATTTGTGAAGGGGAAGGGAGGGGAGACAGGGATTTTGTTGATCCTTGCTCTATATTATTTGTGTTTATAAAATGGCAATTGTACAGAATATTGTTTCTTTTTATACTTTAATAAAATAAGTTCAATATAAAATCATAACTATTTGAAGCTTGTGCAGATGAGATCAGACGGTTTGCAGGAACAGGGCAGGACCGAGCTCGCGGGGACGGGGTGGGGACAGGGACCAAGCTTGAGGGAACGGTGACAAATTTTTTCCCCCGTGTCATTCTCTAGTACCAACCACTATACAATCACAGCCAGCTAATAAACTTCTAGCCTCTGGAGTTTCAAATGACTTCTCTGAGGACTGAGCTCAGGATCTTCAGGTTAAGAGGCTGACACACTATCTAGTGCACTAAGAAGGCTCTGCAAGTTATATGGAGAACGTCGGCACGGGGGTGGGATAATACTTATAGCTGTGGTATTTGGGATGGAGGAAGTGGGTGTCAGTTAAAGAATCGGGTTCACTTTAGGCATGATTCTGTATAGGACACCCATCGGCTTCTGAGACCGGGCACCCTGTACAGAATCCGGGCCTATATGTATAGCTGGGGATTCTGTTCTTACACTGTCCTGGCACTATACAGATAGTTGTGGGGCATTTAGAGGAATCTTTTGTGGTACTGTTCATATACTGTCACGGACAATCTATAGAGAGGGGATTTATGCAGGCTAAAAAAGTAGGCTCACAGAACAGCAGTTAACTAAAAGCACTAAGTCTGTACTTTGTTTATTCCATTCAATCTGTAACATTTCTAATCATTGTAAACCGCATAGAACTTCACGGTCCTGCGGTATATAAATTGTTATTGTTATTATTATTATTATTATTATCAGCGGTCGGTGCACTGTCAATTGGCAGTGGAAATACTGAGATGCTAATTTTGCACTGCTCACATTTAAATATTATTTTAACTGTTCCTAGCTCTAATAATGATGTGGTGGATGTTTTGTCTTATTTCTAGTGGTCCTGGTTTTTTAATAAAAATACAGAAAAGAGAGATGATTTTGGACCAATGATTATACCTGTAGAGCAGTGGTCTCAAACTCGCGGCTCGGGGGCCACATGCGGCCCGTCAGGTACTATTTTGAGGTCCTCCATATGTTTATCATAATCACAAAAGTAAAATAAAACAGTTTCATGATCATATGTCTCTTTAGCTATAAATTACAATATTATTATTAAGACTTAGCCAAAAGGAAACATTTATAAACTATAAAGAGTTTTACCTCATGCAAAATCTTTAATAAGATATTAACTATTTTTTCCCGAGGCCCTCCACGTACCTACAAATCCAAAATGTGGCCCTGCAAAGGGTTTGAGTTTGAGACCACTGCTGTAGAGCAACAGGATGAAACCATATACCCAGGGTCTAAGATATGAAAGTCTTTAACGAAGCACTAGTATACAGTATATTGCCATAAATTAAAGAGTAAACTAGGGGGTCCTTTTATCAAGCTGGGATTTAACGCACATAATACCACACGTTAAACTGCCTGCCACGCTAGCCGCTAACACCTGCATTGAGCAGGCGTTAGTTTTTTAGCCGGCCATGGGGGTTATCGAGGCAGACAGCGTGCCAGACTTTAAGAATAAATGGGATACCCATGTAGGATCCCTACGAGGGTCAAGATAAGGAAATTGGGTCATTAGGGCATAGACAGGGGGTGGGTAAGCAGAGTGGGCAGACTTGATGGGCTGTAGCCCTTTTCTGCCGTCATCTTCTATGTTTCTATGTTTCTATGTTAGCGCGTGATGAAATACATAGCACGGCTTGATAAAAGGATCCCTAGGATTCTCTTACATTATTTAAAATAAATAATTCCTTTGGCATCAAGTCATATCATTCTGATAGTTGCCTACAATTTTTGTCAGGTAGCCACTGCTTCTTGCTCTGAAATTCTGATTTCTACCACAGGCAATTATCCTTGACCTGAGAAATTCTCCCTTGCATCGAATTTAAAAAGACAGTACACAGGTAAGATTGATCTGTAAGATCCCTTTTATTTGTTTGCTTTTAAACTTAGCACCTTAACAGTAAATGGTACCATAGCTCTTTCCGGAAACACACCATTTTCAAGGACATTTCACAACAATCATCAGAGGGCCTGAAAAATACAGTTCCCCCATATGCCATCAATATATCACTTTAACTATGGTGTGCTACACCCTTATTTATCATCCCTTCTGAAGCCATGTGGAATACTCATCTTCTTTAATCCCAGTCTATAGTATTTCCAAAGTATTTTACAAGCCTGGAGTAGTGACTTTAATGTTTTGCAGCAGCTGAGCTGGTAGCGCACATAATAGCTTAAATGTAGCAATCAAAGGAGCCTTCAAGATTTCGGTATTTCCACTGTTTTGCAGATGTGCAGTGCCCAGGTCCAAAAAGCTATAATGTCAATTTGAAACAACAACAAAAAGTTAAAACGAAATAACATCTTACTGCCATGTGTCAACACAGTTTAAGAGTCTAAAGGGTATATTCCCTGGTAGGGAACATCACCAGCTTTAAATATCACCCTCTGACCTCCTCCACAACGCTAATTTCTCCTTCCTTTTTCAGAAACATGTGTATCCAAGATTTATGTAATTGAGTGTATTGCTCTATTAATGCAGACCAGGTGGAATTTTCCAGGTGCTAAGCTTTTATCTTCTTATGCTCTGGATGTGTGTTACATTTTCTGGTGCTTATTAACAGCAAGGCTCTTGATTTAAGGTAGCCTCTCTCACTGTGGGAAAGCACAGAAGAAATCAAAACCTTACCAGGTTCCTCCTTATGTCTTCTATTCCCGCTCAACATATTACAAATTCCCTCCTTTTGTCAACTCTGTTTTATAGCTCGGAAGGCCTTTGGAAGCATACAATACTATTAAGCGTGGCAGCTTGGTATTTAGCAGAGTTATGATGAGGAAGTACACTAAAGTATAGTTTTTTCCTTATCAAGGAAATCTGCATGGTCCTACCACTATGCAGGTAATTTTACAAAGTATTTTTTGCATGTAAAGCGATGTTGCCCACTTGTGACAGATGTTTTCTGTGGACAGCCAAATTGCTGCACATGGGAAAGATTGTAAATGCTCACTAAATTTCTGAGCTGTGTGAGAGCAGTTTCACCTCAGTATTATCAGTCTCCTCAGCAATTCAGGTCAAAACTTCAGGTGTCTCTTGGGGATATGGAAGGGACTATGTGCCTTATCCATCCTGCTGTTTATGGATACCAACATTGCTTTACAGTTGACAAGCAGGACTGAGTAAAGCATACAAGTAGGTGACTCCAAAGTTTATGGATGCTTTGCAGTGAATTGTTTTAGTCCTTGGAGCCATCTGCACAGCAAGTTGTGAGAGTTGTTAGTTGACCAGAACAGATTGACCAGCAGTTCTTGACTAAAAGCACAGCTCTGACTGGACCAGGTAAATACCTTGCTAATAGTGCTTGACATAGTCTTCATGAGAGCTACAGTTTTGCATTAGCTCTAAAATGATGAGACTAGGCCTTAGAGCTGAGTGGAATATCCACCTGCAATTCACTTTTCTTTTTTTCTGGCTCCAAAGTTATGGTATGACTTTCTTCCACTGATCTGTGCTGAAGTAGAGAGTGGCACGGTAATGATTACTGCAGTAAAAGGGAGAACTCTAGAAAACTCCCCAAGAATACTATGGTAACGGTAGACTGTTCCACAGTAGTGCCACAGGAAGAGGGACTTTTATCGTGGGATTCCTGCGGTAATGAGGAAGCTGGATCTTTGAGCCTCATTAAGCACTCATCATACTTACCTTAGAATCCCAGTAAGTTGTGCAGCTTGCTCCATTGTCGTGGTTACCTTGGTCGCTGCTAGCTGCCCCTGGAGAGGTTGTCAGGGTATATGCCTTGCTCCAGTCAATAGCTCCTTGCAGATGCTGCTCTGTCCTGCCCCCCTGATTGACGCTGCAGCAATAGGTGTGTGGTGGCAGTCATTGCTGCTGGCGAGAATAGACGTGATGGGCAGAAAAGGGAATCATGAAGAGAAGTAGTCACTGGGGGGGGGGGTGTCAGGATGGACATGCTTTGGGGGAGAGCCTGCAGAAATGCCACGAACATTGTGTCAGAAGCTCTTCAACAAAAGGAGCGGGTTGCTGTCTCTCGGCAGGGACTTGCGCGAGGAAAGACTCTTCAGGTAGTAGAACGCCAGATAAGCTACCCCTTTGCTCTGAGAGAGTAGGAGGGGGTCAGCTCTTGCTCGATTTCTTGCTTTTTTGTTTGCTGGCGCTGATGTCCTCGGCAGCATGCAGAAACTTTAGATTCCCCCCTTCATTTTCCACCTGGCCTTAAAACTTAGAGGGCGGGTGAAGTAGGAGCAGGGCTCGAGCTTTGGGGGTCTGTTAGGTAGGGTGGGATCTCCTGGCGACAGGCTTTCAACTTTGTGCGACAAAGCTGTTGACTATGTGAGTGCTGAAGGGGAGGGGTTGGGGGATAGGGTGCCTGAGCACCCACAGAATATGCATTGGGTGCACAGCTGCCAAATATGTGTATCTTTCCTTTCTCTTTGGCCTCACTCCCTTCCCCTCACCAGCAGGAGCTGGGGGAAGCCTGGGAAGGCCAGAAGCGAGTGCCCCTTAATCATGTTCTGATGAGTTCTTCTCCCTTTCTCCATCTCCATCCTCCCCATGTTCATTCCATTCTCCATCTCTGCATTCCCCATCTTCCAAGTTGCAGCATAGAGGGTAAGGGAAGCAGAGTGGGGAAAAGATGGCATCTGAAAGAAATGAGCCCCTGATCTACATTCTCTTAGGGCAGGGGTGTCAAAGACCCTCCTCGAGGGCCGCAATCCAGTCAGGTTTTCAGGATTTCTCCAATGAATATGCATAAGATCTATTTGCATGCACTGCTTTCAATACATATTCATTGGGGAAATCCTAAAAACCCGACTGGATTGCAGCCCTCGAGGAGGGACTTTGACACCCCTGCCTTAGGGTATGGGGCTCTTGCTATTGTCAATTATTAGAAATCTGACAGACAACATCAGAATAGATCGTAACAGAACAGAATAAATCAGGCACATATTGTTTTTGCTAAATAATTCCGTCTTTCCAAATGTGCTCCTGTGGGCTGTGTTCCAGTAGGGGTTTCTGCAAATTGATGCAACTTGGGCTTTTAGCAAATCTAGTTTTACAGTTGGGGAAAGCGTATGCAAGGTGGGTTTTTTCTGAAGGTATTAACTTTAAATGAAAACAAAGTATTTGTAATAACAGTATATCATTTATGTACTTGTAATTAGGAGCTCTTATATTAGAGACATTTATCTACTCTCTACAAATATTAAATATATTGTTCAATACTCTTATTTCTTTTTTATACTGAGGGGCCATGGCAATGTGTGCAGTGCTTTGCATAGGGTTAGTACAGCTTAGCTAATCCTGCAGAAAGCCTTAGCCGCTTTAACTTCTCATAGAGAAGTCATCCCAAATCTTTTATCATTTTCGTTGTCCTTCTCTGTACCTTTCTAGTTCTGCTATATCAATTCCGATCTCTCTGCTCTATATAAAATGGGGCTTTACAAGTGGGTGAAATTCATGTTATTTTAAGCAATAGCATGTCCCTATATGGTGCTGTTATGATTTAGAGATAAACTATGCAAAAAGATAAATGTTTCAGGACTGCAGAAATGAAGTCAGTTTGTGTAATTGGCAGAGAAAGGTATCATTGAATGTAATAAGATGCACAGCACATTGAAATAATACAAATATTTTCTTAGAGTCCTTAGAGGACTCAGAAGAAATATTAGACTTGCTAGCTGAATTGTCAGAAGGGATTTCCAGGACTAAATTCCTCCTCGGCAAAAGGATATGAGCTTCTTAAGTCTCCTGTCAAGTGGATAGATGAAAGAGGAATAGATGAAATAATGCAGGTTATTGATATGGTTTTAAAGGGTCTATTTAATATTTTACATTTAACAAGACATTTTCGAGTGCACATGCACTGCATCACTGAAGTCTGGAATTATGGCAGTAATTTTGAAATCCATTTACATACGGAAAACAGACATTTATAAAAGCAATTTTAAATAAACTTCACAAAACAACCTAAAGAGGTTGCAATTAGTTCAGAGTACTACAGCAAAGTCGTTTGCTGGAAAGAAAAAATTAGATTGAATAACACCAGTTTTGATTGATCTTAATTGGCTGCCTATTAATGCTAGAGTTTCTTTTAAGCTTCTCTGTCTTGTATATAAGGATTTTTGATTGGATTTGCCTAAATACTTGGCAGATAAATTAAGTGAATATGTGCCATCTTGTATCTTGCTATCATCTCAAAAGACTTTATTACCACTGTCTGCTCTAAGCTGAGAAGGAACCTTCCAACTGCATTTGCGGTGGGGGGGGAGGGTACTTCAACATTTTCTTTTTTTCTAATTTTTATTATTATTAATGTAGCAATATAGAATCACCAGATATCAACTATTTCTAACAGTTATAACAAATAGAATCAGTGAAAAACTACAACAATTCTTGTAAGATCAAGGATAGAGAAAAGTGATAATAAAGGAATAATAAAGAAAAAAAAGATGAGCTTAGACCTGACATAGAGAAGGAGCAAGTGCTCCATCTCTGCTGCATTATTTTCATTTCCCAGTACCATCACGCACTCCAAGTCATTCATTCACCCACCTCTTCCAGACCCTAATACCAGCGCCCAAGAACCCACCAAGCATACTAACCCATATACTCTCCCAAGAATTCCCATCCATACCCACCCTTCTATAGTTTCTAATCTCTATCCCCCTGCTCTGGTTGTAAGAGAGGATCCCCTAGGAGCAAAGCTTGAACCTCCCACCAAATATCTCTCCTTCTTCTCTCTCCTTATACACCTCCCAGAGAACTCCGTTCCTCAGATAAGTCACTCGTAACGTTACCCTTCTCCTCCACTGCTAATTCCAGACTTCGTTCCTTTCATCTAGCTGCCCTCTATGCCTGGAATAAATTACCTGAGTTTGTCTGTCAAGCCCCGCCCCTTCCTTTGTTTAAAAGCAGACTGAAAACCCACCTTTTTGATATAGCTTTCAATCCGTAATCCTACTCCTCTGCCCTCCAACCCAGCCCGCTGATTAACCGTTCCCCTTAACTGTATCCATGATTTCCTGTTTGTCTGTCTTGCCTGTTTAGATTGTAAGCTCTTTCGAGCAGGGATTGTTTTCTTACTCTTTGTGACTCTGCACAGTGCTGCGTGCATCTGGTAGCGCTATAGAAATAATCAATAGTAGTAGTAGTAGTTTCTCCAGTCTAGTAGAAGAATGGAAAGTTTGGATTTCAAATCTAGCTATTTCAGGCATTTTATGAAGCCATTTTGGAAAAGGTACTGCCAGGTCTGATACCCAATACTGTAGCAATATTTTCATAACTAAAAGAATTGCTCTATATATCAATATTGTGTTTTCAATGCCTAGAAACAAACAAGTTCCCTGCTGGCCTGAAGAGCTTGCCTGTCCCTCACTATTGAAAATGTGATAGTGAAACAGCACCCCCCACTGGCAGGACTGTAGGTGGAGGACTCTCACATGTCTTAAAGGGAACAATGTTTATTACATCTTCCACCACCGAGGACAGGATGTACAATGTGGTAAAAAAAAATACCATGTTGGAAGCGATTTTCTTTTACAAGGCTATGCACATACAAATAGCATGAAAATAATATGCCACAGGAGGAAAAGAGGAGGAACTGTGCCTGGTGCCTGCTCAAAAGAGCAATCTCTAGGCATAGCTCCTCCTTCAGCCTGCAGCCACCATTTTCCTTTGTACGACTAATGGCGGCTCCAGAGCCATGATCAACTGAGAGCCGGCAGAGTGGCAGCTGCTGGCTTAGCTGATTTGGGGATTCCCCTGTTGGCTCTGGGTTGTCCCAATCAGCTGAGGCTCCAGAAACCAACAAGGGAAGCCCAGAATCAGCTAAGCCGGCAGCCACCGTTCTTCCTTCCGCTGGCTCTTAGCTGATCGTGGCTCCAGAGCTGCAATCAGCAGGGCAGAGGGGAAGAACGGTGAGTGAAGTCTTGTTTGGGGGGGAAGGGTATAGCTGAGGTACACAACACACGCACAACAACTATCAGCAGCTTCAGAGCTGCCGGAAAATTGCAATCATAAAAGGGGGGCATTCCCTTTAGTGCATCACAAGGAGAGCTCTTGAAAATAATAAGGAGCTCCTTGTAATAAAGGACATCACTGATGAGTTTGGCTCTTAGGCATTGGTGGAATGAGGCATTATGATATCACAATCTCAGCTTTGGAATGTTGCTACTCTTTGGGTTTCTGCCAGTTACTTGGGACCTTGGTCGGCCACTGTTGGAAACAGGATACTGGGCTTGATGGACCTTCGGTCTGTCCCAGTACATCAATTCTTATGTTCTTATGTGAGCCATGTATAGGACAATCAAGTCATTGTGACATCACTGATGAGGCTGGCTCTTAGGCACTGCTGAAATTAGGCATTATGACATCACAATCTCAGCTCTGGAATGTTGCTACTCTTTGGGTTTCTGCCAGGTACTTGTGATCTGGTTTGGCCACTTGGAAACAGGACACTGAGTTTGATGCACCTTCGGTCTCTCTGAGTGTGGCTACTCTTGTGTTCTTGTGTACCGTATTTTCACACGTATAATGCGCACCCGTGTAAAACGCGCACACGGATATAGCGCGCGGGAAAAAGAAATTTATGTAAATAAATTAATATATAGCGCGCACACGCGTATACCGCGCATGCTGCTCATTGAATTAAAACCTCCTTCTGCCCCCCTTGAAGTCCTGTCCCCCCTTAAAGGTCTGTCTGTCCCCCCTTGAAGTCTTGTCCCCCCTTAAAGGTCTGCCTGTCCCCCCTTGAAGTCTTGTCCCCCCTTAAAGGTCTGCCTGTCCCCCCTTGAAGTCCTGTCCCCACTCTGAAAGCCTGATGCCCCACCCCGAAGGACCTCTGGCCCCCCACCCTGAAGGACCGCTTGCACCCCCACCCTGAAGGACCGCTTGCACCCCCTCCCAATGTCCGATTCATCCCCCAGCCCCCCCCCCCCGCACCATTTGCGGTGGAGAAGCAGCCTACCGTGGGTTCGCGATGCCAGTGAGCCCTGCTGCTTCCTCTGCCAGCGGTTCCGTCCCTTCTCTGAGCCCTGCGCTACTTCCTCTGCTGGCGGTCCCGCCCCTTCTCTGAGCCCTGCACTACTTCCTCTGCCGTGGTCCCGCCCTTTCTCGGGACCGCGGCAGAGGAAGCAGCGCAGGGCTCAGAGAAGGGGTGGGACCGCCGGCAGAGGAAGCAGCAGGGCTCACTGGTATCGCGAACCCACGGTAGGCTGCTTCTCCACCGCAAACGGTGCGGGGGGGGGGGGCTGGGGGATGAATCGGATGTCGGGGGGTGCGAGCGGTCCTTCAGGGTGGTGGGGCCAGCGGTCCTTCGGGGTGGGGCATAAGGCTTTCAGGGCTGAATCGGATGTGGGGGGGGGGAAACAGCAATGTAAAAAAAAAAAATTGTAAAACGCGCTCACGCATATAACGCGCATGGTTATGCTCGGTTTGTAAAACCATGTATAACGTGCGCGTTACATACGTGAAAATACGGTAATGCATTTGCATAGGGTCTTCAGTGTCAATACGAGGATCATTAGCAGCCACAGAGAACCCTTTTTGTGCATCAGGAGAGCTTCCGTGCCAGTAAGACTGCTTTAATGAGTCTTAAAGCATTTGAGCATTAGGGCCTGAGTCTTGTAAGGTTAACAACTACTAAAAACAGACCCTACCCCGCCCCCCCCCCCTTTTAGAAAAACACAGAAGAGGTTTTTAGTGCTGGCCGGCATACTGAATGATCTGCGCTGCTTCGATGGTCACAGAGTTCCTATGAGTGTCACAGCAGCACAGAGCAGCGTGCCGGTCAGCGTTAAAAACCTCTTATGTGCTTTTGTAAAAGGGGGAGGGGCGAGGGGGAGAGTATTTTGCTGCATTGGACCTTATCTGTGGAATGGGCTGCTGATTGATTTTCACATAATTTCTGGTTATACAGTTTATTGTAAAGCTTTGAAAACCTGTCTGTATAGAGACAGTTTTGGGTTGTTTTAATTATGCTTTGTTATTTTTAGACAGATGGCCAGATGTTGATTAAAAGAGATTGCTATTTTAGTTAAATTAATGTTTATTTTGGTTTATTTGCAGGAAATTGTATACATTGCAAACTGTTTTTATTATGTTATGTTGTTATATTATTTTAAGCGTAAACTGCAAAATGATTGTATTTAGAGGTATATCAAGCAAATAAATCAGATCAAATCAAATCATAAAAGATATGTGGTAAATATACATATTAAAATGGCATGATATGGGTATATACAGGATTACTCTAAATCATACAACAATACTCTCCAGTTGTATCTAAACTGTATACACAGCCCGCAACTTCTAATAATGAAGGAAAAAAGCCTTAGATGGCTCAAGGAATAATTCCAAGTGCACAAATATACAAGTGAGCTGTAACACATCGGCTCTACTTCAAATCATCCATCATAGACATAAAAAAACCCTTTCATTTGTCATTCAATAACTCAAATAGATAATAGAATATACAGAATATAATCAAAACTGTTGATATTAAATAAGTCACTTAACTGAACACTGTTAAGATCCCTTGACAGTGGCCATCATTTTGCAGCTGGAATGCCGCTGCTTCAGGGCATAGGATCAACTAAAATATGAACTTGCAATTAATATATGTTCTAAACCAAAACAATAATCATAAGAAACATGTATACATACTGGGCGTACACAACACTCTCAGCTTGAATAGCGAGTCACTGGTGCAATGGCACCCTAGCGTTCATAACAGTTAAGACAATCATAGCTGATTGGTTGCGGGGTAAAACCACACCCCCAAATCACCCAATCGGTGTGGCTGCAAAAGTAAATGTGCTCCAATGAGAATGCTGGAAATGCTAAAAGCATACTGGAACACCAATCAGAAAGACTTAGATTACATTAATAGAAATAGAACCAGTCAATAGCATGATTCAATCCCTTCGGCTGTACTGTATTAAGGTGAAAAATCCAGTGTTCTATTTCTGTTAATGAAATCTAAGTCTTTCAGATTGATGTTCAGCTTCAGTGGCAAAATACTCAGAATTTAGGAAGTTGGTTGGTTGGACTGAGAATTTTTCAGCATCCCCTTGTAATAAGAACCCCCCCCCAAAAAAAAAAATAAAAAAAAATCAATGTCAGCTGGTGACAATACATAGTAAAGCATAGATTGGCTTTGCCGGCATTCAATCTTAAAACAAATTGATCCAATGCAGTATGTAAACCAATCCAAATGGATCTCCACACCAAAATATTATCAAATTCTGGGACAGGATATACAGTACAAACATCTTTTCAAACTCAGTTCATTTCTTTTCACTTGCATTTCCACAGGGCCTGGTGAAGTCGTTGGATGTCCCTTGGCAGACAGAGATTCTCTTTTTCTTCTATTGTTCTGTTTATCTTACTATTTCTGTTGCTGTCTCTTGTCCTATGAATAATTGGGATTACTTTGTCTGTGTGTTTTTAGCATTGTGAACCACTTTGATTGTACTTTGTGAAAGGTGGTATATTAAGTTTTAATAAACCACAAACATAGCCCATAAAGTAGCTAAAGAAAGGGGCTAACAAATCTCCCATGATTATCTCATGAATCTGTTGAAAATTATTTTAGTAAGGACTATGTCATTTAATTGTAACAAAAAATGTTTTCAGTATGCAGGGCTTCCTTCATTGTTATTTGGGCATATAATGCCACTCTCCATAGTGATCAACTACGCATCATCTGGAATATCAGTAATGATCATCAACACTTGAACATGTGAGATGTAGCTTCGATATAGGATTTCACATTTGTACTCAAAAATAAATCCTACAATTTTGAAAGAGGCTCTAAAAGCAATCCTCTTGTTGAAACTATTTGTCTTCCAGTAGGGTTATTAATATCTTTATGAACCCTTGGCAAAAAAATATATAATCAATATTTTTGAATATCAATCACTTATCCAATTAAACCATCAATACCCTGCACCAGCTGAGATGTAGGGTCTCTATCCAAACATTTCTTTTTTAGTTCAAATTTTTTATTGAAAGTTTTGGGGTAATAACAAAGGATCAAAAACACTAAAACAGTGAAAATACAGTCAACACAAAAGAAGTCGAAAACAGTTAATACATTCCACTGCATAAGTAGCCCCAAATAGCTAAACAATTGTTAAACTGAGTTATAAGAAAGACGGCTAAATATAATGACAGCTAAATATTGATCATTATGTGGAACTACTACTCCACCATCTTTATCAGCAGTGTCATAGTAAGGGAGGGTCGGGGGGGCAGTCCACCCCAGGTACCATCTTGGTGGGGGCGCTGGCACCCATCCTCCTCTCTGCTCCCCCCCCCCACCACCACACGCATGTGCACCTTCCCTTCCCCTCTTTAACATTCCGGGCAGCTTGCGCCAGCATCGGCTCTTCCTCTGACATCACTTCCTGGACCTGTGTCAGAGGAAGGGCTGACACTGATGTGAGCAGCAGGTTGGGGTTGTTGCTTGCGCTGGGAACGTTAAAGAGGTACAGGGAAGGGGTGCACACATACAGCAGGAGGGACGGGAAAGGAGTGGATGAGGTGGGGGGCAGGGGAGAGAGGCACTACCACTCCGGTTGCCTCTCACCTTCGCTACGTCACTATTTATCAACATGACTAAATAATCATATTTTTATTCCCTTGTAACTGATGAACCACTTCATAATAGTCATGACACAAATTTGTAATCCCCTTTGTTAACTGATTGAAGAATCCAATTCTTTCATCATCACAGTCTTAAAAGTGGTTCATGGGGATCTAAAACATCTGATAGCATCCATCTCAGTTTAGGAGCTACTAAACAGATCAGATGATGAATCATATTTTGTAAAACAACACCCTTGCAAATGAAGTTTGCAAAAAAAAAAAAAAAAAATCAATACAAAGGAATTAATATTCAAAATTAATTACATTGTATTGTTGGAACAAATCTTAAGCCAAGATTCAAAATTAAATATTAGTTAGCTGACAAAAGGTTTAAAGAGAGATGGTCATTGCTGATTCAACGTATATCAGTGTTTCATAATTGGCTCTTACCAGTTGTCCCCGAGTAAAGTGTCTCTCCATCCACACCAAGCCCAGGATCACTTCCCTTGCAGATTGTCCCCTATAAAAGGCCAGCCCTGGGTCTTCCCTTGCCAACAGGAAGTTGCAGGCGGGATGCAGCAGAGGGAAGACCCAAGGCTGGCTGGAAGCAGCCTTCTGTGCATGCTGTTGCTACCGGCAATCAAGGTAATGTTTAGAGGGCTGCAGGGGAAGGAAGGGAGAGAGGGAGCAATGGCTAACTAGGGGATGGAGAGAAAAGGGGAGGAAGCTTTGGGCCAGGCGAAGCACTGGTGGTGAGCTCAGGGGCCAGGAATTTCAGCACCCTCTATCTCCAGCGCCCTGGGCCAGACCCTCACCTGGTCCAGTGGTTGAATTGGCCCTGTGGTTATGATATTATTATATGTTTCCTTTAAAATTCTGTGTTCCCTTTATGGCTTGGCCTGTCTGTATAAGTTGTTACTTGTTTGTACTAACTGAAATATAATAATAATAAATATTTCCATAAATGACATTTGTGACATAGGAGAAGCAGTCTCTCAAGGATTCCACAGCCGTTGGTTTGTCCTATCTATTGCATGCCTTATGCTTTCCTCACATGTTGCCCTTTGGAGGGGAGATGTTGCCAGAACAAGCGGTTCAAGTTTGAGATCTGATAAGTGTTGTTAATGGAATAAAAATTTGTATTTTAGTCCTTGACTGCACAAGTTCGCCTGCATCAGTTTCAAAGCCATCTTCGGAATGCTTCCAACTTACCTAGCTTCCCAAATCCTCACCAACTGCCCACAAAAGATCTCCCGCAGAACTAACCTCTTCACTTACCCATCCCTGAAATCATGTCACTACATGAAGTACCTAGACAGAATGCTTTCATTCCAAGCAGCCAAACTGAACACATGGCTAGCAAAACCAATACTCGAGGCCACATCGTACACTGACTTCAGAAAGTCTCTGAAGACCCGTCTCTTCAACACCACCTAAGTTTCTCCCCCTCATCCAGCTATATCCCCTCCAAATGCCCACCCCACCCTTCCTTCCCTCTCCAACGCTTATGGCTGGGTTCCTCTCTTACTCACATTGTTTATTTCCTCCCGTAATTCAGCGTTTAACTCTTGTATCCTGTTCAAATTGTAATATCCTGTATCATACTGTAAACATCCTGTACCAGTCCACTCTGTAATTTACTTTATCCTATGGTAAACCTCCCCGGTACCTGCTCACTTTGTATTAACCTGTATCGTATTGTAAACTTCTCCTGTTCCTGCTCTCTTTGCAATATCCTTTCCTCACTGTAAACTTCCCCCATTATCTCTTCCACATTGTAATTCCCTGTATATTATTCATTGTAATTCCGACTTTTTATGCACACTCTTCCACATAGCTTATGTATCTCAAATCCCTGGTTCCAATTCCTAGCTTATTTCCTGTTCCAAACATATGTATCTTGTTGTAAACATATGTCTCCTGCTGTAAACACTGCACGACCTTCTTTGTAAACCGCTTCGAACTTATGGTATAGCGGTATATAAGAAATAAAATTATTATTATTATTATTATATTTGTCTGTCTCCCATGGTCTTGAATTACTAGATCAAAAATGTTTTGCCACGGCGTTTTTTCAGGCTGACGCCATTATAGGGCAGGAGTTATGGAGCACAAGTCCTAGTGAGGATGATTGCATAGTGACATGGGTCACATCAAGCTTTCTGCCAATTGATCACTGCATGTTAAATGTGGTTGGAACATGTTCAGTTATAGACATTTTTCTTGATCTCCTGACAAAGCCATGGGCGAAACGGGCCCGTTGAGATCACGATTGTGAAGTTTCATTGTAATGTAATGCAATTTATTTCTTATATACCGCTAATCCGTTAGGTTCTAAGCGGTTTACAGAAAATATACATTAAAATTATAAATAAGAAAGGTACTTAAAAATTCCCTTACTGTCCCGAAGGCTCACAATCTAGCTAAAGTACCTGGAGAGTAATAAAAGAAGTGAAAAGTAGAGATAGAGGAAAAAATAAAAAATAAACATTCTAACAGGACTGCATTGATCTAAATACTTTGGAAAGGTAGAAGAAAGGAGAGAAAGGAATAGAAGCAGAAGGAGGAACCGTTGAACAATAGAATTCTGGAGAAATTTAAATGATAGAAATAGAACATAACAAAACAAGTAGCAAAACAATAAATAAGATTAAAAATAATTCATAAACTGGAAAGAAAAAGGAAAAGAAAACATTGCCTTCAATCCATTGCTGTTTGAAGCTAAGTTCCACACTTACAGGGCTCCTTTTCCTAAGGTGCGCTAGCGTTTTTAGCGCACGTACCAAATTACCGTGCGCTACCACCGCACGATATGCTTCTAGAATAATGCCAGCTCAATGCTGGCATTAAGGTCTAGCGCAAGGGGCAATTTAACGTGCGCTATTCTGCGCATTAAGGCCCTAACGCACCTTAGTAAAAGGAGCCTATAATATTTACAGGATATTTATAATATTTATTGTTTTAACACGATATGATTTTGCATTAAGGTTGGTGAGTGGTGATTGATAAATGAATCCCCCGAATGGATCAGCTAAGGCTGCCCTATAGTGAGTTGGGGAATGAATTTCAGAGGTCTCGCCACAAATGAGTTTTATATTTTGAATGAAAGCTCAGCCTTACCACTTTTTTCAGTATTGATTAATGAATTATTTTTGATCTTTGGCAATAGTTATTTCACCCCAAATTTTTGTTGTTTATCATTCTTGAATTACTAGACACAGCAAAATTCCACCTCTCAAATTTCCATGCCATTTCTCAGTCTGGTTTTAACTGATGATATTTTGACATTGACTGCGTTTGCTGCAGCAAAACCTTCTCAGGTGTTTAAATGTTAGCTCTGCTCTGGACATTGGTAACTTGCCTCTAGCCCAGGGGTAGGCAATTCCGGTCCTCGAGAGCCGGAGCCAGGTCAGGTTTTCAGGATATCCACAATAAATATGCATGAGATAGATTTGCATCTCAAGGAGACAGTGCATGCAAATTCATCTCATACATATTCATTGTGGATATCTTGAAAACCTGACCTGGCTCCGGCTCTCGAGGACTGGAATTGCCTACCCCTGCTCAAGCCCATCATGTCATCTACATTACAGCAGATTAGGGTCAATTCTTCCTTCAGTTTTTAGAGAATCTTTTCAATTCTGAGGTAGAACTTAGAAAGCAATATTTTAAGTGGTTTCCAAGAAAAAAATTCTAGGAAAGTCATCGGCAAAGCATGAGACATGCTTATTCACTGAATACACAGCAAAGATTCTCTTTGGATTACAGCCAGTATGATAAAAGTATTATACCATTTTTGCACAGATGCTTTCTGTGAAGCTGCTGTGTTTTTATTGCTGTATTTGAGGACCCCTGAAGAAGGCAAATACTGTCAAAACATGGCCCCTGTAGGGTCTGGATATCTGTTTACAGCAAGTTACTTTATATTTTGAAGCTATGTGTTGGCTTTTATTGCACTGTGATTATTGTATTTGAATTTTTTGTGTTAATAAATATCACCATTTTAACTCTTGATAGTCCAGGGATTGATTCCACGTTGCTTTGGTGTGGACATCTGTATTGTTATAGTACCAAGGTCCATTGCTGTGGGAGTTTGGACTGTCTCTTTGGCGGTGACCGCCCCACGGTGTTTGTTTTATGTGATCACTATGAAGGCATATTGAGAGGCACAGTTTAGGCAGAACCATGGACAAGTTGCAAGTTTGCTGAATATAAAATATGCATGTAAGTTTATACTTTATGTGTGAACTTTTGGTTTAAATGTCTGTGGCTTCAATCTAGGGGACAGAGAGGAGAAGAAATCCCATGAGAACAACAAAAAACAAAGGAATGAGGTGGGAACCAGGCTCCTGCCTGGTAAACCTCACTGAGCTACCCGGCTGCCAATATTTAGTGGCACTTAGGGATGAAGTTATTAAGTCACATTAGTTGCTTTTAATGTGACTTAAAAGGTTCTAACATAGCTTGCCTTGCCCTACCATGGTGATATTTAGGTCAACAAAAGGTAGGTTACATATTAACGAGATGCAAACATGCATGCTGCATTATAGCCATAAAATGATAGTAAAATAACACTAGCCAAAAGCTAAGATTATGTTATCAAGCCAGGAGCATTGGGCCTCAAAGCTGTGGCTAGATTGTCCTAGGCCTGAGCTTAAAGGGACCGCAGTGTTATTCCCCCTGCTGATCACACTCCCACCTACCAAACAAGACCCCCCACCTCATGAACACACTCCTACTTCCAATCAAATCCCCCACTCTCCCAACATATTCCCACCCCTCCCGATCAACAGCCCTATCCCCCAAAGAACCCCCTGTACCAGCACTGGGATCTACCAGCCCTGTACCTGGTGGTTAAGTGGGCCTAAGGCAGGAATGATCCCTAGTTGTTCTTCACCTGCTGGCATTGCATCCAAAATGACACCCATAGTGGAAGTCTTGTGCTATTACCACTTAGGGTCATTACCAATATTTAAGACAGTAGGCCCTTTAGGGAGTCTAGAGTCACTTGTGTGTTGAGGGGAGTGGGTGGTTTGGACTTTGGGAGTATGGAGAGAGGGTGGGGCTTGAGCCTGAGGGATATAGACCCAGGGTGGGCTAGTAAGGCCTTTTGGAAAGATAGGAAGCTGGGAGGGGGCCTGCTTTGCTGACCCAGCAGAATCATGCTTTAGCTTTGCAATCCAATGATCCTGGGATGCCGAAATAATGCTGCTTGCAAAGTGGCATAGGTTGCCGAATCCCATTCTGTATCAAGGTGCAGTAAAAGTCCATTTTTACTGCGCCTTAATAACTTCCCCCCATAATCTCCTAAGAAAAAAGTGGGCCACATAAAACTCAGTGCTATCTTTGTCCGATTTCAATTAGGCAGTTAAATGCTGAATATTGCTCTTATCTGGATATTCAATACCCGTGCCTGGACATGGCTCAGCATTGAATATCCAAGCATAACACCAGTGATGGCCAATAAAGTGGACTGCTGCCAGATGAATATTTACCCCAATGAGTTTTATGGTGCTACATCTATCTGTAAGTCCACAGAATATGCAATCAAGTTTTTTCCCCAACAGATATACCCTATTTTCTCAGGCTGGGGTTGCCTCCTTTTTTAGAAACTCAGAAGATTTACATGGGGACTCTGCGTTATTATTTGTTAGAACATTTACAAAATATTTAAAAAGGATTATTTTAAGGCTTCATAAGCCACAGAGAAGCTGATTATGAGATTTATTTGACCATTCCAAGATTTTTTTTTTTTAGTTTGTGGAGTTGGAGCCAAGCCATAACATTCATGAAGAGAACAAAATCTAATTAAATCAGCATCCAAACATTGCCGTCCAGACAGTCAGCTGTGTTTAAATGTATTTTATGTGACTGTATAGCTGGCTTATAAACAGATACTACCTTCAGAATTTGGAAACTGTTTCTTGCCAGGTTTATTCCCTCCCCTGCAGTTTATTAATCCCGTTCTGGGTCATAACTAAGACCTTACATTTGGTGAATGCAGCATTCAGAAATGAATTGGAAACATGGAAGAATTAATTTTGCATTAGAATATTACTTGTGTCACGAAAGACTCACATTTCTCCTTAGAGTAATAGCATTAAATTCTTGAGCCAAGACATTTCAATGTAGTTAACTTTGTGTCAGATGTTATAAAAAGGAAAGCCACCTTAAGAGGTCATAGCAAAACAATTATGGACTGTTGCTAAAGAGGTTAGTCTCTAAACTGGGTGCCAAAGTTTGGGAAACTTTTCAGCCAAACCTATACACGCCTAAATTTAGACCTG
Organism: Geotrypetes seraphini; assembly: GCF_902459505.1. Lineage (NCBI taxonomy): Eukaryota > Metazoa > Chordata > Amphibia > Gymnophiona > Dermophiidae > Geotrypetes > Geotrypetes seraphini. The sequence goes on from NC_047084.1 coordinate 476,905,524, forward strand.
CAATTCATGAAGGCATAATCAAAATTTTTTCTTGATGAAGGCAGTATTTTACCTGTGGGAATGGGTTCTTTGATTAATTATCACCATGCTATCTGTGGGTAAAATCTCAGGTGTTTCTCAACAATGGATATGCCTTCATCAGCTTACTATGGAGTTGTTCTTTGGGGAAAAAAATTACCTACTGAGAAGCAGATGCAGTTCTGTGGGTAACTTTTCATCGGGAGTTTAGAGGACACTCAATGAATTTACATGGAAATACTGTACTTGTAAAACCAATAGGAGGAAATATTTTTCAAAGAATAGTTAAGTTCTCAAACTCATTTCCAGAGGATGTGGTAACAGTGGTTAATGTAGCTGGGTTTAAAAAAGGTTTAGACAAGTTCCTAGAAAAAAAGTCCATAGTCTGCTACTGAGACAGACATGGGGGAAGCCACTGCTTGTCCTGGGATCGGTAACATGGACTGTTGCTACTATTTGGGTTTCTGCCAGGTACTTGTGACCTGGATCAGCCACTATTGGAAACAGGATACTGGGCTAGATGAACCATTGATCTGACCCAGTATGGCTATCCTTACTTACTTATGTTCATATCACTTTTTTAGGGAACACTCAAAGTGACCAGCCTTGTTTGTGGATAAAAGCGCCCATGGAGTTTGCACCAGCATAGGCACTTATAAAGCAATACCTTTTATATTCTGCAAATACCTGGTCAGTTCAACGTAGAGCACAAATAAGATACTAGTCATTAGTAGGAATTTCAGCATAGCAGATTACACAGGTCCTGATTCAGAAAACAACGCTTAACTTGTAGGCGACGATAGGCGTGATTGTCAATCATCTACTAGGCACTATTTATAGAATCATACCTAGCGGAGCCTAAGTGTTCATAGGCTCCGGTAGACATTGCATCCTTAGGCACACTTCTATTTAGGCCAGGGTTTTCTTGGACTAAATGAGTGCGCCTAAGGTTAGCGCCTACTTGTGCTAAATCAAATCACACCCAAAACCTGCCCCAAATCCACTCCTAAGCATACCTTCTTGCTGGTAGCGCCTGACTGTAGATGCCTACCTCGAAGTTAGACACCTACCGGCTAATTAATATTTTAAATGGATTTAAAATTATTTTTAATGGTGCTTTCAATCAGTGCTGATTAAGCCAATTAAGAAAATTAAGTTAGGCTCCTAAATTGGCTAAGCGCTCTGATCTAGGTGCCCAACTTCAGACATCGTTTATAGAATTTGGACTACAGTGTCTATATTACATCAACAAAATTAAGGAACCCAGAAGCCACACCATCTATCCCGATTTAAACAAAATCTGTGAAATAGAAATGTTTTACTTGTCTCTGGAACAACATGTAATTTCTGGTGTGCCTAATATCAAAAGGAAGACTGTTCCAAACTTTGGTTATTTGATATGAAGGAATAATTCAAACATCTTCTTACAACACACTCCGTTTCCCGAGCTGTCCTCCCTTGTATGCTGATGATAAATTCAGCATATGAATTATAAAAGTTGGCGCCTGTCCTTATAAAATTTTGAAAATAACCATGCACAGCTTAAAAATGATTGGAGCTTCTAACTTTAATCAGTATGATTTAAACAACAATGATGTTGCCCTATCAAACTTTTGAGCTAAGCACTGCACCCTAGCTGCTGTAGTTTGCAAAGTTTGACATTTTCTTCGGATATTCTCAGAGCAACCCACATAGATCACATTGCAACAAAATTGTACCAAAATTCTGAATTATTCAAATTCACAAAAATGTCTAATTTTATGGAGCTTTCTCGATGATTAAAAAAATATTCATCATTGCTCTCTATCGCCTAGAATTATGAGTCTAATATCTCTGGAGTGAGTTAAGAATTAATGTGTGAAAATATGTTATTGATGAATACATGTCACTGAAAATAAGGGAATGTGTGCAAATGATGCACTTGTTGGCATGTTAACACTTAATGCACCTTTGTGTATAGGGATGCAAGATTCATTTAATGTTTTACCTGTCCTACTGAAAAATACCCCGGGGGCTTACAGTATTAAATTCAATATACTGTAAATGACATACAATAAATGCACACAACAGACCCATGACTGCTGAGCTTCCTCCCCTCCCCCTCCTTTAGATACCTAAAGCTGAAAATCCTAGGGGTGTGTTAGAAAACAGTGCTAAGCAGTTATCATAGGTTTTAGTGCACATTGGGGTATGTTTATTAAAGTGCATTAAGCCTTTAACACATGCATACAGGATTATCTCATGCTCATGAGTGTACTAAGGTGTTCTGTGGTAATAGCCCTGTTAAATTGCCTGTTAGGGAATTTTTCTGGGATAAGGCATGATGTTGATATGACACGGGCATTAAATCATAATCATGTTAGCGCGTCCTCCTGTTATTACCTCCTACAAAGGAGTCACTAACGCCCCTGACAGGATTGAGAGTTCTAATTGAAGTCAGCTGTCCAGCCTTTGTCTTGTAGCTAGACTTATCTGTGGCTTTTGATCCTGTCCCTCATGATTTTTTGCCATCTTAATAAAAACTGAGAAACAGAGAAAAACGAAGGCAGATAAAGACCATATGGTCTTTCTGCCTAACCATGTGATCTGCAATCCCTTCCTTTCCTCTAGAGATCCAATATACTTCTTCCAGACTTTCTTGAATTCAGACACATGTATTGTCTCCACCACCTCCACCAGGTGGCCAATCATTCTGTGAAAGTGTTTTCTGAGGTTACTTCTTGGTCTATCCCCTTTCACCTTCCTATGTCCCCTCATTCCAGAGCTTCCTTTCAATTGAAAGAGATTCTCCTCATATAGAAATAATTAATACTACCTTAAATTAGTTTTCAAGATTTCTCATACATTGAGTTGCAAGGTGGTAGATTTAAGAGTAAATGTTAAGAAATTCTTTTTCACAGAAAGGGTGGTTGATATCTGAAATGCCCTCCCGAGGGAGCTGGTGGAGAGGAAAATGGTGACAGAATTCAAAAAGCATGGGATGAACATAGAGGATCTCTAATTAGAAAATGAATGGCATTATCTGAAGAACAAGGGCCTATGATAGGAAGACTTGCACAGTCTGTGTCCCGTATATGGCAATTCGGTTTATAATGGACCTGGGAGGGGCTTCAATGAAAACTCCAGTAATTTATAACAGGAGGAAGGTGCTGGATGGACTTTTACAGTCTATATCCCACAAATGATGTGATGGTTTGGACAGGTTGGTGTGAGCTTTGATGGCAGCTCCAGTAGTTGGAACCAAGGTATCAAGCTTTAACAGTAACTCCAGTAGTTCCAGGCAGACTTCTATGGTCTAGCACCCAGTAATATCAAAGAAAAAAGATGATTCAATTTAAGCATAATTTTTTTATAATTAATGTAACTGTTGGGCAGACTGGATGGACCATTCAGGTCTTTATCTACCATCATTTACTATGTTACCACATTACTATGTAAGTCATTGAAAGTTAACCATCAGGGAAAATTGTCAGCAGTTTGACCAATGATTCAAAGGGTTCCTCAGGGATACCCTTTATTATCAATTCTGTTTAATCTTTTCCTGTGTTCCCTGGGTCTACTTTTGCAGGCAATGGGATTACCTCATTATTCTTATGACGAAGATATTTTGTTTATCTTTCCTCTATCTATAGCTTTGCAAGATATGTATGCTTTTACAATTAACTATTTTGTTGAAATATTGAGGTGGATGCAGGAGAGTATTCTATAATATTGCACTGAAATTTTGGGAAAGACCCTGATTCACTCATGTACCTCCTATGGCCACCAGTGTTCATGGCAGCCATTTTGAAAGCTGAACCAGGATGGGCAGAAGCAACTGGATTGCACCTGCTCTGATCTCACCAGTGAACCACCAGGGCTTCCTGGATTGGGTGGGCAGGGAGGCACTTGGGGGAAATCCAGAAGCAGGGAGGCTGCTTCTGTTTGGGAGGGTAAGTGGGGCAGGAGTAGGGTTACCATATGGTTCTAGAAAAAGGAGGAAAGATTGAGCTATCTGGGTTTTACTTCCATTGCTTTCAGTGGAAATAAAACCCAGGTGTCTCAATCTGTCCTCCTTACTTCCATTGCTGTCAATGGAAGTAAAACCTGGATGTCTTAATCCATCCTTCTTTGTCTGGAGCCTTATGGTAACCCTAGGTAGGAGGCTGGGGTAGAGGGATGTAAAATATCAAATTATCTGACTTTCTGTTATCCGGTCAGTCCTGTTTACATCAGATAATCGAGACTCTACTAAGTAGGATGCGTGTTTTATTATGAAATTGGATTGTTGTTATTGTATATGGAAGGGTTAAATGGTTAAACTTTGTGATCCACCTTGAACTATGAGGTACAGTGGAATAGAGAGGTCTATATTAAATTAAGCATCTATTGCATAACAGTTGCATTTACCATGAGCTTGTATTTGCACTTAACATGTAGTAACTGCAAAATCTTGCTGCCCCCGACAGTCCCCTATATTTACGTATTTATTTTATGTACAGCATCCAAACACAAAGAGAGGCTAGTGAGATGTCTGATCCAACCAAAAGTAGTTACATAAAACAGTCCAACATAAAAGCCAATTTCTTCTGTTGAAGTCCCAACTAGGATCCAAGTTTCGGCTATGCCTTTCTCAGGGGACTAGTAAGGTACTGATTATAAACTCAAAAGATGTTATCGTATCAGCGTGGCAGCATCCAAGAAAAATCAATCTTGCCGAGACTTCAACAGAAGAAATTGGTTTTTATGTTGAACTGTTTAATGAACTAAATAAAGGTAACTACTTTTGGTTGGATCAGACATTGCACTAGCCTCTCTGTGTGTTTGGTTGCTGTACTTTTTCTCGAGGCGAGATTTTGTCTTTTCTCGTCGTCATTTATTTTATTTACAAAATCTTGATAAGAACATAAGATTTACCACTGCTGGGTCAGACCAGTGGTCCATCGTGCCCAGCAGTCCGTTCACGCGGTGGCCCTTAGTCTAGCCTTACCTGCATATGTTCTGGTCCAGCAGGAACTTATCTAACCTTTTCTTGAATCCCACAAATCACTTAATAATTTGCAGCAAAACAGTTAACAATTTAGAAAATGGCAAAGGGAGGGCAGGAGCAGCAGAAAAACAATAAAAGCGGTGAGAAGAGAAAGAAGAAAGATTTAACACTGATCACATGTGCTAAAGGTATGTCTGAAAAGCCATGTTTTTGAGTAATTTTTGTGAATGTGGCATAGGAGGATTGGGTTTTAATTGCAGTTGGTAAAGTGTTCCAGAGTTTTGGTCCAGCATAAGCAAATGCTGTCTCTCTGGTTATGTCCAATTGCAAGCAGGAGGGAGAAGGAAATTGTAGCTGGGCCCTCTGAGAGGACGGGAGTGGACGAGGTGGACGAGGTAGATTGGCAATGCAGTCGGGGCGGAAGGATGAAGGTCTTTTCGTACCAGAGTGAGTATTTAAACTATATGTGGGCAGAGACTGATAACTAATATTCTGAGACTGGTAGAGGTGTGAAATGATCGAACTGATGTGCCCTGTAAAGAAGTTTAACAGCTGTGGATTTTATGAATTATAATCATTTTAAAGAGGAAAGGGTGAGAGTCCCCAAAAATATGTGTGATGGCTAGAAAAATAATTAGCACTTGGATACATGCCATAGGCAAATAGAACCTAATCTAACTCTGCTTCTGTTATAGTCCCAAAATTTAGATATCCAATCCTAATCAGTTTTCTAAAAGGGCTGATTTACATGGCTAGCTCTGAAATTTAAAAAATCAACAATGCGATGGTCATAAAATAAATAAGCATATAAAGATAAAACCCATCAGTACTAATGATTAGTGATGCTAATCTATAATGGGGGTAGGAAAAGCCTCAGGCATGGAGCCACCACCCTACCCCATTATAGATTAGCATCACTAGTCATTACTGATAGGTTTTATCTATATATGCTTATATAGCTCTGAAATTAAGCACCTGACCTCTTATAAAAATGGACCCTTCCCTTTGTAACAGATCATAAATAACTTTTTTACTGTACTTTATTTCACACAAGATCCAACTGTAGCATCCAGCCATCCTAATTCTGAAGGACTTTTGTGTGGCTGCCAGTAACACAGGCTGGTCCCTAGTACATGGCCTTGGTTACATCTGGAGCAACAAAGCTGGAGGGTGTATGTTGTTCTTGGAATAGAAGTAACTTTTAACAAATGCTAAGAAGGGAAAAAAGTACTTGCTACACTTTTATTACAGGAAGTATAAACCGTCTCTGAGCTCCGCTTGAAACGTGCTTCACTTTTGCTTACAGTTTGGTAGCAGTCTCGTGCTTTTTTTTTTAAGTTCAATAAATTTTTTATGAGAATATCCAAATAACAACAGATGATAATTAAGAACAAATGATGAATAAACAGATTTCAATAGCAATTCACAAAACAATTTGACATACAAAAATCAACATACTTACAGGGCTCCTTTTATCAAGCCGCCGCTAGCGGTTTAATGCGTGAAATAGCGCACGTTAAACCATCGGCCGCGCTAGCCGCTACCGCCTCCCTTGAGCAGGCGGTAGTTTTTTAGCCAGCGCGGGGGTTAGCGCGTGATGAAGCGTCGTGTGCGTTAACCCCCGCTAGCACGGCTTAATAAAAGGAGCCCATAGTTGGCAGTAAAGACCAACCTATATTGACAGTTTCGTGCTTTCTGTTTGATATTTCACATTTGCCGTTGAGCACCGCCTGCGCTCTTTCGGCTGTTATAAAAGCAATGCGTTTGGGGGTACTAGGAGGAGGAGTTGAAAGCCTCAGAAATGATACATTTTAATTTTTATTATTTTTATTTATTTTAAAAATTTCTATACCGTTTTATATCAAAACGGTTTACAAAATGATTACATACATAAAATGTTATGTATTCTTGTAATCACAGCTATAATTCAATTAGGAATTTTTCTTTTCTTGTATAATTAAACAAAATGTTTTTTATATATAAATTATTTTTATAAATTATTTGTGAAGTGCTCAGACCAAGAAACCCATATAATAGTGATGTCACTACAATGAGGTTTTCAAGGGGACCATCATCGCCTTCACAAGTCCCCAGCCCTCCCTATATCTAAAGGCTTATGTAAAGCCTATCTGGTAAATATAACCAGCTAGTGGTGCTAATCTATTTTGGGGAGCAATCAACGATGTTGCCTCTCATTGGTGACCAACAAAAAATAAATAACAAATAAAACTAAATATAAAGTGCTAAAATGAAATACTAATTGTTTTTTCTTATCTGATTAAATTCCCGTCCCTCCGACCCGGATTTCATCTCTTCGTCAGGGAGGGACACTAGTGAAGGCTCGCTTGTTGCAAGGACAGTCAAAGTGGACATAGTAATTAGTGTCACAGATTACTAAGAAATTTATCTCTCTAATTTGTAGTCAATAAAATACATAAAATGTTAAAACAAATCTGGACAAATAGAAACAGGCAGCATACATTTTAACAACAATCAGTATTCAGAAAAATGCATCAACAAATGTGTTTTTAATAGTTTTCGAAATGAGCTCCTATCACTGCATTTCCGAATTTGGCTAACAAGGGCATTCCATAGTTTTACCCCTGCACATGAAAAGGTCATTGCATTGGTTTCCGCATATTTGGGGTTGACATTTGTTATCAACAATGCAGATTTTTCCGAACGCAGTGATCTTGTTGGTTGATAACTAGACATCTTACGAAGCTGCGTTAGCGGCATTATTACACGCACATTTTTAGCATGTACTAACCCCCCACGCTAGCTGAAAAACTACTGCCTACTCAAGAGAAGGCGGTAGCAGCTAGCGCGACCGGCAAATTAGCGCACGCTATTACGTGCGTTAAACTGCTAACACGGTTTCATAAAAGGAGCCCTTAAAGAATTCTGGAATCAAGCCATATAAAAACTGGTGACAGATCATAATTGCTTTGTATTGTATTCTAAATACAACTGACAACCAGTGAAGTTGTCGAAGATATGGCATAATGGTTCTTGATGTTCCTGTTATCAATCTAGCCACGGCGTTCTGTACTACCTGCAGGAATAATCAAAAACTGGTTCTGGCTATCTATAAAGGAACTGTCTGACTCCTATACGAAAAAGCTACTGAGAAAGGAAGAGGAAGGGGTAAGCTGCTAGAAAAACAAGTGCTGAGCTCTGTGGAGCTGGTTCATCAAGCATGGATTGGATGGGAAAAGCCCTACCCCAGGATTTTAAGAAGCGATCCCCATTCCTGTTGTTTTATATCCCCCCTTCCCTTTAATTAATTTGTTTTTAATAATGTAATTATTAACCTTCCCCTCCCCTTTTACCCCAAGCTCATGTTCATATTTGTAATTTGTCTATTTAATGTTCAAATCTCCCCTCCTACCCCCCTACAAAAATTTATTTTAACCTTTTTTTTAGCATTGTAAACCGGCCAGGTACACGTTGATGGTTGGTACAGTACTCCCCCAATATTCGCGGGGGTTCCGTTCCAGGAACCCCCACGAATCTTGAAAAACCGCAAATACGGTTTTTCATGGGGGAGAATGGAGAGGGCAGCGGGAGAGCAGCCAGAACGCCAGTGAGTGCAGGAAATCACTCGCTGTATGCTCCGACCGCCTCTTCCTGCACTAAGTTGGGCCTTACCAATCAGGAGCTACACCTCCTATTGTATACATACATAATCTTACATACATATACATTGTATGCATTGTATACATACATAACCACAGGGTATCTAATATAATAAAACCCTAAGCCGCGCATGCGCACTCTTACCTGCGTGCTCCCATTTTCCGTGCGCTGTAGGTCCCCACAGGTAGGAGTGCGCATGCGTGGCTTAGGGTTTTGTCAGTTTCAAGCGGCGCGGAGGCTGTTGGCCGCGGCGGCTCTTGGCATCTGCAGGCTGCCGCAGCTGTCGGCGGAGGGCACAAGCGAGGTAAGGGGTGCTGCTGGACAGGGGAAGAGACAGGGGGGAGAAAAAGGAAGGGAGGCCTACTGCTGGACGGGGGAGCAGGAAAGAGGTGCTAGGGGGGAAGAAAAAGGAAGGGAGGCCTACTGCTGGACGGGGGAGCAGGAAAGAGGTGCTAGGGGGGAAAGAAAAAGGAAGGGAGGCCTACTGCTGGATGGGGATCAGGAAAGAGGTGCTGATGGACAGGGGAAGAGACGAGGGAGAAAAAGGAAGGGAGGCCTACTGCTGGACAGGGGGACAGGAAAGAGGTGCTGCTGGACAGGGGGGAGATTAAAAAAGGGAGAAGGGCTGCTGCTGGATAAGGGGAGCAGTGAAGAGGTGATGGTGGACACAGGGAAGGTAAAAGGAAGGGAGAATGGGTAGACAGCCGAGGAAAAAGAAAGACAGAAATACAGAAAGCGGCTAAGGAGAGAGAGAGAAAGAAATAAAGACAGACACACACACATATATTCTAGCACCCGTTAATGTAACGGGCTATAAGACTAGTACATACATAATCTTAAAACATCATAAAATAGACATACAAAAAAGTCTTAAAACTCATAGCTAAAAAATGCTAGCAAAGCTTTACATAAAAACAAACCTTAAAAGAGGTAAACATTAATATCGTGTCGTGGATACAAATTAATATCATAACTGTGGATCTTAAACAGGTCATCAAGTTTACCTAAGAAGAGAGTTTGACTAAAAGAAAGCATCAACAAATAACTGGGTTTTAAGTCATTTTCTAAATATACCCCTCTCACAATAATTCCATATCTGTCCTACAAAGAGTTCTAGATCTTAACTCCTGCACAGCAGAGTCTTTTTGCTAGTATTGACTTGGGTTCATGGTCGTCTTCAGCAAGGCTAAGGGCTCCTTTTACTAAGGTGCGCTAGGGCTTTAACATGTGGAATTTCACACGCTACATTGCTGCGCACGCTAGACCTTAATGCCAGCATTGAGCTGGCGTTAGTTCTAGAAGCATAGCGCGCGGTGTAGCATGTGGTAATTTCCTGCGTGCGCTAAAAACACTAGTACACCTTAGTGAAAGGAGCCCTAAGTTCTCAGAGCGCAAAGATCGTTTTGGAATATAACTAGATATGTTATTTTTTTTTTTTTTACCATTTCTGGAATATTTCCGGACAAAAATTGATGACAAATCATTAAAACTTTGTACTGTATTCTGAAGGCGACCGGAAGCCAATGGAGTTTCTGGAGATGAGGCGAAATATGATCATATTTGGACAAACCTATAACACATGCATCAGGGAGATAGCATTTTCATCCTTGTCGGAGAATGGAGCAGTGAATGGCAACTGTGTGATATACAGCGGTTGTACAACTGGATGCTAAGTCAAACTTTTTTGTTTCCCTGTGCACAGTGGTGGATTTGGTCCCTATTTTGAAATTTACATTTGTTCTAGTGGAATTTTTTTATGCCCATGATAAGAGGTGCATGGCTACAAATCCATGAGGATTGAAGCTTTTTCTCCACTTGTTTGTTAAATGTGATTCTTCATGGGAAGACTCACCAATGGCTGGTAACATTGAGAATTAACTGAAGAGTGTGAACTGTAACCTTATCAATATTACTTATACTGTATATTTATCAATGTCAAAACTTTAAAGACATGTCAGCAATAACAATAGAAGTCTTAAAATTATCTTCCAAAATATTATTAGTGGAAGTACATAAAAATTAACAGGAAACCCAATTATACACCACTAATAGCCAATGGCCTAGATTCAGTAAAACGTACTCAAGATTTTTCACCCCAAAACATCCACACTAAGTGTGATTCTATAAAGGGTGCTCGCACTTTATAAAATCTTTGCTTAGTGTTGATTCCACACCAAACCTTAAGGCCATATTGTTGATTCCACACCAAACCTGAACTCGTGTTCATTCAGGCCATATTGTGTAAATCTGCACATAACTTTTTGGAACACCTTCCAACAGGTCCCTGACCATGCCCCATTTTCAGATACACACTATAGAAGCTAAGAGTTGAGCCATATAGAATAGTGCTCAGCCAGATGCAAGCACAAATCCTAATTAAAGCCAATTATCTGCAATAATTGGTTGGTAGTGCCAAATTACTGCTAGTTACGGGCTCATTATACAATTAAATTGTGTGCATAACTGTGGACACCTTATAAAGTCCGGGGGATTGTGTGCTTCTCATTAGTACCATTAACATACAGGTCCCATTTTCAAGTTTATTTAAAAATTTGATTATGTTTATGTTTATTTTATTAATTTGATGAATCGCCTATCCATAATTTACTAAGCGATTTACAATAAGATATATAAACATTTTAAAAAACATACAAATAATATTATATAAAAGGTAAAAAACAGACTCATAAACAGACGAAACAAGAACACAAAATGATAAAAGGGGAAAAGTTACATAATAAGTGTTTTGAAAAGAAGAAAAGGGAACATTCAAGGAAAAAACATAAGGAGGGATGACTTAGCTGCACTATTTAAAAAGTATTTGTTTTAGAGACTAAAAGCATCTTTAAAAAGGAAAGTTTTTAATTTATTTTTAAAAAGACTGAGTTCCTTTTCATCTCTTATATATTTGTGGTAGAGAGTTCCAAGTTTGGGGGGCCACAATTGAAAACATATCATGACGTCTGGTACCTACCACTTTTAAAGAAGGGACTACCAGTAATCCTTGTGCTAAAGATTGAAGAGTGCGTGATAAATTGTACGGGATAAGCATCCGATTAATAAATGATGGTTCACTTGTGGGTAGAGTTTTAAATACCAGCAACAAAATTTTATAAGTGATGCAATGAGTAATGGGGAGCCAGTGCGACTCTATCAAGTAAGGAGTTACATGGTCATACTTTTTACCATTGTGTAAAAGTTTGACTGCAATATTTTGAATTATTTGTAAATGTTTCTTTTCTTTTTGTGTAATGTTGATTAGTAATGCGTTGCAATAGTCAAGCTTTGTTATAATCAGTGAGTGTATTAAAATATTTAAAGATTTAGGTTCCAGAAATTTAGAAATTGAACGGATTATTCGCAATCGGTAGAGGCAAGATTTGATAGTGTTATTTATATGTTCATGATAGGAAAAATTTTCGTCAATAGTAATCCCAAGTATTTTTAATGAAGAGACTAAGTCTATATGAATGTTATTAATAATAAAAGGAGTAGCTAACTTTATTCCTTGTTTCCATGAGAAAAGTATTGCTTTTGTTTTATGGATGTTTAATGCTAATCTATTCGCCGCCAGCCAATTTTTAATTGTGTCGAGTTTTTTGTTGATCTGAGAAATTTCTTCTAAGTGTTCGGGATTTAAAGGGTGAGACAATTGAATGTCATCTGCATAAGTGTATGGAGTAAAGCCAATAGATTGGCATAAACTTAGTAGCGGTGAAAGAAAAATATTAAACAGTAAAGGTGATAATATAGATCCTTGAGGAATTCCATAGCTTAGAGAGTAAGGTTTTGAACTTGTATTATTGAAATGGACTGTATATTGTCTGTTTGCTAGAAAAGAAACGAACCATTGTAAAACCTGGTCGCAAACACCAATAGATTTTAATCTATCTAAAAGTACAGTATGATCTATAGCAGTGTTTTTCAACCTTTTTTGGGCAAAGGCACACTTGTTTCATGAAAAAAATCACGAGGCACACCACCATTAGAAAATGTTAAAAAATTTAACTCTGTGCCTATATTGACTATATATAAAGTAATTCACTTGAGTGCCACCGCCGCCATCGGGAACAGGCCGGCGCCAAGTTCTCCCTGCTTCTCTTCCCCGCGGGGCCGACCAACTCTCGCCACCCGTCGTCAATTCTAACGTCGGAGAGGACGTTCTAGGCCAGCCAGGCAGCGATTGGCTGGCCCAGAACGTCCTCTCCGACGTCAGAATTGACGCGAGTGGCGAGAGTTGGCCGGCCCCACAGGGAAAAGCAGGGAGAACTTGGCGCCGGCCTGTTTCCGATGGCGGCAGTGGCACTCAAGTGGCTAAAGAGCCGCAGTTTGCCGGCCTAGGGACTACACTGGAGGGTGGCCAGCTGTGCACCCCCTTGGGACGTAAACCCGGGGTGGGGCAGACCGCCCCCCCACCCTGGTATGCCACTATCTGTACCTCACTCCCTCCCTATGACCAAAAATTCTCCTTTCTTCTATTCCCCGTGAACACAACCATCTCTTTCCCTCCCTTCCTCTCTCCAAAGTCCATGCCTTGTGTCCAAACACTCATTCCCTCCCCCACCTCAGCATCTCTTTCCCTCCCTTCCTCTCTCCCAAGTCCATGCCTTCTGTGTCCAAAAACGCATTCCCTCCCCCACCTCAGCATCTCTTTCCCTCCCTCTCTCCCAAGTTCATGCCTTGTGTCCAAAACGCACTCCCTCCCCCCTTTTGTGTTCCGTGTTTGCCTCCCAGCCCATCTTTGCAACTTTCTCAGCAAAACGAAGCTCAATCCGCGAGGCTTGTCTTCTGCTTCCTGCCTGCCCTGCCGCGCACAAATAGCCGAATGGAAGTATTCTCCGACGTCAGTGCTGACGTCGGAGGGCAGGCTTTGCTTAAGCCCTCCCTCCGACGTCAGCGCTGACATCGGGGAACGCTTGCGATCGGCTATATGTTAGCTGCAGGGCAGGCAGGAACAGAAGACGAGCCTCGCGGCTCGAGATGTATTGAACTCCGCGGGTCCCCCATCCAGCTCTCTCCTGTCCACGTGGGGCGGACCGCCCCTCTCCCTAGACTGTGGCCTAGGACCCTGGGGGAGCCCGGGCCCCCTGTCAGCTCCGGGCCCCTGAATGCAGGACTGGTGGTACTGCCCTGATGGCGGCCCTGACCGTACGGCACACCAGGCAACATCTCGCGGCACACTAGTGTGCCGCGGAACAGCGGTTGGAAAACACTGATCTATAGTATCGAATGCAGCCGATAAGTCCAAAGAAAAAAGTATAACGGAATTATGGTGATCTAGGTGATAGTTTATATTTGTTGTAAGCCCGATCAATGAATATTCTGTGCTATGGTTTTTTCTAAAGCCAGTTTGATTCGGGTGTAAAACGTTAGTAGATTCGGCGAAGTCAGACAGTTTTTCAAAGACTACTCTCTCAGTTAATTTAGACAGAAATGGGATATTAGTAATAGGGCAGTAATTTGAAACTTCCTCAGAACTAATTGTCCGGTCTTTCAGTATAGGCGAAATTTTTGCATTTTTCCAAGATACTGGCACAAAACCTGTACTAAGGCTTTTTAAAATAAAGGAGTGAATAAAGGGGCCTAAGTAAGAGAAAAAAATTTTCAGAATTATTGGAGGAATAATTTCTGATTGTGAACCCTTCATGTTAATTCTTAGGAGAAGATCTTCAATATTTTTTAAAGAGGGTAAGTTAAAGGTGGAACATTTAGCAGTGGGAAGATAGGTATTGTGAAAATTGTCAATAGAATCATCTGACACTAACTGATCAAAGTTTTGGCGGGTATCGCTGATTTTTTTAAGAAAATAGTTGGCAAGATCTTGGGCTGTTGGGTTTTTACTGTTGCCATCCTTCTGGGAAATAGGAACAATAGATTTTAAGATGGAGTAAAGAATAGATGGATTTTTAGCCTTTGATATTTTATTGGAGTAATACTTTCTTTTGGTCTGATTGATTTTTATCTTGTATAGTGATGCTTGATCTTCATAAAACTTTAAATTTTCAGCAGATTTGTTTTTACGCCATTTTCTTTCGAGTGATCTTAGCTGTATTTTGAGTAAATACAGTTCTTGAGTAAACCAAGGATTTTGGATTTTACAAGGCGAAATGATTTTATTTATAATGGGGGCTTCTTTATCCAATAAATTTTGAATCGCTGAGTTCCAGGAGTTAAGATGTTCCTCAAGGGAGTCAGTGTGTAGATTGAGGATATTTGGGTTAATATATATTGGAATATTTGTTAATTCTAATTTTGAGTAATCGCGATAGGAGATCTTTTTTGGTTGCGTGACAGTTGTTGATTGTTTTTTTAAGTTAAGTCTCATAGAAATAAGATGATGATCTTACCATGGAACTGAAATATTGGAGATATCTGAGTGAGAAGACATTAATGATGATGGGACTAAAATCATATCTAAAGTGTGACCGGCTGAGTGTGTTGGATCCTGGATAATAGGTTGGAGGTTTAGGGATTTATTAAATGATGAAATTTCTTTAGTAAAAGGATTTGCTGGTTCATCAAAATGGATGTTGAAGTCTTCTATAATAAATGGGGAATCTGATGATGAACAAAAATCAAAAATTAAGTTTTGGAGCAGGGTTAAGTTAGTGAGGTTAATGGGAGGAGGCATGTATAGTAATAAGATGTCGATTTTTGGATCTATATTAATTTTAATTTGAAGAAATTCAATAGCTACATTCCCTGAGGAGTGATCAATAGATTTCACTGTGTTATTGCAGTAGATGATGGCTAGGCCACCCCCTTTTCGTTTATGCCGGTGATTAAAGATATAAGAGTAATTCGTAGGACAGCAAAAAGAAAGATAGGCTTCTTCACCCTCCATTAACCAAGATTCCATAAGGCACAGAACATGAAAGTGATGGGATAGGATAATTTCTTTTATTAGATGATATTTTCCTTTAATGGACCTTACGTTGATATGCCCTAGATTTAATTGCACCTGGTTGAATGTCATACCTCCTGAATGAGATGTCTGCAAAGATTCATTTGAAGTTTTAGTATTAGGGGAAACTGAGGGGAGGATTTTAGTTATTACTGAATGATGATGAACCTGGGGCTTGATGTTTTCGGGCCTTGTGCCCCAGTGAACAGGTATCTTATTGGATAAAGAGAGTAAATTAGAATTAAAAACCATTATTAAAAGAAGTGCAAGACCAACTAGGGTTAAGGGATTCAGACTGACTCCCCTATATGTAATTTATTTGTTAGTAGGGACATTAATATTGAATTTTGGAAAAGAAAAGGTGGCGCCCTCAGGTTGCACACGAAGGAGCGCACTAAGGAGCAGGTCCTGCTCCTTATGTGCGCGCCTTTGTGGCATGCGCCGCAAATACCCGGGTTTTAAGGAGCATGGGCAGACCTGGCGGGTGGGCGGAGTCCAGCGGGCTGCCGCTTTGCGGCGGCGATTACAGGAAATACAAGAGTCTGGAGAAGGACAAAATTAAAACCAGGTAAACAAACAATATAAAAAACAACTTCAAGGCGATGTACAATACTAAAATTATTTTACAACGTATATGGGGAAAATACAAATGCTACAAACATAACTTTCAGGACTAACAGAACCACTAGGAAAGGCAGGAATAGAAATACATTAATTGATAGTAAATAAGACAATTGAGCGACAATTGAGTAATGAGACCTACAATTGTGTAATGAGATCTCTCTATAGGTCACCCAAAGTTAGGCAACCAGATTTCGGCATGGAACTCAGATGTTTATGTAAATTAATGTCAATTGGATGCTGACAACCAATTAATGAGGTTAATTAATAATAATAATAATAATAATTTTATTTCTTGTATACCGCTATACCGTGAGGTTCAAAGCGGTTTACAGTAGATACAGAAGAGATGCAATTAAGTAAGATTAATAAAAATGAAGAAAAAGTAGGCATGGCTAATTCTAGGAACAAACTTAGACATCCTTAGGTGCCTCAGTAGACACTTTCTTATCAAACATAGACGCTAGAAGTGTAGGTCTTGAAAACTCTGACCTACATTTCCAGTGTCTATGGTTGAGGTAGCCATGATGCTACAAAGGGTGCTGTTGTGTGTTTGACAAACGATTGTCTGCTGTTTTTTAGGCAGCCACCAATACTAGTGCCATTTGCAGAATCCAGCCCTTAGGCGCTATCCTTTAACTGGACACATAAGGGTATTTCCGCACCAACCTGCTATTTCAACCCAGTTTTATTGTCTTGCATCCATTGGAATATGTTTCTACACTGAAACTTGGGCATGATGTCCGCGCTTAATTATAGAATTAAACTTAAAAGTAGTGATAAATTTAACTACCATTTAAATATACCCTTATGTATTGAAACTTTTTTACAACATTTTTCTAGGATCCTTAGCGGCACCACTTAGAGCTCAAATAGATCTCATTGCTCTAAGCTTTATGTGTCAATTCGTCATCGGGTCCTTTATATTCTTAACTTGTATTTAAACCTTTTAGTTTCTTTTTGCTTTTATGAATTAACTCATACTTTAATATTCATTTGTAAGCGTTATACTTAGCTTAATCACGTGGTCTCTGGCTAGGGATTGTTTTAACCAACATGTTTCGCTGTTGTAGCTTTATCAAGGCTTAACCCCTATAGACAACAAAAGCTAAAGTTAATAACCGAGCATTTTGCAACAAAGATAACTCAGTAACAAACTCCACTAAGTTACAAAGTATGCATTCTCACCTAACTGTTCTACCGCCAGAAGCTGTGACAACTATGTCCTCAGATATGGTGGTGGCGTTTTTTTGAAAATAAGTAGAGCAGAACCCAAATCAGCTGAGCTCACGTCATTACATTGCAACAACGTCAAGGGACTGCCCGCAAAATTTAAAGTGATAGTTTTTTCTATTTCTACCGATACTTAAAGAACCTCACCCCCAGACGTCATGCTAGATCAAGGACCCCCACTCAAGTTCTACATTCAACCCATAAGGAGTTACTGTATTTAGAACATAAATCCAGCGTTGTTCTTTATAATTTAACAACTCTCCATTACTGCCTCCCTCCTGTCCCCATTCTACACTCTCTATTATGCGCCATTGAACCTAAGCTTAATTATAGGCACCATGTATAGAATTTCCTCATAAGGGCTTAACACCCTTTAGTAAAATGGCCCCACCCTCTTTGCATATTTCACATATATTGCACATATGTTATTTGTATTTTATTTTATTACAGTTAGAAGGATGCTAGGGTGCATAGGGAGAGATATGGCCAGTAGGAAAATGGAGGTTTTGATGCCCTGTATAAGTTTTTTTTTTTCAAGTTTTTTATTAAAAATTTGATACATTTGCTTATCAAAAACTACTAAGCGAGATACAATTAAAATTGGGTCAGTTGCCTAACATACAGAAATAATTTTTCCATTAAAAAAAAATTAAGAAAAATCTAGACAATACAAACGAATAAACATGGCATGGAAGGTGATTAGGTAGAAATACAATTTTGAGATAGGAAAGATAAACATTTAAGGGAAAGACGAAAGGGGTTGGGATATGGAAGTTCAGGAAAGAAAAAAAAGAAGAGGAAGAAGCTGAAAAACCTTCAAAAATGGGGATTCTGACTGTCAGGAGGATCTAGGTTTAAGAACTGAAAGCTTCCTTAAATAGGTGACATTTGAGAAGACTCTGGTGAGATCTCATTTAGAATTTTGTGTGCAATTCTGGAGGCCACACCATCAAAAAGAGATCAACAGAATGGAGTCGGTCCAGAGGAAAGCTACTAAAATGGTATGTGGTCTTCATCATAAGATGTATGGGGACAGACTTAAAGATCTCAATATGTATATTTTAGAGGAAAGGCAAGAAAGGGGAGATATGACAGAGAAGTTTAATAATAATATTAAATTTTATTTTATACGGCAGTACTTCTCAGTTCTATCCAGTTAACAATAATGAAAAGCTGGGCAAAAACAGCGATAGTACAATAATAGCATTAAAATTTGTGATAGCATCAGACAAATTTATCAAAAAGATAAGTTTTGACATTTTCCCTAAAGGTTTGGTACGAATTAGAAGCCACAATCAAACCACTTAACATTTTACTCCATTTGCCAGCTTGGAAAGATTAGAGTTCTTTGAAGAAATCTTGTATACATACATCCTTTTAAGGATGAAAAAGACAAAAAAGAACAACCACATGTACGACGTTCATTACCTGAAAATCTGAAATGTTTCATCAAGTAACACGGTGCATTTCCAAATAGAGTCTTATAACTGATACAAGCATATTTGAAAAATATTCTCGCTTCAACAGGAAGCCAATGCAATTTCCTAAAATAAGGTGTTAAGTGTTCAGATTTCTTCAAATTATAGATCAGATGAACCGCCGTATTCTGAACAATTCTCATCCGCCCTTGAGTCGAGTCTCTTTCCAAAAACTTGTTATTGAAGTTTTTAGAAGAAATTACATAAAAGAACCATCACCTGAACACATATTTCATTTGAAAGGAAGCTCTGGAATGAGAGGGCATAGGATGAAGTTAAGAGGTGATAGGTTCAGGAGTAATCTAAGGAAATTCTTTTTTACAGAAAAGGTGGTAGGTGCATAGAACAGTCTCCCAGTAGAGGTGATGGAGACGGACTATGTCTGAATTCAAGAAAGCGTGGGATAGGTACGTGAGACCTCTTAGAACAATGTATCTCAAACTGTGTGCCTCCTGAGATTTCAGGTGTGCCACAGTACACTGGAGTGAGAGGCACATACTGTAGGCAATCAGTGGGCGCCAGCACCTATCCTTCCCTTCTGGCACCCCTCACTGGCATCTCAGAGCCCGTCTGGAGGGCCTTCACACACACGCGGACAACGACATGATGATGTTACACATGTGCGCGATGTCATCATTGCAATATCCGCGCACTTCCAGGTGCCTGGAGCCGCGGCCACCACCTTTAGTGTGCCGCGGCTCGAGAAAGTTTGCAGGACACTGTCTTAGAGAGAGGAAGAGATAATGGTTACTGAGGATGGGCAGACTGAATGGGCTATTTGACCTTTATCTGCCATCATGTTTCTATGTTTCTATATATCATATCTCCTTTGTAGGATATTTCATTTGTGCTAAGCAGAGAGATAATTTAACTTTGTGGTGGGGGGAAGGGGCCATCTTCTAAAAACTGCCTGATCTCATTTACTTCTTGAGTGATTTACTGCGCTGTAATATGAAAGCAGAAACTCTGTATTTCAAAATGTACAATGCAAATAAATCTACAATGCAAAAGCATATTTATAACTTGAAAAGTATGATTTCATCTTGGGGAATTATCAAGACAATGGCAGTAATAAGCGCGATTTTGGTTTAACCATCTTGTACTGATTAAGCACCTTAGGGGGCTTCTATAAATCAAATTCCAAGATCATTTTGGATATCTGAACATATTTTTAAATACTGTAACCATGTGAAACACTATCACAACTGGTTGTAATTTAGTTGACTCCTATATCCAAAGTATTTAAAAAAAAACAAAACTATTCAACCCTTCCTGTGGGAAAGTGAGCTCCCTGTGTCTGTATTTCAATAAACAGAGTTTTAATATATTTAGAAATCATAACATGAACAAATAACACAAATGTTATTAAGTGGGGGGGGGGGAGGGGTTGGGAAAGGGGGAACTGCTGGATTGCAGGTGCTAGAGGGGGCTTGAAAGAGGGGTAGCTGCTGGATCACAGGTGCTGGGTGGGGGTGGGGGGTTGACAGAGTGGAGAGCTGTCGGATTGGATATTCTGGAAACAGGAGTGAGAGAGATGGGGATGTTGGGTCTGGAGAGATAAATGATGGTCAGAGGGAGAGCAAGAGAGGGAAGACACTAGATGGAGGAGAATGAGGGGGAAAAATGCTGGACATTGCGGTGGGGAAGTTACTGAAACAAGAGAGATGGGGAAAGGAAAGGAGGCTAGGATGAGAGAAAGAAATGAAAATCTCTACTTAGACACAGTAAAATGAGGGAGACATTGGGAAGTGAGTGATAAGGAAGAGTGAGATCTTAATGGATAGAGAGAGAAAACTACATGGAAGCAGGCGAGGAAGCCTGATGGGCCACCGCGGGAGCGGACCGCTGGGCAAGATGGACCTCTGGTCTGCCTCAGCGGAGGCAACTTCTTATGTTCTTAAGACTCGAAGGAAGAGAAGAATCATGTAATTGGAGATCCGAGAAGAAGAGTTAAGAGAAGAAGGAGGAAAGCAGAAATCAGAGACTGAGATCAACATTAGAAAAATAAAATTTCCAGACAACAAAAGGTATCATTATTTTTCATTTTAGTGATTTGAATATATTGATTTCTAGAATTTACTTCTGCTAACTTTACATCTTCCACAGTGCTGGAGTAGTTACATCTCCTATTTCTCTGATGCTCTGCTGCATGCAGATTGAAAGGTTTCTCACCTTTCAAGCTACGCTGGGTACAGGTTTATATATCCACTCCAGTCATCTGCTAGACGCCATTTATAGAATCACACCTAGTGACACGTAGGCATTCTAAGGCATACTGCCATATAGGCCATTTATACCTAAATGAGTGCATCTAATGTAGGTGCCTACTGGTGCCTAACTCAATCCACGCCCAACTCCACTCCAAATCCACCCTGAATCTGCCCCTAATCACACCTACTTGCTGGCTGGTGCCTTGGTGGTAGATGCCTGCCAGCTCATTAATTTTTAATGGATTTTTAATTGGTTTTTCATGGTGCTTTCCATTATCTACACTGATTAAACCAATTTAAAAAATTAATTAGGCATCTAGATCAACTAGGCATTCTGATCTAGGCTCCTAACTTTAAACGTCTTTTACGAAGATTTAGCATACAGCGCTGGGAGAAGGTAGGAAGTAGGCATGAACCTGGGACACAGTAGGGAGGGAAGGAAGGAGTGCATTGAAACACAGAAGGGAGAGTGTGGGCATGAACTTGTGACAAATGTTGCATTTAGAGAGTCAAGGCCTGTGTGCGTAACTCATAGACACACCCTTGACCCGTCCATGCCCCTCCCATAGCCATACCCACTCGAAGCTGTGTGTGAGAGAAACTGCATTCACAGCTTCTAGAATAGCAACTAAGGGTGATTGTGTGCACAACTGCCAATTGGTACCAATTAAAAAATAATTGGCTGTTATATCCAATTAACAGCCAATTATTAAATTAAGTTGCTTATGCAACCAGTGGTGTAGTAAGGGGTAGGTGGGACCATCCCAGGCGCCGTCTTGGTGGAGGCGCTGGCACCTCTCTGCCCCCCCCCCCCCCAACACACATACACCATACTTGCTGTGGCAAGTCCAGCACTGCTTCCAAGTTGCTCCATGGTAAAAGCAAAAGCAGGGAGAACAATACTTCAGGTGGCAGGAAATCCCATCAGAGGAATTTCCCTAGCTATGGGGCTGCCTATCCCAGTACAGAAACCTTAAGAGGCCATCTCTCTGCAGAATGAGAAAAGCAGCTCTGCAAAAGGAGCCTATTCAAGACAAAGAATAAAACCCTTTAAAACTGCATTTAAGTAGCATAGAGAATGACATGGGGAAAAAAATTTGTCCCCATCTCTGCCCCGTCCCCGTGAGTTCAGTCCCTGTCCCTGCAAATTCAGTTCCCGTCCACATCCTATCCCTGTGAGCTCAGTCCCCGTCCCCGTCCCATCCCTGCAAACCATCTGAATCAGGGTGGAAAGAGAGAAGGAAAGATACCACCAGATCGGGGGGGGGGGGGGGAGTTGGATTTAGGTTGAGAGTTCTTTGCTCCAGTTGAAGCAGTCTCCCCATCGGACTGCTTTAACAGGAGCAAAGAACCCCACACACACCTAAATCCAACTCTCCCCCTCGATCTGGTGGTATCTTTCTCTCTCTCTCTCTCTCTTGAGCCACGGATGGGCCTCTCTCTCTCTTTCGGGCCATGGACGGACCTCTCTCTCTGTCGGGCCATGGACGGGCCTCTCTCTCTCGAGCCACGGACGGTGACATTCCTTCAACCAGAGCAAAGAACCCCCCACCTCCACCTAAACCCAACTCTTCTGCTTGATCTCCCTCATTCTCAAACGCTCCAGGTAGGATGCAAGGTGTAAGGAGAGAGAGAGAGAAAGAAAGATAGCAGATTGAGAGGGTGAGTTGGATTTAGGTTGGGGGGGGGGTTTTTGCTCCAGTTGAGCTGCTGGCAGAAAAAAAAATTTAATTGGAAGCTTCTGTATTGATCCAGTGCCGTCTCAGCAACCACCGCTGTCCTCCCTCTATCTCAGCAGCCATCGCTGTCCTTCCTCCGTCTCAACAACAACCACCGTCCTTCCGATTCGAATCACTGCAGCTGAACTACAACTTCAACCCTGCTTGAGGAGAGAGAGAAGACCCAATTAGGAGCCGGTGCACTCTAGGGGAGGAGTCAAGGGCAGAATGACAGCACAGGTTAGCGATGACGAAGGGAGAGGAGACCAATTGGGAGTCAGTGCACTCTAGGGGGAGGAGTCAAGGGCAGAATGACGGCACTGGTAAGCAATGAAGACGACAACGACAACACCAGCATGGTCGCTAAAGTAGAGAATGACAAGGGGAAAAATTCTGTCCCCATCACTGCCCCGTCCCCGGACCACCATCCCATTCACCGCCCCATCACCGCTGTCGTCTTCACCGCCCCATCCCCATCTCTGCCGTCCCCTTCACCGCCCCATCCCCCTCCGTCCTTTCACTGCCCCGTCCCCGCCGCATCCATACAAGCCTCAGTACTGCAATATTTAGCTTATTCCTTCCTTATAAATCAAAGTTCTGGCTGCTGAACTAGAGAAAGAGATGTTCAGCTGGCAGGGCTTTGTTTATAAATTTTTATCAACACAACTAATATACTACTTTATCCTAAAGCAAAAATTAAATAAATAGAAATTTTTTTTTCTACCTTTGTTGTCTGGTTTCTGCTTTCCTCATCTTCTCATTCAATTCCTTCCATCCACTGTGTGTCTTCTCTCAGCATCTTCCATTTGCTCTGTTACTGTATCTCTCCCTTCACCATCCCTCCCCCTCCCATTGGTCTGGCACCCATCTTCTTCCCTCTGCTCTCCCCATAGTCTGGCATCTCTGTCTCCTCCCCACTCTGTCTTCCCCATTTCATTTCCAGCGTCTTCTGCTCACTCTCGTCTTCCCCATTTCCCTTCCAGCATCCTCTCCCCACTCTTGTCTTCCACATTTCCCTTCCATCGTCCTCTCCCCACTCTTGTCTTCCCCATTTCCCTTCCAGCGTCTTCTCCCCACCACCACCCTTCCCTCTCACCACCTCACCGCCCTTCAGCACCCCCTTGTGCGGCATGAGAATCCCCCTCTCTCCTTCCCTCTCCCTTATCTTCATGGCGCGTTAGTAAAGTAAGTTGCTCAAGCCGGCTGAGCCTGCCTGCCTGCAGTTGCCTGTGTGTGAGCGGAAGCTTCTCCTCTGATGCAACCAATCCACGGGGCGGTGGATGGCCTTGTCTCCGTGCCCACAGTGAGCACTTTCCCCACCACCACCATCACCACTGTTTCGGAGGGTTACCTGCGGCTAGCCACAGGTAACAGTCACTGTGTCATTCTCTACTCTAAAGCAGAGTATGTTCCCTGCCTGCTATTTACAACTTGGTCAAAGGGGGAGACAAAGGCAGTACTGGCCCATTCCCATACCTCAGAGCCTAGGGCTTGGCTTGCCACAATATAAGCAGAGCCTCAGACAGGGAAAGGGGAGGCTCAGGAAGGTGGATAGAAACCATCCCGACAGCAGGTGCCAGAGAAGCAGACCAGAGGGTGGAACAGAGCCCAGCCCAGAACCAGTCCTGGTGAGGGGCTAATGGAACTGGAGGAAATTGGACTGCCCACTCAGTCAACTTGGCCTACTCCTGAGGAATGCATGGAGGTGTGTGAAGAAGTGCCTGTACAAGGTGAGCTGAATGAGGATATGGGCATTTGCTTAATGAACCCTGCTTATTGGTTTTTTTTCTCTTTCTTGGAAAAGGGATTCTTTTGCCTTTTTGCAAATAAACGTTGCCGTAAACCTTTATTGTTCTCACCTGAGGAGAATCAGCTTGAACTGTGTTTTGTTTCATGGATATTTTTTTTTTATTTTTCCTTTTTTTGGCTGGGACTAATTGAATGACTTTACTAAACTGTGAAACCTATGCTGCACCATACACCACTGTGTGGAGTTAACTAAGCAACAACTATTCAGTGGTACTGATAAATGAACCTGTGATATGGTGTTTGTGCTTGGAACTTACTCAAAGTTATTTTTCTCCTCTCTTTTAAGCCTCCTGATATCCTGGCACCAAGGCCTAAGCAAAGTCCGGACGGGGCATCTAACCAGGCTGAAGGAAGCCAAAGATCCACTGAATGCAAGCAGTCAGACATTATCTATACTTACCTATTGTTCTGTGTTTGTTTCAAGTGCTGTATTATTTCTTGTGCACTGTATATTTTCTGTTTTACCTTTTTGCCCTGTTTTTGGATTGATTTTGTTTTTCCTGAAACTTGTTTATTTTGCAAAAACTACATAATAAAAGTCTACTTTTGTTTTCAACAATTAAAACCTTGCCTTTGTGACTTCTGTCAGCTTTTCTGGGTGGTCTGTAAAGATGCTTTGGCAAACCTTATTAGCCAGCACTGCCGTAGGGCCTTCTCCCTGTTGAGAGGCAGGCCTAGTATTCGGTGCCGCCTGGTAGTGGGTTAGCGCATTGCTCTTAGCGGGCCCAGCCAGGCGACATTGCGCCTTCCCTTTCCTGCTCCCCTATACCTATTTAAAATCTTTGCCAGTGTGATCAACTACTTCTAGCCTTCTGCGCTGGCCTGGCTCCCTCTGAAATCACTTCCAGGTTGAGGGGCCAGGAAGTGATGTCAGAGGGAAAGCCAGCACGAGCAGCAGGCTGGAGAAGCTGCTTACATTTGCACTGATGAAGATTTTAAGAGGTACAGGGATGGAAAGGGAAGGCACAAGTGTGGTGTGGAAGGAGTGGGTGGGGTGGAGAGGAGGGTGCGAGGGAGGGGTTGGTGTGGAAGGTGCGAGGGGGTGGAGAGGAGGGCACAGGGGGAGCCACCACCCTAGGCACCTCCTACCCTCACTATGCCACTGTATACAACTGACCTTAGTCTATAAATTGAGCTCCCAACTTTGCAAACCCCTTAATTCTATAAAAGATGTTGAAAATTGTACACTTAAATTTGGGCACACAATTGAATAACATGTTAATTAGTGCTAATAACTGGCATTTCAACAAGCAATAATTGCCACTAATTAGAATTAATTACAAGTTATGTGTGCTCATTTAGGCATGAGATCTACCCCTTAATATTACACACAAGTCAAAGGGGGTGTTGAAATAGGTGGGCACATCTTTAAGTTAAACGCATAGGTATAGAATAAGGACATCTACACTTAAGTATAGGCATGGGCATTTGTGTCATGATTTTGTTGGTACAGATGGTGACACCTGAAGTTAGGTTCAGCCCCTGAACGTAAGTACTATTCTATAAACCCCATCGAACTTTCCCTGCAGCTTACAGAATAGTGCTTTTTTTGGCACTGATTTTTATAGGCACCATTAAGCATAATTTGGAGGCACAATTTTATGGAATTAGGGGGATAATTTGGTCTTTGAAAAGTATATGTGCAAACCCTAAACTTTACCTCTAGGGAAGATCACTTAAAGACCATTTTTTTATTTATTTATTTAATTTAAATATTTATGATTCACCTAAAACCTAGGTGACTTACATTAAAAACATCCAAAATCATTAAGCAAACATTTACAAAGAATCACCAATTACATTGATAATATTAACAAACTTCTTTGAGTTCAGCATCATATAGGAATCTTACTTGATACAGAAGTTCTATATCTCACTGAAATGCCTGGACAAAAAAAAAAAGTTTTTAATAACTTCCTACACCTCAGCACATTCTCACAAAAACGGAAAGTTCCAGAAATACCAT
This sequence comes from Geotrypetes seraphini, assembly GCF_902459505.1. Taxonomy (NCBI): domain Eukaryota; kingdom Metazoa; phylum Chordata; class Amphibia; order Gymnophiona; family Dermophiidae; genus Geotrypetes; species Geotrypetes seraphini. The sequence goes on from NC_047084.1 coordinate 476,932,089, forward strand.
TCCACAAAACCGGACCTGCCATTGATAAAGAGGACTTTGGCGTATTTACATAATGTATTTCTCCTCATATTCCCACATCCTGCAACATACGTTTTTCAGATCTCAATGTACGCCCTGGCTTGTATAACTGCTGCCTACACACACTTTTACAAGTGTATTTGGTACATTACTTTGTTCTTTACACATGTGGAATCCAGTTTGACACTGGAAAGCCTTTCCAAAATGAACTCCAAGATAAGAAAATGTGCTTATATAGCACAAATGTCCCTCTTTGTAGCAGGCACTTTGAAAGTGAAAGCAAGCTAACCCTTAAAGGCCCTGACTCTATTAGGGTCTGACAGCTGGAAAAGACATAGGAAGTAATTAAAGCCCAGAGTATTAGTCACAAAGGCTGCTCTCTGACAGGGATATATGCTGTGTAAAAGGTACAGCAGGTCTGCAAAACAGATAAACAGTAAAGAGACCTAAATTACTGTTACATGTGCCTCTTAGGCTTTGTGCAAATGTATCCTTCTGGATCCACTTGAGGTTATTTATTTACTTAGGCCGTGTTTAAAGGGTAGAAGCTTCATCCTACTTACCCAATTAACCTCAGCACCTGTCTGACTGGAAACAGTTTGTAGCGATATTGGATAGCAACTAGGCCTTCTTTCTCGCGCTTGCCCCTCAGCTACAAGGGACCAGTGCAGAGCAATATTTGATATTAATTATACAAGAAAAATGTGTCTGCTTGGTGTTAATGATTATGCATTCTTTATGCTTGACAATAATTTAAAAGTCCTCTGAAAAACCTGGTGTAAGGCGTAGAGAACAAGAATACCTAAATCAATAAGCTTCAGAGAGAATGCTTTTTTCACCTTTTCCCTGCTTCTGTTTTACTCTCTGATGGATTTTGGCTCTCAGTTTTCCTCTTTAGAGGCCTACAATCTGCACCAAATGTTTCACATTACTCAGTGTGAAAAACCTGCTATTCTTTCAGATTTTTTACAAGTTCATACATCCGTGGAAACCCGATATTTCATATTTCATTCTGCTTTGTGGATGTTATTGTGAGTGATGCTGGTTCACATGCAACAGGCCTCTCCTGTCTTTGATCAGATTGACCGCAACTAATTGTAAATGGAGAACAAATGAAAGAAATATTTACAAATTTCATGGGAATTCAGGCAGGGCCTAAGCCTTTACTAATGCCTCCATTCACAGTAAATGTTTATTGAATACTTACAGTCTACTGTGTGCTTCAGTATTTATATAGTGTTAGGTTTTAGCTTGTTCTGAGTGGATCCAAAAGAGTTAGTAAACTGATTCCCTCCCTCCCTTGTTTCTGTCTTAACTCTCTCATCTGATGTATTGCAAAGCCTGTTGTTGCTTCAAAAGAGGTGTAGCCACAGTTGTTTGACACTAGGAGCTGCAGCTGTAAGCAGGGCAAGAAAGATGACCATAAAATTTAAAACAAATTTTCAGGCACAAAGATGAGTTGGGGGAAAAAAAAACTATTAATGAAAATGTTAAAAGGACTGTCCAAAAGAAAGCCATCAACAATTTGAACCAAGCCAAACAGCTGTGATAATATGGACTAAGTCCAAAGGCAGCGATGATAATAATGGCCTATTCCAAAGAGTTAGATTTACCGTTTTAATAAGTGAGACTGAAGGCTGAATTTTCTAGCAGTGTTCCAGGGGTATTAATGTACATTCCTCCCTCCGCCACCTACACAACACCTTCTTTATTGACCTCCATAAATTTCCCCCTCACCCTCAAGCCAACTTCCTCCTCTGACTTTGATCACCACCTTCTACCTACCATTCCCAACCCAACAAACCTTCTTTTCCAGCAGCATCTCCCTTCTAGTGTCAATTGCTTCTCCAACTACCCTAATTTCATAATTCCTTCCAGGTTTCTTTGGCACAGTCCTAAGCCCATACTTCATTTCTTGACAGGTGAGGCCTAGGGATCTTGACTGGCAGTTTGGTGCTATTCTGGATCACCTCAGGGCCTGGGAAATTTTTCCTGCTTCTTGGCACTACTCCTCAGCGTCTTTGGCCACAGGACTTGGAGAACCCTGTGGTCACTCAGTACTGTAGCTCTGATTCTGAGCCCCCCAACAAGTTTGCTCCTGGATCCAACCTCCTTCAGAATGTGCGCGAGAGGGGGGCTCTCTGCAGGTGTGCATAAGAGACCTGCCAATTGCATGAATTATATGCATAATGCATGTGACTGGGCATCTCTGCAAAAAGCAATGATAACAGAGACAATGACTCATGTTTTGAAGAGGAGGGCTTAGAGAAGAGGTTAGTGCGGAAGGAGTGGGAGGTGGAGAGGAGGGCACAGGAGACGTCACCAACCCAGGTGCCTCCTACCCTTGTAACACCACTGTATACAACTGACCTTAATCTATAAATTGAATTCCCAACTTTGCAAACCCCCTCTCATTCTCTTCCCTCCCAAAGATCTAGCTTTTCTCCCCTCCAACCCCGCAAAGGTCTCTACATCTCTCAACCCTCCCTCCCCTTCCCCCAATCTATAGCCAAGGCTCTCTCCCCTCTCCAGGCCATCACCCTTTGATCTCCCTCTCAACCCACAATTCCCCCTCCCCCAAGGGCTTGCCTAAGTACCGGGTCCAACGGGGGGATCTTTGGGGCAGGAACATGACCCCCTCATGGCAGCTCAACCCTACAATTCCCCCTCCCCTCTCCTCTTCACCATGCATAGATAGGGCCTCCCGGAGCTACCGAGGTACCTGGTGGTCCAGCATGGGTCTTTGTGGCAAAAGCAAAGCCTTTTCACTCCTGCCTCCTTGCAGCTGATTTCTAAAATGCCTGCCACTACCCAGTGGCGTACCTAGGGTATGTGGCACCCGGGGCCCATCATTTTTTGACACCCCCCCCCCATGTAAAAAAATATTTTTTGTAATGACCATGAAATGGAATAAATGGTCAGAATAGAAACAGGCAGTGAAAATTTTCTTATATTCCAAACATAACATAACATAAATTATGTCTGAATTGTCATGACATCAGAAGTACATATGGAGTAGTTGCAGGTGATGTTTGGGACAGTTCTGATTGTGTTAGTTCGGTTTTATGTGTTTTTTGAATAGAAGGGTTTTTATTTCTTTTTGAAGGTTTTGCAGTATGTGGTCGATGTCAATTGGTTGTAGGGTTGGGGGTCGAGTGTTGCAGCTCGAATGGCTAGGAGGTTGTCGAACAGTTTTTTTCTTTTGACGTTTTTGGTTGGAGGGTGTGTGAATGGTGCACAAGTTCTCCTATGTCTGTTTGAAGTGGATTGAATTATTTAGCTGAAGAAATTAGTTACCCCCTCATCCCACACACATTAATTCTCTTCCATTTTTGTTCCCATTATAAAAAACACTGATAAGTTCCCAGAAAAAAAATACATTAAAATAAGAAGTGAAAACAAAGGCCCCTACAGATGAGAACATAACATAAGAATAGCCTAACTGGGTCAGACCAATGGTCCATCATGCCCAGTAGCCCATTCTCATGGTAGCCAATCCAGGATACTAATACCTGGTCAAAACCCAAAGAGTAGCAACATTCCATGCTACCGATCCAGGGCAAGCAGACACTTCCCCCATGTCTTAATAACAGATTATGGACTTTTCCTCCAGGAATTTGTCCAAATCTTTCTTAAAACCAGCTACACTATCTGCTTTTACCATAACTTCTGGCCATTTCATTTTTAAGTTTAGATCTTTCCTTTCAAACAGAGACCTTGCTAGATGTCAAATACAGTACAAGGTAACTTCACATGGACTTAGCTGTGCAGGAAATGTGAATCTCCTCATACACCCACCATATAGTGCAAAAATGTGCAAAGGTCACCTCACTGGGTAGGCCAGCTATGCTATAAACTTTATAAAACACATTATTATATTTTCTTATAAAGCACATATTTTAACTGAACTCTCTGACATCCTCAGCCTTTCCATTCACAAAAATAGAAGGAAGAAAAGTTCCCATTTCCTGCTGTTTCATGTCCCCGGCCTATACAATATTTTTTTTCTGCAGACCCTTCAAAAGTCTGACCAAATCCTCGTTTCACTTGCATTATAAAGTACTGAGGATGCCATCTCTCCCCAATCCCAGGTCCTAAAGTCTAAGACAGTAGCGCAAACTAATGCTGCCAGATTCAGGAAAAAAAATTTCGATTCGATTCAGCCTATTGAATTGGTTTTTCAATTCGATTTTCCTGCCCAGTTGGGTGATTTTTTTCAAAACTCCTGGTGGGTTTTATAGCTTTTTCACCCCCTTTGGCTTCTCCTAACCACACTGGCGCTGTGGTGTAAATAAAATAAAGAAACAAAAAGGACTTTTCCTCTCTCTGTTAAATCCTAGCTCACGTTTGCAGTCCAACACCAGCTCTGTCAGGATACACATTTCAAATCTGACATATTATAATCACAAAACAGAAAATAAAATTAATTTTTCTACCTTTTGTTGTCTGGTTATATTTCAAATCTTGTTGGTCCAAGGCTCTGGTTTTCTTCTGATAACTTGCTTGCCAGGGTCTCCATCTTTTTTCTTTCTGCGTGCTAACCATCCATCTGCCAACTCTGTCCTCCCTTTCCATTTCCCTTCCCTCCCCAGGAAGTCTGGTATCTTTCCTTTTTTTCATCTTCCTCCACAGATCCACCTTTTCTTAACTACCCTTTCATCCGGCATCTCTCCCTCCTTCCCCACCACCCCAGAGTCCACCATCTCTTCCTTTCTTTTCCCAATTACCCTCCTATCCAGTATCTCTATCCCTCCTCCACACCATCCCTTGTGTCCAATTTCTCTCCCTTTCAGTTCCTTCCCTCCCTAAATCTCATGGTCCATCATTTCTCTCCCTCTCCTCTATTTTCAGACCCATTATTTCTTCATCCCCCCCCCCCCAAAGTTTGACATATGCACGTCTCTTTGAACACCCCCTTCCCTCCGTGTACTTCTAAACCAGGGTTCCCCCCAAAGGCCTGTCCCCCCTTAAAGGTCTGCCTTACCCCCCTTGAAGGCCTGTCCCACCCCCTTGTAGGCCTGTCCCCCCCTTGTAGGCCTATCCCTCCCCCTTGTAGGCCTGTCCCCCCACTTTGAAGACCTGCCTGCCTGTCCCCCCCTTGAAGGCCTGTTCCCCCCCTTGAAGGTCTGCACCCCCCCAAAGGCCTGCACCCCCCTGAAGGCCTGTCCCCCCCTTGAAGGCCTGTCCCACCCCCTTGTAGGCCTGTCCCCCCCCTTGTAGGCCTGCCTGCCTGTCCCCCCCTTGAAGGCCTGTCCCCCCCTTGAAGGCCTGCACCCCCCCTGAAGGCCTGCACCCCCCCTGAAGGCCTGTCCCACCCCCTTGTAGGCCTGCCCACCCCCTTGTAGACCTGTCCCCCCTTGTAGACCTGTCCCCCCTTGAAGGCCTGCCTGCCCCCCCCTTGAAGGCCTGTCCCTTCCCCTTGAAGGTCTGCACACCCCCCTGAAGGCCTGTCCCCCCCCCCCCTTGAAGGCCTGCCTGCCTGTCACCCCCCTCCCCCTTGAATGCCTGCCTGCCTGCCCACCCGCCCCACCCTGAAGGACCGCTCGCCCCCCTGGCCTCCCCGCACCACCTATGAAGCAGCACTACCTATGCTCCCGGCCTTGCCGTTCAGTCCCCACCACCCCCGAAGGACCGCTCGCCCCACTGACCTTCCTGCACCACCTATGAAGCAGCCGCAGCAGGATCGCGAGGTCAGCTATCCCTGCGCTGCTTAGGCACTGCTTCCTGTGCCGCGTTCCCGCCCTTCCTCTGACGTCAGAGGAGGGGCGGGACCGCGGCGCAGGAAGCAGCGCCTAAGCAGCTCAGGGATGGCTGACCTCGCGATCCTGCTGCTTGCTGCTTTACAGGTGGTGCAGGAAGGTCAGTGGGGCGTGCGGTCCTTCGGGGGTGTGGGGGGACTGAACGGTAAGGCCGGGAGCACCCCTTCAGGGCTGGCACCCGGGGCGGACCGCCCCTCCCGCCCCCCCCCCCCTTGGTACGCCACTGCCACTACCTTTTGTGGGTGCTCACGGCATTTCCTGTAGTACTGTGAATTGCCATGAGAAGTTGCTGCAGCCATTTTAGAAGGCAGCTGCGAGGAGGCAGGAGTGAGAGGGCCATGCTCCTGCCATGAAGGCCATGCTCTATTTAGGTCTGCCCAAACTAAATGTAAAACACTACAACAGCTGGTGAATTCAGCAGCGAGATTGATTGCAGGAATACCAAGGATAGCCCATATTACCCCGTGTTAAAGCAATTACATTTGCTTCCAATACCACAAATAATTTGTCATAAAGTGTTGTCTACAGTGCATCAGACCTTATATGGGTCAGTTCCTTTAGGAGGGATGAGACTGATTTCCGCAAAGAAACACAGTGTATGATATGTAAAATCAAGAACACCAATGCTTTCCATAGCTGGGGTGAAGCTCTGGAATTCCCTCCCTGGAATCCTGAGGATTTGAATGGATCGCCTGCAATTAAAAAAAAAATAAAAATGCTGAAAACATAATTATTTGTTGATGCTTTTTTATGAAATAACATTGAAGAATGACTCAGGGTTGGTACATATTGAAGGCTTGGTACATTTGATGGCTTTGTACTCTTGTACTTTTTCCTAGAGTGTTATGTTCTTGTGAGGCATGAAGGAATTTTTAGTATGATTTTATATTGATTATATTTTTAGATTATAAATGCTATAAGAAATAATATGTGCAATGTATTGTTTGATGAAATATGTATTGTTTGATGGAATATGTATTGTTTGATGGAATATTGCTGCACCTTGGGTTTTGGCCAAGTAATAGTGACCTGGATTTTTCTCCATGTATGGAAAGATGTTTGAACCATCACTACTAGGATAGGTATTAAAGCATAGTTACTTACCGTAACAGTTGTTATCCAGGGACAGCAGGCAGATATTCTCAACATGTGGGTGACATCTTCAATGGAGCCCAATAGCAGACAGCCTTGCAAGCAGACTTGCTTGTAAATAATTCAAAGAGTTCGTGAGTGCTGCACTGCGCATGCGCGAGTGCCTTCCCGCCAAACGTAGGTCGTGCGTCTCCTGTAAGGTACCTCAGTTCAGATAGCTAGCTAAGAAGCCAACCTAGGGAGGTGGGTGGGTTGTGAGAATATCTGCCTGCTGTCCCTGGATAACAACTGTTACAGTAAGTAACTGTGCTTTATCCCAGTACAAGCAGGCAGCATATTCTCAACATGAATGGGATGATGGAAGAGTTGGCATTTTAGGAGAATACATGTTGTAAAACTGAATGGCCAAAGTGGCCATCCCGTCTGGAGAAAGTATCCAGACAATAATGAGAGGTGAATGTATGAACAGAGGACCAAGTGTCAGCCTTGCAGATTTCCTCAATAGGAGTTGATCTGAGGAAAGCTACAGACGCCGCAATAGCTCGAACTTTATGGCCCGTGACTCAACCCTGCAGAGGGAGACCAGCCTGAGCATAGCTGAAAGAGATGCAAGCAGCCATACAGTTGGAGATGGTTAGCTTGGAAACAGGATGCCCCAACTTATTTGGATCGAAGGAGATGAAAAGTTGAGGAGCAGTTCTGTGAGGTTGAGTGCATTGCAAGTAGAAAGCCAAAGCACGTTTATAGTCCAGAGTATGAAGCGATATTTCTCCAGGATGAGAATGAGGCTTTGGAAAGAACACTGGTAGAACAATGGATTGACTGAGATGAAATTCTGAAACTACTTTAGGTAAGAATTTTGGATGAGTACGGAGGACCACCTTGTCATGATGGAAAACTATGAAAAGTGGGTCTGCCACTAGAGCTTGGAGCTCACTGACTCGTCTAGCAGAGGTGAGAGCAATGAGTAAAACCACTTTCCAAGTGAGATATTTAAGATGAGCTGTATCTATTGGTTTGAATGGAGGCTTCATCAATTGAGTAAGAACAAGATTGAGGACCCAAACCACTGGAGGCAGCTTGAGAGGTGGGTTGAAAATTCCTTTAATAAATCTGGAAACCACAGGATGAGTAGAGAGCGGTTTCCCTTCAATAGGCTGATGAAAAGCAGCAATGGCACTTAGGTGGACTCTAATAGATGTGGATTTGAGGCCAGAGTGAGATAAGTGTAGCAAGTAATCCAAAACCAAAGACAAGGAGGTAAATTGCGGCTCCTTGTGATGAGTAGTACACCATGAAGAAAATCTAATCCATTTTTGGGTGTAACACTGCCTAGTGGATGGCTTCCTGAAAGCCTCTAGAATATCCTGTACAGATTGAGAGTACTATATAGTGGCATTCAGGTTGAGAGGTACCATGCTGTTAGGTGTAAAGACTGCAGGTTGGGGTGAAGTAGAGACCCTTGACTCTGTGTAAGCAGAGAGGGAAATACTGGTAGAAGTAGAGGCTCCCTGGTGCTGATTTGAAGTAGAAGGGAGTACCACAGTTGTATGGGCCACTGAGGAGCTATCAGAATCATGGTAGCATGCTCTGTCTTGAGTTTGACAAGAGTCTTGAGAATCAGAGGGAATGGAGGGAACACACAGAGAAACTGATTCGTCCATTCCAGAAGGAAAGCGTCTGCCTCGAGGTGATGAGGAAAGTATATCCTGGAGCAGAAGTGAAGCAGTTTGTTGTTGTGGGGAGACGCAAAGAGGTCTATCTGAGGGGTTCCTCAATGAGCAAAAATGTGATGTAGAGGCGAGGAATTGAGTGTCCATTCGTGAGGTTGTAGAAGACGACTCAATTTGTCCGCCAGACAGTTTTGCTGTCCTTGGATGTAGACAGCTCGCAGGAAGGTGTTAGGAAGGATTGTCCAATTCCAAAGCTTTAGAGCTTCCTGATAAAGAGGGAGAGATCCTGTTCCTCCCTGCTTGTTGCCATAATACATGGCGACTTGGTTGTCTATTCGAATGAGGGCTACCTGGTCGTGAAGAAGGTGCTGAAAAGCTTCGAGAACATTGAAGATCACTCCAAGTTCCAACAGATTGATATGAAACTGACGATTTGTGCTGGACCAATGGCCTTGAGTACGGAGACCATCGAGATAATCCCCCAAGCATAGGTTGAGGAATCTGTTGTGAGAACCTTCTGATGAAGGGGGGGGGTGAAATAACAAACCTCTGGATAGATTGGAAGAGAGCATCCATCAGTGGAGAGACTGTCTCAACGAAGGAGTCACTGTAATGTGTTGAGAGAGTGGGTTGCAAGCTTGCTGCCACTGAGATGCCAGGGTCCACTGAGGAATTCTGAGATGAAGTCTGGCAAAAGGAGTCACATGAACTATAGAGGCCATGTGACCAAGAAGAACCATCATTTGTCTTGCCGAGATTGACGTGAGGGAAGGCACTCTCTGACAAAGGAGAATAAGAGCATCTTGGCATAGTTGAGGCAGGAATGCTCTAAGATGAACAGTGTCCAGTATGACTCCAATAAACTGTAGAGTTTGGGAGGGACATAACTGGGACTTTGGAAAATTGATTTCAAACCCAAGACTTTGGAGAAACGCTATAGTCCGTTTGGTCGCTACAATAACCTCCTGTTGAGACGATGCTTTGATGAGCTAGTCATCCAGGTATGGAAAGACTTGAAGACCCTGTGTCCGGAGGGCTGCAGTCACCACCACCAGGCATTTTGTGAAGACTCTGGGAGATGAGGCGAGTCCGAAAGGAAGGACTCGGTACTGAAGATGAAGATTCCCCACCCGAAATCTTAGGAATCTGTGAGAGGCTGGATGAATTGGGATATGAGTATAAGCCTCTTTGAGATCTAGGGAGCATAACCAATCCCCTCGATCCATCAGGGGATATAGTGTTGGAAGAGAGAGCATCTGAAACTTTTCTTTGACAAGAAATTTGTTGAGAGCTCAGAGGTCCAGGATAGGTCGCAAATCCCCCATCTTCTTTGGGACTAGAAAATAACGGGAATAAAAGCCCATGTCCCATTGGGTCAAGGGGACCTCCTCGACAGCTCGAAGGCGAGGAAGAGCCTGAGCCTCCTGAAGAAGAAGTTGCGACAAACTGGAAGGAAACTCTCTTGGAGGGAGATCTGGTGGAACTTGAAGAAATTGATGATGGTAAGAACCCAGAGATCTGATGTAATCTGTTCCCACTGTTGGTAGAAGTGATGGAGTCGACCTCCTATGGGAAGGAGAAAAGTCTGATGGATGAAGGTGGACGTTATGCTCAGACTTAGATTGTCATAAAAACTGTGCAGGCTTAGCTGCAGCAGGAGTCTGGGGTTTTTGCCGACGCTGCTGTTGTGGTTGTTTCCGAGGTAGAGGCCTGGAGAAAGCAAGAGTAGACTTCTGTGGATAATGACGTGGAAGTAGTCAATAAAGGCTTGGAAGCTGGTGGTTTAGCCTTAGGACGAATCAAAGAGGCAAATGACCGCTCATGCTCCGAGAGATGCTTGGTGTCAGCCTCAATAGACGCTTTGTGGCAGCCTCAAAAAAGTCAAAAAGCTCATTGCTTTGGCATGGTAAATTGGTGAGACAGTCTTGTAAATTAGGATCCATGTCCACAATGCATAGCCAAGCTAGACGTCGCATTGCCACAGCAAAAGCAGTGACCCAAGATGACATTTCAAACACATCATAAGTAGCTTGAAGCATGAAGAGACAAATTTGTGAAAGGGTTTGCTGAAGTTTTGAAATGCAGGCAACCGGTGTTCAGCCAAATCAAGAAAAATGTAGGGCATGGTCTTAATGCAATACTTCAAGCAGGAGGTGAACATGAAGTTGTAATTCAAAATCCTGTTTGCCATCATGGAATTTTGATACAGATGGCATCCAAATTTATCCATCGTGCGTCCTTCCCTGCCTGAAGGGACTGCAGCATAAACCTTGGTGGGATTAGATTTTTTTAAGAGATGATTCCACCACCAAGGATTGGTGAGACAATTGCGGCTTTTCAAACCCTTTACAAGGAACCGTGCAGTAACGAGATTCTATTTCAGAGGGGATAGCCGGGATGGAATAAGGAGTCTTGAGATTCCTGAGAAAAGTTTGTTTCAAAACAGGATTTAATGGAAGTCTCATGGTGTCCTTTGGCAGATGTGGCAATTCCATCGCAGCCAAATATTAAGGAGTATACTTAGACTCAGATTGGAGATCAATTTGAAGAGCCTTACTCATGTCAAAGATAAATCTTGAAAAAGATGTGGACTTGGAAGCCAAAGAGTCGTCAGGAAGCAAAGCGGAGCGAGACTGAGGCGCCGCTGAATAAGAAGGAGAAGCCTCTCTGGAGTATTGAGAAGGAAGGTCTGTATCCAACATAAGAGTCACAGAAGAAGCTCTGCTTTGTGATATAGGTGGAGTCAGAGAGTGCTTATGTTTGAGAAGTCTCGATGGAGAAGACCCAGGAATATGAAGAATTGAGAGCCTCGACTCGTGCCTCATAGAGACAGACAAAGGAGGATCTCTCGTAGATGGTCTGGAGAGAGGAGTCCGGGACCTGGATATGCTTCGAGGTGGAGAAGTACAAGGCGTTGAAAGTTTCGGAGTTCAAGACCTATGCCTGGGATTGAAATGGGCCTCGATGGGCCTCGACAAACGAGGCATAGGAGACTCTGCACTCTTCCGAGGAGACTCTTTAGTCTTCTTTGAAGTGAGGTGCCTTGAGGATGAGGAGTGCTTCGAGTGAGGCCTCGAACAAGGCTTCTCCACCACATCTCGAACAGGTTGAGTAGCTGGAGACCTGGACCTGGAAGGACGAGGCGAGGAGTCACTGGAGGACAAAGGTCGAGAGCGAAAAGGTTTTGCTCATGGTGCCTCAACAGAATGCTTAGGCTGGCTCGCAGAAAGCAGGGTCGAGGCAGGGGCAAGCTTGGCCAAAACAGTGGTAAGCTGCGTGGTCAGTATAGCTTGCAGCATGTCCTCAAAGACAGGCATCGAAACCAATGACTCTGGTCTGGAAGGTGCAGCAGTGCGCTCCATAGAGGGCGACTTCGAAAATGAGTATTCCCTATTTTTGGAGGCATGCTTCAGAGGAGGTCTCGTAGAGGCTGGCATGACTGAACTCATTGCCTGGATTGCCTGAGACTCAGCTGGAGGCTTCTTAGGTAATGTACCTGCGGAGGGAAGAGGAGACTTGCCTGAGGACGAGACCTTTTAAGGCACAGCAGATAAGGCCTTCAAGGACGAGGGCAACTTGATCAAGATCGAAGACTTTGAAGACGAGGCTGCCACGGGGGTCGAAACTGAGGCCGAGGCCTTTTCTGCAGACTGCTCCATAGGACCAAAGAGCTCCAGGATCTTGGCAACGCCTCCGGAGAGTTCATTTTTGAAGGGTAGCACAGCACAGGCAGGACTCAGGACAATGTTCATGACCCAAGCACTTGATACACCAACGATGGGGGTCGGTGAGAGAAATTGCCCAATTACACTGGCTACATTTCTTAAACCCGGTAAGAGGCCGGAACATAGCAAAAAACATATGGCCACAGTTGAAATGAGGGCCGGCGGCAGCCCTGCCGGACAAGAAACGATGGAAGAAAAATGAAAGGTTTTTTAAAAAAGAGACACGCTGCACAGCAACTAACAAAAGAAACAAATAAAGAAAGCCGCGGTGCGAGAAGGCACCTCAAAAATCGGCAGAGCTGAGAAACAGGTGCTTCTTAGCTCCGCGGAAAACTGAGAAACCTCACAGGAGATGCATGACCTACGTTCGGCGGGAAGGCACTCGCAGATGCGCGGTGTAGCACTCGCGAACTCTTTGAAAGTTCTACAAGCAAGTCTGCTTGCGAGGCTGTCCGCTACGGGGATCTGTGGATGATGTCACCCACATGTTGAGAATACGCTGCCTGCTTGTCCTGGGATAATTGAAGCTACATGACCACAGCAGTGCTCTGGCTCAAACCTATACCAATCTGGAGCAGGAGTCCATACAATCAGGTCTAAAGATTCCCAGATGGGAATAGATATTTACAAGTAGAAAAGAGATTATTAACAGAGCATGATTTTCCTGCTCACAACAGGTAGTTGTTTTTTTTTTTTGCTGATCATCTCCTGAATATTTGCTTTTACAAAGGGCGGTGTCGCATAGACACCATCCAGAAGCCAACAGGAATTATGGCCTTTGTCAAATCAAAATCCCTATTATTGTTAAGAAGAGGAATGAAGAACAGAGTGTGGAGGACAGATTTACAGGACCAGAAAGGCAATAAAAAGCCATATGGATGTGGTTTTATGTTGTTTATTTATTTAAGATTCATGATATTTTAGTACTTTGGGAATTTCTCTTCTAGCTGCCCTGGTTTTATATTTAAAGAAACCTTTCTGCCAGAACTATATATTTGCTTCAGAGGTACAGTATGCCTGTAAAGTAAAACTCCTGAGCTCGTTAGGTACAAACTCTTTATTTTTGATAGTAGGCTTAAAAATGCATTGCAAGTTTTAAAGTAAAGCATTTATGAATATGTTTTAAGACAGCACCCTTACACACACACACGCTGCCATACACATATCAGTTGATCCAGTGTTATTAGTTGGGCTTTCAAAGTATTATTTACCTTTCTTCCTAACAATGTGTCTGGATATTCACAAATTACATAGAAAACAGTCACTTACAGTGTAATCTGAGCTATGAAATTTGTATTATGTTCCACAGTAGTTAAAGCCACAAGCGTTTTATCACTTTTTTTTTTATTATTATTATTAAAGAAGAGAGTTTGCAAGTACTGTAACCCTTTCTTTAAGCTGCAGAGTACAAATAACTACATAACATTTTCAGCTTTTAAATTGTTCTACCTAAATTAAGCCAGCCAGGATGCTGTAAGCATGCAACAATAGATTTCTTTATTTTATTGTTTTGACACGGAACCAATTACATTCCTCTGGCTGCTCTGTATAACAGCATTGCTTAAGTACATTTGTGCTCGCCTTACCTGCAAAATGAGATTATGCAAACACAACTTTAGTACTTATCTAATGGAAGATGAAAAATGACCCCACAAGAAAAAAAATCCTACTTAACAATAGCTTCTGGTTCACTTGAAGCACTTTGTAGGTTTGCATGCTTCATGCTGTCAGAAAAACAAAATAAGCATTTATAAGTCTAAGTGAGATATTATAAAGCAATGCTTCTTAACCCAGTCCTCAGGGTACAGCCAGCTAGACGGGTTTTCAGGATGTCTACAATTTATATGCATGAGATATATTTGCATACCGAAGGGGCAACTCTATTTCATGCATATCCATAGGGCTGACATTCAGAGAGATTTAAACAGGCTAGAGAGGCTCTGGCCTGCTTAAATTGCCTGTCACCACCTAACTGCCAATATTCAGTGGCACTAAGCTGGGCAGTGCCACTGAATATCAGCTCTGACTGGCCTCCCAAAAAGTGGGGCAGTCAGGGGCAGTCAGGGGGCAGTGTTGGGGAAAAGTTGGGGCTTATCTGGGTGCCAGCAATATTCAGCATTTTTTTTTAAATACTGAAAAAAAAACCCAGAGCCCCTGATCCCAATTCCAACATCCCAGCAATAATGCCTCCTCCCCCTCCCCAGCCCATGTCACACCCTCTCCCTCTCCCTACCACACCCTGCATCCCCACCCCTCCATAGATAGGTCCCCCAAACCTACTTAAATATCTGGTGGTCCAGTTGTGGGCCATTGTGGACAGGAGTGTGGCCCTCCTCACTCCTGCCCCTTTGCCGGTGCCTCCAAAATGACTGCCACAACTTCTCGTAGCAGCTCATAGTACTACACAAAGTACCCAGCACATACAGTATAGCAGGGCATGAGTAAGCCGGTGATGATCAGCAATTAAAAAATCTCTGACTGCCACCAGCTGAATATCGAGAATCACTGCTATAAAGGGGATTGCAAATTTGTGCAGGAACCTAAAAATTAAAAATATATGGGCCAATATTCAACATGTGGTTAGCTGTTGGTGCCAATCATATAAATGTTTTATAAAAATGCTTCTGTCATGCTGTATGTTTAAGCCATGGACATGCGATATGCATGCAATGTCCTTTTTGTAGCTACTCAGTATTCTATGTGTATTTGATGGAGAATATTTTGCAGGTGGGTGTTTACATGGACAGAGTTTGCACGGAGCATGGGTAAAGAGTACATTTACATGCACAGATTATAAAATACTATAATACTTTTCCTTTAGGAGGAAGTGATGTCAGCTGAGGGCAATTGAGGTAATATTGAAGAGCTCTAGGAAAAGAGGAGATTAGCTACTCTAACAAGTGAGAATCACTCACCTGAGTACAACAGAAACAACCCCGCTGAAACTTGTCACACCCGTGCCCCTGATATGCACAGCGAGCCTAGGGGATCATGACAAAACTTCCAACCAAGGAACCCTTCAGGACTTTATCTGGCTAGTTAATAGCCTAACAGGGTCATGCAAGTAATGAGTCTTAGTCAGAAATGGCAAAAACAATAGCTTTATTTCAGCTACTGGCCAAATAAATCATAACACAGGCTTCAGCCTTGCAGTTTAAAAAAAAAAAACCAAACACTCATTCCATGAAATCATATATTTCTTATACAGAAACAAAACCAAAATCAAAGTTTCCAAGATTGTCAGTAATGGCTTGAAATACAGTCTCCTGCTTCTGGATTTTAACAGTGCCTTATAACACAGTTCTCTTCATCAGAGCAGTTAAGTTATATATTTTAAGTTTGCAATGCTCACTCAGCTGTTTGTTCAAAAGATCACCCCCAGTCCTTGGCCAGAAAATGAACAGAGAAAGAAACCTCACAGCAAACTGGGTAGCATTGCATGCAGGTATATTACCTTGCTTCACTTCAGCATAAACTTTCCTTAAATAAGCTGTTTCTTTATAAGCAGAACTTATGCTCAGAAACATAGGCACTGTAAGGGAAAAACTTATAACAGCCCAGCATGTAAAGAAATTTAATTCAGAGCCAATGTTCTGGTTAAGTGTAGAGATTTTAAGGATGTTTCCTTCTGAAACATTGCTGTAGCAACTACACACAGCTATGAGAGAGGAACGTGATTGCCTAGCCTGGACGTTTGTTTGAATCAAAACCAATGCTTTAAGGCATAATTCAAAGTTCAGAATTCTAGGAGAGGAAAACAAAATTCTCCTCAAAGAAAAAAACATAGCAACAAGCAGGTACAGTTCAAATGCACAGCTTATCTTGCAGCTCAGCATTTGCAGGCAGAAAACAAAACATACATTTCACTGTACTTCCATGTCCACAGGAAAAGTTTCAGTTCTTCCAGACTCTTCTAGATGTCCATTGCTTCTCCTTGGTCATGCTCACCAATTTCAGAGGGAGAAAACATCTCCCATATGCCAATCCGTTTCACCAGCCTCCTCTGGCTGATGAGAAAGAATCTCACTCTCTTCCTGGCTCTCGTCAGTTCCAGCTTGCCTCTCTCTTCTTGCTTCTCTGGACTGCCTCGCTTTAAGCTGTGGAGAGACACACTCCCTGAGCCTGGATAGGGGAAGGGTTCTCCACACACTAGCTTGGCCTGTTTGTCTACAAACATGTTTCTTTCCAGCCCTGGCTCTTAAAGGGGCAGGCTGCTGGAAAGGTAGTAATCTCCTAGCAGTGTCAGGGACAGGTTTAAACTGGGTAAAGCTTTCCGGCCTGTCCTTTTCCTGCCATTCCTCATCTGATGCAATCTCTGTCTAAGTGGTAGTCAGCTAATTCTGCAGTCTGAGTTTCAACTTGATCAGCTCTCCTGCATCGGGGTTTAGTGAATTTCCTCCCCATTTTTGGGACAAAACCAGAAATGGACTTGAGTTTGTCACAAACTCTGAAGTGAAAATGACACCACAGGGAACACGCAAGCTTTCCGGGGGGGGGGGGGGGAAGTGAGTGAGCAGTCCTTCAGGGTGTGGAGTGGGACATGCCTTCAGGGGGGACAGGCAGGCAGGTCTTCAGGGGGAACAGGCAGGCAGGCCTTCAGGGGTAGGATGTAGGCTTTTAAGGGGGGGACAGGCCTTCAAGGGGGAAAAAGGCCTTCAGGGGTGGGATTCAGGCCTTTAAGGGGGGGACAAGCCTTCAAGGGGGGGACAATCCTTCAAGTGGGGGAGGCAGGCCTTCAAAGGGGAGGCAGATCTTCAGGGGAGACAGGCAGACTTTCAGGAGTGGGATGCAGGCCTTTAAGGGGGGGACAGGCCTTCAAGGGGGAGGTAGGCCTTCAAAGGGGGGACTAGCCTTCAAGGAGGGGGGACAGGCCTTCAGGGGGACAGGCCTTTAAGGAGGGGTAAAAGCCTTTAAGGGGGGGACAAGCCTTCAAGGTGGAAACAGGCCTTCAGGGATGGTAGCACAGGCCTTTAGGGGTGGGGTGCAGGCCTTCAGGGGGGACAGACCTTCAGGGGAGAGGGGTCCTGGTGTAGAATTACACAGAGGGAGGGAAGGGGGTTCAAAGAGACATACATATGCCGGACTTTGGGGGGGAAGAAATGGGTCTGAAAATAGAGGAGAGGAAGAGAGATGATGGACAATGGGATTTAGGGAGGGAAGGAACAGAAAGGGAGAGAAGTTGGATACAAGGGATGGTGTGGAGGGGGGATAGAGATACTGGATAGGAGGGTAGTTGGGAAAAGAAAGGGAGAGATGGTGGACCCTGGGGTGGTGGAGAAGAAGGGAGGGATGCTGGATGAAAGGGTAGTTAAGAAAAGGTGGATCTGTGGAGGGAGACAAAAAAAAAAAGGAAAGATGCCAGACCTCCTGGGGAGGGAAGGGAAACGGAAGGGGAGGACAGAGATGGCAGATGGATGGTTAGCACAGAGAAAAAAGAAAGAAGGAGACCCTGGCAAGCAAGTTATCAGAAGACAACCAAAGCCTGGGACCAACCAAATTTGAATAATGACCAGACAACAAAATGTAGAAAAACTAATTTTATTTTCTGTTTTGTGATTACAATATGTCAGATTTGAAATGTGTATCCTTCCAGAGCTGGTGTTAGACCGCAAATGTGAGCTAGGATTTAAGAGAGAGAGGAAAAGTCTTTTTTGTTTGTTCATTTTGTTTACACCACAGCACCAGTGTGGTTAGGAGAAGGCAAAGGGGGTGAAGAGGCTATAAAATAAACCCACCAGGATGTTTGAAAAAAAACACCCAATTGGGCAGGAAAATCGAATCAAATCGAGAAACCAATTCAATAGGCTGAATCGAATCAAATCAAATCGAAATTTTTTCCCTTGAATCGGGCAGCACTACTGTCGATACACTGAACAAGCATGGATCATACTTGAACTCAGGAATGATAGAATCATTTGTAATTGGCTAACAATTAGCATTAAAGATAAAATGGGGCAAAGGCAAGTCCGTTGAATGATTTGCCCTGATGTGAAGGTGCTGACATCCCTCCGTCAAAGAGGCCCTTGCAGAGGTTTTATTTAATATGTTTACTCCAAGTGGTTGAGGAAAAGCTACATGCAACTTATTTTCCTGTCTCTTCATATTACTGTCACTGACTAGAAATTCTTCCAGTCTCCTTCAGCATTGCATACCATACTGAACAAGGATATAACTATGCTCAAACTGTAACAGAATCAAAACACATGTCATATAACAAACGTTGTCAGTTCAAATGTTCAAGAGATATGATGTATGTGCCACATGTGTTAACCACTCATCACAAAGGGGGAAAAAGCCTAACAGCTATATCTTGAAATGGATTATCCCATCTCAAAGCTGTAAATGTAATTGTTAGCCAAACATTAATCCACTATTAAATCCTTTTTCACTAGGACCATCCAAAAGAGAGAGTAATCTCTTTTTAAAATTTCTTCTCATAGTGTCTCTCTTGTAGGTCAAATTATTGGGCTGCATTAGCCACCAGCTGCGGTTCCTTAAATGAGCATATGATATGGGCAATTTAGATGTGATCTGAACTATGCTTGAAAAGAAGAAATAATCACTGTTACACCAAATGAAAACTACATGAGCCCCATGAGACTAATTATGCATCATAAAATACCTGCCGACATGTGCATTTCCTACCAGATACAACCTCTTATGCAGAAGAATACTATGATCCTGCTGAAGCATTCTTACATAGGAAATGTTCAGAATTTCACAGCAACGGTGGCATTTTTATAGATTTCTCTGACAATACAAGGAAGAGCAGTTGCTGTTATGCTGATTGTAGCAGGTAACGAAAGCTCCTATTGCTGACCTACAAATGTGTTCATTCTGCTGCCCCTCAATATCTCTCCTCTCTCCTTATACACCTCCCAGAGAACTCTGTTCCTCAGACAAGCCACTCTTAGCTGTACCCTTCTCCAACTCGGCCAATTCCAGACTTCGTTCCTTTCATCTAGCCAGTGGCGTACCAAGGGGGGGGCGGGAGGGGCGGTCCTCCCCGGGTGCCAGACCTGAAGGGGTGCTCCCGGCCTTGCCGTTCAGTCCCCCCACACCCCCGAAGGACCGCTCGCCCCACTGACCTTCCTGCACCACCTGTTAAGCAGCAAGCAGCAGGATCGCTAGGTCAGCTATCCCTAAGCTGCTTGGGCGCTGCTTCCTGCGCCGCGGTCCCGCCCCTCCTCTGACATCAGAGGAGGGGCGGGAACGCGGCGCAGGAAGCAGCGCAGGGATAGCTGACGTCGCGATCTTGCTGCGGCTGCTTCATAGGTGGTGCAGGAAGGTCAGTGGGGCGAGTGGTCCTTCGGGGGTGGGGGTGGTGGTGGGGGTGGGGACTGAACGGCAAGGCCGGGAGCATAGGTAGTGCTGCTTCATAGGTGGTGCGGGGAGGCCAGGGGGGCGAGCGGTCCTTCGGGGTGGGGCGGGTGGGCAGGCAGGCAGGCATTCAAAGGGGAGGGGGGTGACAGGCAGGCAGGCCTTCAAGGGGGGGGGGACAGGCCTTCGGGGGGGGGTGCAGACCTTCAAGGGGGAGGGACAGGCCTTCAAGGGGGGGCAGGCAGGACTTCAAGGGGGGACAGGTCTACAAGGGGGAACAGGCCTACAAGGGGGTGGGCAGGCCTACAAGAGCGTGGGACAGGCCTTCAGGGGGGGTGCAGACCTTCAAGGGGGGGACAGGCCTTCAAGGGGGGGACAGGCCTACAAGGGGGAGGGACAGGCCTTCGGGGGGGTGCAGACCTTCAAGGGGGGGGACAGGCCTTCAAGGGGGGGACAGGCCTTCAAGGGGGGGGGGGACAGGCCTACAAGGGGGTGGGACATGCCTTCAAGGGGGGTGCAGGCTTTCAAGGGGGGACAGGCAGACCTTTAAGGGGGGACAGGCCTTTGGGGGGGACCCTGGTTTAGAAGTACACAGAGGGAAGGGGGTGTTCAAAGAGACGTGCATATGCCAAACTTTGGGGGGGGATGAAGAAATAATGGGTCTGAAAATAGAGGAGAGGGAGAGAAATGATGGACCATGGGATTTAGGGAGAGAAGGAACT
This sequence comes from Geotrypetes seraphini, assembly GCF_902459505.1. Classification (NCBI taxonomy): domain Eukaryota; kingdom Metazoa; phylum Chordata; class Amphibia; order Gymnophiona; family Dermophiidae; genus Geotrypetes; species Geotrypetes seraphini. The sequence continues at coordinate 476,952,398 of NC_047084.1, forward strand.
GAAAGGGAGAGAAATTGGACACAAGGGATGGTGTGGAGGAGGGATAGAGATACTGGATAGGAGGGTAATTGGGAAAAGAAAGGGAGAGATGGTGGACTCTGGGGTGGTGGGGAAGGAGGGAGAGATGCCGGATGAAAGGGTAGTTATGAAAAGGTGGATCTGTGGAGGGAGATGAAAAAAAGGAAAGATACCAGACTTCCTGGGGAGGGAAGGGAAATGGAAAGGGAGGACAGAGTTGGCAGATGGATGGTTAGCACGCAGAAAGAAGAAAGAAGGAGACCCTGGCAAGCAAGTTATCAGAAGAAAACCAGAGCCTTGGACCAACAAGATTTGAAATATAACCAGACAACAAAAGGTAGAAAAATTAATTTTATTTTCTGTTTTGTGATTATAATATGTCAGATTTGAAATGTATATCCTGACAGAGCTGGTGTTGGACTGCAAACGTGAGCTAGGATTTAACAGAGAGAGGAAAAGTCCTTTTTGTTTCTTTATTTTATTTACACCACAGCGCCAGTGTGGTTAGGAGAAGCCAAAGGGGGTGAAAAAGCTATAAAACCCACCAGGAGTTTTGAAAAAAATCACCCAACTGGGCAGGAAAATCGAATTGAAAAACCAATTCAATAGGCTGAATCAAATCGAAATTTTTTTTCCTGAATCTGGCAGCATTAGTTTGCGCTACTGTCTTAGACTTTAGGACCTGGGATTGGGGAGAGATGGCATCCTCAGTACTTTATAATGCAAGTGAAACGAGGATTTGGTCAGACTTTTGAAGGGTCTGCAGAAAAAAAATATTGTATAGGCCGGGGACATGAAACAGCAGGAAATGGGAACTTTTCTTCCTTCTATTTTTGTGAATGGAAAGGCTGAGGATGTCAGAGAGTTCAGTTAAAATATGTGCTTTATAAGAAAATATAATAATGTGTTTTATAAAGTTTATAGCATAGCTGGCCTACCCAGTGAGGTGTTTCTAGTGGTGGTGGTGGCAGCGTGTCAATGTGTTGAGAGGAAGAGGTGGTCTGGGAAATTCTGCTGAGCAAACTCCGGGCCCATTTCCACCCCCCAGTTAGTCCACTCCACTCAACTGGTTCACACACTGAGTGGGTCATTGGGTGTTGTGTTGGGATCTCTTCCAGTGGTTTATCAGTATCTCCTTCTGGTCCAAGGAAGGAAACTTTGTTATCCTTAGCATTGACCTACAGAATATGTTTGTAACAGCGCTGCTTGTGTGGCATTAGGCTATGTAGTGATCGAAAGAAAAAAACAGACCTTTGCACATTTTTGCACTATATGGTGGGTGTATGAGGAGATTCACATTTCCTGCACAGCTAAGTCCATGTGAAGTTACCTTGTGCTGTATTTGACATCTAGCAAGGTCTCTGTTTGAAAGGAAAGATCTAAACTTAAAAATGAAGTGGCCAGAAGTTATGGTAAAAGCAGATAGTGTAGCTGGTTTTAAGAAAGATTTGGACAAATTCCTGGAGGAAAAGTCCATAATCTGTTATTAAGACATGGGGGAAGTGTCTGCTTGCCCTGGATCGGTAGCATGGAATGTTGCTACTCTTTGGGTTTTGACCAGGTATTAGTGTCCTGGATTGGCTACCATGAGAATGGGCTACTGGGCATGATGGACCATTGGTCTGACCCAGTTAGGCTATTCTTATGTTATGTTCTCATCTGTAGGGGCCTTTGTTTTCACTTCTTATTTTAATGTATTTTTTTTCTGGGAACTTATCAGTGTTTTTTATAATGGGAACAAAAATGGAAGAGAATTAATGTGTGTGGGATGAGGGGGTAACTAATTTCTTCAGCTAAATAATTCAATCCACTTCAAACAGACATAGGAGAACTCACGCACCATTCACACACCCTCCAACCAAAAACGTCAAAAGGAAAAAAACTGTTCGACAACCTCCTAGCCATTCGAGCTGCAACACTTGACCCCCAACCCTACAACCAATTGACATCGACCACATACTGCAAAACCTTCAAAAAGAAATAAAAACCCTTCTATTCAAAAAACACATAAAACCGAACTAACACAATCAGAACTGTCCCAAGCATCACCTGCAACTACTCCATATGTACTTCTGATGTCATGACAATTCAGACATAATTTATGTTATGTTATGTTATGTTTGGAATATAAGAAAATTTTCACTGCCTGTTTCTATTCTGACCATTTATTCCGTTTCATGGTCATTACAAAAAATATTTTTTTACATGGGGGGGGTGTCAAAAAATGATGGGCCCCGGGTGCCACTTACCCTAGGTACGCCACTGCATCTAGCTGCCCCCTATGCCTGGAATAAATTACTCGAGTTTGTCCACCAAGCCCCTTCTCTTCCTTTGTTTAAAAGCAGACTGAAAACCTATCTTTTTGTTATAGCCTTCAACCCATAACCCCATTCCCCATTGCCCACCAACCTAGCCAGAAATTAACCATTCCCCCTAACTGTATCCATGGCATCCTCTAAACCAGTGTATCTCAAACTGTGTGCCTCCCAAGATTCCAAGTGTGCTGCGGCACACTGAGGAAGAAGAGAGGTGCTTTCAAGCTGACTTCCCTACGCGGTACAGCGCCAGCGCTGCCCGATTTGCCGAAGGACTGCATGTTTTCCCCCTTCTCTCTAGCGCCCTCCAGCTTCCCCCCTGGCCTCCCAGACTCATCTTTAAAGCTAATTACAGCAGCCTGCAGAGGATCGCCGGTAGGAAAAATGATTTTATTTTCAATATATTGATTGAAATGTATCAGTTTTGAGAATTTACAGTATATCTGCTGTGTATATTGGGTGTGTAAATGAAAAATGAATGGAAAAAAATTGCATTACAATTAGTAAAGGGGATGGGAAGTGGGGCAAAGCTTGGGTGGGCTTAGGGAGGTCTGTGGTTGGGGTACTCAGTTGATATTTGTTAGACTTAGGGGATACTTAACTTGAAGTGGTTGAGAAACACAGCTGTAGGCAATCAGCTGGCGCCAGTGCCTTTCCTTCTCTCCGCCCCTCTTCCCTGCTAGCACCCCCTACTGGCGTTTCAGGGCCCATCTGGAGGGTCTCTGCACATGCGCGGACGTCGACATGATGATATCACACATATGTGTGAGGTCATCACGACGACGTCCGCACACTTCTGGGTGCCTCAAGACGTAGCCACTACCTTTAGTGTGCCCCGGCTTGAGAAAGATTGAGTGCCACTACTCTAAATTGTTTTCATGGCATCCTAATTGTTTGTCTTTCGTGTTTAGAGTGTAAACTCAATCATGCAGGGACTGTCTTTTTCGTGACTCTATACAGCTCTACATACGTCTGATAGCGCTACAGAAATAATTAGTAGTTAGTAGTAGTAGTGTAATTTTCATTGACTTCATAGAATAAGGAATAATCATTCAGGCTCCATTTGCTGGTCTTGTGGACATGTTATATGTGCAGTTTTTTTCCATCCATATATACAGAATAAGAAAAAAGGGCAAATAAAACCTCCCTACCTATTGCTGTACTTGTGTAAGGGATAGGGATAAGGACTTGTATTCTGTCTTTATATTCAAACCAGTTTTACATACAGGCACTCAAGTATTTTTCCCTATCTGTCCCAGTGGGCTCATAGTCTATCTAATGTACTTAGAGCAGCAGTGGAGGATTAAGGGTTAGATTCACTAAGGACACCGATCGTGTCCCGACCACTTTGCGATCACTTAGCAACCCCGACCCGATTCACTAACCTTACTCCCGATCCAATCTGCGTATACAAATGAGGGGGAATGGCTTGCAAACATAGGCAGACAGCGATTCACAAAAAAAAAAAATGAGGGAAACCGACTGGACTGGCAGATCAAAAAATAAGCGACTGCTGAGGACCAGTCGCTCAGGTCCTTTCCGACTGCTTTTCTCTCTACTGCTCTGCTCTCTGCTCCGATTCACCGCTCTACTCTCTGCCCTGAATCTCCTCTTGCTGCCCTGCTCTCTGCCCTGACTCATCGCCCTGCTCTCTGCTCCGACTCTCCTGCCCTTCCCCCATGGGTTTAAAGCGGGTTAAAAACACGGGCTCGCGAAGTAAAAAAGTATTTTTTTTTTAATTCAAAAGCTCTGTAAGCATGCGCTGACCATCTACAGGCAAAGAAGATGGTCTGTGCATGCGTTGGGATCACTGTTCAGCGATCTGTGCAGTCGGTTGGGGGTATGATTCCGATTTCCCCCATTGGCGATAGCGTCATGAATCGGGCAGTGACTTGCCCAGGGTCACAGGAGCAGCGAGGGGTTTGTATTATCACACTGTAATCCTTTAGATTGTAATTATCCAATTAAGTGGCATTGATATCAACGCAGGCAACTGTTAAGATGTGTTATTTTACTGTTAACTCCAGTTACTAATTTCTAGGTTTCATTGCATAAAATGGGACTGTGCTAAAATAGTACAAGTTAGGAGTATAGTTATTAATGGGGGCCAGTGGTGTACCAAGGGGGGAGTGTACCGCCCTGGGTGCACACCCTAGGGGGGTGCACAGCTGGCTGGGTCTGGAACGTCCTGCTCTACTGTGCAACACGACTTGCACCTCAGCGTGGCTGCCGGTGCACCCCCTCTGACGTACTTGCTTTGGAGCAGAGTCAGCAGCCGCGCTGAAGTGCAGGAAAGTCCCGTGATGACTACGTCTGCCGGCTCTGCTCCGGAAGAAGTAAGTTACGTCAGAGGGGGTGGACCCGGCAGATGCAGTCATCACAGGACCTTGCTCCAACTCCCTGCGTCTGCCGGGTCCACCCCCTCCAATGTAACTTACTTCTTCCGGAGCAGTGCCGCAAGACGTGGTCATCACGGGGCCTTCCTGTATGTCAGCGTGGCTGACAACTTTGCTCCAGAGCAAGTACGTTGGAGTGGGGTGGACTGGCAGCTGGCATATACAGTCATCGTGGGACCTTGCTACATGAAGGGACAGAAGGGAGCAGGACTGCTGGTATGGAAGAGTGGTGGAGGGAAAGAAAGGGGGCAGGGTGGTATGGAAGGGTGGTACTGATGGAATTGGTGTGCAGGGAAAGGGGAGATAGACATAAGGGGGAAGGATACTGGATGGAATTGGATTGGAGGGAAAGAAAGGGGGCAGATGCTGATGGAAGGTGGATGGAGAGAAAAAGGACAGACATTGGATGGTAGTGGGGAGGGTAGAGGGGGGAGCCTATGCTGAATGGAAGTGTGGATGGGAGAGATAAGGGAGCAGATGCAGGAAGGAAATGGGGAGGAGAGAATGAAGGGAGCAGACGCTGGATGGAAGTGGACAGAGAAGGTACTAGATGGAAGGGGTAGAGAAAGAGGGCACATGATGGAAGGAGGGGATAAATAAAAGGAGGGCACATGTGAGGGGAAGGATTGAGTTAGTGAAATACTGGAGGGGGTGAGGGAAAGAGATGACAAGCTATAGGTAGACAGTAAAAAAGGGTGCCTTCTGGCCGGGGCACTGGATTTAGTGTGCCACTGGCTGGAAAGTTTGTGAGACACTGCTCTAGGGGCTACTACTGACTAAAGTGTCTAGCTTCAGCTCTCAAGGATTACTCCCTTAAACCCTGGTGGTCCTCACTCTGACTTTAACCTTGAGATTTTTGATCAAGTAAACGTACTAGGACTTTTAGACTAATAAATGTACCCTGTGGTTGTTTTATGACATCTCACTTGCCTTTTCTTTGTTTGTTCACTATACATTGAGGCAAGACTTCTTCCCTGTCCTGGTATGTAAGCAAAACTTTGGAGGGAAAAGGAAAGAAGGTGGCAAGCCTCAAATAACAGTAGAGCAAACAAAAAAAAAAAGAAAGGCACTGGAGATGTCTAATCCAACTTGTAGTCGCAATGTCTTTTATTGATGGTTAATACCTTAAAAACAATAATAAAATCCTAAAATTGCTGAAACAAATAAAGTCCTCAGTGTCTTTTTGTTGTTTGTAAGCAAAACTACCATCATTTTTCTGATCCCATAAATTAGGAATACGCACAGAGCAAATATTTAGTGAATATTTTTTCCAGTTCATTTCACACCCTTTTTTTAATTCAAAAATGTGAATACTCAGAACTTTTTGGTGCACATTAATGGCTGGCATGGCTCCTACTTTATCAAAACTTTGATGTTCCACTTGTAGTCAAAGCACATTATCTATCAATAGGGAAGATGATGTCAGCACTCTGGACCTTTCTTAGTATTTGGAGTCAGCAGGTGAGGAAGAAATGTGACAGGCTAATCTGAGAGTAAATTTTACAGTTCAGGTGAACAAAGATGGGATATTCAGAGTTGTTTCCATAATAGAGATGTTTCCTTTCTAGGTATCAAATTGCATACATATTTCTCTAACATCTGCAGGGTTACACAAGTGCAGTGCAAGAAATTTCTTGTCTGGTGAGCACAGTTCTTTTTAAAAATTTCCCTGCAACTGTTTGGTAAAATATCAGGGAAATAACTGCTTGCAACTAGCTTCTTACCATCTACCAGATAAACGACCCTAGGGGGCCTCAATTTCCTCTTGATAGGCGTTGATGAACTATTTACCTTTTTGCATTTGTTTGCTACTCAACGATAAAGATGATCTGAATGGTGTGCATAATCCAATATGGAGAACACAATAAAAATAAAACAATAAAAATAATGTGCTGGATATTCGACCAGCACCGTTACTGCTCTTAAGGGGTCCTATTTCTAAGTTGTGCTAAAAGGTGGCCTACACTATGGGGTCCTTTTATCAAGCTGCGGTAGGGGTTTCACGTGCATAATACCGCGCATTAAACCACCTGCCGCGCTAGCTGCTAATGCCTGCATTGAGCGGGCGTTAGTTTTTTAGCTGTCCGCGGGGGTTAGCGCCTGATGAAATGTCTGAGGCGCTAACCCCGCTAGCGCGGCTTGATAAAAGGACCCCTATGACTAGCACATGGGAGTCCCGCGTACTGAGGCCACATTTACGGCCTCTTTTACAAAGCCGCACAGCAACAGCGCCAAAGCCCTTTAAATCTCGGGGCCGTTGTAAAAGAGGCCATTAGTGCAGCTGTAAAATGACCATATTTTCAACATCCTCTATTAATGCCCATATGCTAATTTCAGAATTAGTGTGAGGGCCAGTGGCATAGCAAGAGTGAGCGGCACCCAGGATGGTGGCGCCGCTCCCCCCTGCCGCATGTATGCCCCCTTCCCTTTTCCTGTATCTTTTCAACTTATCCAGTGTGAATAGCATGCCCACATTGTTGTTGGCTCGTCCTCTGATGTTACTTCCTAGGCGCGGGTCCCAGAAGTGATGTCAGAGCGTGATGCCGATACGGGTAGCAACCTCGTGCCGGGGAAGGAAAAAAAGGGAAGGCAAGGGGCACGCGTGTGTCAAGCAGAGAAGCGGGGGTAGGTGAGGTGGAGAGGAGAAGGAGTGCAACGCCCTTAGCAAGATGGCGCCCGGGCCGGACTGCCCCACCCCCTTACTACGCCACTGGTGAGGGTATTATCATGGGAGCCCTTATGTCACATATTTTTTTTAAGCAGTAAGGCCCCGATTCTGTATGCGGCACTTGCCAATCACTGACAGGTACCGCTTCCAGAATCGTGGCTTCCAAGGACCCTAGGCTCTGGAAATGTAGGCCAGGGTTTTACAGGCCTGCATTTCTAGTGCCCTGGGTCCTTCCTGAATTGCAGCCAGCTGTGCATAGTGGTGTCAAAGTCCAGTGCTGCCCCTAACCAAACCCAATTCTGGGCTTTGGCACCACTATGTGCTGCTAGCCAGGGACCTAGGCTCCAGTCCCAGAGGTCACGTAGTGGCAGCTATTTTTTTAATGAGGTTTTAATTGGGTTTTAATGGTGCAACCAATTATCACACCACTTAAACCCAATTAAGATAGGTGGAGGTAGGGCGGATACCACCACCTAACTTTCGGCGGCTTTTGTAGAATCTGGCCCTAAGTTCTCCTGTATTTTCCTTGCACTAATTGGTTCATACATGGCAATGTAGCTCCGCTAACTGATTAGCACTTGGCATGCCTATGGTTACCAGACATCTGGATCTACCCAGACATGTCCTCTTTTTAGTGGACGTGTCTGGGCGTCCGGACGGCTTTTCAAAATCTGGCACTTTGTCCAGGTTTTGAAAAGCTTCCACCTCGGGACAGCATCGAGAGGGCTTCTATGTATGTGCGGATATAACACATTGATGTCACATGCATGCGTGTGACATCATTGCAGATGCCCTACCAATGCAGTCTCAAGGATAAGAACAGGTTGATGGGTGCAGGGCTGAGGGGTTAGGCTGGGGCAGAATAGGGCTTGACATGGGCAAAATGGGGCGGGGCTAGGTGGAACTGATGGGGCCTGGTGATGGGGCTATGGGTCCAGATTTTACAGGAGTAAAATCTGGTAACCCTAGTCATGCCTACTTTCTGCCCCCAAGTACTGGGGGCCAGTGCTAAAAAATAAAAAAAAGTATTTTATAGCAAGTGGGAAGCACATTCAAATCTGAGAACTACCAAGGGATGCCTGAGCGCATTAGTGCTTACCACAGCTCAGTAAAAGGGCCTCTTAGTTAAGTGTTGATGAGAGTGCTTAAACTTAAAAGGTATAATCAATTCTGCTAGCCATATACGATAGGTAGATTGATAAATGTGTGAATATTGTGGGGACTGTGCTGGCATTACCCACATTTTCTTTTCAAATCCAAGGGTAAGTTATACGTTCAACAAAAAAGCAAAAAGCACTGTGAGGTGGTCTATGCCCAAATGGCGGTCCAGCTCCTCACAGCAAAGGACCTTGGTACCACAAAAGTCAATGGGTGAAGAAAGAAAAAAGTGGAACCAAATCCTGGACTTTCAGGAGTTAAAATATCAACGTTTATTGGTGTTTAAAAAAAATACAATCAGTTATAGGACATAAAAATAGTGTTATATATAAGATAAACGGACCCTACACAGTCTGTGTTTCAGCAATGAAGGGCCTTCCTCAGGGGTCCTAAATCAAAATACAGAACAAACATAAATTGGAAAAGAAAAAAGGAAAACCAATCAGAATTAAGAAAACCATTAACAAAAGCAGTTACAATGTGAATACACTATATCCTAACCATAAATTGCAGACACTTAAAAAGGACCATATAGTAATATTAAAATTAAAATGCAATTCATAATATCAACAGAAATAGTAAGTGCAACAGAATACAATCTAACCCATAATTGACATCAGGAACACGCTTTAGAAACATAAATAATGTACTGCACTGACCTTAGCACAGTGGGCTGGAGGTATAGCATCCAATTGCATCATGGGATGTACACTTTTCCCTCCATATTCGCTGTGATAGGGGATTAACAGACCCGCAAATACAGAAAAACTGCAAATAACTTTTTCATATGTTATTCATTGTTTTCTATTAAAAACCATTGTGAATAGGGTGAAACCGCGAATAACATGGTGGGAGACCTGGCCTGTTCCTGAAGGAGAGGTAAACCATGGTGACGAAAGTGCTGAGAATCAGCTATTTTCTCTGTGCAAGCTGACGTAATTTGGGGGGAGGAGCCAGCAAGCTAAAAACTGCAAATAATCGAAACCGCGATTGCTAAATACGAAGGGAGAAGTGTACCTACAAGTATTAATTTAAAAATGATCATGTGTTGCACCACCAGATAATAACGGTACCTATGCAGACCCACAAAGGAAAGGAGGGGAAAAAATATACATGATCTTTAAGGGGTTAAGAAAGTCATATTCCAGGGCAGGCTTCCCATCTTGAATATACTGTATTGACACACTTAGGGGGAAAAAATTTATCAATGTGTGCTGCAAAGTTGAAAAACTCACTTTGTAGATTTAAACAAAGTTGCCACGTCAAGAATGGAAAAGTCTATAAATGTGTGCAGCAATAATTAGGTGCTCAAAGTGCAAGTGCAGGCCTTAGATGTATTGCCACACCAGGGAGGGGAAAAAAACACTCACCTAATTTTTGCTGCACACGTTCACAGGCTTTTCTTTCTTGGTGTGGCAATATTATTTAAATCTGCCCAGAGAGAACCAGCAATGCCCATTGCAGATGCCACCACCCCAAAGCTGAGAAACTGCAACCACTATGGGCTCCTTTTATTAAGCCGCGCTAGCGGGGTTAACGCGTGTGACTTTTCATCACGCGCTAACCCCCGCGCTGGCCTAAAAACTACCGCCTGCTCATGTGGAGGCGGTAGTGGCTAGCGCGGCCGGCGGTTTAACACGTACTATTACGCGCATTAAATCGCTAGCGCGGCTTGATATAAAAGGAGCCCTATGTTTAGGTAGGCCAAGTTTAACTTGGAACCTTGAAGAGTTTGTTTTGACTTGGAAAAAAGTATATACTATATTGAACAAAACCTGTAAACATGAGCTTAAGTCAGCTGAGAAAATAGATTGGCATGTTACAGCTAACCCAAAGATTGGAGGCACTTGAGGAATATCTTGCTATATGAGTTTGTGGGCAATAAATCGGGGGCATAGCCATGGGGGGCCCGGGCTCCCTCACTTTGGGTTCAGGCCCCCTCCAGAATTCCAGTATTCCCTTTTATCTTGCTGGCCAAACCCCATCAGCCAAATATCTAGAGCAGTGGTTCCCAACCCAGTCCTGGAGGACCACCAGGCCAATTGGGTTTTCAGGATAGCCGTAATGAATATGCATGGAGCAGATTTGCATGCTTCTCACTTCCATTATTTGCAAATCTCTCTCATGCGTATTCATTAGGGCTGGCCTGAAAACCCGATTGGCCCGGTGGTCCTCCAGGACAGGGTTGGGAACCACTGATCTAGAGTACCGTGAGAAGTCCAGGCATGCTCAGAGCAGCAGGGAGCGACAGCCCTGTAGTAATTTGGCTGGTGAGGCTCAGCATCCCCATCAGCACAGGTACCATTAGCACATCTGAGGGGTGAGAGAAGGAGAAGGAATATGTTGGCCCCCCCAGTCCACCCTTGCTCCCCCCACTATATTGTAGGGCTGGCTAAGCTATTGGTAGGCATTCCAAGATTATGAAGATGATATGAATTCTGCATTACAAACTGCAATTTGTTTTAACATTATTTTGCCACTTGTACAGCTTCTTATCTTCGTTGTACTTTTTTCTTATATTTATTCCAGGAATATGGAGTCAGTACACCAAACCTTCAACTCCATCTCTGACTCCTATTTTTCTACTGTCCAACTCTGACTCCAACTCCTACTGATATTAGGCTTTAAAAATTTTTGTTCATAATTAAAGACAGATGGATAAGTTCAAAATGATAAATTTACCATATATTATAATGTAAGTTTTTATTTTGAAGCGGAGTTGATATATTTTTATAATTTCCAACTCCACCCAAAATTGCTTCTGACTCCAATTCCAACTCCACAGGTCTGGTTTATTCTCTTCTATTATTCAATAAAATTTGCAAACTGAAAATAAAAAAAGATTTTCAGAAGCATTATCCAGATAGGGCCAGATTCTATAATGGATGCCTATGTTAGGTGCCCGCTAGGTGCCTAAATCGGTGCTTTCATTAATTACCTACATGAGTTTTAACAAGCTCATAATTGGAAAAAAAAAAATGAATTGGCCGATAGGCACATGCCTGATTCTATTAAAGGTAGGCGCCTAACACCTAAATGGACGTGTTTGGGGTAGAGACAGAGATAGGCACCATTAGGCACAATTCTGAAAAGAACTTAGGCACTTGTGATGTAGGCCAGTAAAAGGCTACCCTACATTACCGGTACCTAAGTTTTGCGATAGGTGCTGTAAGGCACAATTCTGTAAATAGCGCCTAAGCCTGATTGACAAACAGCCAGCGCCATTTTAGAGCACTGGTCTTTGACCTGGGGGCCGCTGCGGGAGCGGACTGCTGGGCACGATGGACCACTGGTCTGACCCAGCAGCGGCAATTCTTATGTTCTTAATCCTTGGAAGACTAAGGTTAATTCAAAATACAGCTGTACATTTAATCTTCAGGTTGAAAAAACAGGAACATGTCAGCCCTTATTACCGACAACTGCAATGGTTACCAATAGAAGCTAGAAATTCGCTTGCATTTGTTATAAATTGTTATCTGGATTATCTCCATCCTATCTTTTTTTTCTCACTTTGAACTGTATAGGCCGATTAAGTCTACTCATCGTTCTGGTTTATTTACTTTTCCCAATCCCAAAAATTGCCATTACAAAAAGTTTTTTTGATAGAACCTTGGCCTATCAAGCAGGTAAAGTCCAAGCTTGGTTAGATGATATGATTCGACAAACTGCATCCTATTGCACTTTCAGGAAATAAGTAAAGACCTATTTGTCCAAGAAATTTGTTACTTGATTAGTGATGACATCATAGTAGTCATACAATGATAGTATAAAACTGTATATTGAACTGTTGCTTCTCATATGTCCTGTATTTCATCACCAAATTGTTCAGTTCTCTTTTGTTTTGAACCACCTAGAACTCTTTGGGTGTTGGCGGTATATAAAAATAAAGTTGTTATTATTATTGTAACAGTCAATCACTCCCACATAGCTTCATGAATGTACTCTCTTTACCATCTTTGATTAGCTCTAATTTGTGTCTCTTTTTGCATAGTAGGGATCTCTACTAGAGGTCTGCACGGGAACGGGGATTGCAGGAATCCCGTGAGTCCTGCGGGAATCCCCCCTAACCCACGGGACTCCCACGGGGACCCCCCTCTGGCCCACAGGACTCTCACAGGGACCCCCCTCTAGCCAACGGGACTCCCACGGGGATGGAAGGCTTTGGAAGCAGGGTTCGTCCATATAATATAATGGACATGTCAGCCTTAGTAAAAGAGGGGGTTTATAAGTTAATTACCTGAACAGAAAACAAAAAAAGGGTTCCACCAAAGAGATTCCACAAGGAAAACAGCAGCGCAAACACAAAAGAAACTGTGGAATTGACGATCTTGTCAGAAGTAATTGCTGTTTTTTATGGGGATGGGCGGGGATGAAGGTAATTCCTTGCGGGGATGGGTGGGGACGGAGAGGATCCTGACAGGGACGGGTGGGGATGGAGAGGATCATGGCGGGGATGGGTGGGGATGGAAAGGATCCTGGCGGGGACGGGAGGGGATGGGTGAGATTTCTGTCCCCGCACAACTCTCTAATCTCTACACTTAGCATCCCTTTCATACACATTGTATTATGATGTACTACTAAGAGCTTTTTGTATTATTTTTAAATTGTATCCATTTAAATAGCATTGTAAATCACCTTGAACCTACATAAATGCTGGTGAATATCAGGACCTATATTTGATTTTGATTTGATTTATTGACTTTAAATACCGCTTAGTACAAAGTTTAAAAATGGTGTGCAAAAAAAAACAACCCTACAATACGAGTATAATCAAATACAGTCCTCATTATACACACTTAGAACTCAATCTCAATAAATCGCAATATTCTTGGGATGGTTTGTTTTCTTATAAATTCATTTGAAAATCCACCTATATAAATAGAGGTGGGCATTTAATTCTCTATTTACTCAATTCATTTGTTAAGATCTTAACTACGATTGAATGTTTAAACTCTGATCAAAATTTTGAATTTCCCTGCTTTTTCTCCCCTTGCCTACCCCATAGTCCAACATCTCTTCTCCCAATTTCCCACATTTGCCTTAACAGACTTGACTCTTCATAGGGTTGCCCGGTAGAGGCAGCAATTCCTACAGCTGACTTAAAAGCCTTCCCTTGCTGTATCCTGCCCTTCTCTGACACAATTTCCTATTTCACCTTCACAGGGTGTGATTAAGCTGAACTAACTAAGCTAACCAATCTGAATATCAGTCAATACCCAGTTAACCTGGACTGAATATTGTGCCCATAGCTTCTGAGTGATAATAGCTTCGGTATACTAAACAGCCTGACCCATGACAAAAGTAGTACAAACATTTTACATGAGAAAAAAATAGCATATACTCAGTGTATTAGCCCAATTACTGTAAACCTGCATAACAGCAGCCTTGGGATATGGCATGGTGCTGGTTATTAGCGCTGAGGCAAAAGAGGAAGAAAATGCGGATAACAGAAGAAGCGAAAAAGAAAAGACCTCCAGATCAGAACAATTGCATTTTCTCAGATATCTGCTAAAGAGGAAAAGGATTAGCATTGTTAGATGCCTCCACCAGCCTATGCCAATGAATGACCACCCAGTCAAATAGGATGTTTTCACAATTGTAGCTGAACACTTTGAAAGGATTTGAGAAATCTGTAACCAAAAGGCAGCCTGCAAGTCTGTTAAGCATTCATAAATTCACCACAAATACAGCCTTGCAACTAGTTGCCATGATTTACACATAAAATGTAGTAGGTGTTTTCCCATAAATTCTACTGGTAGCAAGCAAACCTTTTTAGCTCCACTTCATGCATGCATGCAAAGACCTGGCTGTGGTCCTTTTTAAGTGAGGACATTAAACTAATTTTACTTGGCTTGGACGATGGTTTCTCAAGATGATGCACCTGTAGACTAAAAAGCAGTTCACAAGAATTTCGGGCAAGACAGATAGCTCCCTAGAGACCCCCTTCTGCTTTGTGTTACAACTTTTGAGTCTTGCTTTTAGCTCCGGCTCATCTTTGACAAACCTTCCCTCTTCACATTTGCCATCCTTGTGACATCAATAAAATGACTGAGGTCAAGAAGTCAACCAGCTTCCTCATATGCTTCTGCCATTACAATTAGTATCATGTGTATGTGTACGTACACATGGAGAGGAACTAAGGCAGAGATTATGACACAAGGAAAGATCAAGTAAACATTGTGTTAAGGCTGAAGGAGAATTTCATTTGACTACAGCTCTTTCTCATCATGTGGAAAGCAGATTAGTGTGGGAGCTTTGTTGCTTATCAAGTTCACTCCTCTTAACTCATCGATGTTCTTTACAATGGAAGCATAAGGGTTGTGCAAGGGAAACTTGTTTTTGTTTTGTTTCATTTGTTCGATCATTTATGTCTTATAAAGTGATGATTATTGCTGGCCTTGCTAAATCAACAGCACATCGCCGTAAACTATTTCTGGGCCTTCAGAAGTGCTTAAAACATCAGTGCACAATATGGCTTACTATGGGGCTCATTTTCAAAAGAGAAAAATGTTCAAAAAGTGACATAAAGAGGCAGCTGGATGTTTCTTGTGCCAAACCCTTCCAATTCACTATTTTTGATACATATTTTTAGATGGATTTCTATGCTGTTCATCCGCAGTTTGTCTAAATTTCAAGGGGATATGTTGGAGGCATGGTGTGTGCGGGACTAGGACAGTCTTATGATTGGGATGTTTTTCTGCAATAATTGAATATTTTAGAAAATGTCCAGAGCACTAGACTCTTGAAAATTCAGCCTTTGGTTATGGGCAACCAGTGGGCTGACATCAGAGCTGGAGAGACCAGGTCATGGGCCTGCAGGTTCTTTAGTAGCCGGTTTACTGCATTTTGAACTCACTGTTAGTCTGTTGAATAGTGCATTGCAGTAATCCAAGCAAGTGAGGACGAAAGCATAGAGTAGCTGACCAAAGTCTTGTTCGTTGACATAGTTTCTTATCTTTCGGAGCTGGCTGAGGTAGTAAAAAGATGATGCTGACATATGAGATGTGGTTGGAGAGTGATAGATTTGAGTCCAGACTAATCCCCAGGCTCTACACTTGGTCTTTTGCAGCCGGGTTAGTCAATTGCCAGTTCAAGAGGAGGTGGTTGTGCATGCATTTTTTCTTTCCTGATCCAAAGTAGTTCTGTTTTTGAGGGATTCAGTTGGAGTTTGTTTAAGGTCATCCAAATTTTGATTTCCAATAGGCAGTTGTGAAGAGTGCTGATCTGGGAGTTGCAGAATTTCATGATGGCTTGTAGTTCCACACTTTTCGTTGACATGGTTCAATAGTGGTAGTAATCTCAATATGAATGCTGCGGAAAAAAGGTGGGAGAGGGGAGATATGATAGAGATAATTATTGTAAATACCTCTGTGGCATAACTGTATAGGAGGCAAGCCTTTTTCAACTGAAAAGACGCTCTGAAGTAAAGGGACATATGATGAAGGTGAAAACGGATAAACAGGAGCAATCTAAGGAAATACTTTATGGAAAGTGTGCAACATCCTTCCGATGAAGGTTGTGGAGACCAAGACACCTATCTGAATTCTACAAAGCTGGAAAAAGTATATAAGATCTCTAAGGAAAGGAAGGGATAGTAGATGCATGGATGGGCAGACTGGATAAGACATATGATCTTTATCTGCCATCATTTTCTGTGTTTCTGTGTTATGACTTGACTTGGTAGACATAAAGTCCAATTTTGTATACAATGGATTGTCAAGTTAGGAGTGGGACATCTAAGCAGACAGTTAATGCAGTACTTGCTATGCCAGCAACTTCCACTTTTGGCATTGTAAATATTGCACATGGACCCTAAAACACTATTACACCACCTATTCCTCAGAGATGGGATACTGCCTAGCGAAAGTTGTGAGTCCGCATGTAAGAATAGATGGGTGAGCTTCCACTACCTGCAGTAATCTAGATGGTGAGAGAACTGAATGGAAGCAGTGATGCCGGCTTGGAGGCAGAAGGAAGGAGGATCAGTTGGGGGATAGAAAGGAGTGTTGTTGGCCCTGAGGATAGAAGAGGGATGGATGCTGCTGGATCAGAGAAGATGGCTGCTAGTTAAGAACATAAAAACATAAGAACAGCCTTACTGGGTCAGACCAATGGTCCACCAGTAGCCCGTTCTCATGGTGGCCAATCCAGGTCACTAGTACCTGGCCAAAACCAAAGGAGTAGCAGCATTCCATGCTACCGATCCAGGGCAAGCAGAGGCTTCCCCCATGGCTTAAAAACAGACTATGGACTTTTCCTCCAGGAATTTATCCAAATCTTTCTTAAAACCAGCTATCAGCTCTTACCACAACCTCTGGCAATGCATTCCAGAACTTAACTATTCTTTGAGTGAAAATAATTTTCCTCCTATTGGTTTAAAAAGTATTTCCCTGTAGTTTCATCGAGTGTCCCCTAGTCTTTGTAATTTTTGATGGAGTGAAAAATCAATCCACTTGTACTCATTCTACTCCACTCAGGATTTGTAGACTTCAATCATATCTCCCCTCAGCATCTCTTTTCCAAGCTGAAAAGCCCTAACCTTTTTAGTCTTTCCTGTTACAAGAGGAGTTCCATCCCCTCTTGGTCGCTCTTCTTTGAATCTTTTCTAGTGCCGCTATATCTTTCTTGAGATAAGTAGACCAGAACTGAACGCAATACTCCAGGTGAGGTAACACCATGGAGCGATACAGAGGCATTACAATATCTTTAATCTTTGTTAACGATCTCTTTTTAATAATTCCTAACATCTTGTTTGCTTTTTTGGCCACTGCTGCACATTGGCAGTAGGTTTCATCTTATAGTCTACTATGACACCCAGATCCCTTTCGTGGGTGCTAACCCCCAAGGTGGACCCTAGAATCCAGTTATTCTTCCCAATATACATCACTTTGCATTTGTCCACATTAAATTTCATCTGCCACTTGGACGCCCAGTCTTCCAGTTTCCTAAGGACTGCCTGCAATGTTTCACAATCCTCATGCGTTTTAATAACTTTGAACAGTTTAGTGTCATCTGCAAATTTAATTACCTCATTTGTCATTCCAGTACAGATCCCTGCGGCACTCCACTGTTTATTCTCATTCATTGAGAAAAATGACCATTTAACCCTACCCAGTAACCAATTCCTAATACACAACTGAACTTTGTCTCCTATTCCATAACTCATTAATTTTATCAGGAGCCTCTCATGAGGAACTTTGTCAAAAGCTTTCTGAAAATCTAGATACTATATGAACTGGCTCACCTTTATCCACATGTGTATTCACCCCTTTGAAAGAAATCAAGCAAATTGGTGAGGCAAGATCTCCCTCGGCTGAACCCATGCTGACTCTGTCTCATTAAATCATGTTTGTCTACGTTCTCCACAATTTTATTTTTTATAATTGTTTCCACCATTTTGCCCAGTACTGAAGTCAGGCTTATCGGTCTGTAATTTCCTGGATCTCCCCTGAAACCCTTTTTAAAAATCGGCGTAACATTGGCCACCCTCCAATCTTCAGGCACTACAGATGATTTTAGTGGCAGGTTACAGATCACTAACAGCAGGTCATCAATTTCATGTTTGAGTTCCTTTAGTTCTGAGTATGGGAAGGGGGGGGGGGGGGTTGGATGAGAGAGATGAACAGCACTTAACTGTGCTATTTTTTTAACTGTTCATTTTCCGTCTGAAATACCATCAGCTTACCCTGTGTAGAACTTGCTAAGTCTCTACACGGCATCCTTCCTCCCCTGTTTCCACTATCTTGGCTCTCCCCGAATCCTAACTCCACCAGATCCACTCAAAAACTCATACTGTCATTCCCCTCTTTGAAGGGCATCTCCCATACAGGAAGACTTGGAACATCCCTCCTCTTCAGGATCACCGAGCTATGGAACAGCTTATCTGCCCCTCTTCGAAGTTCGCCCTCACTCCAACGTTTCAGAAAACATTTGAAAACTTGGCTTTTCTCTAAAATGTAACCACTTCCTCCCTCCCCACTCTACTTAGTCCCCCTCCTTCCTTCCTTTTTACCAAGCCCTCCTTCTTCCCATTGGAGTTCCTTTCTTTAGTAATTCCTGTAAACCGTGTCGAGCTCTACTTCCGTGGAGATGATGCGGTATACAAACTTAAGGTTTAGTTTAGTTTAGTTTAGATGGTGTCAGCTTGGGCAATGGGGGAGAAGGAAAAAGAGCTGCTTGGTGCTGCAGTAGATGATGTGATGTCATCAGAGCAATGCATCGGGCCTCTCTGACCTTCTCTGGCCCGAGGCATGTTAGATGCAAGCATTGATAAAACAAAAGCTAAAAAAAGAATATGAAGAGAAAATTGCCAAAGAGGCAAAAGCTCATAGTAACAACTTTTTCAGGTATATCAAAAGCAGAAAGCCTTTGAGGGAATCTGTGGGTCCATCAAATCATTAAGGAGCAAAAGGGGCACCTATGGAGGATAAGGTCATAGTGGAGAGACTGAATGAATTCTTTGCTTTGGTCTTTATTGAAGAAGATGTAAGAGGTCTACTTAAACCAGATATGGTTTTCAAGGGTGACAATGCAGAGGAACTGAAATAAATATTGGTGAACTTGGAAGACATACTGAGCCAAACTGACATGTTAAAGAGTGATAAATCACCTGGACCAGAGGGTATTAAAAGAACTCAAACATGAAATTATGTAACTTTTTGGCCCCTTGGAAGATAGTCAGTCATTACAACACCTTCTTGATCCCAAAAACATTGTGGCCATGACCTTTCCTGCTGACTTTTGAGTCTTGACTATCTTTGGCCTTGGAGAATTTGAGAACCGCCATTGGATGGGTTGTTGTTTTGGCTCAGGATCATAGTGGTGTAGCCATGTTTCATCAATAGTGACTAGCCATTCCCAAATGTTCGCACCAGCTCACTGAAAATGCTGAAAAATCAATTTGGAAGTGTCTACTCAATGTTGATTCTTGTCAGCATTCAAACATTTGAGCACCCATTTGGCTGACAGCTTCTGCATACTCAGTTGCTTGTGGATTATCAACCCAACACATTCCCTGGGTATATGTAGTTTCTCAGCAATGGTTTTAGCTGAAATTCACTGATCTGACAAAATCAGGTCATGGACATGGTCAACAATTTTAGGAGCTGACACTCTTTGAGACCTCCCAGACCTTGCTACATCTTCAGTCTCGAAATCTCCATGCTGAAAGTTTGCACAAGACTTCTTCACTGTGGAGTATGATGGACATTTGTCACTCAAGGGCAAATTCTATAAGAAGCACCCAAAAGTTAGGTACCTAATTAGGCACTGTTCAGCGTGATTCAAGTAAAATTGGGTGTTGTTTAATGAATCACGCTGAGCGGAACCTATTTTGGAGGCGCCCAAGAAATAGGCCAGCTTTAGGCACAACTAAAAATTAGGCGCCTAGCTGAGCACATAAGCACGCTTAAGAGCAGTGATTCTGCTACAAGGCGCTTAACATGTAGCCACGCCCATGCCTAACATGCATAGCGTCTATTTTTTTGAAGGCCGCCTAAATTTTTACAGGCGCCTTGTTACAGAATCGCGCTTTCTTGATAGGCGCCTATGTTTCAATCAGTGCTGATTAAAAAGCTTAATTGAGCTTGTTATTCAATTTAGATAGGTGCCTAACTAGTTGGGCGCTTTGAAACAGGTGCATAACTTTAGGTGCTGGTTACAGAATTTGGGCCTCAATGCTTGCATCATATATTCATGGATTTCCTTTGGAGTTTTCTTCTGCAGGAATAGGAACTTCATGACGGCTCGGAGTTCCACACTTGAAAATTCCACACTATTTGTTGGCATGGTTCAATCAATGATCTGAAACAATTTCAAAACATAGCATTATGATTCTGCAATTGAGCTGAGAACTTTTCACCATCTCCTTGTGTGTATATATATATATATATATATATATATATATATATAGTTGTATATATAATTAATTTGAGATTAATTTCTGTTATATGGGATATTTTACATGTAATTTATATTTATTTATAACAGTACTTTTGGTTCCTGAGGTCAAAACTTGGCTAAGTCAGCCATATTTGGTGGTTAATGAGGACGAGATGATAGTAAGGTGCTGGTTGCCTATGTATTTTATTGTTTGTATTTTTGCTCTGTTTTGTAGGTGTATTTATTGTCGATCTTGTATGTATTTTTGTATGTAAGTTTGTAAGAGCGGGATATAAATAAATCAAATCAAACCAATCAAACCATAGTTTGCTTACCCCTCTGGTGCTGTTGCTTATTTTTAAAAATGGCTTTTAGGGCTACAGTTTGTTTCGATCTGTTCACCTTCTGCAGGATATCCACAATGAATATGCATTAAATAAATATGCTTGCACTACCTCCATTCTAGGCAATTTTATCAAATGTATATTCATTGTGAATATCCTGAAAATCTGATTAGCTAAGCATAACATGAGCAACATGTAGTTCTGATGTCTCCATTGTATCTTATTTACAAATTATAAGCAGTCATTCGGGCACCACACTTCCTCCAAAGAGGTAAAAATGCCTTGTGAAAAATGGACATGGTTTATCAGATTCCTCTATAACATGATGCCATCATGATATCTGAGTTGAGGAACTAGAGCATGAATTATTTTAAAAATCAATTTACACTTGTCATATGCTCTGTAATATGGCTTTAGCCTTGTCAGCTGGTTCTTCTATTCTGGGCTTTCAGCCAATTCTGAACCTGCCCTAACCTTGTACACCATGATGCTGGAGATATAGGTCATCAATCATGGTCATCTAGTGTTTCTCATATATGTATCTTTAAGTTTACATCTCGTAAATGTGAAGCGACATTAGTGTTTCCCATGGACTTCAGGTTCAAGTTATCCTAAACCAGCTCGTAGATGTTGCAGCTGCATGTTTTTTGCTGTTTCCTCCTCTTTATCAGAAAGGCTAGCAACTGGCATAGAATTATAATTACTGTGCCTTCACTATTCTGCTAAGCATAAAGTAATTATATACGTATCACTCTGAACCATACTCAGGAGTTTTCCCATTTGGCAACAATAAGAACAATCTTTACTGTGAAAAGGTCCTCTTGAGCAGGGCAGGATTAATTCGTCGAGGGTCCCCTGCCCCCCCCCCCCCGCCCCACCATTTGCCCAGGCGGAAACAGGAAGCTGTATCAGAGGAAAGCTTTGGGCAAGCAGCGCCGCTTGCACAATTACAGTTCCCGTTGCCTTTCTTACCCGCGTTTCTTGCTTGTCTTACTTTCTGTCGATGGGGGAGGCCCGCGTTGCTGATTGGGGGGGGGCTCACATTGCCGATCGATGCTGGAGGGACCCATCGCCGTTTGGAAAAAACAATGTTGATGCTCTCCTTCATCGGGCCCCCCTGACCATTTCGGGCCCTAGGCACGTGCCTACTTGGCCTATTGGTTAATGCTGCCCTGCTCCTGAGGATAATCTGCAGAGCCATTTTCCACATGTTAAAAAAGTGCTTTATTGGCAAAGCTTGAATTTTGAAAATTGCCCCCTATATATGCAATTCCACCTCCTGGGTGCCAATTTATAGGTGCCCAATTATAGAATTGCTTTTAAAAAGATTTTATGCATTTAGATGATTGTATGCATTTATTAGAACAGCTTAAAAAATATAATGTCTGCAAATTTGATTTAATATGCCTTAACCTACAAATTAATGGATATATAACTAATCTGTATGCATTAAAAAATTCTATAGTATGTAGCAAATATTAAATGTGTGAACTAAACCAAATAAAACATCCCAAAACTGTGGAAAAAGTCTGAAAGCAAAATGAAAACCTTTTGCCTGCGCACATCCCTAGTAAACACATATTTGCCAACCGTGAGGACAGGCTACTGGGCTTGATGGACCATTGGTCTTACCCAGTAAGGCTATTCTTATGTTCTTATAGGTTAATATTCAGAAGGGGTTTAACCAGGCATGAGAGGGCCCTACCCATTTAAACCCTGTTGAACTAGCCGGCTGCCAATATTCAGTAACACTTCACTAGTTGATGTCACTGAATATCACTACTAACCAGCCATCTCCTCAATGGCTAGGCAAGGAGCAGGCCGGGCTGGAGAAGCAAAAAACCCCAAACCATTTTACTCTTTTGGGATCTTTGCCAAGTTCCTGTGACCTTAATCGCCCACTGATGGAAACAGGATACTAGGCTTGATGGACTTTTGGTCTGTCCCAGTAAGGTGATGCTTATGTTCGTATGTAAATGCTCATACTGTAAAAGAACCAAAGTGATAGATCCAATGCAGCTCCGACAACTGTAGAATTTACATGAGAAGTCTGTGTTTCATGAAATCAATCATTGGGCAGCAGGGAAGGAGGAAGAGGTGTTCCCTGCCTGAAGGTGAAGGAGACTGGGACTGGTTTTCCTAAGTGTTGAACTAAGTTTTCTCTTTAATAAAATGCTGAATTATGTTTAACTGCAGACCTAACTTATCTCATGTTCTAGCCTGCCTGCACTGGGTGTTTTAGCTTGGGCATTCTAGCTTCTTATGACTATCTCAGCATAAACGACATGTAACAGAAAGACTGCAGGGCTTAGATAAGTGACCTGCTAGTGACCTGCTAGTGTGAGCTTAGGACCAATGATTGTTAAGAAAAGTAACACGTGAAAAGTTTTTTCTAGAATTCAGTTGTATAGCCAGAAGAATGTATAAATATCTCTGAAACGTCCTGGTTTCGGGACTTCTGAAGCCAGCTTTGGGCTCAGGGGTCCACATATGCTGAATAAGCATCTCTGCTTTCTTCAAGTCTCTAAGTGACTTTCAAAGGTAGCAGATGCTTTTCTACAGACGAGCTGAAGTACCACATGGCTCAGATCTCATTCAAAGCGGTATTCTGTGACAAGTTAAGTGTGTAGACTTAACTAGAAGTGACTTGTACAAAGGCCACATGGCAGAAGCTGTATGAGGGGCCTTTGCTTCATTTGCTCTGCTACTGGGAGATATCAGTTTAAAACTGTAGCAGAACATCATTCTTTTCACAGGCTTCACATTTCCTGCTAAATAATCATGTTCAGTACGCTTAGAATTTCAAAAATGCAGATTTTTGTTGTTTTGATTTTTATCTCAATGTATTGATTTCTTAAGGTGCCTTTTCTTAACAACTCAGCAGAACGATCCCATCTAAAGCTGGCTGATGCTGTAATTCCATCTGATTTTTTTTTCCCATTATCATAAGATGAGATCACAAGAAACAAGCACATTTTCTTTTACCTTGACATTGTATTCAGCGTTCCCTTTGATTCAATGAGTGCACAATGACCATATCTTTCATCAACCGGCAGTGAAGCATATTATGCTCTGAAACGGAGCAGAAGTGCAGGTAGAGACTCATTGGAAAGATGTCTCTGGTTATGCTGAGATCGCAGTCTCTGCATGTTGAATTACCTATCAGCTCTCCCATAACAAATGAGAACTAATTTGTGTAGTTTCTATAAGCCCCTGAAAAGATTCATTCCACCCTTTCTAAAGTCTGGATTCACATGGCTGAGGATAAAGACTACATAACAGATCTCAGTGAGGGTAATCTTCAGGTAGGGCTGGGAAGTAGCAGCCTTTTGGGTCATTTGGGCCAGGAAGCTGATTTTTAAAAGGAAACTCTCTATTCAGATGGGGTTCTAGCCACTCAAAGTCCTACATTCACATTTTCAAGCTCAGTGTTAAATCTTACTGGGATAAACTTCTGTGTGCAAGTGCACAGTTTGCTTTGCTAATGTAGTGAGAAAGGGGAATGTTTGGGGTTTTTTTTTAGTTGGCATTATTTATTTGGTTTGTTCGTTTCTATCCAATCTTCCTCAACAAACTCAGAACGGGTTACAAGGTTGACATACAGAATGCATAGACAAACGGGTTATAAATGTACATGGGTACCGTATAGTTTGATCAACCTAGGCTGACATGCACAGAGTCAAGTTCAGCATACAATTTGGTCATCTTAAGTTAATAAACAGTTTTATCATCTTAAGTTAACATAGAGTTGATTTAATTCAGCGTACATTTAGAATACATTTACCTTGGAATCCGAACACCCCAGATCTCGAACAACTTGGAATCCAAACTTTTTTTTTTCTTAAATTTTGCCCCAGAATCTGAACGCTACGTTGGAATCTGAACGAACTGCAAGCGTTGCTCAGCCCAAAGCTTCCCCTCTGACGCAGCTTCCTGTTTCTTCCTGGGAGGGAAGCTTTGAGCTGAGCATCACTTGCAGTTCCTGTTGCCGATCTTGCTGCCAATGCCAGTGGGGGGACCCGATCTTGCTGTCGATGCTGGTGGGGGACCTGATCTTGCTGCCGATGCCGGTGGGGGACCCGATCTTGCTGTTTCTGCCAGGTGGACCCAATCTTGCTGAGTTTGTGGGACCAAGAAACGAATTAATCCAGTTTCTATTATTTTCTTCTTTTTTTTTCTTTTTTTTTTCCTGTTTTAAATTTTTTATTCATTTTCATATATCAACAAGTGTAACATAGAAATTTTAAAAGATCACATAAAACATACACTTGAATTCCTTTCATGTATCACTGTAAATACAATATATTATTCTGTATTTATAAACAATAAATAATACCTAAAATATCTGTATTGCCTAATATGTATAATAATTGTTGTTAAAATTTAAACCCTTCTTTTCCCTCCCCTCCCAATACACGTAACAATTATAATAAAAATAATGACAAATATTTTATGAGATAAATTAAATAAAATGAATCCCACCCCACTCCCTTCTTAATAAGATTTTTATTATGGGAAAATGATTTCATTCATTACAGAAATCTGCTAATGGTCCCCAGATCTTCTGAAACTTGCCAAAATAACCTCTCTGTGTTGCTAATGCACGCTCCATTTTATATATATGGCATACGGAATTCCACCAGAAGTTATAGTTTAACCTATCATAATTTTTCCAATTATATGTAATTTGTTGTACTGCTACCCCAATCAGTATAAATAAAAGTTTGTTATTGTTTGAAGAAATTTGACTCTTTGTTCTCATTGCTGTGCCGAATAAGATAGTATCATAAGTCAAGGCTACTGGGTTTTCCAACATCCTATTTATTTGAGGCCAAATTGAATTCCAGAATAATGATATGAATGGGCAATAGAATAATAAATGATCTAATGTCCCAGCCTCAAGATGACAGTGCCAACATCTATTAGACTTAGAGCTATCTAATTTTTGTAAGCGAACAGGGGTCCAAAAAGCTCTATGCAAAAGAAAAAACCATGTTTGTCTCATAGATGCTGACACTGTACATCTTAACCTCCAAGACCAAAGTCGTGGCCATTGAGATGCAGTAATCTGGTGCTTAATCTCAATGCTCCAAATATCCCTAAGACCATGTTTTGGTTTTTTATTTACAAATTCAGCTATTAATTTATACCACCTTGCGGGCTGGTGACCATAGAGTCCATGTGAAAACATATGAATTCTAGGCTATGATAATTAATAAGACTATTCCATTCAGGGAACCCTGCCTGAATGGCCTGCTTCAATTGCAACCATTTAAAATATTGTGATTTATTTAAAGCAAATTTATGTTGCAATTGTGAAAACTCAAGCAGTTTACCATTATTTATTACATCTTCTAAAATACATATTCCTGCCAACATCCAATGTTTCCAGATGATTTTAAAACCACCGACCTTGATCTTAGGGTTTAGCCAAATCATTTGAGTTGTTGATTTATTTATTGGAATAGGAGTTAGATTACTTATATACCTTAAAATTTTCCAGGTAACAACAAATATTTTGTGTTCCTTGTATAACCTTGGCATTTGGATACTAACAACATGACCAAGACGCAAAGGAAACATGAGTCTCCATTCTAGCCAGAACCAGTCTGGTATATTATCAGTGGGCTCTGGGAGGATCCAATACATACCTTGACGCAGAATATAGGCTTGATGATACCTATAAAAGTTTGGAAAATTTACCCCTCCCTCCACAATTGGTCTTTGCAAAGACAGTAAAGCAATTCTAGGAATTTTACCTAGCCAAATAAATTTTGTTAAAACCCTATTCAATTTTTTATAAAAAGACCCCTGAAAGAAAATTGGTATCATTCCCATTTGGTAACAAACTACAGGTAAAATCATCATTTTTACAGTTTGTACTCTCCCCCAGTTTCTATTGTTTTCAATGGAAAAAGTTGTCTTGGAACTCGAACGGGGTTCTGGAATGGATTAAGTTTGGATTCCAAGGTACCACTGTAATTGAAAAGGAGTAACTATACAGTTGTTTAGGTTGAAGGAGGTGAGATGATGGATGTGATGATCTATTGGTCCATCACAAAAATGAGGTGATGGGGACACTGACTTAGTAAGAGGGATGCGGGGGGGGAGGGGTTTCGGCCCGCCCTGGGCACAATATTTGTAAAGGGCGCAGGCATCTGTCCTCCACCCCCCTCCTTCACGACACCCTCTTCCACGCATGTGTGTTCCTTCCTTTGCCTTCCCCGTATCTCTTTCATTTTCCCTGCACCAGCAGCATTACGAACTTGCTGCCCGCGTCGGTGTCGTCTTTTTCTGATGTCACTTCCGGGCCCCACGCTTAGGAAGTGACGTCAGAGGGACAGCCGATACGACATGGGCAGCAAGTTCGTGCTATTGCTCTCACCTGGAAAATGAAAAAGGTGCAGGGGAAAGGAAGGGGGGTGCACATGGCGGGGGGGGGGAGAAGGGGTGGAGAAGGGGGTGGGGGAGGGGTGCCACCACCCCAGGCACCACTCACCCTCGCTACGCCACTGACTGGGGGTTAAGATATTGAACTTGGGTGTTCTACTAAAAGGATTTATGGGAAAGGTCAGTTTTTATTGCTCTCCCAAAGCTCAGAAGCCCTTTGAGGTATCTGATATGAGAAGACAGTTGATTCCAATAGCTTGGGAGTAAGTGGGAGTGGAAAAGTGGTTGATATGCAGCTGGGTGGCATATTGTGTATGCTAACTCCTTAAAAATACAATGTTTGGTAATGGGCAACCAGTGGGCTAGTAAATGTTCAACTCCTATGAAACAGTTATGTTAGATTGTACTACCATAGTGTCCTATAAACTTTGTTGAGCTGCGGCACACTAAACTTAATGGCCAAGGCACGAGGCATCTGGAAGTGTGCAGGTGTCAACGCGATGACATCATGAGCATGCGTGACATCATTATGCCCATACCCGTGCATTCGCCTAGGCCCTCCAAATGGGCCCTGAGCAACCAGTGGGAGGGGGGCGGGTGCCAGTAGGGAAGATGCATGGAGGGAAGGAGAGGTGCGTGGTCTTTGTAAAGGGTGCAGGCACCTGTCCACCTATCTACCCGATCCTTCCTGACCCTCCCTGCCACGCAAGTGCGCCCCTTCCCTTCCCTCGTACCTCTTTAATTTTTTCCGGCGCGAGCAGCATTATGAACTTGCTGCCCGGGTTGGCGTCACCTCTCTCTGACGTTACTTCCAGACCCCGCACCTAGGAAGTGAAGTCAGAGGGCTAGCTGATACACCGCCAGCAGCAAGTTCGTGCTGTTGCTCTCATCTGGAAAATTAAAAAGGTACAGGAGAAGGGAATGGAGGGGTGAGCACGGCAGGGGGTTTGGGAAGGAGTGGGGTGGAGAAGAAGGCGAGGGAAGGGTGCCACCGCCCTGGGTTCCACTTACCCTTGCATGAGGAGTAACCTCTTGAAGAATGGTTGAAAATTTGGCAACTAAGATGTAATGCTAAAATTTGCAGGATCATGCATTCAGGCTGCAAAAACCCGAGGGAACAGTACAGTATAGTGGGTGAACTAATGATAGGAAGTAGCTAAGGAAGAATGCAATAGGTCTTATTTAAAATTTAATGTAGCCATTTCACCTCAGGGAAAATGTATAGATCTGATAGAAAAAAAGATGATTACCGTTTTTCTAGCTACTGACTGAAGTATTTCTAAACATTTATTTTTGTTCATGCTGTTGCCTTAAATAAACAGAAAGATGATAAATGTAACATGTGGAAGCCGCAAGCACATTTTTACAGTTAGATGCTTGCACATGTTTGACAAGTGACATAAGTGTGTCTTTGCTGTAGCTTTAATTCGAAACCAATCTCCTTTCTTTCTCCCTGGATCTATTTAAAAATTTTGCATTTCAGATATTTGGGTATTCAATAACATGTCATATTATCTGGTTATATTGAAGTAATCATTTTAATTTCCTATGTCTGTAATGTAGATTTTAATAACCTTTGGATAGGCATTTTCAATATGACATCCAAATCCGAATTTGGCCGTTTTGCACAAAACATCCAAAAATTCAGGGCCAAACATGCTCAGTTTCAAACAAGAAAAAAAAAAAAATCTATCTTTTTGGTTCAAAAGTCACCCTATTGTAGATTGTTGTGTGCTCAGTGAGTCTTTCTTTAAGAGCCATTTTCCAAACAAAAAAAAAAATCAAAGTTATAAAAAAGCACAAAAGCAAGCCACTGGGATGTCTAGAGCAGTGGTTCCCAACCCTGTTCTGGAAGACCATCAGCCAATGAGGTTTTCAGGATAGCCCTAATGAATATGCACAAGAGAGATTTGCACATAATGGAGGTGACAGGTATGCAGATCTGCCCCATGCATATTCATTAGGGCTATCTTGAAAACCTGACTGACCTGAAAACGTGGTCCTCCAGGACAGGGTTGGGAACCATTGGTCTAGAGACCAGAGGTCTTGCTAAACTAGACACACAGACATTCCAGCAGAGCAGTGGGGGCAGTCTAGGGAACATTGCAGTGAACTTCACATAAAATATTCCAGGTAATGCATATGGGTTGCAAAAACCAGAGAGAACAGTACAGTTAAGAGGGTGAAGAACTTTTGTGCACAAAACAGGAGAGGGACTTGGATGTGATCTTTTTGTGATGATCTTAAGGTACCAAGCAGAGAGAAAAAGTAACAGTGAAAGACAGGATGCTTGGGTACATAGGGAGAGGAATGGCCAGTAGGGAAAAAGAGGTATTGATGCCCCTGTATAAGAATCTGGCGAGACCTCATTTAGAATGCTGTGCATGATTCTGGAGATTACACCTTCAAAAGATATAAACAATATGGAGTCGGTCCAGAAGAAGGCTACTAAATGGTTGGTGGGCTTTATCATAAAGTGAATGAGGACAGACGTACCGATCTCAATAAGTATATGTAGCCCTGGATGAATATTATGCACTAGAAGATAAGGAGTATTGCATATATTCCCCACTAGTCTTTAAGCCCGGTACATTAATGGGTGCTAGAATAGATGTATCTGTCTGTGTGTCTTTCTGTCTCTTTCTCTCTCTCGTTGGCCACTGTCTGTGTGTCTTTCTGTCTCTCTCTCTCATTGGCCACTGTCTGCCTGTCTTTCTGTCTCTCTCTCTCTCCTTGGCCGCTATCTGTGTATCTTTCTGTCTCTCTCTCTCTCTCCTTGGCCGCTGTCTGTCTTTTTGTCTCTTTTTTTTTTTCTCTCTCTCTCTCCTTGGCCGCTGTCTGTGTGTCTGTCTGTCTCTTTCCCATTGGTCTGACCCTGTAAGGCTGTTTTTATGTTCATATGATTACCATGCATCTGAACTATTAAATTAAGGGGACTTTGTATATAGGTTGGAGTTGTTGAAAGAAACTGTTACTGTTCAAAATTATTGCCTCTTCTGTGTTTCAAGAAGTAAAGGTTTGAGTTATTCAGTAACTTACATGTTTGGTCTAACATCATTGGATCATAATCCATTATGTCATAATCCAAGAAAAGAGATCAAGTATTAGAAGAGTTATTCAGCTGGCTAAGTAATCAAGAAGTTGCTGATTCAACTGCAACAAACCACATCTTTCTATCATTTCATTTGCCAGAGATACACCGTTTCAATTAGCAAATTGTTATATCTGATAAACAGAACCCAAATGACATTGTTGTCTCGTTTCTCAAGTAAGCATGCACTAAGGCTTGGTACCGTGTCTTAGATTGAGACACAAATAACTATATGTGCTCTCTGCCAGCATCCGGGCAGAAAAAGGGAGTTACTTATACTTTGGAGGAAATGTGGAAAGGGGCAATATGACAGCGACATTTAAATACCTATGTGACATAAATGCTCACGAGGCAAATCTTTTTCAATTGAAAGGAAGCTCTAGAATGAGGGGGCAAAGGATGAAGGTGAAAGAGAATAGTCTTAGCAGTAACCTCAGAAAATACTTTTTCACAGAAAGGCTAGTGAATGTGTGGAATGGCCTCCTGGTGAAGGTGGTGGAGATGAAAATTGTATCTGAATTAAGAAATCTTGGGATAAGTACATTGGATCTCTAAGGGAGAGAAAGTGATAGTAGATAGCCTGGATAGGCAGACCAGATAGGCCAGGGATCTCAAAGTCCCTCCTTGAGGGCCGCAATCCAGTCGGGTTTTCAGGATTTCCCCAATGAATATGCATTGAAAGCAGTGCATGCACATAGATCTCATGCATATTCATTGGGGAAATCCTGAAAACCCGACTGGATAGCGGCCCTCGAGGAGAGATTTTGAGATCCTTGCCCTAAAACTACTGGAATACTAGCTTGGGATCTTTTTTTCCCCCATTATGAATGAGCATGGCATTATTGCTTAAACGGGAGACAGTGAGCAAAATTCACCTCTGAATGATAGCAGTCCCCATTAGACAATCCAGTCCTGTTTTCAAGATTTCCCCAATGAATATGCATTGAAAGCAGTGCATGCACATAGATCTCATGCATATTCATTGGGAAAATCCTGAAAACCCGACTGGATTGCGGCCCTCAAAGAGGGACTTTGAGATCCCTGAGATAGGCCAAATGGTCTTTATCTGCCTTCATTTTTCTCTGTTTCTATGTAGAATTCTGTTTCAAATAGAGAGCGTAAGGTACCTCTGACTAGTGAAAGGAAAATCACCTTAAGCTTTCTTTTAAGCAGTGGCATAGAAAAGGGAGGATTTTTTTGGGGGGGGTTGACTGCGCCTCTCCTCCTCTCCACCCCTCCCCATGCGTACTTCTTTAAATATTCACCAGCACGAGCAGCATCTTCCACATGCTACTCGTGCCGGCCTCGGCTGCCGTCTGATGTCACTCCCTGGTTACAGGTCCAGGACGTGACATCGGAAGGGAGCCGAGGCTAACGCAAGCAGTGGGTGGAAGACGCTGCTTGCGCCAGCGAATATTTTACAAGGTACATAGGGGGTGAGGGGCGCCCAAGAGGTAGGGAAAGGGGGGGGGGGAGCACACAGTGCAGTGATGCCAGGTGCCACTGCCCCGGAGACACCAACCTCCCTCGCTTCGCCACTGCTTCTAAGAACATCACCAACAAATAGTTGCAAAAATGTTTATATAACAGATTTGTAGAGTCAATCAGGTATAATTCAAAGTGCATAATAAATGTCATAATAATATTTCAGCATTTTATTTTCTGTACTGATTCCTGAGACTGCCTCTGGGATAGTTTTAACAACACAAGGGCAAGTTTCAAAGCCATTCCCATGGGCAAAGTAATTTTTTACCTGTTGAAACAGTCTCTTTGCTAAAATTTACACCTTATATTTGAGAAGCACAGACATCAGAGGGCACAGGTTTTGATCTTCTCTAGAATGCATGTTTAACTTCTGGTGACTTTCAGTTTCTACCATGACCTCTGGTGATCACCAAGAGAATAGCACCTTTAATTTATTATTTCACTATTTTTTAAATTTATTATTCACTGAATTCTAAATCACATTATTAAATTTTGTTTATTACTGCCCATATTTTTATATTTAGTACATAAATATGCTAGTTTATTTTTATATTGTGCAATATCATATATACAATTTGTTGGTCTCTAGGAGCCATAAAATTTACAAATTGTTTAAGGTATAGGCATCAGAATGGGGGAGACCACAGGGGCCAAGGCCTGCCCAAAAACTGGCAGTCAGATGAGTCAGTTATGGCTCTACTCCCCCACCTAACTCTTCCTGGCCGCTGTAATTTTAAATCTTTGGGCAGCCGCTACACAGAGTCAACAAGCAGGACTGCCCCAGAACCCTTCGTTCTGTAGCATCCTACCCATGCGGAAACAGGAAGTCACTGTGGAATGAAGACTTTCGGGGTAAGCCTGCTCATTGATGCTGCACAGTGGCTGCCCGAAGATTTAAAATTACAGCGACTGGGGAAGATAGGTGGGGGGTCAGGAGCTGAAGAGAGAGGTCATGCCACGGGACCCTGCTAGGTCTAGGGCAGAGCTTATGAGCCCCCCCCCCCCACCCCCCAGCAAAAAAGCATTCTGCTGCCTATGGTTTAGGGTAAATTGTACTGTATTTCCTAGATTCTGTTTTCCTCTTGCAGCCCCATAATATTCTTTGGTGCTGTGAAATATAATAATGAGGCAAAATTCATTATCCTTTAAGATACAGAAGCCAAGACCTGTGGTACTGCTGTGAGAACTGGCTACAGGGTGTTATAACATAAAGGATATAAAAAAGAGATTTCCCCTGTATTCTGGAATTATTGTAGAATAACCCCTGCACTACTTCTAATTTGAGTGCCAGTTATACGATATTTCTTTGGGGCAGTATGCACATGGTTATTCCTGACTTTACCGGTTCCACCATAAAAATAGCTGCTGAGGGATTCCGTAGCAGCCTCGCAAGATCCAACCTCTGTGGGGAGTGGGGTGTGGGGTAGTGCCAGTGGCCCAGGAGATCCTGGGGGGGGAGGGGGAAGAGGTACCATTTTCATTTTCAGCTGATACCAATCAACAAATTTCTGCTGCTGATTCAGTTTTGGTCGGCTTCTAACTGGAACAAGTAGATTCTAATCATGCGCAGGAGATTGACAGAATATGTAGTCAGTGGTGAATGAGGGACATAAGAGATAATTAAAGAAGATAAATATGAAGGAATGTTGATACATAATGCTTTATGAGTTAATGTGAGAAGTTTAAACTGAACCCAATAGGAAATGGGGAGCCATTGATTGCCACAGAGACGCAGAGTAACATTGTAATATTTCCTGGCAGAGCATAGTACTCTAATAGCTGTCTTTTGTACTGATTGAAGATGAGGAATAAGAGATGAATTAATTCCTAGATTTGCATATAAGAATATGTTCATGTTTTCTATGCACATGCATTTCTCAGTATGCACATACTTCAGGAGGCCGGGATAAGTGTATTCCATAAAAGTTGTGACTATCATTGCTTTGTTTATAAAATGCAAGCACGGTGCTGCCCAGCTCACTTTTTGTGTGTCCAGCTTGAGTTACCCAACCTTTATTAAATGGCCCTCCTTGTGACCTATAGTGAACACAATAAAGCTATAAGCATCTCTGAACTAATGCTGCCTGATTCAGGAAAAAAAAAAATTGATTCAATTCAGCCTATTGAATCGATTTTTCAATTTGATTCAATTTTCCT
Source organism: Geotrypetes seraphini (assembly GCF_902459505.1). Classification (NCBI taxonomy): domain Eukaryota; kingdom Metazoa; phylum Chordata; class Amphibia; order Gymnophiona; family Dermophiidae; genus Geotrypetes; species Geotrypetes seraphini. The sequence continues at coordinate 476,986,300 of NC_047084.1, forward strand.
GCCCAATTGGGTGTTTTTTTCAAACATCCTGGTGGGTTTATTTTATAGCCTCTAAAATATTTTTAAAGCCTCTTCACCCCCTTTGCCATCTCCTACCCACACTGGTGCTGTGGTATAAACAAACAAAAAAGACTTTTCCTCTCTCTCTTAAATCCTAGCTCACGTTTGAGGTCTAACACCAGCTCTGGCAGGATAAACATTTCAAATCTGACATATTGTAATCACAAAATAGAAAATAAAATTATTTTTTCTACCTTTTGTTGTCTGGTCATTATTCAGATCTTGTTGGTCCCAGGCTCTGGTTGGCTTCTGATAACTTGCTTGCCAGGGTCTCCTTCTTTCTTCATGCTAACCATCCATCTTCTATCTCTGTCCTCCCCTTCTGTTTCCCTTCCCTCCCCCAGAGGTCTGGTATCTTTCCTTTTTTTGTCTCCATCCCCAGATCCACCTTTTCTCAACTACCCTTTCATCCAGCATCTCTCCCTCCTTCACCACCACCCCACCTCCTTCACCATCTCTCCCTTTCTCTTCCCAACTACCCTCCTATCCAGTATATCTATCCCCCCTCCACACCATCCTTTGTGTCCAACTTCTCTCCCTTTCTGTTCCTTCTCTCTCTAAATCTCATTGTCCACTAGCTCTCTCCCTCTCATGTGTTTTTAGACCCATTATTTCTTCCCCCCTCCCAAAATCCGGCATATGCACGTCTCTTTGAACCCCCTCTTCCCTCCCTCCCTCTCCCTTTCCATGTACTTCTACACCAGGGCCCCCTCCCTTGAAGGCCTGTTTCCCTCAAAGGCCTGTGCCCCCTTGAAGGCCTGTCCCCCTCCAAAGGCCTTCACCCCCCCCTGAAGGCCTGCACTCCACCCCTGAAGGCCTGTCTGTCCCCTCTGAGGGCCTGTACCACCACCCCTGAAGGCCTGTCCCCCCTGAAGGCCTGTACCCCACCACCCACCACCCGGAAGGCCTGCATGCTCCCCCCCCCCCCATCCATTTACCTAATTCCAGCAGCGGAGTAGCCTGCAGAGAGGATCACCGGTACTTTAACGTTTCTTGCAAGTTGCCATAGGCCTTCAGAGCTGTCTTCACTCTGCCATGGTCCCGCTCCTCCTCTGATGTCAGTGGAAGGATCGTGGCAGAGGAAACGGCTCCGGAGGTTGATGGCAACCTGCAAGGATCGCTAAAGTACCGGCGATCCTCTCTGTAGGCAGCTTCGTTGCTAGAATTAGGTAAATGGACACCAGCGGGAGGCTGGGGGCGGGGGGAAAGCCAGACACCAGCGGAAGGCCAGGGGGGAAGCCGGATACCAGCACTTCCCGACTGACCCTCACCCCTCTCCCTCTAAAGCAGGAGTAGCAGCATCCGGCCAGCAAGAGGCAGCGCTGCCGTTCCTGCTTTAGGGGGCAAGGGGAGAGGGTTAGTCACTAGAGAATGATATGGTGGAAGTTACCCGTGGCTAGCTACGGGTAACCATGGGTAACTTGCCAAAACAATGAGGGGGAAAAATGCTCACTGTGGGCACGGGGACAAGATCATCCTCCACCCCGTGGAGCGGTGAATGGCCTTGTCCCCGCAGTTAAGGGAGGGAAGGCACGCAGTCACCTATTGTGCATGTTCCCTTCCCTCCCTCTCTACCTATGGCCAAATCTATCTCCCTCCCTCCTTCCCCCTTACCTTCACGGCACTTTTGTAAAAAACTTACTGAGTCAAGTGTGTGTGGGCGGAAGCTTCTCCTCTGACGCAACTTCCTCAGAGATGGACGTGTGATCTGTAAAATGTATGAAAAAATATATAAAGATGTATATAAAATAACATAGATATACTGTATATATATATATACAAGTACATTAAAAAAAAATCAAATGAACCAATGATCATGAATAAAATATACCTAATCTAATGAACAGAACTCAATTGACATGAGCATTGCTTTTGATTCAAACATCCATTATTTTAATATGTATGATAGAGTTTATATGTACATCTTTATATATTTTTTCATATGCTTTCACAGATCGCACATCCACCCCTGAGGAAGGCTTTCTATTGGAAACCGAAACACGGACCAAGTTGGGTCCAAAGACACAAGTAAAAGGACTATATATTAGGCTTGTACCCCCTCCTTTACTAACACGTAGCGCGGGTTTTAGCGCCGCCAGTGACAGTAACTGCTCCGACGCTCATAGGAATTCTATGAGTGTCGGAGTAGTTACCGTCATTGCCGGCACTAAAATCCACATTACGCATTAGTAAAGGAGGGGGATATTCTTCATGTGTTATATTTTTTAATGATATGTTTAAATAAATAGCCATTGTTTTAGAGACTGATGTGTACAGTCCCATCCCCACTTGTTTTTTGTTCTAAATGGAAATTAAGATCATCCATAATAACATAATAATAACAGACCATAATAACGAATTGAATAACACAACGCCCAGTTCATATGTATGCAGAAAATGTTTAATGGATTCTTTCAGTTACCTCCTTCCCTGAGTGTAATTGGCTGACTTCTGCATCTCAGTTGTAAAATTCTACCCACTGCACCCTTGTAGCCAAAAGTAAAAGGAGGCAGAGCAAAGCTGAATCAATGTCACATGATTTGTAGCGCTGGAGCACTACGAGTAGTGCTGTTATTCCTTTACAAAGTAGAGGGGTTTATCATCAGGGATAATGCTTCACTTTCTGAAAGACTTTTATGATCCAGCCACTGAAAACAATACTTATTCTCAAGCTTTTTACATTTAGCATCCTTTTAAATGACCCTCAGCCTGTAACTATTGTAGATTTGTCATTATTGTTATTGCAAACTGTAGGGGTAGGAAGAAGAGATCACGGTTGAAATCCCCTAAGTCTGCCCTCATCCACTCTTAACAAGCTTCAGGTCAGTTTGCCGATTATCATCCTGAAAGATCACCAAGTTTATAACCTTGAAGGAGAAAGCGCACAGCTAAGACAGCCATTAAAGACTAATTGATGCACTTATGTCACTGACATTATCATTCTCTGCATCTTCCAGACTGGTTTTCTGTATAATGTTTAGGAAGAAGTTAAAAGAGACAACTGAGGTCATAAATGGAAAGCACAGTAGAAGCGTAGTAAATATTTACAGTGGTAGATAACTGGAGGGACTGCGAGCAGGAAATAAGCAAGAAAACCAGTTGGCCATGCATCCCTAGTAGTTCTGACCAGCTACAGCACAGCTATAATGGTGTTTAGTAAACAGAGATAATATCTTTACAATGTGACTAATGCCTGCATGAAGTGCTAGGAACTGGGAGACGTTTTCATCACTCACTATATAGTATCGGCAAAAGATTCTGTTGACATTGAGTGTCACAAAATGTTCACTCTGGCTAATGTTTAGTGTATCTACTAAGTCACAGATAAATATAATGTCACTCAGTGACTCACCCCAAGAACTTAACTTTAAGTCTTGAAAGCATAAGTAGAATGACAGTTTCATGCTTGCATTATTTTTGCAACATACAAATAAAAGGAAAATACAAACTGTGATGATGACTTTAAGACAGATCTGTATTATTTTCTCATCGTAGAGTACCTCTTTTCTCAATGGAAATGGGGAAGAAGGGGGAACAAATCAATCTATATCAAATGTAGCTGTAATTTGAGTACATAAGTATACAAGTACATAAGCATTGCAATACTGGGACAGACTGAAGGTCCATTAAGCCCAGTACCTATTTTCAAAAGTAGCCAATCCAGATCAGAAATGCACGACAAGATCCCAAAAGAGTAAAACAGATTTTATGTTGCTTACCCCTGGAATAAGCAGTGGATTTTGCCAAGTCCATCTTAATAATGGACTTTTCTTTTAGGTTGAGTGAAGAAATATTTTCTCCAATTTGTTTTAAATTTACTACTTAGCTTCATTGTATGCCATCTAGTCCTTGCACTCTAAATTACCTGAATACTATCGACAACTTAAGTACATGGACGATGAGTAACTTCCTCAAAGTAAACAGATATAAAACAAAAATATTATGGTTCTGAGATTATAATTCACTACCGAGTTCAGAACTAGAACTATCCACAGGTTAGAGTCTAAAGATAGAAAATTCCCCCAAAGTACTGGGAGTTACATTAGACTTAAACATAACCTGCAATGCACATATCACATCTTAGTGGAAAAAAATCTTTAAGACGAGACAACTGAGGGCAATTAGACCAGTCCTAACAGAGACCAGTTTCAGGACAGTAGCACAATCTATCCTAATACCCCACCTGGACTACTGCAACTCACTATATAGAGGCATTACAGAAAAAGAACGCAAAGGCCTTCAACTTCTACAAAATTTGGCCACAAGACTAATTCTCCCCCCATAGAAATCTATACCAGAGGGCAAGTCCACTATTAGAACAACTGCATTGGCTACCGATGAATGAGAGAATCCATTTCAAGATAGCCTGCATGGTTATCAACGCGATCTATGGAGAAAACTCAGAGGGACTAACATCTGATATCAAAGTCCCACACTCCTTCAATTCACATGTATCACAACACTTCAAACTACCCTTCCCATCACCTCGACAAGTACGGCGGAAGAAGATGTTTGAGGCTAGCTTTGAATACCAAGGTCCCCACATTTGGAACAACTGCCAATACAACTAAGACAGCTCAGGAAGAAGCTAAAGACATACCTCTTCTCCCTGCAACCACTCTCTTATCTTTTACCATCCCCCCAACAACCACCTCTCACTCTAAAAATGTAGCTTCCAAAATGTGATCTAATTCTTATTGTAAAGCACATAGATTGCTTGTAGAGAATTGTGGTATATAAGACGCTTTATTATATTGTATTTTTTTTCTTTTACAAAGAATAAACAAGCGATTCATTTCTACCTATTCCACTCCACTCAGTATTTTATACACCTCTGTCATATCTCCCCTCAGCTGTCTGTTCTCCAAGCTAAAGATCCATACTCTCTTTAGCTTATCCTCATAGGGAATTCATCCCACCCCCTTTTATAATTTGTCACCCTTCTCTATACCTCACCTTTTTTGAGATGCAGTAATTAAAAATGCACACAATATTCTAGGTGCAGTCGCACCAAGGAGCAATATGAAGTTGGTTTGAAAAGTCTAGTAAAAAAAAAAAAAATCAAGTTAAACAAATATTTTTAAAAATTTGTCAAAACCATATTATTCTGATGGGATGGAAAAATTGTAAACTCAATAGACTAATGTGTATAACCCTTGATGGAAACTATGTTGTGAAATATAACTGGGTTTAAAAAAAAAAAATTGTTTAACTTGATTTTTTACCAGTCTTTTTAAACTACGCTCATATAAAGCCAATATAATAATATCAGTTTTGTTCTCCATTCGTGCACACTGGTCAGAGATATGATTTCCAAGTAACTGGGTGAAATTTCTGAAAACTAACCGGTCAATATTCAGCTGACAGAAATCTGTAGTTTTTTTAAGCACTAATTGCCACTGGCTACATTAGATCCTGATATTCAATACAAGGTCTATCTAGGCATGGGCACCTATTGGATGCTGAATGATACTCAGTGCTGGCACCCACAGATCTAATTGGACAAAGATAAGAATGCATTATATATGGTTCTATCTACTCACTTTAGATATACAGCAACCCCAGATAAGAGTATATAGCAGAACAGCATTTGAAGTACTCAAGAAGGTACTTATGAAATTGTTCCACTACTATACATGCATAAATATAAGAACACTGAGGACAGATAGAGGGCTATTTTCGAAAAGAACATCTAAGTCTGACTTGGACGTTTCCTGCTAAATGTCAGAAGCACAGAAACATCCATTTTTGAAAGCCAAACCACAAGATTTTCCCCCCAAAAAAATATTTTTTTAAGGAAAATCATCGACTTGGACGTCTAGGCCGACAGGATGTCCAACCCATAGGACACCTAACTTTATGCCCCATTTTCAACTAAAGAAACTTCTAAATTAAAAAGTCCAAATCCAGACCCTTGGACATGGGAGTGATCATCATTGTAACGGACTGACCACACAGACATGCCAACAGAGCAGTGGGACACCAGCTGTGAACTTCACATAAAAGGTGCCAGAAGTACATCTCACCATAACCTCTTTCTAATTTATGGTGAGCCATCCAAAACTCCCCCAAAACCTACTATACCTGTCTACCACCTCAATAGTCCTTATGACTACAGGTGGTACCTATATGGCAGTAGAATAGGATTTTGGTGGGCTCACTCTTTCCAGCATAAATATAATGGTTAGAGTAGATTATGGGCCTGGGTCCTCCTCTCATTGGTTCACTTGCCCTTCCATCAGGTTATTTAAGACACCTGTATGATGCTCTATTAGGCTTTCTCATATCAAGTGCTGTTGTTCTAGGTATGTACTCTTTCATCTAGGTTTTTGGGGGCTGAGAGAGGGTCAGTGGGCAAATGTGGAGGGGGTCATACTTTAATGTATCCAGTGGTTATCTGGTCAGTTTGGATATCTTTGTGGCACTTAGATGCTTCTAAAACAGGTCTAGCTCCAAATGTCTAAGTTCCGTCTAAGACGTCTTGGGAAAGGTTCGATTATTGCCGCAAGACATTCAAGTTAAGCATGCTCAAAGCCCACCCAAAACACGCTCAAAACACAATCCCAACATACCCCCTTGAACTCTGGATGCACAGCAGATGAAACGTATCGCTAGATCTCCAGGAAAACAATATCAATTCAGCACTTGGACATCACAGCGATTAAAATGTCCAAGTGCCAACTTAGGCGTATTTTGGACATTTTAGTTCTTTAATTATGAGCCCCATAACTCTTACCTTTGATATATAGTGTAGACATTAATGAAGATGGAGAATAAGTAAAGTGGGGATAGGATCAGCACAATGCGTATATTTTATAAAATATGCACATATGCATTGATTTCTACCAGCACATACACCCACAACATTATTCCTGCTCTAAGCAAGAGTAATATGTGGCAGCTTTTAGGAAGACAGTTTCATAGGCACATAGGTATTAAGGAATCCTACACTGGTGGAGGAGGGAGGGAGGGCTGTGGAGAAAAAATAAGGGAAAGAGCATTAGGAGGTGGCTTGAGTATGCAACAGACAGTAGTGTGGTGAGGTGGGCCGAGGGGGAGAATAACTGAAAGGGAAATGAGCTTCAAGACTTACTAGGAAAAAGAAGAGGACTTGGGGGGGGACTGACAGAGTCAGAAAATAACAAGAAGATCCCCTACTGTGTAGTGTACCTAAGAGGAAAGGCAAAAGAAAACTATAATGGCTGGCATGAATAATAAACCATAGTAAATGGACTGAAAAGGTAAAGAGACCCACAGCTTACCAGGTACAAGTGATTCACAAGTGTTGGCATGGTAAAGGGATGGGCAGAAGCAATATGATGATGGCTTGTGGAGGCAAAAATAAACCTCAAACCATCAGACATCATCAAAAAATGTGAGGCGGTAAGAAAACTGTAAGAGGAAGGAATGTATAGAAAGAAAATCATCAACATATCATGCAGCACATCAAAGAACCTCTCATCTCTGCGAGGGTAAACTGGACATCACTGAAGATTTATGGGATAAGTGCAATTGAAGCAAATGATGAGTATTTATGAGAGAGAACTTTTGAATCCAAGCATTTGTATGCTGATGTTGGACATTGGTGCTAGTTGATTGCTGCTACACCCAAATGATGAGTGAACATTTCATGAAATCTTTTATTGGGATTTTATAATTAATGTATGAACTGGGTGGGCTCTATATGTATGGTGATGTTGTATGAGGTATGATGATAATTATTTAAGGAAATTAATACAAGTATTATGTATTTATATTAATGGTTAATGATGAATGCTTTGAATAGAGATTTAAATAGATTTTTTTTTTTTAATTTAGGGTTTATATAACTATGATTGAAGCTATTGTAAGTCTAGTAATAAGCCCAGGCATGATTTTTTTATTGATCTCTGCAAGAGAGAGGCACTCCTCTGAGTGAGAAAATGTGAACGTGAAAAGCGCTTCTAAAACAAGCACCACAGGCGCTTCATATTCAGTGGTGTAGTAAGAAGGGTGGGGGGGGCAGTCCGCCCTGGGCGCAGTCTTCCTAAGGGCACGGCACCCCTCTTCATCTCTGCCCCTCCCCCCCCGCTCCTCTCCTTGCTAGGTGCACGCCCCTTGCCTCCCCCTTCTCCCGTACCTTTTTTACTTCCCCGGCGCGAGGTTGCTGCCTGCGTCGGAATCGGTGCTCTCTCGGAAGTCACTTCCAGGACCTGCGCCTAGAAAGTGAGGTCAAAGGGCGAGCCTACACCGACGTGGGCATGCTGCTGACGCCAGATAAGTCAAAAGGAGTAGGGGGAAAGGGAAGGGGGCTGCACGCGCAGTGGGGGGGGGAGGAAGTGAGCGAGGGAGGGGCACCATCGCCCAGGGCGCCGCTCACCCTTACAATGCCACTGTTCATATTGGAGTCACAGTTAAAGCACACCCACCTACATTTCCTACTGCTTTTCTCCATAGGTGTAAATGGATGTAGGTGAAGAAGGCACATAGGTATATCATTTATCAATTACGTGCATGTTTTGCAACTCTGCTGGAGTTATGCCCTGAATATGGCCTTGTGAGTCAAGTAAAAATGTGTGCCTTTGTGTACAAATGCTCAGTTTTATTTATGAAACTCACGGGGTAAATTGTTTTAGGCCTTGTTATGCTTCTAAAGCAGGGTTTACAGTATGTGTGAAAACTCCTTTATAAAAGTACCCCCTCAGAGGGCAATTCTATAAGAAGATGGCAAGGACACTGTTCTTCTGTGCCTATGAGCCTCTCAAAAATTTTATGTGCAATAACCAGGCTCATATTTAGGCACAGAAGAACAGGCACTGATATGTGCTGGCATTTCTAGTTTCCTTTGGACATGCCCACAAAGAAGCTGCGTTTACAGGCACACGCCACCTTCCTCCCTCCCCACCCCCACCCCTGTGTGCCACACGTTTTCTCCGCATATAATTTGAATGCATTTAGCTTGAATTAGGCCTGCCCAGTTCAACCCAGCCAAGCTCTGTCTCACCCAAATCCTGCCCCGTTTTGCCCCAGCCTCGCTCCCTCACCCCTGCCCCCCTTAACCTGTTCTCATGCTCAGAGCCACATCGGGAGGGCATCTTAACATGTGCAGGTGTGACGCAATGACATTCCATGCATGCGCGCATGTGCGTGACATCACCGCGTTGCATCCACGCATGCACAGATGCCCTCCCGACCCAGTCCCAAGCTGGGTCAAAGCTGGACAAAGTGCCAGGTTTTGAAAAGTCGTCCAGACGCCCGGACATATCCTCTAAAAAGAGGACATGTCCAGATAAATCCAGATGTCCGGTAACCCTAGCTTGAATATTTGATGAACTGTCACACGATGACTGGATATATGGTGTTTTCTGGCTCTGTGATGAAGTGACGCAGTGATGAACTGTTGCAGGATGAAGTGAAGATTAAGGTGACAGGAACAAGGTGGCTAGATATGCGCCTCTTGAAATTTTGGGAGGTGCCTATTTAGGCGCAAAAGAAAAGATGTTAATTTGTATTAGCATCCCCCTCCCCCACCACCACCATTTGTTGCAAGTTTTCGACCCATGTTATTTGAATACCTTTAGCTTGAATACATAGTGAAGTATCTTGTGATGAAGTGTCACTTGATGAACTGTCTGTACACTGTCAGCCACAAGCGACTACTTGGTGAATCGTGTAGAGAGAAAAGTATCAAGAAATGCAGTCTGAGACCAAGAAAATGTGGCAGAGCGATTCAGAAATATTTCCCTTTTATGGGGTGCCACAGGCCTGATTAAAATGAATTTCCAAGTACACCTGGATAAATTGCCTTTACGTGTTATATGCTATGAAGCACAGAGGGAAGCTCTCATTGGCATGAAGTAAATACTACAGCAAACATTAGCAGTAAATTTGATAGACTGAGATCATACTCTACATACCCTGACTTGGTCATAGTATATGCAAAACAATCCCATTTAGAGATATTGCCCCTGGAAAAATAGGCGTGCTCCCTTTACAGCCCCATTCAAGGCACTGACTGCTGTGCCCAGCAGGTGCACTTCTGCTCAAGGAGTCTAGATTAGACTTCCTCTCTGCCTGCAAGGATTTTCAATACCATATGATGCTCTGCCTCTCAAAGGCAAGCTTTTACCCCACCTTCTACCCCCACCCTCCACCACTATCACCACCTGCGCAGATATAACTGCACTCCATGAATCAGATGGCTCAGCTTGAGATCATAATGCCATTACAGTGGTGATCTAAAGAGTCATACATACCCAAGGAGGACCTGGCACAGTGGTGAAATGCCCAGCTACCAGCTGTGGGCACACACCATGCTGAGTACTAACATAAGCATCTTTCTCTGACAACCACCTCTTGCTACAGAAAGAGGTACCAAGAAGAACCACACAGATAGCACCGACAGCTTCTGCCATGCTAATCTTTCATAACAACATAAGAGTTGCCATACTGGAACAGACCAAAGGTCCATCAAGCTCACTATCCTGTTTCCAACAGTGGTTAACCCAGGTCACAAGTACCTAGTAAGATCCCAAGAAGAAAAACAGATTTTATATTGTTTATCCTAGGAATAAGCAGTGGATTTCCCCAAGCCAACTCAATAATGTCTTATGGACTTTTACATAAGAATATAACAATAGCCTTACTTGGTCAGATAAATGGTCAATCTGAGCCCAGTAGCCTGTTTTGATGGTGGCCAATCCAGGCCACTAATACCTGTCAAAAACCCAAATAGTAGCAACGTTGCATGGTACCAATCTAGGGCAAGCAGTGGCTTCCCCATGTAGTAGATTGGTGAGACAAGATTTCCCTTTACTAAATCCATGTTGGCTTTGTCTCATTAATCCATGCTTTTGTGCATGCTCTGCCATTTTGTCTTTTATTATAGTCTTTACCATTTTGCCCGGTACCAATGTCAGACTCACCAGTCTATAATTTCCCAGTTTACTTTTGAGACTCTTTTTAAAACTCTATGGGCCCCGCTTATCAAACCGCAGTAGAGGTTTTTTAACATGGGCTGGCGAGGTAAATGCCCCAATGCTCATTCAATTCCTATGAGCATTAGAGCATTTACCTCACCGGCCTGCGGTAAAAGCCCTACCATGGTTTAATAAAAGGAGCCCTATGAAATATATCTATTTTTTTGTTCCTGGGTAATAAGTGTTCTCTCTTACTTGCCTAAGCCACAAAAGTTTAGAAAGTGGCTATCATTCCCTTCAAACATTGTTTCTGTGACCGGGACATTGATATTTTGAAATTTACCTTTTTTTGCAGAACATTCCAGATTGATTCCAAGCTGAGTAATGTAAAGGGGTGATAAAATTATTCTGTGCAGCCATACACTTGCATTGTACTTGCTGGTCGCCCTGGTAACCAGGGTATAAACATTCCAGATGCTGCAGTTGCTGGTGAGAGTCAGTTGGGAGGGAGCTATGATAGTGAGTGAAATCTGTGTTGTTGTCCTGCCCCCAAGGCTGAAATTTGGTTGATTCCTTGAATGTTCATCTTGAAACCTTTTCCCTAAGAAGTTTAAGGGAGGCTGTGTGAGTATGTGTGAGGTTTAAAGGAAAGGAATCAACCTGGTAAGAAAACGGAATGGTAAAAGACAGAGAGGAGTGGCATTGTACTTGCTGGTCGCCCTAGTAACCAGATGCTGCAGTTGCTGGTGAGAGTCAGTTGGGAGGGAGCTATGATAGTGAGTGAAATCTGTGTTAAGTTGTCCTGCTCGCAAAGCTGAAATTTGGTTGATTCCTTGAGTGTTCATCTTGAAACCTTTTCCCTAAGAAGTTTAAGGGAGACTGTGTGAGTATGTGTGAGGTTTAAAGGAAAGAATCAACCTGGTAAGAAAACTGAATGGTAAAAGATAGAGAGGAGTGGCTGAAAGAGCAAGCGTGAGATGTTAGGCCTGCTCTTGGATGACTGTTTATAGAGGAAATAGGGATTTCTAAAATAGAATAAAATTCCAGAGGTGTATATTTGTGCAAAGAAGCTTTGATGGCTTGCAGCCTAGTAAAGCTGTTTAAGCAATGTAAAACTGTGAGAAAAGGCACTGCCCACAAGATGAGTAAGACTCAGAGAGACTTTGAGCAAAGTAAGCAATATAATTTATTTACATTTTGGGCCCAAAATGAGTGCCCTCTTTGCACAGAAATTGGCAAGATGGACACATCTGGTAAAGTACATTCATTGAATATATAGTCTGTACAATCTTTAGTTAGCCCCTCCTGCCTGTCTGCTCATTGGGTAGAGCAGTACAGTTCACAAACTCTCAAATCCTTCCCACCTACTTCCTATCTCTCCACCCCTTATTCTTCAGATCCTGCCCATATTTGCAGCTGCCTATATTTGGGCACTGTTTTTTCTTCTTTCACATGCTCGACCCTCACGTGACATGCTTAGACCATCTTTTTAAACACTAGTCCTTATGGTAAATTGTGCTGATACCTTGATACAATGTTTATTTGACTGTAGGCATTGTATTCAATGTCTTAGGAATGCCCTCCTCCCATCCTTTGAATCAACAATACTTATTACTTTTATGTGCACACAGTGTTTGATAAACTCCTTCTGGAATTTTATCAGTATTTCATTTAGTTTTCCATTATTAATATATTCTTTATAATATTACATCTTTAGTGACCCCCTTCCTTATTAGAATTATATGTATAAGTACTATCTTTATAGTTTCTCCAGAAGCTATCTAACCATACCTGATTAAATGTATTACGGTATAGCCTATGCAAGTGTTATGCTATTTAAGTGTTCACTTCCTCTGTGTTATTCTGCAATAATTAACACCATTAGAAAATATTAGTATTTTCATTTCTTACAAAATTGCTAGATAAGGCTTACCAGGAAAGGGTGCAAGAATCACCAGCTCTCAGGTCTCATAGGCAACTCTATAGAGTTGGTTCAGTTTCTGATGCACAGAGTGGGGCATTCAGTGCCTGTGAATTGTTTTGGGCTCACTGCAAAATATTGATGTTTATATTCCCTGATTGTATGAGAGTGATTGGGGGGGGGTGGTTCTGGGAGGGGAAATCAGGGAATGTTTTTGTTAAATTTTATTTCTTGGGGCTAGCTAGTTCTGCAGTTATGTTGAGGCAACACTGACATAGACATTCTAAAAAACAACAGGATACTCCAAATTACATATTGTTAGGGATGTAGATTTTTTAAAATTAATTTGATATAGATAGGCTAGTAGGTGTGCTACTGAGATCAATGCTGGAGGTTCCTGACCGTAGTGACCAGAAAGGAAAGACAAAGGCGCCAAACTTTCAAGAAAGCTCTGGGAAGAGGAGAAAACTCACGTGACTGAGATCAATATTTTTTTTTTAAGTGTGCACACTGACCCAGATCATAGATTTTTTTTTTTTTTAAACATAATCTGGGTTTGAAGGAACTTAAAGAGAGGATAATTTCTGGCTTGCTTCTTTGAAATCTGTTAGTATTCTCAGTTAATATGTAAAATGAGTTTCTTGGACTCCCTAATCAAAAAGAGTTTTTTCACCCTCTGGAAACTAAAATCCATTAAAGCATACTTTGTTAACTCTGCCTTCAGAATCTTGGTACAATCCCTCGTATTAAGTCAACTCGACTACTGTAACGTCGCCTACTTAGCAATCCCCCAAAAGAATATGCGACGATTACAACTAATGCAAAACACTGCGGTCAGACTAATCTTCGGTCTAAAGAAGTTCGATCACGTGACGCCATACTTCAAACAGCTACACTGGCTGCCGATGGAAGCTCGTGTAAAGTTTAAATTCGCCTGCCTCTGTTTTAAAGTTTTCTACGGTCTAACCCCTAAATACATCACTGACCTATTCTCCTTCTCAGCCAACAAACACAAGAGAAGCTCCCACTCGCACTTCGTTTCTCCCCCGGTTAGAGGATGCAAACTAAAAATACACCATGAGCATCTTCTCTCACATCAGGCTGCCCTATGGGGTAAAGACCTAGAACAACTCCTATTGCCCACCACTTATGAGGTATTCAGGAAACGCCTCAAAACTCACCTATTCCTGAAATACCTAGACAGCTGACCCACTTCCCTCCTTCCCCTCTCTTCCCCTCCCTTGCCCTTTCTCCCCATTGTTCCCACATCCCTTAAGTTAACTCAACTTGTACGTCAACTCAACTTGTACCCCACTAATCTTCTGTAAACCGCATAGAACTTAACGGTATTGCGGTATATAAACTGTTATTATTATTATTATTTTAATAGAAATTGTTATGTCTGATAATTATTTTGTGTGTTATTTTAAAATCCTAACAACTAGTAAAAATAAATATATTTGTCTTGTGCTACACGTTGGCTGGTCAAATTTTAACTGGGAAACCCTAAAACTCGTGAAAAAATTAATTTTAAATGCACCAACTGTAGTACCACCTTTCACCACCAGGGGGTTGACAGTAAACTTAGGGGCCTTTTTACTATGTGCAACATCCAGCAGATGTATTTTGCTAGGTATGCGGCCAAATTATCAAGGCAAGAGAGAAAAAGTACTTCTTAGAAGCATCTACTAAGATGTGTGATGCCTGCAAGGAATATTTTTGTATGCCTGTTGAGGATTAAGAGAAACCACTCTGCCTGGTCATATGATGACATACCCTTATAAATGATTAGAATAGCAGTACTTCTATGTGTGCTCATACATGAATAAATGCTAGATTGGTGCCTAAGCACCATTCTGCAATTCCAGTTTAAGGAAAAGGAATAAGGACTAGTATACAGCCTTTGGCATTTCAAAGCTGTGGGCACGGCAGGATTAGGTGACTTGCTGAAGGTCACAAGGAGCAGTACTGGGATTTGATCTCACAACCTCTGAATGCAGAGGAAGCAGCTCTACCAGTGAGCTACACCTTCTCACATCTTACATGTTGTAAATTTGCAATCAGAATCAGAGCATGGGAGAACATTGTTGGGTCTCCCACTTATGCAAGTAACTTCCAGATACTGTAAGTTATGTGTGCTCCTGTCTCACTTATGCAAGCGCACTTACATCAGCTCCACAGCTGGCTGTTAGGTACATTGATAGCTGATTATGCTCTATGGTGTCTGGAAAAAACGGGACCCCTTACATAGTTTCAAATACTTTGCAATTGTTTATACATTTAGTATGACCTTTGAAAGTATATTAGTATAATGGAGGGTTTCTTAGTTAATTCATAGTTCATGTTCAAAGTGTCTTCCTCCAACCTTGATATATTCACAAAGTCTTCAACATGACTAAGCTGTTGGCTCAGTGAATTCTGGGTTTCATTAATTAAGAGCACAACTGTTTTGCAAGCTTGATGCGCTGGAGCTCCATCCTATTGAAAAATAAAGTAGTCAGAAATGTCTTGAATTTCAGGCAAAAATTTCTGCTGCACTATAACAGAACCCAGCTGTCAAGATTCCATTATACAATAGGCTCCTACTGCATTAAGGTGGCATTAAATGCAGTCATACTTCCAAGAGTCTAGTCGCATGACCACTGCCCTAGCTGTCAAATGCTGCCATAATGGAAGCAGTTCTCCCTCCTTTCATCCAATCCCCCCTGACCTTAACTACCCCTCTCAGTTTTTTCATGATTAGCCCTCTGTACTTGGAAGCTCAGCTAGTCTGATTCTGTTGTATCACCCTCCCTTAATGAATTTATCATCTCTGGAGTAGGTTAGTACTATGATTTCTAAGGGGGTGCTTCTCCTTCACAATGTACTAATAATGGGAGCAGTGGCGTACTCTCTCCTGCCCTCTTCTCCACCCCCACCTCCACACACTCCTGCCACACACACACCGCTTCCCTTCTCCCATACCTCTGTAATGTTCCAAGCGCAAGCAGCAACCCCCAAACTGCTGTCATGCCAGTGTCGGCTCTTCCTCCGATGTCACTTCCTAGCCACGGGTCCTGCAGGGAAAAGAAAAGCACAAATAAATGATTACAGGTGGTAAACTTAGAATAAGGTAAATAACAGAACTTACCGAATGTTACACGTCTCTAGTAGGTGGCCTGGTTGTATTAGCAGAAAGAACAGGTGAAAACCCCACAGCAAAAGAGAAAGACCAGGAGGGGAGAAGGGAGGGATGAAGCAGGTTAGCTTGGATCAGAGGAATAGACACTGGGGGAATAGGAAGAAGGCACTAGGGGCAACAGACCACAATACTGCAAACACAATATAGACCTACGCACATTTACCTTGGCTATAAAGTCCTGCGCGCTATTGTCTTGCGCATAATGACTTGCAAACATCTGACCGCTTGCATTTGTCTGCGTACATTTGTCTTGCACGCAAATGACTATGAACCCATGGAGGAAGCCACTACTTCACTCATCCAGGGATCAGTAGCATGGAATGTTGCTACTCTTTGGGTTTTGACCAGATACTAGTGACCTGGATTGGCCACTGTGAGAACGGGCTACTGGGCTTGATGGACCTTTGGTCTGACCCAGTAAGGCTATTCTTATGTCTTATGTTCATCCAGATTTTCTTTTTTTTCCCATATCTTTATTCATTTTAAAAACCAACATCATGTGCAACATATTATCAAACAATGTACAAAATAAACAGCACTTAATTCCATCAAATGATATAATAAATACACATCCCTTCCCCCCCCCCACCCTTTCATACAGTATAAAGACAATCAAGAGTAATACAAATGTTCAAGACAAACAAAATTGCAATCAAATAATAAATTAAAGGCATATCTCCCCCCCCTACCCACCCACCCTGGATGTGTATAAAGAAAGGGCTAAAACTAATAATCAATCTTTACAAAATTTTGTCAATGGGTCCCAAACCTCCTTGAATTTCCTATAATGTCCTAATTGTATTGCACTGATACGTTCAAATTTATAAGTTTGACACAAGGATTCCCACCAAAAACTATAGTTTAACCTGTCCCAATTTTTCCCAACTCCTGTCACGATGAGAAGTAGTCTATTGTTATATGGAGTTATTGGACTCTTGGACCTCAATAACGTACCAAACAGCACCACGTCATACGTCAATGCCAAAGGAACTTCCAGCATCCTATTTATTTGATCCCAAATGGATCACTAAAATTTAAGTATCAAGGGACAAAAGAAGAGCAGATGATCCAGTGTCCCTATATCGAGATGACAGTGCCAGCATCTATTTGACTTAGAACTATCTAATTTTTGTAATCTAACAGGGGTCCAAAAACTTCTAGGCAACAAAAAAAAACATGTTTGTCTCATAGATGCTGACTCTGTACATCTCATCCTTCAAGTCCAAATTCATGGCCATTGAGATGCAGAAATCTGCTGCTTTGTCTCAATGCTCCAAAGACTAGTTTTTGGGGTTTTTGTTCAAAAATTCAGTTATTAATTTATACCACTTGGCTGCCTGATGCCCCAGCAAATCTGTCTGGAAGCACAGACCCGGCATGCTATACTGAGTTTTTAATTTACGCCAATCTGGGAACCCCTTCTGAATGGCCTGCTTCAATTGCAACCACTTATGTACTTGAAACTTTGCAATACCAAATGTTTGTTGCAGTCGTGAAAAGTTAAGCAGCTTTCCATCTGATAACACATCATCCAGCGTGCGTATGCCCGCCTGCAGCAAATGCTTTCAGAGGATCTTAGACTCACCAATTTGAATCTTGGAGTTCAACCACAAGGTCTGACACGTAGATAAATGAATCGGAATAGGTGTTAAGTTATTAATAAATTTCAATGTCTGCCATGTAGCGAATAAAATTCTATTGTCCTTATAAATCCTAGGGAACTTGATACTTAAAATATGACATAATCTCAATGGAGACAAGAGTTGCCATTCTAAGTAAAGCCAATCAGGGAGATGTTCCATACTCAACCAGCCTGTTCTGTAGATATAGAAAACTGGGAATATTTAGCACAGACTCTCTGTGCTGGATAATATTGTACTCCAACTTCTCTCACTAAGCTATAATTAGACTAGCACAAAGGTGTAATCTTTGGGTGAAACAATGCTTTCTAAGCCATGTGCTAGCTAACAATGGAGTCTGCTTTTCCATACACGCACCTGAAGAAGCAGCAGAAGGAAGGCTCCATCCCACAGGGCTACAGCAATGCACTCTGGGAACTTGGGTTAAAGAAATACTGTCAGGGGCTGATTCTGGAGGTGGCACCTGCCGTAACAGGTGCCTACAAAATGGGTACCTGCCATATTTCAATCATGGATAGGCACCGGTTCAAGAATCGGGGTGAGCAGGGACCTTTGTGCTAGTCTAATTATAGCTTAGTGAGAGAAGTTGGAGTACAATATTATCCAGCACAGAGAGTCTGTGCTAAATATTCCCAGTTTTCTATATCTACAGAACAGGCTGGTTGAGTATGGATTCTGTGAGAGAAGAAACCCTTAAGAACAACTGAACTATGAGTTTATTTATTTCTTTGATTTACATTTATATTAAATAAGTTTATTTAAGGAATCACAGCATCCAGCTTGGTAATATTATAGGCTACAGGTTCAATGAGTTTAGCTATCTGAGATCCTCTGGGATAAGCTTCAGCGCATATGGGTAAGTATATATACAAACATCCAGATACAGCTCCTGTACAATGTACGAGCTTACTGTGTTGCAACACTATTGAAAGGATGACCAGAGTAAAATAGTACATTAGCTTAGAGAAAAGAAACCGACTATGTTCCAGACAAGTGAATATTACATTGGTGTTTGCTTCTTACTTGCGTTACTGCTGTATCTCCTATTTGGATTGTAAATAAATGCTACACAAATAGAGCAGAACATTAATAATATGATGTGCTCATTTCCAGACATGTTTTAGCAGAAAGTGACTTTTAAACTATAGAATAAACATTTACAATGTACTATTTATAAGTGAACAATACAAACTGGAACCATCCCATTTTTTTACACTTGGGCTCACTTGACAAGTGACATTTTGTGACATATATTGTTACTAGATGTGCATTATTTTTTTTCTTTGATATGCAGTGAACTGTAAGTAATCTTTGGTGTTTAAAAAAAAAAAAAAAAAAAAAGGTAGCTTTAATTACCCTGTTTACAAAGATTTTAAAAGCTTTGGTTATATGATAGTTCACATATGCTGCCCAAAGCCATTCTTCAAGTTGACTGTTGGACCTGTGGTTGACCAATCTATTCAATAGGACTGTATTGTGTCCGCAACCCTTCATGTATATATAAAATATTTACATGAAAGTAATTGCAACACAAGAGATTAACAGACAACTGATACCCAAATGTATATTGTATTAGATATTTGATAATTACTGTATTAGATATTTGATATCTATCCATCAGATAGAAGCAAGTGCTGCTGTTTTGACCAAGCTAACTCGGCAGCTGCAAGCCGTTGTCTGAGCACCCAGTCATCCTGTGTCCGGAGATGCTGGACTAAGGGGAGCTTCAGTAAATGGCAGCTAAAAATAGATGCCTCGATACAGGGGGCTATGTGCAAATTCTATAATAACAATTCTAGGTGGAACTACCATTATAGAATATTTATGTTTAAAATGCCTTGCCTGCTTATACTTAACTGTAGACCAGCCAATGCCGGCACTTAGGAGCATAAATGTAAGTATTCTATAAAACTGTGCCTAAATGACTCACTCATGCCCCTCCCATAGACATGTCCCCTTAGGAGATGCATGCTATAGAAATTACATTCTGTATCTATAGCTGTGGTATCCTTAAATTACTTATAAATGGGAAGCACAAAGATGATAATTCAAAGACACTTTCCCAAATAATACTAATTTATAGAAGTCAGACCATCATCACATATCTGACCAGTACCAGAGATATTTTCCCAGGTACTTAATTGCCTTCCAGTTCTTCAAGATTCCATATTTTCCATTATATTTTATACATTTTCCAGAAGTAACAAAATTAACCTAGCTTATAGAATCATAGGGAGAATGTGGGGCAGTGGTTAAAAGCTACAACCTCAGCACCCTGAGGTTGTGGATTCAAACCCATTGCCCCAGGTATATTAGACAGATTGTGAGCCTGCCGGGACAGATAGGGAAAAATCCTTGAGTACCTGAATAAATTAATGTAAACCCTTCTGAGCTCCCTTGGGAGAACGGTCCAACCGATATGTCATAGTAAATTGAAAATTAGGATCCAATGTATTAAGCCAACAATTAAAAGCATTTAGGGCTCCTTTTACAAAGGCGCGCTAGGGCCTTAATGCGCGGAATAGCGTGCGCTAAATTGCCACGAGCGCTAGCCACTACCGCCTCCTTTTGAGCAGGCGGTAGATTTTTGGCTAGCGCGCACTATAGCGTGCGCTAATCTGGTGTGTGCACTAAAACACTTAGCGCACCTTCGTGAAAGGAGCCCTTAGTTCTTCTTCACATCCTTGCCATAGAAAAAAAATGTTGTTCAAAAATCTTTTCCACAGAACAATTTAAGTAGATAGATAAAATAAAGTTTCCTCAAAATTTGTCATATATAGGGTAGGAATGGATAGAGAAGCAGAGCAGCCCATTGCTAAATCATGAATTTGGGCAAAAAATTCCCCTTCAAACCAAAAATGGCTCTTATATAAATTGTGAAATAAGGAAAACAAAAGAGGGGACCTATGATGCTCAATCTTTTTATTCATTAAAGACCCAACACGTACGAGTTTCGGCTGAATGGCCTTCCTCAGGGGTCTTATTCTCAATTCGAAGCACTTTGCAATTCTCCTCTCATAATGAAACAGTCTAAATCTAAATGAACGAATGGTAATTTAAAACGATGACCTTTAAAAGCCAATCCGCTGTGTGTGAGAGTTTCAGTTTCTGTTTAGTGGAGACAAGGCATCACTCTCACACAATTGGAAAATCTGGCAACCCTACTCAAAAGGGTATCAGAAAGGGCTCAGGCAGAACGCTACTGCTTCAACTCTTAAGCATTCAGTCCTGGGTGCTCCACCCATGTAACAAGAGTCCAGCAAACGTTCCTTGTGAAATAGGAAAATAATAGAAACAAAAACTCTGCATCAACAAAACAAAAGTTAAAACAGACTGATCTACGATTAGGCGGTGCACATATCTATGCTCTCCTCCTTGGTGTAGAGCTCTGGGGAAAAAGCTTGTTCCCACTCCATTTCTGGGTCCTAGCTTTCTTTCTGAACCACTTCAGGAATATCTGCCTTAGACATGTGCCAGTCACTGGATACCAGCTGCTCAGCTTCTCTGCTCTCTCGGCTTCCTTCCAGCTCCACCCTGTTCCTCCTCATTTCCAGCTCTAGCTCAGCTGGGAATAAGGGCTCTGAGTTAGCTCGCTCTACCCACCTGGAAGCAACAGGCAGACTCTTAAAGGATCTTCTACATATAAGTTGTGGTTTTCTGCTCAGGCTTCTTAAAGGAACAATATTAAAAGTTGTAGTGCTGAGCAGTTTTCTTCTGCCTTTCTGAACTGGCCAAGCCTTACCACGGGGCTCAGGGGGTAGAACTGGGAAACTGATTAACATGTGACTCTGAGTTAGAGGAGCATAGCGCAGGGTCTCTGTCACACTATGCTGGCAAGATATCCAGCAAAAGTGTTCAAAATGATCAAATGTTATTGTGCAGTGAACTGACCACCACTAGATAGAGTCTATTACCCTGGTCAATCTGTGTGGCAATGCATTGATGCTATCTGACCACAAATGCTTCTGTCTACAACAATAGAATGCATAAGTAGTCACAATACACCCAGAGCAACACAATGAATTACCAACTCAAATGGAGGAAAGAGGACAACTAAAATTTCCAAGGATCTAGTTTGCATGAAAGAAATACTTGAAAATCACAACCATTTTGTTTAAAGACTAGACAAAAGTTTTTTTCTATTGACTATACCCACTGATAAAGTTTACAAAAAAAATTATTGACACCCATAATACCAATTATTTATTTATTTAGTTGATGGGTTATATTGATATCTGCTAATACCTTTATGCTCGGTGTCTGATGAATACTCATAAAAAACTAATAATTTACTGCTGTGCTCATTATTTATGAAGCAGAAAGCTATTTGCATACTCATAGGTTCCTGTACCGTAGCATCCCTGTATCAGAAGGCCAAACTGATTTGCAAAATGTTTGGTTGACACTTCTCATTATCACCTAGCAACAAAATCCTCCCTCGTTCTTCCACTACAACTCATGATAAGAAGAAATAAAAGACGAAGATCCTCATTCTTCCTTGTCATTCATCTTAAGCTTATCATACCAAAGGTTCCCGAACTATTAATGTAGCTTTGTGAAACTGGAGCTGATTTCTTGCTAAATTCCAATATTAGTCACAGTCCTGTGGTCACAGCATTTTATTTTTTTCCTCTCTTAACTAAAATGTTTCTCATAACTGTAGAAAAAGTTTGGGAAGGGAGGGGGATGAGACCACTGCCTCCCTCTTCACCCTATCACTTGACTTGCTTACGATTCTCTGTTACTGCTGACCAGAGAAATCCACACAAGGAAAAGCAAACAATCCTTACAGGTTGACAGATGCAGAACTACACAAATGAAGAACAATGCATGCAGTGTTACAGTGACTGAGAAACTGTCAACACCCTCTGAAAAGAAAATCATCAAAAAATACAACATTGTGCTATGGATTATTAGCTACCTTGCTTGGATCGTCAAATAAATGCAGATGCACAGTCTGGCCTGTATTAACTTGTTAAGGGGAACAAAATGCATCTGAACAATATGCTTGATGAAGTTGACTTGTGGTGTTGTTCATGTGGCTTTCTGGCCAAGCAGCACTTGCACTGTTATATCAACTCACTGTGTACCACACTATCTACCAATCTGCTAAGGGAAATCCATCTGAAAATCAATCAGGTTCTACCACACCTCCATCTCTATTTGCATTTTTCTTCTGTGGTCCCACTCCTGGCACCTCAGCTGTGAACACAGAACAGAAATGTTTGGTAAGTGTGGTAAGTGTCTTCCACTAATGCTACCATTCCACCTCCATAGAGCTGCTAGCCCAAGACTGAGTGGACTACCAGTCCCAGACCACACTGGGCTTTACAGCTCGGTGCTGAGCCACCTTAACAAGGTAACCCTGCTGAGTCAGGGGGAGGGACTCAGCAGGGAGGTGTTTATCTGCCACAGAGGAAACTTATTCAGGGAAGTCTCTGAGTGCAAGGATCCCGAAGGAGAGAAACCTTCCCTAGCAGTGGCTGCATTCAAGCCCTGGGGAGGTCTGGAGTGAGAAAGCTAGCTGAGACCCATCCAGGAAAATCCTAGAGAGGTGAACCTCTAATCCAAGACCTCTGTAAACAACTTTCTGGTTTAAAGGTAACTGTCTGTGTTTGGGGTGTGGCAGTTGAGCTGAAGCAAGTTGAGACTGTTGTTGGAGAAAAGGGGTTTCTTTCTCCAAAATGTTCTTCTATTTGGACTATCTAAGAAGTGAAGTAGGAAAAAGGCTTATGGTGCTTTAAACCTGAGAGAACTGGAAAATTGACCAAAAGCTGAGGTTGCTGGACTGAATATGATATGGCTAACTGCCTAAAGTGTATAGGCTGCACTAGACATGAGATATAAAAGTTAAAAGTATATATTTACCTTTCCTGAGCCTATGAGGGAATAGGCTAGAGGTGTCAAAGTCAATCACATAAGGGGCCGAAATTTAAAACATAGGCTACGTCATGGGCTGAATTTTTTATTAAGATACTTAGGGTCCTTTTATTAAGGTACGCAAACCGATTTAGCACACGCTAAATGTGCACCGTAATAAAAGGGCCCCTTAGTCTTAGTAGAAGTATAGGGTTATAACCTCTCCAACCCCACGCCGGCTCTGTGATGTAAACAAAATAAAGACTTTTCCTCTCTCTTTTAGGTCCTAGTTCACACCAGCTCTGGCAGGATACACATTTCAAATCTGACCTATTGTAATCACAAAACAGAAAATAAAATTATTTTTTCTACCTTTTGTTGTCTGCTCATTATTCAAATCATGTTGGTCCCAGGCTCTGATTGTCTTCTAATAACTCACTTGCCAGGATCTCCTGCCCATTTGTCGTTTCCTTCTTTGTCCGTGCTAACCATCCATCTTCCATCTCTGTCCTTCCCTTCCGTCTCCCTTTCCTCCCGCAGCGGTCTGGCATCTTTCTTTTTTTTCATCTCCATCCCTGCAGCAATGGACCCCACCATCACCAGATCTACCATCTCTCCTTTTCTCAACTACCCTTTCATCCAGCACCTCTCCCTCATTCCCCACCACCCCAGGGTCCACCATTTTTCCCTTTCTCTTCCCAACTACCCTCCTATCCTGTATCTATATCCCCCCTCCACACCATCCCTTGTGTCCAACTTCTCTCCCTTTCTGTTCCTTCTCTCCCTCCATTCCATTGTCCACCATCTCTCTCCCTCTCCTCTGTTTTTAGACTTATTATTTCTTCCCCTCCCCCCCACCCTCAGTCCGGCATATGCATGTCTCTTTGGACCCTCCTTCCCTCCCTCCGTGTACTTCTACACCAGGGCCTGCCCTCCCCCACCCCAAGGCTTGCATGTTTCCCCCCTTCTTTCTAGCGACCTCTGGCTTCCCAGTCTCACCTTCAAAGCAGCCTGCAGAGGATCATCGGTCAGCTGTAGTGATCCTAGAAGGCTGCCGTAGCCTCCGCAGTACGTTCCCATGGCAGAGAGAACGTGCTGCAGAGGCTACGGCAGCCTGCTAGGATCGCTACAGCCGATCGGCGATCCTCTGCAGGCTGCTTTGAAGGTGAGACCGGGAAGTCGGGAGAGAGATGGTGGACAATGAGATTGAGGGAGGGAAGGAACAGGGTATTTTCTCGCAAGCCAAATTTAATTACCCTGCGGGCCAAATTTGGCCTGTGTGCCTGAGTTTGACACCCCTGGAATAACCTCAGGCAGAAGCCTCAATAAAACATTTTGTTGCACCTTCTAAAGTGATTGTTTGTGTTGTTTTGAATACATGTATACAGGGTTTCAGGAAGGTCTGGACTGGACTCTGTCACAGTAAGCAATCCAGCCTTAGATTTATCAGCTTCTACATATTTCTCCCCTTCACCTTTGAGCCTCACAATGCCACTTTTACACTTCTTCCTATCACTAATATATCTAGAAAGTGTCTTGTCCCTCTGTTTTACAATGTTGGCTAGTTTTTCTTCCATTTGCATCTTTGCTTTCCTGACTACTCGACTAGCCTTTCTTAATTTTTCCCTGTCTTCCTCGTTCGGCAATCTTTTGTATTTTATGAAAGTTAACTTCTTTTTCCTTACCTTCTCAGCTTATACTTTTGAAAACCAAAACGGCCTTCTTTTCCTTTTACTTTTATTTTCCTTACAAAATGGTTTGTTGCCCTTACAATAGCTCCTTTCACTGCCCTCTGCTTTCCTACTTTTTCAAAATGTTCCCATCCAGACAATACCTTGACATAATCCCCTATCTGAACAAAGTTAGTTTTTAAAAGTCTAGAACCTTTACTTTTGAATATTAAACCCCACCATACAGTGATCACTGGATGCCAGATGATCACTCACTGTAACCTGAAAACACTTTCCTTGTTTGTAAGCACCACGTTCAGTATGGCCCCATCCCACTTGGGTTTCATTACCAACTGCTGAAACAGTTCTCCATGTAAAGAATCCTGGATTTCCCTACTTCTAAAGGACCCTGCAATAGGGATACCCTATCAATATCTGGCATGCTAAAATCACTTATTAGTAATACATCTCCTTTCATTGCAATATTCTGAATGCCTACTATTAAATCTCTGCTCACTTCTGTCTGTGAAGGAGGCCTGTATATCACACCAACAGTGGCGTACCTAGGGTATGTGGCACCCGGGGCCCATCATTTTTTGACACCCCCCCCCCCCCCTCATGGAAAAATTTTTTTTTTTTTTTTTTTTTTGCAATAACCATGAAATGGAATAAATGGTCAGAATAGAAACAGGCAGTGAAAATTTTCTTTTATTGAACCTCATTTATGTAACCATTATTCCAAACATAACATAACATAAATTATGTCGGAATTGTCATGACATCAAAAGTACATATGGAGTAGTTGCAGGTGATGCTTGGGACAGTTCTGATTATGTTAGTTTGGTTTTATGTGTTTTTTGAATAGAAGGGTTTTTATTTCTTTTTTTAAGGTTTTGTAGTTTGTGGTCGAGGTCAATAGGTTGTAGAGTTGGGGTCAAGTGTTGCAGCTCGAATGGCTAGGGGGTTGTCGAACAGTTTTTTTCTTTTGACGTTTTTGGTTGGAGGGTGTGTGAATGGTGCGTGAGTTCTCCTATGTCTGTTTGAAGTGGATTGAATTATTTAGCTGAAGAAATTAGTTACCCCCCCATTCCACACACATTAATTCTCTTCCATTTTTGTTCCCATTATAAAAAAACACTGATAAGTTCCCAGGAAAAAAATACATTAAAATAAGAAGTGAAAACAAAGGCCCCTACAGATGAGAACATAACATAAGAATAGCCTAACTGGGTCACACCAATGGTCCATCATGCCCAGTAGCCCATTCTCATGGTAGCCAATAGTGCTGCCCGATTCAGAGAAAAATATTTCATTCGATTCGATTCACCCTGTTGAATCGATTTTTCGATTAGATTCACTGTTAATGACACCGCTTTTTAAGTTTAAACAAAGTATAACAATAAATTTCACAACAACAATAAATTTCACAAAGTACTTAAAAAAAAAAAATCACATTTTTCCATTAAAGCAGTTCTGGAGACATTTGCTTGAACAGTCTTTTTTCCCAGTCCATAAGCAAGCAATATGAAAAAGATTTCCTTAATTATCTACTCAAACATTTTTGCTATTTACTTTCATTGTACCTAGACTATTATTCAGTAGAAAAAATTTAGTTTGTTCAATCAAGCAGAACATTCACTCATAGAAGTCCAATGTCCACACAGGATTTGATTGAACAAACCATATTTTTTCTACTGAATAATAGTTTAGGTATACTGAATAGCAAAAATGTTAAAGCCACACAGAAAAGCAGTAAAAGTCAATAGGTTCTCCAAGTGGGAACAACCTGATGTCTCAGCACTTGAGGAAAAGACCACGTAATAATGTTTATAAGATAAATCATATAAATGATTATACTGAAGCAGGGTGTCCTCAGCGTGAGAGGTAAGCGAGAGGAGAGAATTCTCCAGTGCTTTACACAATAAGGCTCCTCTGCCTGCAGTGCACACCATCATAGGACACCTCAGGTGTGCTCAAATTAATCAATGTGATAAATTAAACAGTGATAAACAATTGGTCAATCACAAGAGTGCAAGATCAAACAGGTTGTTCCCACTCAGAGAACCTATTGACTTTACTGCTTTTCTGTGTGAGTAGATAATTAAGCAAATTTCTGATAGCCTACAGAACTGATTCTCACCTTCCATCCCCAGCCCCCAAGACTTACCAGACCCCCCCTGCCGATGCATTTACTTACTGCCTGAACTGGATATTAAATCGTGGGGAAGAGAGGAGAAATGCGGGGAAAGAGCCAGCCAAAACTAGTATTTGTTGCTGCTGAGTGCACCAATCCAGGGCAAGCAGACGCTTCCCCCATGTCTTAATAACAGACAATGGACTTTTCCTCCAGGAATTTGTCCAAACCTTTCTTAAAACCAGCTACGCTATCTACTTTTAACATAACTTCTGGCCACTTCATTTTTAAGCTTAGATCTTTCCTTCCAAACAGAGACCTTGCTAGATGTCAAATACAGCACAAGGTAACTTCACATGGACTTAACTGTGCAGGAAATGAATCTCCTCATACACCCACCATATAGTGCAAAAATGTGCAAAGGTCTGTTTTTTTCTTTCGATCACTACATAGCCTAATGCCACACAAGCAGCGCTGTTACAAACATATTCTGAAGGTCAATGCTAAGGTTGACAAAGTTTCCTTCCTTGGACCAGAAGGAGATACTGACAAACCACTGGAAGAGATTCTAAAACAACTACCCAGAAATAACACCCAAAGACCCACTCAGTGTGTGAACCAGTTGAGTGGAGTGGACTAACTGGGGGTGGAAATGGGCCCAGAGTTTGCTCAGCAGAATTTCCCAGACTACCTCTTCCTCTCAACACACTGACATGCTACCACCACCACCAACACTAGGAACACCTCACCGAGTATGCCAGCAATGCTTATAAACTTTATAAAACACATTATTATATTTTCTTATAAAGCATATATTTTAACTGAACTCAGCCTTGCCATTCACAAAAATAGAAAAGTTCCCATTTCAAGCTGTCTCATGTACACTTTTCAAATCTAGAAACAAACTAGTAAAGGAACCCACTAGCTACTTCAAAATTCTTTTCATTAGGTGGTGCTCAGATTCCAAGATGGAAATAAAGAGTTCAATATGGGGACCAAACCCCTATGAAAACTCTTATGGTATCTATCATTGCACCGTATGGAAAAGATGTTTTAAAGTGCTCACAAGATGAACTCATAATATGCTCAGAGTCTTTAGAAATACTGAATAAATGTCCAGTCTTTGTATGAATTTCAATATGTAACAGCTTCAAAATATTCAAAAAAAAAGGACTTAGCTGAAGAATACTGAAAGCGTGGATGATTGCTGGGTCCTGACGCGTTTCGCCGCCCTGGCTTCCTCAGAGAACCCGCAGCTTTCAGGCTTGTATTCAAAAACTTGTCCTAAAAGCACAATGCAGATGAAAATGTCAAAACATTTAGTACAGAATCATTATTCACTGAAAAGAACCGTTTCCTAAGCTCTCAACGCTAGCAGCTGGGTACCTGTGGTAAATCAATAATTTCTCCGTTTCCTATGACGTAAGCGCTCAGCTGAGCGCCCGATATTTATGCAGGAAGAGATGTCAATCACCTAGTGGAGGAACGCCCACCACTCCACTTCCTTGTTCAAACCCAAGGGAGTCACTGTTTGCCAATGATAAATCCATCGTTGTTCGTGCTTCCAAAGCCAAGCCTGATAGTTTCCCCCTCTCTTACAGTGGGCCACCTCAAGTACTGTGAACTGTAAATCCTGTAATTGATGTGAGGAAGCTAACCAATGTTGTACTAGGGGGGCATTGACATCCCCCCTCCTGATTTTGCTCAGATGTTCGGTGATACGTGTCTTGATGCTCCTAGTAGTGTGACCGATGTACATCAATTTACAAGGGCATGTAATGAGATAAACAACCCCCTGCGTGTCACAATCTGAATACTGCTGCAAAACATGTTTCTTTGGTAACCTAGGGTGGTGTATACTGGTGATAGCCAGTGCATGCGCACATATAGTACAATGTCCACATTTAAAATGTCCCATGGGTTCTTGAATCATAACGTCTGCTGGTGTACTGACAAAGTGGGACGAGGACACAGTATCCCGTATATTTCTTCCCCTAGAGTAAGCAAAAAGGGGGGGTTGGGCAAGACTGGGGTGAACCTGCAACAAGTGCCAATGGGTCATGATGATTTTTTTAATGTGGAATGCTTTGTAAGAGTATGGAAGGGTGCACACCATCCTGGATTCAGATTGATCAGTGGAGGGTTGAAGCAGGTAAGTACGATGGGCATAAAGGGCTCTTTTGTATGCCTTTTTGATGATGCCATTGGGATATCCACGGTCTCTGAATCGTTGCCACATATCACCTGAGCGGAGTTTGAATTCTGCCTTGGTGCTGCACAAACGCCGCAATCTTAGAAATTGACCCACGGGTAAATTATTTCTCAGATGGCGGGGATGGTAACTCTCATAATGTAGGAGAGTATTCCTATCTGTAGATTTACGATGTATAGTCGTGACAAAAGCCCCGTCTTGTATGGAGATGTGAATATCCAAAAAGGCTATGTGTGTGTACGAAGTACTCGCAGTGAATTGGAGATGCGAGTCACAAGTGTTGAGCCACTGTAAAAACTGCTGAAACAATTCCATGGTGTTAGTCCAAATCAAAAAAATATCATCGATGTAGCGCTTCCACACATGTATCTCTGAAGCATATGCAGATGAATAAATATGTGTGTTTTCAAAGTCAGTGACGTACAGGCATGCAAGAGACGGGGCCATGGTAGCCCCCATGGCAGTACCCTGTATCTGCATAAAAAAATCATTGTCAAACATAAAGTAATTGTACTGCAAGGCGATAGTAGCTATGGTGACTAAAAAATCAATTCTAGCTGGAGACAACTGAAGTGTATCAAGATGTTTACGAACAACCTCAATGGCACTCGTTTGAGGGATGTTAGTATATAACGCCTGTATGTCAAGAGTGACCATGACAATGTTAGTTTTTTGGAAAAATGGAATGCCATTTTGAATAAATGCTCACAAGACTTAATGCTGCTCATCATAGACACAACTAAACAAGAACTAAATACATATCATTCTGAATACCAAGAAAAAGTCACGTTAGTGCAAAACACATTACCACCAGAAGACTTTTCTACTAAAATAACTGATTTAAAAAAACAGATGGAAGAATTCCGAGCAGATATTAGAAAAACTAAGGTTGGGAAATTTAAGAGAGATGAGGGAGATTACATCCGGGGATACGTGTACCCATGGATGGACCGCAACAAGCGGTCCCGTCAACCTAGAAAAACTACTTACGCACAAACATCTAGCGGGTCAAGTGGGGAGGACCCTAACTCTGACTCCAGTAGCTCAGCAATGTCAGGACCGGTTCAGACCCGTTCTGCTTCAGTAAATTTTCAAGGGACGGCCTCTCACAAATCAGGAGGCCCTCGGACCACCAGGGGAAGACGCCCTCCGAAACCCTAACCGGGGCCATTAATATTTTCAATTTGTCTAGCAGAGTTCTGACTGCTAGTGAAACAGCTGTCCTCTCCAAAGGGCTGTCTTTTGTTCCATTCACAAATTACAACCCTTTGGATACCAGAATCAGTCTGTACAAACTTATTAGAAAATGTAATTTAAAACTCTTTTTTCAGGATAAACCTAGTGACCCTGGTCCCATGGGATTACACAAACCTTCGACCTGGACCCCGCCCGGGCCCTTAGATCCACATGTGCAGGTTTTTTACAACCTAGTCGAGCGTGACCTTGCCAGTTTAGAATGTCAATCTTCACATATTAAACGTAATTTGACCACCGACATGAGCCTTTCGTTAAGGACTTTGTCCCATGATGTGGACATTGTGATTCGATCAGCTGACAAGGGTGGTGGCATCGTTATACAGGATACTGCTGCTTATGTTAATGAAGCACACAGACAACTGAGGGATGAACAGTATTATGCAGCTTTACCTGGCGACCCCACCACAGACATTTCTGATCTTATTCACCACATCCTCTTACAGGCATTAGAAAAGGGCACTATCACGGACAGGGAGTACCGTTTTTTACATCAAAACTACCCTACTATCCCTGTGATATACTTCGTCCCTAAAATTCATAAACATGCAACTATTCCTCCAGGGCGCCCCATTGTTTCTGGCATTGGTTCCATTTTGGAGCCTCTGTCGGACTTTGTAGACTTCTATTTAAAACCTTTAGTGTCTGAAGCTAAATCATACATAAAGGATACAACCTCTATGTTAGTGTGGCTCCAGGAGTCAGTAAGCATCCCTTGTGGGGCAATCATGGTCACTCTTGACATACAGGCGTTATATACTAACATCCCTCAAACGAGTGCCATTGAGGTTGTTCGTAAACATCTTGATACACTTCAGTTGTCTCCAGCTAGAATTGATTTTTTAGTCACCATAGCTACTATCGCCTTGCAGTACAATTACTTTATGTTTGACAATGATTTTTTTATGCAGATACAGGGTACTGCCATGGGGGCTACCATGGCCCCGTCTCTTGCATGCCTGTACGTCACTGACTTTGAAAACACACATATTTATTCATCTGCATATGCTTCAGAGATACATGTGTGGAAGCGCTACATCGATGATATTTTTTTGATTTGGACTAACACCATGGAATTGTTTCAGCAGTTTTTACAGTGGCTCAACACTTGTGACTCGCATCTCCAATTCACTGCGAGTACTTCGTACACACACATAGCCTTTTTGGATATTCACATCTCCATACAAGACGGGGCTTTTGTCACGACTATACATCGTAAATCTACAGATAGGAATACTCTCCTACATTATGAGAGTTACCATCCCCGCCATCTGAGAAATAATTTACCCGTGGGTCAATTTCTAAGATTGCGGCGTTTGTGCAGCACCAAGGCAGAATTCAAACTCCGCTCAGGTGATATGTGGCAACGATTCAGAGACCGTGGATATCCCAATGGCATCATCAAAAAGGCATACAAAAGAGCCCTTTATGCCCATCGTACTTACCTGCTTCAACCCTCCACTGATCAATCTGAATCCAGGATGGTGTGCACCCTTCCATACTCTTACAAAGCATTCCACATTAAAAAAATCATCATGACCCATTGGCACTTGTTGCAGGTTCACCCCAGTCTTGCCCAACCCCCCCTTTTTGCTTACTCTAGGGGAAGAAATATACGGGATACTGTGTCCTCGTCCCACTTTGTCAGTACACCAGCAGACGTTATGATTCAAGAACCCATGGGACATTTTAAATGTGGACATTGTACTATATGTGCGCATGCACTGGCTATCACCAGTATACACCACCCTAGGTTACCAAAGAAACATGTTTTGCAGCAGTATTCAGATTGTGACACGCAGGGGGTTGTTTATCTCATTACATGCCCTTGTAAATTGATGTACATCGGTCACACTACTAGGAGCATCAAGACACGTATCACCGAACATCTGAGCAAAATCAGGAGGGGGGATGTCAATGCCCCCCTAGTACAACATTGGTTAGCTTCCTCACATCAATTACAGGATTTACAGTTCACAGTACTTGAGGTGGCCCACTGTAAGAGAGGGGGAAACTATCAGGCTTGGCTTTGGAAGCACGAACAACGATGGATTTATCATTGGCAAACAGTGACTCCCTTGGGTTTGAACAAGGAAGTGGAGTGGTGGGCGTTCCTCCACTAGGTGATTGACATCTCTTCCTGCATAAATATCGGGCGCTCAGCTGAGCGCTTACGTCATAGGAAACGGAGAAATTATTGATTTACCACAGGTACCCAGCTGCTAGCGTTGAGAGCTTAGGAAACGGTTCTTTTCAGTGAATAATGATTCTGTACTAAATGTTTTGACATTTTCATCTGCATTGTGCTTTTAGGACAAGTTTTTGAATACAAGCCTGAAAGCTGCGGGTTCTCTGAGGAAGCCAGGGCGGCGAAACGCGTCAGGACCCAGCAATCATCCACGCTTTCAGTATTCTTCAGCTAAGTCCTTTTTTTTTGAATATTTTGAAGCTGTTACATATTGAAATTCATACAAAGACTGGACATTTATTCAGTATTTCTAAAGACTCTGAGCATATTATGAGTTCATCTTGTGAGCACTTTAAAACATCTTTTCCATACGGTGCAATGATAGATACCATAAGAGTTTTCATAGGGGTTTGGTCCCCATATTGAACTCTTTATTTCCATCTTGGAATCTGAGCACCACATAATGAAAAGAATTTTGAAGTAGCTAGTGGGTTCCTTTACTAGTTTGTTTCTTGATACGGTTCATTTAGGAACTCTTTTGTTTTTTGAATTTACCCAGTTGTTTATATTGGGATTCAGCACTTTTCAAATCTAACATATTGTAATCACAAAACAGAAAATAAAATTATTTTTTCTACCTTTTGTTCTCTGATCAATATTCAAATCTTGTTGGTCCCAGGCTCTTGTTGTCTTGCTTGCCAGGGTCTCCTTTCTCCGTGCTAACCATCCGTCTGCCATCTCTGTTCTCTCCTTCCGTTTCCCTTCCCTCTCCCGGAGATCTGGCATCTTTCCTTTTTTTTGTCTCCATCCACAGATTCACCTTTTCTCAACTCCCCACCACCCCAGGATCCACCATCTCTCCCTTTCTGTTCCCAACTATCCTCCTATCCAGTATCTCTATCCCCCCTCCACACCATCCCCTGTTTCCAAGTTCTCTCCCTTTCTGTTCCTTCCCTCCCTAAATCCCATTATGCACCATCTCTCTCCCACTCCTCTGTTTTTAGACCCATTATTTCTAACCCCCAAAGTCTGGCATATGCACGTATCTTTGAACCCCCCCTTCCCTCTCTCCCTCTGTGTACTTTTACACCAGGACCCCCCTCCCCCGAAGGTCTGTCCCCCCTCAGAAGGGCTACACCCCACCCCTGAAGACCTGCACCCCCCGAAGGACTTTACCTCCCACCCGAAGGTCTGTCCCCCTCTGAACGCCTAAACCCCACCCCTGAAGGCCTGCACCCTCCCCGAAGGATTGTACCCCCCACCCGAAGGTCTGTCCCCCCCTGAAGGCCTGCACCCATCCCGAAGGCCTGCACCCACCCCGAATGCCTGCACCCACCCCGAAGGCCTGCACCCACCCCGAAGGCCTGCACCCCCGAAGGCCTGTCCCCCCCCCCCCCCCTTGAAGGCCTGCCTGCTTGTCCCCCCTTGAAGGCCTATCCCCCCTTAAAGGTCTGCCTGTCCCACCCCCTTGTAGGCCTGTCCCCCCTTAAAGGTCTGCCTGTCCCACCCCCTTGTAGGCCTGTCCCCCCCTTGAAGGCCTGACCCCCCCTTGAAGGCCTGCCTGCTTGTCCCCCCTTGAAGGCCTGTCCCCCCCTTGAAGGTTGGCACCCCCCCAAAGGCCTGCACCCCCTTGAAGGCCTGTCCCACCCCCTTGTAGGCCTGTCCCCCCCTTGAAGGCCTGCCTGCTTGTCCCCCCTTGAAGGCCTGTCCCCCCCCTTGAAGGCCTGCACCCCCCTTTGAAGGTTGGCACCCCCCCAAAGGCCTGCACCCCCTTGAAGGCCTGTCCCACCCCCTTGTAGGCCTGTCCCCCCCTTGAAGGCCTGCCTGCCTGTCCCCCCCTTGAAGGCCTGCACCCCCTTGAAGGTCTGCACCCCCCCCCGAAGGCCTGCACCCCCCCGAAGGCCTGTCCCCCCACTTGAAGGCCTGCCTGCCTGTCCCCCCCTTGAAGGCCTGCACCCCCTTGAAGGTCGGCACCCCCCCTGAAGGCATGCACCCCCCCTGAAGGCCTGTCCCCCCTTGAAGGCCTGTCCCCCCCCCTTGTAGGCCTGCACCCCCTTGTAGGCCTGTCCCCCCCCCCCTTGTAGGCCTGTCCCCCCCTTGAAGGCCTGCCTGCCTGTCCCCCCCTTGAAGGCCTGCACCCCCTTGAAGGTCTGCACCCCCCCCGAAGACCTGCACCCCCCCTTGAAGGCCTGCCTGCCTGCCTGTCACCCCCCTCCCCCTTGAAAGTCTGCCTGCCCGCCCGCCCGCCCCACCCTGAAGGCCTGATGCCCCGACCCACCCCGAAGGACCATTCGCCCCCCTGGCCTCCCCGCACTACCTATGAAGCAGCCGCAGCAGGATCGCGACGTCAGCTATCTTTGCGCTGCTTAGGAGCTGCTTCCTGCGCCGGGCTACCTTAAGCTACTGCCCCCCCCACGCCCGAAGGACCGCTCGCCCCACTGACCTTCCAGCACACCTATGAAGCAGCCCGCAGCAGGATCGCGACGTCAGCAATCCCTCAGCTGCTTGGGCGCTGCTTCCTGCGCCGCGGTCCCGCCCCCTCCTCTGACGTCAGAGGAGGGACGGGACCGCGGCGCAGGAAGCAGCGCCCAAGCAGCTGAGGGATTGCTGACGTCGCGATCCTGCTGCGGGCTGCTTCATAGGTGTGCTGGAAGGTCAGTGGGGCGAGCGGTCCTTCGGGCGTGGGGGGGGACTGAGCGGCAAGGCCGGGAACACCCCCTCAGGGCTGGTACCCGGGGCGGCCCGCCCCCCCGCCCCCCCTAGGTACGCCACTGCACACCAATATAAATATATTTTCTATTCCCTCTTTTCAGATTGACCTACAGTGCCTCTTCCTTACCCTCCAGATCCTGCAAGTGTATAGCTTTAATATGATCTTTAACATATAATGCTACTCCCCGTCCTTTTCTTCCTACTCTGTCTTTCCTGAAGAAATTATAGCCCAGTATAACTATATCCTAGTCAAGGTTCTCCATGAACCACATCTCTGTGGTCAATACTAAATCCAAGTTAGCCTCTTCCATCACAGCCTCTAGATCTAGAACCTTATTTCCCACACTTTGAGTAATAGTATATACTGCTTTCCAGACACTGCCTCCTTTTCCCATTTATGTAGAGGTATTTTGGTAACATCCGCAAAGGCTTATACTCACCCGGAGGTTTGATCACCCTGCCCCAAAGATTCTAGTTTAAAGCCCTCTTCAGTAGGTTAGCCAGTCTGCTGCTGAAGACACTTCTTCCTTTCTTTAATAGATGCACACCATCCCTGCTCAGCAGCCCTTGGAAAATCATCCCATGTTCCATGAAGCCGATATGCCCTCAACAACATCATCCATGCAGCCATGCATTCATCTCCAGGATGTGAGCTTCTTTGCCTTGGCCTTTACCTTCAACAGGGAGGATTGACAAGAATACTACCTACGCACCTGAGTTCTTCACCTTTTCTCCCAGGGCCACAAAGTCACTTTTGATACATTCAAAGGGGTACCTAGCAGTATCATTAGTGCCAACATGAATGAGAAGCATCAGATAATAGTCATTAGGTTTGATGAGTCTTGGCAAGCTCTCCGTAACATTTTGAATTTTAGCACTAGGCAGACAGCATACTTCTTGGGACATCATCTCTGGTCTGCAGATGGACATCTCTGTACCCTTAAGAAGGGAATCACTAACCATCACTACCTTATACCTCCTAGTGGTCACAGATTCAACAACTTTGGGGATTTTGAGCTTTGGTCCTTCCCTTCCTTTCCCTGGGATGCTTTCAACTCCTCCATTTCCAGGGCTGCATGCCGGGTCTTCAGTTCAAGGGCAGGTGTTGTTACATAATCAACCTGCAAGGTCCCTTAATCTGAGTCCAGCTGTCCTCCCTCAGCATGGCCTCTTCTTCCCCACTGCTGGAAATCTTTGATGCCTCATGAAGAGCGACGAAAATGATAAAAGGTATGGAAAACCTTCCATACGCAGACAGGTTGGAAAGGCTGGGGCTTTTCTCCCTGGAAAAGCGAAGTCTCAGAGGAGACATGATAGAGACTTTCAAGATCCTGAAAGGCATAGAGAAGGTAAAGAGGGACAGATTCTTCAGCCTATTGGGAACCACAAGAACAAGGGGACACTCGGAGAAATTGAAAGAGGACAGGTTTAGAACCAATGCTAGGAAGTTCTTTTTTACTCAGAGGGTGGTGGGCACCTGGAATGCACTTCCGGAAGTTGTGAAAGGACAGAGTACACTATGGGGTTTTAAAGAAGAATTGGATAAATTTCTGAAGGATGTGGGGATTGAGGGATACAGATAGAGGTAGAGATGGGATTATGATAGGGTATAGATAGAAGCATAAAGGGGAATAAAGGGTTTTAGACAAGGATCACCTTACAGGTCATGGACCTGATTGGCCGCCGCGGGAGCAGACTGCTGGGCGCGATGGACCTCTGGTCTGACCCAGCGGAGGCAACTTCTTATGTTCTTATGTTTTCTCATTCTCATGGATGCTTCTCAGTCTTGCCACCTCCTCTCTCAGTTCATTTACTTCCTTCATGAGGGATTCAAGCTGAAGACAGTTTGCACATGGAACTACTCCTTCTGCTTGGGTAAAATTTTCTATCTGCACAGAGACAGAAGCTGTATCCTGAGCAACAGCTATGGTGACACGGTGTTTCCCAGCCATACTGTGGTTGTAAAAGTACTCATACCTGATGAGAAAAAAAAGAGTAGATCAGCCAAGAGGAAATATTTGAAGTAGGTAGACCAAATATTAGTAACCCCAAGCTAAGCTAGGAGAGGGATCAGGTGTGCCTCAAGGGTCTGTTCTTAAGCCTGTTCTTTTTAACATTTTTATAAGTGATATTGCTGAACGGCAGTCAGGTAAGATTTGCTTCTTTTTGGATGATACCAAAATCCGCAATAGAGTAGACACCTGGTTGGTGTCAAGCAAAGCTTGAAGAAGGGTCTGAAATTTGTCACTAAAATTTAATGCTAAGAAATGCAAGGTCATGCATTTGGGCTGTAAAAACCCAAAGAAATGGTACAGTTTAGGGGGTGAAGAACTTATATGTACAACAGAAAAGCGGGACTTGGGTGTGATTGTATGTGATGATCTTAAGGTGACCAAACAGATTGAAAAGGTGATAGAGAAAGCTAGAAGGATGCTAGAGTGCATAAGAAGAGGTATGGCCAGTAGGAAAAATGAGGTATTGATGCCCCTGAATAAGACTCCGGTGAGAGCTCATTTAGAATATTGTGTTCAATTCTGGAGACCGCACCTTTAAAAAGATATAAAAAGGATGGAGTCGCTCCAGAAGAAGGCAACTAAAATGGTGTGTGATCTTTGTCATAAGGTGTATGGGGACAAACTTAAAGATCTCAATATGTATACTTTCGAGGAAAGGCGGGAGAGGGGAAATATGATAGATACGTTAAAATACCTACATGTCATAAATGCGCTTAAGTCGAGTCTCTTTCATTTAAATGGAAGCTCTGGAATGAGAGGGCATAGGATGAAGTTAAGAGGTGATAGGCTCAGGAGAAATCTAAGGAAATACTTTTTTACAGAAAGGGTGATAGATGCATGGAATAGTCTCCCAGAAGAGGTGGTGGAGACAGAACTGTGTCTGAATTCAAGAAAGCCTGGGATAGGCACGTGGGATCTCTTAGAGAGAGAGGAAGAGATAATGGTTACTGTAGATGGGCAGACTGGATGGGCCATTTGGCCTTTATCTGCCCTCATGTTTCTAAGTTTCTAAAACAGCACAATAATGTAACCCTAATTGGATAATAGCCAATAATATCCAAAATATAACAACACTAAAGAATTGGCTAACACACCTTGTCCTTGGAAGAAAGAAGTCTAAAGGAGTGAAACAAATCTGTAAATATGTAAATGATGGACATCAGTATGAGCCCTTAATGAATCAACGTAAACCTCTGGCTCAGCCAATTCTTTAGTGTTGTTCTATGTTTCTAAGACAGGGGAAAATAGGAAGAGGTGAGAAAATGAGAATGATGTGGAGTACTACAGGATGAAAAGGAACTAGCTGCACTCCAAGCTTCATTTCAAAGTAGGGGCAAAGTCTTTTCATGTCATCTTTCATGCAGCATGATAGACAGTAGTCTCTTGCCTTCAAATTCTCCTCATCAAGCTAGTCCTTGGAAAAATTTGGATATTCCTTTTATTAACTCCACTAATAAGCTCATTTTCCCACAAACTCTAAGCCTAATGTAACCCTGTTGTTGGTACTTCACTCCACATTATTTTTCTAGTTCTTTAAAAAGGCTTTAGAAAAAGGCATCTGACTTTTCTCAATGAATAAAGTTCTCAGTGCCAAGATACTCCATGTATATGTGTGAGTTGCTTTATTGAACTTGATATACTTCCTTTAAAATAATATAAAAAGGCAGTTTACATAAATGAACATAATAGAGAGACATACCTAAGAGAGTGTTCATGCC
Organism: Geotrypetes seraphini; assembly: GCF_902459505.1. Lineage (NCBI taxonomy): Eukaryota > Metazoa > Chordata > Amphibia > Gymnophiona > Dermophiidae > Geotrypetes > Geotrypetes seraphini. The sequence goes on from NC_047084.1 coordinate 477,025,762, forward strand.
ACTGTTGAGGCTGTTTTGCTCCTGTCCTGGTGCCTTGGGAGGTTCATGTATTTATTGGGGCAACCTTTACTCATTTCCCTGTATCTTAGGATGTAAATGACTCTGCTGAGGCTGATTTGCCCCTCCCAGGAGTAAACTATGGAAAGGCAGCACTTCAAATAGTCATGTAGTGGAGGAGTGGCCTAGTGGTTAGAGCAGCTGCCGCAGCACCCTAAGAGTTCAATTCCTACTGCAGCTCCTTGTGACTCTGGGCAAGTCACTTAATAATTCATTGCCCCGAAGTACAAAATAAGTACCTGTCTAAATACAGTATGTAAACTTTGATTGTAACTACACAGAAAAATCAGCATATCAAGTACTATCCTCTTTAACTAGGCCCTAAAATACCAACAACGTTCTGCCCCTGAGAAAACAGGAAATGACATCAGAGAGAGTGAGACGCTGTACAGAGAAGACACCAGAGCTGGCAGCCAGGCAGGCAACGTATCAGCATGGCTGCCACTGGCAACCTCTAGATAGCATGTAATTAGTGAAGTTAGACCAGGCAGGAGGAAAGGAGAGCTACAGGATGGGAAAGTGGGGGAAACTGGAAAAAAAGAACTACCAGATTGAGGGAAGGTGGGGGAAGGAGAACTGCTGGACTGAGGAAGCAGGGATTGGAGAGGAAGGAGAGTTTTCATTGGGGGGAAGCACACTATAAATTTGCACAGGAGATGAGTAGCAACATCAGTAAAAAGCAGTGTGGCAGAAGTAGCGGTAGAAGGCAGTTTCCTGTGCAGGGTACTGGCAGACTGGCTGTCATGCTGCTCTCTGAAACCTGCCACCTGAGGCCACCTCAGTTGGCATCATTAAAGGGACGCCCCTGAGTGGTACCAAACTTGTAGGAGCTGCAATCAACCTTAGAATCACACCTAGCAGTACCTAAGTGGACTTAGGCATCTTTGAGGTAGGCAATGTTTATTAAGCCAGGTTTTAGCTTGCCTAATTTACCGGCACCTACCTCAAATGCCTAGCAACATCCAAGTGTACCACACCTAGTCTCCACCCACTAACTACGCCTATTTTGGGGATAGGTATTGTTAAGTGTTAGAGGGTACCTCAACTTAGGGCTTAAGGGTCAAAACACAAATTGTCTCAAGTCTTTTTAACATCATCAAGTATATTAGGATTTTATATACCGCCTATCAAGGTTATCTAAGCGGTTTTACAATCAGTCTCAAGCATTTTCCCTATCTGTCTCGGTGGACTCACAATCTATCTAACGTACCTGGGGCTATGGAGGATTAAGTGACTTGCCCAGGATCACAAGGAGCAGGGCGGGGTTTGAACCCACAACCCCAGGGTGCTGAGGCTGTAGCTTCAACCACTGCACCACACACTCCTCATCCATCTGTTTCCATAATAACGGCAATTGAACTTGACTCTTGCCATTCAGTTTGTTCCTCTCCATCATTGTTTCCTTGTGTTGGACGTTGTTTGAGGTGGATTTTGTTCTTCTGTTTTTGTGGTCAATTACCACACCATTTAAACTATTTAAAACAAGTTGTGTGCAAATTTTAGTTAGGCTTCGCTAGGCATCCATAATTAGGGTACCTAGTGGCACCTGAAATAGGTGCCTTTTATAGAATCAGGTCCTACGGGACTGATTCTGTAAACAGTGCCTAAATCAGATGGCACCTAAGAAAATAAAGATTGAATTATGCTATTGCTGTACCAATTAAGTAGTGTCTTCAGAGGAGTCTGCTCGGGGCTGTCGTAGTTTGTTTAATGAGGTTAAATTGAAAAAGGTTTCCCCCTTATAATAGCTATAATAGAATAATATAATAAGTTTTTATGGGATTTTGAATTTAATTAGCATTTGCATGCTCTTTTTATATTTGCAGTAGTTCCAGATGATAAAGTACTAATTTCTTGAAGAAGCCCAATGTAATGTCTCTTGGGCGAAACAGAGTTCTTCCGTCGACTGAGTTGGCTGGGTAGAGAATCTTCACCCAAGCTAAGTATTTCTTCAATTTAATATCAATGGACATTGAATAACAAATTTGAATAGGGCAACAGTGAAAATTGCTTATTATAACAGTCCCCCTGAGATAAATATGATCAATGATAGTCTGCATATGGGTTATTCCTTATGACTAGCTCTGAGGTCTGACTGCAGACACTGGAGATCGGTTGTCTTTGTGACGGGAATTTTGACTGTTACCACTCTTAAACAAAGCGTGTCAACATTAGGTATTTTAGTATCTAATAAAATGGCACATTTAGGCATAATTTACAGAATCACACCTAGAGGCACCTAGGTAAAAACTTAGAAGCCTGAAATGTAAGTGATGGCTTTAAAGACCTACAGTTCAGGTTTTTGGATAATCGTGCTTAGTGGTGCCTAAGTCACATTCCAACCATAGAAATGCCCACTTAGGTGTTAGGCATCACCAAGTGCCATGTGATAGGTACCAATCTTTTACAGAATCAGATAGGCACCTATCATCCAATTAATTTTTTTTTTTTTTTTTTTGCAATTATTGGGCCCTTTAAAGAATCTGGCCCTAAGTGTATACAAAGCTTGTCAAATCAAGTGTCAGCTAATTTTATTGCAATGTTCACAGACCTGAAGCTGCTATTAAGCTTGGTCAATGGACACTTGGTCCATGATGAGGTTCAGTGTCTATGTTTTCCCACAGTTGTAAAGTAGTTTATCATATGTACTCTATTTTTAGGAGATAGCCATACAGATGTTCTGGCTTGTGCAGATCATAATGAGCAATGCACATTGTTAGTAGGGCAGCAGACAGCTGAGAAGATCAGTGACAAGAATCTTGTTTCCTGCATCTGAAGAAAATCAATCCAGCTGCTGGAGTGCCTCTGTAGATGGGTCTTAACTTGACCTGTTGAACCACAGGAGCTGCCTTGATGTTATGTAAGCTGCAGGTGGTTTAGAAAGATTATCGGGCAACAGTTGGCTTTGATCTACATAAATTCTCTCCGCTATTTTAACCAATAATTCCAGAGATGGGGTGGTGCAATATTGCTTAGATCATATAATCAAGGCAGAGTGATGGACCATAACATTCCAGAAGTGATACATCACACGAAAGTAGCTACATGTCAATGATGCTTACATGCACAGAATTCAAAGTTGGCACGGTTTAGGAACAATAATAAGTATACTTGCTTAAGTATCCCAAAATAAACCCAAAGACGGACACAAAATTTTTTTTTTTTAATTAAAATTTTATGGGCTCTAGTCACAATCAATGTATTACTATTCAAAAAATTTTCAAATACAAACAGAGTGGTTTTATAAGGAATAATTACTTGAATGCACTTACTAAAATTGTTTAGGCCAATACTGAGCCAGCAGCAGTCAGCATTTTATAAACTATAACTGCCACTGACTTATTTATTTATTTAGTTAGTTTTCTATACTGTTCTCCAAGGGGAGCTCAGAATGGTTTACATGAATTTGTTCAGGTACTCAAGTAATTTTTCCCTGTCTGTCCAAATGGGTTTACAATCTATCTAATGTACCTGGGGCATTGGGGACAAAGTGACTTGCCTAAGATCACAAGGATCAGCGTAGGTCTGAACCAACAACCTCAGGGTGCTGAGGCTGCAGCCATAACCCCTGTGTCACACTCTCAGATGTAGCGTGGTAGGAGGACATGGCAAGCATTGTCTGACAGAGATGGCAGATATAGTTAACACTTCTGAAGACTTAGTGGTCACAGCTTCTGGCGGTATAATAGTTAGGGGTTAAGCCTTGACAAAGCTGAGAAAGCGAAACATGTTGGCATGCAAAGCCCTAGCCATAGACCACTTGATCTAAGCTAAGTATATGCTTAAAGCATTTAAAAAAAAAAAAAAGCTAATATAGACAAAAGTAAAAGTAAAAAATAAAACAGTTAAATAAGATTTAGAAAAGAAAAAGGGACCCAATGACGAGCTGACACGTAAAACTTAGAGCAATGAGATATTATTGAGCTCTAAGTGGTGCTGCTGAGGATCCTGTAAAAAATTTCTATATATAAGGGTTGTAGTTAAATAGTGGATAAGTTTCACTGCTATTTTGATGATCAGTTGTGTGAGATATAGTTAACAAGCATGGCAAAACATAACATGACAAATATGGTGTGGTGAGACATAGCATGGTGAGCATAGAATGGCCAAACAAGGATAGTGAAAAATATATATCAACAAAATATAACAAGTACTGCAACAAGTTGATATAGGGAAATAAACCTATCAGGAGGAAAAGATCTCAGATATTTACCACATAGGGAACATATATGTTTTCTCCCTATAAAGCTGTGGCAAGTGGGTGTCTTTCATTGATCAAAAACCTCCTTTGACAAACTATTTAAATTTTTAATTTTTATCATAAATATTTTTTAATATACTTTTGATATTTTTGTCTTTTTCAATTATTCAAGTGAAGCTAACTTCATAACTAACATAAACTATAAAGTGCAAAAAATATTACTTATCTGCTTCTTTTATGAATGTAGAAATTTCAAGGGAAAGTGCTGAGTGCTTAGATGAAAGTGCTTCAGTAAAGGTGCTTCAAATAAAGTGCTTTATGCCTGAATGAAAAAATATATATTGCACATTAGATAAAGTGCAAATGCTTAAAGCTGCCACAATCAACCACAATCAGCTCAAAAATAGCACTTATCTCAAAGAGCTAACACGCTATGGAATAGCAGCGTGTTCAGGAAGTCACTCCAATGCCCAGAAAGCTGAAGCGTCGGATATTTACGAAAGGGCACTCATAAAGCAACTTTCCACTATAAACAGATCATACTACGGGCCCCGTTTCGCCCCAAAAGGGCTTCATCAGGAAGCATATTAGTGTCTGCAAAAAATCAATTGTGTACTGAATTGATTTTTTGCAGACACTAATATGCTTCCTGATGAAGCCCTTTTGGGGCGAAACGGGGCCCGTAGTATGATCTGTTTATAGTGGAAAGTTGCTTTATGAGTGCCCTTTCGTAAATATCCGACGCTTCAGCTTTCTGGGCATTGGAGTGACTTCCTGAACACGCTGCTATTCCATAGCGTGTTAGCTCTTTGAGATAAGTGCTATTTTTGAGCTGATTGTGGTTGATTGTGGCAGCTTTAAGCATTTGCACTTTATCTAATGTGCAATATATATTTTTTCATTCAGGCATAAAGCACTTTATTTGAAGCACCTTTACTGAAGCACTTTCATCTAAGCACTCAGCACTTTCCCTTGAAATTTCTACATTCATAAAAGAAGCAGATAAGTAATATTTTTTGCACTTTATAGTTTATGTTAGTTATGAAGTTAGCTTCACTTGAATAATTGAAAAAGACAAAAATATCAAAAGTATATTAAAAAATATTTATGATAAAAATTAAAAATTTAAATAGTTTGTCAAAGGAGGTTTTTGATCAATGAAAGACACCCACTTGCCACAGCTTTATAGGGAGAAAACATATATGTTCCCTATGTGGTAAATATCTGAGATCTTTTCCTCCTGATAGGTTTATTTCCCTATATCAACTTGTTGCAGTACTTGAGCATAGAATGGCACCAACCAAGAAATTGACCATTGGAATCCAAAGATGAGATGAAAATCTAAACCAAACAGCTGTGGAGACTGATGTAGTTGCTGTAGACTATATTAGAACAAAAGAGTCAATATAATATCCACAACTTGATGTAAGGAACCCAACATGGACCATGTTTTGACCTAAATGTCTTCCTCAGAGGTCCAATTCTGGGTTCTTCAAAAGTTTATAGATATGAAAACTAACCTGAGCACGGGTGAGAGTATCCTCTGGTACTGCTGCTAAGGAGAGACAGTGTGGCAGACATGGTATGAGAGATTGTAACATAGCAAACATAGTATGGCAAACATGGTAAATATTGTGTATAGTATAGTATATTATAGTATAGTAGGACAAAAATGGTGAATAGTATGACAGAGTATGGAGGAACATTGTATGATTTAGACTTGAATATCCAATGTTGTGCCATCAGCACTTGGTATCCAGATTAGTACCTGGAAGAGGGTGTTGGATGCCTAGAACGCCCTCTCGAGGGAGGTGGTGGAGAGGAAAACGGTGATGGAATTCAAAAAAGCACGGGAACACAAAGGATCTCTAATTAGAAAACAAATTAGAAAACAAAGAACTAAGGCTAGTATTGGACAGACTTGCACGGTTTGTGTCCCATATATGGTGATTCGGTATAGGATGAGGGAGAGGGCATCAATGGGAATTTAACTAACTTGGAACATGAGGACGTTATTTGCCAGACTGGATGGATGGACCGTTCGGGTCTTTGTTTGCCGTCATGTAGGGAAAGGAGAAAGGGATTGGGACTTGTATACTACCTTTTTGTAGTTTTACAACCACACTCAAAGCAGTTTACATACAGGTATTCAAGCATTTTCCCTATCTATCACAGTGGGCTCACAGTCTATCTAATGTATCTAGGGCAGTGGAGGATTTACTATGTTATTATGCAATATGGCCAATCATTACCATACCAACATAGCAGCCCTATCTTTGCCAAGTCAGCTATTTATGCAGTCCTACTTACCCAGTTAGTTATGCAAGCGCTGGTTTTGAATATTACCAGTGCTTGCATAAATCCTAGCTCTGCCCAGATTCCACCCATGGACCACCCTGGCACTATCCGAAGACAGCTACAGCAGTTAGAAGGAATATTCCGCAGTACTGCCTAGTTGATCAGTAATGCGGCAGAATGAAATCCCTGATGGACAAGGCCGAAGCAGACTGTGTAGAGCGCTGCCGGCCAGATGCTGCTTCGGTTGATGGTAGGGCTCGCTCGCGGTTGGCGAGGAGGGAAGGATGGAGGGTCAGCAGGGGTTGAAGAGTTGTCGGTGAATCCCGGGACTAGGGCTTATTTTTGGCCTTATATTAAGACCTACCCTGAAAATGATGCTAGGGCTTATGTGAATAAGCAGAGGATCTTGTGAACCTGCATGTCCAAGGGAAACCAATTAAGAAACTAAGTTCCAAAACTTTGAAGTGGTTTTGAAGCACAATCCTGCCTTCAATCACTCCATCAAACCTGAGGACTAAATTAGACTTTACATGATTTTAGTGTACACCTTATGAACAGCTCAAAGCATATTATAATGGCAAGATACACAAGCAGAACATTTAATATAATAACCATTATTATGATGTCTTCTTGAACCAGTAAGTGCATAAGACAGACATTTGTTTGTCTTTTGTTTCATCAACTGCTTTTGATTAAGGGATTGGAACTTATACACCATCTTTTTTTTATAGTTGTACAATCACACTCAAAGCAGTTTACATACAGGTACTTCAAGCATTTTCCCTATTTATACTGGAGGGCTCTCAATTGTGGTTCTTTGTACCTGGGGCAGTTGAGGATTAAGCAACTTGCCCAGGGTCATAGGAAGCAGGTTGGGGTTGGAACCCACAACCTGAGGGTGTGAAGGCTGTAGTTCTAACCACTGTGCCACACTCTCCTCCTGATACCCACCTCAATAAGATCCTTGTCAATTCTTGACGTCACATCTGCCACGGCTTTCCTGGACCTCTTTTCCCATCTGGTTTCTAGTTCATGGTTTGCCTTGGTATGCACTGTACATTCATTTTTTGTAGGTGCCCAAGCCATCTAAGTCGTCATTGCTTTAGTATCAAACTAACTGGTTGCTGTTTAGTTGTCACTTTGGTTTTAGTCCTATCTTTTCACTTGACATGTAGGATTATTCTTAAGCTGCATGGATAATAATAACCATACCCAAAAATTAAAATAAGACAAGGTTAAATCCCATTCATATGACATCTGACCACCATCTGATAATACTTCTAATAAATTGCATCCTTTAAAAGCCTTCATAGAAAAGCAAGTTTTCAATTTTTTTTTTTAATCAGAGTAGCAGCTTTCAATATGTAACTCTAAAAGCAAAGGTCCTATAGCTCGGTCCCCATGGTCATAAATGCACATAAACAGGTAATTTTACCAGGAGCAACAAGCAAAGACTGTTACAAGGAACACAGATTTCTTGAGGGTGCACATCAATGCAACAAACTCTGCAAATAGATAAGACCTTCTAACCTTAATATTCAATAGGTAACCAGTGGAGATCTATGATAAAGACTGTTTCAATCATCTAACTGCAATAAGATAAATGCATATAGCAGGGTGACTGGATCTATATGCTACATGTTATTTAAGTCTGTCAACTAGGCTGCCTTGTCATACAACTCTATTCTCTGCACTAGATATGCTTGTTCCCCCTATTCTGTCAGGCATATCAAACCTCAGCCTTGGCTCACTCCCAGTATCCAATACTTACGTTCCTGTACCCGCTCTGCCGAGTGCCTTTGGCTTAAATCTCATACACATGCTTACTTCCTTCACTTTAAATTCATGCTGACCTCCTTTAATTCTGTTCTCATGCTGGCCAAGCAAAACTACTATATCCAGTTAACTAACTCCCTTTCTTCCATCCCCATCATCTCTTTGCCATGCTGAACTCCCTCTTCAAAGCACCCCTTCCTCCAACCCCTCCTTCTATCTCTCCCCAGACAATGGCTGAATTCTTCCATGACAAGGTTCGCAAGTTTGCCTGTGAATTTGCTGCAAAGTCACATCCTTCTTCCCTTTCCATCATCTATTCTCCTGACCTTCTAGCTCCCACCATCCCTTCTTCCTTTACCCTAACATCTCAGGTGGAACCTGCACATCCTCCTTCTCCTGACTCACTTCTCCTTGGCCCTCACTCAATTCCTGCCGACTTTTCTTCCTTCTCTAAAATCACAGAGAAAGAAACTACACAATGTCTGTCTTCAGCCAAACCTACAACCTGTCCTTCTGATCCTATTCCTACCCCTCTTCATGACCCATCTCACATACTTCTATCTGTTCTTATGTTCTTATGTTGTATCCTCAACCTATACATTTCCACTGCAACTATTCATGATGCCTTCAAACATGTGGTGGTTAAGCTGTTTCTCAAAAAACCCTTGCTGAACCCTACCAGCCCCTCCAATTATCACCATGCTCTTCCTTTCTTTTCCAAACTACTCTAGCATGCTGTCCTCCATTCCTTTCATCTCTACAGATTCTTGATCCTCTACAATCTGGCTTTTTCCCCCTATACTCCACAGAGACTGTCCTTACCAAATTCTGCAATGACCTGTTCCTGGCCAGATCTAAGGGTCTTACTTTATCCTCATCCTTCTTGACCTGTCTGCTGCATTTGTTACTGTTACTCACTGCTTACTCCATTATAGGCTGACCTCGCCTGGATTCCGCAAATATGTCCTCTCTTGGTTTGCCTTCTACCTCTCCCATTTCACCAGTGCATGCGCTGGTGGATCCTCCTCTGCTGTACCCCAGGGCTCTCTCTTAGGACCTCTTCTCTCTCTACACCTTTTCCCTCGGTGCCCTGATCTACTCTCATGGCTTCCAGTATCACCTATATGTTGATGATTCCTAGATCTACTCTCTACACCCAAGATTTCCCCTAAAATCCAATAAAAAGTCTCAGCCTGTTTTTCAGATATTGCTGCCTGGAAGTCCCGCTGCCACCTGAAACTATACATGCCCAAGACTGAACTGCTTCTCTTTCCTCCTAAACCCTCTGCTCCTCTTCCACATGTTCTCTTTCTCTATAAATAATACTGTTATCATTCCTGTTTCCTCTGCTCGTAACCTTGCAGTTGTCTTCAACTCCAACCTTTCATTTCCTAACCACATCCAACAGACTGCTAAAGCCTGTCGCTTTTATCTCTACAACATCAACAAAATTTACCCCTTCCTCTCTAAGCACATTACCCGGACCCTTGCCCACACTCTCATAACTACCCACTTAGACATCTGCAATCTACTTCTAACAGGTCTCCCGCTGAACCGTCTCTCCCCCTGCAATCTGTACAAAACTTTGCTACATGACTTCTTCTACTAACCTCGCTACACTTACTTGACCCCTCTCAAATCACTTCACTGACTTCTTATCCATCTTCACATACAGTTCAAACTCCTATTACTAACCTTCAAGTGTGCTCGTTCTACAGCCCCTCAGTATCTCTCCTCTCTTCTCTCTCCTTATACACCTCTCCAAGAAATCCATTCCTCAGACAAATTGCTTTTATCTATACCCTTCTCCTCAATTCCAGACTTTGTTCCTTTCAGCCTGCTGCCCTGTATGCCTGGAATATACTATCTGAGTCCATCTCCCATGCCCCTTCCCTTCTCTTATTCAAAAGTAGGCCGTAAACCCACCTTTTTGAGACAGACTTCAGCTCATAATCCTACTCCTCTCTGCCCTCTGCTCGCCACCCTAGTCAGTAGTTTTATTTATTTATTTAATTTGTTTTCTATCCCGTTTTCCCCAAAGACCTCAGAACAGATTACAGGTTAACATACATAATATACAATTAACAGGTTACAATCTACCTTAGTTACAGTACAAGTTTTTATCCTAACTCAATACATACAAGGGATCTAATACCAATATACATAATTTGCCATAGTTACAGTTCAAGATGTTTCAATACAAGTTTTATCCTAACGTATTCCAAGAATCTAGTACCAATGTACATTTCTTTTTGATCCATCGGTCGTGGCGTGAGACTTAGGTAAAGAGGTATGTATTTATTGCTTTCCTAAAGTTCGGGAGTCTACGGGGGCAGTCGATTCCAGTAGCTTGGTATGAAGTGGGAGTAAGAACGTTGTTCGGCAGTTTGCAGTTGAAGGGCACTATCAGGGGGCGTTTTGAGGTATATTTCATCCTGGGAGCAGAGGGACCTATTTGGCATGTAACGTGACCATTTATTTTTTTCATCAATAGGGGACATCTATTAATTGTCAGTCCTACCTCCAATCCCACCCTAGCCCCACCCCAGTCCTGCCTAGCCCACTCCCAATCCCACCCCTAATTTCTTCCATTCATTTTTCATATACACATAATATCTTATTAATTCATAATGGTAACCATAAAATTTTAAAAAAACTACAAAGCACATTATACGCAGAGAAAATATTAATTATCATTTATATTTGGGGAGTTTCAAAGATATCAAGGCAGATGACTTTAAAATATGCAATGTCACCTCAGTAACTATAGAAAAATAGACAGATATAATGCAAAATATAGACAGCAGATATAAATTCTCAAAACTGACACATTTTGATCACTAAATTGAAAATAAAATCATTTTTCCTACCTTTGCTGTCTGGTGATTTCATGAGTCTCTGGTTGCGTTTCCTTCTGACTGTGTATCCTTTCTTTCATTTCTTTCTTTCTGCACTCAGGCCCAACAATTGTCCCTTTCTATTCCCTCCCTCCTTCCTTCCTATGTCCTTAGTGCCCCCAGTGCCTCCTTCCTATATCCTTAGTGTCCCTTCCTGTGTCCTTATTGCCCTCAGTGCCTCCTTCCTATGTCCTTAGTGCCCATTCCCATGACCTTAGTGCCCTCAGTGCCTCCTTCCTATGTCCTTAGTGCCCCCTGTGCCTCCTTCCCATGTCCTTAGTGCCCCTTCCTATGTCCTTAGTGCCCCCAGTGCCTCCTTCCTATGTCATTAATGCCTCCTTCCTATGTCCTTAGTGCCCGTTCCTATGTCCTTAGTGCCCTCAGTGCCTCCTTCCTATGTCCTTAGTGTCTCATCCTATGTCCTTAGTGCCCCTTCCAATGTCCTTAGTGCCCCCGGGGCCTCCTTCCTATGTCCTTAGTGTCCCTTCCTATGTCCTTAGTGCCCTCAGTGCCTCCTTCCCATGTCCCCCTCACTGCCTTCCAGACTTTGTCTCACCCCATCCCCGAAGCCAGCCTGCCTGCCTGCCTACCTCCCTCCCTGCCGCACCAAAGCCAGCCTGCTTGCCTGCCTACCTCCTTCCCTCCCTGCCGTGTAAAAAAAAAAGCCTTCCTCCTTCCTTCCCCCCCAGTCCGCCGCCGCTGCTGCCGATTGTCAGCCTCTCTCCTTACCTCCCTGCTGCTGCTGCTGCTAATTGTCGCCCAGAAGCCTTCTTCTCAACATCAATTCTGAGGTCAGAGAGGACATTCCAGGCCAGCCAATTGCTCCCTGGGTGGCCCGGAATGTCCTCTCTGACGTCAGAATTGATGTCGGGAAGAAGGCTTCTGAGTGGTGATTAGCAGCAGTAGTAGCAGGGAGGTAAGGAGAGAAACAGCGATGGCTGACCGGGTATGGGGGGGGGGGTTGACTAGGGTGCTGGAGTGAGGTTTATTTTTTTATGCACGTCAGGGAGGGACAGGAAGCGATCGCCTGTCCCGTTGTCCCCGCGCACAGCTTCGGGACGCTGTCCCTGAAAACGGGGCATTTCGGTGTCCCGAACCTGTGTGTGGGGACAACAGGACAGGGGATCTAAAAATGGGACAGTCCCATTCAAAACAGGACATATGGTCACCTTAGGCATGTACTGCGGAATTTTGGCCATCATGTAGCCTGGTGTCATGTTGTGCAAAGATTTGAATGCTAGCATCAGGCCCTTGAAGAGACAACGTTTGGCTATGGACAGCCAGTGAGCCGATGATAAAGCCTGAGAGACAGGATCATGGGTACGTAACCCCTACACTGGCATCCTATTTGTCTGTCATGATTGTTTAGATTGTAAACCCACTCGAGCAGGGACTGTCTCCTTTGTGACTCTGTACAGTGCTGTGTACATCTGGTAGTGCTCTAGAAATAATTAATAGTAGTAGTAGTACATTTAGAAGCATAGGTGCCAGAGAAGAGGCAAGCTAGTGAATGAAAAATGCACAGGTGCTTATTTGTGCTTCACACACAAGGAGGCTTTTATAAATTTACCTTCCATGCATGCCTTGGAGCAAGTCTAAATGCTAATGGAGAAACATTTTGAAGTGTAAATATATTTCCATTGCAAAACAATACACATACAATTTTAAAGCCTGAGCAAAACTGAACTCAGAACATGCTCCCTTCAAAAATCTGTTCCAGCTCCACACAAATTCCTCTTAATAATGACTGCACACAAATCCCCAAAATTCTGTATACAGCTCCTTAGTTTGTACACACAAATCGATGCGCAAAGCCGATGTCAATGTGCAAAGCTGATTTGCTTCCACAACTAAATTGATTAATTGGCCTAATCAGCACTGATGATTAGCAATTAATACCTTATAATTGATTTTAATTGGCACAAATTAAAAGTTATGTGCACAATTTGGAAAGCACAAGTCTATGAAAGGTATGCACCAGTTCTAGTGTGTGAATTTGAAAAAGGAGCATGGTCAAGGCAATCAAAATGTGGCAAGCAGAACAAGTAACTGTAGTAAAAAAAAAAAAAGTATATATACAGTTTCTCCTTTTGAATATCAGCAGTGCTTTACTCCTATTATCTCCTATCATACTACTGGGAGTGGCGGGGGTCAAACACAGGTCTCCTTGGCACAGTTCCTATCACTGGATGCAGATATGATTAGCAGTTTTCTTTAATAAGATTAGCAGTACTATAATCAGTTAATTATCACTTACAGTTTTGGGTGGCATCCGTGATAAAAAAAATCAGAGAGGTGTGCTCCAAACAGTGACTCTCTGATATATGTACCTTTAGCTGTGCTGGAACCCACAGATATTTCCACACAGGTGTTAAATAATTAACCCATCAGTCTCAAGATGTTCCTGAATCACAAGGGATCCAGAGCGGCTTACTGGTTTTTACAAATTCAGCTTAGATTTCCCTTAAAGTTTCAAGTTTATTAAAATTTTGATATAAACGCAATATCAAATATTTTCAATGCGTATAACAATAAAAAAAATTTTGGGGGGAGGACAACATAAAACAATTTAAACAGGCAAACATACAATCAATGTACACAATTAATAAGTGATACATAAGGATAAAGGATTGAACTACAATTATTAAAGAAAGTAAGAGAACATTTAAGTAAAAACAACATCAGGAGGGTAATTAAATATGTTTTACAAATAAAACAAGGTCTAAAAATGAAAGGGAGAAGTTGTGAACTATATATAGATCTGGTTAGATATAAATATTTGAACCTGAGATTGTTGATAAAAGAGTTATCCTGTTTATGACTCGAATGCATCTTTGTATAGGTGGCTTTTTAATGTGCTTTTAAATTTTTCTAAAGAAGTTTCACCATGCAGATAAATTGGTAACTTGTGATTTTGTACATTAAAGAGAAGTAGAACTTGGGTGTGATAGTATGTGATCATCTTAAGGTGGCCAAACAGGTTGAAAAGGCAACAGCAAAAAGTAGAAGGATGCTTGGGTGCATAGACCAAGGTATGGCCAGTAAGAAAAAAAAAAGGTATTGATGCCCCTGTATAAGACTCTGGTGAGACTTCATTTAGAATATTGTGTAAAATTCTGGAGACCACATCTTCAAAAACATATAAACAAGATGGAGTCCAGAGGAAGGCAACTAAAATGGTCGGTGGTCTTCAGCATAAGGTGTATTTGGACAGACTTAAATATCTCAGTATGTATATTTTGGAGGAAAGATGGGAGGGGGAGATGTGATAGAGATGTTTAAATACCTCAAAGCATAAATGCGCAAGAGGTGAGTCTCTTTCATAAGAACATAAGAATTGCCACTGCTGGGTCAGACCAGTGGTCCATCGTGCCCAGCAGTCTGCTCATATGGCAGCCTGTAGGTCAAAGACCAGTGCCCTGACTGAGTCTAGCCTTACCTGCGTACTTTCTGGTTCAGCAGGAACTTGTCTAACTTTGTCTTGAATCCCTGAAGGGTGTTTTCCCCTATAACAACTTCCAGAAGATCATTCCAGTTTTTCACCACTCTCTGGGTGAACAAGAACTTCCATACATTTGTACGGAATCTATCCCCTTTTAACTTTAGAGAGTTCCCTCTTGTTCTCCCTACCTTGGAGAGGGTGAACAATCTCTCTTTCTCTACTAAGTCAATTCCCTTCAATATCTTGAATGTTTCGATCATGTCCCCTCTCAGTCTCCTCTTTTCAAGTTTCTCTAATCTCTCACTGTACAGCAACTCCTCCAGCCCCTTAACCATTTTAGTCACTCTTCGCTGGACCCTTTTGAGTAGTACCGTGTCCTTCTTTAAGTACGGCGACCAGTGCAGGATGCAGTATTCCAGGTAGGGGTGTATCATGGGATCCGATCTGTTCGTAATCCCCTTCTTTCAATTGAGAGGAAGTTCTGGCATGAAGGGGCTTAGAATGAAGATGAAAGGGGATAAATTCAGAAGTAACCTCAGAAAATACTTTTTCACAGAAAAGGTGATGATTGCTTGGAACGGCCTCCTGGTGGAGGTGGTGGAGATGAAGAGTGTATCTGAATTCAGGACAACTTGGGGCAAGTATATTGGATCATTAAGGGAGAGGAGGGGATAGTGGATGATATTGTTGGGCAGACTAGAGAGGCCATATAGACTTTATCTGCCTTCATTTTTTTATGTTGCTATGATAAGGCTTGGCTTGAAGGTTCTTCCTAACAGATGGAATGGTCAGAGGCAGGAGATAAAAATCTAAGACAAGGTCTCAAGGGGAAGTCTCAGTTTTATTGTCAATGAAGGATTCTGGTGCTACCACAGCCTCCCACTAATTACACTGGGCACTCCTTTTGATCTACAAGTTTCCGCCAGTCTCTGAAAGGTGTAAGAAATCAGAAAGGTCACATTATAGGCACTAGTCTGATTTCCTACTAATAAGGGCAGCCAGAGGGTTTTATTCTATTGGTGGATTAAGACAGAAGCACTGAGAATTCAGACAAACAGTCCTTAAAGCTGAATTCCTTAGGTTACTACATGTATACAATGTAGAAATACAAAAGAGATGCATATTTCCCCAAATCAATTCAAAAATCATAATATTCTTTGTCCTATTTTTGTTGTCTGGAAATTATCACTTGGACTTCCTGCCCTTTTCCCAGTTTCCTCATGGTCCTTACAATCCTTGTTCTCCTCCATTCAAACCTCAAATCCCAGTGTTTTCCCAAGCCTCTACCCTATCTCTGAGATCCCATCGCTGAACTTAGAATGATGACAAATTAGAAATTGAAATCCTGAACAGTCAGACTCTATCAGGATAGCTCTATAAAGCAGCTGCCATCATTCACATGAAACAAGCAACAGGAAGAAACCTCCAGAAGAGCAGAGGAGGCAGAGAGAAAGAGGAACAACCAGAGAAAGGAAAACAACAAGGAGATATCACCAAGGTTCTTTATTGTATGATAATTTCCCATGATCTGGTTTTGGCATAAAAGCCTCTATCAGGCATCAACCAACCCAAATAAAAACTTCACATATACCTCAAAAAAGTAATATAAGACTTCAATCAAACTTTTAAAAATGTACTTTATAAATATTAATCAAAACAAGAACATAAAATAGTTATATAATAAACTAAATATATTGGTTCAAATTTTTTTTAACCCATAAAAATGCACCCATATATGGATATATGCCTATTTACCATACCATATAGTTTCTTATATCCCACAATTTTCAACAATGAATCAATAAGATTACAATAAGATTGGAATCAGTTATTACATTAACAATTACATTATAGAGAGCAAATTGGATTGAGATCAATCATTATGAGGAGAGTAGCACGTATTTTACAGGTCAGCATGAACATGAGAGGATTCTGGATGGAATATGGTCGGGGGTACACATTTACATGTGTAACTTATAGAATACCATAAGTTATGCACATATCATTGGAACTTAGGCACATATCAGTGTGCCAGTTCTGATTTGGTATAGAGCCTGCATTTTTGTTTAAAATCCTGTGTTTTAGGGTGGTATAGAGCCTATATTTCTGACTTACTAGTTTTTAGCCATTGGGTCTGCTGATTAGGTGTAGAAGGGAAGGGCTCTGATTTACTACTAAGGTTAACTGCATTATCTTTGGGACAGTGCTGTGAACAAGTCTGCCCTATGAACTTCTAAAAGCTAAGTTACTCAGCATTTCATATTCTGCTCTTTTCACTGTTTTTCAGCATTATATCTGCTTAACTTCTCTTCTCCTCCCTGTTTCTTACTTTAAAAAACACAAAAAATAAACCCTTCTCTTTCCTTTGTTAAATCTTATTTCCTCTTTCCCTTCATAGGAATAAGGGTAAGACTTATAGTCCCACCAACCCCAGGGACCACTTTTCATATATAGAGACCCAAATAATCAGGACTACTCAAATCAAGTCACTTCACAACCAATCAAGATGACCTTTAGTCTATGCAATCACTGTGGTGCTTTAATTCCAAGACACACTATTTGGAGGCTTAAGGCTTGCCCCATCTGTCTTCAACTTGCTAGTATTAAGGAGGAGCTCTGCAAACTTAAACAGGAATTGAATACAATTAAAGCAGCTTCCATCACTCCACAAAATCATACCAACTTACCACCTGTACCTCAAAATCATACCAACTTACCACCTGTACCTCAAAGAATAAAACAGCCCAGGAATAAATGGGTCACAGTAGGCTCAGGAAGACTGCGACATGTAACACAGAAACATCCACCTTCACTAATATTACCTCTACAGAATTCCTTCGCTCCACTAGTGCACTGCGATACTCAAGAAAACAGAAGGGAGGTGGGACTGGAACCAATGAAGGTAACTCAAGATAACAAGCGTACCCTAAGCACAAATAAAAAAGCCCAAAACAGAAAACTATTACTGTTGGGGGATTCCATCATCAGAACACAAGGCGAGGAGACCAAAATAGTGAAATGTCTACCAGGATCCTCAGCTACCAGGAGTTCCAGGCAAATACTGACTATAATTAAGGAAGAAACTAAGGATTTTAACACTGGGAACAAATGACCTGGCCAACAACTCCACACTTGCAGCACAGAAAGCTTCGAGAGCTTGGTGAGGGCTTGAAACCTTTTGTAAAGACTTTAGCCTTTTCTGAAATACTGCCTGCATATGGAAAGGGAGAGCAAAGAGTAAAAAACACAGAGGACTTTAATAGATGGCTCAAAGCCTGCTTTCATCAAGAAGGTTTCATGTACATAGGAGGATGGGGAAATATATGGAAGGACAAGAAGCTATATTGCACTGATGGGCTACATATTACTACAGCAGGAAAAAGAAACTTTGCAGAGAAATTTAGACAACACGTTTCTAGGCATTTAAACTAGAAGGTGGGGGTGGTATATGTATGAAGGACAATTATAGAGACCACCCCCGGCAAAAGAAAAGATGTGATAGTAGTAAAGATTGCAACATACACAATATCAGCAACTCATTTCTTAGTATTGCAACGGAAAGTGAAACGAAACAAAAATCCATATGAAAAAGGAGATTACCACTGAAAAATAGCTGGAAAGCGATGACCACAAATGCTCGCAGTCTAAGCAACAAAGTTCATGATCTGCAAGCCCTGAAGTTAGAGGCAAATCTAGATATTGTCGCTATCACAGAGACATGGTTCAGTGAATCACATGGATGGGATACAAACATACCAGGATATAATCTTTATAGGAAGGGCAGAAATGGTCAAAAAGGTGGAGGAGTAGCTCTCTATGTAAAGATCAATATCCAAGCGACCAAAATGCAAGGGACCTGGGGAGAAGAAGCGATATGGATCACTCTGAAAAGAGAAGATGGAACTTCTATCTACGTGGGTGTAGTCTACAGACCTCCGACTCAATCGCAGCAAATTGATAAGGATCTGATTGTGGATATCCAAAAGTTTGGAAGGAAAGAGGAGGTTCTGTTGTTGGGAGATTTCAACCTGCCGGATGCGGACTGGAATGTTCCATCTGCAGAATCGGAAAGAGTAGGGAGATTGTGGATGCCTTTCAAGAGGCTCTGCTCAGACAAATGGTGACAGAACCCACAAGAGAAAAAGCAATATTGGATCTGGTCCTCACAAATGGAGAGAGTATCTCTAATGTTCAAGTGGGTGCTCACCTGGGAAGTAGCGATCATCAAACGGTTTGGTTTGATATAACGGCTAAAGTGGAAAGCGGCTGCACGATACTTAAAGATCTAGATTTCAAACGTACGGACTTTAATGCAATGGGAGAGTACCTGAAGAAAGAGCTGAAAGGAGTGATAAAAATGGCTACGGACTTTTATGTGAAGAAAATCAATAAAAACAAGAGAAAAAGGAAGCCGATATGGCTCTCCAAACTAGTGGCAGAGAAAATAAAGGCGAAAGAGTTGGCGTTCGTGAAATATAAAAAAACCCAAGAAGAGGAGTGCAGAAAGGACTACAGGGTGAAACTGAAAGAAGCCAAGAGAGAGATACATCTGGCAAAAACACAGGTGGAAGAAAAAAATGGCTAAAAATGTAAAAAAGGGAGACAAAAAATTTTTCGGATATATTAGTGAAAGAAGGAAGATGAAAAATGTAATTGCTAAACTAGTCCCGACACTATTGCAATGCCAGATCCGCTTGTAATAAGATTCAAATTTTGAAAGACCTACTCGAGGATTCAGACCCCGGATTCCTATTCATCACAGAATCCTGGATCACAAAAGATGACCAATTTACTCAAAACGAACTTTGCTCCCACGGTTACCAAGGCTTCTTCTCTCCCAGAACTAACCGAAAAGGAGGTGGCCTGGCTCTCCTTTTCAAATCATTCTTCGATGTCCAGCTCCTTGAAAAGGGCAGCCTCTCCTCACTAGAATACATGCTAGCCTCAGTTAACGATGAATACCATCCTCATCCACTGGGTATCCTGCTCCTTTACTGCCCACCTACCCCTTGGAACAATTCCTCGGAAATCGTCTTTGAAACCATAACAAACGCCTTCCTCAGATTTCAAAGATTACTGATCATCGGAGACATCAATCTCCACCTTGACGATGTCACCAGCAAGGACGCATCCAAATTTAATAGCTTCCTCTCCTCTTTAGGCTTTCCCCCTCCCACTCTCTCCCCTACCCACGAAAAAGACCACACACTAGACCTCATTAGTTTTCTGGATCTCACTACTCACAAAACCTCAACCACTGACATTCGCTGGGAAATCGTCCCCTGGTCCGACCACTTCCTAGGGGCTTTCTGCCTCCCAATCTTCATGTCACATTTTGAGCCCCATCCAGCACCTCAAATTCTATTACCTTCCGCAAAAAAATCTCGAGCAATCTGTTCTGGACCAATTTTCTTGACAAATTCTCCCCCATCCCTAAACCTGCAGAATCAGAAACAAACTGGCAAAACTGGGTTGCCCTCTCCGAGTCCACCTTCCATTCCCTCGCCCCTCTCTCCACTAAAACCATCTCCTATTCCCGCAAGGCCCCTTGGTACCTCCCATACCACAGAGAACTGAAACAGAAATGCCGAGCTCTGGAACGAAAATGGAAAAAATCTAAATCCCCTACAGACAGACTCCTGGAGGGTCAATATTAAATTCTACAATACTATTTTAAAAAAAGCAAGGAAAAACTTCTACGGTGACAAAATCTCCAAATCCAACAACCAGAGTAGCACATTATTTAACATCTGGCGTTCCTTAACTTCCAAAAATGCCTCCATCCTCCCCTCCTCCCCCTCAGCCGAGTCTCTGGCAAAATTCTTCAGCGATAAGGTCTCCACCTTGAGGCGCTCCTTCCCTCCTGCAATCTCCTACAAATCTCTGATTCCAATCGACCCCAACCCTATCCTTATAGACTCCTACCCTATCCCAGCTGACAGATCCTGGTCTTCCTTCGAACTTGTCTCTGAATCCCTGGTCCATAATCTCTGCCTCAAACTGAAATCCTGCAATTGTACCTTAGATCCATTCCCCGCCTACCTTTACAAGAACACTCCCCCTCAGGCCATCTCATCTCTTACCAATTTCATAAACTCCACCCTCCATTCAGGCCTATTCTCCCCAGAAATGGGCCATATCTCCTTAACCCCACTACTGAAAAAACCTGATCTAGACCCCTCTTCACCATCCAGCTACCGTCCAATAGCAAACATTTCTCTCCTTACCAAGATGCTAGAATCCATCATATCCACTCAACTATCTTCCTACCTTAAAAAATTCACCATTCTGCTACCCTACCAATATGGCTTCTGTCCCAACTTCAGCACCGAATCCCTTCTGACCTCCTTAATCTCAAAAGTTCTACATCTTCATTCTCGCAACAAGTTCGCCGTCCTTCTTCAATTCGACCTCTCTGCAGCTTTTGATGTCGTCCATCATGATATCCTAATTTACCAATTCTCCGAGATAGGCATTAACTCCACAGTCCTTGACTGGTTCTCGAAGTTCTTACGCTCCCGCTCCTACACAGTCAACATGAAGGGCATTTCTTCCTCCCCCTGGAACCCGATCTGTGGAGTCCCACAAGGCTCACCTCTCTCTCCTATCCTTTTCAACATTTATATGTCCTCCCTCAAACTCCTCCATCTCTCCCCCCTTGAAACACTTTACACTTACACAGATGACATCTTTGTCCTCCTTGAGACCGACCGGAACCTCACCAACCTCTCTGCGAACATATCCTCATGTATATCGAACCTTCAATCCTGGGCCCACACTGTGCAGATGAAACTGAATGAATTCAAAATAAAACTTCTCTGGCTCGGCCCAAAATTGGATCAACTGCCCACCTCCATCCCTCTGTCCTCTGGCCCCACTCTGCATCTTGAATACTCAAGTAAAATTCTGGGAGTCATCATTGATTCTATACTTTCCTTCAATGATCACTTCAACTCCCTAATAAAAAAATGTTTCTTCAGCCTTCACATGCTGAGGAAAGTGAGAACCTGTTTCCATCAAAAACACTTTGCCGTCCTTGTCCAATCCACCATCCTTTCCAGACTGGACTATTGCAACTCTATCTACCTAAACCTAATAAAGAAAAACCTTCAAAGACTCCAGTGGATTCAGAATGCCGCTGCTAAGCTTATCTTCGCAAAAAGCAAATTCGACCACGTCTCACCGCTTTTGTCCAAGCTCCACTGGTTTCTGATAATCTTCAGAGTCCACTTCAAATGTTCCTGCCTTACTTTCAAGATCCTACATGGCATCCTCCCCCCCTTTATTCCTCTTTCTTGGAACTCCTCTCACCCCAATTCCACCAGATCCACCCAAAAACTGAAACTTTCCTTTCCCTCTTTAAAAGGCGTCTCCCTTGTAGGAAAACTAGGTTCCTCCCTCCCTTTTAGAATCACTGAACTCTGGAACAACCCTACCTCCCTTCTTAGGAATCTGAGCTCCCTCCAACTCTTCCGTAAACATCTGAAAACCTGGTTGTCCTCAAAAATGTAACTCTTCCTCCCTCTCTGTTTATTCTAGTCCTCTAAATTTCCTCTTCATCTTTCCCTCCACTGGAGTTCCTTTCCACCCTAATTCTTGTTAACCGTGTCGTGCTCTGCGAATGTTGAGATGAAGCCTATCAAACATGGCATTCCCCAAGGTGCCCTTCTATCCCCCCTCCTATTCAACCTCTACATCAGACCTATCATTGATATAGCGCAGAAATACAACATTAAAATCCACTCCTATGCTGATGACATCCAGCTGCTCCTCCCACTAGGCGAGAACCGATCGTCCCAAATTGCTAACCTCCAACACTGCCTCTCTAACATGAAAACCTGGATGACAAACAACAAACTACAACTGAACGCCTCTAAGACCGAACTCTTATGGATCAGGAAAAAAAGCACCAAATACACACGCCCAACACTAGCATGGGACTCCACTCTACTAACGGCAACAGATCAAGTACGCAGCCTAGGTGTAACCTTAGATGGACACCTATCCCTATCCGCCCACATATCCCAAGTAGTCTCTACCTCCTTCTACTACCTCCGCCAACTGAGAAGGATCAAACCCTACATCTCCACACCTGACCTGGCCCAACTCCTCTACGCATATGTCCTCTCCAGAATGGATTATTGCAACTCCCTATTTAATGGACTAACCAAAAAAAATCTCAAGCGTCTCCAACAGGTCCAAAATGCAGCTATCCGCCTCCTACAAAGCCTCAACTACCATGATCCCATCTTCCCAGCACTCCGCACTGAACACTGGCTCCCAATTAGCCAGCGCTGTGCATTCAAGGCCCTGGCAATAGTGCATAAAATAATTTATGCCACCACCCCCTCCTACATAAAATCCAAGCTACCCATCTACATCCCCACCCGCACCCTCCGCACAGAATCGAAGACACGCCTATGCATTCCCCCCGGAAGGTCCCTCCTCTCAGAAACTGCCCACAAACGTTCCTACAGCCACTTCATTCCCCATCTCTGGAACCAACTCCCCCCTCAATTCAGACTACAGAACTCTTTAATGACATTCCTGAAAATGGTAAAGACCCTCCTCTTCAACTAAAGGTCATCCTCAGTCTACACCCCTCCCCCTTAAGCCCCACCTCTACTCTTCCTTCTCCTTTCTAATCTTCCCCCTAATTCCTATATAGTCCTCTCTCAGCCTGTACTCAAATAACTTGTATTTAAACTAAACTACTTATATTTAAACTACTGCTCTTAATTTGCTGTATAGTCCCTGTATTTAAACTGCTGCACAGTCGTGTATGTCCAAACATTTAAATCTACTGTATAATCTTGTATGTCCAATTACACTCCATTGTGAATGTTTACTTGTAGACCATTCTGAGCTACTGGGAGGATGAGATAAAAATCTAAATAAATAAATAAATAAAAGTATACAAACCTAAGGTTTAGTTTAGTTTAGTTTAGTTTAAAAGATGCTGGGAACCGATATGTGGGGAGTGATGAGGAAAAAACAATTGTGCTAAACAAATACTTCTGTTCTGTGTTCACAGAACAAAATCCTGGAGAAGGACCAAGATTGTTTGACAAAGTTACACGAGAAAATGGAGTAGATTCTGCGCCGTTCATGGAGGAGAGTGTTTATGAGCAACTTGAAAAACTGAAGGTGGACAAAGCGATGAGACCAGAAAGGATCCATCCCAGGATACTAAGGGAGCTCAGAGATGTTCTGGTGAGTCCTATTAAAGACTTGTTCAACAAATCTATGGAGACGGGAGTGATTCCTAGGGATTGGAGGAGAGCGAATGTGGTCCCTATTTATAAAAGTGGTCACAAGGATGAAGCAGGAAACTCCAGGCCGGTGAGCCTCACTTCAGTTGTTGGAAAAATAATGGAAGTGCTGCTGAAAGAAAGGATAGTATACTTCCTTGAATCTAATGGGTTACAGGATCCGAGGCAACATGGCTTTACAAAAGGTAAATCGTGCCAAACGAACCTGATTGAATTGTTTGATTGGGTGACCAAAGAGCTGGATTGAGGACATATGCTAGATGTAATTTACTTAGATTTCAACAAAGCCTTTGATACAGTTCCTCATAGGAGGCTGTTGAACAAACTTGAAGGGCTGAAGTTAGGACCCAAAGTGATGAACTGGGTTAGAAACTGGCTGTCGGACAGATGCCATGGGGTGATGGTTAATGGAAGTCGCTCGGAGGAAGGAAAGGTGAGTAGTGGAGTCCCTCATGGTTCGGTGCTGGGGCCAATCCTGTTCAATATGTTTGTGAGTGATATTGCTGTAGGGTTAGAAGGAAAAGTGTGCCTTTTTGCAGATGATACCAAGATTTGTAACAGAGTAGACACCGAAGAGGGAGTGGAAAATATGAAAAAGGATCTGCAAAAGTTAGAGGAATGGTCTAATGCCTGGCATCTAAAATTCAATGCAATGAAATGCAGAGTAATTCATTTGGGGATTAATAATTGGAAGGAACTGTATATGCTGGGAGGTGAAAAGCTGATATGCACGGATGGGAAGAGGGACCTTGGGGTGATAGTGTCAGAAGATCTAAAGGCCAAAAAACAGTGTGACAAGGCAGTTGCTGCTGTCAGAAGGATGCTGGGCTGTATAAAGAGAGGCATAGCCAGTAGAAGGAAGAAGGTGCTGATGCCCCTGTACAGGTCATTGGTAAGACCCCACTTGGAGTATTGTGTTCAGTTTTGGAGACCTTATCTGGTAAAGAACGTAAGAAGACTTGAAGGGGTCCAGAAGAGGGTGACGAAAATGATAGGAGTCTTGCGCCAGAAGACGTATGAGGAGAGACTGGAAGCACTGAATATGTATACCCTAGAGGAAAGGAGAGACAGGGGAGATATGATTGACGTTCAAATACTTGAAGGGTATTAACGTAGAACAAAATCTTTTCCAAAGAAAGGAAAATGGTAAAACCAGAGGACATAATTTGAGGTTGAGGGGTGGTAGATTCAAAGGTAATGTTAGGAAATTCTACTTTACGGAGAGGGTGGTGGATGCTTGGAATGTGCTCCCGAGAGAGATGGTGGAGAGTAAAACTGTGACTGAGTTCAAAGAAGTGTGGGATGAACACAGAGGATCTAGAATCAGAAAATAATATTAAAAATTGAACTAAGGCCAGTACTGGGCAGACTTGCACGGTCTGTGTCTGTATATGGCCATTTGGTGGAGGATGGGCTGGGGAGGGCTTCAATGGCTAGGAGAGTGTAGATGGGCTGGAGTAGATTTTAACGGAGATTTCAGGATTGGAACCCAAGCACAGTACCAGATAGAGCTTTGGATTCTTGCCCAGAAATAGCTAAGAAGAAAAAATTTAAAAAAAATTTTAAATTGAATCAGGTTGGGCAGACTGGATGGACCATTCAGGTCTTTATCTGCCACCATCTACTATGTTACTATGGCTGGCATAAATGCTTTCACCTAAAAGCATATGTGTGTGTACTGTATATATCTGGTTACACTGGTATTCTATAAAGGAAAGTAGGCACCTGTGTGCCTATCAGGCATCCTCTGGGCACCTATACATAGGAACACTATTATAGAATTACCCCCATGAGAGTAATTTTACAAACATTTTCATGTGTAAAAATTGTACATGGGTAAAAACTTCTTAAAAAATTACCCTACGACAAGTAGGCACATACTTGTATGTGTTCCAAGTATTTTTGTGTTTGAGGGAAGAATATGGGCAGAGTCATGAAGTGCATTTTTAGGTTATAAAACATCTACCAATGCATCTGGTGGAAGGCAGGGGATTTGGTGAAGAGCTGTCAGCGTGGAGAAACTTTACTCAAAATTTTGTCACCACTTAGATATAAATCCAATGCGAGCAAATAAGAAGGGACTGCCAACTGATGGAAAATGCACTAAGGGCCAGATTCTATAAATGGCACCTAAAATATAGGTGCCAAGTAAAGTAGCACTTAGTGCAATTCTACAAAATATAGGCACACTTTATAGAATCGCGCTAAGCGACGCTTAAGTAACCCTAGTATGCCTATATAGTTTAGGCTTGACTGGACCTCCATATTGTGGACGCCTCTCTCTTTGTGTGCCCTTTGCAAAATCGTACCGATGTAGGCACCGATACAGGCGCCTTTATCAGAACCTTATGATGTCAGCACATATTGACATCATGCTGTCATCAGCGTGGGAACACATTCATCAGCATGGCAGCAAACAGAAGGCAGCCAAATTATAGGTATGCTTCTGACCACCCAATTCCTCTGGAAGGAACATCATGATTTTGTCCTCCCAGACCAGAAAATGAACTACCTCCAATACAGAAGGGCTCAGGAGAGACTTACAAGGAGGTTTAGCCAGCAAAATAAAAATATCAGTCCTTTTTTTTTTCCCAATTCTTTATTCATTTTTTCATCTTACACCAAATGAATAATATTACATCATTTAATTCCTATACATCACTTGAAAATTATTTCATATTATTATTTCAATACATATTTTAAATCCCTCCCACAACCACCTTCTATACAAATAATGCAAATCAAACGTATCATACATGTAATGTGTTCAAAATAAAATATCGGTCCTGATTCTGTACGTGGTGCCTGATGCAGCAGGTGCCTAGAAAACAGGCAGCTGCCGTATGTCAATCGTGGCTAGCAAAGATCCTTGGAGCTGGAAATATAGGGCAAGGTTTTTACATGCCTATAATCATTTCCAGCATCTAGGGTCCTTATAGAATTGCACCCAGGGGTGCCTAGAGACATTGAAGTCTGGCACCACCCCCAAACAAGCCCCCTTCTGGGCTTTGGTGTCACTAGATGCTTCTAGGCGCCATGGACCCAGATGCTGGACCCGGAGGTTGCCTAGTGGCACCTAATTTTTTAATGTGTTTTTAATTTGTTTTTAATGGTGCAAAACAATGCCTTTCAGAGCAGTGAAGCCTATTTCCCTGCAGAGAGAAAATACGTAGAAATAAACGAAAAACATAAAGGAGAAAAAAAAATATACCTTTTGTATTGGCATCACAGTTGGCATCATGCTAAAAGAAATGGGGGGTTTTTGACAACCTAGGATTTCTTCTTGGGATCCTTAACTATATGGGTTATATCAGCCTTGTTAAATTAGAAATCTAAGAGCTGAGGAAGGAAGGATGGGAAGATTTAGGGGTGTCAAGAAGTATAGGGAGTGTTGGAGGGGGTTTAAAATACAGAAAATGGTAGACCAAAAGTATTCTGTTATTGTACCAAGGTGACTTTCTGTTCTTTTCACTGGGTTCTAATACAGATATTTCTCGTGCACTTCAGCAAGAGTGAGCTGAGGCCACAGCCTCCTTCCTTCCAAGACTTGAACCGCACAGGAAGGAGAGAGAGACAGACTGCAATGCCGGCAGTAGTAGAAGGTGCATTAGAGTAGACTAGCTGGTTCAGTGGCGGTGCCAAATTGCACACCTAGAAATGCCTACGAGAGACATGCGCTGTCTTCTCACTTACTGTCAAATATACACATCTATCACCTCTAAAGTTTATAAAAGGTCTTTTACGTACAGAGTTATAGAGAAAAAGCCTAAAAAGCATGGATTAGGGTAAGTGGAGAAAGCAGTCTTGATTAAAATTATCCCCTGTATCATTATTTATTTATTCAATTCATTTTCTATCCTGTTGTCCCCAAAAAGCTCAGAACGGGTTACAGGTTAAACTTACATAGTATAGTTAACAGGTTACAATTTGCCATAATTTCATTACAAGTTTTTATCCTAACTTGACACATACTAGGGGTCTAATACTAATATACATAATACAGTTTACTGGTTACAATTTACCATAGTTATCCTTAAAGTGCAAGTTTTATCCCAGTTGATACACATAGACAGTTTACAGGTTGGATTTGCCATAGTTACAGTGCAAGATTTTACAATACAAGTTTCCTTTACGGAACACATATTGGGTTCTGGTTCCAGAACTCCTCTCATACGAGGAAAGACTAAAACGGTTAGGGCTCTTCAGCTTGGAAAAGAGACGGCTGAGGGGAGATTTGATTGAAGTCTATAAAGTCCTGAGTGGTGTAGAACGGGAACAAGTGGATCAATTTTTCACTCTGTCAAAAATTACAAAGACCAGGGGACACTCTATGAAGTTACAGGGAAATACTTTTAAAATCAATAGGAGGAATGTTTTTTTAGTTAAACTCTGGAACGCATTGCCAGAGATTGTGGTAAGAGCAGATAGCATAGCTGGTTTTAAGAAAGGTTTGGACAATTTTTGGGAGGAAAAGTCCATAGTCTGTTATTGAGAAAGACATGGTGGAAGCCACTGCTTGCTCTGGATCGGTAACATGGACTGTTGCTACTCCTTGGGTTTTGGCCAGGTACTAGGGACCTGGATTGGCCACCGTGAGAACAGGCTACTGGGCTTGATGGACTATTGGTCTGACCCAGTAATGCTATTCTTATGTTCTTATGTTCTCCAATGTAGTTACTATTTGATAGTAAAGCATTAACTTTTCCATGCCCTGTTAGTTTGTGAAGGCCTCCCCGCATTTTACAGATTTTCCCTCTCTTTTTATATGTCTTCTGAAAATTCACCTCAAATTGTAAAAACAGAGAAATACTAATCCTAGATTTGCCAGGAACTGTATGCTGTAAATGCAGCTCTTGGCATGGTTTCAAAGGGGCAGCAAAGCTTTAGTTCTCGGTAAACTGAGAGGCTTCTTGTGCGTTCTTATTTGTTAACTTAGAATGGACAAAACGCTGAGCTGATTTTTTTTTTATACCCACATAACGACCTTCATTCATTTGATGACAAAAGAAGACTATTATGTTCCACTTTAAAAGAAATAAAAATGCAAATAAACATGCCTGTCAGGTCTAGCCAATACTTTATTTCAATTCAGCTCTTCCCATTGCAAAAGACAAAAGACTGTTTCTGAAAAATATTTGAAGATTTTAAGCTTGTTTAAAGAAGTTCTCAAGTGGATGAGCAAATTGACAGGAAAGATACTGTTCTCCAAAAGCCTTTGATACTACTCTGTAGAAAGCCTGGCCACCCTCATGCAAATCTTTTTTGGAGAATATCAAATGTCTGCCAACATGACTTCCTAGTGTGGCATAATGAGGAAATGTGATCTACAGGTTAGAGTCTTACTTTTGCGATTAAAGACTCTTCTGGTTTGAAGCTTTTGATTGGGCCTTATTCAAAAATGGACACATCCAATTCTGTGCACGTGGCTCTTTATGTCTTGACCCAATATATTTATTTCTTTGTGTAAGTCTAATCATACCAAATTGAGTGTTAATAATTATGAGGGATCTTCAAAAAGTTTCTGGACTTTTATTTTTTAACATTATTTATTAAATATCTCAAAAGCAAATTGCATCACTTTTCCACATAATCACCCTTTTTTGCCTGACTAACCAGTACATGACATTCTATGACACGCCCTCTTACCATTTCTTCCGCCCCAACCATTTCCCACAAAAATATCAGTGTGGAAACTTTTTGAAGAACCTTCATACTAAAAGATATTGTTCCTTTCTCTGTCTTACCCCCCCTCTCCCCCCCCAAAAAATAGACCATATACACATATTAAAAATTTGAAGAAGTTAAGTTAAGATTATCCGATTCACAACTCCTGTTTATCTGTACCAGGCTATTATGTGAACTCAAGATCATTAAGGGCTCCTTTTACGAAGGTGTGTTAGCAGTTTTAGCGCACGCTTAGCGTGTGCTACAATGCCACGCGTGCTAGACACTA
Organism: Geotrypetes seraphini; assembly: GCF_902459505.1. Taxonomy (NCBI): domain Eukaryota; kingdom Metazoa; phylum Chordata; class Amphibia; order Gymnophiona; family Dermophiidae; genus Geotrypetes; species Geotrypetes seraphini. The sequence goes on from NC_047084.1 coordinate 477,055,658, forward strand.
ACGCCTCCATAGAGCTGGCGTTAGTATATTCTGTTTAGAGCAGGGTTAGCACGTGTGGCATTGTAGCGTGCACTAAAAATGCTAGCGTACCTTCGTAAAAGGAGCCCTAAAATACATATTTTTAGAGATATTTTAGAGCAGGGGTGTCCAACCTTTTGGCTTCCCTGGGCCACATTGGCCGAAAAAAATGTTTCTGGGGCCACACAAATGCGCAAACACTGCAGCAACACAGAGGAGGGAACCGGCAAGACGGTAAACACCCGTGGGCAGCAGAGGAAAACACTGCATCGCCCTCGACCGGGGCCGCACAAAACACTTCACGGGGACGCATGCGGCCCTTGGGCCGCAGGTTGGACACCCCTGTTTTAGAGGATTATCAACCAGGTTTTTTAAAATTTATAATAGAAACATGGTTCACTTTGTCAAATGATCCTAAATTGGGAGAATTTTGTCTTTCAGGATATAAAGTTTTACATCAACCACGATTAGATAAAAGAGGAGGCGGTTTGGCACTGGTTTATAAAGATTTTTTCAAGGTTGATAAATTAGAGGCTATTATATCCTCTGAAATTGAGATATTAGTTTGTGAAATTAGTGATTTTTCTGTTATGGACTCTCCCTGCTGTATTCTGTTTTATTGCCTTCCAGGTAAATGGGACAAAGCTGAAGAAATGATTTTTGAAATTGTTGCACGATACTCTATTAAATATCATACTGTATTATTGTTAGGAGATTTGAATATCCACTTAGAAATCTTCTCTAACGAAAAGGTTAAGGAATGGAATTCTTTTGTGAGTACTTAACATTTTTGCTTCCCTTCTTGTCAAGCTACACATTTAAAAGGTCATCAGTTAGATATTATAGGAATAACTAAAAAATATGGAATAAATCTGTCCCTTTCAGTAGGTAAATTGGTTCTTAGTTCCATGGTTGGATCATTTCCTTTTAGATTTTTACTTTTTTTTAATCTTTATTAAATTTTCAAGGCTAATACAAAGTGCATAAAATTATACATACATTAATAGTCAGAATCAGCACTTACAATCCATCAGTAACAATACAAAATGAATTAACCTCCACCTTCTAGTACATTCAATCAAGGAATAAAACAAAGGAGATAGCCCCCCACCCTTCCCTGGATGTGTGTATAGATCTAAAGGAAATTAAAGGTGAAAGACAACTATACCGAAGTAACAAAAGTCGTTAATGGACCCCAAACTAATCTGAATAAATTATTATGCCCCATGTCAGCGTTCATTTTCTCATACTTATAACACAAACATAAATTCGCCCACCAAAAGGTAAAACTAAGCCTATCCCAATTTTTCCAATTGTGGGTAACCATTTGCATGGCAATCCCGGTCATGATAATGAAAGGTTGGCATTTATACCGGTCCAATGGAGAATTAGTATGCAATAGTGTCCCACAAACGACTATATCATAGGTTAATGGAATCGATGATTCCAGTAAGTTATTGATATGTCCCCATATCGACTTCCAAAAATTGAGTATCAAAGGACAGTAGAACAACGGATGATCCAGTGTCCCTATTATTTCCTTTCAGATTTTACTTTAAATTGGAAAGAATGAAAAACTGCTGTTTATGTTAAACACGAAAAAGTAGAGGTCAAATTTAGACAGAAAATCCAATTAGAAACATTTTGGGAAGGTATTGACTCTGAATTTTATGATAAAAATATGTCTCCATTAGATTTAATTAATAACTGGAATCAAATCGCTTCTTGTTTATTAGATACATTTACTCCATTACAGAGGAAGAGAAAGAAGATTAGACATAATGCAAGATGGTTTAATGAAAAATTACGAGATTTAAAATGAAATTGTAGGAAGTTAGAATGTATTTGGAGGAAAGATAATACTGAAGTGAATAAAAATAAATGAAAGTGAGCTATTAATCATTATAAATTACAAATTACTCCCCCTCCTTTTTTTTTAATAAAGCCGCGCTGCTGTGGTAACTGCTTCTAAGACTATAGAGATTTAAAGGGCTTTGGTGCTTTTGCTGTATGGTAACTGCTAGCGCAAATTTTGAAGAATGGGGGACTATTAGGAAAAGGTAATATTATGTCAAACAAATGGGATTGGAAGAATTGTACGCTAAGAAAATATTTAAGGTTACAAGCCAATTGATATCAGTAGAAGATAAGATATCTACCGTATTTTCACGCAGATAACGCGCACCCGTGTAAAACGCGCACACGGGTATAGCGCGCAGAAACCACGATTTTATGTACAAAAACTTTTGTATACCGCGCTCACGGGTATACCGCGCATGCAGCCCGACTGTCCTTTCGCCCGCCCCGACTCTCCTCTGGCCACCCCGACTCTCCTTTCGCCCTCCCCGACTCTCCGTGCGCTGTCCCGACTCTCCGTTCACCCTCCCTGACTTTCCGTGCACTGCCCCGACTCTCCGTGCGCTGTCCCGACTCTCCGTTCACCCTCCCTGACTTTCCGTGCACTGCCCCGCCTGGTCGGGTTGGGCCCATGTGCCTCAGGCCGCGCCCCCAGGTGGGACCTAAGGCTCCAGGGCCTATTCTGATTGGCCCACGCGTCTTAGGCCCCACCAGTAGGCGGAGCTTTGGGACGGATGGGCCAATCCGGCCTCATTCCGTCGTTGGCTGCCTGCCGGACAGGCGGGTTTGGCTCCCGTCTGTCCGGCCAACTACCAAAGGTACGGGGAAGGGGGGTGGGGGTGTCGTGGGGGTCGGCCAAGGGGGTCGCGGGTCGGCTGGGGGGGCGGTCAGAGGTTCTTGGGGGGGGGCGGTCGTTGGAGGGAGGGGGGTTTGCGTCGAGGGCAGGAGGGCCTGGGATCCCTCCTGCCCGTAATGTAGTGCGGGTGGGGGTAGGGGGTCGCCGTGGCCAGGAGGGTTTGGGCTCCCTCCTGGCCCGATATTGTCGGGGAGTTGGGGAGTCGGCCGGGCAAGAGGGCTTGGGCTCCCTCTTGCTCCGATCATGGATGCGGGTGCGGGTGGGAGCGCGTGCGAGCGGTCGTTCGGGGTGGGGGTGCGAGCGGTCCTGCTGGGGGGGTGAATCGGGCGTCGGGCAGGGTGGGAACTATGTAAAAAAATTTTTGTATACCGCGCTCACGCGTATAACGCGCGAGGGGTATGCGCGGTAGGTAAAAACGCGTATAACGCGCGCGTTATATGCGTGAAAATACGGTACTTCACTGTGGAAGTTGACTTGGTGATTTTGTTTTGTTTTGCACTTTACTTTGCCCATCATAATATAATGCTCTACCATAGCAAGTCCCCTCCGGTGGTATAATGCATAGCCTTCACTGCAAGGCATGGTCCCACCATACTATGTACTGTACTATGTTTGACCTTGCCATGTTTTGTCATACAGTGTTTTGCTACACTTTGTCATACTGTCACCATTTATCTCATACTTTACTATACTTTATGTCGTATCTTCCACACTATCCCCCTCTTCTACAAAGCCATGCTAGCGGCTGCCACGCGGTAACGGCCCCAAAGCCCATAGAGATTTAAAGGGCTTCAGGGCTTTTGTCACGCGGCTTTGTAGAAGAGGGGGTATATCTGCCATACTATGTCTACCATTCTATGATTTCTCTTGCTATGTCTGCCACACAATGTTTGCCATTCCATTCCTACCATGCTAGGTTTAGCATGCTACACTTGCCTTACTATTTTTACCATGTCGTGTCATGCTAGGTTAGCCATGTTAGTAATACTATGTTTGCCATGCGATGTTTCGCCATATCATATTTTGTTATACAGTACCTCCCCCCCCCCGCGAATTCACGATTCGGAGTTCGCGGCTTCAGTCATTCATGGGGGGGGGTTTCTTAGTGTTCCTGCTGCTTTCACCATCGATTATTATTAGCGCGGCCGCTGTGAGGGAGATAGGGGAGGGGGGAGAGAGAGAGGAGATCAGTGACAGCTGCAGCGGTAGAGTGCGCACACGCGATGGAGCCTTCCAGCTGACATCCCTGTGGCAATGAGAAGCCAAAAACAGAGCGGGGAGGTGAGCCCTAAAAGAAATCAGGCATTTTTGGACCATATCCATTTTTTGTGGATTTTCACAATTTGCAGGGACTCCTGGAACATAACGCCTGCGAATTCAGGAGAGTACTGTATTATGTTTTACTCTGCTTTGTTAACTACGCTTTGACATCTTTGTCAGACAATGTTGTATAAATATGCTTTATTATGTATGTAAACTTGTAACTCATTCTGAGCTCTTCTGGGAGGACGGGATATAAAACTAAATTAAAAAAAAATAAAGGTATGCCAACAATAGGCCTGCAGTTTGATTTGTCCTGCATATTTGATTTTGTAAACCATAGTATTTTATTGAGGAAACTGAGTGACATCAGAATAACAGGAAAGGTATTTTCTCGGTCTGATGTTTTTTTTAACAAGCAGATCCTATCAAGTGAAGATGAAAGGGAATTTATCAGGGAAGTGGAGTTCTGCAGGGACTCGATGTGGAGTCCTTGATGTGAAGTAGAGGTCTGCACGGGAACGGGATCACGGGAATCCCGCGGGTCCTGAGGGAGTTCCGCAGGAATCCCCCCTAACCCACGGGACTCTCATGGGGACTCCCATGGGGATGGAATGCTTTGGAAGCAGGGTTCGTCCATATAATATAATGGACACGTCAGTCTTAGTAAAAGAGGGGGTTTATAAGTTAATTACCTGAACAGAAAACAAAAAAAGGGTTCCACCAAAGAGATTCCACAAGGAAAACAGCAGCGCAAACACAAAAGAAACTGTGGAATTGATGATCCTGTCAGAAGTAATTGCTGCTTTTTATGAGGACGGGCGGGGATGGAGGTAATTCCTTGCGGGGATAGGTGGGGACGGAGAGGATCCTGGCAGGGATGGGTGGGGACGAAGAGGATCCTGGTGGGGACAGGTGGGGACAGAGAGGATCCTGATGGGGACAGGTGGGGACGGAGAGGATCCTGGCAGGGACGGGTGGGGATGGAGAGGATCCTGGCGGGGATTGGCGAGGATGGGTGTGATTTCTGTCCCCGCGCAACTCTCTAATGTGGAGTCCTGCAGGGATCGCTCTTGTCACCCATATTGTTTAATGTTCTATTAAGCTCATTAGGAGCAAGATATCAATGGGTTTTGAAGTTTAAATTTATGCAGATGGCATTACTGCACTGTTGCCTGGACTGGAAAGCTGGAATAATTTCTTGTATAGATATGATTGATCATTGGATTACCTCCCATAAATTAAAGACTAAGAGGGAGAAAATAAAGGGCTCCTTTTACTAAGCTGCGTTAGGGCTTTAACGCGCGGAACGGCGGGCGCTACATTGAGCATTGAGCTGGCGTTAGTTCTAGACGCGTAGCGCATGGTAATTTCCTGCGTGCGCTAAAAACGCTAGCGCACCTTAGTAAAAGGAGCCCAAAGTTTCTTCTGTTGACCTCAAAGTATCATCCATGGATAGATAAGAAATTCCTAGTTGAGAACCATTTATACCTGTTTGAATCTTCTGCAAAAGTATTGTGGGTTCACTTGGATAATCAATTTACAATGGAACAACTGGTTAATTATGTGATTAGGAGCTTGTTTTCAGTATTGAGAAAATGAGGCAAATAAGAAAGTATATTGAACCTGCAAAATTAGCATTGGTAGTACAAGCACTGATTTTATCCAAGTTGGATTATTGTAACATAATATATGCTGGCTTTAATAAGGTCCTGATTAGAAAAATCCAAATTATTCAAAATACTGCAGCAAAGCTTATTTTGTCTGCTAGCAAATATGATCATGTTACTCCATTGTTATGATCTTTACACTGGCTAGCACTAGAAACCAAAAGGAGATTTAAAGTGAGTATTTTAATATTTAAGATATATCATGGTTGGGCACCTTCCTATTTGATTCAATCAGTAGGTTTGTCTTTTAAGAAATCATCTTTTAATTGCAGGAATTGTCTAAAGTCGGTACACGATCGGTTTGCTTTGTGAATCTAGCCCTAAGTATCATTTGCTCTATCTCTAATCTCTTAGAAACTTCCTTTTTAAATATCCTTATACATTCTCTAGTCATCTCTCAGCTAGACTATTGTATTGCCTCATATCAAGGAATAAGCCAAAAAGAACTCAGATTACAAATTATTCAGAATACAGCTGTCAAACATTTATTCAAAGCAAAAAAATATGATCATGTAACTCCCTATCTTATCACCCCATCCCACATAGACTGACTTACAAAATTTTACTTCTAACATTCAAATCCAGAATAGCACAATCCTCAGGATTTATTGTCAGGTTACTCACCCCTTATACACCTACAACAGGGGTGTCCAACCTGCGGCCCGAGGGCCACATGCGGCCCCATGAAGTATTTTGTGTAGCCCTGGTCGAGGGCGATGCAGTGTTTTCCTCTGCTGCCCCCAGGTATTTACCGTCTTGCCGGCTCCCTCCTCTGTCTTGCTCCAGTGTTTGCGCATTTGTGCGGCCCCAGAACATTTTTTTTCAGCCAATGCGGCCCAGGGAAGCCAAAAGGTTGGACACCCCTGACCTACAAGATCATTACATTCAATCAAAATCTGTTAGCAATCCCATCATCACGTCATATAGTATATGATACAACAAGAAAATCAATCTTCTCTGTTACTGCTCCATCATTATGGGATAGAATGCCCCTCTACTTTCATGACGAATCTTCTCTTAACAAATCAAATTAAAAAATGTTTTTACTTAAAGACGCATTTGAACATTAATGCCTTCTGCATAATCTTACCATTTTATTAGATTTTAACACCCTTCCTATTGCGTTTCCCTTTTAATGTTTCTCTTTCTCTTCAATTATTGTATTTTTCCCCCCTTCCCTATTATTTTGCTAGTCTGTCTCGGTTGCTATCTGCATATTGTGAACCCCTATTTATATTAACTTTGTAATTAAGTACACCGTTTAGATATTTGATAAGCGGTATATCAAATTTTAAATAAACTTGATACTAATAAAGCTAATTTTATGGTCTCTAAAATGATAATTTTATTTCTCTGTGGAAAAGGTAAACAAGGTAGACACCTACAGGTGATGTCACCATCTGACAACATCTGCTTAGGATGAAAGCTAGACCTGTTAGATGATGATATTGCCTATGCATGGCTTGCTTATCTAGTGTCCATGGAAAATCATCATTGCCAGTAAGCAGCCACACTAACCATGTACATGGGTAAGAAGAGAGTGCATTCTTTTTTCTGCGTGCACTTCCTCAGAGTTTCTAAGTCAAAATCAGGGTCTACGGTATGTCTACTTTGAAACTTACAGAGAAAATCTGTAATTGCACTAATTATGCTGAGACCATTAATTCATAGGCATTAAAATTTTCAAAAACAAACACAAATTTTCAAAAAACCATCCTTGAGAAATGTCTCCTCAAACAGTAGATAAGCTTACACGTACAAGTTCTGTTCAAAAATTCCAGAACTGATTTTATGAAAAATTGTTAAACAATCTTACAACTTATTCTATTGGGTCACCTTCAAAGTACTCCCCTTCCCTATGTATACACTTTTCCCAACATCATTTCCACTTCTGCAAACAGTCCTTAAACACATCTTCAGGAATCACCAAAAGTTGCTGTGTCAAATTTTGCTTTATGTCTTCAATGATGTCAAATCATTTTCCTTTCAGCGTGGATTTAAGTTTAGTAAACAAGAAGTCAGCAGGGGCCATGTCAAAAGAGTAAGGTGGCTAGGGAAGAATTGGTATTGCATTTTTGGTGCACAATTTGCAAATTTTGACAGCAGCGGGCACGTTGTTGTGATGCAGGAACCACAACTGTTCCCTCCAAAGTTCGGGCCGCTTCCTTCTGATTCTCACAGAGTCATTTCAACACCTTCAGATAGATTATCGTGCACAAGAACCCTCACTTGATCAACATGATCATCATCAGTTAAAGTTGATGCTCTTCCAGTTCGCAAATCATCTTCCACTGATTTTTGACCACTTTTGAAGTGTGAATAGCATTCAAAACACCTTCCATGACTCATGACATGTTCCCCATAAGCCACTTTCAACATTTCATAAGTTTCTGTAGCGGTCTTAACCAATTTAAAACAGAACTTCATGCTGTAGCGCTGCTCATTGAGGTTGCACATGATGAAAAATAGCCGATCATGAAAACACACTTTCACAAAAACTGCTGCAGCTCAGAGACAAAAACAGATATCAACAAATGGAAAAAAGGAGGTTATTCGTGAGGTTTCTAGCTACTCAATTCCACCTAGCTCATCTCAAAAGAACTTCCTGTTGGCTTGCAATTCAGATTATCCTAGAACTTTTTGAACACACGTCATATACAGGCTTCGTGTGCGAGTACATTAACCAACATATTGGATGGACAATTTTGTAATTGACCATTATGTAGGTAAAGTACTATTTTACTTAAAGAAAATTATTGGTAAATTATCTTCTTATAACTGATCTGATCCAGCTTCATACTCAGATAGTCAAAGAACATTCAAAGACATATAAACACCTGGAAAGTAAAACAAAGTCAATATTTCATATGGCAAGGGCACAGAGCCAAAGCAATGAGGTCAATAGACTGTTAACCTTTTTTATTATGAAGAAGGAAAACCTAAAAATGAAGGTATCATATGCCATGCATGTTTCTACAGGTACAGCACAAGGGTGAAAAAGTTACCACACATCTGTGTTTATTATGCCAAATGCCATTTAATCTTTCAGCTCAAATTCACATTACCAGGGATGTTTTAATATGACAACATGAAAACAGAAGGAGCGGTTGCCCAATAGCACTCATTGTATGCATAGCAATTTTAAACAAGTCAATGAGAGCTGCAATAACTCTCAAGTTGCCATTGTCTACTAAAATGGTTAAAAAAAAAAAGAGAGAGAGAGAGAAATATGTGGAAATTTACATTTGGGTAGGTAAACATTTTCCTAGTACTGACAGCATGGGATAACATAAGTAAAACTGTTAATAGATTACGTCAAATATGAATACATAGACAAAAAAGGTAAATTAAAATCTAACTTGGAGGCATGCTAACAGTTTAAACATTTTAACCGCAGAGGCATTGTGTTCGAACAATGCTTAAGTAAGTCATGGGAAAAAGCACTTATGTCTTCATATCCAAAGCATCAGTTAGTACAATACATCAAAAGGAGCATGGCACCCTGCGGTCTAAAAGTCAGTTGGCCACATAGAAAACCTACTGTAAGTAGGATATATTGTATAGATAGAACTTTGCTTTTCATTTATTATGAAAATGTTTTAGCATATAGAAAAAATTGTCAGCCTGGGAGAAAGCTGTTCTGACACCTGTCCATAGCAGGAATCCCAGGCCCAGATTGTTTCATCTACCCTGACAGCATGACGACTCCAGAAGTTTCATCATCAGTGAGTGGGGTTGTTGGAGATCTTTAAAACCTATTTTCAACTGCAGAACACCAGAAAAAGCTAGCTGGATGCCTGTCTGGAGCAGAGGGAAGTTATTAGAGGAAACCCAGGCCCAGTTTTCTTCATATACTCTGGTGGTACAATGACTCCAAAAGTGACATCATTAGTAGGGTCTCCAGAGGTATTCAAATCCTATCTTCCATCAGAGAAAGCTGGATTGAAGCCTGTCTAGAGCAGAGGGGAGATACTAAAAGAACCCTGGGCTTAGATAATTTCATCTGTTCTGGCAGCATGATAAATTCAGAAGGAATATCATCATTGGGGTCACTGAAGTGTTTACATCCTACCTTCTACTGTGGAACATAGCCACTGCAAGTACCCAAAGGGACATACCCAAATAAACATTTTGAAACCTGAGTAGAGCCCAAGTGGAACCGGGAATCCTTCAGCCACAGTAGGAGTGCTTTTGGAACTGACTACAGTGATTTGTTTTCCTTTATGATATGGGCAAGTGCAAGGGCAAAACCCATGTTATAGTTAACTCTGGACTGATGGATGCTAGGGGTCTGAAGGATTATTTTGTTACATCAGCAAAAGACTTTCAGGCTACATCTACACCAGCTCTATTGACATCCCCAAGGAAAATATATTTTAGCCTAGATTTCTCCTAACCACCCCTTACGCCAGCTATGGTGTTTCCAGATGTAAATGTTTTAAGGTCCTTTATTGGGGAAGTACCTAAAGATGTGCCTAATTTGGATCTCTGGAAGTTATTGCCTAGGATTGATATATCCATAAATAATTGTTTATCTAAATTGTGTTTATTTACCGATTCAGTGACTCACAAATTTAAAGAAATTGATGTTGAGATTAATAAAATTAAAGAACACCTGGCGTTTCATGATCAGTCATTTGGATCCCTTAAAAATATGAATATCTCTGTGGTGAAAGGGAATATTTCCTTGGAAAATAAGATAGAGGGCCTGCAGAATAGGTTCCTCTGAACTGAGGATTTTACAGTTCTCCTTCTCTAGCATGATATTATCATATGATAGGTTGAAGAAATATTTCAGGAGGTTTTGTGTTTAGAATCATTCTTTCCAGTTTTTTACAAAGGTTTTTATATGGATAAATTAGTTAGAAGGTTGTGATAGGTAGTAGTTTGGAGAATTAAAATATAGCTATAGGCAGTCCCTGGGTTAAGAATGTCCTACTTACGTTAGAGTCATACTTACAAACCGAGATCCTGCCTCTTCCTTCCTGTGCCAAAATGCCCCCTCTTCCTCCCTTCCTGCCCAACGCGACCCTCCTTCTCCTCTGGCTGGCTCCTTCCTCCCAGTCGCACTTCTCTTCACAAAGCTGTGAGCATTGGTTTCTGCACACATGACCCAGAAGCCTTCCCTCTGACGTCAAAGACAAAGAATGTGTTGGGACATGGAAGGGAGGAAGAGGGCTGCATTGGAACAGGAAGGGAGGAATAGGGGCAGGTCGGCACAGGAAGGGAGAAGCAGGGTCACGTTAGGATGCAGAAAGAAGGGAGGGAGCACCAACTTCAGACAAAGGATGGAAGGAAGGACAGAGGAAGCATGAACTTGGGACATAGGATAGAAGAATGGGGGGAGTGAGGGAAAGAGATGCTGAAGTGGAGGAAAAAATAGAAAGCGAGAATTGTTGGGCAGGGTGTCTGAATGAGAGGGAAAGAGAGAAGGAGCACGTGGAGAAATGAAGAAAGAGGAGAATTGTTGGGCATAGGGAGGGAGAGAAAAATATTGGACATATTGGTGGGAGAGGTGTGAGGTACAGATGCATGGGGAAGAGATAGATGAGAGAGAGAAATGTTGGATGTGGTGGTAGAGAGGGAACAGTGGGATGGATGAAGAACGAAGTAAGTGTAAACCTCTTATCTTTTCTTTCTATTTAAACTGCAGTACTTTATTTTGAGGACTGTTTCTTTAATGTTTAATGTTTTTATAGACTGTGTACTGTACAGGATCCAAAATACATACAAATTCAACTTAAGAACAGTTTTAAAAATGGAACTCATTCTTAACCCAGGGACTGCCTGTACCTGTTTGCAGACTTCTCTGGAGAAATCATCTACAAGATTTTAGGATAGGCAGTGGTTTGGAGAATTAAAATATAGCTACTTGTTTGCAGTCTTCTCTGGAGGAATCATCTACAAGATCTACCCTGGGGTAAATTCTATAAGAGGCGCAATTCTATAAAAAAAGATAAGCACCTCTCTCATGGGGGTTTCTTTACGTGTTTTTTCTGCGCATGTGCCCATTGCTATCACCAGCGATGGGCACATGCAAATTTAGCGAATCTTCACTGCTGTCTGCTGACCTTATTTGTATGCGTGATTTTTAAAGAATTTTTCGGGTTTTTAGATTCAGTATCAAAATGGCTACATTAGCAGACCATCTATTTTTTACGTGGTTTTACGTGGTTTTTGAGAATCCTGGCCTCAGTCCTTAAGGGTTGCAAGCAGACCAGATTTTCAGGATATCCATAATAAATATGCATTCAAAATTTAATAACTACAATAGGCAAATGTTCTTCAAACAAATCATTTATACATTTTGCTGCACCCCGAAATCAATCTTCACATAGTCAAACATAGGAGGGTGAACAATAATGAAAGCAAAAAAACAATAATAAATTAAAATACTCAATAAAAAAATGTACATTAAAACTTGGGCAGGTACCCAAGTTGTGAGCGCAAGTTAATTAATTAGCAATAATTGGACACTAACAATCAATTTTTGCAATTAATTGGCTTTAATTAGAAATTGCGTGCTTATCTGGCTGTGCGCTGTTCTATAAGGATCAGCCACCAACATTTCTAGCACATAATCTAAAAGGGGTAATGCTCAGGGGTATGTTGGGGGCATTCCCAAAGTTGCACATGTAATTACAGAATTTAGTCTGAGCATTTTTTTAACTCTAATTTTAGCAATTGTAAACCATCCAGATATTTGTTTAATGGTTGGTATATCACATTGTAAATAAACATGGCAAATTGAAACTAGGAAACTAATGAGCACTGACATCTACACCTGGTTTCAGCACTCAAAGGTTAGGCATCTACATTTTGGTGCCATTTATTGAATTCCTTCCACGGTGGCAATATTCAGCTACTAAATGAATTATGCATTTACTTTAGGCCTGCCTAAAAGCAGCCCTAAAAGAAACTGGATAGACTCTGCTGCTTACATTAGAAGACCTATGTGTGCACTAGATGTGCATAACCTAATATTTAGATGTGTGCATTGCATGCAGTTTTACAGAGCTGGGATATTGTCACAGGGATGTCCCTATGAGCTCCAGAGAAGCCAACTGCAAATGAAATACCAGCTGAATTGGCCCAGTGCCCCAAACCCCAGACAAATACCACAGTCTAGAGCTGGGGGGAAGAAAGGGGCACCCATAGAGAATACTTTGGAAAGTGTACCCAAACAACCAATTACCAATTTATCTTTTCCTAGGCCAGGGTCCAGTGGGACAAAGTTAGCACAAGTAGGAACCCTAAAGCCAGGAAACAAAGTCAGGGATTACTTCTAAATAGGGCACACAGTGCAGGGAGCCAGTGCAAACAGGCACACAACTCTCAGTCAGTTGATTAAGGAAAAACCCACACCTGTTGTTAGCTTTTATACTCCTAGTAAAGGGAAAGGGGAGGAACTAAGAGCAGCAATGGGCAGACTCAGAAGGTAAAGACTGAACTCAGACCACATTTGGTTGAAAGGAGAAGCACAGCTCCAAAAGGAAGCCAGGTCATGAGTGAGTATCCTGATTTGGAAATGCAGGAATATATCATGACAGACTACTCTTGAAGTAAGAGCCAATGGAATTTTCTGAAGCCATTTCAGATTACTTACCTTCTGAATGCCAAATGGAGATTGATAATGAGTAAATACTTAAAGGTTTGCTAAAGGGGAAAGCACAATGACAATATTCAAAGCTGTGGTTCACCTGAGTTGCTGGAAAGAAGCTTAAAGTGTGAAGCATTTGACCAAGCATTGTTATATAAATATCCTTATAAAAAGCAAAGACTGTGTTTGCTAGCATGTGCTGAAGCTGCTCATTCAAGAAAGAAGTATAAAACTCAGGCCATTGTTTTTTCATGAAGCAATACAAGAACTGTTTGTAACATTACTGCAGTGTGAGAATGCAGGACAGAGAAAGCTTTTAAAAGCAGAAAGGAACTGTGAATGATGTCAAGCCTGCTTTAGGCAGTATAATCTTACAGATAACTTTGAGTTATTAAAGGCCTGAATGGGATTTTGGGGGAGGGATCACAAATAACTGATCACTGAGGGAGGATGATCCCAAAACCATTGAGATTAGCCTTACAATGCAAACTCAGAGGTGATTTTCAGGTAGTGCCTGCATTGAATTAATAATAAATTTAGAGGAAGGCAGAAGTCTGAGAAAGTTAATTTTCCTGACCTTGTAAACATATGAGTTTGGCTCAGCCTGAGTAGGCCAGACTAAATGTTGGTGGGACTGTAATTAGCAGAAAGAAGAGTGTTTTGTTTAGAACTCAAATATGTTTTGAACTCTAATAGGAATTGAAAAAAATCTGCCTAAAGAACCCATATGGGAGAAGATTTTTTTTGTTGTTGTTTTGTGAAACTATTTTTGAACTGTTTGATGAGAAACTTATGTTTCTATAAAAGTACATAATCCAGGAAGTGTTTATGACTAGACCTTATAATTTTTTCCGGTATCGAATTTTCTACCAACTTCAATAAAAGAAAATCCACTCAGTTGAGGTCTGTGAGCCGAGCAGGTACAGGCTTGACCCACACTAGCCAGGCCCATGCCCGGTCACAATATATATGCCTAGATTCCCCTGCCCCCTTTTACAAAACTGCAAGAGGTTTTTAACACCAGCTGGTACGCTGAATGCTTTGCACTGCTCCGACGGTTATGAGCATCTGAGCAGTGCAGAGTATTCAGCGTGCCGGACGGCACTAAAAACCTTTTGTACGGTTTTGCAAAAGGGGGGTGGTCAATACTGGCAATGAATATACATATTTCTTTAAATGATGTGTTACTGTTTAGAAAATAAGGTGACTACCATGACTAAATATTAACCATTGTATTGATAATAGAAGACAAATATTCAGTAATGAGATATTTTAGGGTTCCCTGGAGCATGTGAGCTCATTCAAATTGCCCTAATTGAAGATCAGAAATGACGGACAAGATTAAACACAACTGCAGGCAACACAATTATCGTGGGTGACTTCAATTATCCAGGGATAGACTGAAATGTATGCACCTCCGGCTACAGTAGGGAGATAAAAGTTCCTGGATGCTGTAGGCGATTGCTTCCTGGAACAACTCTTGAAGAAAAATATGAGAGAAAATGCAATTCTGGACTTAATTTTAAATGGACTACAACAACTGGCGTAGAAGTAGAAGGGACGCTGGGAAGCAGTGATAACAATATGATCCGCTTCAACCTGGACACAGGGGCAAAACATCAATCCAGAATGACGGCCACGGCACTGAACTTCCAAAAAGGAAATTATGAAGCGATGAGACTCATGGTGGGGAAGAAGATTAAGAAGAGGATAAGCAATCTAAAATCGCTAGAGCAAGCATGGTTCCATTTTAAGGACACAGTCACCGAAGCGCAAAATTATATATACCACGTATCAACAAGGGATCCAAGAGGAAAAAGAACAAGGAACTGGTGTGGCTCACTGTGGCAGTGAAGGAAGCAAACAGAGACAAGAAGACTTCATTTAAGGAATGGAAAAGGTCAAAAATGGACAAAAACTGGAGAAAGCACAAACATCAAAGTAGGTGCCATAAGGCGGTAAGAGGGGCCAAAAGAGACTATGAGGAAACAATAGCCAAGGAGGCAAAAAACTTCAAGCCATTTTTTCGATATATTAAAGGGAAACGACCCGCAAAGGAAGCAGTGGGGCCGTTGGATGACCACGGAATAAAGGGAGTACTAAAGGAGGACAAAGCCATCACCAACAAACTAAACACATTTTTTGCGTCTGTATTTACCGAAGAGGATATATGCAACATACCGGAAGCTGACTGGCTATACGCAGGTTACAAAGACGGGAAACTGGCAGGGTTGACGGTCAGTCTAGTAGAGGTATGTAGGCAGATTGATAGGCTTAAAATCGATAAATCCCCTGGACCGGATGGCATCCATCCGAGGGTAATCAAGGAACTGAAAGGGGCTATAGCTGAACTGCTCCAACTAATAGCCAATCTGTCGATCAAATTGGGAAGGATTCCAGAAGACTGGAAAGTGGTGAATGTTACGCCGATCTTCAAGAAAGGTTCGAGGGGAGAACCGGGAAACTACAGACCAGTGAGTCTGACCTCAGTACTGGGAAAGATGGTAGAGGCACTGATAGAGGACAGCATCATTGATCATCTTGACGGACATAATCTTTTGAGGACCAGCCAGCATGGATTCAGTAAAGGAAGATCTTGCTTGACGAACTTGCTGCACTTCTTCGAGGGAGTAAACAGGCAGATAGACAAGGGTGACCCAGTTGACATTGTATATCTGGATTTTCAGAAGGTATTCGACAAGGTCCCGCATGAGCAACTATGAAAAATTTTGAGCCATAGAATCGAGGGTGAAATACTCACATGGATTATAAACTGGTTGGTAGTTAGGAAACAGAGAGTGGGGGTAAATGGACAATACTTGGACTGGAAAAGCATCATGAGTGGAGTGCTGCAGGGTTGGATGCTTGGATCCGTGCTCTTCAACATACTTATAAATGACCTGGAAATTGGTACGATGAGCGAGGTGATTAAATTTGCAGACGATACAAAGTTATTCAGAGTAGTGAGGACGCAGGATTGCGAAGATCTGCAATGTGACATAAACATGCTCAAGAAAAGGGCCGCGACATGGCAAATACAGGATGTCTGGTGCAGTACTTGGAGAGACCCCCCCCAGGAAAGAGTCTTGGGAGTACTGGTCGACAAGTCAATGAAGCCGTCTGCGCAATGCGCAGTGGTGGCAAAAAGGGCGAACAGAATGCTAGGAATGATTAAGAAGGGGATCACAAACAGATCGGATAAGGTTATCATGCCATTGTACCGGGCCATGGTACGCCCCCACCTGGAATACTGCATCCAGCACTGGTCACCGTACATGAAAAAGGATCCCCTTGGGTGTGGGAGAGCACTCCGCCCCTCACCGATGCTCCAGCCACTGAGCCAGTTGGAGGGCTCAGTGGGAAACCTGTTTGAAAAATCTCCCCCTTTCCTTTGGCTCTGCCATTTTTCTACCTGCTACTGATGCGACTGAGGATCCCCTCGGGCATGGGAGAGCACTCCGCCCCTAACCGATGCTCCAGCCACTGAGCCAGTTGGAGGGCTCAGTGGAAAACCTGTTTGAAAAATCTCTCCCTTTCCTTTTGCTCTGCCATTTTTCTAACTATTACCGGTGCGACTGAGGATTCCCTCAGGTGTGGGAGACCACTCCGCCTCTCACCGCCACTCCAGCTGCTGAGCCAGTTGGAAGGCTCAGCACCTAATGGAGCGCAGCCGTTCGATGCACCGTCTAAGACGCGCATCAAAGGCCTTTGCAAAGCGACCAAGAAGTGACCAAATCTCCATCCTTGTCAAGGCTACTTAACCAACCCACAGTCTGTTCAAAGTCACAGCCTCCATCCACCCGACACTGCCCCTCGAAAATGCCCCAGGACACCCGATTTCTCTTCAGCCCTAGTGGAGACCAGGGAACCTCAACAAGCAGAGGAAGGAGGAAGAAGTCCTCCATTTTACCTCTCTTCACCTAACAACCTCCAAGAGAAAAAACAACTTCCCAACCCCCAGAAAAATCACCTACAACCACACTCCCACATACTCCTACCTCCCATCTTTCACAATGAAAACAATACCACAAAAATAAACACAAGCTATCCTACTGATCACCCTGCTCCTAACCAACTGGAAGGCGGCAGCAAGCAACATCTCCCCAATACCAATTATCTCAACTACTAACAGAATTCACCACCCAGCCAGATGAATCACAGTGGACAGAAACATAAACTGCCAGACCTGCATTCACCACACCATCACACCAACAGAGGGAAGAAGACCGATAAGCTCCTCCATGACCAAACCACACCCTCACGCAAGATCACTCATCTACCCAAAAACCACTTACAGTACCCAAACAGATTACACCACACTAACATGTGCCTACTTAAACATCAGCCAAAAAATACTGAAGGGGTAACAGACTCAACCACTATACTGTTACTGTTGAGTGACTGAAGAAAAATACTTTGATATAAGTAAAGTCACTTAATGAAAAAGTCACTTCATGAAAAAACAATCATGAATTTTTGTATATAATAGTTGTCAATTTACATATCAAGTAGAACTCTGCTCAGAGACATGAAGACATAATGTTCCGCTTCACCACCCAATCATTGCAGTGTTCGATGCAAATTACTCCAGGTGTAAGTTCTCATTAACTGTTATGTTGCTAGCTACTACAGCTATGCTTAGCCTTTGATGGAGATTATAAAATATAAAAAAAAATCCTTCACTTAGCTTTGAAAAGTAGCTGGTTCCGATGTGCCACGTTTCGGTCCTGCGTCAGGGAACCGACAAACAAATACAGTTAAACTGGAGGTGAAAGCTCACTAAAGATAGAATGCGATTTGCTAGAGCCGTCAAAACTGATTTCTTCTTAATGTGCCTCCATATCTATCACCAGTGATTTTTTCAATGGGCTCAGGAGGGAAACAGGAACCTTTGAAGAAACTCCAACAGTTGAATCTGTATTGAAAATTCCACCTCCTGAGACACCTTGAATTCCATGTCCCCCAATCGCTGGCAAATGCTGTTGAAGATCCAGCGAGACTGAAACTGCCTCCTGGGTCAAGGGTGAGCTAGACAGCACCGGCAGGGTTGAAACAGTCCCCGCTGCTTCCTGCTGCGCCATCAGCGTCCCCGATATCATCCTGGGCATAGGGGAACTCCCAGACCAGCTGGGCTCAGCGAGACTTCGCTGTCTGAGATCGAGAGCACCCTGTGCAACCGAAACAGCATAAGATGTAATTGCTGTCTGGCACGTTAGCGATATGGCAGAGGAGGCAGGAAGACCACCTTTCTGTTTCCCTCTATGCTTAGGCATAACGAGAAAGAACGCTGAAAAAGGTAAAAGTTTAAATTTACCAGCGTAGGGAGTGCCTCTCGCTATGCGACTGACTCTGTCGCCATCTTGGATCTCTCCCCCACTTTTCAAGATCAATTTTAAAACACAGTAGCAATTGAGTTCTAATAAAAAGCTAACCTCTTTAAAATAAAACAAAGTGAAATTAAATAAAATAAATAAATGTTAGGACATAACCCCCCCCCCTTTTTTTTTTTTTTTTTTTTACAAAACCGTAACACAGTTTTTAGAGCCGGTCTCAGCAGTAACAGCTCGGATGCTCATAGGAATTCTATAAGTGTCAGAGCTGTTACCATCGCGGCAGGCACTAAAAACTGCGATATGGTTTTGTAAAAGGGGGAGGGGGAAGAAAAACAACCTCACGATAAAATCAAAAGCAAATTCACAGAGCAAAGAAACCAGCAAATTGATGTATTCTGGACTCCTAGTCTTGCTGCTTTAAAATATGGAAGTATTTAAGTTGCAGAGTCCAAAGAGTAACCTCCCTGATCCCCGATTCAGTGCAAGAAAGCAAAGGTATGAGAAAAAAAAAAATTTGTCTGAGCTCCTGATGGATGAGAACAGTGCAGGCACCGGGGCAAAACACAAAAAAAGATTTATGTGACAGGATTAAAGAAATAGATGAAAATGTGTTCAGTAAGATGATCTGAAGTAAAAGAAACAGTACTCTCTAATGCAGGGGTAGGGAACTCCGGTCCTCGAGAGCCATATTCCAGTTGGGTTTTCAGGATTTCCCCAATGAATATGCATTGAAAGCAGTGCATGCAAATAGATCTCATGCATATTCATTGGGGAAATCCTGAAAACCCGACTGGAATACGGCTCTCGAGGACCGGAGTTCCCTACCCCTGCTCTAATGAGACATGAACAAATGATTCAGCCTAGCCATGAATAAATTATACTAATGGATAGCTTGTTAGTGGAAGTCTGAATTTTGCAAACATTTCTATGAGAGCGAACTTTACAATCTGATATTGTGCAGAAAGACAAAATCAATAAAAATGAAGATTAAAAAATGATAGGGGCTTTCTTTTTGTGTATATAGTATAGAAAGAGAATGAAAAATAAAGGGCAAGTCTATAATCTAGGTACTCAAATTTGCATGCCCCTAGCTTATTTGTACATTTGTTTAGAATATCAATCAACCGCTAGGTGCCATTTGCAGAATTGCACCTATTGGTGCCTAACTCAGCTTAGGTGTAGTAGTGGTGTAGTGAGGTTGAGAGGCGCCTCTCCCCCACCCTCTGCTCCGCCCCCTGCTCCTTCCCCACCCCCCTGCCACATGTGCATGTGCACCCCTTCCCTACTCCGTACCTCTTTTAACTTCCCCTTGTGCAAGGAGCATCACCAACTCGCTCCTGCATTGTCATTGGCTCTCCCTCTGATGTCACTTCCTAGACACAGGACCCAGAAGTGACATCATAGCGAGATCCAACACTGGTGCAAGCAGTAGATTGGAGTTTCTGCTTGCACCAGTGGTACGGTGGAGGGAAAGTGAAGGCGTACGTGTAGTGGGGGGAGGAGTGGGAAGGAGTGGGGGAGACAGAGAGGAGGACAAGCGCCGGCACCCTGAGCAGACCCCTCCCCCACCTTTACTATGCCACTGACTGGTAGGCATCTTAATCTTAGGCACTGGTATATTAGGCCAGGGTTTTTCTGGCCCAATTTACCAGCACCTAAGGTAGATGCCTAGCCGGTGCCTAAGGCATTCCAAGTCCAAACTCAACCCATTACTAAACTACTTTTTGGGTAGGCGCCTCAGTGTGCATGCCTACACAGTGATTACCGATGCAGCTGCCTACCCAAAAACTAATTTTTTTTCAATAAACAGTGCCAATTGAACCAATTTAAAAATTAATCCCCACATTACTAAGCCATGGTAGAGGTTTCTACCGCGGCCTGAAGCGCTAAATGCTCTGATGTCCATAGGAATTTTATGAGCGTCAGAGCAGTGTTGGAGCATTTAGTGCTCTGAGATGTGGTAGAAACTTCTACTGCTGCTTAGTAAAATGGGGGGAGGGGAGTAATTTATGTTCCCCAATGTAGGTGACTACTGGTAGGTGCTGTTCATAGAATCAGGGCCTTTGTGTGCAAGTGTACACTTACCCATGGAAGTGCCAGAACAGCTCTAAGCACAAAGGGGTTGATACTATAAATCAGTGTTCTTCAACCTTTTTACACCTATGGACCGGCAGAAATAAAAGAATTATTTTGTGGACCGGCATTGGTCCGTGGACCGGCGGTTAAAGAACACTGGGCTAAGTTGTGGGCCAGACCCCACCCATCTCTACCCATTCTCCACCCCAGACCCCGCCCCCATAATAGTACTAATTGTAACACTATTTTTTTCCATTCATTTTTCACAGATACACAATATAATCTTATTAACAGCACATAATGGTTAACCACAAAATTAAACTACACAAAGCACACTGACAGCAGATGTAAATTCTCAAAATTGACATAATTCAATCACTAAATTCAAAAATAAAATCATTCCCCCCTACCTCTGTTGTCTCCCTCCCTTCATGCTATTCCTTACCTTCTGGCCTGCTCCCACCTGGCCACTTTATGCCACCCCCGGTGTTATCTTCAAGCCGGCTCCCTCTTCCTCACTGGTGCAGTGCACAAAGCTGCGGACAGCGGCTCCTTGCGCGTCCTGTGCCTCATCTGGAAGCCTTCCCTCTGACGTTGCAACGTCAGAGAGGCGGCTTCCGGTTCAGGTGCAAGACGCGTGTAGGAGCCACTGCCCATGGCTTTGTGCACTGAATCAGTGAGGAAGAGGGAGCTGGCTCGAAGATAACTGCATCGATCGCACTGTGGACCAGCGGTTGAAGAACACTGTTTTGGGCCTGATGCACGTGCTGGCCCTGTGGACCTGCAGGAAATTTCTGTGGACCGGCATCGGTCCACGGATCAGTGGTTGAAGAACACTGCTATAAATCACATGTATCAAACACAAGGCCCACGGGCCGAATCCAACCTGCCTGGCCTTTTTATATGGCCCATGGCAATGTTCCCGAACTGCCTCTTTTCACAGCCCAGCATGTCCTCCCTCCTACACCGATCCAACATCACCATCACGTCGTAAAGTCTGCCGGCTTCGGCAGCGATTCGGCAGTGTTGTCTGTGGCTCTCCCTCCTGCCTTCCATCCACCACAGTCCACCCGGGCAGAAACAGGAAGTTGCACGTCATTGGAGATAGATGTAGCAGGCGAAAATCAGGGGGGGAGCCACTTACACCACTGCTGAATTGCTGATGCCAGCAGACTCGGCTTGGCGGCAACATCGGACCAACACTGGAGGGAAAGACACAGGGCTGTGAGGAGAGAGGGACTGGCGCTGGAGGGAAAGGCAAGCTGGGTTGTGAGGAAAGAGGGACCGGTGCTGGAGAGAAAGGCATGCCTGGCTGTGAAGAGAGCGAGATGAAGGGAGAGAAGTTGGACTTGGGGTAATGTGGAGAAAGAGGGAAAAAGGGAGAAATGGTGGACCTGGGGGGAGGGAGGGAGGCAGGCAGTCAGGGGGAGAGATGGGATGGGGGCAGTTGGGAAGAGAAAGGGAGAGAAGTTGGATCTGGAGATGGAAAATTGATAGGTAGCTGAAACTTTAAAAAGTAGATGGATGAGAAAGTGGGTGAGATTTGAGTGGACAGAGAGGCAAAAAAGAAAAAAGTTGAAAGGGAAAAATCAATATGTTGGAGACAGGGACTGGAGCAAGAGATAAGAGAAGAAAAAAAAAATGGACAGCAGACACTGGAAAGAGAATTAGAAGATAGACAAAATAAGAAAGAGAAACTGGGACTAAAAGCAAAATGACCAGACAACAAAAGGTAGAAAAAATAATTTTATTTTCTATTTTGTGATTGCAATATGTCAGATTTGAAATGTGTATCCTGCCAGAGCTGGTGTTAAACAGCAAGCATGAACTAGGACCTAAAAGGGAAGAAAAGTCTTATTTATTTTTTTTGTAGACGGTGTGGGGTTGGAGAAGTCTTGTGAGCATCGGAGCAGCCGCCGGCGCTGGGGCCCACGCTGTGCGTCAGCAAAGATATCTTAATAAAAAATCCAGCCTGCGACTTAGCCTGTGTTTTAGATTTCAGCCCCTTATGTGATTTGAGTTTGACACCCCTGCTCAAAATGGTGCCTAAATTGGCTGGCACCTAGAAAAATGGTGTCATCCAATTAATTTTTCTTTCCTCAATTAAGGCTATTAAGGGTATTTTGTCAATTAAGTTAGGTGCCTAAAAGATGTCTAACTTTAGGCGCCTTTTATAGAATCAGCCCCTAATTCTGTTATGACCTATGTAACTTACATACCCATAAATTCTATATATGGCACCTAAGGTTGTGTGTACACACTGGTACACGTAGATGGTACACGAAGTCTGATGTGCTTAACTGAATAATTGACCTAATCAGCACTAAACACTGGCCAACACTCATTTTGGTGCCACAATCTGAATTGTCTCTACACAAATGCTAGAAGCCTAAAAAATAAAATAGGAGAGTTAGAGTATATAGCACTGAATGATGAGGTAGCTATAATAGACATCTCAGAGACCTGGTGGCAGGAGGACAATCAATGGAACACTGTATTACCTGGGTACAAATTATATTGCAAGGATAGAGAAGTTCAGAGTTGCTCTATATGTTAAAGAGGGAATTGAATCAAATCAAATAAACATTCTGCATGACATAGATAGCAGTGTGGAATCCATATGGATTGAAATTCCATATGTAAAGGGAAGGAATATAAAGGTAGGGTTATACTACTGTTCAAAAAAATCTCAGGAAGGACATACAAAACTCCTAAAACTAATGAATTATGCCCTATTGGAAACCATAAGAGGGACCTACCTAGACACTACCAGGTCTACCCACTGCACTCACTCACTGCACTTGGAGAGCCTCTACAGTTGCTGGTGGAGTAGGCTGGAATCATTCCCCTGACACAGCTCAGCGAAACGGAAGTTCCCACATTGGGAAAGAGTGACTGTGGGGGCCAGGCAGGCTTGCACTTTTTGGATGTATGGAAGACAGCCTGGACACCGCCTACAGCTATGGGGTTCATAATCGAAAAAAACAAAACGTCTAAAAAGTGTCCTAAAAAATGTTTAAAAAGTGTCCTAAATGGCTACTTGGATGATCAAAAAGCCTGATCGTCCAAGTACCCATAACCAAAGCTGGTTTTTAGACGTATCTAAAACCAGCTTAGGCCTCTCCCCTGCCTCTAGACGCACAGAGAGAAAAGAGGCATGTTTAGAGGAGGGGAAAGGGCGGGCAGTGGGCGGGAGGTGGGCCGACCTACACCTAGGCTTTCAGTGCATATTCATTGGGGAAATCCTGAAAACCCGACTGGATTGCGGCCCTCAAGAAGGGACTTTGAGATGAATATAATCTGTAATTTATGCATTGCACTATACCTACAAAGGTTCAAGGTGACTTACAGTGAGAAAGGAGAACACTTTAGACCATTTTGACATCTATGAAGGGCATTGTAATGGAATTTTGTGGGTATTACATTTGACATTACATAAGGCATACTCCAATTACAAAACAATGCTATGGGGTGGTGCATCACGAAGACAGTCCTGCCAACCACAGAGATGGACCAGGGTACCACAAAAAATGGGTTATGATAAAAACAAAATGTGGAACCAGTTCCTGGACTTTCAAGAGTATAAAATTATGAAGTTTATTTTTTTTTTTTAGTTCAGTCATCTTTATTGACAGTTTAAGATATACAACAATCAGGCATGAATGACCAATAATCCAGGTCAACTATAACAATAAGAATACATTTTGTCAATCAGTGCCATAAAATCAAAAAAGTAGGAAACGTCCTACCAAAACAAAAACAGAGAAGAAAAATAAAACTGGTCAGACGTGTAAAGCAGGATATAATAGTTAAACAGAAATCGATTACGGTATTGGTATCAGGTTGAGCAGAATACAACACCAATACGACAAAAGCAGAACAACAATATTAGGACAGCATAATCAGTGGTAGGGTCAGTATCAGTATCAGTATCGCAGGGATCACAGCAGGGCATGTCATATTAAGAAGATTTCATAAATGTGAATAGAGGTGACCACAATTTTTCAAAGCTAAATAGGGAGCTACGACTTCAGCCGCAAATCTTTCATATTTAGCATATAGGCAAACTGTATTCCACCATTCGTTATGAGAGACATTAGCAAAGTCTTTCCAATTAGTAAATATAATGCGTAATACCACCAATAATAAGAATTGTAGCAATGGAACTTTTTCCTTAGGAAGGGACGAGTGTGATGCTGTCAAGCTAACAAGTAAAAGCTGATAAGATATCTGATCATTTAACTCCAATAATGAGCAAATTTGTGTCCACACCTTGTGCCAGTAAGTTTGTAACAGAGGGCAATCAAATATCATGTGTTTCAACGTACCTGAAGATAGCTTGCAGGACCAGCAAAGATCACTTAATGGTTCTTTCTGTATCTTTGACAATTTACTAGGTGTCCAAAAGGCCCTATACACCAAAAAGAAAAAGGTTTGGTAGAGTGCTGCCGAACTAGTAAGTTTATATATCATAGTCCACATTCGTCTCCAGTCCATCTCCGTCAAGGCAATCTGTAAGTCTGTTTGCCATTTAGTTTGGGTAGGATGTGGGATAGGCTGTTTAAAAGATTGAAGCAACTTTTTCACTCAGAGGGTAGTGGACACATGGAACGCGCTCCCGGAGGCTGTGATAGGCCAGAGCACGCTACAGGGGTTCAAGGAGGGTCTAGATAGGTTCCTAAAAGAAAAGGGGATTGAGGGGTACACATAGAAGTAGAGGAAGGTTATAGGAATAGTCAGAAACCACTTCACAGGTCATGGACCTGATGGGCCGCCGCGGGAGCTGACTGCTGGGCACAATGGACCTCTGGTCTGACCCAGTGGAGGCAACTTCTTATGTTCTTATGTTCTTATACCAATTAGAGGCTTCTTTTTTCTTAAAGGCAAATGACATACAAAAACCCAAAAGATCAGGTTCCTCCCACTCACCCACCTTGTTGTGAAGAAGGTCACGAAAAGCATGTTTAAGTTGCAACCACTGGAAAAAAGCAGACAATAACGAGTACTGAGAATATCATATGATATCCAGTTACTGCCATCATATAAGTGTCCTAGTGTCCAGATACCCTTAGACTTCCATTTCCCCCAATTAACAGAGTTATGTTGAATTTGTAGTTTCGGATTACTCCAAATCGGAATGTGTAAGGAGTTACCCCATTTATTAGGAAGAAGTTTGTCAGTTTCATGAATAGCAGTTATAGAAGCCTCTAAAACATAATCCTTCTGACTCAAAAATCCAGAGGAAGACACAAAAGGTAACAGATCTAAAGATGTCCAGTGATAAGATTCCGAATCCAAATTGACCCATGTACAATCAGATTCACCACATTTGCTATGGAGTATCCATTTAGAACACTGTCTGAGTAAGAAAGCATAATGATAATCTAAAAAATTCGGAAAATTAGTGCCACCTTCCCTACGAGGCAACCTCAATCTATGCAATGCAATTCTAGGGACTTATTATTCCAAAGAAATTTGGTCAGAAGCTGGTCTACTCTTTTATAGAATGAAGAAGGCAATAACACAGGCAACATGCTAAGGGGATATAATATCTTCGGGGTAATCACCATTTTAATAGACTCCATTCTTCCCCACCAGGACAAATTTAAGGGATTCCAATGAGTAGTGAGTGTAGAAACCATGTGTAGTATATCTTCTACAGCAAATTTTATCGTGTCTTCTACCGTGGGTCCAAAGTGGACTCCTAAATATTTAAGCTTCCTTTGTGACCACTGAAAATTATAATCCGAAATAGTATGTTGAAGAATATGAGTGTTAAGAGGCATCAATTCAGTTTTGGGCGTATTGAGTTTGTAACCAGAATATTGGGAGTAAGAATTGATCAAATCCAATAAACAAGGTAGAGAAGGAGGATCAGTGTAAATCAATACGTTGTCAGCATATGCAGACAGCTTCACTTCCATAGAACCACATTTGATACCCGCAATGTTAGAAGTTTGTCTAATATACAGAAGTAATGGTTCAAGCGCCAAATTAAATAATAATGGAGATAATGGGCAGCCCTGTCGCGTTCCTTTAGTAGGGTTAAAGGATTCAGACTTTAGTCCATTCAATTTAATTGAAGTGGAGGGTTTAATATACAATATCTTAACCATGGAAATGAATCTGGTTGTGAATCCAAACCAGGATATAGCGTTGGACAATTTGGATAAGCGAGGTAAACATCCTGGTGTTGTCACTGGCTAGTCTACTTGCCATAAATCCGTTTTGTTCATTACCTATCAATTTAGCGAGCACTTTTTGGATTCTATTTGCTAAAATTTTTGCGTATATTTTTGCATCCACATTAATAAGAGAAAGGGGCCTATAATTTTGAATTTTCAACTTATCATTACCAGGTTTAGGTAAAACAATTATGGATGCATCCGTAAACATACCCGTAACATCCCCCGTTAAATTATAGTAATTGTATAACTGAAGCAAATGAGGCACCAAAATATCTTGGAAAGCTATATAAAATTCAACCGTAAATCCGTCAGGGCCCGGCGATTTCTTTTTTGCCATCATGGTTAATGATGATACAATATCAGTAATAGTAATATCTTCAACTAAGGGGACATTATCCTCTAATGTTAATTGAGGTCTCTGATTTGTGGGCTTCAAAAATTCTGATGAATCCCTGTGTGTCAGCTCTGTAGTATATAATGAGTCATAGAATAATTTGAAATGATGGATAATTTCTGTTGGTTCAGTATGTTTATTGCCCTCTTCATCTAAAATAGCATATATATGTGATTTTTCCTCTTGCATTTTCAAATATTTAGCCAAAAGATGACCACTCCTATTATTAGTACTATGATAAGTTGCGGATTGATTATGAAGTTTATTAATACAAAAGCAATTCAAAAATATCACAATTTTAAAAGACAAAATGATACAATATAAATCCACTGCGTGAATAGTATCCAGACCCTACACGGGTCGTGTTTCGGCTTTGTAAGCCTTCTTCAGGGGTACTAAAAATGTAATGTTATTAAAAAAAAACAGGCCAACAATAAATGAAGAAAACACAATTTGTCCAAAAAACAAAAACTCATATAAAACAGAGGACAAAATTAAATCAAGTTTTATTTGAATTACCAGATCTCAAATTACCCAAGGAACTACTAAATTGAATTTTCGTGCCCTTACTGGGGTGGTAAATTCATCAGCGGTCTTTGGTAAAGTGACTTATGCTGTGCAAAATAATTTAAATATTAATTTTCAATAAATATAAATATGAAAATGCTTTAAGTGCATAAGGTGCTTGGAAAAGGGGAGCACTTAACTTTTGTGCCCAACGGCTGCCCAACCGTTTCACGTTTGTTTCATCAGGGGCTATGCTTCCTTATATTTTTGCACCTAAATTATTGAGGAGACTATTATCAGCAACGTTACAATCCGTACCCGCACAGCAAATGCTGATATATACATTAACATGCAATCTACAATCCAAATGTACATTAATATATCCATTGAAATCTTCTTTCATGTATAAAAGATATAAAAGAATCTAAAATACTTATGATGAAAACCAAATCTTATAACCATATAAATGAAGTGTGCTTAAGAAAGGGGGAACATGACCAATTTACACATATACATCCAGGTGTTTTAAAATGATTATATACATGCAGTCATACCAGAAAAGACTAAATAAATTTATATATACTGTAGACTGCAAATGCAGTGACAGGCAGGTTTTAAAGGCTATTATTATTTTTATGTCTATAGGACTTATATTTGTTTTGATTGCCTGTCACTGTATTTGAAGGTTTCAATGGAATTCAATGGACAAATTAATGTACGTTTTGATTGTAGATTGCATGTTAATGTATAGATCAATATGCATTTGGAGTGTATTATGATTTGTTTTATCATCTTCTAATTGGTTTCTTGCTTTTTCTCCTTCTTATTTATTAGGCTTTTATACTACCTGGCCCATTGCCTTCTGGCTCCACCCCTCCCATGTCACTTCCCCTATGAGCGAGACTATGAGTTTTAAGGTGGCTCTGAGATTGAGGGAGTATCCTTAGAGGAGTTGTGGAAGCATTCTATAGTCTTCCTCCCACACACATTTTACAAAGTAACTCTCAGGCAGTTTTAACATATACTTGAGTATATGCACACATATGCACATACAGTATATGCTGTTACTGTAGTCAGTGTATAACTGTTAGCCTGGTCTTCATAGAATTGCTCTGCAACATGACTGGACAGTCCAAAAGTGTAAATTGCCTTTTTTATATCTGTAAACCTTCTAAAATTATCCTCAGAATCTCTGTAGTGATAAGCTGTAAACTAAACATGCTGAAGCAGCTATAATAGCTGTAGCTGAAACAAATTGTAATAAAGATAGATTTGATGAAGAATTATGACATGAATGTATCACACCAATAGCAAATTACCTTATTTGTTATCATCCAGCCTGTTAGGCAAGAACTCACTGGCCCTAACTGTCAAGCTTCATTCCTAGCTGTTAATTTGATACCTACCACTTTAAGCTGAAAACTGATAGGTAACTTCAACAATTTAACAATAGCATCTAGAAAGCATAAGTGTACAGTGTGTCTGCCATTCTACGCCCAATGCATATCTTTTTCCATTAATGTTCTAAAAACAAGACTTGCTGTCTGTGGATTCCAAATCTATTCATTTTGCACTGTGACAAAGTGTTCCCTTTCTCTGACAACTAGAACAAGTATTAGGTAATTTTCTTTTCTACGGAATAATTTTTGCCTGCTGCCACTTTTTATGCTTAACCTGAAGGAAAAAAAAAAGAAGTTTAAGGTCTAATGCAGCCCCCACCGTGGAAAGGAAATGTTTCAAGGTGATAATAATCAGGCTCTGCTGTCATAGAGAATGACATGGGGGCAAATTTTTCCCCATCCCGGCAAGTTCTTTTCCTGTCCCTGCCCCATTCCTGCAAGCTCTGTCCTCATCTGCACAAGCTTCAAACACTTTAAAATCATGTGTGTGTGCAGTTAAGGCAGAGTAGAGAATGACACGGTGGCTGTTACCTGCAGTTAAGGGAGGGAATGCGCGTGGTCACCTATCGCGCTCCCTCCCTCCTTACTGCCACCGCCGAGTTGAAACAGCTCCCTTTCTCCCTCCCTGCCCCTTACCTTCATGGCTGCGAGTCTGAACTGCCTTCTTACAGCAGCCAGAGCATTGAAGCTGCGTGTGGCTGCCGTAAAGGTCATCTCTAACGCAACCGGAAGTTGCATCAGAGACAACCTTTACGCAGCCATATGCAACTACAACACTCCGGCTGCTGTAAGAAGGCAGTTTAGACATCGCCGGCCACAGGTAAAAGGCAGGGAGGTTTGTCGCACCGGGCCTGTTGTCCGGAGGGGGGGGGGGGGTGAAAGCGCCACGAAGGTAAGGGGCAGGGATGAGGAAATGTGGGGTGGAGAGGAAAAGTCACTGAAGAGAAATGGGTAAAACAGAGTGGGGAGAAGGACGCTGAAAGCACATTGGGAAGACATAGGGGGGAGAAGGACATTGAAGGGTGGTGAGATGGCGAGAGGGAAGGGTGGATGCGACGGGGACGGGGCAGTGAAGGGGACGGCAGGGACGGGGCAGTAAAGGGTCCGGTGGTCCGGTGATGGGGTAGTGATGGGGATAGATTTTTTTTCCACTAATACATATAATCTCAGGAAAAGGGTCAGTTAAACTCCAATAATATTACCTCTAAATCAGAACCCCATATGGACAACAAACCTCCCCTCTGCAACACTAACAGGCTTTAATTTCACACACACACAAGCCAATCACACAACAGGTAGTAACAGGGAAAAAGAAAGGAAAGAAAGGTGGAGAAAAAGCCTCAGTTCAGCTTCATCTGGCAAAAAACTTCACCTTTCAAGGCTAACCCTGTACTCCAAAATATAGAACCAGTAGAAAAAGCTCCCCCTTACCTTCGCGGTGCTTAAGTAAAGAAACTTACTGAAACTGGCGGAAACTGCCTGCCTGTTGTGACATTCTCATTCCCAAGGATGACCCTGTCAAGCGTAGGATAGGAGTTAAGCCGACTCCTCTAACCAGGAATCAAGACAGGGCTGCCTATTCTGAGGAGAATGAAGGTGATGCAAACCTAGTTCCCTTTCCCGAGCCAAAGCCTGTCAGGAAAACAAGCTCCCTGAGGAAATATAACCAGCTCCCAGAGTGTAATTTTACCCCTGAACTGAGAGGGAGCCAAAGAGCTTCCAAAGCAGTACTTCAGCCAGGTAGGACTGGGAGTGGCTCTTCTCCCTTAAAACAGCTCTCCAAGAGTCTGAGAGGGACAGCTCAGGAAGGGCTGGCAGAAAGGTTCTTCCTGTCCAGGCAAAGGCAGGCGCCCAAGCCAGAACCTATGGACTGGGAAAGTCCTGTAACACAGAGCCCAGCAGAGCAAGAGGTTCCAGAGGAGCCAATGGAAATAACAGAGTTGGCAATACCTGAAGTGGAATCCCTGGAACCCATGGATGTGAGTGTGGCAGTTTCCTGCTCATGAATTATTCTGTTGCTTTTGGAATTTTTGTTGGGACTATTTTGGATTACCAGGACCTGGCAAAGAATGTGTTTGGAAACTGTTTTGTCTTTTGTTGCACAGCAGCTGGGCTGGAAGCAGTACTGACTTGGTGCTTTGCACTAATTAAGCTACTCCACACCAGCTGGGAGAGAGCTTTGTGAGAAGCTGGTGTGTGGCTTGTGTGAGTACTGGAGTCTGAGGACTAACAGGATTGGGGTTGGGTTCACTGAAGACCTCGGGCTGGGTTATTTTGTGGGTGCTTGTGAAAAGCTTTTTTGTAAGAGTGAACCCGGCAATCCTGTTCCTGCAACACTAGGACCAGAGTGCTGCATAGTACTGGAGTTTTTGTTTAGATTGCTTCATACCTAAGGACCTGGTGAAGACTGGGACTGAGTGAAGTTAAAGTCCAATAATACTTGTAATATAATGAACTAAGAACTTTATAATACTTACCTGGGTGAGCTTCCAAGAACCTGGGCAGAAGTATTGTCTTTTGGATATTTTTTTTTTTGTGCTAAGACAGAAAGACTGCTTTGTTGTTTTGGTTTTTTTTAATTAAAACTGTTGACCATACGCAGTGTATCTACTGTTGATTTAATGAACACACCGGTGAACCGAACTATTATGTAGGGTCTTCCCTCATTGGGAGCCACGCCAGGGTTGTGCTGCCACCCGTCGGTGAACGCCGCAGTGCCCTCGCGGGCCCGACTGGGTGACACTGTGCCTGCAGTCACATGTGTGTGGGTGGAAGCTTCTTCTCTGACTCAACCAAAAGTTGCATCAGAGGAGAAGCTTCCCCCCACACACACGCGACTGCAGGACGCTGAAAGGACATGGGAAAGACAGAGGGTGGAGAAGGATGCTGAAAGCACATGGGGAAGACAGAGTGGGGAAAAGATGATGAATGGAAATGGGGAGAAGATGCTGAAGGGAAATGGGGAAGAGAGAGTGGGGAGAAGACGCTGAAGGGAAATGGGGAAAACAGGGGGGAGAAGGATGCTGAAAGGACATGGGGAAGACAGAGTGTGAGAAGACGCTGAAGAGAAATGGGGAAGAGAAAGTGGGGAGAAGATGCTGGCAGGGAAGAAGACAGAGATGCAGACTATGGGGGAGCAGAAGGAAGAAGAGTGCCAGACCAATTTGGAAGGGGGGAGAAAGGGAGAGGCACAGTAACAGAGCAAGTGGAAGATGCAGAGAGAAGAGAGACAGTGGATGGAAGGAACTGAATGAGAAGATAAGGAAAGCAGAAACCAGACAACAAAGTTTAAAAGGAAAGATATATAAACTATAAAGAGTTTTACCTCATGCAAAATTGTAATTTCTTTAATAAGACATTAACTATTTTTTCTGTGGCCCTCCAAGTACTCTATTTTTTTTGCAACCCTCACATTTAAAGTTTAATATCTTTTCTTTCTTAAAACTGGCACATTTCAATCACTATATTGAAAATAAAATCATTTTCCCTACCTTTGTTGTCTGGTGACTTTATGTTTCTGTGCTTTCAACTATGTTTCTTCTTGTCTGGCCAGCTCGTTCCGTTCAAAGCCGCGGGAGGCGACTCCTTGCAAGATCCGCACCTGCGTCTGAAGCCTCTCTGATGCAGGAGTGGATAGAGCGAGGAGCCACCAACCCGCGGCTCTGAACAGAACGAGTTGGCCAGACACGCTGCTGCTCAAAAAGGAAGGGAAAGGGGAAGAGAAATGCTGTTGATCGCGTCCAGACCATGGGCCACAAATAAAACCTGGAGAGCCACATGCGGCCCGTGGGCCACGTGTTTGAGACCGCTAGCCCAGGCGGAAACAGGAAGCTGCGTCAGAGGGAAGCTTTGGGCAAGCAGCACCGCTTGCACAATTACAATTCCCGTTGCCTTTCTTACCCGCGTTGCTTGCTTGTCTTACTTTCCGCCGATGGGGGGGACTGCATTGCCAATCGGGGGGGGGGCCCGCATTACCGATTGGGGGGGGGCCATGTTGCCGTTGCCATGTTGCCGTCCATCGCCATTTGGAAAAAACAATGTTGATGCCCTCCTTCATCGGGCCCCCCTGACCATGTCAGGCCCTAGGCATGTGCCTACTTGGCCTACTGGTTAATCCTGCCCTGGTTATTTATGTTATTCACCTGCTTAGCCATGAAAAACAAAGCATCAGTTGAGATTTTAATTGGGAAGGGTTGACTCAAATCCCCCACCTCCCTCCCCTGTCCCAACAATTTTGACTTGCCTTTTGCTACTATTACTACTTATCACTTATATAACACTGAAAGGCGTACGCAGCACTGTTCATTTTAACATTTATAGATGGTCCCTTCTCAGAAGAGTTTACAATCTCACTTGGACAGATAGACATGACATATAGGGTCCCAATCAGAGCCACTGGTTCTCCAATAAAACACTGGTTTTATTGGAGACATAACTCAAATATTAAAGAGGACAGTGGTGAGATATCATTTCACAAAATCAAAAAATAGCCACTGCAGGAAAAAATTTTGAACATGTACTGAATTTACCAGACCTAGGAAAAACTCTTGCAATTATACAGCATTTAGTCTTATCTACTCTTCAGATTTTTACTGCTGAAGATGAGGTAGACAAAAGTCTCATAACCACAATTAAATCCCCTTTTATAAAGCCGTGCTAGCGGCTGCCACTGTGGTAACTGCCCCAAAGCGATTTAAAGGGCTTCAGTGCTTTTGCCACACGGCAGCCGTTAGCGTGGCTTTGTAAAACTGGGTGGGGTTAACTCGGTAATCTATTATTCATTCAAAAGCTTAAAAAAAACCTCCCTTCATATTTTTTTTTCCAATTATTATACTCATTGTTTCCCTTCTTTCTGGGTGCACTTTTATTCATGATAAATCTGTTTAATAAAGTGTTCTTTCTTATGTTCAAAAATTAATCTTTTCAACACAAGAGAAGTTTATTGCAATCCAAAAGCAGCCTTATTCACAGTTCAGTGTGGCCAGAGTTTTGTGGTCTCCAATCTGCTGCGACAGGAATATTTTAAAGCCACTGTAATACTTCCTCATCTATAAGCAGCATTCTTGTCTGGCGTTTTGAACACTATTCAAAAGGAAAACTAAAATGCTTCTGTACATAACGCACGTTCATACTGATGCACTTGCAAGCGGCACAAAATAGCACCATTTATACATGTATCTAGCTGGTAGGAAAGCTAGTGTTTGGGCATGTAAACAGTGCCAAGAGATCGCCTTAGCCCTGCTTCACATTAGACAATGACACTAGGACAAATTTTCCCCATCCCCACAGGAACTCAATCTCCCCATCCTGTCCCTGTGACTTTTGTCGCTGTCCACTAGGGTTACCAGATTTTCCATCTGGAAAATCTGGACCCCCTAGTCCCAACCATCCCCTCCCCAGATCCGCCCCATCATGCCCCAATCCTGCCCCCAATCCCACCCCAGCCCCGCCTCCAATCCCACAACCCGCTGCCTGCTCTCATCGGGCAGAACATCCGCGTATGTGCGGATACAATGCAATGACATCACGCACACATGTGTGTGATGTCATTGTGTCGTATCCGCACATGTGCGGGTGCCCTCCTGCCCAAATGAAAGCTTTTCAAAACCCGGACAAAATGCCGGGTTTTGTAAAGCCATCAGGACCCCCGTACATATCCTCAAAAGGAGGACATGTCCGGGGAAATCCAGACTTCTGGTAACCCTAGCTATCCCTGCTCCCGCCCCATTCCTCTAAGCTCTGCCTTAACCACACAAGTCTCGAACACTTATGATTTTAAAGTGTTTGAGGCTTGTGCAGATGAGGACGGAGCTTAGGCATTGGTGGAATGAGGCATTATGACATCACAATCTGGGCTCTAGAATGTTGTTGCTTATGATTTTAAAGTGTTTGAGGCTTGTGCAGATGAGGACAGAGCTTGAAGGAATGGGGCAATGACAGGAAAAGAACTTGCCGGGGCGGGAAGATGAGTTCAAGCAGGGACAGGGAAATATTTGTCCCCGTGTCATTCTGTACTTCACATCTCTACCAAATACCCAGACCAAGATGGATTTTGAACTTTTTAGGCCTGATATTCAAAAATAGCTGAGCTCCTAAGTTTATGCTCCAAAATTATGCACCTAAATTTGTGCCCTATTTTCAGCCAAACCTAGGAACCTAAGGGCCCCTTTGACAAAGCTGTGGTAGTGATTCCTTCACGGCAAATGTGATGCAGTCCATATGAATTGAATGGGCTGTGTCACATTTGCCGTGCAGGAATTGTATCATGCTCATAATGTCCAAAAAGTCCATTTCACATCCATTTCTGAACAGAAAAATCATTGGAATTTCCTGTTCAAAAATATGTGAAAAGGATGTTCTTGCACTGAAAACGTCCAAAATGAACAGCCATTTTCCAAAATGAACAAGTCCAAAATATGAATGCCAAACAACCAGGCACAAAAAAGGCCTCACAGACATTCCTTCAGGGCAGTGGGATAGCCTAGCAGTCAGTACATAAGAACATAACATAAGAACATAAGCATCGCCTCTACTGAGTCAGACCACAGGTCCATCATGCCCAGCAGTCCGCTCCCGCGGCGGCCCCCCAGGTCAAATGACCTGTAAGTCATCTATTACTCTAAAGCATTCCGTATTGCATAGTACCCCTCTATTTGTACCCCTCAATCCCCTTTTCCAGTCCCATTTTGAATCACACAATCCCATTTTGTTCTACCACTTCCTCTGGAAGCATATTCCAGGTGTCCACCACCCTCTGAGTGAAGAAGAACTTCCTGACATTTGTTCTGAATCTGTTTCCCTTCAACTTTTCCGAGTGCCCTCTAGTTTTTGTTTCCCCGGCCAGTCTGAAGAATCTGTCCCTCTCTACTTTCTCTATACCCTTCATGATCTTGTAAGTTTCTATCATATCCCCTCTAAGTCTCCGCTTTTCTAGGGAGAAGAGCCCCAGCTTCTCTAATCTCTCAGCATACGAAAGGTTCTCCATGCCCTTTATCATTTTTGTTGCTCTTCTCTGGACCCTCTCAAGTACCGCCATATCTTTCTTATGGCGACCAGTATTGAACGCAGTACTCCAGATGCGGTCTCACATCGCCCTATACAGCGGGAGGATAACTTCCTTGCTTCTGGTAGTGATACCCTTTTTGATAATGCCCAACATTCTGTTCGCCTTTTTTGAGGCCGCGGCGCATTGTGTCACTGGTTTCATTGTTCTATCTATAATAACCCCCAAGTCCCTTTCTAGGTTGCCTTCCCCCAATGGACTTTAAATAATGGGATCCAGGCAGAAATCCCACCCTAATTCCTTTATATGTTATTTGTGAGCCCTTCAGTAACAGATAAAAACTTGCTAGTTTTATTGGGAGGAGGTGGGGAGTCGCCTGGGTTTCTTGGTATTTTTTCCCAAATCTATCAAAATCTGAGTTTTTGTGGCATAGCATGTGTTTTTTTTTTTCCAGCACATCATAACCATTCCATCCACAACACTAATCTCATAGGCACTGAAAATTCAGTTGCAATAATTATTATATTTATTTCACATTATTAATAATTTTCTATTATTGTGGGAAATTGGGAATTAGTGTATGTTGTGAAAGAAATCCGGCTAGCCCTACTAGAAACAAGGAGGAAGATCCTGCAAACCCCATTAGAAACCCTGTTATCAGGTTTAGAAAACATCCTGAGTTTAGAAATCCTGTGCACAGCTTTAGGCAGGAGCCTGCCCCTTTAAGATTGCTCAGAGCTTAGGTTGTGACAAATCTAGCTCTTCTCCTAGCTTCATCACAGGATTGACTAGAAAGAACAGTAAACCCCTATGCAGGAGAGCTGACTAGGTTAGCTCTGCTGAGTATAGTAGTGCTGACCTCCCTTGCACCAGTCATGATGAGCTAGACAGACACTGCCAGGTAGAGCTCAGACCAGCTATAGTTCACTCTACCAAGCCTGCTTTTAGCTCACCTAAATCCTCAGGAGCAAGGAGACTACATTTCCCAGAAAGGCAGAGAACCAGCAGGAAGCTGACACTTGAGCAGTCACAGCTGCAAAGGGAGTTTTCTCCCTTCCCCCCTCTTCAGAGCAGGGAGGGGTAGCTTGGAGCCAGTTAAAACGAGGCAGCTAAGAACCAGAGAGGAGGAGGAGCAAAGAGGCTGGGAACGAGAGCCTCAGAGGCAACAGGGCTTGTCTCCCCAGCTGAATGCTGACGAGCTGGGAAAAGATTGTGAAATGGTGGACATTTCATGGGTGCCTGATCCCACAATTGAGAGGCAGCTGGAGAGCTGGGAACCCATGGACATTGGTGTGCCAATTATTCCTGGTGGGAGATTGGAAGCAATGGACACAAGCTAAAAAAGGTTGGAAGTGTTTTGCTATTTTTGATTCTTACCTGTTTCCTGAAAGTTTTGGGACTAAGTTTGTTTTTGCATTCAGAAATGTTTAAGCTTCCCAGAGCTAGGCTGTGAAGAATTCATGCACATAGTATGGTGCTTGAACTGCCTAACATTTGCAAACTACACAGCATTTAGTTTCTCTCCTCTCCACACAGCTGGAGACTAATTAGCTGTGGATAAGCTACTGCAGGGAACATCAGCCACAGAGGAGCTCTGTTTGTATGAGTTCCCTAGCTGCAGGCAGTCTGTGTAGGAGCTTCAAGTTTAGCAGTTTCCTTTTTGGTTTTTGGAAAGTTTTATTTTTCACACAGCAAGTCTTTTGTTTGCTCCTCTCTCCTGCTCTTTCACAGGAAGAGAGCATTGCTAAAACTATCTTAACCATTTAAGGCTGGTAAAGAGGACTGAGCCACAGTTCTCATATGATTTTGAAATAAGAACCAGGCTGTTGTCTGTGTGGCCAGGTTGGCCCAGCGTTATATATTTTGGTTCCTGAACAAATGTATTGAAAATACTGCTGATAACACCAGAGCAGCCTGACCAAGGGTCAGAAATAAAAGTACATCTTTATTTTGGACATTTCTAGGTAAGTGTGGTTTTCCTTGCCTATTTCACTGTGGTAGTTTACCTGACGGTGCCTAGGGAGCCAGAAGGATTCCTTAGTTGAA
Organism: Geotrypetes seraphini; assembly: GCF_902459505.1. Lineage (NCBI taxonomy): Eukaryota > Metazoa > Chordata > Amphibia > Gymnophiona > Dermophiidae > Geotrypetes > Geotrypetes seraphini. The sequence goes on from NC_047084.1 coordinate 477,093,866, forward strand.
AGGAATACGCTGGGAGCAGTATCAGTTGCTGTGAACCAGGCTTGCTGCGCATATCAGGAGCCTGGGTTGCGACAAGGTTGACATTAAGAATGCAGGGCCCTTTAAGTTCTTGCTAGGAAGGGGTGTGGCTGGATACCGAGGCTTCCATTTCCTGAACTTTCCTCGTCAGACAAGAGAGGCAAACAGCTGGAACAAGCAGCTGAACATAGGCTGGGAAGGAGGGCAGTCTTTCCAGCTGAACAAGAACCAGCACAAGGCAGTTCCCCCATGGACCCTGCTGAATGGGAAATGGAGGAACTTGCTGAAAGCCATAATAAGCCAGTCACAGAAGCCCAGCCAGAGGATTATGCTATGAAGAGTAGAGAATGACATGATGGCAGCCCGTGGCTAGCTGTGGGTTAGGGTTAGGGTTAGGCGCTTTAGTAAAGAAACTTACTGAAGCCGGCAAAGCCTGACTGCCTGCAGTCATGTGTGTGTAGGCGGAAACTTCTCCTCTGACGCAACTTCCAGTTGCATCAGAGGAGAAGCTTCCGCTCACACACACGTGACTGCAGACACAGGCAGGCAGTCTCCGCTGGCTTCAGTAAGTTTCTTTACTAACATGCCGCGAAGGTAAGGGGGAGGGCCGCTGAAGGGCAGTGAGGTGGCGAGAAGGAAGGGTGGATGCTGCAGGGATGGGGATGGGGACAGGTCAGTGAAGGGGATGGTGGGGATGGGGCAGTGATGGGGACAGATATTTTTCCCCATGTCATTCTCTAATGGAGAGTCAAGAGGATTATGTTTTCCCTGACTTTAGTGAGCAACAGATGGACTGTGGTAGGCTGTTAAGCCAAGCAGTTTATTTTTCCCTTTCACTGGAGTTTCATTTTTGATGTGTTTTTTTTAAACCTGCCTGAGTGTTTGTGCTGGGGACAGTGTGCGGCATGTCCAGCCATCCTAAGGAACTGTAAAGCAGAAGCTGCCTTTTTGTTTGGTTTTGGTTTTTGGAGCAGCTTGTGCACTGCTCTGAGTTGTGCTTTGGGGGTGAGGATTGGGAATTAAAACCTGAACCTGTCTTTTGGGAGGGCGGGAACACCTGAGGTGTACGGGCCTATCTCCTCCCAGCCTGTTGGGGAATTTGGCTCTACCCAACAGAGCTTTAGCCAGAGCCAGAGCATGTGCTTTCCAAAAGGAAAATGTTTGTTTGAATGGATTGATTTTGATAGGCCAGCTAGTGTGGCCAGAAGAAAAGTTTCTGGATTTTTGTTTTTGAAAGTTGGACATACTTGGAGCTGAAGGGAACAGTATGCTTTAAGCTCCGGTGTGAGAAGCTGTGAAAACTTTATTTTTGCCTTTGAGAAATAAATGAAGGACATAAGAGTCCTTGGAAGCTCATGCCATACCTGCCTTGCTGTTTCAGTTTTGTTTATGCCATTAAAGTGTTTTATGCATTATACAACAGGGGAGTCTGTGTGTAATCTGTGGGAGGCACTGAGACAGAGCTGTGTTCCACGGTCTTCCTTTCTTCTCTGGGACAGGGATTCAGAGGGGCAACTATTCCTAGCTAGGATCCTGTCCCACAATGTGGAGTGACAATGTCATCAAGTGATTCATGTCATATGACTAACAGTGTTCACATCACTTGACACATGCTGCGACGCGCTCGCTGATGATGTCATCAATTAGTCCACTGGCCTTACAGTTTCCAAACTTTTTTTCTGAAGAAAACCTTGATCATCTTTCTGATCAGTGGCAAGAACTAGCATCGTATAAAACAGATTTTTATCATCTTGTGGACATGGAACCTCCTGCATTCTGGATTGAACCAAAACAACTGATACATTGCAATAGCCAGTTGAAATGTCGTGTCTTGTCAGAATTCATGTGTACTCTGGTTGCATTGCCATACTCTTTGGCATGTTTCAACATTGTTAAGACCAAACAATGTAACAAACTGCTATGTGAAACTGTTTCTAACCAAATACTTGCCAAACAAACTGTGCAGAAAGATGGCACCTGTTACACATGGAAAAAACAAAAGGAATTGACCCCAAAATATCCACAAAGAAGAAAATCCAGAGAAAACAAAAAAAAACCTCTGTGGAGTGACGATGTTCCTAAATGGACTTTATTTGAAAGTGTCAAAGTTCCAAAGGTACACTGAAATCATCCACATAAAAGCCTTAAATGACCTAATCCGCTAGGGATACAGGACCCAATACGGTTTGCGTTTCAACAAAAAGTCTTCTTCAGGGGTCCCTGGGGGGTCCTATAAAGGTGAGGTGTGGTGAGCCGGAAGTGAGACGTTGCTTGCATTTGCAATAGAAAGAAGACTTTTTGTTGAAAGGCAGACCTTATTGGGTCCTGCATCCCTTGCAGTTCTTCTGCTAGGGGTTAGGTTTAATTTGCAGCTTGACCTCTAGAGGTAGTAGTTTCATGACTACTGCCAGGAGTCAGAACTAACCTGAACATGGAAGGCAACAAGACAGGAGCATTTGGGGATTGTTCCTGCTCTGCCTCTATACCAAATTAGAAACCTCCACTATGGGCCAGTAAGGAAGTCAAATGGAGGAAGAGTCAGCTATCTTTTCAGATGCATGAGCAGAGGGGTGATGTTGCTGAAATGGGGGCATTGAAGGGTGAGGATTGAAGAGATAGTGGATGGGCAGACTGGACGGGCCATTTGACCTTTATATGCCATCATGTTTCTAAGAGGTGATGACTTGAAGAGGATGTTAATGATGATATGATTTTGAAAGGGATTGGAGAATGGAGCGATGATGTGGCAAAAGGAATTGGAGTGGTTAGGCGAATAAGGTGTGTTTGATATTATCACACATGGGTCCTTACTAATGACTGTCAAACCTGCAGTTGCACCTTGCGCCTCCTCTTGAAGAAGTGTTAACTGCACCCCTGCAAACAGTAGCCTAGAAGCAGACAACAAATAACTGCCTGCTCTGTCCATGCTCTGTTTTTGCTCATAACCCAGCCTATTTCTGCTCCATACTGGGCTAAGAAGTTAACACAGGATTTTTACTGTGTTGATAAGGAGTCGTAGTAGTAGTACATAAGCTTGGGCTAACAGCCCACACTAAGGGCCAGATTCTGTTAATGACGCCTTGGCGCCTACAGTGTAGGTGTCTGGACATGTCAATCATACGTTAGGCATAACAAAATCATACCAACATTTTAGATGCCTACATTCAGTGGCGTAGCAAGGGTAAGTGGCGCCCATCTCTCGCCCTCTTCTCCACCCCTCGCCCCCTTCCCTTCTCCCATCCCTTTTTAATTTTCCAGGTGAGCGCAACAGCATGAATTTGCTGCCCGCGTCACGTCCAATAACCCTCTGACATCACTTCCTAGACACGGGGCCTGGAAGTGATATCGGAGAAAGGCAACACTGACGCAAGCTTTACAAAGTCTATGCCCAGGGCGGACCGTCCCTTCCCCCCTCCTACTACGCCAATGCCTACATTGTAGACATCTCTAAAGTAGGCCAGGGCTTACCATGCCTACATTGTAGGTGCGATTCTGTTAAGAGATACCTAACTTTATAAACACCACTAATTCACCCTCTAACCTTGCCTACATGGTGGCAGGTGCCTGGGTGTGGGCACCTACATCAAAAGTGTAGATGCCCACATAGTATGACCCAGATAACCTTTATTTTCTTGTCATTATGAGCTTGTTAAAAAGGTCATTAAATCAAATTTTAAAACTGATTTTTTATTATTGTCGGCACCTACACTTCAGGTGCCACTTATAGAATTTTCCCCTGAATCCCTTGTTTGTTTGGTTTTTTTAATTCTTTATTCATTTTTAAAACTTCAATTGTGCACAAAATTTACATAAAATATTAACATTACAGCATAATAAACTTAATAGAATAAAGAGAAGACTTATTTTCCCCCACCCATTCTCCAATTAACCAACACCTCATAAAAATACCTGTAAACAACCTGCCAAAACATATCCCCCTTCCCCCTCCCTGGATGTACTTGTTTCCCTCAGTTTATACAAATAAATCAATCTTTACAATATTTAGTTAATGGTTCGCAAACTTCCATAAATTTTTTATAATATCCCTTCTGAATGGCCATAAACTTTTCCATTTTAAAAGACATAACATAGGGATTCCCACCAGAATGAATAATTTAATCTATCCCAATTTTTCCAATTCTTAAAAATAAGCTGCATGGCAACCACTGACATTATAAACAAAAGTTTGTTATTTTTTGCCAAAATTTGACTTTTTGCCCTCATAGATGTTCCAAATAAAATTGTATCATATGATGGTGCCACTGGATTTTCTAATACATTATTAACTTGATCCCAAATAGATCTCCAGAATTTTAGTATCAAGGGACAATAGTATAGTAAATGATCTAATGTCCCAACTTCCAAATGACAATGCAAACGAACTGAATCCCTTGTTAACTTCTTAGCACACCTTAGTAAACAGGCCTCTAAATTAATTTGGGAGAAACTTTCCTTTTTATGGTACCTTAACAAACAGAATACACTCATTAGTAAAATCAGTGCCTTAAAGTGAAATTGTATATTTTAGGCAGCCTTAAAGGGATCTTTTTTATTATTTGTCTTTCAAGTGATGATTGTTCTTCCCTTTAAAAACAAGTAAAGAATGTTTCTCTGTTTGTACTTAAGCTTTGATTTCTCTACATCCAATAAAAGGTTTAGCTGGAATTTTAACGCAGAGGAGCTTTCTAGCGATACTAAAACACAGCACATGTACAGTATGTGCACAGCTAGGACAGCAGGAATCTGTTATGCTTCTTTAGACCTTAAAGACAGTTATGCTCTCCAGGGAGAGAATTATTTCCTGAGCAGGTCTTTGCCCTAGTAGAACAGAGAGACCGACCTGTCCTGACCAGACAATTCGGGCTCAAAATAGCAGATGTTGGTCAGGTTCAAGAGATCACTTTATAAGTATTATAATGACTAGCAGAGCACCTGCACAGTAATTACAAAGAGGCTCAGGCTGTCGGGATTTCCTTTTTTTGAACATTGTACCTGTCTATGTGAGTATCCCATGCCATCTTGAAAAAACATTTTCCAGCTCTGACATGATTAGATCTCATCCCTAGAGTGCTATATTTTTGCCTTCAAATTAAGCAGTAACCCTTTTTAAATGAGGAACTGAGTGAGCTGATAAAACACTTATGCACTTGACAGTTTCATTTTGGTCCCTAAAACATGTCAAGCCCTATAATGTGCACATGAAAAGGATTTGGAAGAAATACAATTTAATTTTTTTATAGAAGACTTTCACCACTTTCACTGATCATTTTCTTCGAGAGAATCTTTGAGCATGAGGTAGGTTTGATTGCCGCAGGGTCCCTCTAGTGGTAGAAAATCACTTTTTAAATAGACAATGATTAAAATCTAGGGTTGAAGGGTAGAATTTTCAAAAGGTTTAACCAGCTACAGTCAGATGATAGATGTGTTTTAAAGCACTCTGACTGAAAATTCTCTTCACCCCCACCCTCCAAAGTAGCAACATTTAATCCCCGTGGAGGATAATTCTGTAGGTAGCAGGGTACCTAAGTGAAGAAGGCATAGGTTGCAGCTATGCTATAAAGGTAGCATATGTGTTTATACCGGTCCTAGAATAACCTCTTGCAATTCTTGTTTCCAGGATACCCACAATGAAGGTTAATAAAAATAAAACAAAAAAAATGGAAGATTAGGTGATTCTTTTATTGGACCAACTTAATACATTTTTTGACCAGCATTCAGAGGCCAAAACCACCTTCTTCAGGTCAGGACAGTATACTAGAAAAGCATTAGAAAAGGTTCAAAGAAGAGCGACCAAGATGGTAAAGGGGATGGAACTCCTTTCGTATGAGGAACGACTAAAACAATAAGGGCTCTTCAGTTTGGAAAAGAGACAGCTGAGGGGAGATATGTTTGAAGTCTACAAAATCCTGAGTGGAGTAGAATGGGTACAAGTGGATCGATTTTATCACTCTGTCAAAAATTACAAAGACTAGGAGACACTCCATGAAGTTACAGGGAAATATTTTTAAAACCAATAGGAGGAAAATATTTTTTCACAAGAAAATAGTTAAGCTCTGGAACACATTGCCAGAGGTTATGGAAAGAGCGGATAGCGTAGCTGGTTTTAAGAAGGGTTTGAACAGTTTCCTGGAGGAAAAGTCCATAGTTTGTTATTGAGAAAGACATGGAGGAAGTCACTGCCAATGTTTGTCCTGGATCGGTAGCATGGAATATTGCTACTCCTTGGATTTTGGCCAGGTATTAGTGACCTGGATTGGCCACATGAGAACAAGCTACTGGGCTTGATGTACCGTTGGTCTGACCCAGTAAGGCTGTTCTTATGTTTATTATACTATCCTGGCCTGAGGAAAGAGGTTTTAGTCTTTCAAGGCTAATCAAAACCAGTATTAACTGTAAAAACTATATTAAGTTAGTGCAATAAAAAGATACCACCTTATTTTCTGGATTTTTTGTTTTGTTTTGTTTGTATTTGTAAATTTCTATTATAGTGATTGGAATATGTCAGTTTTTGAACTTTGCAGCTGCTATCTTTGTTTTGCACAGAACATCTGCCATTGTGAGTAGGGTTTATCTTCTTAACCTTTTGGAAATGAGGTTTAGTATGCAATATATATATTTCATGTACTTTGCATTATTAAACATCTTTTGACCTTAATATCAAACTGGAGTCCTCTTTATCCCAAAAAATAGAAGCCCCGTTCACCTATGTGTGGACGCCTCTGGCATGTCTAAGTGACGCCTAAGTCACTTTCACCTAGCTCGCACCCAACCAACGCTCAAAAGTAGACCTGGTTTTGTAAATCTCCATATTTAGACCCTTAGGATGCATTGTTTGTAACTCAAATATCAATCTTTGCAAGTATTTTTATGAGCGACCCTGTAAAATCTAAGAGTGACACTCCTAAAGGCAGTTGCTGGTATATTAGGCCAAGTTTAAACTGGCCTAATTTACCGGCGCCTAACCTGGATGCCTAGCGACCCCTAAGTCAACCACACCTAGTTTCTACCCCTAACCACTCCTACTTTTCAGATAGGTGCCATTAGGCATTGGAGGGCACCTGGGCTTAAGTGTTGCTAGGTACTGCTCTAAGTTCCATGCGGAGCTCTTAATTTAAATTTTTTTTAAAAAATTTCCAATTAACTTTGATGGCATTTAAGCTGTCTGCGACTAGGGCACCTAGTGACACCTAACATAGGCATCATTTATAGAATCTGGCCCCAAGTACCTGAATGGTATTTCGCTTATGTGCAGCTTCCTTAGTAGCTTCTGCTCAACATAATGCATCGCTCCTCCCTCCCAGCCAGTGTTTACATTACAGGACTCCCCTCCAATAACTTGAAGAGTTTTATCTGCTCCTCTTTCTCTCAGCTATGCAACCAAATTATCAGCAATCAGTTCTGCATACGTCTTCTCTTTTCTTGCTTTTACAGGCCCAAAATGCCAAAGGTATCTGCCTCCTGGCTCCATACAAACTGTAATATTCCTCTTTCACCATACCTGGATGCATTTTGCCATTCTCTTCTGCTTTTAACATGACCTTGGTATCAACATGATGACCATCAGAGAAAATGCAACTGATGCTATTCTGCCGAAGTTTCTCCTCAAACTGTACATCAGTTTTTTCATGATTCTCACCTGAGGCTTAGTCACCTTGTTGTGATCAATCACCAAAGCAGCATCCAAGTGAGTGATGAGTCCTGCAACAATCATAAGAACATAAGAAATGCCGCTGCTGGGTCAGACCAGTGGTCTATCCTGCCCAGCAGTCTGCTCACGCAGCGGCCCTCAGGTCAAAGACCAGTGCTCTAAATGAGTCCAGCCTCACCTGCGTACGTTCCAGTTTAGCAGGAACTTGTCCAACTTTGTCTTGAAACCCTGGAGGGTGTTTTTCCCTATAACAGACTCTAGAAGAGCGTTCCAGCTTTCCACCACTCTCTGGGTAAAGAAAAATTTCCTTACGTTTGTACAGAATCTATCCCCTTTCAACTTTAGAGAGTGCCCTCTCATTCTCCCTACCAGGCAGCAGGAGCAATCTCTGCTCTCTCTCTCGCTTTCTCAGGCCAGTATGGTGTCTTAAATATTAATGATTATATCCTCAGTACAGTCGACTCTGCTTACGTGCACAGCTTTCAGACGGGTCGCCACATGCGTTTAAACGGAGTGTGCGTTTAGGAATGGGGGGGAGGGTTGGGGAGGAGGCTGTAGTTAAGCCGGCTCAGTTTAAATATGGCACATGGGCTGCTGGAGCCTAAAGTACAGGAAAACTATGTCTTATAGCTTGAGTGGAAGCGGAGCACTCACTTTCCCAGCTGTCCCAGTGTTGTGTGAAGCCTAACCATTGTGGCCAGCTGTTCTGCCAACTGGCTTTCCTCCCAGTCAGAATGTGATTGCATTTAACCGGAGTGAAGAATAGAGGTGGGACCTATGACATCAGTGCGCATAAGCAGATTGTGTGCTTATCCGAAGTGCAAATATCTGTAGTTTACGTCCATTGACTTTAATGTAAAAAAAAAAAAGCCGGGACCATGGTGATAGGGTACAGATAACCGGAGCATGCACTTAACCAACATGCACTTAGGTGGAGTCGACTGTATCAGATTTTAACCTCTTCCTAGTTTACTCCAGAGCAACTGGAGCTCCATTGTTTTTTTTCCCCCCATGCCATCTGAGTCTCCCCGTTCCACTTCAAGCACAGATCTCTCCGTCATCTATCTCTTCTGCTTTTTTCACTCTTCATTTTCCACTTTTTTTCATCCTCCTTCCTTTTTGCCTACCTTTCCTTCTATAGTTCTCGTCTTCTGTGCTCACGGAGGTCGACCGGTCCAATTTGATGAGGTCCAATACTCCCAAATTTCTCTCTGACCTTTTATAAAGGCAAAATGAATGACATGAATCTTCTCTCTGCTGCAGTCACAAAGTATGTGTATTCCACGGACATGGGCAGAATTGCATCCCTCTTCAATGCAGCACTTTATTTCACACTTGCAGGTAACTGTGTCCAGCAGTGTGTCAGCTTCTCCATAAATCTGTCTTTCTCCAGCAGTTTTGCTCTGCTCACAGAAACTTTGCTGGCTTGTTCTCAGTTGGATTTCAAATTTGTTTTAATCCTAGCATGGTTGTTTATAACAGGACCACTGAATTTTGGATTTGCTTTGTACCACTGAGCAAGTAATCGACTGACCAGTTCATCAGTGCTGTGATTTCGTGTCTTGATCACTGATGTCTCTCAAATACTGTACAACCCATATCTAATGAGATCCCTGAAAGGTAGTAGTTCAGATTCAGGTAGTTCTCTGTCTGTCTGATCCTACCAAACGATGTAAATTTTATTTATTTATTTTAATAATTTATATCCCGCATGTCCTACAATTCTATGCAGATTACAAATTATTCAGGTAAGACAAAACGATATCTAAAAGATATTTGTCAGAAAATTGAATCGGAAAATGTAAACGGAAAAACCAGATTAGCTTATCAAGAGGTTAAGAGATTACAGCAGAAATTCCAGCCTCGATTGGGTCCCAGTTGAAGCATCTCTTTCATCTCTACTTTTGATGATTAAGTATGATATTTTGTAGAGGTGTGTCTCTGGTTGTTTTTGTTTGTTTTTTGCTTTGTGTATTTAGATTTTAGCATCTAATAAATAAATTGAATGCCCTCGGTATTGGCCCCAAAGTGAGCGGAAGGCAACAGAGGGTTATGCTAATTGTAACCCCTACCCTGGCATCCTGTTTGTGTCTTGATTGATTAGATTGTGAGCTCATTCAAGCAGGGACTGTGTCCTTCGTGACTCTGTACAGCGCTGAGTACATCTGGTAGCGCTCTAGAAATAGTAGTAGTATTAGTAGTAAATTAAGCTCACTCTGGGGAAAGGGATGTTATTAGTGGCGTGCCACAAGGTTTCGTTCATAGGCCTGTTCTTTTTAACATTATTGTAAGTGTTATTACTGGTAAGGATTGCCTTTTTGCGGATGAAACAAAATCTGCAATATGGAAGACAACCCTGCATTTTGGCTGCAAAAAAACAAGAGAACAGTACAGTGTAGGGAGTAAATAAATTCATGTAAACCATTCTGAACTCCCTTGGGAGAATTTTGTGTATAAAAGAGGAGCACGACTTGGTGTGATCATATGTGACCAAACATGGAGAAAAGGCAACAACAAAAGCTAGAACGATACTTGATTGCATAGGGAGAGGAATGACCAGTAGGAAAAAAGAGATAATGATGCCCCTGTATAAGACTCTGGTGAGACTGATTTAGAATATTGTGTATAATTCTGGAGACCACACCTTCAAAAAGATATAAACAGGATGGAGTCGGGCCAGAGGAAGGCTACTAAAATGGTGCATGGTCTTTGTCATAAAGCATATGAGGACAGACTTAAAAATCTCAATATGTATAGTTTGGAGGAAAGGGGAAATATGATGGAGATATTTAAATAACTATGTGGCTTAAATGTGCATGAGGCTAATCTCTAGAAAGCCCTGGAATAAGGGGGTAAAGGATAAAGTTGAAAGAGGATAGATCAGAAGTAACCTCAGAAAATACTTTTTCATGGAAATGCATGGAACTGCATCCCAGTGGAGGTAGTAGAGATGAAAATCTATCTAAGTTCAAGAAAGCATGGGATAAGTACATTAGATCTCTAAGGGAGAGGAAAGGATAGTAGATGGCATGGATAGGCAGACTAGATAGGCCACATAGGGCTCCTTTTATGAAGGTGCATTAGGGCTTTAATGCGCGGAATAGCACACGCTAAAATGCCATGCGCACTATCCGCTACCGCCTCCTTTTAAGCAGGTGGTAAAACCGCTAGCGCACCTTCATAAAAGGAGCCCATAGTCTTTTCTATGTTTCTAGTAAGCTAATTAATGAAGATCTGTGCACAAATTTTGGCACTATATCTCGGTGTCATATATAGAATCTATAACACATAATGTATAAAAGTTTTCAAAAATGAAGTGGAATCAATGAAGATTGCCCCAGTAAGGTTATATTACCTGGCTGGTATTCTGATAATTCCTGAAGATCGATCGATTGCCTTTAGCTGTGCGCAATAGTATGTTGCTGTATGAATCTAATATATAGAATCTAGGCAATAGTGGGCATGCTTCTTAAAAAAATGAGTGCTATTTGCACATAGGGGTAAATTCTATATATGGCGTCTAAAAAATCGGCACCAAGATTACACATAGTTACACCCTGGAAATGTGCACTAACGAAAATGATGTACAAATAAATGGCCAAGCCTACATTTAGGTGTGGATGCCTTTGGGGGGAAATTCTGTAAGTGACATCTAAAACTATAGGTGCCTACCTCTTGTCAGTCACACTTATGCGCCTATTACAGAATCGCACCTAACTTAAAACTTAGGCACCTGTAATGTAGGCCAGGGTTTTAAAAGCCTACATTATAGGCACTTAAGTCCTTTAGAGAATCGTGCCTAAGTCCTTCTCCACTCCTAAACATGCCTACTTTGGAATTGGGCGCCACTAGGCACCATGCAATAGATGCCTATCTTTTGTAGAATCACACCTAAGAAGATAGGCGCCTACCACCCAATTAATTTTTTTTTTTTTCAGCAAGAGAGGCTGTGGGACCTCTCAACGACCAAGGAAGGAAAGGGTCAATTAAAGAAGACAAACAGGTTGCCGATAGGTTAAATTCATTCTTTGCCTCTGTCTTCACAAATGAGGACACTACAACAATGCCAGACACAGGGAGAATATTTAGGGAGAATATTTACCGGAGGCATAGAGGAAAGCCTCGCAACAGTAAATGTGGAGCTGGACATGATATACTTTCAGATTGACAAACTAAAAAGTGACAAATCCCCTGGACCTGATGGAATTCATCCGAGAGTACTAAAGGAACTTAAGGTAGAAATTGGAGAACTATTACAATCCTTAGCTAACATGTCAATTAGGACCGGGCAAATACCAGATGACTGGAGGATAGCAAATGTCTTCCCAATTTTCAAAAAAGGATCAAGAGGTGAACCAGGAAACTACAGACCTGTGAGTCATACATCGGTTCCTGGGAAGATAATTGAAGCACTAATCAAAGATATCATTGTACAACACTTGGAGGATCACAACCTAATAAGAGCTAGTCAACACGGCTTCAGGAAAGGGAAGTCATGTTTGACAAATTTGCTTCAATTCTTTGAGAAGGTGAACAAACAAATGTATAGTGGAGATCCAGTGGACATAATTTACTTGGACTTCCAAAAAGCGTTTGACAAGGTCCCGCACGCAAGGCTTATGAGTAAACTACTAAGTCACGGAATAGGAGGAGAAGTGCACAGATGGGTCGGCAAATGGCTAGAGAACAGAATGCAGAGGGTTAGCATAAATGGGAAATTCTCAAACTGGGAGAAAGTGACTAGCGGCGTGCCCCAGGGCTTGGTTCTAGGGCCCATCTTGTTCAATATATTTATAAACGACCTGGAAGAGGAAACAACATGCAATTTAATAAAGTTTGCAGATGATACAAAACTATGTTGGGCGGTTGGCTCTCAAAGGGACTGCAAGGATCTTCAGAAGGATCTGAACCAGCTGGAATCGTGGGCGACAAAGTGGCAGATGAATTTTAACATAGACAAATGCAAGGTGATGCATCTGGGAAAGAATAACAAAGAACATGAATATAGGATGTTGGGGGTGACATTAGCCAAATGCGAACAAGAAATGGATTTGGGGGTACTGATAGACAGAACCCTAAAGCCATCGGCTCAACGTGCGGTGGCGGCGAAGAAAGCAAACAGGATGTTGGGCATGATTAAGAAGGGGATCACGAGTAGATCGGAATAAGTCACAATGCCTCTTTACAGAGCAATGGTCAGACCACACTTAGAATACTGTGTCCAACACTGGTCTACGTACCTTAAGAAGGATATAACTTTGCTGGAGAGGGTGCAGAGGCGAGCCACGAAACTAGTCTAAGGTTTGGGAAATTTGAGCTACAAAGAACGCCTCAGAAAATTGGGACTGTTCACCCTCAAAGAGAAGACTGCGAGGGGATTTGATAGAGACTTTTAAAATATTAAAAGGATTTGACAAAATAGACCAGGAAGCAGCATTACTAACGTTTTCAGATGTGATACGGACAAGAGGTCATAGCATGAAACTGAGTGGCAGCAGGTTCAGAACAAATGTCAGGAAGTTCTGTTTCACACAGCGAGTGGTGGGCGCTTGGAATGCTCTCCCGGAGGAGGTTGTGGTGGAGATTACTGTTCTGGGTTTCAAGCGCAAGTTGGATGCACACCTTCTTGCAAATCATATTGAGGGATACGGGAAATCCGGGTCTCCAAAAAGGAGTACCTAAATGGGCCTCCGCGTGTGCGGATCGCCGGACTAGATGGACCTAGGTCTGATCCGGTGAAGGCGTTTCTTATGTTCTTATGTATGTTCTTATAAGTTAGGCACCTAACTTTAGGCACCTATTTATTTAGGTGCCTCATAGAATTTCCCCCTTATTGTATTACTACAGTACATGCATAACTTAAACGAATGTCCCTGACCTGCCCATGACCCACCCAATTCCTCACCCAATTGTTTGATTCATGCATTAAATTTAGGCATGGATCCTGTGCCTAAATTTATTCGTGTAACTTATACTTCTAATCAGTACCAATAATTGCCTGTTACAACACCGATTATTGGCACTAATTAGCTTGTTATTCAATTAAATTGCACATGCAAATTAGGTATGTGCCCAAATTTGTGCGTTCAATTTTCAGCGCTTTTTTATAGAATTAGGGGGATAGTGTGCACTATTTCCTGATAGAATCCACATGCATATATTGATGATTCATGCATGTGCAATTAGCAAGCGCTCTTTAATGAGACTTATAGTATATGCTCTTTAAAACATTCATTTCCACATGGAAATAACATACAAACATGAAACGAAAACTTTCTGGATGTTCATCCTTACCGAAGACATCAAGACAGTACCAAGCTGGAGAGATCTTTTATTTTTCAAACTTTTCTGACTTCTTGGGGGATGGGGAGGAGGTGCCTTTGATAAAGGCACTAGTTCACTGAAATATGACCATAACAAGCTTTTTCCCCATCCTTTTCTAGTTCTTCAGTTCTCGAGTTTTGTATGTGTGCACATCACTGACCATTTGTGTCTCTGATTAGTTTAAATCTTGAGTGAGTTATATTTTGTACCTGCTTTTATACAAAAAAACCATTTCTGTTCAATAATTTTTATATCTTGTTTTATGACCATTTCATTAGATCTTTTTGAGTAATATGGCTGAAATTTCATTTATAATGTTATTAGTGGAAGCTGTTCTGCTTAATTAGCAAGGAAGTGCATTCATTTTGAATCAAAATTTTTAAAAAAATGCAACCAAAGTTTCATAACTTTTTTCAAAACAAGCCAAAAATTAAAAAAAACCTAGATCAAAGGTTTTTTTTATTGCTTTGTTTTCACTGTTCATAATTTGCAAATAATACTTGCTAACAAGCAAATATACCACCACCACCACCCCATCCCCCTTTTACAAAACTGTGATAGCAGTTTTTAGCACAGCCTGGCACGCTGAATGCTCTGCGCTGCGCCTGACTCTCATAGAGTTCCTATGAGCATCCAGAGCAGCGCAGAGCATTCGCCACGCCAGCCTGCGCTAAAAACCACTATTGTGGCTTTGTAAAAGGTGGGGATAATGAATAAAAGAGCTCAAATGAAATAAAAATAGAAATACTAAAACAAAATGAAAATAAACTAAAAAGAAAGTTTAGCTGATTTAATAGGAATCTTTTTATTATATGTTTTCATTATCATTTTGTTTTGCCTTTTTTATATATTTTGAAAAAATTTTACTTCTAAAAATGGAGCTTATCTTTAAAAAACTGCTGTAGAGAAAGAAAGAAATAGCTGTCTGTAAAGCAAAAGTGACAAAACTGTCAGCATTTGATTTGGCTTAAAAGCATTCTTCTCTTTCGGGATACCCTAAACCAGGGGTGCCCACAATTTTTGGGCTTGCAAGCTACTTTTAAAATGACCAAGTCAAAATGACCTACCAACGATAAAATTTTTTTAAAACACAAAACACACCGAAAGGCAGAGAAAATGTTATCATTCATATTCCGGGGGTTTTTCAAATAGGTCAAGACAAGTGACTCTATGGGCTCCTTTTACTAAGCTGCGATAGCGGTTTTAGCATGTGCAGAATTGCCGGACGCACTAGAGGCTAATGCCAGCATTGAGCTGGCATTAGTTCTAGCCGCTTAGCACGGGTTTAGCGTGCGCTAAAATTCTGCGCACGCTGTCGCAGCTTAGTATAAGGAGCCCTATGCAATGTCACCTCAGTAACAACCATACAAAAATAGACAAATATACCCCCTCCCTTTTTACTACATTACATTACATTACATTAGTGATTTTTATTCCGCTTGTGCCTTGCGGTTCAAAGCGGATTACATAAGAAGAGAGCTGGACATTTCCAGGAGGGTACATGACATTGGAGAATACAGATTGAGAGTATAGACTAATGACAGAGAGAGTGTGTAGACATAATAACAATGGAAGATAAATCAGGTTACATTACTATACATATCAAATATTCTGTTTCCATACGTTGGTAGGCAATCGGTTTCGGTAGGGTGAATTAGGTTCCTGGTATTTTAATTTTTTTTATTTTTTATTATTTTTATTATTTTTTTTTTTTTATATATGTATTTTTTGTCGATTGATGGTATGGTGCCAGGGAGTGATCAAACCTGGTTGGTGGAAGAGGGGAGGGAGATTAGGTAGATTGTAAATACTTTTTGAAGAGCAGCGTTTTGATTTCTTTACGGAATGCTTTGAAGTCAGATGTTGAGGTTAACAATCTAGTGATGGAGGGTTCGAGTTTTGCTGCATGCGTTGCTATGAGGTTATCATAGAGCTTTTTACGATGAGTGCCATTGAGTGGTGGGTATGAGAATGGTGTCAGTGTTCTTCTTATTCTGGGTGGAAGGTTACGTTTTAGGCGATCGTTTAGATAGGCAGGTGCAGTACCGTTGAAAACTTTGAAGATTAGACAGTACAGTTTGAATTGAATTCTGGCTTTAATTGGTAGCCAATGAGAGTCTAGGTAGGCGTTGGTGATGTGGTCATATTTTCCGAGGGAGTAGATTAGTCTGAGAGCTGTGTTCTGAACGGTCTGTAGTTTTTTGATCATGTTTGTAGGGCATGGTAGATATAGGATATTGCAGTAGTCCACAAGACCTAGTACCAGGGATTGTACAATGATCCTGTAGTGTTCTTTGTCAAAGTATTTCCTTATTTTTCTTAGGTTGCGCATTGTGAAGAATGCCTTTTGGGTAGTTTTGTTGATTTGAGTCTGCATAGTGCAGCATCTGTCTATCAGCACTCCCAGGATTTTGAGGGAGGATTGGATTGGGTATTTGATTGCTTTAATTTCCAGGTCTGTTATGGATGGGTTTTTGTCCGTTTCGAGCATTAAGAATTTGGTTTTGTCCGAGTTTAGTTTTAATTTGTGGTTTGTCATCCATTTTTCTACTTCGTTCAGTATTGTTTCCAGGTGTCCTGTTGAGGTGTGGTCTTGGGTTTCGAAGGGGAGGAGAATAGTTATGTCGTCTGCGTAGCTGAATGATGTTACATTTAGGTTGTCAAGAGTGGTACCAAGGGAGGAGATGTAGAGATTGAATAGAATGGGTGAAAGTGGAGATCCCTGCGGGACTCCGCATGGATTTGACCATGGGTTAGATTTCATATCGTTTATCTTAACTCTGTACGTTCTTGTTTTAAGGAATCCTTGGAACCAGTTGTAAACCACCCCTGAGATTCCTATTGCATCAAGTATCTGGAGAAGTATGGTATGATCAACTAGATCGAAGGCGGCGGAAAGATCTAGTTGGATAATTAGGATCCTGTGTCCTTTACTGAGGTGTTGTCGGGCTATGTCCAGTAGTGTTGCTAGTAGTGTTTCCGTGCTGTGGTAAGATCTAAATCCTGATTGGGATGGGTGAAGTATATTGTGGTCAGCTAGGTAGTTGGTGAGGTATTGAGCCACAAGTCCTTCAATCAGCTTGACATATAATGGGATCGAAGCGATAGGTCTATAGTTGGTAGGTGTGTCTACTGGACCTTTTTGGTCTTTCAGTAAGGGTGTGATTATGATCTCTCCAAGATCTTTTGGAAATTGGCCTTCTATGAGAGTGCTTTGTATCCACTGCGTGAGGCTGGTTTTGAATTTGTGGGAGGCATTTGTGAGTAGATACGATGGGCAGTAGTTCAAGTCGCATGAGGTGTGGCTGTATTTTTTATATAGTCGGTTCAAATCAGGCCATTGTAGAGTTGGGAAGGTGGTCCATGTTCTGTCTGCAGTTACGGCTTCTTCCATTGTGGGGGTTGTTATTAACTCGTCGAGTGTGGTAGTTAAGTTGTTGAAGGTTGTTCTGATTTTGATGATCTTGAGTTTGAAATGGTCTGCTAATTGGTGAGCTGTTGGTGTTTTATTGCCTTGAGTGGCAAGGAATGGGTTTGTGTCCGTAAGTTTTTTTACTAAGTTGAAGAGTGTTTTTGTGTCGGGGTTGTTTGTGCCAATTAGTTTAGTGTAGTATGTTTTGCGCTTTTCCTTAAGTTTGATGTTATATAGTTTGATTTGGGTTCTCCAAGCGGATTTGGTTTGGTCATTTCTCTTTTTTCTCCAAGATCTTTCAAGTTGCCTGCAATGCCTTTTTAGTAGGTGGAGTTCGGAGTCGAACCACTTGTCTGAGGGTCTGCAGGTTCTGTGTTTGGTTTTTTCTGGGGCTAGCTCGTTCAAGGTTGCTTCACTTAGGGTGCGCCAGTGTTTTATGAAGTCTGTCGGGTCAGTGGAGTCGATTGCAGGGTCCACTTTTTCCCAGAATGTGGCTGGTTCAATTTTCTGTCTAGACTTGAAGGTTGTTTTTTGGGGCATAGGTTTTATGTTATTTTGAGCCCAGTTGATTGTGAAGGTGTATTTGTGGTGGTCTGACCAAAGAGAGGGATGCCAGGTACCATTGGTGATGTGAATATTTGGTGTGTGGAGGTTATGAGGCGTGAATGCTGCTATATCCAGTTGGTGGCCTTTTTCATGCGTGGGTTCCGGATTGAGGATCTGGTAGGATAAGGCGTCGAGGTATGAGAGTATTTCGTTTGCTTGTTTGGATGTGTGGTCTTCGAGGTGGAGATTGATGTCTCCTAGGAGCAAGTTGTATGTGGAGGATAGAGAGTTCTGGAATAAGAATTCTTCGAGATCAAGTTTTGAGGTGTTCCATTTTCCTGGAGTGATGTAGCATAGCAGACAGTTCAAGGTGCCTGTGAGTGTGTTGTCGGAGAGTTGGCATGCAAGAAGGTCTGAGTGAGGGGTTGATTGTTTGTGTAGCACTTTTAGGTTGAGATTGTTTTTTACTAGAATCGCTAGTCCTCCCCCTCGTTTGTTTTCTCGACATACCATCTCTAGTTTATAACCTTTTGGGCAGAATTCGGTTATGCATGGGTCTGAGTTGGATGTTAGCCAGGTTTCGGCTAGGAAGAGACAGCTTAGTTGTTCTTTGATTATCCAGTCTTTGATTAGATTTGCTTTTGGGCTTATTGATCTTATATTCATGTATGCACAGGCTAATGAGGTGTGTTTTGTGTTGGAGTTAAGGTTGCAATTGAGGTAGAGGATATTTTTTGCTGGTGTTTGTTGTTGTTGTGTGGTGGTCTTGTGCTTTGGTGGAGGTCGTTTTCCCCAGACGGTGGGAATGTGTTCTTGGCTGGTCAGTGGGCAGGATGTTAGGGTTCTGGTGGTGTGGATTTTTCTGGGAGGGTGTGGTTGTCTGAAGGTTGTTGTCAGAATTGGGATGGGTGATAGGTGATATCCTGTGGTTTGCCAGTTTGAAATGAGTAGTGAGAGTATTAGGAGGGCAAGTATGATTTTGTATGCGTGATTTTCCATTTTGTTTGTGGGGTGGAAGATTCTTTGGATCTGGTATCTTTTTGGTTAGAGTTGTGGCAATGGTGTTGGTGGTTTTGAGTGTGTTTTTATTTATTTATTTATTTATTTATTTTTATTAGTAATCAGGCATGGAAGAGGATGGAGAGAGATTCTAATCGCTCTCCTCTCTGGTGAGGTGATCGCCTGTGTGTTTAGACTCTGGCTTGTGGTGGCATAAGAGTCTGGTCCCTCGCAGGTCGGGGAGAGGGCGGAGCAGGGCTCCCACGCTCCCTCTCCTCTGCTGGGCTCTGGACTCTGTGGCAAAAGGCTGTGCTGCTGGGAAGAGGAGTCGGGTCCCTCGCAGGTCGGGGAGAGGGCGAAGCAGGGCTCCCACGCTGCCTCTCCTCTGCTGGGCTCTGGACTCTGTGGTAAAAGGCTGCGCTGCTGGGAAGAGGAGTCGGGTCCCTCGCAGGTCGGGGAGAGGGGCGGAGCAGGGCTCCCACGCTGCCTCTCCTCTGCTGGGCTCTGGACTCTGTGGCAAAAGGCTGCGCTGCTGGGAAGAGGAGTCGGGTCCCTCGCAGGTCGGGGAGAGGGCGGAGCAGGGCTCCCACGCTGCCTCTCCTCTGCTGGGCTCTGGACTCTGTGGTAAAAGGCTGCGCTGCTGGGAAGAGGAGTCGGGTCCCTCGCAGGTCGGGGAGAGGGCGGAGCAGGGCTCCCACGCTGCCTCTCCTCTGCTGGGCTGAGAGAAAAAGATGTCCGCGCTGCTGGGAGTGTAGTCGGGTCCTTTGCAGGTCGGGGAGAGGGGCGGAGCAGGGCTCCCACGCTGCCTCTCCTCTGCTGGGCTCTGGACTCTGTGGCAAAAGGCTGCGCTGCTGGGAAGAGGAGTCGGGTCCCTTGCAGGTCGGGGAGAGGGCGGAGCAGGGCTCCCACGCTGCCTCTCCTCTGCTGGGCTCTGGACTCTGTGGCAAAAGGCTGCGCTGCTGGGAAGAGGAGTCGGGTCCCTCGCAGGTCGGGGAGAGGGCGGAGCATACGCTGCCTCTCCTCTGTTGGGCTGAGAGAAAAAGCTGTCCGCGCTGCTGGGAGTGTAGTCGGGTCCTTTGCAGGTCGGGGAGAGGGGCGGAGCAGGGCTCCCACGCTGCCTCTCCTCTGCTGGGCTCTGGACTCTGTGGCAAAAGGCTGCGCTGCTGGGAAGAGGAGTCGGGTCCCTCGCAGGTCGGGGAGAGGGCGGAGCAGGGCTCCCACGCTGCCTCTCCTCTGCTGGGCTCTGGACTCTGTGGTAAAAGGCTGCGCTGCTGGGAAGAGGAGTCGGGTCCCTCGCAGGTCGGGGAGAGGGGCGGAGCAGGGCTCCCACGCTGCCTCTCCTCTGCTGGGCTGAGAGAAAAAGATGTCCGCGCTGCTGGGAGTGTAGTCGGGTCCTTTGCAGGTCGGGGAGAGGGGCGGAGCAGGGCTCCCACGCTGCCTCTCCTCTGCTGGGCTCTGGACTCTGTGGCAAAAGGCTGCGCTGCTAGGAAGAGGAGTCGGGTCCCTCGCAGGTCGGGGAGAGGGGCGGAGCAGGGCTCCCACGCTGCCTCTCCTCTGCTGGGCTGAGAGAAAAAGATGTCCGCGCTGCTGGGAGTGTAGTCGGGTCCTTTGCAGGTCGGGGAGAGGGGCGGAGCAGGGCTCCCACACTGCCTCTCCTCTGCTGGGCTCTGGACTCTAAACCACAATAGCAGTTTTTAGCACAGGGAGCTGTGCTGAATGCCCTGCACTGCTCTCGACGCTCATAGGCTCCCTGTCCTAAAAACCGCTATTGCAGTTATAGACAGCAGATATAAATTCTCAAAACGGACACATTTTGATCACTAAGCTGAAAATAAAATCATTTTTCCTACTTTTGTTGTCTGGTGATTTCATGAGTCTTTGGTTGCACTTTCTTCTAACTGTGCATCCAATATTTCTTCCCTTCTTTCAGCCTCCTGTATGCTTCCTCTCCTGCAGACCTCATTCTCTCCCCCAACTTTTTCTTTCTTTCTCCCTGCCCCTTCTTTCTTTCTATCTCCCTGTTCCCCCTTTCTTTCTGTTTCCCTTCTTTCTTTGTCTCCCTGCCCTCCCCCAAGCCACTAGGTTTGCCGCTGCCACCATCGGGGAGCAGGACCCCCAAGCCACCACCGCCCAAGCTCTCCCTGCAGAAGTGTCACACTGACCAGCATTCTGCTTCCCCACGTCAATTCTGATGTCGGAGAGGAAGTTCCAGGCCAGCCAGGCAGCGATTGGCTGGCCCAGAACTTCTTCTCCGATGTCAGAATTGACGTCGGGGAACGGAATGCTGGTCTGTGCGACGTTTTTGCAGGGAGTGCTTGGGGCTGTGGTGGGGGGGCATCGGGGAGAGGAAGGCTGATCGGCTCGGTAGATCGGGACGGCAACACGAGTCTATCATGGAGCCCGGGATGGGCTCTGCGATCGACTCGCGTTGCCTTCCCGATCTACCGGTCGATCGCAATCGACATATTGGGCACCTTTGCCCTAAACATTCTACATTAGAATCTTTATTAATTTATTTTATTTTTCATCACATTTTGATTTTGGAACAGCTATGATGTTAAAAATAGAACTCCAAGGCCCAGGGAAAATTGTAATTATAAGGAAAAGGGCATTGGTATAGCTCTAAACTCAACAATAAGAAAACATGAAAAATAAATTTATTCCATTTCAGCCCTTTTAATTATTGTAAATAGAGAGTATGAAAGAAAGCTAGTCTAAGAACCTATGTAGCACTCAAACAAAATCGAAACATAAACTCCAAAGAAACATTTACTCAGATAAAGAAAAAATATATACAACCAAGGCACCCAAACAATTCAAAACAATTGCAACCAGGAACAGAGATGGGGCTCATTTTCAAAAGAGAAAACATCCAAAAAGTGGCATAAAGGGGTAGATAGGGATGTTTTTCTCATCAAACCATCCAAATTGCAATTTTCAAAACCTATTTTCCAGAAAGATTTCTATGCTGTTCGTCTGTAAATCTCAAGGGGCATGTTTGAGTCATGATAAATGTGGGACTAGGACAGGCTTAGGGCTTGGACATTTTTCTGCCATAATCAAACATTTTAGAAAATGGCCAGGGCACAATTTAGATGTTTAGGGCTAGACCTATTTTAAAAGCAAATAAGGGCCAAAAAGGTGCCCAAACTGATCAGATGACCACTGAAGGGATGGAAGCATGATACCCCACACTCCCCCAGTGGTCACTGACCCCCACCCACCTCACAAAGATGTCTGTGTGACTGCTGCACATGTTACGGCCAGTCTTATTAGAGCAGCAAGCAAGTCTCTGGAGTAGCCTGGTGGTCAGTGCAGTGGACTCCAGAGAAGGGGACCCAGGCCAATACTATACTTGTGGAGAGTGTGAGCCTACCAAAACCCATCCAAATCCCACTATACCCACAAATAAGGGACACCTGCAGGCTTAAGGTCAGTACTATACCTGCAGGCTTAGGTACAGTAGATTTTAGGTAGGTTTTGGAAGGTTCCCTTTAAAGGGGGTTATGGCGAGATGTATATCTAGGACTCTTTTTATATGAAGTTCACAAAATTGCTCCCTAAGGTGCCCCACTGCTCTGCTAAGGATGTTTGTGTAGCCAGTCTACTACAAATACTGCCCGCCCCCCCCCCCCCCCCAAACTTCCACTGGCTTGTTTTGTGCATTTTGTTTGGACATTTTATTTGTCAAAAATGGTCAAAAAGCATAGACACGCTAAGGGTGAACAAGTCTAGAAAGGTCATTTTAAAAAGATACCGTAATTTTAATTTTTTTTTTCTTGGGTTTTCCTCCTCTACATGTAGGTGTCTCTGGTGGTCTGATGCATCTGGTGCTGGGAAGCCCAAAGCTGCCCACAGCTGCCAGAAGTCCGAAGCTGCCCGCAGCTCCCCGGTACCTTTTTTAGTGGTGGTCCAGCGCGGTCTCCAGCAGCCAATCATAGAGCGGCGCGACCAGGCAGGAAGCGCAAAGGTCACACTCCTGTATTGTGCGTTGCTCTGCTAAAGACACAGGCAGCCGTCCCGGAAACCGTGCTGAACCACCACTAAAAATGGTATCGGGGGGCGCAGTGTATTCAGTCCATAAGAGGCACCCATTTTGGGGGGTTGGAAAAAAGTGCATCTTATGGTCTGAAAAATATGGTAGATGTTTTGCGGTTTTAAAAATGACCACTTTCTCTACTTGATGTTTGGATGCAATTCATAAAACGTCCAATCTCAGACTTAGAGATCATATCAAAAATGCCCCTCCACATTATAACTA
Source organism: Geotrypetes seraphini (assembly GCF_902459505.1). Lineage (NCBI taxonomy): Eukaryota > Metazoa > Chordata > Amphibia > Gymnophiona > Dermophiidae > Geotrypetes > Geotrypetes seraphini. Next base: position 477,117,074 of record NC_047084.1, read on the forward strand.
ATCCCCCTAAGGGGCCCTTTTACTACAGTAAAACTTAGTGAGTGTGCTAAGTATCACGTGGTCCGTAGGTATAAAATGGGCTGTACAGTATTTAGCACACACTAATATCTGTTGGTGTGCACTAAGATTAAATAAAAGGGCCCCTAAATCAGGGATTCCCAAACCTGTCCTGATGACCCCATGATCAATTGGGTTTTCAGAATATCCAGAACAAATATATATCAGATACATTTGTATGCATGGTTCTTGGTCTGTTAAATCACCTGTTTTAGGGCTAACTGCTAATTTTCAGCGGCACTCAGTGGCGTAGTGAGGGTGAGAGGCGCCCTGGGCGGTGGCACCCCTCCCCTTGTCTCCCCACCGATCCCACCTTTTGCCCCTTATCTCTAGTTGAATTTGTTGCTCGCAGCAGTCAACAATGTGCTCCTTACGACCCCATCAACTCTCCCTCTGACATCACTTCCTGTGCGTGGCAATCGGAAATGATGTCAGCGGGAAAGCCAGTGGGGTTGTGAAGAGCACGTTGTTGACTGCCGTGAACAACAACTTCGACTAGAGGTATGGGGGAAGGTAAAGGGGGCACGCACGTGGAGGGGAAGAATAGGAAGAGGCAGGGCAGAGAGGAGGAGGGTGCCGGCACCCACACCAACATGGTGCCCAGGGCGGACCACCCCCTCACCTCCCCCTTACTACACCATTAGCAGCACTTACCTGGTTAGTGCTGCTGAACAAAAATAGTTACCACCAAATTTAAAACCAGCTATTTTGGGGGTTTACTAGGAAGCAGAGTCAGCACTTGGCCAGTTAAGTGCTGATATTCATCACATAAAAGTTATCTGCAGCAAGGCCCAGAGGGTTAAAAGACACCATTTTGTGTGGTAACTCATAGCCAGTTAAGTGCTGAATATCTCACTTACCTCCCCTTTTACTAAGCCACGGTAGAGGTTTCTACCACGGCCCAGAGCTCTAAATGCTCTGACGTTTATAGAATTCCTATGAGTGTCAGAGCATTTAGAGCTCCAGGCCACAGTAAAAACCTTTACTGTGGCTTAGTATATAAAAAAAGGGCCTTAATAAGCTATTTGTTAGCTGGTTTTGGAAACCTGGAAATTCAATGACAGGGTCTGGTAGTGGTCAGAAAATGCCAATTGCTCTCAGCGGAATATCGGGCCCTTATGAATTAAGATGCGTTGCTTAATGGCGCATCAGCAAAAATTTGTAGCATTTAATCATTCCTTTACACGTTAGAACAATTCCATATCTTTTGGCCTTAAAAAAACTTTGATGTCTATGGCTACTTGATTTTATTTTATATTTCTCAAAGAATTACATCCTAAACATGAGCTAATGTACTTGTTTTCCAATGTGGCCCTTCTAAATACAATACTTGAAGAAAAAAAAACATTAAAAATAAGAAAGGGTGGGGGGTTTGTTCTGAGACATGGCCTGAACCAGTGCCAGAGATTTCAGGCTGGCGCACTGACAAAGAAGCCAAATAAATCAGAATGAGCGGAACAGATCTGATCTAATACAGCTTAGCTTAGTTATTTTTACTATGTCATTGTTATCAATGGCCAGACGACGTACACTAAAGGGATAAAAGGGCCTGGGTAATGCAGCGGAACCATTCAATAATGGAGAGCAAGGAAAAGTGAGAAGACCCACCGTAACACTGGAATAATGTGACAGAGCTTGTGGGAAAAGGGGAAACAGGGAGAGAGAGATGTTTCGCATAGGGCAAACACAAATGAGGATTGATTTCGGTCGAACAAAATAATTTGGCTGCCAAGTCTTCATTTACATTTGCTGGTAACAGCTGCTTACAGGTCGGATAACAACTACCATAAAAGTAATTACTCCATTATGACCAAGTACTGTAATCTTCTATTTCACTGTGACAGATATCATTCAAGAATAATTTGTGGAGGGAGGAAGGGATTTACACAAGGACTTTAGGCAGAAAAATATTACAGGGTCTTTTTACCAGGCACCAGTGGTGTAGTAAGGGGGGAGCAGTCCACCCTGGGTGCCATGTTGGGGGGGGTGCCAGCACCCCCTCCTTCTTTATGCCCCCTCCCCACCTCGTCCCACTCCTTCCCTCATCATATGCATGCCCCCTTCCCTACCCCCATACCTTGAGTTCACCACCACGAGCAACAACTTCAACGTGCTCCTTGCAACTGCATCGTCTCTCCCGCTGACATCACTTCAAGGTGCCATGCATAAGAAGTGACATCAGAGAGAGAGAGACGACGGGGTCGCTAGGAGCATGTTGACATTCTTGTTGCTTGTGGCACAGGTGGCGCGCGCAAGTGGCAGAGCGGATCGGGAAAGGAGTGGTGGAGTGGGGGTGGGGGAGGGGCCGCTCACCCTCGTTATGCCACTGCTAGGTGCATTCTGTGCGCACACACTATGTGCTTAAAAAAATTCATTGTGGAAGGGGAGAGGCATGTCTGAGGGTGGAAAGCGGGTGTTTCTATTCTAACAATACATTGATTAGTGCAGTCGCTAGATAACAAAGACTTAGGGGGAATTCATGAAAGGACATTAAGGCCTGGATTTTCTAACTGGTGCCATTGTCAGTGGACGCCTTAAAAGCAGCTACCAATTGGGTATCAATCACACAACGTGCCGGTTAGAGAATTGTGCCTCCAGCAATGATAGGCATCAGAAATGTAGGTCAGGGTTTTCCAGGCCTACATTTCCGGCACCTACCTTTGATGGGAATCTCACCTGTATAGGCACTTTTCAGTGCCTAATGCCACATCCAGCATTAGCCACGCCTATAGTGGCATTAAGCACCGTAAAGCATAAGAACATAAGAATTGCCATACTGGGACAGACCAAGGTCCATGAAACCCAGTATCCTGTTGTCAACCCAGGTCCCAAATACCTAAGAATAGCCTTACTAGGTCAGGCCAATGGTCCATCAAGCCCAGTAGCCCATTCTCACAGTGGCCAAAACCCAAGGAATTACAATATTCCATGCTACCAATCCAGAGCAAACAGTGGCTTCCTCCATATCTTTCTCAATAACAGACTATGGACTTTTCCTCCAGGAACTTGTCCAAACCTTTCTTAAAATCAGCTACGCTATCTACTCTTACCATAACCTCTGGCAATGCATTCCAGAGCTTAACTATTCTCTGAGTGAACAAAATATTTCCTCCAGTTGGTTTTAAAAAGTATTTCCCTGTAACTTCATCGAGTGCCCTCTAGTCTTTGTAATTTTTGACAGAGTGAAAAATCGATCCACTTGCAGGATTTTGTAGTCTTCAATCATATCTCCCTTCAGCCGTTTCTTTTCCAAGTTGAAGAGCTCTAACCTTTTTAGCCTTTCCTCTTACGAGAGGAGTTCCATCCCCTTTATCATGAGAGGCGTGATTCTGGAGCTGATATTTTAGGCGCCAGTAGACACTTTGAAAATCAGTGAGAAACATTGTTTAAATGGCCTAGAAATAAAAACAAAAGCTTCATTATGCTACCACATTAAATATGGGCTTAATCATGCAGGAAAATCCTGCATTAAGCCCATTAAACGTAATTAGCTCAGGAGCCCTTTTTTTTAATCTTTATTAATTTTCAAAACTAATACAAAGTGCCAGAATTTATACAGACATTAATAATCAAAATAAGCACTTATATTCAATCAATAACAATGCAGACGAAAAATATCCCTCCCAACACATTTAATCAAAGCATAAACCAAAGAGATACCCCCCCCCCCCCACACACACACACCCTGTCCTGGATATGCATGGAAATAAACAAAAATTAAAAACAAAAGACAACTATAATGAAGTAATAAAAGATATCAATGGGCCCCATACCAATTTAAATAAATTACTATGCCCCACCATATCAGCATTCATCTTCTCATATCTATAGCATAAACATAAACTCATTCATCAAAAAGGAAAATTAACTCTTTATGCCACATATTCAAAATGGAAATGATAACTGCTATACAGCAGGGAAATTTAAAAAAATTTCAGGTTATTTTGGGAGCCATTAACAAAATATTGCAAAGATTGAAAGTATTGTATAGAATAAACATAAATTTTTTTTCCCTTTGGTTCATATACGTCCAGGATGGGGTGAGGGATAGGAATATTATTTGATTTCTTTTACTTATGAATAAATATTGGATACAAGGGAGAAGGATTATTCGATATAGTTTAGAATTTGATGTTATATTAAGTGTGAATTAAGTATATATGATTGTATTATATGTTACACTTACTGAGAGCTTTAAAAATGAATAAAGATTAGTTAATATAACAAGTTATGGGGAGGGGGGGAAATGATTGTTTTATGTATTAATTGTGCCTTTTTTGTAGTGGTTATATCTAAATTAATTGTATGGCACTGTCAAAATTTGAAAATCAATATAGATTAATTTAAAAAAAAAGAAGAAAATTAAGGTGATCACAATTTTTTCAATTGCAAGTTACCATTTGCATGGCTATCCCTGTCATAATTAGAAAAAGCCTACATTTATAGCGGTCCATAGGGGGCTTAATATGCAGTAGTGTTCCACATATAACTATCTCATATGTCAATGGAATTGTTGATTCCAGTATGATATTAATCTGTCCCCATATTGACTTCCAAAAGTTGAGTATCAAAGGACAATAGAACAACAGATGATCCAGTGTCCCAATGTCTAGATGACAGTGCCAGCCCTTATCGCCTACATACTAGACGGAATAAGTTCTTACGCGCTAATATTTTTTTTTAATTGCCATGAACTAATGGCAACATTTGCACATAAGAATACTTAAAATTACACTAAACAGGGTTAACCTGGAACCGCACTCAGTATTAATGTAACCAACACATAACAGATTGACAAGAAAGTAAATACTGTAGCTATAAAATAAGAGGAGGGAAAGACCTGAGAGATCCATGGGTGTAAAAGTGTGTGTGATACTATTAAGCACATATTTGAATAAGACTGTAGAGTTTATGCACCAACTTTTCAAACTGATTGGGGGTGCTAAACTTAAAACACGTTGCCCCTCGGACACAGTCAAGGAGTTTTTTCAATATTGGGGGTGCTTGAGCACCTACAGCACCCACAGAAGTGACAACCAATGCTCCCCTTAAGACTGTGAAATACACCACAACAATATCTAAACATTGCTAAAGTGCATATTGGAATGTCAATGACTGCAGCAGGATCTTCAGCATACCATTGGAGTAGCGTAACTGCTGCTGGCGGGACTCCTCATTGATCTGAGAACGATGCGCTGCCGAAGTGGGAGCTATGTATGCGAGAGCGATGCACTACCAGCATTGCCTGCATCGGCAGTGCATTGCTCTCGCAGACACAGTACAGTACTCCCCCGAAATTCGCAGGGGTTATGTTCGCGGAGTGACCGCGAATATTGAAAAACCGTGAATATTGGAAAAGTACTGTAATCAGCACTCCTTCCCCCTCCTGCCAAAAATATGTTCTAAACATACTTAATTCAGCTACTGTTTTGCACTCTCCCCTGTTTAGAATCTCGTTAGGTGCCTCTGAATTAGAATCCAAAATCCAGGCTCTGGCAGTCTGTCATTAAAATGTCCCGGCACTCATTGCAGTTAAACTCCCCGAGCTCGCACATGCCAGCCCCTTCCGAGTCCCTAGGCAAATGCTGAAGCGAGGAAAGACCTCAGGTTGGGGAAGGGAAAGCTGGCTGAGCAGAACTGGTAAGAGAGCTTTTCCATTGGTCAGTCATTTGCAGTATTTTATGACTGGAAAAGGCGGTTAGAAAATATCGCGAATGACTGAGTTCGCGAACCGCGAATTCGCGGGGGTATACTGTATTCTGAATGCTTATCAGCATACTAAACTTTGTGGTTACATCAGATAGGACCCCAGAAGAAGGTCTTTTTGTGACCATAACACAGACCGTGTCGGGTCCACACCACAACACCTTTACTGTGTATTATTGGGTTGTTCCATTGTCCTGCACCCTTTATTGGGAAAACTTTTCAATAAGCTACTGCATCAAAATCATCGTTTCCCACAGCTTTTGTCCTTTGTGTTGGTTTCTCCAATCCTCCTGTGGAAGTTGCTTGGTGAATTTTGTGTTTATTTTGTTTGCTTTAACACAGATTAGCAAATGAAGCCAACGTATGCAAAAAAGATGGTGTTTCCTTGAAATCCTGTGCTATTTTTGTCTGACACACTTTCTATATAAGGAGATACAATTTTGTAGTATATAATGCCATCTTGTGGTGATGTAGTGAAATAAAATAGGATACATAAAAAAGGTTTAAAAATAAGAAGGCCCACTGTTAGAAGAACCTATTTTAAAGGAAATGTGCACTATGTACATCTTCTATCATAAGAACATAAGAATTGCCACTGCTGGGTCAGACCAGTGGTCCATCCTGCCCAGCAGTCTGCTCACGTTGCGGCCCTCAGGTCAAAGACCAGTGCTCTAAATTATTCAAGCCTCACCTGTGTAATTTCAGTTTAGCAGGAACTTGTCCAACTTTGTCTTGAAACCCTGGAGGGTGTTTTCCCCTATAACAGATTCAGGAAGAGTTCCAGTTTTTCACCACTCTCTGGGTGAAGCAGAATTTCCTTATATTTATATGGAATCTATCCCCTTTCAACTTTAGAGAGTGCCCTCTCGTTCTCCCTACCTTGGAAAGGGTGAACAGTCTGTCTTTATCTACTAAGTGTATTCCCTTCAGTGTTTTGAACGTTTCGATCAAGTCCCCTCTCAGTCTCCTCTTTTCAAGGGAGAAGAGGCCCTGTTTCTCCAATCTCTCACTGTACGGCAACTCCTCCAGCCCCATAACCATTTTAGTCGCCCTTCTCTGGATCCTTTCAAGTAGTACCAGTTTAACAAAATCCAACCCTATCAGTGTCTTCATTTTTCCTCTCAAAAAGACAAAATGGTTATCTATTAATTAAATAAAAATATCAAAAAACCATAGACTGAAGTCAAAAAGAACTGCAGAGAACTTTTAGCTTTTTAACATAATTGTTATTTAGACAAACAGGAACAAGCCTCAGACTATGGAGTAAATTTTCCCATTCTGGAATTTCTTACAAGAGAAAGAAGACTTCTTTTCTCTTACTCCTAATTACATCATTGGCTTGAACCTCCCCTCCCTACTAAGACTAAAAATAATGCTAATTATGCATTAAATTGATATTTATTTTACGTTAATACCTAATCTTAAGTTAATGCCTAATCTTAATTAATTCATTTAGAAAAATCTAAAAATCCTCTTTAATTCATTACTCTAAGTTAAAAAGTTAAAAATTCTCTGTGGTTCTTTTTGATTTTAGTCTATGGGTTTTTTAAAAAAATATTTTTATTCATTTTCACTCTGACATGTCAGGGGACATTGATACACACATAAAAATACACACTAACAGTGATTTCATAAGTCTCTTTTCTTTCAGATTTAGAACAATCCTCATTCTTCAATTTAAGGGTATATATACCATAAGTATTCATATGTTTTCCTTTATTATTTTTCTATTCATTTGTGTAGTCATAAAAAAAAAAACACCCCACCTGGTTTTAAGCTTTACTCCAGTGCAAAAAAGCTAGAAATAAGCCAAGATTTTACATCAAGTACTGTCATTATGCATTATAAAAATGTAAATATTATAAATGTATGCTTCGGAGAGAGGAATAAAGATAAGATAATTAGGAATATGTTTAAAATGAAATGTCACGCTTTTTGATCTTCAAAAATATAAGTCAGATGGAGGGCTAAAATCCAGACTTGTTCACCTGAATAAAGGTCAGTGTGAAAATTAGACCCATGTTGTGTAATTGCTAGTAAGATCCATGGTAAAGTCCCCCCCCCCATCCCCCTTCCAGGTCAGTCAATGTTTTTGATTGAACACCAGCAGGACAGGAGGGCGGACAGTTTCCTCCTGATACCAACTTCCTTACTTAAGATTTTGGAAGGATCAGGTGATAGAGGAAACATAAGAACATAAGAACATAAGCAATGCCTCTGCTGGGTCAGACCAGAGGTCCATCGTGCCCAGCAGTCCGCACACGCGGTGGCCCAACAGGTCCAGGACCTGTGCAGAATCCTCTATCTATACCCTTCTATCCCCTTTTCCAGCAGGAAATTGTCCAATCCTTTCTTAAACCCCTGTACTGTACTCTGCCCTATTACGCCCTCTGGAAGCGCATTCCAGGTGTCCACCACTCGTTGGGTAAAGAAGAACTTCCTAGCATTCGTTTTAAATCTGTCCCCTTTCAACTTTTCCAAGTGTCCTCTTGTTCTTTTATTTTTCGAAAGTTTGAAGAATCTGTCCTTCTCTACTCTCTCTATGCCCTTCATGATCTTATAAGTCTCTATCATATCCCCTCTAAGTCTCCTCTTCTCCAGGGAAAAGAGACCCAGTTTCTCCAATCTCTCAGCGTATGAGAGGTTTTCCATCCCTTTTATCAAGCGTGTCGCTCTCCTCTGAACCCTCTCGAGTAACGCCATATCCTTCCTAAGGTACGGAGACCAATATTGGACGCAGTATTCCAGATGCGGGCGCACCATCGCCTGATACAATGGCAGGATAACTTATTTTGTCCTTGTTGTAATACCCTTCTTGATTATGCCTAGCATTCTATTTGCTTTCTTAGCGGCTGTTGCGCACTGTGCCGTCGGCTTCATTGTCATGTCCACCATTACCCCCAAGTCCCTTTCTTGGTTACTCTCATTCAATAATATCCCTCCCATCGTATAGTTGTACCTCGGGTTTCTGTTTCCAACATGCAATACTTTACATTTCTCAACGTTGAACTTCATCTGCCATCTCGCCGCCCATTCCCCCAATTTGTTCAAGTCCCTTTGCAATTCTTCACATTCCTCTTTAGTCCCAGCTCCACTAAATAGTTTTGTATCGTCCGCAAATTTTATTATCTCACACTTCGTGCCTGTTTCTAGATCATTTATGAATATATTAAATAGCAGCGGCTCGAGCACTGAGCCCTGCGGAACACCACTCGTGACCCTCATCCAGTCCGAGTAGTGGCCTTTCACCCCTACCCTCTGTTTCCTACCCGCCAACCAGTTTCTGATCCATCTATGTACGTCTCCGTCCACTCCATGGTTCTTCAGTTTCCGGAGTAGACGTTCGTGAGGCACCTTGTCAAAGGCTTTTTGGAAATCAAGGTATATGATGTCTATGGGGTCTCCTCTGTCCATCCGTTTGTTAATTCCTTCGAAGAAGTGCAATAAGTTCGTTAGGCACGATCTCCCCCTGCAGAAACCATGTTGGGTTGTTTTCAAAAGTTCGTTTCTTTCCAGATGTTCATCGATGTGTTCTTTAATCAGTGCTTCCGCCAGTTTCCCCGGAACCGAGGTCAAACTCACTGGTCTGTAGTTTCCCGGGTCACCTCTTGATCCCTTTTTAAAGATGGGCGTGACATTGGCTATCTTCCAATCCTCCGGGATCATGCCTGTTTTTAAGGATAGGTTGCAAATTTGCTGCAGTAGTTTCGCTATCTCCTCCTTTAATTCCTTCAGAACCCTGGGATGGATTCCGTCCGGACCCGGGGATTTGTCAGTTTTAAGTTTTTCTATCTGCCTGTGTACATCATCAAGGCTCACTTCCATGGATGTTAATTTTTCTGCTTGGCAAAAGGAAGAAGAGGAACCAGAAGGGAGGATTTGAGCACTGTAGCCCCTTAGGCTTTAGAGACACAGGATAGAGAGGGGCTGGGACTGTACCGGATAGAGTCCCTTGATCTATAGTATCTGTCGGGGAATGGCATTTTAGGGGATGGCTACCCTTTTCTGTATTGCCTCTCAATACCTCTTCCTTTCTCATACACCTATAGAGGAATGTTATAAAACAGATTATAAACCAGCACAATTTATTTAATTGAATTCATACTCTTCTATTTCATACCAATTCAGTATGGGGGCAATTCTATAACTTGGTACCTCTATTAAGATGCCTGAGGGTGCATGATAGGAGTTTATTCTATAAGGGAACTCAGTTCTTAAGTTTCATTATTACCAGGTATTGACATGCCTTACATTTGGGCACCTGTACTTATGCCAACCATAGAGCCACAAATTTGCTTTCAGACCCACTTCCATCTAGTTGGTTGAAATTTAATAGGCTTGGTTTAATGCCCTTAGCATTACATCTTGTGATCTGGTATTGTTCCTTTAACATGGAAGATTGCAAATGTGTCCTCAATACCTAAGAATCCGTCTAGCGTTAAATATTTCCCTGAAAACTTTCACCCAATATCTAGTCTATATTATCTTGAAAATCACAAATTGTTTTGACCAACTTGGACCTGTTCTTGAACATTTTTGTGTTAGTGCTGAAGGGCTGTCTGGTAAGGTTTGCCTCTGTGGCTGGTACCAAAATCTGCAAAAGGGTATGGGGTAGACATCCCTGACAGCGTGAATAACATGAGGAAGGACCTGGTGGAGCTTGAAGAAAGGTTCGGAATTTGGCAGCTAAAATTTAATGCTAAGAAATGCAGGGTAATGGAGTTGGGCTGCAGAAACCTGAGGGAACGATTCAGTTTACGGGGTGAAGAACATTTGTGCATGAAAGAGGAACAGGACTTGGGTGTGATCATATGTGATAGTCTTAATGTGGTCAAATGGGTAGAAAAGGAGACAATGAAAGCTAGAAGGATTTATAGGGTGAGGTATAGCCAGTAGGATAAAGGAGGTAATGATGCCCCTGTATAAAACTCTGGTGAGACCTTATTTAGAATACTGTGTACAGTCCTGGAAACTATTTATTTAGTTATGATTGTATTTTGTAAACCACTTAGGTCTAAGCGGGTGAGAAATTTTTTAAATAAATAAACAGGATGGAATAGGTTCAGAGGAAGGCTATTAAATTGCTTTTCATCATAAAGCGTAGGAGAACAGACTTAAAGATCTCAATATGTATACTTTCTTCCAATGTATACTTTGGAGGAAAGGCAGGATGGGAGCAAATTGATAGAGGTGTTTAAATACCTATGTGGGGGGAGGGGGGCGGCAAAACTCCACTCTAGACCCATCCAAGCTCTGCCTCAGAACCCACCTCCGTAATAATAGTACTAATTGTAACGATATTTCTTCCATTCATTCTTCATATACACACACAATATAATTTTATGTCTTTCCCTCTTCCTGTGAAACTATCCCTGAAATGCTTTCATGTTTTCCTTAAATACACTAATATTTGTCAACATTTGCTTATTTCTGATCTGAAGAAGAAAGGTTACCTTTGAAAGCTCATTATACAATGCATTGAGTTAGTCCAATAAAAAAAAGGTATTACTTTATTTCCTTTGTTTTTTGCTTTATTTATTTATTTTTTTTAACCCTATTTTTTCTTAAAGAACCTTCCCCACCCAATATGTTTTATTCCAAATTCCCCTTTCTCCCTTTTCTCTCTACATTGTAACTTTACCCTCCCATTCCCTTTTATCCTTACTGTCTAGTTTGTCATGTTAATGTCTTTAATGTTCACTATATGCACTTCTAAATATTTATTATTTCAATTTCAATTTCTTTTTTTTTTTTTTTTTTTTTTATATTTAATGTAAACCGGCCAGATATTTGTTTGATGGTCGGTATATTAAAATCTAATAAACTTGAAACTATATATTACCTTGGAAAGTGGACTAACATGGCCACCACACCATTTCACTTTGTAAATAAGCTAACTATAAAAATTACTTTTAATAAGTCCAAAAAGCCGATGGAGTCCGAGCCAAAGCTGGCCCTGATGGATAAACCCCCACAGTTGCCATCAATTTCTCCTGTAATGGCATATAAATTCACAGGGGTAAAGCAACCCATTTTTCTTTAATGAGTGCAAGATTCATTCATTGAGGATATCCTAAAAAAGTAATCCAAAAAGCATTCAAAAGTGCTAGTAACACAAACAGAGAACAGTTATTGTTACAATCTGATAGCAAGTTAAAAGGTTACAATATAACTTGTGTTTTGCCACATTTAAAACAAGTGCATCAAATTAGGCAAGCTATTGGTGTCAAAGACCAAGTTTTAGAGTGGTTTTCCTCTTTTCTTACAAATCGATCCACTGTCATCAGCTTTAATAATAATATTTCTAAATGTTATTCTACAAATTATGGAATTCCACAAGGTTCAATACTTTCACCCCTCCTCTTCAATATATTTCTCTCTCCACTTTTAAACTTAGCACAGTCTTTAGGTTTTACCACTTTTGCTTATGCTGATGACATACAACTAATTCATCCTTTGGATCCTGAAAATTTGGACCATATAACAAGTATAAACAATAAACTTCTTTCGATAAAAAACTGGCTTTTCTCAAACAAATTAGCTTTAAACCTTCAAAAAACAAAAACAATGTTGTTTACTTGGAAAAATGATATTAAATTAATTGCTCCAATTTCTATTAATAACGCCGCATTAGACCTGGTTACTACCATAAAAATTCTAGGCATTTTGATTGATGATAAACTTACATACCATAACCACATTAGTAATACTGTTAAAACATGTTTTTACAAATTGCATCTCATTCGTTCGCTTTCCAAATTCCTTCAGCCTGAATCCTTAAATATCCTGGTTCATTCTTTAATAATCTCTAAATTGGACTACTGTAATTCCCTTTTCATTAATATTACACAAAAGGAAAAAAAAAGACTACAATTAATTCAGAATACAGCCGTCAAATTAATCTATAATGCAAAAAAATATGATCATGTTACTCCCCTTCTTATCAGATCTCATTGGTTACCGGTAACATACCGTATTACGTTTAAACTTTTATTTTTAGTTTTTAAAACCATCACTTTCAACGAGCCACAATTCATTAATAGATGGTTAATCCCGTATAACACGTCTCGTTCACTTCGCTCATCTTCTTCCAACCTTTTGTCGGTCCCCTCGTTGAAGGTGATTGGAACTAGGCGTAACGACATGTTCTCTGTTATTGCCCCTCAGTCTTGGAATCTCTTACCGCAACACATTAGGGAATTAAAAGATTTATCCATTTTTTAAAAAACACTAAAAACATTTCTCTTTAAAGATGCATATGATTTTTAATAGTTTATCATGCTTTTTTATTTATCTATAAATTTATTTCCCCTTCCTATTTGTTTTTCCCTTTGTTATTACTCTTCCTTTCCTATCCAATTATTGTAATTTCTTCCCTATTTATCCTCACAATTCAAGTATGTTTCTATACCCTAACTAACATTTTAATATACGTATGTAATTAAGTATGTTTAATATTTAAGAAAATTTTACTTTATATTGTCAATAACATTTAATTTGCATGTGTTAAGGTTTCAATCTGTATGTATTAAGGCTTTGTACATCGCTTAGTGATTTAAAATAGGCGATTCATTAAGAATAAATAAACTTGAAACTTGAAACTATTCACCAACATTGGCATATCGTGCACTGGCACCCTGGGTTAAGGGAAATGCCCCAATTTGTTTATACCTGTAATAGAAATTTATCAGAGATTTTATCTAATCATGGACGTTTGGAGCGGACTGAGTGAAAAACAGGAGCATTTCTGGTGCACCTGGTGTATATACTGCAGGCATGCTTAGGAAACCAATATGGTCATCAATCCAAAGAACAGCAGAGTCATTGTCATCTGGACATAGGGACACAGGATCATCTGTTGCTCTAGTGCCCTGTAATACTTAACTTTTGGAGGTCAATATGGGGTACGAGTAACAACATATTGGAATCATCAATTCCACTGACGTATGAGGCGGTCATATGTGGAACGTTATTACATGTTAAAACCCCTATTGATCATTATAAATGCCGCCTTTTTCTTGTCATGACCGGGATAGCCATGTAGATGGTAACCCGAAATTGGAAGAACTATTACCGCCTAAATTTTCCTTTCTGGTGGGCAAATTTGTGCTCCAGCTATAGATATGAAAAAATGAATGTCGATAGTTTGGGGCACATTAATTTATTTAAGCTGGTTTGGGGGCCGTTGAATTCATATATTACTTCACTATAGTAGGTCTTTGATTATGAGTCCATTTTTGTTTATTTTCGTACACATCCAGGAAAGGGTGGTGGGGGGGGCGGGGCTATTTCTGTCCTAATTTGACTTTTGAGTATGTTCACCTGAGGTGAGAGGATATTTTTAATCTGAATAGGGTAAGGTTATTGGGATAGTCTATGTTTCAGTGTTTTATTGAATAATCATTGAGAGAGGGGGAGAAAATGGTTGGTTATGCATATTTGTAAGTAGAATGTGCTTTTATTAACTTATTATATTATATGATATATATTTGTGTATTGCACTTTTGAAATTTAGAAAATCAATAAAGAATTAAAAAAAAAAAAAAAGAACAGCAGAGAGTTTTATATAAGATCATACTTTGATTGTAAAACCAGGTCAAGTTGTCTATGGAATTCAATGCCCTTGCTAAAAAATGGTAGATAGGGCAAACTAAAAGAAAAATCATATTATGTATTGCACAACATCTGAATAATTTGGAAGTGGCTAAGGTAGGAGCCCCCTTGGTATGTCACTGGGTAGAATCAAATCATAGTTCTGTTTAGAGTGGATTTAGGGGTCCATTTACTAAGGCACGCTAGCCATTTTAGCATGTGCTAAATGCTAACACGTCCATTATATTCTATGGACGCGTTAGCGTTTAGCGCTCGCTAAATCAGCTAGTGCGCCTTAGTAAAAGAGAGGGTTAGTTCGAGAGGGGAATATTTCAGAAATGTTATTCCAAAAGGAACAATTAATACATCAGTGGGATACTCTTGAACCAAAAGGACTTAATAGGGAGGTTGAGTGGAATTCATTATAAATTAGAGGCAATGATAGGTCTCATGAAACACAGGCAGGTTGAATAAAGTTTAATTGAAGTAGTATTTAAAAAAAAAAAAAAAAGAAAGGTAACTGAATGGGAGAAGAGAGTCAAGGAAGTATGAGGGTTTTTTAAAACCCACCCTAGTCAACTGCGAATGAATAGTGAATTGAGGTATGATATAGTTAATAAATAATAATAAAAAAGTGAATATGTGTATGTTCATAGGTTTATTGATGCTAAAATATTTTTGTGAATGTATAGATGAGATTGGGAGCTCCTTCCAGTTTTAGCGCCTGAAGATGCTTTACAGTGAAACACAGCTTTGTGTCAGGCTAGACTGTTATTCATTCAGCTAATAAGAAAAAGATCAAGATGGAATTTATGTATTGAAGATCTAGAGGATTAGTATGGAGCTTGCATCTTTGAATGGATTAAAATGAAGATGGACTGTAAGAACAGTTCAATATGAGAACCAGCAATACATGGGAAATGATAGACATTTGATCAACTACTGATATTGGTCACTATATAGTTATTTGAACATTGAAGGGGGGGGGGGGGTTTCCACACTTGTATAGTTGCAATTGTAAAATAAGGAGTGTTGTACTATTGAGAGATTTTAAGTATTAAACCATTCCCTAATATATAGATGTCCACATGAAAAATGCACAAAGGCCAGCTTTTCAGACATCCAAGAGGAATCCCGATCAGCTGAGCTGGTTTCGGGGAGTCCTGCTGGCTCAACTGATCAGGGATTCCCCTGCCAGGATCAGTTGAACCGGGAGGGAGAATACGATTCCTCTCTTCCACACTCTCTCCCACACACCCAACAATCCCCCCCAGCTCCCCTCCACAAAAAGCTGCTGTCCTCTGAGTACTACACCCCTCCCTACAACATTCCCCAACACCCCATACTTTAATCGGCAGCCCCCTAACAACCCTCACGATACCTTGACACCCCCCTCCCCCTCTACCTTCCAATGAAAGATCAGCAGGAAGGAAGCCCACTCCCTCCTGCCATTAGGGCTGCCTTTTCAGAATGACAGGCCTTCCCCTCACAATGCATCTTGGGATGCTATAGGAGGAACCTAAGGCCCTGATTAGCTCAAAATGGTTGGCCTTCTATTTTGAGACAACCAGGGCCTTATGCCTCTCCCATAGCATCCCAAGGTACATGAGGTATTGGGATTCTTGGGGGTGGCGGGTGATGTCAGGGGGTTATCAATTAAGGTACAGGGGTGTCAGAGGATGGGAGAAGGGTGTAGGACTCAGAGGACAGCAGCTCTCTATGGAGAGGGGGGATCGGTGGGTGGGTGGGAGGGAGGGAGGAAAAGAGGAATCATGCTTTCCCTGCCATTTCAGCTGATCTTAATAAGGGAATCCACAATCAGCTGAGCCTGAAGGATGCCACAAAACCGGCTCAGCTGATCAGGATTCCCCAGCCACGTTCAGCTAATGACAAGCCGTTGGACAGGCTGGACAGAATTGAGTTTTTTTTAAAGATCTATGAGTGGTGGGAAGGGGTCAGTGACCACTGGGAAGTGGGGGGTCATGCCTTAATCCATCCAGTGGTCATCTTGACAATTTGTCCACCTTTTTGACCCTTATGCTTGTTTGAAACAGGTCTAGCTCCATACATCTAAGACTGTTTCCTTAAAGGTTTGATTATCCCTGCCAAATGTCCAAGTGCTATTCCTGCCCAAAACACGCCTCCAGTCTAACACACCCCCTTAAGATTTAAATGCACTGGAGACATAACAACCAGAAAGACGTCCAGAAAGTGTTGAAAATGCCCACTTGGATGTTTTGTCTAGTAAGACATCTAAGTGCCGATTTATGCTGTCTTTTGGATGTCTATCCTTTTTGAAAATGAGTCTGATGGTTTGAATTTTGATGTTCAGCACAACAAAAAAATATGGGGAGACCTGATGACCCCCAGTGAAAACAATCCACCGATGAAAACAAAAACTGTTAATACAGATGTTCTGGAGATAATTTATTAAACACTGACATATAAAACCATGAAAATTCAATTAAAAAGTACAATGCTAAAAAATGTTGTGATAAAAATCCAACTGGACCTTACAAGGTCTGTGTTTCGGCAAACACGCCTTCCTCAGGGGTCCAATGGTTTGCAAACTCACATATAAAGAATTGGACTGAAAACAGTCTATTGTCTTTAAACATGTGAGCAAAGAACACCAAAGACAAGCTGAAGTAGCAAAAAAATGCTAAGGAGCCAATTCTTTATATGTGTTTGCAAACCATTGGACCCCTGAGGAAGGCGTGTTCGCCGAAACACGGACCGTGTAGGGTCCGGTTGGATTTTTATCACAATATTTTTTTAGTATTGTACTTTTTAAATTGAATTTTCATGGTTTTATATGTCAGTGTTTAATAAATTATCTCCAGAACATCTGTATCCACAGTTTTTGTTTTTGCTTTCATTGTTGAATTTTGATGTTTTTATATTTGGATATTTTATTTGAATAAACTTTTTATTTATCAACAGTTCCTGTTACATCCAGAGACTATTGTTTCTTTCTGTTTTGTTCTGAAATTTCAAGTTACCCAGTTTCAGAAGGGTTACTTTTGGCTAGTCCCAGTTTTAACTTACAATGCAGTGTGGTGTTTGTAGTCTCTGAATCTACCCTTTGAAATTAGAGCTGCTGATCCCATAATGCATCAGGTTAAGGTCATCAAAAATCCGGGACTGGCCTAAAATCTCCCTACTAGAATTGAGTAACTTACTTGGAAGCTCTGTCCAATTTTTCCTTTGGCCACAGATCATTCTTGTTCCATTTTTTTAACACTAAAATGAATGAATACCAGAGGACATCGGAAATTGTTCAATTTTGCTTACAAAAATAGAAAACTAGATGCCCAGCTTCTGAAGATACTTGTTACCACTTTGTTGACTACTGTTTTAGAAAAGACATATTACATACATGGCACACTTTGTGCTGGGGCTCACTTTATTGCTGAAAAACTGAATTAATGTCTCTCAAAGGAGCAATTTTCCACCATACTCTAATATCTCAACATTAAAAGCTTCAGTGTGAAGAACAAGGTAAAATTATTAACTTTCTATGCAAGTGGTGTTCTTTTCCACTTTTGGTTTTCAGAAACATACAGTCTGTTTCTCTTATTTTGCAAAATAACTTAGTTAAAATAAATCAGATTTATTTATTTTTAAAATTTCTATTCCATTTTTTATCCAAAATGGTTCACAAGGGGTTACATACATAAAATGTTAAAAGTCTATACAAAATAAGAAAATAAAATAAAAATATTCAGTACAGCATGAATTCAGTATAGTATGAATCAATTGCTCAGAAAAATGCATACAAATAGCTGAGTCTTCAACATTCATCTCACTTTCCCTCTCATGCCATACTCCTATGTCCAACAATTCTTCATTCCTTTTACCTCCCATAGCAGCATTTCTTTCTCTTCCTTCCCACTACTCCACCTGCGCAGCATCTCTCTTTTCCTCACACCCCCCCCAGCCTGTGCATTTATCCTTCCCAACCCTCTCCCAGTATGTATAGTATCTGTCTTTCCCAACTCCCTGAGCATCTGTCCTCCCTGCCTTCCAAACTCCCTACCCTCTGCACCCAGCCTCTCACTGCCAGGCTCAGCCCCTAGCCCCCTTCCCTCCCTCCTCCATCAGGCTCTGCACCCAGCCCCCCTCCCTCCCTCGACTCTACACCCAGATCCCTCCCTCCTCTGCCAGACTCTGCACCCAGCCCCTCGCCCTCCCCCTGTCAGACTCTGCACCCAGCCCCCTCCCCCTCCCCTGTCAGGCTCTGCACCTAGCCCCCTTCTTTCCCTCCCTGCCCTGTCAAACTATGCACCAAGCCCCTCCCCCTCCCTGTCAGACTCTGCACTAAACCACCCCACCCCCTGTCAGACTCTGCACCCTCCCCCCTCCTCCATCAGACTCTGCACCCAGCCTTCTTCCCTCCCTCGCTCGCTATGCACCCTGCCCTGTTCTCTTACCTCCTCTGGCCTGGTGGTCCAGAAGCGCAGCAGGCAGGAGCGAGCTTTCCTCGTTCTTGCTCCTACCCCACTACTAACCCAGTCAGTCATGGCTAGTTTCTTTTGCCACTGAGCGGCAATGAGCAGGAGTGTAATTTGACGCTCCTGCTCAGCACTCAGCAGCTTCTTTGACTGGCTCCCGCGAATCATTACCAGCATTGGCTCTGAGGTAGACTGGGGGGGTGGGGTGGAATTCAGAAAGAGAGGAACAGATGTGAGTGGAGAAAAGGGAGTGAGGAGAGTGAGGCACTGCCACTGAGGTGTTTTGGAGGCTTTTTGAGCCAGCAGACTGGATGGGCCTGTGCCCACCCAGGCTCTCATGTAGCTATGCCCCTGATAGATAAGTACACACAAATAATCAGGACAATTTCCAAAAGCCATACTTATCCACATAATTAGGCTATCTTGAAATTGCTTTGACTGCATCTAGAACAGTGTTTCGCAGCTCATTCTTGGGGCACTCCTAGCCAGTCAGGTTTTCAGAATATCCACAATGAATATGCATGAGATAGATTTGCATACCAAGGAAGCAGTGTATGCAAATCTATCTCATGCATATATGCATTGTGGATATCCTAAAAACCTGACTGGTTGGGTATACCCTGAGGATCAGGTTGAGTAGCACTGACCCAGAAGATGCCACCCTAGATGGCTGACTAGACTGTGTAATGCAGGGGCTCTTGACCCAGTCCTCAGGACACACTTAGCTAGTCAGATTTTCAGGATACCCAAAATGAATATTCATGAGATAGATTTGCATATGGTGGGGGCAGTATATGAATGTTTATCTCATCCATGTTCATTGTGGATATCTTGAAAACCAACTGGCTTACAGAGATGCCACATCTCACTCATTAGGAATGTATCCCACTTATTTGAAAGCTTTCTCACTTTCATACTCTTTGAGCCCTACTTCTCATTCATCAGAGATTTAATACTGAGGCTCCTACCTTGATCACTGCTTTAATGAGAGTGAAGTCTTAGAGAATAAACCAAGTTGTCCAACAAATCAGAAGAAATCTGAGCACACCTTCTTGCTTACTGCAAGTATATGTGCTCTAAAACTTTTAATTGGGTGGAAGACAATTTTCAGCTAAAACAATTACCCAAATTGCACCTTATTTTGTCTGTATTCTTTCAGAGGCTCCAGAGAAAAGCCAATATTTCATGCTGTCTTGATTCATTTGCAAAGTAATACTACACATAAATCATTCTAGATGTGTACCCTGGATATGTACCATCTCAAAAATCTCATTCTGGCCTTCAATCTCCCTCTTTGGGATGGTTCACCCTAGGCATCTCTGAGCTTAGTGTGTTCCATGGACTGGGTTGAGAACCCCTAGCCTAAGAGAGGGTGCTGAAAAGTTCTCAGCCCAACCAACTTTCTAAATTTTGAGCATTATTTTGCCACTTTAGCTGAAAAGAATGTTATTTTATTTTGCAAAGTGCCAATTTGCAGAATCGTAATGCTATGTTTTGACATTGTTTCAGATCGATTGACAAAACAACCCAAGGAGCCCTACAGGACAAGACCTCATGTCAATGAAAAGTGTGGAATTTTCAAGTGTGGAACTCCATCCAAGCTGTCATGAAGATCCTATTACTGCAGAAGAAAACACCAAAGGAAATCCATGAATGTATGGTGCAAAATTGAGTAACACATACCCATCATATTCCACGGTAAAAAAAAAGTGGTCTGCAAATTTTCAGCATATAGATTTCGAGACCGAAGATGCAGCAAGGTCTGGGAGGCTTCAAACAGTGTCAGCTCCTGAAATTGTTGTCTATATCCATGACTTATTTTGGCAGACTGGTAAATATTGGCTAATACAATTGCTGAGACACTACAGATATCCAGGGAACATGTTGGATGTATAATCCACAAGCAGCTGGATATGCAGAAGCTGTCAGCCAAGTGAGTGCCAAAATGTTTGAATGCTGTTGAGAACTAATGTTGAGTGGACACTTCCAAGTAGATTTTGCAGCATTTCCAGTGAGCTGGTGCCAACGTTTTGGAACAACTAGTTACTGTTGATGAAACATGGTCACACCACTATGATCCTTGAGACATGACAACAGTCTATAAAATGGTGGCACTCAGGTTTTCCAAGGCTAAGGAAATTCAAGACTCAAAAGTCAGCAGGAAAGGTTATGAGATCAGGAAGGTGTTGTAATGACTGACTATCTTCCAAGGGGCCAAACGTTAAACACAGAATATTACTGTAACTTGCTGTGCTGTTTAAAGGAGGCATTGAAAGAAAAATGGAGAGGAAAGTTGTGGAAAGGAGTTCTCTTTTTGGCAAGACAATGCACCTGCTCACAAGGCTGGCAAAATGATAGATATTTAGATGCAATTGGGGTTTCAGTGCACCCTACTCACCAGATCTTGCTCCATCTGACTATTTTCTGTTTCCAAACCTTAAAAAGAGTTTGAAAGAAAGAACATAAAGCCAGAATCACAAACACCTATTTTTCAGCATAGGGCAGAGCCAACTGCCTTTCCAACTAGTCCTGGAGCACCATTCAACTAAAAAAAAAAAAAGAAAAAAAATATGCAACAGTGGCCTTTGAAGTCTTGAGATTATTACTCTCTGCCATAGAGGTTCCACATTCAAGCTGGAAGCAGGATAGAAAATGGTGAAATGAAATATTATTGCAAATACTATGTAAACTCAAGTCCTCTAACTGCTGGAAGATTTCTCTTTGATAGAAAAATTGGCCACTGCAGTGAGTAGTCACATCCAGTTCTTTGCACATTTGAAACTATTCAGTTAGTGCACATTTCCAAGTCTAAAATTTTACCAAGAGATCCAAGCTTAGCGTTATCCAGGTAAAAGTTTTCACTTTTGTGTGTCCGCTTCTTCCCCATTTTTGATTAACTGACTTTGTACATGATGGCCCCAATAACAGTGCACAGCTTTTAAATCAATGAGTTTTTCATTCTAAATGACAGCTCTTGCATTTTATTAGCGTGGTCTTCTCTTTCTAAACTTTATGATGTCAATATATCATGTAAACACTTTAGAACAAGTTTCATATACATCATAAATTTCCTGGCAAGCCAGCTATGATTTTAGGCACTCTTGAAGCCCTATAGTATGAAGTTGCCAAGACAGAAGCTTGAGAATTTGTTGACTGGCATACACACTGCCCTCAGTATATAAAATGAGCAAGTTCATTGAAACACAAACATTTTCCATGTAAAGATACTCTGGTTGTTGGAATATGCAGGAGGCTTCTGGGGATGTTGTTTAATTGAATGGTAAAAATCTGGTTCAAGTGAAATTTTTAATATTTGTATTTATTAGGAATGTGCATTTAGGCCTCCTTTGATCAAACTGTGGTAGAGCTTTTTACCTCGGGCCGGCGAGGTAAATGCTCTGACTCTCATAGGAACTGAATGAGCGTTGGAGCATTTACCTCACCGGCCCACAGTAGAAACTCTATCACGGTTTGATATAAGGGAGTCTTATTTTGTTAAGGATAGAAAATATGACAAATGAGGCCATTTTCAGTTCATTTCCCATAAAACAAACCAAATGGGTACTGCTCTTGAATGAATGAACTGTATTCCCGGCTACAATGGTTTTGGAACCATTGTAGCCGGGAATACAGCAGCATTTATTTTTACTTGTAGCTAAATAGAGCAGACACATTTGAGAGGGACAAAAAATAAGCAGGAGTCACTTGACTTATGCTGAAATGTTAGGAAAGCAGCTAACCAAGCCTATTCCAGCCTTACTACTTCTAAATCCCATGTCTGATTATCTCAAGCAAGTGTCACTTTGCATACATTTCTCTGCTTGATTTCAGATTGTTACAGATTTTGCTGAAAGGAAAAGTTATGAATAGCAAAGTTATAAAAAGAAAGAAACAATGAGCACACACAGGAATAAGTTTGGGACTAGAGAATGACACAGTGGCTGTTACCGCAGGTAGCCCACTGAAACAGTGAATGGCCTTGTCCCCGCAGTTAAGGGAGGGAACACGCGCAGTCACCGATCACACTCCCTCCTTACTGATCACCTTCACTGCCGCCGCCCGATTGCCACCGCCCCATACAAGCATCTCCCTTACTCCCTCCCTGTCCCTTATCTTCGTGGCAGGTGATTTCTAAATTTCCTTCCTAAAAGCAGCCGGAGCGTTAAAGTTGCGTGTGGCTGCAGGAAAGGTCGTCTCTTATGCAACCAGCAAACACTCATTGTGTGTGTACAGTATATCTGAGAAAAGTGACTTTTAAAAATCTTTCTGGCCCTTTGGGCCCATCAAGACTGGCTTTGCATCGCAATGTCTTTCTTTATTTTAGTACTGGGTGTGGTATTTGTACTGTGTTGCACATAACGCTGAAATCGATACATATGCTTTATTTCTTGATATAGTGCTGCTAAGTAAGACTCCTCAATTCAAGATGAATAAATAAGGTATATACCTAGCCTATAAAATAAATAAATTAGATTTCACATACACTCACAATGTGTGATTCAACCAAGAGCCATGGCTCCTATAGCCAAACCCATCGCCCCATCACTATGTATGACTTTAGTGAAAAAGTGTTAGTAAACATGCTATTCAAACAATAAAACTGTTTTATGATGGCAAAAGAAGGGAGAAGAAAATTCCCACTTAGCTTTCAAGTATTTCATCAGGTCCCGACATGGACCATGTTTCGAGGTTCTTTTTCAAGGAACCCAGAAGATGATATAAGTAGCTCAAATGCCAAGGAACTGATAGCTGTGTGGGCGAGTAATCTTGTATTCTGTTGCTGAAAATGTGAATATCACTCAAATAAGAACATAAGAACATAAGCAATGCCTCTGCTGGGTCAGACCTGAGGTCCATCGAGCCCAGCAGTCCACTCATGTGGCGGCCCATCAGGTCCAGGAACTGTATAGTAATCCTCTATCTATCCCTTCTATCCCCTTTTCCAGCAGGAAATTGTCCAATCCTTTCTTGTACCCCAGTAACGTACTCTGCCCTATCACACCCTGTGGAAGTGCATTCCAGGTGTCCACCAAATGTTGGGTAAAGAAGAACTTCCTAGCATTCGTTTTGAATCTGTCCCCTTTCAACTTTTCCGAATGCCCTCTTGATCTTTTATTTTTTGAAAGTTTGAAGAATCTGTCCCTCTCCATGCCCTTCATGATCTTGTAGGTCTCTATCATATCCCCTCTAAGTCTGCTCTTCTCCAGGGAAAAGAGTCCCAGTTTCTCTACTCTGAACCCTCTCGAGTAGCGCCATATCTTTCTTAAGGTACGGCGACCAATATTGGACGCAGTACTCCAGATGCGGACGCACCATCGCCCGATACAACGGCAGGATAACTTCTTTCGTTCTGGTAGTAATACCCTTCTTGTTTATACTTAGCATTCTATTCGCTCTCTTAGCGGCCGCTGCGCATTGTGCCGTCGGCTTCATTGTCATGTCCACCATTACCCCCAAGTCCCTTTCTTGGGTACTCTCCTTCAATAACATCCCTCCCATCGTATAGCTGTACCTTGGGTTTCTGCTTCCCACATGTAGTACTTTACATTTCTCAACGTTGAACTTCATCTGCCATCTCGTCACCCATTCCCCTAGTTTGTTCAAGTACCTTTGTAATTCTTCGCAGTCCTCCTTCGTCCGAGCTCCACTAAATAGTTTGGTGTCGTCCGCGAAATTTATTATCTCACACTTCGTCCCTGTTTCTAGATCATTTATAAATATATTAAATAGCAGTGGCCCAAGCACCGAGCCCTGCGGGACTCTACTTGTGACCCTCCTCCAGTCCGAGTAATGGCCCTTCACTACTACCCTCTGTTTCCTACCCGCCAACCAGTTTCTGATCCATCTATGTACATCTCCTTCCACCCCATGGTTCTTGAGTTTCCAAAGTAGGCGTTCATGGGGTACCTTGTCAAAGGCTTTTTGGAAATCTAGATATATGATGTCTATGGGGTCTCCTCTGTCCATCCATTTGTTAATTCCTTCAAAGAAGTGCAATAAGATTGTTAGGCACGATCTCCCCTTGCAGAAACCATGTTGGCTGGTTATCAGAAGTTTGTTTCAAAATGTTCATTGATGTTGTCTTTTATCAGTGCTTCCGCCATTTTCCCCGGAACCGAGGTCAGACTCACCGGTCTATAGTTTCCCAGATCACCTCTTGATCCCTTTTTAAAGATGGGCGTAACGTTGGCTATCTTCCAATCCTCCGGGATCACACCTGTTTTCAGGGATAGATTGCAAATTTGCTGCAGTAGTTCCGCTATTTCCTCCTTTAGTTCCTTCAGAACCCTTGGATGGATTTCGTCCGGACCCGGGGATTTGTCAGTTTTTAGTTTTTCTAGCTGCCTGCGTACGTCTTCAAGGCTCACTTCCATGGATGTTAATTTTTCAGCTTGATCTCCATTGAAGATTTGCTCAGGTTCCAGTATGCTGGTTGTGTCTTCGTTTGTAAATACAGACGAAAAGAACATGTTAAGTCTTTACGCGACCTCTTTCTCCTCCTTCACTACTCCCTTCCTGTCTCTGTCATCCAGCAGTTACACCTCCTCCCTAGCCAGCTGCTTCCCTTTAACATATCTAAAGAATGGTTTGAAATTTCGTGCTTCCCTGGCTAGCCTCTCTTCGTACTCTCTTTTTGCTTTTTGAACCACACGGTGACATTCTTTTTGATACTTCCTGTGCTCTTTCCAGTTCCCCTCAGTTTTGTCCTTTTTCCATTTCCTGAATGAATTTTTCTTATTGCCTATCGCTTCCTTCACTATGTTAGTTATCCACGCCGGGTCTTTTGTTCGACTCTTTTTGCACCCCTTTCTGATTCTGGGGATATACAGATTTTGCGCCTCGCTCACCGTGTCCTTGAAAAAAGACCAGGCATGTTCTACCATTTGCCATTTTTTTGGAAGTGTTCCTAAATGTAATTGCAAAGCAATCCTAAATGTAATTGTAAACCAATCTAAAACACAAATCTATAATAAATCACTATGAAGGCAACACAGAAGGAGGGTACTTGCCATATATGAAGTTAGATGAAGGATTTCTTTGCTTCTTCGTTTGTATGACGGCTGAAAGAACACTGACTTGAATATCAAGATGGAGTATGCTGACGTCATCCCACATGGGCAGGACAATGTACAACTCAGCTGAGCCTGATCAAACTGTCAGGAGGCTGGCAAATCCCAAGACTGCTGACAAATCTGCCCAGCTGACAAAGGTGGAGGTATTGTAGTTTTAGATACCAAGAACTATCTTCATGAAGTCCAACGACAATTATCTGACACAATGTACTACCAGCCTCTAGATTATGAACCCACCAATGATTTAGTGCATGTGAATTCTAATATTCTTGTACAAGTTCTTGAGGCGGGTTCCATTTCTGATAGTGAATTAAAATTTCTCATGAGGAAACATCCAAGGATCCCAGTCTTTTACCTAGTTCCCAAAATACACAAATCACTAGTAAACCCCCCTGGGAGACCTATAGTTTCAGGGAAAGGTTCAGTTCTAGAACCTCTGTCCGAGTTCATAGATTCCTACCTCAAACAAGAAGTCCCTAAAATTACATCATATGTTAAAGATACCAACGATATGATAAATTTTTGGGAACAAATCCGGGAAGTTCCCCCACATGCTACATTATTAACGTTAGACATAACAGCATTGTACACAAACATTCCTCAAACAGCTGCTATTTCCATCATAAGAACTCATTTGGACACTATGGATTTGTCCAACAATAGAATACAACTTTTGATTCAATTAGCACAAATAGCCCTATGCAAAAATTACTTCCAGTTTGGTTATGAGTTCTATGTACAAGTAAAGGGCATGGCCATGGGGGCTAAAATGGCCCCCTCTATAGCATATTTATATGTCGCCAGTTTCGAGACACGGTTCTTGTATCCATCCAAGCACTTCAAAAATTTTGTGTGCTGGAAGAGATACATCAATGATATTTTGCAGTCTGGGTGGGATCCCCAATTGAACTTGAAGAATTTCTATGTTGCATTAATACTTGTGATTCCAATTTGCAATTTACAGCACATTCTCATCATGATCAAATTCCATTCTTAGATCTGATGATTACCCTCAACAACGGCTCCTTTACTACCACCATATATAGAAAACCGACCGATCGAAACAACTTTTTGAGCTATGATAGTTTTCACCCCAACAGGGCTGCGGGTTGCTTAAGAATCACCACCTGCTATACAGCAAGGATGAGAATTACTATGAAACATGCTAGGACCCAGGTTAGAAAATAAAGGAGGCCCCTCTCCCCAATTGCCTATCCTCCTTGCTTCCCTTCTGAATTCCTTACCTGTCATTACATAACACATACAGTATTTGCAAAATATACAAAGGGGTAGATCATGGATGGAGATAGGCTGAGTTCTGACTTATGCATGTAACTTAAAGAATACAGTAAGTTACATGTGTTTCTGCTGCATTTAAGTGACTGCACTTGTGCCAGCTCTATGGCTGGAGTAAGTGTGAGTGCCTTCATTAGGTGATCCAGTATCAGGTGACCTTAGCATTCTATAATGGAACCTACATGCCTTGGTTCTATTATAGATTAGGCTCCTATTGTACGGTCTCAAGGATCCTAAATGGAAGCATCCAGATATAGAATTATTCCCTCTATATGAATTGTCACTAAAATTCTGAATCAAATAGGCAGACTTCCAGGCCTATTCTCCTACTGGCCCTGCAAGGTCAGAGGAGGATGAAGTGGACTGTGAAAAGTGAGAAAGAAAAAATCCCAGAAGGTAGGAGTAGAAGTTTAATGTTTCAGAGGAAGAGAAGGAACATGGGTTGTGTAGAAGGGGGGAGAGTAGAGTAATATATCTAAAATTGGAAGGTACCAGAATTCTTCACTTTTCTTCAGAGTAGAGCTGACTCTGCTTGACTTGTTGAATATGTCTTTTCTGAGCATCATAAAGTTCTGTTTTATTTCTTAATTTTTTGCAGTTTCATTCAGTGAAGCAAATCATAAAATGGCCTGCATTTAGTTATCAAGAACCAAGGTCTATGAACACAAAGGTCCTGATTCTATAAAGGGCACCTAAGTCATGGCTAAAGTTAGGGTCTTAATAAGCGATAATTGGTATTTAGACATCCAAAGTACGTAGATGCCACTTTGTAAACACAATTTCATGGACGCCCATGTTTAAAACTCACACCTAACTCAATAGACCTGGGCGTGGAATGGGCATGGTTTGGGCAATGACTCAATTTGGGCACTCTTTGGATGTTCTTTCAGAAGTTCGACACAGTTTCGATGTCCTTAATGCGATCTGCTAAATAGCTGTCTGGGTTTTTATTTTTGCTTCATTAAGCTCAAAATACATTTAATAAGGCACTACTTAAATGGGACACATCAAAATAATTAGAAAAACTGGGATAGGCTGAATTATAGCTTTTGGTGGAACTCTTTGTGTCACATATTTAAAATGGAAAGGATAATTGCCATGTAGCAGGGAAATTTTAAGAAATTTCAGGTTATTTGGGAACCATTAACAAGATACTGTAACGATTGAAATTACTACATAGAATAAATATTAATTTTTTTTCCCTTTTGTTCATACATGTCCAGGGTGGGGTGGGGGGAATATTTTTTTTCTTTTGCTTATGAATAATTGTTGGGTATAAAGGAGGGGGGATATTTGATGAGAGTTAGAATTTGATGATATATTAAGTGATGTTAAAGTTTAAAATGATTGTATTTTATGTTACACTTATTGTGAGTTTTAAAAATGAATAAAGAATTTTTGTGGACAAACAGCAATGTTATTTGCAAATTAGAGGAAAAGATCCATTAACCGAAGCACAACACATGAAAAACATAGCTTTAGTTTTCTTGCTAAAAAGCTACCCTTTTTTTCTGACTAAACAGTGCTTCAATCAGCTCATTCTTGAAAGCAAAGAAAGCACATGACAAAAATATATAGATTGCATACATAACTTCATTTGCAAAAGCTTAAAACCAGATACAACCTTAGCATGGCTTCTACTTCATTGCAAATGGAGGCTTGCAGCTGCACAATGGTGACCTCATTGTGCGATCATCAAGGTGCACCTACAAGGTAGAACGCTACAATAATAAAATATTATAACATTAAGGACATTGTTTGGACGTCTAAATCTCACCTAAAACCTGATTCTCTAAAGGACGCCTAAAAAGATAGATGCTTAAACAGTGCAGAACTCTGCTGAGCATGATTCTACAAAGGACATCTTCATGTCTCATCTAGGTACTCCACCCCGGCCCACAAAATCTATCACCTACCGCAAAAAAATCACGAGCGAATTGTTCTGGACCCAATTTCTTAACCAACTTCCCCCTTCTCCTAAACAAACAGACCCAGAGTCCAACTGGCATAATTGGGTTACCCTTTCCGGGACTACCTTAGAGTGGAAGAAACTTTCCGGGACAAACTTCGAGTGGAAGAAACTCTAGCAAAGAACATTAAGAAAGGGGACAAATCCTTCTTCAGGTATATTAGTGACAGGCAGAAGAACACAAACGGGATAGTACATCTTAGAACAGCAGATGGGATTTATGTGGAAACAGATTCCGAAAAAGCCAAACTACTGAACGATTACTTCTGCTCAGTCTTTACCTGCGAGGCACCTGGACATGGGCCACAGCTGGAAGCCAAGCCAAGCAAGGAAGACCCATTTCAGAATTTTGGGTTCTCACCAGCTGATGTTTACAGCGAACTGTCAAGACTCAAGGTGAGCAAAGCCATGGGACCAGACAAATTGCACCCACGAGTACTCAGGGAGCTGTGCGATGTCCTGGCGGAACCATTAACCATGCTCTTCAATCTCTCCCTAAGTACAGGGAGAGTCCCCCTGGACTGGAAAACAGCTAACGTCGTTCCTCTGCACAAAAAGGGTTGCAGAGCGGAGGCTGCAAATTACAGACCAGTGAGTCTCACATCAATAGTGTGTAAACTCATGGAAACACTACTTAAATGTAAATTAGACACGATTTTGGATGAGGGGAATCTAAGGGATCCTAGTCAATATGGATTCACTAGGGGTAGGTCATGCCAATCCAATCTTATCAGCTTCTTTGATTGGGTAACAGGAAAGCTGGACTCGGGAGAGTCTCTGGACATAGTGTACTTAGATTTCAGTAAAGCTTTCGACAGTGTTCCACACCGTAGACTATTAAACAAGATGAAATCTATGGGGTTAGGTGAGACACTAATTGCATGGGTCAAAGATTGGCTGAGTGGAAGACGTCAGAGGGTGGTGGTCAACGGCACCCTCTCTGAGACATCGGAGGTGACCAGCGGAGTGCCACAGGGCTCGGTCCTGGGTCCACTCCTTTTTAACATATTCATAAGAGACTTGACCCAAGGGCTTCAGGGTAAAGTAACTCTATTCGCTGATGACGCCAAACTATGTAATATAGTAAGTGAAAGCAATCTGCAGGATAGTATGACGCAGGATCTGCTTACGTTGGAAAACTGGTCCTTGACATGGCAGCTGGGCTTCAACGCTAAGAAATGTAAGGTTATGCATCTCGGTAGCAGAAATCCATGCAAACCTTACACCTTAAATGGAGAAACACTAGCTAGGACTTCAGAAGAAAGAGACTTGGGAGTAATCATCAGTGCAGACATGAAGGCCGCCAAACAAGTAGAGAAGGCCTCATCCAAAGCAAGGCAACTTATGGGATGTATCAATAGAAGCTTCGTTAGCCGCAAATCTGAAGTCATAATGCCACTGTACAGAACCATGGTGAGACCTCATCTGGAGTACTGTGTGCAATTCTGGAGGCCACATTACCGTAAAGACGTGCTTAGAGTTGAGTCGGTTCAGCGGATGGCCACTAGGATGATCTCGGGGCTCAAGGGTCTCTCGTACGAAGAAAGACTAAACAAATTGCAGCTCTACACTCTAGAGGAGCGCAGGGAGAGGGGGGACATGATTGAGACATTTAAATACATCACGGGACGTGTCGAGGTGGAAGAAGACATCTTCTTTCTCAGGGGACCCTCGGTCACAAGGGGGCATCCATTCAAACTCAGAGGAGGGAAATCCGATAGTGACATAAGGAAGTATTTCTTCACAGAAAGGGTTGTAGATCACTGGAACAAGCTTCCAGAGCAGGTGATCAAGGCCACCAGCGTTATTGACTTTAAGAATAAATGGGATGCCCTAGTAGGATCCTTACGAGGGTCGAGTTAAGGAACTAGGTCATTAGTACTCAGACTTAATGGGGTGGGTCAGTAGAGTGGGCAGACTTGATGGGCTATAGCCCTTTTCTG
This sequence comes from Geotrypetes seraphini, assembly GCF_902459505.1. NCBI lineage: Eukaryota > Metazoa > Chordata > Amphibia > Gymnophiona > Dermophiidae > Geotrypetes > Geotrypetes seraphini. The sequence goes on from NC_047084.1 coordinate 477,148,164, forward strand.
CCGTCATCTTTCTATGTTTCTATGTTTCTACCTACCACGCTCTGGCCCCTTTATCTACAAAATCTATCTCCCACTCCCACAAAGCCCCCTGGTACTTTCCATATCACAGGGAACTAAAACAGAATTGTCGAGCCCTGGAACGGAAATGGAAAAAATCGAAATCCCCCTCAGACAAACAATCCTGGCGAGACAACATCAAGTGCTATAACACAATACTAAAAAAAGCAAGAAAGAATTTATATGGAGATAAAATCACCAGATCAAAAAATCAAAATAGTACTCTGTTCTACATCTGGCGAAACTTAACCTCAAAAAACGACTCCACCTCTCCCCTCTCCCCTCCTTCCGCAAACGACTTAGCCAAATTTTTCAATGAAAAGATTTCCACCATAAGGAGCTCTTTCCCCTCAGCAGTCTCTTACAATTATCTTCCTCCCAATGACTCAAACCCTATCCCAGCGGATAGATCCTGGATGACATTTGAACCCATATCTGAACCCCAGATCTCTAAACTCTGCCTCAGACTGAAATCCTGCAAATGCATCTTAGATCCTTTCCCATCCCACCTTTATGAAAACATTCCTGCACAGGCCATCTCCTCCCTTACGAGACTCATTAACTCTGCTCTACTATCAGGCTTGTTCTCCACAAAAATGGGCCACATTGCTTTGTCACCTATTCTGAAAAAAGCCGATCTCGACCCCTCCCTACCATCAAACTACCGTCCCATAGCAAATATCCCTCTACTTACCAAACTTCTAGAAACCATAGTTGCTACCCAGCTCTCCTCCTATCTCGAGATATTCTCCATTCTTCACCCCTACCAACATGGCTTCAGACCCTGCTTTAGCACTGAATCCCTCCTAGTTTCCCTAATTTCAAAGGTACAACAACTACACTCACGTAACAAATTCGCTGTCCTACTACAATTCGATCTTTCCGCTGCTTTTGATGTCGTCCATCACGACATACTACTTTACCAACTTTCCGAGATTGGAATCGACTCCACCGTCCTAATGTGGTTCTCAAACTTCTTACGCTCCCGTTCCTACACCTTCAACACAAATGGCACCATGTCCACTCCTTGGACTCCATCTTGCGGTGTCCCTCAAGGATCACCCCTTTCCCCTATTCTCTTTAACATCTACATGTCCTCCCTGAAACTCTTTTAACTATCCCCCCTGGAAACAATCTACACTTATGCAGATGACATCCTTGTCCTCCTTGAGACTGACCAGAACCTCACCAACCTCCACGAAAACATTACAGCTTGCATAATGAGACTCCGTGCCTGGTCCCTCTCGGTACAGATGAAACTAAACGAATCTAAAACAAAACTACTCCGGCTCGGCCCAAAATTCGAACACCTGCCCATACTTTTCGCACTACCCACAGGCAATACACTACAGCTCGAGTTCTCATGCAAGGTCCTTGGTATGACTATCGATTCCTCTCTCTCCCTTAATGACCACCTCAACTCCTTGGCAAAATCATGCTTTTTCAGCCTTCACATGCTGAGGAAAGCTAGATCCTACTTCAGCCAACAACACTTTGCCATCCTTGTCCAATCCATCAATCTCTCCAAACTAGATTACTGCAACGCCATCTACTTAAATCTATCAAAAAAAAGTATTCTAAGACTCCAGCTAATCCAGAATACTGCAGCCAAACTGATCTTCTCAAAACGCAAGTCTGACCATGCCTCCCCACTCCTTGCCAAACTTCACTGGCTCCCAATAATCTCCAGAATCCATTTCAAATGTTCCTGCCTGGCTTTCAAGATCATTCACGGAATCCTGCCTCCTCTTATCCCACTGTCTTTCAACTCCTCCAGTCCCGACTCCTCCAGAACTGCCCAAAGGCTTAAACTAGCCTTCCCCTCTCCACGCGGCATCCACTATTCAGGCAAACTGGGAAAATCCCTTCTCTTCAAAATCACAGGTCTTTGGAACGACCTCACCACCCCGCTGCGGAACCTGAGCTCCCTTCAGTTATTCCGCAAACAACTGAAAACCTGGCTTTTCAGCAAATTGTAGCTCTATCCTTCCTCCCTTTCTCTCCCCCCTTCTACACATAAGTTCATGTAATCCTTTTTCTTCTTCTCTACCCACTATTTTAAGTTCTTGTAAACCGTGTCGAGCTCCATTCTCATGGAGATGATGCGGCATATAAACTTAAGGTTTAGATTAGATTAGATTAGACATCTAACATAGGCACCTAAACAGTGGCTAACTTTAGATGTATTTTGCAGAATCAGGGCCAAAATGTCCATTATTTTCAAGTATTCTGTCTTCTATTGATGTCTTTTCCAGTCTTTTGATACAGAGGCACCCATGTGTCTGAAGATCCTGACTGTCTTTTCTTATGTAAAAAGCATGCAATCCAAAATGAGTCTCACCACTCAATCATCACATATATATAAATTTAAGTAATTCTTATTGGAGTAATCTTCATTCAATTAATATTCTCAGATGTAGGAAAAAAACATCTCTCAAATAATTTTGCAGGATCCCCTATGTCTTTCATTGTATACTGTGAGCCCTTAATAATTGCTTTTTAGTCTCCAGTGAGACAGCTTATAGAAAAACAATTGCAACAGATTCAATACTCAGAATATTTTTGCATTGTTCCAGAGGTTTCTGTATAGTCATGGCATGCCTTCAAAGGGAGAGATTTCTTGAGATAATCTGGGTCTTTCAGATTGTGCGGAATACAATTTTTTAAAAACAAATATATTTCATTTTGAAGTGGAAATGAAGTTACAAAGTGAAAATGCTGTGAGTTATAATTATGCATTGTGTACAGATATGCATTCAATTTACAAAACTACTAGAAAGGAGGAATAATTTATATTTGCACACAGCTAGAATAATGATGTCCTTAGGGATGTGTCTTACACCATCCCCACCCCTTTTATAAAGCCGTATTGGGCTTTTTTATTGCCTGCCGTGGTAGTATTAGCTCTGATGCTCATAGAATTCCTGTGAGCGTCAGAGCTAATACCATCGCAGCTGGCAATAAAAAAAGCCTAACATAGCTTCATTAAAGGGGGGGTTATTGCCTTGGCCTATGATAAGCCTGTATTTGGCAATTTTGCTGGAAATATTCAATTCTTTGGAGGAAGGACCAAAACTTTTTTCGGTTTTGTACAGAAACAATACCGAATCAGAAACTCCAAGCAGATAAAATTGTAGGCATCCGAACCTTGGGGGATCCATTCACTTTGAATTACAGGTTATTAGTTTGCATTCTGTTCCTGCGTTCTCACTCATCTGGGGAAGATATAAAAGGTGCTGATCCTAATTTGTTTTTCATATTTGGAACTTTCCATCGACTTGAAATGTGAGCAGAGTACAAGTGCCTAATGAGACTGTAAAATATTTCATAAAGTAACAGAGAACATCACAGGTGTAATTAAAAAAACAAGAGGTACTAAACCTGTATCCCACTGGACTACTGTCAGTTCTTTCCTGTTCTTTTTTTTTTAATGAACATCATTCCATAGTGATAAATTAAACAAATATTGGTCTAAAATAAAATACGATAACCTGCTGTATTGTACAAAATATGTAACTGTCTTGATTAATGAGTTAATGAGTCTGTACCAGTGTCACAAACATAATCTATCTCCAGTATGTCAAAAAAGACAGCCTCTAGTATACCTCAGTTTACTTTATTTGCATTTATAGCTACCTTAAGTATACAAGTCTTCAGTGCTTTAATCAATATATGAAGAATAATTTATCCAAAAGTAGAAAGAAAAACAGGACAGTAGAGTAGAATCATGGAAGAGCCTCCCTCAAATAAGAATTCACAAGATATAGGGCAACCCCAAAAGACCTATGGTAATAGGGAAGTGAGGAAGCTACTTTATGTTCCTGGGAGAGTTTTATGTTTATGTTTATTAAAATTTGATAACTCACCAGTGCTGGGGTGAACATGTGACCTTTTATCAATTGTGTCACTATACCTCACCAGACAGGCCGGCCATGTCAGTTCACACCATGGCTGTTATTTCCTGCCAGAAACCATCTTTTTCCAATCTAGATTCCTATGTAAACCCAGTCACTGGTTTTCTTAGCAGAACTTGGACTACACTACCTAGCATTGTTATATGGTGTGGCTGCCTGCTTCTCAACAGATTTTACTTGCCTTGTTAGATGCTTCTTGATATTGTGCCAGTCTATCTGATCCCAGCCTTACTCCTATTTTGCTCCTTATCAGTGAATGTACCACACTTGTCTCTCCATTAAGGTTTTCCTGCTTTCTGGTACTTGCCTCAGATTTTGAGTTCGGGCAGTGACACCTGGAAGACATAAGGGCACAGCCCAACAAGAAGATGGCCATTACAAGTGGAAGACCCTGTCCTACTTCCCCTGAGCCTGGGGGGCATGCCCTTTGGGGAACCTGTCCATAGGCCTGGCCTGATCACCTTTCCTGGGTCACCTCTACTGATGGGAACCATTACAAGGTTTAAGCCAGAGGTAAATTATTGTCTTTGGTATTGCATGGTTGTCTGATTCTGATCTTCCTTTCCTCCATCAAGCTAGTCCACCTGGATACCAATTTTGTTCTTGAATCATGAAAATAGGAGAGGCAGCTTCACCATTATCTTCTCTTCTTCCCTATTGTTGCTTGGAACAGTTTTTAGATCAGTTTTCTGGCTAATGAAACTTGTATTATGTAAGAGTTTACTCATACAGGAGGGTTTTTGCCTATGATTGCTCCATGCACAAGAGATGTAAATTATACCTCAGCGTTCTGAAGCCTTTTCCTCCTTGACACCATTAGTATTTATGTTTATGTGAAGTTTTGTTTTGAATTTTGGTGGTTTAGTTCTCTAACACATCTGGAAGCTTTGTTTTCAAACAACATCTTCCTAGACACTCTGTCCCAAGGGTGAGATGAGGCACAGAGTCATTAGCTTGCCCTCTGCATGCAGACATATGCACTGCTTTATGACTTTCAACAATTATCCAGAACATCGAGTGTGGCTGTATTGCACATGAGAGAGCAAAGGCGCCAAAGTACTTCTGTAACACAGGCCATCTCCTCCAGGAGCGATGAGCTTGAATGATGCTCTTTCTGTTCTTTCCAGATGGCCAGTCTTTGTGCATTCTCATCACATATTGCTTCTTATGGCTACTCTCATTTGTTAGCTCTGCAGTTTCACTGGTGTTTGTGTTATCTGGAACGCAGCTTAGTGGAGAATAAAGTCCAAGACTTTTTAAAGTAGTGGGGGGGGGGGGGGGGAGGAGGTGACAGGAGTGCTCCTCTTTCTTCTGCAGTGCTACTTTTAAAGCCCAGAAGACAAGTCAGAGTGCAATGTGTAAAAGCCACACTTGGTTCTGATACTTTCCAACCTGAAAGAATGTTTAGAAGAAATTATACATAAGGAGTTGAGAATGTCTGGAGAGGAAAGCAAAATAACTCTGAAAATTTAATGGAAGATGATAAGATTTGGTATGGGAGAAAACCAGAAAAAAAAAGGCATAGCAAGTCTGACAACAGGCCAGATTGGATCAGTGGCTCCAGAGAACAAAAGTCACCAAAAGTTAAAAAAAAAAAATTAATAGGCCAATGTGTTTCAATGAGGGAGGCAGTTCTAGCACCTGCCACATAGAAACCCTGATGCATTGAAACATAGCTGTAAGGCAGGGGTCTCAAAGTCCCTCCTCGAGGGCCGCAATCCTGTCGGGTTTTCAGGATTTCCCCAATGAATATGCATTGAAAGCAGTGCATGCACATAGATCTCATGCATATTCATTGGGGAAATCCTGAAAACCCGACTGGATTCCGTCCCTCAAGGAAGGACTTTGAGACCCCTGCTGTAAGGGAACTGAGCCTTCCAAAGCGTTTCTGCTTTTTCCACTTCTGTTCTCTCCTGGTCACAGATATACACATATATATTCAAACATACAGTACATATACAGACAAAATACAGACCTAGGTATACAAACACAACAGATGCATACACAAACATGACACAGACAGATACACAAATAGATACACACAAGCAAAGGGACTGGAAATTATAAGAAATATATATTGGAGGAAAAGTCCAAAAATGGCAAAAACAAATTGAAATTTCATGCACTTAGAAAGTAATTCTATACATCGGCGCTAACACATATGCACCACTTCTATTCATCATTTGTGCCAATAATTGCTAGTTATCTGCAAATGTGCATTAGACATTATACTATAAAGTAATTCCCAAGTATTATAGTGCTTAACTGAAAGGTGGATAAATAGGTGGAGTAGGTGCAGGCCATTAGTGTACCTCTAAGTGGTCTCAAGATGGCGTTATTAAAGTTTATAGTTGATGTTCTTTTGGAGAAATAAGAGCGGAACCAGTTTAGAATTTGGTCAGTGATTCCAATTGAAGCTTGTCTATTTAGTAGCAGATGATGATCAATTGTGTCAAGAGAAATTAGAACTATGGACTTGTGATGATCTAGGTGATATAAAATTGTTGTTGCAAGACCTAAGAGTGAATGTTCTGTTGAGTGATGGGTTCTAAAACCTGTTTGGTTTGGATGGAGAGTTTGAGCTTTTTCTATAAAGTCTGAAATTTGATTAAATACTAGTTTTTCTGTTGCTTTTGCTAAAAATGGTAGATTAGCTATTGGACGATAGTTTGATACATCTTCTATAGAGTTTTTAGGATCCTTTACAGTGGGTCTTATTATTGCTTCCTTCCATTGTTTTGGAAAAATACCTGTTTATAAACTGTTTGAGATTAATTTGTGGATTATAGGTCCAATGATAGGATAGAGGCGTTTTAATAATGATGGAGGAATCAAGTCGGATGAGGAGCCTTTGGAGTTCATGTTTCGAAGGAGTCTGTTTATATTACTGATTGAGGGAATATTAAATTTGACACATTTTGAGACTGATATATTTGTCAATTCTTCATCCTGACTTGAATTCAGGTTTGTTTTTGTTTTTAAGTGGTCCCTAAATTCCTTCAGTATCCTCGCCTGTACACCATTCGGCCCATCACTTTGCCCACTTTTAGTTTAGCTAGTTCCTGATGAATACAATCCTCTGAAAATTTGTCCCAGGTCTTCCTTGAAGAATCCAAGTTACAGAAAACCTTTTGCGTCAGAATTTAGATTTTGGCCTGGTCTGTCTTTTGGAAAGAAAGGAGATTGCCGAGTGGATTGCTGTGTCAACTAGCTTTCCAGCTCAATCTGGTTCTGTACTGACTTTCATAAAGTCTGTTAAAATATATTAAAGTAATCCGGATACCTAATGCTCAACCAGGCAGGTAAGGGTTACATAAGTAAAGTCAACAAGGTCATGATCTGCCATCTGCTGATATAAAAAAAAATAAATCAGCATAAATTATTACTGAGAAAATTCTACCAATAAGAACACAAGGCTAGAATGAAAAGAGAGATAACTACATTGAAAAATATACTGAAGGAGAAATAAAATAACTGTGCAGAGGTGTCAGTGACAGATGGGAACCTCAAAGAATCAAGATCACCAAAGATAATGAAAAGATTCTAAACATCAAGATGAAATATGCTGCTGTAACAGAAGCTTCCTATATTTAAAATAACAGCAGAAGCACAAAAGCTAAATAGATGTGAAAAAACAGTGAAATCCAGTTAAAATACTATCTACTAAATCTGAAACACAGGCATTCTGGAGGAATTTATACAAAACAGATGCCAAGTTATTCAGTACCAGGAGGGAGACCTTTATGGCCAATGCTAGGTTTTGAACTCACACTCCAAAGCATTGTGGGATCTATAGTCCCTGGTTCTACCTATTGAAATCCATGCTGCAGGTCCCATAATGCATCATGACAGGGTTGTCTAAAAATCTCCCTCTTAAAACTGGGCAGTTTGGCAATTCTGAAATTTTACCTCATATGCTACAATCAAAAAATTATATGAAAAGTTAAATGGCTACCCACGATAATGGGAAAATTGGAAAAGGCCAAGATAAAAACTGTGGAATGGCTTGAAGTAATAAATGAGCTGGAAATCAGGTTAAAATGAGTTCCAAACTGGAAGAACTCTGACCCAGATGGTTTGCCCAACTTTTGGCTCTCATGGATTAGTTTAATTTAAAACATTTAGATTAGTTATACTGCCTTTGGCAAATGGTTTACAGAGTTAAAAATATACATCCACATCATAATACAAACCTATGGACAGCTACCTAAATACTCCATAAAATATGAAAAAATGTGTGTAGTAGTCTAAACATATTGAAAGAATTCAGGGAAGGGGGTTTGAAACTTTTTTAAAAGTCTGTGTTGGGTTACCAGCTCTCCTTCAAGAAACTTTTATCATGTCACACTGCTTTACTTACACTATCATTGGCTCCCCATTTCATATAGGATAAACTTTAAAATATTGTCACTTACACAAAAAGTATTATATACCCAAGAACCTAGATAATTGATTACTTTATTTTTTATTTTAAATCTTTATTAATTTTCAATTATTAACAGTACAATAAGAACACATAACAAGTCAAGAAAAGCACATTCAACTTACAGATATTCAAAATCAATCATTTTATCCCACCCAACCACCCAATAATTAATCAATAACATAAATGTATACACTTTTCCAATAACCTACACTTATTTAAAATAATACAATAATAATAATAATAATGACAGTTTATATACCGCAGGACCGTGAAGTTCTATGCGGTTTACAAAGATTAAAAGAAGGTACAAATTGATTGAACTTAATAGAGGTGAAAGAAAGTGATTAATAGGTCAAGAGAACCGTTATTGAAGAGAAAGAGTTGTACAGGTCAGCTGTCTAGATACTTCAGGAACAGATATGTTTTTAGGCGCTTCCTGAATTCCTCATAAGTAGTGGGCGAAAGCAATTGTTCTAGATCTTTACCCCATAATGCTGCCTGATGTGAGAGGTGTTGATGGTGTTTTTTGAGTTTACATCCTCTAACTGGGGGGGGAAACGAAGTTCGAATGTGAGCTTCTCTTATGCCTGTTGGCTGAGAAGGAGAAAAGGTCAGTTATGTATTTAGGGGCTAGTCCATATAGTACTTTAAAGCAGAAGCAGGCGAACTTAAACTTTGCACGTGCCTCCATCAGTAACCAGTGCAGCTGTCGGTAGTAAGGTGTCACATGATCAAACTTCTTCAGCTCGAAAATTAGTCTGACCGCTGCATTTTGCATTAATTGTAATCGTCGCATATTCTTTTGGGAAATTGCTAAATAGGCGATGTTACAGTAGTCAAGTTGACTCAGTAGGAGGGATTGTACCAGAATTCTGAATGCGGACATATCAAAATATGTTCTAATGGATCGAAGTTTCCAGAGAGTGAAAAAACCCTTTCTGATTAAGGAGTTTACTTGGTCTTTAATGGTTAGGCACTGATCCAGTGTTACACCCAATACCTTCATAGTAGTCTGAATAGGGTAACTAAGTTTATTGATGTGTTTTTTTCTGAATTAAGTTTTAGCTTGAAGTCAATCATCCATTGCTCCATCAAATTTAGTGCTTCTGATGCCTTGGGAGTAATTTCTGAGAGAGAGTAAATGGGAAAGATGATCGTAAAGTCATCTGCGTAGCTGAATAATTTTATTCCCAGCTGGGTTAATTGCGCACCTAGTGAGGACATGCAGACATTGAAAAGCAATGGGAATAGCGGTGACCCTTGCGATATGCCAGATGGATTGCTCCAGGTATCGGAGAGATCATAATTGAAAAGTACTTGATAGGTACGGGACATAAGGAAGCCACAAAACCAGTTCAACACCTCTTCCCTAATACCAATAGCATCTAGGCATTGTAGCATTTTCCCATGGTCTATTAGGTCAAAGGCAGAGCTCATATCAAATTGCATGATCAGGGTATTGAGGCCCTTGCTAAACAATAGACGCAGATTATCTCCCCCCTCCCTCCCACCCTGGATGTGTAAGGAAATGGCCCAGAAATTAAAGACAAAATCAACTATAGAGAAGTAATAAAAGATGTCAAAGGGCCCCAAACCAACTTAAATACATTACTAGCCCCGATATCTCAGCATTCATTTTTTCATATTTTAATAATTCCATATCTTCCTTTTCGTACACTCAGATCATTACAGGATAACAGATTAATCATACTGCCTATAAAGAGTAATATGGGAGGCCGCTAGAACAAAAGCTTTTTTCTTATTTAGCTCCTAGTTTGTGGAATCAACTATCCAACTACCTGTGATTAGAACCTAATTTTAAAGCCTTTAAGACATTACTCAAATCTTATTTTTTTCTACAAGCCTTTGATGAGGATATACCCCCAAAGTGACTATATTTACTAGTCTGTTTCAACTGGTATGTGATGAATGTCCCCTGAAACACATTGAAATGGAAGTGTTTCTTTTTAAAGGTGATTTTCTTGTATGAATGATTTTAAGGCTGTCCTTTATTTTTATGGAGTTCCTTTCTTTTAGATTATTGGGGGGTTTATGATTGTAAACCGCTTGGAACTGTTGGAAGCTATAGCGGTATATCAAATTTTAATAAACATAAACATATGAAAACCTGCCAAAACAATTGATCAGACAACCAGATCTAACATCACAATGACTAGCAGGAAGAACACGGAGTTTTTTTATAAACCAGTGATGATGTGAGCAGACTCGGGTACTTGTGTAGTCCCGGCCTCTCACACTTGAGGTTTATTTTTCTCCGTTGTTTTATAATTTCTTATATTGATGGTGTGATGTTAGTGAGTGTTTTGTGTTAATGTGGTATGAATGGGCCTATGCTATCGATAACAGTGTTATCAATACGTTTTTATATATAGTTTGATTTATACGATTGAATTCCCACATATATTTAGCAGGAAGAACAGACATCTCCTTCCAAAGGCAGACCCAAGTTATATCCCCAAAACCTACAGACTAAGAACTTGTCAACTACACACTACAAGCTGTTCACTGTGGTAGATGCCAATAGAATATATAAACATATTGGTTCCAGTAACATCATGAAAACAGAACAAAAGGATAATAAAAGAGAGTGTATGGAACAAATGCCTGCTAATGCTGATTAAAACCATTGTGGCCAGCTGTAGGAAAAGCAGAAATCTGAGCCCCAAATATATAAAATAAGCATTGACTGGGGGAGTCAAAATAGCAGCATGAGTTCTGTCAGAGATTCTGCTGCTTACCTCCAGCTTTCTTTTCCTTTTCACCAGCAGCAGATTGTGAGATATGCAGGTAGGCCTTGAAGCCGTAGAGGGAGCCTGTATGTTTGAAACTGATTTGGGAGCATTGGTGCAGCTTGGGATGCCACCAGAGTGCAATCCACCATAGTGTCCAGCTCATTCTCTCCAAGTGCAGGTGGGCATAGAAGTGGAAGAAGGTGTTGGTCCTCTTTTTCCAGAGGGGGATTTACTGAAGAGAATCAGGCCAAAGTCAAAATGAAAGGGAAAGGGGATGAGATTTGATATACTAAAGTTCGGATTTCTCTTTCCCATATGCATCACTCTGCACATACGTTAAACATCATCTACCATTTTGATGCCCAATCTCCCAATCTTGCAAGGTCCTCTAGCAATTTTTCACAATCCTTTTATGATTTAACAACCTTGTGTCATCAGCAAATTTAATTACCTCACTAGTTATTCCCATCCCTAGATCAGTGGCATACCAAGAGGGGGGCATGGGCAGCCCACCCCAGGTGCAAGCACTATGGGTTACAGCTGGCACACTAGCAACTCTCCCTGCCACCACTGCTGCTGCTTCTTTCCCAAACTAGCAGCAGCGATAGTAAACTTAAATGCAGCCAGCGCGGGACCTTCGGATACTCCCCGCGACTTCTGATCCACCCCCCCCTCTGACATCACTTCCTTCTTCTGGAGCACAGCTGGCAAACTTAGGTATCTAGCCAATATCATGTTGAAAATATTTGAATATAAAGTGCTATCAAATGTGTTACTTAATAAACTATAGAATAAAAATTAGATAAAATAAATAGTAAGAAATCATAGCAAGAATGCCAGTCAAAGGTAGCATTAAGTCCTTTAAGGCAGTGTTTCTCAACCAATAGAATATTGTTGAAGTATACAATTTGTAAATGGATTGTAATTGGAAGATGTACCACCTACGTATGTTTAATAATGAATTAATTAATTATGTCAATTCCCAATAAAATAGATTGACTTTGACTGTGAGCTTACTAACTTCAGTAAGCAGTCAAATACTCCTCAAAGCTTTGACTATTTAACCATACTTTTGTGTGGATTTCTTTCTTTGATCTCCTTTGAAATAGAATTAAGAACTGAGGAATATATTGAAGAATTGGCGGGCATGTATGTAGCCTGTCCACATAGTTATTTCAGCCAAACAATTTTGTGTTGTGACTCGGATCTATCTCTGGGGACATCAATATCAGGTAAAACCATGGTCTGTAGGTTTTTTTCTGAAGCAGCATGATAGGAACACCTGCAGGAGATATTATGAGAAGCTGAAGTTTGTTTAAGGATATTAACTGTTTGGCTGAAATAACTATATCAGCCAAAAATTCATCTTAATTTAGGAGCTTAAAAGTCATGGGCACAATATTCAGCTGGTGGCAATCACCGTTTTGCTGATTTCCACTGGTGTTAAACCCAGAAATTCAATATGAGGTCATGTCCAGGGCATCTTCATTGAATTTCCAGGTGTCAGGAGCTGGCTAAGGTGCGATGTTCAGCACACAACCACCTATAGATTATTATATAAAGATAGGACTGGTCTTTATGTAGTCCTATTTATGCAGTTAACCTAGCTGGTTAAAGGCCAAATATTGGCACTTAACTGGCAAAGTGCCAACTTCACCCATGGAATGCTTCCAAAATAACTGGTTTTCAGTGCTAACCAGCTATTTTCAGTGGCACTAACCAGTTAAGTGCCGCTGAAAATTAGCAGTTAGCCCTGAACAGGTTTTTAGCTGGCTAAGAGCTATTTCTGTCTAATTAAATCACTATGAATATTGACCCCTATGCTTATAATAGCCTTATTGGGTCAGACCAATGGTCCATCAAGCCCAGTAGCCCATTCTCACGATGGCCAATCCAGGTCACTAGTACTTGGCCAAAACCCAAGGTGTAGCAATATTCCATGCTACCAATACAAGGCATTTCTTTCTCAATAACAGACTATGCGGAGGGGAGACTGGGGAGCGGATGCATGGCCCATTATGGATTTCAACTGCTAGGCTCATTCTGACGCTGGACCAGGATAGCCCATACAGTATTCCCTTGCTGCAATGCGGCTCTGGATTTTATGCTCTTTCTTCACTGCTAAATTTGAAATACGGGGCTCCCGTATGTCAGTGGCGCCGTCTATTTGGGGTGCTGCATAAATAAAACTCTATGTAGAAGAACTGACAGGCAGGCCATATAATTTATGGGGTACGGCTACCGAGGGTGCAACCGAGCCTGACTATTTTACCACTAATCTCAATACTAAGCCTTATTGTGTGGGTTGTTTCCTCCAGTACTATGCATTGTTTGAGGCTTGAGTGGAGTATCTGCCTGTGAACTCTTTATTGCCACTGGAGTCTGGACCCCATCCACCCACATCAAATTCATATGTATGTATTCTTGTTTTCACTTGTTTCTATTGTTTTTGTTTACTTGGGAATTCCTGAGGGAAGGATTCTATTGGGAGGTGGGAGGGGGAGGGGAAGGGGATAGTTTTGGGAGGGGTGTGCCTGGAGAGGGATGAATGAGTTGTTGTATGAGTGTGAGATAAAAGCAATGAGTAGTCTATACATATAATGGGAGGTGAGTTGTGACTTTGGGAAGTTCCCAAAACAACACTTTTTGAATGACAGGAAGACTGGGTGGTCTAGCTGGGGGACCGTTCAATGTAACCGAAAGGATATATTGACCTGGAAGTTTAGAATCTTCTTACTCCAAACACCATGGTTAAGCTTAAGTTAGCAACCCTTAATGTGGATGGACTTTACTCACCTATAAACTGGTTCAAGAGGGAAAGAGTAGACATAGTATATCTACATGAAACATATCTCAATGCCATAGAACATGGTAAACTGTGGAGAGAGTGAGTTGGCAAGGTGTGCTTCTTTGCTTATATCAGTCGTCAGAGGGAAGTGGCTATCTTGTTTCATAAACAATTACCGCTACATGTTCATAAGGTTATCCAAGATAAGGAAGGCAGATATGTGATTGTATTGGGGGAATTCTGGGGCCACAAATGGCTGTTCTGCAATTTATATGCCCCTTGTGTGTATATCCATCGATGTTTTTCGGAGCTCTTGGCTAAAATAATTTTATACCCTGACTATAAGTTATTCCTGGAGGGAGATTTCAACTTTACAGCTGACCATACATTTGACTGTAAACCAGCAAAGAAATGTCCGAGGGATCAGGGGGGCCAAAGGAGTGAACTTTCTAGTCAGTCATCTGGCGTTATTAGATGTATGGTGGATCTTGCACCCGACAAAACATACTTATATTTCTCTAATCCCCATAATTGCTATGCTCGCTTGGACTACTTCTTACTACCGTCCTCTATGTTATCCTATGTTGATGATGCCTGTGTTTTGGATGCTCCTCTGGCGGACCACTCTCTGGTGGCTCTTACTCTGCAGATTACATCTGATCCCACTGAGTGTAACTGACATAACCTTTCATAAATATTTAAGGGAACAGTGGATAGATTATTGCCGCAACAATTTTACTCTGGACATTGACCCAGTGATATTTTGGGAGGCCTCTAAGATGGTAATGAGCTGGTTTATCATTGCTTATGTGGCCAAGAGGAGAAGGAAACATAAGGCAGAACTTTTGGCCCTTTCAGCTGAATTTCAAATACTGTGTAGGAGGCAGATAGCCAGTCTGACCATAGATGATAGTAATCGCCTTCAGGAACTGAGGAGAAAATTAGATGCCTTCCTTACACAGCAAGCAGCTAGGGACATCTTTTACCAAAGATACAAATTATACCACTGGAGGGGGTGGGGGGAGAAGAGCAGGCCATATGTTAGCCAATCTGGTAAGGCCTGCTCGGAAAAACCAGGTGATTAAATCCATCAAGGATACCCATGGGAATGTTTATACAATGGAGCAGCCTATTAGACATCAATTTGTTTTTGTATTATGAGACTTTATATTCCCAACCATTTTCAAGCCAAGTTTGAGATCAATTTAACTTTTTTAATACTCCTATTTCCTGCAAAGAAATCATAGAGGGTATAAAATCCCTGAAACTTACCAAAGCACCAGACCCAGTCAGTTAGTTGTTTCTCCCTTGTTAAGTTTCGCTTTTAATGCATTGAATCATTAGAAGGACCTGGGGTACCCTAACAGCCCACGTAGTTCTACCACCCAAGCTGGGTAAGGATCCCTTGCAAGTGGGCTCCTATCGCCCTATTTCTCTTCTAAACCAGGACGCCAAGCTATGAGTGGTGATTCTAGCCAAGCAACTCAATGCTTTTCTGCCTCACCTAATACACGAGGATCAAGCGGGTTTCGTCCCTGGACGGTATACCTCAATGAACCTCACTAGGGCATTGATGGCCTTACATATTATAATGCGAAAGGGGGCAGAGCAGCCACTGTAGATCTTGACATGAAAAAGGCCTTTCACAGCATCTCATGGAAATACCCTATTTTGGTTCCTGGAGGAATATGGGTTTTAGGGGAGAATACACAATTGGATCTGTAGCTTATATCTGCTCCAACAGGCCCGATTAATGGTGAATGGTCAACTTACCACCCTGTTTTCGTTAGAGAGAGGGACCAGACAGGGATGCCCTTTGTCTCCGCTCTTCTTCTTGTTGGCTATTGAGCCGTTAGCTGTAAAAATCCGTGAAGACCCCTATATCAAAGGCTTCAGAATAGGGAACCCGGGGAGCAGAATCAACCTCTTTGTTGATGACATACTATTATATTTGGAACATGCGAACATACACTTACATAGAGCATTAGAACTAGTTAGGCATTTTGGAAAGATATCAGGGCTGCAAGTCAGCTGTGATAAATCCAAGCTTTTGGCCATTCCCCCAGTGAGGAAACCAAGGAGGTATTTAGGGATTCACTTGAGTTCCAACCCCAAAATTATGTATCAATATAGCGTATTGCATCATATTGAGACCATTTGAGCTTTATGTCTTAAATGAAGAGAGTTACTGGGCTTATGGGGCAGTATAGCTATAACTAAAATGATACTTTGCCTAAGATATTTTTTCTGCTACAAACTATTCCCCTTTGGATTGTAAACAAGGATGAAAAGATGTTCTGTTCTATAATTTCCTTCTTTACTTGGCGCCATAAAACCGCTCGCATCAGTTACTCCAAATTGACCCTTGACAAAAAGATGCATCGCAGCCATGATGCGCTTCATTCATGAAGGCCTAACGGGTCAGTTTAAATTTGGGTCTGCCATTCATTTGTCTAGATTTGTGAGGGGCTTAGAATTGAAAATGAGTGCTAAGCTCCTAACTTCATATCCCCTCCCAAAACCCACCCCTGTTGCTACCCACTTCTTCTGTTCCTAAATTTCAGAATTTACTGAAATTTTAAGTTTAAAGTTCTGTATTCAGCACTAGTAAATTTTTCAAACAGGCCAATTTATAAGCATAACTCTCAAAGTTAGGAGCATATGTCCTTTGAATATCAGTAGAAAAAACACTTAAGACCTGACTTCTTTTATATCAGGTTGACTTTGTGCTGACACAATTAAAAACATGTCCCTAAATATAGCTTTCTTATTTACTTATGCTATGGTTGCCATATGGCTCCTTTCAATATCAGTAATTAAGATGCAGCAAGAAAATAAAAGTTAATTTGATTGTTAGTAAACAGCTCTAAATGTTTGCATTGAAAGCATTTTAACCCAGTATGACATCTCTTTTTTTTTATTTTTTTTGTAAGATCTGCATCTGTTGAGAATGCCTGTGTATACTGGTTTCTGAAGCATACCAGCTTGTTTGTCTATGATAAGAAATTAAAGAAACAAAACTATTAGACCAGGTGTGTCAAAGTCAGTCCTCGAGGGCTGCAATCCAGTCAGGTTTTCAGGATTTCCCCAATAAATATGCATATTTTCTACAGGTTACAATAATTTAACTATAAATATTCTTAATCATCTGGAGGATGATGTGTTTCCCCATAAATATGCATGAGAACTATTTACATGCACTGCTTTCAATACATATTCATTGGGGAAATCCTGAAAACCCAACTAGATTGCAGCCCTCGAGAACCGACTTTGACACCTGTGTATTAGACTAAACTTGTTCTAATTATGTTTGCATAACATAAGCAAATCTATACATGTTATTGTTGTTTCAGTGGTGGTGCTGTTTGGTTCAGATCCAAGTTTCCAAGTTTCCAAGTTTATTAGGTATTTTGTTTAATCGCCAATTCAAAATTCAAGGCGATGTACAAGTAAAATAGTTGGAGACATACTTACAATTATTAAATTAAACATACAATTATCTAAAATACACATAATATAAATAACATACATTTAAAGGTAATTTAAATAGGCTATAGTGAAACAAAAGGAAAAATATTTAATGGTTACATTCGATAAAAAAATTACTAATTCAAATTTAAATTCAGGGGAAAAACAATAGGAAGGGGGACAAAGACAATTGACCTTTTGAATTATGGATGCGGAGAAAAAAGAAAAAAAAAAAAAAAAAAGATCAGTTATTAAAGGCGTCAATATAAAGAAAACTTTTAAGTTCTGACTTAAATTTTGTTAAGTTTTTTTCTTGTCTTATGTACAATGGAAGATTGTTCCAAGATTGAGGAGCTGTTATAGAAAAGATAGTGTTACGCCTTGTGTTAATGACTTTTAGTGAGGGAATAGCTAAAAGTTGCTGATCTTGAGATCTAAGAGATCTAGAGGAAGTATAGGGAATTAAAAGTCTAAATATAAAAGCAGGAGTTTTATGTTCTAAAGCTTTAAAAATGAGCAGACATTGTTTGAATACTATTCTATGTGCTACTGGGAGCCAATGTGCTTTCTTGAGCAGGGGTGTGACGTGATCGAATTTTTTAGCCTTATAGATTAATTTAATTGCGGAGTTCTGGATTATTTGTAATCGTTTAATTTCTTTCTGTGACAGACCTGTAAATAGAACATTACAGTAGTCTAATTTAGACATTACAAGTGAATGAATTAAAATATTCAATGATTTTGAACATAAAAATTTAGATATTGATCGGATCTGACGAAGTCTATAAAAGGTAGATCTTACAACTTGACTTATATGATCATGAAAGGACAATTTATTGTCAAAGGTAACGCCAAGAATTTTAACATTATTAGTCATTTTTAACGAAATGCCTTTAATAGATATAGCAGAAGAAAGAGTTTCGCCGTCTTTCCAAGGAGATCCCATAGTATTCCTTGTGACCTTGGGCAAGTCACTTAATCCCCCATTGTCCCAGATATATTAGGAAGTGTGAGTCCACCAGGACAGATAGGGAAAAATGCTTGAATACCTGAATATAAAACTACTTAAGGCTTAGGCTATAAGTGGTATATAAATACTATAAATTAATAAATAAATAAGATGACAATTATGGGTACCCATTATTTCAATATATAAATATATGAAAGGACTAAGGAGGTGCTGCTAGAATGGATTTAATCCAAGTATGATTCAGTGAGATACAAATTACACTGGCTGTAGTTACTTCTGTCTGATGCAGTTCAAATTAAGTCTGAATCTTGGCAAGATTTGCCAGAATTCTAGCCAACCCCTGGCCTGAATCTGATCCCAATTTCCAGTCTGACTTATGAGTCTGGACAACAGTGACTAGTGTATTTTATGTCTAACCACTATTAAGTCAATAATCAAATGCCATGATCAGTGTATTTAGATGCCAGCCAAGCATTTAAATGTCTTCTATAAATGGCAGCATTGCTGTCAAAGAACACTTAGGTGACTGCCATTAGCTCTATGGATAAAGGCAATACTCAATCACTATCCAGATAGTTATGTGGTTTATGTTAGGACATTCTTTTTACTGGTCTAACTTTATCTACTTTGCTATCCCAATAGCAGCTGGATATTGCTGACTAGTTTTGATTAATTTAATTTATTTAACTTTTATAATGTATATAATTCCTCATTCCAATGAACAAACAGAGCAGTTTGCAAAATACAAAGTTTGAACAGAAAAAGCTGTAAAAATGAAAAATATTTGCATCTTGCACCATTAGCTCAAGGGGACTGCTCTACACATTTGAGAAGCCCAGCTCAAAGAGATATGTCTTCGAGCCTGTCTTACAATTAGGTTTAGAGGAGTGGTCTCAAAGTCCCTCCTTGAGGGCCGCAATCCAGTTGGGATTTCAGGATTTCCCCAATGAGTATGCATGAGATCTATGTGCATGCACTGCTTTCAATGCATATTCATTGAGGAAATCCTGAAAACCCGACTGGATTGTGGCCCTCAAGGAGGGACTTTGAGATCCCTGGTTTAGAGGGTTCTGACTTTAAAGGGCCAGGGAGGGCATTCCACAAGAACAGGGAAGTGCAACTATAATCTGCATGTTATGTCAATTAAGAACATAATAATTGCTATACTGGGACAGACTGTAGGTCCATCAAGCCCAGTATCCTGTTTCCAACAATGGACAATTCAGGTCCCAAGTACCTAGCTAGATCCCAAGTAGTAAAACAGATTTTATGCTGCTTATCCTAGGAATAAGCAGTGAATTTTCCCAAGCCTTCTCAATAATGGCCTAAGGACTTCTCTTTTAGAAAATTATATCCAAACATTTTTAAACCCTGCTAAGCTAACTGATTTCACCACATTCTCCAGCAATAAATTCCAGAGTTTAATTACACGTTGTATGAAGAAATATCGCATTGCCCCCAGACCTAGTATTTTTGGAAAGAGTAAACAAGCAATTCACATCTACCCTTTCCACTCCACTCAGTATTTTATAGACTCAGCATTTTATAGCCCCAGGGACTGTGCATGTGGTGCTTCAGTGAAATGTAAGCGTGCTTCAGGGGAACAATCTCACAAATCCTCCATACATTCCAAAAAGGGTCCATAGAAGCTGGCTCCTGCCCCAGAGGAAGGGTTTTCCCCTGACTTCCTTAATATGATGTATCAGACTTTTCTTGCCTAAGAAATCTCTGCCTGCCACCCTGGCTGGCGGATAGGAAACAGAGAGTGGGGGTAAATGAACAATACTCGGACTGGAAAAGCGTCATGAGTGCAGTGCCATAGAGTTCGGTGCTTGGACCCGTGCTCTTCAACATATTTATAAACGACCTGGAAATTGGTACGACGAGTGAGGTGATTAAATTTGCAGATACGAAGTTATTCAGAGTAGTGAAGACGCAGGAGGATTGCAAAGACCTGCAACGTGACATAAACAAGCTCGAGAAATGGGCCACGACATGGCAAATGAGGTTTAACATGGATAAGTGTAAGGTGATGCATGCGGTAACAAAAATCTTATATACGAATACAGGATGTCCGGTGCAGTACTTGGAGATACCTCCCAGGAAAGAGACTTGGGAGTAATGGTCGACAAGTCAATGAAGCCATCCGAGCAATGAGCGCGGCAGCGGCAAAAAGGGCCAACAGAATGCTAGGAATGATTAAGAAGGGGATCACAACAGATCGGAGAAAGTTATCATGCCGCTATACCGGGCCATGAAATGCCTTCACCATGAATACTGCATCCAGCACTGGTCGCCGTACATGAAGAAGGACATGTACTCGAAAGGGTCCAGAGATGAGCAACTAAAATGGTTAAGGGGCTGGAGGAGTTGCCGTACAGTGAGAGATTAGAGAAACTGGACCTCTTCTCCCTTGAAAAGAGGAGACAGAGGGGACATGATCAAAACATTCAAGTAAATGAAGGGAATAAACTTAGTAGATAAAGACAGGTTGTTCACTCTCTCCAAGGTAGAGAGAACGAGATGGCACTCTCTAAAGTTAAAAGGGGATAGATTCCGTACAAACCTAAGGAAGTTCTTCTTCACACAAAGAATGGTAGAAAACTTGAATGCTCTTCCGGAGGCTGTTATAGGGGAAAACACCCTCCAAGGATTCAAGACAAAGTTGGACAAGTTCCTGCTGAACTAGAACGTACGCAGGTAAGGCTAGTCTCAGGGCACTGGTCTTTGACCTAAGGGTTGCCACATGAGCGGACTGCTGGGCATGATGGACCCAGCAGCGGCAATTCTTATGTTCTTCTCCTCTGGACTAGGATCTTGTCTCTTGCCTCCCTTCTGGGGGCACCAGTTGTGTCCGGGGTTGCTCCCGTTACCATGGCTGCTGGAGATGTAGCAGCCTTGGTGGATTTTCAGGATTAGGATCACAGTAGAGCCCTGGATATGGGGGTGAATTCCACAGATTTTTCACACTTGCACATTTGGTGGATTTGATCTCTGAATCTCTCCAAAAATTGAAGCCTCAGGTTGAGCAGCCTGTCACTGCGGAATGTTCCCTCATGAGTGACCAGAGGCCGCAGTCTGCCTTTTTCTTGTTCATTCTGACATAGTTTGGATCCTTACCAAAATCTGGAGGTGCCTGAGGGTCCCTTGAAATGTGCTTGCACCATGTCTCGGCTTTATACCTTGGCTGACACTTTTCACAAGCATTTTACTTCCCCGAAAGTGGATTTCTCAGTGTCACAGGTCACCAAACGTACTTTTTTCTCCAGTGCCAGGGAAGTGGTCCTTAAGGATGCCCAGGACCAGCATGTGGATTTCCTCCTTAAGCACCTGTTTGACTCAGAGGCAGCTGTCATAGAGGCGGCATTGGCCTCTTCCTTCGTGGCCAGGGCATGCCATTCCCAGCTCCACCATGATCCTGACACTGTTGTGCTCCGGGACTTGGATTTCCTGGTCTCGGGTGTGGATTACATGGCTAATGCCCTGTATGACATGTTGAGGATTTTCTCTAAGCTGTCTACCTATTCATTCTAGGCTTGCAGGATGCTGTGGATCCATCAATGGTCCGGTGATTCATCCTCTCAGCCGACCTTAAGCCGATTACCCTTCCTCCCACCATGAAATCTGATATACCTCCAAGGCCTCCTAAAGCAGCAGCAGCAGCAGAGGCTCTGAATGGGCTGCTTCGCAGCCTTCCCTTTTGGGGCCTTCTCTCTGCCACAATACCGATGATGTCACAGTGATGTAGCAGAGGGAAGGGTCAGTGGTGAAGGCTGTGAAGCAGCCCATTCAGAACATTGCCGCTGCTGCTGTTTTAGGAGGCCTTGGAGGTAAGTCAGATCTCATCAGGGTAGGGGTTGCTGAATTGGTGAGTCCGATTTTCTCAGACAGCGAATCGATTTGAATCGATTCACCCATGTGACATGTCACTTCAAATCAGCGAATCAGGCAGCACTAGTCATTACCTGCATTTCGGAGCTTCAGGCTCATCCCTTTCTGCATTTTCCAGATTCTGGTGTGGTGCTCCACACTGTTCCTTCTTTTTTGCCGAGAGTGATTTCTGTTTTCCACATAAATCAGGAAGTCCTTTTTCCTGCTTTTGCTTCCTCCGACATGAGAGAGTGAGACCAAGTGTTGTAGTCCTTGGGCGTGCGCAAGTTCTTGTTGCAGTGCCTGGAGCTTGCGACCAATTTTTGTCACCATCTTATTGTTTTGGCAGGTCCTGCCTGCAAGGCCAGGCCAGCTTCCAAGGCCAGCATTTCATGATGAATCCATATGACCATGTCCGCAGCTTACATTGCTCCTGGACAGAAGTCCCCTCTCGTGGTGACGGCTTTTTCTACCAGAGGTGTTTAGTCCTCTTGGGCATTCATCAATGATCTCTTTGGAAGAGATTTGCGGAGCCGCTACCTGGCCCTCTTTGTTTACATTCCCCTAGTTGTACAGGTCAAACAGGATTCTGTTTTTGGTGCCTCTGTTTTGGCAGCAGACTCATCAATCCCACCATGCTTATGTCTCACTTGATCCGGAATAAAGTGGGATTGTAAAAGAACAAAAGATTAGGTACTTACCTACCGTGTTTCCCCAATGATAAGGCAGGGCCATCAAATAAGACAGCCCCCCCTTTTTAGAAAAAATTGTAAAATAAGGCACCCCCCCCGCAAATAAGCCACCCACCGATACCTGCGCTTACCCGAATCGGGTGGTACGGTGGGTGACTCCGTGTGGTCCCTCCGTCTACCGCGGGGGTCGGCAACCCGCGGCTCCAGAGCCGCATGCGGCTCTTTTCCACCTTTGCCGTGGCTCCGGTAGTGTGTCACGCAGGCATGCAACTTACAAGTCCGGCGTCGCAGCGGGAAATAGCCATGCTGAGCAGTGAGCTCAGCACTACACAGATGAAAGCCTTGCTTGCTGATTGGTCCGGCGGCACAGCCGCCGGACCAATCAGCAAGCAAGGCTTCATCTGTGTACGTGCTGAGCTCACTGCTCAGCATGGCTATTTCCCGCCGCAACGCCGGACTTGTAAGATGCACGCCTGAAAAAGAAATCATCCTGGCCGGGGTCGGTGTCATGCTCCGGAGATCTACAGCCTTCCTATCTCCCTCTCCCTTCTACCTGCTTCCGGCCACATCCCCTGCTCCGCGGCTCTCTTCGGCAACTCAGCAGCAGCGATCGACACAAGCTTCTGACGTCGGGGCCTACCCTCTGCGAGTCCCGCTTGTTTCAACTTCCTTTTTCCATAAAGGCGGGACTCGTAGAGGGAAGGCCTCGATGTCGGTAGCTTGTCTTGATCACCGCTGCTGACAAGTTGCTGAAGAGAGCTGCGGAGCAGGGGGGTGTTGCCAGGTGCAGGTAGAAGGGAGAAGGCCAGATGCAGGACTCGTGGGTGAGGGAGCAGAAGAGAGAGAGAAAGAGAGAGGGGAGGGAAACAAAAGGAAATATTTCATACTGGGATGGGCCGGAGTGGAGGGAGGGTGGAAAGATTCTAGCTACAGGGTGCAGTAACAAAGGAAAAGGGGGGGAAAGCTGAAAATGGAGATAGTGACACAAAGAAGAGAAAGGGTAAGCAGGACCTACTGAATAAGGATAGAGATACAGAGGGGACATGAAAGGGTAAATAAGGCATCCCCCCGAAAATAAGCCCTAGAGCATATTTTGGCCTTCCAAAAAAAATAAGACAGTGTCTTACCATCGGGGAAACACGGTATGCTAATCTTCTTTCTTATAAATCCACACTTTATTCTGGGAAGCCGCCCTGTGCTTTGCTGATTCACTGATTCTCTGCTTTTTCATGTATTGCTAAGCTGTATTTCTATTTTCTGACCAGCCTTTATAAGAGTGCCATCAGAATGGGTTTAGCACTCATTTGGAGGGTGGGGGGGTTCTCTAGTTTAGGCACCCCCTTCTGACAGTACAGGCTGTCTCCTTATAGCACAGTTTCTTGTTGTTCCACTTTCTGATGTTTATTGACCTGGTTCAATTATGTTTAATTGGTGCTGTTTTACATGTCTTGCCATGAGCAGATTGGACTTATTTGTCGGGAAGTGTCTCCATACCTCTCTCTCTCATGTCTTGTCCTCTACAGATGTTCCTGGCTACTTTACAACTAACTGGTTCTAGAGGGGACAGTGTTGAGGTGAGAGGGGTGAAGTTTAAGTATTTGAAAGATGAGGCTTCCTACAAGTCCTGGTGGGTAGACGGAATTAACACACTTGTCCTGGAATAACATGTGGATTTACAAGAAAGAAGATTAACAAAGGTAAGATCCTATTTTTTTCAATAATGTGCCTCCTAACCCCACCCCACCCCCATCCCCTGAAACTGTAGATGCACAGGGGGAGAAACCTAGACATTCAGGAAAACTATTTTGATTATCAGCACTTGGATGTCCCAGCGATTAGTTTCAAGTTTCAAGTTTATTAGGATTTTATATACCGCCTATCAAGGTTATCTAAGCGGTTTTTACAATCAGGTACTCAAGCATTTTCCCTATCTGTCCCGGTGGGCTCACAATCTATCTAACATACCTGGGGCTATGGAAGATTAAGTGACTTGCCCAGGGTCACAAGGAGCAGTGCGGGGTTTGAACCCACAACCCCAGGGTGCTGAGGCTGTAGATCCAACCACTGCACCACACACTCCTCACTATTAGGAAGTCCAAGTGCTGACTTAGGCATTTTTTGGGACATTTTAGTTTTTTGATTATGAGCCCCATTGTGGTAATGGAGAAAAGCATAAGAACTACATTAGTAACAAAAGTGTGAGTAACAAGTGACTATTCTACATTACCAGTACTCGGGAAGATAATTTTTTTTAAGTAAACTAAACGAAACTAAACTAAACCTTAAGTTTATATACCGCATCATCTCCACGGAAGTAGAGCTCGGCACGGTTTACAAGAACTTAAAAATGAGAAAGGGTAGGAAAAGGTTTACATAAGTTTATAGATCGAGTGGTAAAGTAAGGGAAAAAAGAAATTACATGTTAGAGAAGAGCCAGGTTTTTAGTTGCTTGCGGAATAAGTGGAGGGAGCTCAGGTTCCGCAGCGGGATAGTAAGGTCATTCCAGAGACCTGTGATTTTGAAAAGAAGTATCAACAAAATGCAATGAGAAACCCCCCAAAATGACACCAAGATATAGAAATTGTCTCACTTGCAATGAGTGCCAATAGCTTGATTAAACAGAACTTCCAAACACCTTGATATGTTGCTCTACACATTACACCTGACAAAGTCCAGAAAGTGGCTGTCTTTTGCATACAGCAAGTGTTGAAATGAGCATTAATAGTAGATATGAGAGACTGAGATCATCTCCCACACAGTTTGACTATTTGAGGTTCTTTCCTGTTACAATGAGTACAAAACTAACTCTTTTGTATTGGAGAATCTATCCCAGCAGTGTTTTCCCTCCAAGTTTAGCAGAAAAAAGCCTACTCCAAATTCATCTATACTCTCACATATACTGTTTCTGGAACTTTCTAGTGGTTATTACATTATTTGCTATAATGATCCATTATGGTGTCTCTCATAGAGGTGATTAACAAAATGATCCTACTATTTAATCTATACTTAACACTAATATGCCCTTTCCTTCAGAGACGCAATGCTCTGGGTCTTTACACCATCTTTGGGAGGGGCTACGGCAGACTGAGGTAAAATGCTGGTATAAGAAGTGTATGTATAGGTGACAGGAAATGTGGTGGGAGTAAGAAGGAATGAGCAGTAAACATTAAAGAAGGATGATATGAAATACCAATAGGAAAGAAATGATTTTTTTTTTTTAAATTTATATGGATGAATAAAAAAAAAAGGTTTATAAACTATTCCTTTTAATAAGCTTCATGCAGCATAAAATGTTTTATCACAGGATGTACAGCAGTAGAAAGCCCGGTGGTGGGAGGGTTTGTGGGGACCTATACACCGGTGGAGAAATCTGGACCTGAAGTGAAGCCCAGTGGTGGGAGGGTCTGTGGGAACCTATACACTGATAGGAAAGAACTAACAGTAGCCATAAGGTCCAGTAGAGCCTGGAATCAAGGAAGGGACTCAGGCTTGATGACCAGCAGAGGGACCGGTGAAGAAAGATCCAGGTGGTGGAGACCCACGAGGTCAGAGAGTGAGGGACTGGCAGTGGCCCCACAGACATCTAGAAGAGCTGGCAAAGTCCAAGGCTGAGGGGGCTAGGCAGCTGATCAGCGGTGGGACCAGCAGGGCCAGTGGTGACTGGCAGAGAGACCAGTGATGGCAGAGAGAGCTGGCAGAAAGGACCCTAGGTGAAGCAGCCAGAGAGACCCTGGGAGCAATGTCCAAGATCTAAGGAGCATCCGGCAGAAGGACTGGCTGGACAGTGTCAACCTGAGGCATGACCGGTGATTGGCACCGGAAGCTGCTGAAGACCTGGAGGGCCAATACAACGGCAGAAGGAGGACTCAGGAGATACCTGTTGGGACGGAGTCCAGGGAGGACCCAGGAGAACGAGGAGTCCAGGGGGGACCTTGGGACGACCAGGAGTCTGGGAAGACCTGGTCATGTGTTTTAAGAACTGTGTCTAACCCTGTATGTTGTGTGTTTTACAGAGAACTAAGGTATCTGGGGGTGTGGATATGTAATGGGTATACCGCTCAGCCCAATCACATGATCACAAAACTGTATGTAACTTTATGTAAATACAGCATGAGCACTGCAGAATCTTAAAAACTGTGCAGCAAAATGTACCCTATACATACTGCAGGACATTTGAACTTCAGTCAGAATGGAAAGTGTTCACCTTGGATTGCCCAGCAAGGCTTCAATAGGAGAGTTCCACCTACATGCAAATATGGGCTCCGTTTATGAAAGTTCTATGTATCCATCATTAAAAGCATCATGTAAATAGTTAGCTTTGCACAGTCACAGATTGCACGTATTTGTTTTTCTAGGAAGATCATAAATAGCTACAGGGGGAGGGGGGGAGAACCTATTTTGCATATAAATTCTGGTAGAAAGCCAACAAATGGTTGGGCGTTATAACGTTTACACTGAACCCTGCTCTGAAATTTTTAATTTTTATAATACGGAAGACGACCTGTGTGAAAGCATTGCTTTCTTAAATCCATGGATCAATGCTGCATGCAACGGGAGCCTTAAATAAATACAGTATACAAGGATAACTATTCACCTGCTCCAGAATTTTTATTTTTTTTAGTGCCATCTGGCTCTTCTATGAGGAATCTTCAAAATGTTTCCGCACTTTTATTTATTTTTTTAACACTATTAAATATCTCAGAAGCAAATTACATCACTTTCCCCCATAATCACCGTTGTCATGTGACTAGTTACAAGCAATCTACGACACATCCTCTTACCACTTCTCCCGCCCCAACCATTTCCCACAAAAATATGAAAGTGCGGAAACTTTTTGAAGAACCCTCGTATATGCCGAACTACTCCTGTTACACCACTTGAAAAAAAATCATGCTTTGCCCACTCCTAAATACTAAAGATTGGCCAAAACCTAGTTCGCTTAGACTTTGGCATAAAAATATTTGGGGCCTGATGTTCAATCGATAGCAATCAGTGTTTTATGGACCAATGTCAGCATTAAACCCAGAAAGTCAATGCTGGATCATGTCCAGACACTGACATTGAATTTCCAGGTCTGTAGAGCAAGCTAGCCTATAGCCGGTTAACTGCAATATTCAACCCTTAACTAGCTATGGAGACCTGCATAAAGGTAGGAATGACTTTTATGCAGTCCCATTTATGCAATTTTCTTGGCCAGTTAAGGCTGAATGTTGGCACTTAACCAGCCAAGTGCTGACTCCACCCCCAGAATACCCCCCAAATAGCTGGTTTTCAATTCAGTGCTAACTGGTTATTTTCAGCAGCACTAATTGGTTAAATGCCACTGAAAATTAGTGGTTAGCCCCAAACAGGTGATTTAACTGGACAGGAGCAATTTCTGGCCAGTTAAATCACTTTAAATATTGACCTGCATGCGTTTTTGCTTTGATCCAGATTTTGAAAAAACTCAGTTGTTTTGGTTCTTCATTAGTTTTTGTTAAAAATTACAGCACCAAACGTATCAGGATACAAATGGGAGAGTAAGTGGACAAAAGCAAAAACAGGGAGCCAGAGGAGATATTGTATAAGGGTGGACCAATGGATTTCAAATATAAGAAAAATTATGATGACTTATAAAAATGTTTATTGCAGCAAGTCCCACCAGGAAATACTATAAATGGTAAAAGGTGTACAAGTGTAGCCAAACACAAATGTAGCAAGACTTTGTATAAAATGTTTATTGCAACAAGTTCCACACATTTTACTTTGGCATTTTGGAAGCATTAGTTGGCCATATTTTATCTACATATACTGTACTAAGAACAAGAATAGCCTTACTGGGTCAGACCAATGGTCCATCTAGCCCAGTATCTTGGCTTCATAGAGGCCAATCCAAGTCACAAGTACCTGGCAAAAAACCAAATAGTATCAGCATTCCATGCCACCAATCCAGGATAAGCAGACTATGGACGTTTCCTCCAGGAACTTGTCCAAACCAGCTATGTTAATTGCTCTTACCACATCCTCTAGCAACGTGTTCCAGAGCATAACTATTCTTTAAGTGAAAAAATATTTCCTCCTATTGTTTTTAAAAGTATTACCCTGGAACTTCATTGATTGCCCCTAGTCTTTGTAAATCTTGATACAGTAAAATCCACTTGTATCCATTTTACACCACTCAGGATTTTGTAGACTTCAATCATATCTCCCCTCAGCCAACTCTTTTCCAAACTGAAGAGTCCTAACCTCTTTAGTCTTTCCTCATACAAAAGGAGTTCTATGCCCTTTATCATCTTGGTCGCTAGGTTTACCAAAGTGCTATTTCTCCAAATTAGCTTAGATCATGTGACTCCTGAGGCAGGCTTCTACTCTTGAATCAGGGTATTCCTTGAAAATAAGACACTGTCTTATATTAATTTGGGGCCCAAAAAAGGCACTAGGTTTTATTTTCGGGGATGTCTTATTTTTTTTTTCATGTAATGATCATCTCTCCCTTCCTCTCCTCCACCCCAATTCTTCCTATCTCCTTTCTCTCCCCCACATGTGCAGCATCTTTCCTTCCCTCTCACCCATCCCCTTGTGCAGTATCTCCCTCCCATCCCCCTGTGTAGCATCTTTATATCCCCGCCCCGATTCCACCCCCGCCGACCCAGCTCTCCCTCCCATCCGAACCACGAGACAGGAATACGTTATAACAGCATCGGCAGCAATCTACACAGGCTGCTTCGAGGCCTTCTATTTCCCGGGCGTTCCTCTGCGTTGCTAATGACATCATCAGTGATGCGGCGGAGGAATGCCCAGGAGATAGAAGGCTGCAAAGCAGCCTGTGTGGATTGCTGCTTACACTGTTATAAGGTATTCCTGTCTCGCGGTTTGAATGGGAGGGAGAGATGGGTCGGGGGGGGGGGGGTGCAGGGCGGCAGAGGGCGGGCAGGGAGAAGCGCTCTTGCTGCCGGCAACTAGGGCTTATTTTCGGGGGTAGGGATTATATTAAGAACTACCCTGAAAATCATGCTAGGGCTTATTTTCAGGGTAGGTCTTATTTTCTGGGAAACACGGTATATGCACACCTTTTATTATTTATTTCCTGATGGAACTTATTGTAATAAACTGAGTCTTGCCACATTCTGCATGGTTATATTTGCACACCTTTTTACCATCTATTTTCTGGTGGGACTTGCTACAATAAATCTTTTTTTATGTCACTATAATTGCAATCCATTGGTCCATCCCCTGCTCTCCCTTCTCCCTCCATTTTTGCATTTGTGCGCTTGCAGGGTGTTGTTTCTCCTCCTTTTTTTTTTTTTTGCTTTGCTAGACTAAGGTGGGACATCATCAAGCTGCATTAGGGCAATAACCCATGCTATTTGCCCCTTAATGTGACTTACAAGGCACTACCCCATCTTGTGCTAGAGAAAGACACAGTGACATAATTTGTCACTATCCCCATCCCCACAGATAACCACGGGAAACAATCCCCATGTCATTCTTTAAGGAGAGAGGGAAGAATCAGAGTATGACCCTCAAGCCTTGCATTGAAGAATGCTGGTGTAGGACTGAGGTTGAGATAGACACTAAAGAATGACACCAGATGGTTCCCCGTGGCTATCCTTAGTAGCATTTAACCTCCAAAGCTGAACACAGTACAAGTGGGGCCCCAACAATGACTTCTACAGGGGTATTATCACCTATTCTTTTGCAGATTATGGCTTTCTCTATGCAGCATAGTATCCTGGTTTGGGTGCTGTCTTGTCACATTGTTTTGCCACCTTGAGATCATCTGACACCCCTCTTCATTTTAAATGATGAAGGATTCAATTATAGCCTATATGAAAGGCATAAAGGGCTGAAATCAGTACATGGCACTGAAAAGTAAGTACAGGAAAAATTCATACTCAGCACTGCTCTATAAAGGGCACTCTAGGTTGAATGCGCTTTATAGAATGGTGCTTAGCATGTATTGTGGTGCCCAACTTTGGGGTGAGATCTTACACCAACTGAAACCTGACATAAATCCTGGTGAACAACTTGGTCACGCAACCCCCAAATTCTAAAGCACTGCGAGTAATTCTTTGCAATGCTCCTAACCTGCCCATACCCCCTCCCATCGCTACTCCTCCTGGCTTATATTTGAGAGGATACAGGCGTGAACCTTTATAGAATCATGTGCAGCCAGATCCATGCGCGAATCCAAATTTAAACCAATTAGTGTCAATAATTAGAACATAAGCATTGCCTCTGCCGAATCAGACCATAGGTCCATCATGCCCAGCAGTCTGCTCCCGCGGCGGCCCCTCAGGTCAATGACCTGTAAGTGATCTTTTACTTAAAACATTTTGTTAATGGCTCAATGACTAATTTATTTGTGCATAGATCTTAATTAAGATCACACCCAAATTTGGACACCATTTATAGGGAGAAAATGTACAATTTTAGAAAAATTAAAGTTATGTTTTCTTAGCATGGGGCAGTTATATGCTGTCATCATTGATTTTTATTAGCGGTAAACCACACAGTGGGTATAAAAGCAAAGCAGAGGAAATAACAGAACTCAAAAGAAACAGGATCTATTCCATCAATATCGCACATTTACCCCTTAAAAAGATAGAGAAATTGAATAAATCCTATACTTGATAAAGATCCCATACTAGACAAGCAAGATTTAGCCCTTGCCCCTTCCCTGTTTCATGAGCTTTTTTTATCATTGCCCCCATCCTCCTCCCCCAGCCCGCTCCTCAGCTAAATAAGTAAGATAATTATCCCATAGACTGTGGCTTGCTTCCAGTGTCCACAGGATTTCCTCCTCCATAATTCCCAATGTATCAGATATTTCATCTGAGCCTTCCACCAGCCAATAACAGGGGGCTCTGTCTCTACCCATCTACTCAAGATCCCTTTTTCACTACCAAGAGAGCTAATACAAATTTTGTGTTCATCAATATTGAGGCCATATTCTTCCAGGTCTTTGTCATCTCCCAGGAGCAATAGGTGATAATTGCATATAGGGACACATGTCATCTCCTGTAGAAGTTGGGCCCAGTAAGTGGTCAGCCTTGAACACTCAACTAATATGTGCAAAAAGGTTCCCTTCATAGCCCCACATTTCACACAAAGATGCTTTTCCCATTTCCTAAATTTGGGTTTCTGCCAGATACATGTGACCTGGATTAGCACTGTGGAAAGGCTAGATGAACCATTGGTCTGATCCAGTATGACTATTCTTATGTTCAAATTTGGCTTATTGGCAGCATGTCACATGTGCCCTATGCAGAATCTTGTATTAAATCTTCTGTTGCCCTGTATTTTTATATATGAGTATTCTGGGCACTAGTTCAAAATAATATTGCATATCCCCCTCACTCAGAGCATGCAATAAGATATCTCCAAACTATGCTTCTGCCAGAAATATAAGGTATGTAGCGTCCCTTTCTTTCTGCCCCAGCCTGTACCATGCCAACATTTTATTAAGGTTTGGTGGGAGTTGTACAAACATCTTATCTAAGCATGAAAAGTCACCCCCTGGGGATCTACAGTAAATAGTATAATGACTGATTTGTAAATACATATAAAAGTGGGCATTGGCACCCTGCTCCCTACTCTCTTTTAACCATTTCAAAGGCTGGGAAGGCACTGCTCTCCAAGGCTTCCCATTGCCCAAGTATTTTTTACCCCTTGATCTAGCCAATTTTTAGGTAAACCCATTCCAGGCATCAGCTCAGAATTATTGACAATGGGTATGAATGCCTATCTCTTTTTGGTAAAAGGCAAAATAAACCATGGAACCAATGATCTAGTGTTATGTTTTATTCATCAGTGGTGCAGATGCATACACAGCAAAATGTCCAATATCACAAAAAAAATACAAAACAAATGTGACATAGACTCAACACAGGTTGTGTTTCAGTCGTGACAATGACCTTCTTCTAGGGTCTGGTGTTACTGGGAGCCACAAGTATAAAATGCGAAAAAATGCAAAAGCACAATTCCAAATGTAGTCTCTTTTTGGTACCTCACAAGCCAATCCAAAACCACATTGCCTTTCTTAGGAGTACAAGATTCTTCATGATATCCCCAAAGGTCTCCCTCTGTCCCTTTGTCTTCTGCAAAAAAAAAGCACAGGGACTCAGGTTCTGACCTGGCCCATAAAAATCCCTGCAAGAGAAAACTTCATATGGCCCAAATGTAGTTCATACACCCATCTCTTTAAGGTGGCTATATTTTATTGCCTTGGGTCTGGAAGGCCAAGTCTTATCTTGCTACAGCTTTGTGTCTGCTTTCTGTCATTTATTCTGAGCCTCTTAGCCCTCCATATAGAGATGATAACACTTCTATAGAGAGTCTCCTCCTGGTTCCTGACCCCCTACAGGGGATTGTGTGACACAATGGTTAGAGGTACAGCCTCAGCACTCTGATGTTTTAGGTTCAAATCCCATGCTGCTCCTTATGTCCCTGAGCAAGTCACTTAATCCCCCTTTGCCCCAAGTACATTAGAGTGTGAGCCCACCAGGACAGATAGGGAAAACTGTTTGAGTACCTGACTGTAAACCACTTAGGCTATAAGTGGTATATTGTTACTTAAATAAATAATTTGTAACAGGTACAACAGCATCATCATTTTAACAAGGGCTATATAGTCAAATAAGGATAGCAGTAAGTCTTTCCATTTCAGCCATAGATTTTTTATGTCTCCTAGTTTTTCCATTAGAGGTTTCTGATAGACTCAGCTAAATTTTACATTCAAGTGATCCTCTGTGCTCATTCTATGCCTTGATATATCCAGCTGTGCTCTTCTCTTTCATTGGCCATGGGTTCTTAATGGGCATGGTTTTTGTTTTTCTTCTAGTTGTAGCCAAATGTTTCTAATGTCTGTCTTCTTTAATTTTAACAGGCTCTGTTGCTCCGTAAAGGGAATGCCGGCGCCGACGACTCCGTCCACTTACCACCACCGGTAGCGTTTGCTTTAAATTCCCCTGCTTTGCGGCACACGCCGCAAAGGCACGCGCCTTTGGCGCGCGCCAAAGGAGCGCACCTAAGGAGCAGGTCCTGCTCCTTTATGCGCTCCTTCATGCAGCTGCTTCATTTCTTAAACAAAGTTTCTCCCCCTAACATAATTTATCATTTTTTTCTTATCTCTCTACTTACATTACTGTTATCTATATATATCTTCTTAACTTCTCCTACCTCCCTTAATTATCCTATACCCCAATCTCCCAAACTTAAAACAATGTCTTTAATCTCTACTATTTGGGGGCGTCGACCCCCCAAGAAAAACCCTTTTCCACTCACTTCTGAACCTAATGCTAGATTTTATACTACCATCCCAATCCTCCCTTCTTCCACTTTTTATTCCACCTCAATTCATTCTTCCTTACAACTCAACATTGGTTTACTAAACGTACGATCAATAAAAAATAAACATCATCTTATACATGACACTATTACTCAACATAAACTTCAGATCCTCTGTCTCACAGAAATTTGGCTATCCCCAGGGGAAGAAGCCTACCTAACCCAAGCCTGCCCTCCCAACTTCAAAGCTATCTTTCACCCACGCTTAGGGAAAAGAGGAGGAGGCATAGCTGTTATTTTTCACACTTCTATTCCTTGCCAAGCTAACATTTCAAACTCGCCCCCTACCTCCTCTGTCGAAACCCTTCAATTTTTCATCAAATCCCCTTCCTCTATTAACTTTAACTTTCTTCTTATCTATCTTCCACCTCCCGTAACAAAAACTTCACTCTCGACCCTAATTTCCATTATATCTGAATTCAACATCACTTATCCAGACTCTATTATACTCGGTGATTTCAATATTCACTTTAATTCCCCTAACCACCATAACACCTCTGAACTTTTAACGCTGATTTCTGATCTTTCATTAACCTCTCTCATTTCTTCGCCTACCCATGAAGCCGGTAATACCTTAGACATGATCTTCTGCCCTATCTCCGCCACCCATCTTTTCAAAAACTTTCAGTTCCATCCGCTACCTTGGTCTGACCACTTTCTAATTAGTTGGCACTTTGAATCCCCCCCAAACTATTTAACTTCCAAAAACAAAACATAAACAATACTCACTTTATTCGCAATACTCACAAAATTACTCTCACAGACATTCAGAACTCCTTCAACTTAAACCTTACAGATTTTTCTTCCCTCTCTCTCGACGAACAAACCTCTCTCTGGAATACTTCTACAACATCCCTTTTAAACTCCCTAGCACCCCAACAGGAAAAAAAGAAATTCAGTTCAAACCTAACCCCCAAAAATAAACAACAACCATGGTATAACGAAAATCTCACCCTTCTTCGTAAACAACTTCGCTCTACAGAACAAAAATGGCGAAAAACACCCTCCTACAATCTCCTCACCCTATACAAAGAAAAAGCAACTCATTACAAAAACGCTATTCAACAAGCAAAAAAAGATTATTACACTAAACTTATATCAACCACCCGTAATTCTTCCACTCTCTTTAATCTTGCTCAATCTCTCTCAAAATACTCAAAAAAAAAACTACCCATAACTTCCACTCCTTCAGCTAATGAACTAATTCTTTTTTTCGATAAAAAAATCAGACATCAGAACTCTTCTCGGACCCACCCCCTCTTCTCCCTTTACCCATACACAAAATGATTCCTCATCTCTCCCATTCAGCTCGTGTTCAACCTTCAAAATGCCATCGCTAACAAACTTACTTCCCATCCTGCAATCTTTAAATACCTCTAATACTCCTCTAGAGAGTATTCCTCCTTCTCTCCTTAAAAAATTTTTCTCTCACTTTGGGCCGTATATCTGGGAAATGATTTCTAAATCTCTTTCTGACTGTACTGTTCCTTTGGGTTGGAAAACTGCTCTTGTCTTTCCAAAAATCAAACAATATAATTCTGATCCCTCTCTTCCAGCAAATTATCGTCCAATTGCTAATCTTCCATTATTATCGAAATTAACGGAAAAAATTGTCCACACTCAACTGTCTGAATTCATCGAAAAAACTCACGCCTTACATCCCTGTCAAACCGGTTTTCGCTCATCTCATTCAACGGAACTGTCACTGCTAGGCCTCATATCAACTATACACTATTATCATGAACACCAAAAATCCGTCCTTCTTATATCTCTCGACCTCTCAGCAGCCTTTGATACCATCGACCATTCTCACCTTCTAAATAGACTCAAAGACTGCGGTATCACTGGATCTGCACTTTCATGGTTCAAATCCTACTTCACAGAACGCAGTTTTAAAGTTCAGGCAATGAACGAAATTTCGATTTCTTTAGCTCAAATCTATGGTGTTCCACAAGGTTCTATTCTATCACCTTTACTATTTAATATCTTTCTATCTCCACTTCTAACTTTAGCACAATCTATTGGATTTACGATCTTCGCCTATGCAGATGACATTCAACTCCTTCATCCAATCGACACTTCTAATACTTCTGACATAAAAGATATTAACAATAAACTGGATTCCATAAACGACTGGCTCTACACTAACAAACTTTCCCTCAATGTTAACAAATCCCGTGGACTCTTATTCTCAACCAAAAATATTGAATCCTTACCGGAAAAAATAGCTATTAAATCAGTTCCAATCCAAATGGAAACAAAAATAAAACTTTTAGGGGTTATTATTGATAAAGATTTATCATTCCACGATCACATTAGTTCTATAATAAAAACTTGTTTCTATAAACTCCGTATCATTCGTTCATTGACTTCAATCCTACAGACCGAATCAATTACAATCCTGGTTCATTCTTTGATCATTTCTCACCTAGACTATTGTAATTCCCTTTTTAACGGTCTTCCACAAAAAGAAATCCGACGTCTTCAATTGATTCAAAATACAGCAATAAAACTCATTTATAAACTAGGTAAATATGATCACGTCACTCAAATTCTGAAAGATGCCCACTGGCTTCCTGTGGCCCACCAAATTACATATAAAATTATTCTCTTGACCTTCAAAATAAAATCCTCTCATCTGCCTTCATTTCTACATAAACTCCTCATCCCCCAATGTTCATCTCGTACCCTGAGATCCACAAATCAAAATATTCTTCTGATCCCCTCTATTAAAAGCTTTTATTACACACGGAAAATAAATTTCTCTGTCACTGCCCCAATGCTATGGAACTCTTTACCACAACCTCTTCGTGACGAACAACAACTAGATAAATTTAAGACAGGCCTAAAGACTTTTCTATTCCGTGATGCATTTATTTCAGTTTAGTATCTATTTCTCAGTTATTTTCAATTATTCAACTTCAAAAATTATTTCAAAGACTTTTCCCCACCCAAATGTTGTTTTCCCATCCCCTCTTTCTCCCTTTTCTCTCAACATTGTAACTTTACCCTTCCATAAACCTCTTCCCTCACAATCAAGTTTGTCTAGTCCATGTTTTAATATACACTGTTTGTACCTCTAAATATTGAATATATTAACTCCCCTTCCCTATTTATTTATATTTTTATTGTAATGTACACCGGCCAGATATTTATTTGATGGTCGGTATATTAAAACCTAATAAACTTGAAACTTGAGTCAAGACAGACTTTTCAGAGCATTCTCTGTGCTCTGGAATAGGTGAGGAGGTAAACAGGTTCACATAGAAATTAAAGAAATAATATATCCAGACAGAACTCAGTCAGGAGCTTGTGTTTAAATAGACATCTCCACATGACCCCAGCACATACTAAGGATCAGATTCTATATAGGACACCTATGTTAGGCACTGCTAGGTACCCTAATCATGGATGCCTAGCGATGCCTAACTTTGGGATTCATGCACAACTTTTTTTTTTTTTTATAGATTGTCATAGTAATTGACCACACCAGTTTTCAAGCAATTTGGTGCTGAACTCTTAGGACACCTAGGGGTCCTTTTACTAAGGCGCGCTAGCCAATTTAGCACGTGCTAAATGCTAAAGCGTCCATTATATTCTATGGACGTGTTAGCATTTAGCACACGCTAATATTTAGCGCGCACCTTAGTAAAAGAGAGGGCTAGTGACACTTAAGTGGAGGCACCCTCCAATGCCTAATGCCGCCTACCTGAAAAGTAGATGTGGTTAGGGTCAGAGAATGGGCATGGTTGACAGGTATCACAAGGTATCTGTGCTAGGCGCCAGTAAATTAGGCCTGGCAAAACCTGGTCTAATATATATGTGCCTACCTCTAGGATGCCCAGCAAAGATTAAACACTCTTAGGTACCACTAGGCGGGATTCTATAAGTGGTCCTAGTGGTTGATTGACACCTCGTTGAGCAGCACCTACAATGTAGGTACGCTTAGGTGCCCTGGCACGCTCTGGCCCTGTTTGAGGTGCACTAATGAACCAAATGTTTACAATGAATGCCTATCCATATTACACATGCAATTATATTAATTTTTCAGATTAGTGTGACTGGAATATAAATTTATAACATCACTCAAAAAATTCTCAAAAGCTGCTGCTAAAGGTTCAACCTATGCTACATGCCTTGCTGACTACTCTACAACCACAACAAAAGTTATGCATTCAAATACCAGTTTGATATTTGACCATCACTCAAAATTAGCAGGGCATTCAAGGCAGGTAAATTTGACTGAAATCATTTTTTGGACAGAGGTTTGTATTTTCTGGTCTTAATTGCATCTGTGCACCTTCATTTGTTTATGGTTACCTAGTATCTGTGTGGTCTATTTGCATTTCTAGATGGTGCATTTCCATGAAGGATGCATGCTAGAAAGAAAGGAATGGCTTGTGCATTTAATATTTGAATTTAATGACTAACAGCGAATATTTTTATAAACTAGTCCTGCCAAGTTCTATTGACATAGCAGTTGAAAGGCTACGGTTCCAGACATCAGCTGCTGAAAGACATACTAATTGGCAGAGGCTCAGGAGATTCAAGTGTTACAATTGCAAAACAACAATTCAGTATTACCTAAATATAAGGGGCCCTCGGCAGACATGGATGGTTCCCCTTTACTTTTTCATTATTGCCCATTACTTTTTCTTACCTCTCTGCCTGCCAGCTTTTGATCCCTACATTAACTGACAAGAAGACAGCACACATCACACAACCTCCTTCTCCCAGCCGGTATAGACAAATGTAATCGTAGCATGTAGTATCTTCATCCTTCCAGACATAAAGGTGATGTTAGAGGCCTTGCAAAATGGCAGGGGTGAGCAAATGTTTTATTATTATTATTTATTTATTTGATATAATGCCTTTTCCAATTAAGGACCTAAGCGGTGAACATAGTCAATAAAAACAAACCATGAAAAGTAAAGGAACGCTAATGTCATATAGGCAAGCAAAGGAGAACATGCACACACTCATTTCCTCCTAAAATAATGTTTAAAAGTAACTTATCTTAAAATCTGTCCCTCTTTGACACCCACCCTCTGCCCTCAACCAGAGTTGTTCAAATGGGAGAAAAGGTCTTTAGCAGTGTTTTAAAGCAGGGAAATGATTGCTCTGCTTTGATAAAATCAGCAAGAACATTCCAAAGAGTTGGAGCCAAAAGGTAGAATACAGAATGTCTGGTGGATTCTAAATGAGCTTAGCAGGGGTTTGGAATAACCATTATGATAGAATCTAAAAATCAAAGACTTTGAGAGGGATATGGGATATTGGAAGATGAAAGATATAATGGCATATCTGTATGAAAAGCTTGAAAAGTAAGAATGAGTATTTTGAACTTAATCCTGATATGTATAGGTAACCAATATAAGCGAGAAAAAAAGGGGTATTACATGATTTATATAGGAGACCTGCAAAGCAAATAGGCAGCACAATTCTGTAGTGTTTCAAGACATTTAATCTGACTGAAAGGTAGACCTGCATAAATTGACTTACAATAATCAATTTTAGAAATAAGAAATGCATTAATTTCTTTATGGAATGATTCAAAATCCAAAAAATCTTGGATTGCCCAAAGAGAACATAATATTTAAAAACCCTGATTTCACTACACTAGAAATTTGCTAAGGGGAAGATTCTCAAAACTTTAATGTGGTCGCTAAACCGGTTCTAGCTGGTTTAGCATCCATGTATTTAGCGGCAGATCAAAATGGCTTACCATGGTCTTTTCCAAGCTTCCTAACAGTCTCTAGTCACCAAGCAACTCCCCACCCCCACCGGCAACAGGAGAGATGCCCACTCCTTCCCACCACCTTAAAATCAGGCCAGATTGCAATATTACTGATATCTTTTGACTGGTTCTGCAGATATTTAATCAAGGGAATCTCTGAAAACTTGACTTATATCAGGGGTCTCAAAGTACCTCCTTGAGGGCCGCAATCCAGTTGGGTTTTTAAAATTTCCCCAATGAATATGCATTGAAAGCAGTGCATGCACATAGATCTCATACATGTTCATTGGGGAAATCCTGAAAACCCGACTGGATTGCGGCCCTCAAGGAGGGACTTTGAGATCCCTGACTTATATATAGCGAAGAATATTTTATCATTATTGTCTATATCAGAAGCAGCATGGTCTAATTCATCACCTGTATCTTCATAATCATAATCATGCTGGCCAATTACAGAGAAGGCTTTCACAAAGTTGGAATCATTGTCTGTTCTAACAACTTTTCATCTGATGGCAAACTGTGTGAATATCTTTGTGAACTGATACAAAAATGTAAAATGTGTGGGAAAGGAACTCTTCAGTCTTGGAACCACACAAGTAGACTTGCTCTCTAAAGACTATCAGTCTACTGGACAGTCATCCCAATGTAAAATTTTTCATCGGATAATAGAGATATATCTGTTTACCAAGAATTGCAAACAGCTTCAGCTTTATCTCCATTTCAAAATGACCCAACTCATCACTGTTCAGTTAGGCTGGAGACTAGCAATCGGTTCAACAAATATAGGCAACTCCACTATTCTCATAGGATATATTCACTGAACAATAAAATTTAAGATAGCATGATCCACTGTTTGCGTGACAAGGTTTTCAGTGCAAAATCCTGTTTCAGGTTTTGCTATTTCATTTGGTTTACTAAGAGAATGTCATTTACGTCTTGCTTCTACTTTATAATCTTCAAGCATCAGATATAACTAGGTAAAAATAGTGAAAATTAGTGATACTTCAGTAAAAGTAATAAATGTTATCCTGTACTTCTTTACAAGTAAAAGTAACAAATTTTATACTTAAGTACAGTAATTAGTAATATTTATTTAGTTACTACACAACACTGATAGTAATAGAAGTAGGCATATAGTCCAAATATTTATGTTTATTTTTTATGTTTTTTTAATGAACTTGATATACTACCTATTCCAACAATCAGGTCTTGGCAGTAAACAATTTTAAAACAATTAATTAGAAAAGAACGCCATTAGAAACTAGGAAAGACCATCAGCAATCATAACAAGTGTAAACATTCAAATAAGTTTGCAAACAAGTCATCTGGACAGATCACTCCCACACCGAACACCAGTTTTAAAAAGTGGGCTTTTAGAATTTTTTTTTTAAATTTAAAAATATTTTTCCATACGAATGGACAGGGGTAGATCATTCCAAATAAAGAATCAGAAGAGAAGAATGGTTTGAGGTTTCTAAAGAGTGCTGAAACAATCCTGGAAATTGTTCCTGCCCTTAGGCATCCTTTTCCTCCATTGGTAAATTTCTATGGGTTCCTCATGGGACCATGTAGACTCCTTTTTCTTTACTCCAGTGCAATGCCCTTCTCTTGGTGTTTCAGTAGAATCTAGGGTAAAGCCCCAACTCCTGTTTATGATACAATCTTGTCCTCCTTTGCCCTTGAACATTCTCCCAATAGGCACACTCTTGGAATAGGAAGGGCCCTTTGCCTCTTATTCTTGAGAGTCTATCATCTTCATATCATTAGTCCTCGCTCTCTCCACAGTCCCTTCTTACCTACTTCTTACACAGCTGCTTCAATCTAACCTACTGAATTATATTTCACATATTATTAAAATGCTATGTAAAATAGTATTCAAAAATTGAGGGATGTGGAAAACTGCAAAATGTCCTTTTTAACCACACTGTTATCATAACAGTTAAATAACTACACACTGACCTGAGTAACCACAAAGACTAGCTATTTTTTTATGCTAAGATTACAAAGGTAACCCAGGGTTAGATCTGTGGCACAGATCACAGAACTGTGGATCCTCTATGTTTGGATCTGGGTGCTCCATGAAGATGGTATTTTCAATTTAAGGAAGTAAGACAAATTGACTGTTACTGTGGTGGCAGCTCCAAGTGACAAAATGAGTTAAGAGTACACCTTGCAGGAACTCCTCCAGCCCTTCAACAGCAAGGGGTGCTAACAGCTACCATGGGTAAAAGGAGAAATGAAGATGTTGAAATTTAAAGGGGAGAAAAGAATTAAAATATTAGCAACAAAATGATACTTAAAAAAAAACTATGTAGTATATATTTTTTTTATTATAAAAGTTTTAAATAATACATCCACGAAAAGCAATCTGTTTCAAGCAATGAACAATAAAATAATAAAAACAGAGATGAAGCTGGGATCAGACCTGAACATAAAAACTGCCATACTAGGATAGAAAGTCCATCAAGCTCAGTATCCTGTTTCCAACAGTGGCCAACTCAGAACACAAATACCTCACAAGATCCCAAAGAGTAAAACGGATTTTATGCTGCTTATCCTAGTAATAAGCAGTGGATTTCCGCAAGTCCATCTTAATAATGGCTTATGGATTTCTGTTTTAAGAAATCGTTCAACATAAGAATTGCCATACTGGGATAGACTGAAAGTCCATCATGCCCAGAATTCTGTTTCCAACAGTGGCCAATCCATGTCACAAGCACCTGGCAAGATTCCAAGGAATAAAACATATTTTATGCTGCTTATCCTAGGAATAAGCAGTGGATTTCCCCAAACCATTGCAATAATGGCCTATGGACTTCTTTTTTAGGAAATTATCCAAATCTTTTTTAAACCCCGCTAAGCTAACTGATTTGACCACATTCTCCGGCAACAAATTCCAGAGCTTAATTACACGTGTTGAGAAATATTTTTTCCAGTTTGTTTAAATCTGGAACCTTTGAGGCATTTTTCAAAGCGATATAAGTTCACGGACATGAATGAGTTATGTCATTTTACATCTACTAAGTGAGTGCTATTCGACCAGTGGGGTCTCCTGAAGCAGACACCGAAACGGGGCCGCGTTGGGACCCCGGGACCCTAATACAGCATCTCTCACAAGATAAGTGAAGTTTCTTCTCATACTTTAGTGACAACTGTATGCAATTATATAAGACAAATTGAAAAAATATAAAAAATATAAACAAAATTTTTTTATTATATTTAAGTCACAGTGAAGATCTTAGAAATAATTATTTTACCTCAGAGTGTGACCTGTTTTGTATCAAATACGCTATGACTGGATGGTGAACTCTTGTCCCAAGAGAGGGTTACCTCCCCCTCTTCAGAGTTTCATGTTTCTGAGCGCATTTCAAAGTTTGTTTACTCTCTGGGGGCTTTATTTAATTCAGTCAGGACGTGCAGGCTTGGCAGGTGTTGGCTTCGGTTTAGGTCTGACAATTGAAGCAAATGATTTTTCATGGTCAGATAATTTTTTAGTGGCTGCCTCGATGGACTCGTCAAAAAGGTCATTGCCTTGACAAGGGATGTTAGCCAGGCGGTCTTGAAATTAGGGTCCATGTCAATGGTACGAAGCCATGCAAGACGACGCATAGCCACAGAGCAAGCAGCCGCTCGGGCAGATAACTCAAAGGCATCCATCGTAAGATGATTGCAGGAGATGGAGACGCAACTGAGAAAAAGAAGCAATGACTTCTTGAAACTCAAAATGCATATGATTATCCATGTAAGTCAAAAATTTCGGCAGTAGAGAAAGAAGAAATTCAAAATAAATAATGAAATAAAAATTATAATTGAGGATTTTAGAGGACATCATAGTATTCTGTTAGATGCGATGTCCAAATTTGTCCATAGTTTTCACCTCCCTTCCAGGGGGGACTGTAGCATAAACCTTGGAAGGATGGGATCTTTTCAAGGAAGATTCAACTAGTAGGGATTGATGAGATAACTGTGAGTTGTCAAATCCCTTGTGATGCACCGTTTTATACCTCGAGTCCAATTTTCCAGGAACTGCTAGCATAGAAAATAGAGTCTCCATGCATCGAGTAAAAGTCTGGTTCAAAAGCTTGTGAAGTGGAAGCTTGAGACTCTCTGCCGGAGGCTGAGGAAGACACATGACTTCAAGATATTCCTTAGAATATTTGGAGCCAGTATCCAATTTAACATCCAAATCTACAGCCATCTGTCATAGGAAAGATGAAAAAGACAATTGATCTGGCGAGGCCTTGTCTCGAGAAGGACTCGAGGACGTCGAGGCAGCATGTGTCGAAGAACAAGCTTCGGCATGGAAAAAAGTCTCATA
The DNA here is from genome assembly GCF_902459505.1 of Geotrypetes seraphini. Classification (NCBI taxonomy): domain Eukaryota; kingdom Metazoa; phylum Chordata; class Amphibia; order Gymnophiona; family Dermophiidae; genus Geotrypetes; species Geotrypetes seraphini. Next base: position 477,192,485 of record NC_047084.1, read on the forward strand.
GGAACCTGGTGATTTGGTCAAGGCAATCGAGACCGGGATATCCTCGAGGTCCAACAATGGAGACCTGGAACAAGGAGTTGGTGGTCTGGTCAAGGTCGGAGTAGAACGAGGCTTCGAGGAAGATGGAATATCCTGCGAGGAACGATGCCGTGAAGAATGCCTCGATGAAGGTCTCGAACGATGGTGAGAACTGTGTCTAAAACCAGACCTCGAGGATCGAGGATATTTTTACATGGAGAAGGAAGCAGCCGATGCCGATGTATGAATAGGACTAGAGGCTGTAGATCGAAGCTCCAGAGGCTTGGAGGAGGAACCTCGATGCACTCGCAAAGACTCTGCTCCTTGCTGAGAGTTTGAGGAATCCTGTCGATGCACTCGCAAAGAATCTACTCCTTGCCTTTCGTGCTTAGGTGGCAGACCAGACACTCGCAGAGACTCTGCTCCCTGCAAAGAGTGTGGCTCCAACCAGGGCATAGGAGGCGGCTCGACTACGTAGGAGGTTGCTGGATGCCCAGGCAGAATAATAGGAAGAAGCAGTTTAGGACCCATAATGGTAAGGTACTGAAGAAACTGCTTCTCTAAAATGGTCTGGAAAGAAGCTGGCAAGGTGGGATCCGCGTCTGAAACCGGTCCACCTGCTTTGGCTGGAGGTTCCTTCGAGGTAGTGTGAGTGTGCTTCGATTTAGTAGTCTTAGACACTTTAATCACCACCGGCGGAACTGACTGCTGAGCTAGCTGACCTGAGGAAACAGGGGAAGATACAGCAGATGATGTCGAAGCAAGAGCTGCTGCAAACAAGGAAGGTTTGATGAGGCTCGAGGTAGAAGCAGGAGGTGCGGAAGGAGGCTCGATGGAAGGCGAAGCCGAAGCTACCTTCGAAGTCGAGGGATCAGTCGAAGACTCCATCTCAAAGAGCTTGTCTACTTGAATGCAATGACGCTTAAAAGCACGAGGCTGAAGTGTTTGGCAAGGAAGGCACGACATGGGATGATGTTTAGGCCCCAGACACTTGAGGCAGCGTCTATGAGGGTCTATGAGAGACATCGCGCGCCGACACTTGCTACACTTCTTAAAGCCTATAGCAGGCTGGGACATAGGCCTAAAAACAGCCGCTGCAAGGTCGAAGCTCGTGGGCTGCGGCCGAGCGGCCCGTCCTGGAGAACGGACGGAAGACAAATTTTTTTTTTTAAACTAGATAAAAACATAGAAAATAAAATAAAACATCGATTCTCTAGGCCAGCTGAGGGAGATTGTAGGCAAGCACGTGGCGAGTGGAGCGTGGCTGCTTGCAAGATAGAGGAGCGGAGCAGGCTGGAGTAGCGGAAAGGGCACAGAGAGGTGGAAGCAGTGGGAGAGAGGACCGGAGGTGATCGGGTCAGTGAGACAGAGGAGCGGAGGTGATCGGGGCAGAGAGACAGAGAGGTGGAAGCAGTGAGACAGAGGAGCGGAGGTGATCGGGCCAGTGAGACAGAGGACCGGAGGTGATTGGGTCAGTGAGACAGAGGAGCGGAGGCGAACAGGACAGTGGGAGAGAGGAACAGCACGCAGTCGGAGAGGCAGAGGACTGCATTAAGGGCAGAGGACTGCTTTAAAGGCAGAGGACTGCATTAAGGGGAGCAGGATCTGGACACGGAGAGGAGAAGAGGCGGGGTGTAACTCCGCCCACCTCCCGACGTCACAGCCGATCTCGCCCATAAAAGGGGGCGAGCCACCAGTGAATCCCATACTCTAGGCCAGCTGAGGGAGATTGTAGGCGAGCACGTGGCGAGTGGAGCGTGGCTGCTTGCAAGATAGAGGAGCGGAGCAGGCTGGAGTAGCGGAAAGGGCACAGAGAGGTGGAAGCAGTGGGAGAGAAGACCGGAGGTGATCGGGTCAGTGAGACAGAGGAGCGGAGGTGATCGGGGCAGAGAGACAGAGAGGTGGAAGCAGTGGGAAAGAAGACCGGAGGTGATCGGGTCAGTGAGACAGAGGAGCGGAGGTGATCGGGTCAGTGAGACAGAGGAGCGGAGGTGATCGGGTCAGTGAGACAGAGGAGCGGAGGTGATCGGGCCAGTGAGACAGAGGACCGGAGGTGATTGGGTCAGTAAGACAGAGGAGCGGAGGCAAACAGGACAGTGGGAGAGAGGAACAGCAAGGAGCGGAGGCAAACAGGACAGTGGGAGAGAGGAACAGCACGCAGTCGGAGAGGCAGAGGACTGCATTAAGGGCAGAGGACTGCTTTAAAGGCAGAGGACTGCATTAAGGGGAGCAGGATCAGGACACGGAGAGGAGAAGAGGCGGGCTGTAACTCCGCCCACCTCCTGACATCACAGCCGATCTCGCCCTGCGCGGCGAAGGCGAGCTTTGAGAAGGAGCCAGGAGCCCAGGCAGCCCAGCAGCAATATCTAACTTCTTAGAATAAACCACAGGAGCACACCAGCACTTTACGAGAGCGATGGAAGACCCAGGATCCCAGAGGTACTTTCCGGTATACTGCACAGAGTGCAATATGTACGACTACCTCCCTTTGGGAAGGCGGGAGTACATATGCAGTCGGTGTCAGGAACTGGAAAGCCTGAGGATGGAGGTCGGCAGATTGAGGGTCAAGGTCCAGGAACTGGAGGGACTGCGCACCACAGAGGAGACGAGCTGGTCAACCCAGAACACAGACGGAGCAGGCCCCATTGTGGACCAGGTGAGGGACCTCGAGAGATTCATCGAGGAGGCCTATAGGAAGGCAGAGGAACGGGACCAGCAGCTGCACAGACGGATGTCGGCAGACGAGACCCAGGATCCACAAGGCGACACCGGGGAAGGACCTAGCGGAGGAACCACGCAAAAGGAGGAGACTGCGACTCACCAGGACCCCGAGGGAGAGACACCACACTACACCGAGGACATGGACCTGAGGCAGAGGAGGTTGCTGAGGAAAGGGAAGTCTGCTATTGTGGTGGAGACTCGATCTTGAGAGAGGTAGACAGTCACGTAGCTGGAGGAAGGGAGGACCGGCTAGTGACTTGTCTCCCAGGGGCCAAGACACGAGACATCACTGATAGGATCGAGAGGATCCTGGACGGAGCAGAGACAGAGGAGACTGCGGTAATAATCCACGTTGGAATGAATGATGTGAGCCGGAGGAACTTCAGCATGGCCACACTGACTGACCAGTTCAAGGTCCTGGGACGAAAGCTGAAGCGGAGCACACGGAGGATAGCATTCTCGGAGATCCTGCCTGTACCGAGAGCAGATGCAAAGAGGCAGGCAGACCTCCAGGCTGTGAATGCATGGTTGAGGAGATGGTGCCAGGAGGAGGGCTTCCACTTTGTGAGGAACTTGACGTTCTTTTGGGGAAAGAGCAAGCTCTACCGGCGGGACGGCCTGCACCTGAGCACAGCGGGAACTAGACTACTGGCAGCCAATGTGAGGTAGGAGATCGAGAGGGCTTTAAACTGAAGAGAGGGGGAAAGCCGACAGCTGATCTGATGTTGACGCTTCGGACAACAGTATCCAGAAAAGATGCTGAACGGGCTGACTGCAGGGAGGAAGCAGAGGGACCGGAAGATCTTATAATCAGACAGCGAGGGAAACATCAGGTAAAGGGAGCTTGCTGGGAGAAGACTAAGGGGCAAGGAGACACAGGGGGACTGGGTGGCACGAGGGCGAAAGCTGAGGGCAATATAGAGGTACCACAAGGTGAGGGGGATCAAACAGAGGCTCAAGGGATGATAGCCCAGGAGGGGGCCGGTAGGGCTAGAAAACCCAGAGGAAAAGCGGGGAAGTGGGGTGGCGGGAATGTAGGGAAGCTGAAAGGTAAGAGGGTAAAGGCTGAGGGCAAAGCAGAAGCACAGGGAACGGGAAAACTGCCCGAAATCCAAGGGCAGGTGGCCCAGGTAAATGCAGAGGTGGAAGAAAAACGACGGGACCTACGGGACCTGCGGTGTTTATACGCAAATGCAAGAAGCCTCATGGCCAAGATGGGTGAACTAGAAGTCGTGGCCAGGGGGGAGGACCTGGATATAATTGGAATTGCAGAAACCTGGTGGACAAAGGAAAATCAATGGGATGTGGCGATGCCGGGGTACAAGCTCTACAGGAGGGACAGGACCCACAAGAAGGGGGGAGGCATAGCACTATATATAAAAGACTCTATCCACTCGGTCGGGATGGATATGGCAATGAAGGCAGAGGGGCTGGAATCGCTATGGGTCAAACTACCGGGAAACAAGGGTGCGGGCATAAAACTGGGGCTGTATTATCGACTACCTGGTACGCCAGAAGGAGTCGGACACGACTTGGAAGCGGAACTGAGACAGGAATGCAGGACTGGAAGTGTAACAGTGATAGGGGACTTCAACTTCCCGGGAATAGACTGGAGTATGGGTCACTCCAACTGCACTAGGGAAACAGGATTTGTAGAAGCTGTGAAGGACTGCTTCATGGAGCAACTAGTCAAAGAACCGACGCGAGGGGGTGCTACTCTTGACCTCATCCTAAACAGATTAGGGGGGCCTGCAAGAGGGGTAGAAGTGGGAGGACCACTAGGCAACAGTGATCACAATGCGATCAGATTCACATTAGAAAGGGGGACACCCATAGTAAGGAGGACCGCAACAACTGCGCTCAACTTCAAGAAAGGGAACTATGTTGCTATGAGGGAAATGGTGGGGAGGAAGCTCAGAAACATCTTTAGGATGGAGACTGTGGGAAGCGCCTGGACCCTATTCAGGGACACCCTGCAGGAAGCACAGAGAATGTACGTCCCCAGTTTCAGGAAAGGCTGCAAGAACAAGCGATCAAAGGACCCGGTTTGGATGTCAACAGAAGTAAAGAGGGCAATAAATGACAAAAAAGTATCCTTCCGGAGATGGAAAAAGGACCCAACGGAGGAAAATCACCAGGCGCACAGGAAATGCCAAAAGGAATGCCACCGGGAGGTTAGAAAAGCAAAGGGGGAATACGAAGAGGGGCTGGCCAGGGAGGCGAAAAACTTCAAGGCATTCTTCAGTTACGTAAAGGGGAAGCGACCAGCGAGAGAGGAGGTGGGGCCGTTTGACGATGGGGATAGGAAGGGAGTGATCAAGGAGGATAAAGAGGTAGCTGAGAGGTTGAACACGTTCTTCTCGTCGGTTTTCACGAGCGAAGACACATCTAATATACCGGACTCGGAGGATTTCATGAGTGGGGAACAGGCTGAAAAATTGGAGCACATAGAGGTAAGTAAGGAGGATGTCCTCAAACAGATATACAGGTTAAAATGCGGCAAATCACTGGGCCCGGACGGGATCCACCCAAGGGTTCTGAAGGAACTAAGACAGGAAATAGCGGGCACAATCCAGCATGTTTGCAACCTATCCTTGAAAACTGGTGAGGTACCAGAGGACTGGAAATTGGCAAATGTCACACCTATCTTCAAGAAGGGATCGAGGGGTGATCCCGGGAACTACAGGCCGGTGAGCCTGACTTCAATTATAGGGAAGATGGTGGAAGCTATGATCAAGGACGGCATTTGCGAGCACATCGAGAGGAATGGCCTACTGAGAACAAGCCAGCACGGATTCTGTAAGGGAAGGTCATGCCTAACGAACCTTCTGTACTTCTTTGAGGGAATAAGCAGTCGGGTGGACAATGGGGAACCCATAGACATCATTTACCTCAATTTTCAAAAGGCTTTCGACAAGGTGCCACATGAAAGGCTGCTTAGGAAGCTGTGGAACCACGGGGTGGGAGGGGATGTGCACAGATGGATCAAGCACTGGTTGTCGGGTAGACTGCAGAGGGTCGGAGTGAAGGGCCAATATTCTGACTGGCGGGGAGTCACGAGCGGTGTGCCACAGGGATCGGTGCTGGGGCCGTTACTCTTTAACATATTTATCAATGACCTGGAAAAGGAGGCAAAGTGCGAGGTTATAAAATTTGCAGACGATACCAAACTGTGCGGCAGAGTTAGGACCAGGGAGGAGTGTGAGGACCTACAAAGGGACCTGGACAAGCTGGAAGACTGGGCAAACAAATGGCAAATGCGCTTTTAACGTGGAAAAATGCAAGGTCATGCATATAGGGAAAAAGAACCCTTTGTTCATCTACAAATTGGGGGGGGGGTATTGTTGGGAGACAGCAGACTTGAGAGAGACTTGGGTGTGCTGGTGGATGCATCACTGAAGCCATCTGCACAGTGCGCAGCAGCCTCGAAAAAAGCCAACAGGATGCTGGGCATCATAAAGAGGGGCATAACAACCAGAACGCGGGAAGTCATCATGCCATTGTATCGAGCAATGGTGCGTCCACATCTGAAATACTGCGTTCAGTATTGGTCGCTGCACCTCAAGAAGGACTTGGCGGTACTTGAGAGAGTCCAAAGGAGAGCAACGAAAATGGTAAGAGGGCTGGAACACTGCCCATACGCCGAGAGGTTGGATAGGCTGGGACTCTTCTCTCTGGAGAAGAGGAGGCTCAGGGGAGATATGATAGAGACCTTCAAGATCATGAGGGGCATAGAGAGGGTGGATAGGGACAGATTCTTCAGACTGAAGGGGACAACAAGTACGAGGGGGCATTCGGAGAAACTGAAGGGAGATAGGTTCAAAACAAATGCAAGGAAGTTTTTTTTCACCCAAAGGGTCGTGGACACTTGGAATGCGCTACCGGAAGAAGTGATCAGGCAGAGTACGGTACAGGGATTCAAACAGGGATTGGACGGATTCCTGAGGGATAAAGGGATCGTGGGATACTGAGGGAGGAGCTGGGATGTAACACAAGTATAGAAAGCTAACCAGGTAATAAGTATAGAAACCCAACCAGGTCGTGCATGTGCAAGACCGGAGGGTTAGGACTTCGATAGGAAGACATGACTTCAATGAGGAACCAAGGTGGCAAGGGAGCCCCTTCTGGTGATTCAGATGGGTCGTGACCTGTTTGGGCCGCCGCGGGAGCGGACTGCTGGGCAGGATGGACCTATGGTCTGACCCGGCGGAGGCACTGCTTATGTTCTTATGTTCTTATGATTCGTGAAGAAAGAACACCAACCGCGGTCCAGAGAAGGCAAAAGTGAACTAAATTGAACGCAGAGAGTCAAAGACAGACTTCTCGGCTCTGCGGAAAACTAAGAACTGAGGAGACGCGCCCTGTGCACTGGGCGGAAAGGCACTCGCACACGGGCAACTCGAAACTTCTAGTTTCTCAAGCAAGTCTGCTTGTGAGGCTTCTGCATCGGGGCTCCGTCGGATGATGTCACCCATACGTGAGAATACCTGCCTGCTTGTCCTGGGATAATGGAAAAAATGATAATCACAACACAAGCACATTTGAGCATTCAGTCTTCACTGAATTTTTTTTACACTAGTAGGGTCAGACAGCAGAAAAAGACATGCACTTTGCAAACTTTGTCCAGTAGCTTCTAAGCAGACCTACAACTGTGTAACCAATACTACAGCAAATCTTAAGAAGCACCTGCAAAAGGTCCACTCATTTGCATATGATAAACTGCCTTCGTTGAAGAGATCAGTAAGCTGTTCTTCATCAGATGCATCAGAATCCTTGCCAAAGAAACAACAAACTTTGGCTGCTTCATGTAGCAGTAACAGGGGCATCATTGTGTCAGAAAAGAGTCAATAATCTCATCACGAATTTTGTTTTTGGGGACATGCAAGCCTTCACAGTGGTTGAGTCACCAGAATTCATTCAGTTTGTCACTGATCTTCAACCAAGCAAAACTGTATTGACTTGCAAGGCTCTTACTAGGCATGTAAGATGACAGACGACCTTCAGAATAAGCTGTCACTTATGACTGAAGTAGAGAATGACAGGGTGGTAGTTACCCGTGGCTAGCCGCAGGTAACCTGCCAAAACGGTGGGGGGGGAGTGCTCACTGCGGGCACAGGGACAAGGCCATCCACCGCCCCGTGGAGCAGTGAATGGCCTTATCCCCGCAGTTAAGGGAGGGAAGGCGCGCGGTCTTCGATCGCGCATGGCCCCCCTCCCTCCCTCCCCCTTACTTTCGCAGTATTTTAGAAAAGAAACTGAAGCCGGCGAAGCCTGCCTGTGCCACCCTGCAGTCATGTGTGTGTGGGCAGAAGCTTATCCTCTGATGCAACTTCCGGTTGCTTCAGAGAAGAAGCTTCTGTCCATACACATGCAACTGCAGGGCGGCACAGGCAGGCTTCGCTGGTTTCTTTTGGAGTTACTGTACACTGGATCGAGATCAGCACATTGTGAAATGAAAGTCTGCAAGATTGGCATGTTGTGGCCACCGGGCCCTGGTTAGGTTGATAGCTCCCCTAGTGGTCCAAGTTTCAAGTTTATTTAGTTTCTTTGATTACCTCTCATAGTCCAAATCCAATGCGATTTACATAAGTTCCAAAGTTATGTAAAATATTAAAAACCAACAAACATAACATTCATTCCTAATACAATAGTACATATAAGAAGGGAAGCGGTAAACAATTCTAAAAAAAAACTAAAAGTAAAAAAAACCAGGGGAGGATTAATCCACAGAAGGTAGGGGAACAAATACCCGCTTGATTCTATTAGATCGTCTTCCTGAAACCATTATAGGTTATGACAGATCTATTGGAAAGCGTCTTTGAATAGCCAGCTGTTTAGGAGACTTTTAAACTTGCTAAGTGATTTTTCTTCTCATATTGAGTGGAAGTGAATTTCAAATTTGTGGAGCTGTGGCAGAAAAGATCATATCTCTCCTAGAATATATAACTTTTAAGGAAGTTACTACTAGCAGGGCTTTAACTTCAGATCTTAAGGATTTTAGGGGGAGTATGGTATTAGACATCTCTCTAAAAATATGGGGGCTTTATTTATAAGTATTTTATGTGTGAGTAAAGCTATTTTGTAAACGATTCTGTAGTTTACTGGTAGCCAGTGTTCTTCCTTTAGAAGTGGTGTAACATGATCAAATTTTTTCTTTTTCTTAATTAGTTTTATAGCAGTGTTTTGTAGAATTTGTATTCTACGTATCTCAAAAGGTTTGGATAACTTCCTAAAAGAGAAGTCTTTAGGCCATTATTAAGATGGATGTGAGGAAATCCACTGCTTATTCCTAAGATAAACAGTATAAAATATTGGGGTCCTTTTATTAAGGTGCGCTAACCGATTTAGGGCGTGCTAAAGATTGATGCATGCTAAATGCTAAGGCATCCATCATATCCTATGGGCATCTTAGCATTTAGTGTACGCTAAATCAGTTAGCGCACCTTAATAAAAGGACCCCATTATGTTTTATTCTTTTAGATCTTACCAGGTTATTGTGACTTAGCTTGACCACTGTTGGAATGAGGATACTTATATTAAACCTTTGTTTATATACTGTACACATAATGAAGAGAATGTCAAAAAACTATTTTCCTGGATAAATGGACTATATGAAAAGTATCCTTCATCCCTACAGTTTCTCTTTGCTGTCCCCAGTGACTGCAGTACCTGGCAACTGCCATCCTAAGTGACCATCTCGTTTGCCTAAGTGTTAAGCCAATCCTATCTCAGCAAGAAGTTTGATTGCCAATAAAAACTTGGATCTCAGCAGGGACTGGGGGTGTCCCAAGAGTAGCAGAAACTAGGTGGGGTCAGATGTGATGCGATAGTGGCCAAGCTCTAGCAAAGGAAGCAGGCCTTCAGCAGCCTAGGCGCCTCGAGCACTCACCAAGTAGGCATTAGAGAATGTCACAGGGACAAATTTTTCCCCATCCCCGTGGGAACTCATTTTCCTGTCCCGTCTAAGTGAGTTCTTTTCCTGTCCCTGCCCCATTCCTTCAAGCTCTGTCCCCATCAGCACAAGCCTCAAATACTTTAAAATCATAAGTTTGTGTGGTTAAGGCAGAGCTTACAGGAATGGGGCAGGGACAGGGACAGTGACAAAACTCATGGGGATGGGACGGGGAAACTGAGTTCCCGCGGGGATGGGAACAAATTTATCTGTGTCCTTCTCAAGTAGGCATACCCCCCACATATGTTAGTTTTATGAGTCATTCCATAGTAGTTTGTATATCATGATCATTTTATTTTTAATCTGCTCCTCTTTATTTTCCTTCCTTTCTCCCCTCTCGATGTTTATGTCCTCCTTATAAAAATGAAACCACTTATTGCAGCTGAATACTTATATCCTGATACATTTATATATTTGTTTAGAGCAGGTATGGTAGTAAGGACATGGTATGCGCAAAATTAACCCCATTTGGAGAAATTGCCCAAGACTTTATTGACAAATAAATTTTAAAAATACACACAGGGACTGCTTTAGGGGTTAGACATTACCGTCAATACAAACAAAACAACTATAAGAGAACAGTAAAATTAAAATCATAAATTCATCAATAACTACAATATGATCATCATACTGAAACACTACTGAATATCACATATACTAAAATGCATTTTTAAAAAAAATTATGTATGAGGTTCAATAGTATTTTTAGTCTGATGATCTCTTTGCAGTCGTATTTAAGTTCTTACCAACCTATCTACTCTGACACCTTCATTCCTTTTGGAAATTCAGGACCATTTGCCAATCTGTTTTCTGTGTATTTGTTTATAGATTTTTTTTTTTGTATCCTGCTTAGAATTTAAAAATGCACCTGATGTAGGCATAAACACAAAACATGGCATGTTCAATGATATTAATTGTTCTTATTTTTAATTAAATGTTATTTTTAATAAACTGTAAATTAGGAGATATGTATTTGAAATTATGCATTTATATCCATTTTTCATCTATTATTGGCCTTGTGCAAAAGTCTGCTGTGTTGCCCCTACTTTTTTGAGTTTTTTTTGAGGTTGGTCGATTATTTTGGGGGTCTTTCTGTAATCTACCTTTGGATATTTGCCACTTGTTATTTTTGGTTATGAAATCAGAGACAGTGATCTATTCCAGATATTTAAGATTCTTTGATGTGACTCCAAAGTAACATGAGTTGTTACATCAAACAGAAATAAACTGCTCACCAATGGCAAGTGATTTACTGCCCCTTTCTGGAAGAAAAAGTTAGCAAATGCAAAATGTGAGCAGGTGCTATTCCTTCTTTTTAGGTTAGGATATACTGATGAATTATAGCTCTGTGTAATTTTAGTCATGCTGTTCTCTGAACAGTAGCCAATGGAAGCACATGGAATTTGCATGTGGGTTTATCATGCTAAGATGTAGGGAACAAAGTAAAATTAAATTTAAATGAGGTATAGCCATTTTTTCAACTGTTGCTACTTCATAGCAGTGATTTTTTTTTTTTTTTAAATTGCATTCCCAGTCTTGGCATCTTTAGGAAGAAGCCTGCAGCTCATTGTCATTTATTTTTTCCCTCTTCCCATGTGCAGTGAGAAAAACAGTGCAAGAAGGCTGCAGTAATATACGCTGGTATGTACACCCCTGTGTTCTCAGTTTGTAATTTTGAAAGTAGTTGAAAACTGGGACAGAAACAATGCATAGCAACATAGTAGATGATGGCAGATAAAGACCCGAATGGTCCATCTAGTCTGCCCAACCTGAAGCTCTCCCCAGTCCATCCTCAACCAAACGGCCATATATAGACACAGACCATGCAAGTCAGCCCAGTACTGGCCTTATTTCTTCAATATTTACTATTATTTTCTGATTCTAGATCCTCTGTGTTCAGCCCATGCTTTTTTGAACTCTGTCACCGTTTTCCTCTCCTCCACCTTTCTCGGGAGCGCATTCAAGGCATCCACCACCCTCTCCGTATTGCCCTTGAGTCTACCACCCCTCAACCTCAAATTATGTCCTCTGGTTTTACCATTTTCCTTTCTCTGGAAAATATTTTGCTCTACATGAAATACTTTAGGATAGAATGTATTTGCTTCATCTGTAGATAATTGCTTTCCTCTTCCGGAACATTATTAGGCACATTTCACTACAGCAAGAGCACCTGTCTGTCTTTCCTTCCATCCATCTACCTGAACACGGCTTGTTTGCTTATGAGCAAATAAATCTATGCTGAGAACAGTAGGAAATACAGAGAAGAGAAGCTGAAAGGAAGCGATCAGAGACAAGAAGACTTTGTTTAAGGAAAGGAAAAGGACAAAAACGGAAGAAAACTGGAAAAAGCACAAACAACATCAAAGCAAGTGCAATAAGGCAGTAAGAGGGGCCAAAAGAGACTATGAAGAAAAAATAGACAAGGAGGCCAAAAACATTAAGCCGTTCTTTTGATATATTAAGGAGAAATGACCTGCGAAGGAAGCGGTGGGGTCGTTAGATGACCAGGGAATAAAGGGAGTACTAAATGAGGACAACGCCATCGACGATAAACTGAACACATTTTTTGCGTTTGTATTTACCGAAGAGGATATATCCAATATTCCAGAAGCCGACAGGCTATGCACAGGAAATGAAGACGGGAAACTGACAGGGACGACTGTCAGTCTAGAAGAGGTATGCAGACAGACTGATAGGCTCAAAAACGATAAAGACTGGAAGATGACAAATGTTACGCCGATCTTCAAGAAAGGTTTGAGGGGAGATTTGGGAAACTACAGACTGACCTCGGTACCAGAAAAGATGGTAGAGGTGCTGATAAAGGACCGCATCATTGATCACCTTGATGGACACGATCTAATGAGGACCAGCCAGCATGGCTTCAGCAAAGGAAGATCTTGCTTGATGAACTTGCTGCACTTCTTCGAGGGAGTAAACAGGCAGATAGACAAGGGTGACCTGGTTGACATTGTATATCTGGATTTTCAGAAGGCGTTCGACAAGGTTCCGCATGAACGACTACTTTGAAAAATTACCAGCCATGGAATCGAGGGTGAAATACCAGATGGCATCCACCCGAGGGTAATCAAGAAACTGAAAGGGGTAATAGCTGAACTGTTCCAACTAATAGCAATAGTCGATCAAAACAGGAAAGATTCCGGAAGACTGGAAAGTGGCAAATGTTACGCCAATCTTCAAGAAAGGTTCGAAGGGAGATCCGGGAAACTACAGACCAGTGAGTCTGACTTTGGCACTAGGAAAGATGGTAGAGGTGCTGATAAAGGACCGCATCATCGATCACCTTGATGGACACAAACTGATGAGGACCAGCCAGCATGGCTTCAGCAAAGGAAGATCTTGCTTGACAAACTTACTGCACTTCTTCGAAGGAGTAAATGGATAGACAAGTCGACATCATATATCTAGATTTTTAGAAGGCGTTCGACAAGGTTCTGCATGAATGTCTACTTTGAAAAATTGCGAATCATGGAATCGAGGGTGATATACTCACGTGGATTAAAAACTGGTTGGCGGATAGGAAACAGAGAGTGGGGGTGAATGGACATGAATAGTATCATGAGTGGAGTGCCGCAGGGTTCGGTGCTCGGGCCTGTGCTCTTCAACATATTTATAAATGACCTAGAAATTGGCACAAGTGAGGTGATTAAATTTGTGGACGATACAAAGTTATTCATAGTAGTGAAGACACAGAAGGATTGCGAAGACCTACAAAGAGATATAAATACGCTCGAGGAATGGGCCGCGAAATGGCAAATGAGATTCAACGTGGATAAGTGCAAGATGATGCATATCGGTAACAAAAATCATACGCACGAATACAGGATGTCCAGTGCTATACTCGGAGAGAGCCCCCAGGAAAGAGACTTGGGAGTACTTGTAGACAAGTCAATGAAACCGTCCGCGCAATGAGTAGCGACAGTGAAGAGGGCAAACAGAATACTAGGAATGATTAAGAAGGGGATCACAAAAAGTTCTGAAAAGGTTATCATGCCGTTATACCGGGCATGGTATACCCCTATCTGGAATACTGCGTCCAACACTGGTCGCCATACATGAAAAAGGACATATTACTATTCAAAAGGGTCCAGTGAAGAGCGACAAAAATGGTTAAGGGACTGGGGGAGTTGCCGTACAACGAGAGGCTAGAAAAACTGGGCCACTTCTCCCTTGAAAAGAGAAGACATCGAAACATTCAAGATATTGAAGGGAATTGACTTAGTAGAGAGAGATTGTTCACCCTCTCCAAGGTGAAGAGAACGAGAGGGCACTCGCTAAAGTTGGAAGGGAAAAGATTCCGTATAAACGTAAGGAAGTTTTTCTTCACCTAGAGAGTAGTAGAAATCTGGAACGCTCTTCCGGAGGCTGTTATAGGGGAAAGCACCTTTCAGGGATTCAAGACAAGATTGGATAAGTTCCTACTGGAACAGATCATACACAAGTAAGGCTAGACTCAAATAGAGCACTGGTCTTTGACCTAAGGGTCACCGCGTAAGCGGACTGCTGGGCACGATGGACCACTGGTCTGACCCAGCAGCAGCAAATCTTATGTTCTTATGTTCTAAAGAAGAATGAAGCAGGCTGTAACAGTTGCAAAGAAATGCCAAGTGTGCCATCTAGCCTGTTTGAAAAAGATAACTAAACCACATTTGAATTTCATTTTATTATGTTCCCTCATCTAAATAGCACTAGCACAAACTCACAGTCACATGTTTTATTGACATCTTAGCACAAGAAACCCACATGCAAATTCCACATGCTTTGATTGGCTACAATTTAGAGAATGGGGCAGGCCACAAGAAATAGCACATGGGTCATGGTTGCCTCAGAGAACGACACAGCAGAGTAGGTGGTGAGAGAGAGAGGGAAGAAAGGGGGACACTGAGCAGTTACTGAAGTGAAAATAAAAGAAGTGGACATGAACTACTGCATCTCACCATAAATGTATTGCTTGCCATGATAGCAGGCAATAAGGACTGCACATTAGTGAAGTAATGAGGAAAAAGTCAGAAATCAGAAAGGAAGCATGTGCAGGTTAGATGGGCCTTGTTATAATTTTCCGCCATCATATTTTGTGTCAAGAATGAACTCAGGAAAAGATTTTTCAAATCAGTTCAAATTAGACACACAAAAAGCAATCACTTTTTTTTCCTTACAAGCTTTGAAAATAAAATCAATAATATTTTACTTGACAAAGGAGACTTAGCAAAAAGATGAAAATGAGAAACATGGTACAAGATAATCTGAAGACTCTACAATAGCCAATAAAGATGCTTTTCAACTACACATTTTCCATTTGTTTTGTTTTTAGTTCAAATCTCTTTACTGAAGCAAGTAGCAATGGTTCCCCAGCTTATCAGGTTTTCAAAAAATCCACAATGAATATTCATGAGAGAGGTTTGCATTAAATTGCAACAAGACAAGTTCACAAAGGCAAGGCCCACTTTAGATAGTCAATGATAGGAAATTTATTTAATGCTAGACTTCCTGTGGGACAACTGAAAACTACAAAAGTTAGAACAATTTTTTGTTAGGAAACAAAGTTTTTAATTTTGACTTTTGAAAAATTTACACAACAAGTCACACATGAGAAAATAATTTGATCAGTAAATTATAGGAGGTTCTGTAGCTGCAACCCATTGATTTCATATCCTGCAAATGCCCTCTGGTGGCTGAAGCCTTATTTACTGGTATAATATAGACTACAATAATCAGCTAGACCAGTGCTTCTCAATCCTTCTCTGGAGTCACATCTAGACAGTAAAGGGCTCATAATCGAAAGAGAAAAACGTCCAAAACATGGCCTAAATCGGCACTTGGACGAACATTGTCAAAATACATCCAAGTGCCGATAATAAAAACGGGTTTTGGACGTATTACTAAATGACCTAGGCCTTCATAGTGCCGTTGAATGACCATAGCTAAACGGGGCATTTCAGGAGGAGTGTTGCGGGTGGGAGTTGGGTGGGATGTGGGCCAGCTTAGACTTAGTCGTACTGCATGTATAACCAAAAGTTATACAGCACAGGATCAGCGGAACTTGGATTTTATGACTTAGACCATTTAAAACATGGTCTGTCATAAAAACCCACCTAAAGTCACCAGATAAGCACAGCAAACACATAATACAGATCCCCACACACTACCCCAGTGATCACCGACTCCCTAACCCCATAAAAATCGTAATCACACCTTTAAAATTCAGCCTCCAGACCATCATCATCACCAGCCCGGCATAGGAAAGCCTAATCGACCTGCACAGAGGCATCTTAAGCCATCTTGGGGGTGGGTTAGGGACCCATGGAGAAGAGGCCCCATGCCCATAAGCCCCTGTAATCACTGCATTGATACTGAAACATGTGCACTCCCCTATACACCCCCAAAATCCTTTTGTACTGGCATATAAGTGGCTCCTGCAGCCATAAGGGCTATTGGGGTGGTAGATAAGTGGGTCTAGGGGGTTCTGGAGGTGGTTTGGGGGGGGCTCACCATGATCTATAAGGGAGCTGTAGTGAGATGATGACATGGCCCCCTTTTTGTGAAGTTCACAGCAGTGCCCTGTAAGGTACCCCACTACTTAGGTGTCATGTCTGGGTGTTCAGTCCATCATTTTGCAGACCCCTCCCACGTCCAACAGGGCTTGTTCTAGGCGTTTTTGACTTGGACGAAAAGTTGGACAAAAATGTGGTATTTTAGCGGCTTGGATGATCAGATCAGCAAGACATATAGTTAGACGATTTTCGAAAGGAAAAAAAATTTGGACGTATTTTTTGAAAATGTGTCCTAAGTTATTTTTTACTTTGGATGACTTGCGACTTGGACGAAAATGGACTTAGACGTTCCTTTCGATTATGCCCCTCTAAGGGTTTAAGGACTTCCACAATCAATGTACATGACATAAATTTGCACATATACAACACCATTGTATGCAAATCTGTCTCATGCATATAGAGTTAATATGTTACCCAGTCCAGGAGGATGACTTTTTGGCCAGTCCTGGATTTTTGCCAATCTCATCCAGGTCCATTATAGCAGTGTTTCTCAACCTTTTCAGTCCAAGTACCAACCGAGTACCCCCGCCCAAGCAACACCCCTGATCTGCCCAAACTTCGCCCCTGACTCCACCTCCATAATAATAGTACTAATTGTAATGCAATTTCTTCCATCCATTTTTCATATATACAATATAATCTTATTAATACATAATGGTAACCACAAAATTAATAAAAACACAAAGCACACTGTACGCAGAGAAAATGTTAATTATCCTTTATATTCAGGAGGTTTTCAAAGATTTCCAGACAGATGACTTTAAAATATGCAATGTCACCTCAGTAACAACTATAGAAACATAGACAAATATAGTGCAAAATATAGACAGCAGATATAAATTCTCAAAACTGACACATTTTGATCACTAAATTGAAAATAAAATCATTTTTCCTACCTTCGCTGTCTGGTGATTTCATGAGTCTCTGGTTGCACTTCCTTCTGACTGTGCATCCAATATTTCTTTCTTTCTGCCTCCTGCATGCTTCCTCTCCTCCAGACCTCATTCCCCAACCAGAGTCCAACTTTTCTTCCTCTCATCCCCAGATCATTTTTCATCACTGCCCACCAGCCCCATGCCTATTTCTCTTTCTATCTCTCCCTCCATCACTATGCCCAACATTCTTCCCCCTTGCATCCCCTTCAATCTATCCCTCTATTCCCTCTCCACCACCATATCCAACATTTCCCCCTCGTCTCCTTCTATTTCCTATGAAGCTCTACCTCACTCCTCTCTATGCCCAATTTTCCTCTTCCTTTCCCCATGTGCATCATCTCTTTCCCTCTCATTCACACACTCATTCCCAACAATTTTCCCTTTCTATTCCCTCCCTCCCTCTTATGCCCCAAGTTAGTGCCCCCTTCCTCCCTTTTGTGTCCTCAGTTTGTGCCCCCTCCCCCTCACTGCCTTCCAGCCTATATCCCACCCCTTCCTCCCTCCCCCACTGCCGATTCCTCCTCCCCCCTGGTCTGTCGCCGCCCCCACAAGCTCCATTTAATTATCCCCCACCGCCGTGGCAACTCCAGGAAGGGAAGGGCCAGGTGCATACAGCGATTGCACGCTGCCAGCCCATAAGCCTTCCCAATGTCAATTCTGATGTCGGGAGGAAAGCTTGTGGGCCAGCAGCATGCAATTACTGCATGTTCCTGGCCCTTCCCTTCCTGGAGTTGCGGCAGTGGCGGGGATAATTAAATGGAGCTGGCGGGTGGCAGCGGTGGCATGTGGTAGCAGGGAGGAATCGTCGGTCAGCCCTCAAACCCCCAACAGGCAGTCCACGTTACCCCTATAGTATGCAAACCGCAGGTTGAGAAACACTGCATTATAAGACCTGTAGCACTGATTTCAATGGACAGAATCATGGACTACAAATACATGCCACAGCACTGTAGTCAGTTTAACAACTTTGAACAACATTGTGTCATCAGGAAATTTAATTATCTCACTAGTTATTTACATCTCTAGATCACTGATAAATATGTTGAAAAGCAGTGGTCCTAACACAGATCCCTGGAAAACCCCACTATTTATAACATTTGACCCAGTGTGCAGTTGTAATAGATATGAGGAATATTACTTTCCAAGTGAGATATTTGAAAGGTGAAATTGAGAAGTGCTGTGTGGAAGGTTTCCTAGAAACTTCAATGATTGCTGACACTGGTGCAGATAGTGTGAAAGCATCTACTCACTGGGAGCAAGAAACCATGCTGCGAGAGCTAAGGAATGGAGATTGGGATAGAGAAAAAAATCCCTCATTTTGAGTCAGCAATGTTGGATACAAAGGAAGTGGAATGGGGGGTACCCATGCACTGAGTTGGAAGAGGAGAGGGAACCAAGGTTGAGGTGGCTACCAAGGTATTATGAAAATCATTATGGCTTGGTCTTGATGAAGCTTCAGCAGAGTTTTCCTGACTAAAGGAATTGGGAGAAAAGCATAAAGAAACTTGCCCCATCAGTTGAAGATGCATCTGATTCCAGATGATTGGTTGTGTAGAGTCTGGGACAGAAAAGTGAAAGTTTGTAGTTGTGCGGAGATGCAAATAGATACACCTCTGGGATCCTCCAATCCATGAAGATCTGGTGAAGAATAGTGGAGTTGAGTGATCACTCATGCAGTTGAAGGAGTCTGCATAACTTGTCAGCTAAGATATTCTGCTTCCCTGCTAGATAAACTGCATTCAGAAAAATATTGTGAGGAATCGCCCAAGACCAGATTTGTATTGCTTCTTGCAGTGGCGTACCAAGGAGGGGGCGGTCCGCCCCGGGTGCCAAGCCCTGAGGGGGTGCTCCTGGTCCGGTCCGGTTCCCCATCCCCTGCGCCGTGTGTCGCGTCTGGAAACAGCCTGCAGCAAGAAATGAAGCGGGGAGGCCGGAGAATAAGCAGTGTTTCGTGGTGGTGGTGGGGCCGAGCGGTCCTTCGAGGTAGTGGGGGGGGGGGGGGGCAGCAGGCCTTCAGGGTGGGGCGGGCAGGCAGACCTTGTGGAGGGGGGAGACAGGCCTTCATGGAGAACAGGCAGGCAAGCCTTCAAAGGGGGGGACAAGCCTTCGGGGGGGTGCAGGTCTTCAGGGGGGACAGGCAGGCCTTCGGGGGGGGGTGACAGGCCATTGGGGGGGTGCAGGCCTTAGGGGGGGACAGGCCTTCCAGGGAGGGCACAGGCCTTCAAGGGGGGGACAGGCCTTCAAGGGGGGGACAGGCAGCCAGGCCTTCAAGGGGGGGACAGGCCTTCGAAAGGGGGTGTAGGCCTTCTGGGGGGTGCAGGCCTTCAAGGGGGGCAGGCCTTCGAGGGGGTGTAGGCCTTCGAGGGGGATGTAGGCCTTCAGGGGGGGTGCAGGCCTTCAAGGGGGGGACAGGCCTTCAAGGGGAACAGGCAGGCAGGCCTTCAAGGGGGGGACAGGCCTTCGAGGGGGGTGTAGGCCTTCGGGGGGATGCAGGCCATTGGGGGGGTGCAGGCCTTAGGGGGGGACAGGCCTTCCAGGGAGGGCACAGGCCTTCAAGGGGGGGACAGGCCTTCAAGGGGGGGACAGGCAGCCAGGCCTTCAAGGGGGGGACAGGCCTTCGAAAGGGGGTGTAGGCCTTCTGGGGGGTGCAGGCCTTCAAGGGGGGGCAGGCCTTCGAGGGGGTGTAGGCCTTCGAGGGGGATGTAGGCCTTCAGGGGGGGTGCAGGCCTTCAAGGGGGGGACAGGCAGCCAGGCCTTCAAGGGGGGGACAGGCCTTCGAAAGGGGGTGTAGGCCTTCTGGGGGGTGCAGGCCTTCAAGGGGGGGCAGGCCTTCGGGGGGATGCAGGCCATTGGGGGGGTGCAGGCCTTAGGGGGGGACAGGCCTTCCAGGGAGGGCACAGGCCTTCAAGGGGGGGACAGGCCTTCAAGGGGGGGACAGGCAGCCAGGCCTTCAAGGGGGGGACAGGCCTTCGAAAGGGGGTGTAGGCCTTCTGGGGGGTGCAGGCCTTCAAGGGGGGGCAGGCCTTCGAGGGGGTGTAGGCCTTCGAGGGGGATGTAGGCCTTCAGGGGGGGTGCAGGCCTTCAAGGGGGGGACAGGCCTTCAAAGGGAACAGGCAGGCAGGCCTTCAAGGGGGGGACAGGCCTTCGAGGGGGGTGTAGGCCTTCGGGGGGATGCAGGCCTTTGGGGGGGTGCAGGCCTTCGTGGTGGGGTGCAGGCCTTCAAGGGGGGGGACAGGCCTTCAGGGGTGGGATGCAGACCTTTAAGGGGGGCAGGCCTTCAGGGGAGGGGGGCCCTGGTGTAGAAGTACACGGAGGGAAGGGGGAGGGGTTCAAAGAGATGTGCATATGCCGGACTTTGGGTGGAAGAAATAATGGGTCTGCAAATAGAGGAGAGAGAGAGAGATGATGGACATGGGTTTTAGGGAAAGAAGTTGGACACAAGGGATGGTGTGGAGGGGGGGGATAGAGATACTGGTTAGGAGGGTAGTTGGAAAAAGAAAGGGAGAGATGGTGTACCCTGGGGTGGTGGGGAAGGAGAGAGAGCTGCTGGATGAAAAGGTAGTTAAGAAAAGGTGGATCTGTGGAGGGAGACAAAAAAAGGAAAGATGCCAGACATCCGGGGGAGGGAAGGGAAATGGAAGGGGAGGACAGAGATGGCAGATGGATGGTTAGCACGGAGAAAGAAGAAAGAAGGAGACCCTGGCAAGCAAGTTATCAGAAGACAACCAGAGCCTTGGACCAACAAGATTTGAAAAATAACCAGACAACAAAAAGGTAGAAAAACTAATTTTATTTTCTGTTTTGTGATTACAATATGTCAGATTTGAAATGTGTATCCTGCCAGAGCTGGTGTTAGACCGCAAACGTGAGCTAGGATTTAACAGAGAGAGGAAAAGTCCTTTTGTTTCTTTATTTTATTTACACCACAGCGCCAGTGTGGTTAGGAGAAGCCAAAAGGGGTGAAAAAGCTATAAAATAAACCCACCAGGATGTTTGAAAAAAACACCCAATTGGGCAGGAAAATCGAATCGATAAACCAATTCAATAGGCTGAATCGAATCGAAATTTTTTTTCCTGAATCTGGCAGCACTAGTTTGCGCTACTGTCTTAGACTTTAGGACCTGGGATTGGGGAGAGATGGCATCCTCAGTATTTTATAATGCAAGTGAAATGAGGATTTGGTCAGATTTTTGAAGGGTCTGCACTCTGCAGAAGAAAAATATTGTATAGGCCGGGGACATGAGACAGCATGAAATGGGAACTTTTCTTCCTTCTATTTTTGTGAATAGAAAGGCTGAGGATGTCAGAGTTCAGTTAAAATATGTGCTTTATAAGAAAATATAATAATGTGTTTTATAAAGTTTATAGCATTGATGGCCTACCCGGTGAGGTGTTCCTAGTGGTGGTGGCGGCAGCGTGTCAATTTGTTGAGAGGAAGAGGTGATCTGGGAAATTCTGCTGAGCAAACTCTGGGCCCATTTCCACCCCCCAGTTAGTCCACTCCACTCAACTGGTTCACACACTGAGTGCATCTTTGGGTGTTGTTCCTGGGTAGTTGTTTTGGGATCTCTTCCAGTGGTTTGTCAGCATCTCCTTCTGGTCCAAGGAAGGAAACTTTGTTAACCTTAGCACTGACCTACAGAATATATTTGTAACAGCGCTGCTTGTGTGGCATAAGTCTATGTAGTGATCGAAAGAAAAAAACCAGACCTTTGCATATTTTTGCACTATATGGTGGGTGTATGAGGAGATTCACATTTCCTGCACAGCTAAGTCCGTGTGAAGTTACCTTGTGCTGTATTTGACATCTAGCAAAGTCTCTGTTTGGAAGGTAAGATCTCAGTTTAAAAATGAAGTGGCCAGAAGTTATGGTAAAAGCAGATAGCGTAGCTGATTTTAAGAAAGGTTTGGACAAATTCCTTGAGGAAAAGTCCATAGTCTGTTATTAAGACATGGGGGAAACATCTGCTTGCCCTGGATCGGTAGCATGGAATGTTGCTACTCTTTGGGTTTTGACCAGGTACTAGTGACCTGGATTGGCTTCCATGAGAATGGGTTACTGGGCATGATGGACCATTGGTCTGACCCAGTTAGGCTATTCTTATATTATGTTCTCATCTGTAGGGGCCTTTGTTTTCACTTCTTATTTTAATGTATTTTTTTTCTGAGAACTTATCAGTGTTTTTTATAATGGGAACAAAAATGGAAGAGAATTAATGTGTGTGGAATGGGGGGGGGGTAACTAATTTCTTCAGCTAAATAATTCAATCCACCTCAACCAGACATAGGAGAACTCACGCACCATTCACACACCTTCCAACCAAAAACGTGAAAAGAAAAAAACAGTTCCACAACCTCCTAGCCATTTAAGCTGCAACACTCGACCCCCAACTCTACAACCTATTGACCTCGACCACAAACTACAAAACCTTCAAAAAAGAAATAAAAACCCTTCTATTCAAAAAACACATAAAACCGAACTAACACAATCAGAACTGTCCCAAGCATCACCTGCAACTACTCCATATGTACTTCTGATGTCATGACAATTCAGACATAATTTATGTTGTTATGGTATGTTTGGAATAATGGTTACATATGTGAGGTTCAATAAAAGAAAATTTTCACTGCCTGTTTCTATTATGACCATTTATTCAGTTTCATGGTTATTACAAAAAATATTTTTTTACATGGGGGGGGGGTGTCAAAAAATTATGGGCCCCGGGTGCCACATACCCTAGGTACGCCACTGGCTTCTTGAGTCAACGAGACCCCGTTCTACCCTGTTTGTTCATGAAATACATGGCTATTTGGTTATCTGTTTGGATCAGCACTACTTGATTGAGGAGGCAATCTGAGAAAGTATGAGGGCTCATTGAAAAGTAATGAGACTACCTCTGCTGTGCTGGTCTTGTGAAGCTCATACATCAATGTTTCTGAATCTGCAGTTGGACTGCTGTGGTCTTCATTATTAGGTCACAGAGAGAGAAACAACTTCATACATTTCATCATGGCAGATGAGGAAAATGTGTCTGTGAGAGAACGCCAGAGGTGTGTGATTGAATTTTGTTTTAACCTTAGAAAGAGCGGTAATGAAACTCTTGAAAAGTTATGGCAAGCATATGGTAACGAAACAATTAGCTGTATCTCTGGTGTATTCTCACAGACATGCCATCGGTATCAGTGTTGATGCTGTTTTGGGATGTTGAGCTTTAGTGTAGGAGTCTCCAGCCATTCTCAATGTAGATGACCTGAAAAGTTTTTCATATTGTATTCTCTGGCTTTTAGCAACCTTTTCTGCAATTTAGAGAAGAGCAGGCAGGAAATATCATAGTGTTCAAGACCTAGGCACTAGACACATCAGTTATGTGGGTCTGTGCCTGAAATGATCCTATTACACCAAGTGCACCACTTAAAGCTGCTAGGAGCCTTGGACATCGAAGGAAAATATGCTGCCGCAAGATCAAAGGACTCAATGGTCTGGGGAGGTCAAGTAGATGGCAGACAAGAAAAGGTTCAATGCTCCCTGCCTGAAGATAGGTTGAAGAGAGCCTGAAGAACTGAAACAAAAGATGGTGACAAATAATATTTTTATAAACTGAATTGAAAAGTGTATAAAAGATATTTACAAAATACATGCACAAAAAAAGAAGCTAAAAATAGTTACTCAAGTTTGAAGCACTGAGAGAAACTTGAAGGAACAGCTTCTCAGCTCTGTGGAAAACTGAGAACTGATGGTCCCATGAGCCAGTTTCAGACGGGAAGTCATAGACACATGTGCAGTGTGGGTGGTCTTTAAGTTTTAAAGTAACGGTGCACTTGTTGACTGTACATACTAGGGCTCCATGAATGATGTCACCCACATGTGAGAATATACTAACTCCTTGTGCTAGAATAACAGCAGTCATTGGCATATCAAGGACACTGGTATAACACAGAGCTGTGACATTTTTCGATTGTGTGCTCTCAGTTTTCATTATATGCCTTTGAATGAACCTACAAGAGATTATGACTCCTGATGTAGGATGTGAAATGTCGAAACACAGCCCCGTATTGAGTCATGTCTTTGTACGATGAACACTGAGAGCTCTCTTTGGAGACTATTCAATAAAATTGTTAATTGATTCCTCTCTGGTCTGTAAGGTCATTTTTCAAATCCTACTCTTCTTGACTGCCCAAAGTCAGGTGCCATTATGATCCATGCTATGATAATATTCTGTTAAGGGCACTCTGGGCTGAGCACCCTTTATAGAATACGAGCTTGGTGCGTTTCTTGCACCTAACTTTGAACATGAGCAGTTATACCTGGCAAAAGATAGCGAAAATCTCATGCCCATCTGAAGGTAGTTAGGCACAGAAATAAATGTATTCTATAAAATTGCACCTAATTTCTGGGAATTCCATTAATATGCCCATGGCTATGTCCCTTTTCACTTGCACACTGTGAAATTAGGGGCACATAGTATAGAATAGGACATAGGGCAGATCTTTGTATAACTCCTAGTTGCTGCCATTTAAGAGCTTGCTAACTCCAATAATTGATTGTTAGCACCTAAATTAGTTTATGCGTAGATCTGGGATCTGCCCCCAAATCTGGGCAATATTCTGTAATTAGAATCCAGGGCTATATGGCTTGCACACTCACACTATAGAGTACCACTGAGCACAAGCCTATCACATATACAGTACACATGAATGTTACATTCCCACATTTAAGTCTGGTATTCTACAATTTTAGCATGCAAATGATGCTTACATTAGAAAGATAGTGCTTTTTAATACTGGGCAAGCAGATATTAAAAAAAACAGCATGATCTTATAGTTTTGCAGATATCCAAAAGGCAGCCTGACAGGTCACTGAAGCAGCTCCATAATCTCAAGGAAGAGTAGAAAGAAGGAGAAAGAAAACAGAAAAGGAATAAAAAAATCAAATTTGTGATTGAGTGGAAGAACATAACTGAGTGCTTGGCTGTTCATTGCTTTTACTGCTTGTTTTAATGTTAAATTAGTAATTAAGGTCTCATTTTCAGCAAGTGAAAATATTCCCAGCTGTCCTTTGTCACAAGCCAGAGATCATAGTGAGCTTGTGAAATGTACTTGTTACTTCTAATTTTGGATTGTATCATAGATTTGTATGTACTAAGCTGCTGTAAGCTCACAGTGGGAAAATGTATCTTGTGCATTTCCTTTTCATATCTCTCCCCCCCAAATAAAAAAAAATATGAGACTGCTGATATGAAAGCTTTTATTGACCCCAGAAATAGAAAATGAGTACAAATGATTAATGGAACTACCTTCAATTACATACTGTAGAACAGTCACCTTTGTGCTGTTATGTATAAATAACTGCATTCATTTCAAGAACCAAAGCATTCATTTATTAGTTAAATTATAATATTTTACCTATTGCTGCTTGGGAAAGAATTAGAAAAAAAGGTAAATTGTCTCAGAAAGGATGCTGCTTTTTTTTTTTTTAATTTCACCTTTTAGTACCAGAAATGTTGGATAAGGGTATTGAAAGTCACAGCCTTATATGTCTACCACAGAACTCCGTATCCCACCTGATGTGCACCAGAATCAGTACAAATCTCCAATTCCTCACATCCAATGTGTGCTACCCAGCTCCTCAGAAGTACCACCTGGGCTCAAAATTTTTTCATTGCCCTAGGCTTTATGTACTACCTCCTCACTAGGCCAATATCAAATTTTTCTATTAAACTTTAATTTGTATTTTTCTCATTTAACACCCCCTCTAGCATACTTTATTCTTGAGGGTACTTAGCTTTTAATTGTGGTCTTCCTTTCAGGGATATAGGAGCCAACATGTTTCACCCACAGAAGGTTTTTTCAAGGCTTATCATCCTTTAACAAGCTTTACACCGTCATATGGTTCCATGGCATAATTTCAGTGGTGTGCATGACAGGACAGGACATACTGTGCAGGCTTTTCTGTTTACAGAAACTGCAAAATGCAGGGCACTTTGCGATAATGTTGTTCCTGGGTGATACCTAATGGGTAAATGCTGCTGCTGTTGTAGATGCAACACTGATGACATTAAGAATCAGGGCAAGATGTACTTTTGGCCATGGTGAGTAAAGCAATGCTTTAGAGAAGAACTCTTATTCAGTTCAAGGTCAGATTACAATACAAGAGGTTGGGTCAGTTACCCAGGAAATTACCATGGACACTTTGATATGGACCTTCAATAGGGTTGCTAGTACAGGTAGATCAGTACAACTATTAATACGGTTAGGTCATAGTTACAAATACAAGTAAGTCATCATTGGCTCGTTGTTATGTCTCAGGGGTTGCATAAGGCAGTTTAGAAATCGGCTTTTACAATCACCATTTCAGTTACTTTAGGGTTGGCTTCCTGTCTTGGTACAGAAATGCTTTTCGAAACTTTCTGAACCTGAGATAGTGGTCATAGGATCATAATGTAAGTGGTAGTTGGTTCCAGCATTTTGCTAATTGATATTGGATGGATAAGGTGATTTGCCTGGTAGACTTTATATTGTTGAATGCTGGGAATTTTAAGTGGAAAATATTTCTGGTGGAATATCTGTTGGAGGCACCATGGAGTAGGATGGCTAACTCTGTTAGGTAGTCAGGGGCATTGCCTGTCAGGATCTTAGCATTTTTAGCTCAGTTAGTTCTATAATTCTCTCCATCCATTAGCAGTTAGACTGGACGTTGTGATTTCTGTTAATTTTCACCATGAAATTACCTCTCTTGCTTCTCTCTCTCTTACTCTCTCTATGTTTTAATCCCACTCATTGTGCAAATTATCTCTCCCCCAAGGCACTTGGCTTCAACAGTAATAGTGTGATCTGCCCTGGCCTTAGAATTCCTGTATTGGTGTATACTAGAAATTATTCTTCTAAAAAACCTTTCCAGGATGTCAATTATGCCTCTCTAAAGCCTGTACCAATTACTAACTTACCTAGTCTAGCCTCTGACTCCCTTATTCCTGTCCCGATATTATATTGCAATGCCAAATCAGTATGCAACAAGGTTCAAATACTAAATGACCTACTAGGGGATCTTGATCCTGGTTTCTTGTGCATTACTGAATCATGGATTGCAAAAGATGATTTATTTACTCAAAATGAGCTCTGTTCCCATGGCTAACAAGGTCTTTTCTCTTCCAGAAACTGAAGGAAAGGAGGTGGTTTGGCACTGCTCTATAAATCATTTTTTGATGTACAGCTTCTTGATAAAGATAGCGATGCATCACTAGAATATATGCTAGCTACTATTAACGATGAGCTCTCCTGTGACTCATTAGGTATTCTGTTATTTTATCGTCCCCCGATTCCTTAGCATAAATCTTCTGAACTAGTATTCGAGACCATAACAAGTGCTTTCCTAAAATTACAGAGGCTATTGATTATTGGTGACATTAATTTTCATTTAGATGATAACGCTAAAAAGGATGTTATCGAACTCAGCAGTTTTTTCACCTCTCTGGGTTTTCCTCCTCTTAAGTCCGCTCCAACTCACGAAAAAGGGCACTCTCTCGATATCATTAGCTTTCTTGATCTTACCAATCATAAAACTTTAGTTGAGGATGTTCATTGGGAAAAAGTTCCATGGTCTGATCACTTTCTGGGTGTCTCATGTCTTCCTGTTGTTATGTCCCATCTTAGGGCTCAATCTTGTACTCCAAAACTTATTACCTTCCAGAAGAAAATTGCAAGTGAACAATTTTGGACCCAATTTCTCAAACAGTTTGCTTTCTCCCTCAGGCTCAATGCCTAAGAAGTCAACTGGCATAATTGAGTAAACCTTTCTAAGTCCACCTATTTTTACTGGCTTCTCTATCGACTAAGAC
The DNA here is from genome assembly GCF_902459505.1 of Geotrypetes seraphini. Taxonomy (NCBI): domain Eukaryota; kingdom Metazoa; phylum Chordata; class Amphibia; order Gymnophiona; family Dermophiidae; genus Geotrypetes; species Geotrypetes seraphini. The sequence goes on from NC_047084.1 coordinate 477,220,515, forward strand.
TGTTTCTTACTCTCATAAGGCTCCCAGGTACCTTCCTTATTACAGAGAGCTGAAATAAAAATGCTGAGCACTGGAGCATAAATGGAAAAAATCAAGATCTCCTGCTGCCAGACAGTCATGGAGGGATAGTATCAGGTCTTATAATGCAACATTAAAAAAGTTAGGAAAAATTTCTAGGGTGATAAAATTATCAGATCTAACAATCAAAGTACCACCTTGTTTAACATCTGGCATTTGTTAACTACTAACAATGACTCATCAATATACCCTTCCTCCCCAGTAGCGGATGACTTAGCAAAATGTTTTAATGAAAAGGTTGCTGTTATAAGAGACTCTTTTCCATCATTAGTTTCTTATAATTCTCTAGTGTCAGGTGATACTAATCCAATTACAATTCCAGCAGATAGAATCTGGTTAGCCTTTGAGTATGTATCTGAGGCCCAGGTCGCAAACCTATGTCATAAATTAAGATCCTGCAAATGTACTCTGGATCCATTCCCTTCATATCTATACGAGAAAATTCTTACTCAGGCCATTTCATCTCTTACCAAACTTATTAATTCTGCCTTATCATCAGGTCTTTTTTTCTGCAGGTCACATTGTTCTGTTCCCGCTATTGAAGAAAGCTGACTTAGACCCATCCTCTCCGTCTAGCTATCAAGCTATACCGAATATTCGTCTACTAACCAAAATGTTAGAGTCCATTATATCTGCTCAGCTTTCATCATATTTAGAGAGATTTTCCATTTTTTTATCTTGCCAACATGGATTCAGACCTAATCACAGTACCGAATCTCTACTGATCTCATTAATCTCTAAGGTTCAGCAATTGCAAGCGTGCAATAAGTTTGCAGTTTTGCTACAATTCAATCTATCAGCAGCCTTCAATGTCGTTCACCATGATATTTTGATTTACCAACTTTCTGAGATCTCGCTCATATACTGTTAATATGAATGGCACCATATCATCCTCTTGGTAGCCTTTATGCAGAGTCCCGCAGGGATCACCTTTATCACCTATTCTTTTCAACATCTACATGACTACTTTTAAGCTTTTCCGTTTATCCCCCTGCGAAACACTATTTATGTATTCAGACGACATCTTTGTTCTCCTTGAGGTAGACTCGAATTTCACTAATCTTGTTGAGAATACAATAAAATATATAACGAAACTTCAATCTTGGGCCCTTAGAGGGGCATAATCAAAAAAAACATCTAAGTCCCCTTTTGGCCTAAGGCCATAAACGCTGAAAGTAGCAGCAGGGAAAATGTCCATTCTAAAAAAAAAAACGTCCAAAATGAGGGTTTTTTGAGAATGGCCTACCTCTATCCAATCTGTGGCCCTTTCTAAAATGGTTGACCATTTTTTGAAACCTGAAGTGGTGAAGTTTGTTCTTGATACAACTCATTTTTTGAATAAAATCAAGTCCATCAATGTTCAATCTACTGACTTCTTATTACACTTGATTTGGAAGCTCTGTACAGCAATATTCCCCAAGATAAAGCTCTCATGATCGTGGATACTACCCTAGCTGTTTTGCCTAATGATTCCAGGATTACTAAATCATTCTGATGGAACTTGCCTCACTTGTTTTCCCCCAAAAAATTTTTTGAAGTGGAGGGCAATTTTTTTCTTCAAACTCATGGGGTAGCCATGGGTACAGCCATGGCCCCCAGTGATGCGAACCTCTATGCAACTGCTTTTGAGGAAAAATATCTGAATTTGTCAACTTGGATGACTTCCATTTCCTTATGGTTGCGTTACATCGATGTTTTCTTAATTTGGTCTGACTCTGTGGAAAAATTTCAACATTTCCTGAGTTGGCTTCATTCTTTGGATGTACATTTGAGATTTTCTGCTGTGATCGATAGGCAAACTGTTACCTACCTGGACACTGTGGTCAGCAAGACGGTTCATAAACTTACCACTTCTGTCTACAGAAAGCCTACTGACCGCAATACTTACCTCCACTATTCCAGTTGCCATCTCACCAGATTAAAACAGTCTCTTCCTATTAGCCAATTTTTAAGAGTCCGGCGGATTTGTTCTACTACCGCCGAATTTAAAACTCAGGCCAAACTGTTAACACATCGGTTCAAGGATAGGGGCTATCCTGATTGGGTCATCAAACGAGCTTATCACAGAGCCCGATATGCTAACCCTGAGCTACTATAGAATCATCGCAATGATTCTGCTGTTGATCTACAAATGTGTGTATCTCCTTCTCGGACTAAGCCCAATCTGTGGCCAGTATCATCAGAAAACACTGGCATATTTTAAGCTTTCATGACAGCTTCAAAGAATTACCCAGAATTGCTTTTTCTCGCCCTAAGAACTTAGGTAATTTATTGAGTCAGTCGTATGGCAATAATCCTCAGGTTCAAGGCAGTCATAAACCTTGTGGTCACTGCAATGTGTGTTTTAATTCTTTTCCCATCTCTACATGGTGCCATCCTATTACTCAGCGCGAGTATAAGCTAAGACAACATACTACCTGCCTATCTCAATGGGTGGTCTATGTTATTACCTGTCCCCCATGTAATCTTCTATATGTGGGACAGACCAGTCGCAAGATAAAAATCAGACTTGCAGAACACAAGAGCCGGCTCAACACCTCCACCATTTCTGCCCCTATGGTCCCCCATTGCTTGAACAAAGGCCATGCATTTTCTGATCTTACCTGGTTCATTATTGAAAAACTTCCTGCGGACTTCCTGCGTATTCAATTGTGGGAACAATTTTGGATCTTTGAACTTAATGCTGTTCATCCCCATGGTCTCAATGAATGTATGGAGTGGAATACTATTGTGTAGCCTGTTGGTGTCGTTGGGGCTCTGATTGTCTATTCATGACGTCTTTTTTCTGCTCAGTTTTTAAGCACGTTTTGCACGCTGCTCTTTTAGCTCCTCCTCTCTCCTGCCGGCTGGCTTGTTTTTGTGCTGTTCATGGCTGAATGATCACCATCCGTTTTTGTTCAACAGGTTCCTGAAGAAGGGACCCAGAGTCCCCGAAACAGGGCTTGGTAGAATCGAACTTGACCCAGGCGGTGGTTCTTTTTGCTCCGCCATTGATTCCAGCCTCTCAGACCAAGCCATCAAGCTAAGTCTACTGTTTTTTCACCTAGGAGTCGGCTGGGGGACTCCCAGAGTGTCTCACTCTGTCCTTACCTTAGCACTATAGTGTTGTGATTATTTTATCACTTAATTATTTCATTCACTGTTGTGTGATTAATTTGAGCACGCCGGAGGGGTCCAGTGATGGTGTGCAGGTGGAGGTTATTATATCTTCACCACTGTGTGTAAAGTGCTAGAGAATTCTCCCTTCGCTTATCCTTCACACTGAGGACCCCTTCCTCACATATTATATTGTATTTTGGATTTAACATTTAGTGCTAGACCGAGTGAGTCGCTCTGAGAATCCATTAGACCTTCACTGCTGTATGTGGTTTCTATTTGGTTTCTGCTTACATTGGAAAGTTGGTCCTCAACCTGGCAGCTAGGCTTCAATGCTAAGAAATGTAAGGTCATGCACCTCGGAAGCAGAAATCCATGCAGGACGTACTTCTTGAACGGAGAAACTTTAACTAGGACTTCAGCAGAACGAGATTTAGGAGTAATCATCAGTGCAGACATGAAAACTGCCAATCAAGTGGAGAAGGCTTCATCTAAGGCAAGGCAGATATTGGGTTGTATCAATAGAAGTTTCGTCAGCCGAAAGCCTGAAGTCATAATGCCGTTGTACAGGGCCATGGTGAGACCTCATCTGGAGTACTGTGTGCAATTCTGGAGGCCACATTACAGTAAAGATGTGCGCAGAATTGAATTGGTTCAACGGACGGCCACCAGGATGATCTCGGGGCTCAAGGGTCTCTCGTACGAAGAGAGACTGAACAAATTGCAGCTCTACACTCTTGAGGAACGTAGGAAGAGGGGAGACATGATCGAAACATTTAAGTACCTCACGGGACGTGTCGAAGTGGAAGATGATATTTTCTTTCTCAAGGGACCCTCGGCCACAAGAGGGCACCCGCTCAAACTCAGGGGCGGAAAATTTCATGGCGACACCAGAAAGTATTTCTTCACAGAGAGAGTGGTTGATCATTGGAACAAGCTTCCAGTGCAGGTGATCGAGGCAGACAGCGTGCCAGACTTTAAGAATAAATGGGATACCCATGTGGGATCCCTACGAGGGTCAAGATAAGGAAATTGGGTCATTAGGGCATAGACAGGGGGTGGGTAAGCAGAGTGGGCAGACTTGATGGGCTGTAGCCCTTTTCTGCCGTCATCTTCTATGTTTCTATGTTTCTATATTTAGTATCTTTTTGCAGTATTTTTTGGAGTTATTGTGTGACTACCTCAATATTCAGCAGTTTAATTGCCCAGACCACCACTATGTCTAAACTTAGAACACATTATTAACCGAAAAATAGCCCAAGTCTCAAACACCCAAAACAAGACTTCTTGGGCGAAGAAGGGGCCAGTCCTTTACTTAAAAGCTGGATTCTGTAACTGGCGTCTGTCAAAAACAACACCGGTTACAGAATCCACCCCCACCCCACGCAACGATCACAGCAGGAGAGATGGCTCATCTCCCCTGCCGCGATCGTGATCCCCCAAACTGCTGTGATTGTGATCCACCCCCACCCCCTGAGCCCCCCCACCCCCTAAAATATAGGCAAGAGGGATCCCAGGCCCTCCTGCCCATGGCAACCCCCCCACCTCCCTTAAAATACGGGGAGGGATCCCAGGCTCTCCTGCCCATGACACCCCCCTGCAACCGCCCCCCAAACCCCCGATCACCCCCCAAACCCCATGACCCCCCCCAGCCCCAACATCCCCCTGAACTTACAGTAAGTTGGCTGGATGGATGGGTCCTGAGCCCGTACGCCTGGCAGGCACACCATCCTCCGAATGGTGGGTCTAGGGCCTGATTGGGCCAGGTGCCTAAGGCCCCATCCATAAGAAGGGCCTTAGGCGCCTGGGCCAATCGGATTTGGCCCAGTTGCCTTAGGCCCCTCCTGTGGGCAGGGTCTTAGGCACATGGGGTGGGTTGGCTTCATGTGCCTAAGGCCCTGGAGGGTGTGTGAGTTCTCCTATGTCTGATTGAGGTGGATTGAATTATTTAGCTGAAGAAATTAGTTAACCCCCCATCCCACACACATCAATTCTCTTCCATTTTTGTTCCCATTATAAAAAACACTGATAAGTTCCCAGAAAAAAAATACATTAAAATAAGAAGTGAAAACAAAGGCCCCTACAGATGAGAACATAACATAAGAATAGCCTAACTGGGTCAGACCAATGGTCCATCATGCCCAGTAGCCCATTCTCATGGTAGTTAATCCAGGTCATTAGTATCTGGTCAAAACCCAAAGAGTAGCAACATTCCATGCTACCGATCCAGGGCAAGCAGACACTTCCCCCATGTCTTAATAACAGACTATGGACTTTTCCTCCAGGAATTTGTACAAACCTTTCTTAAAACCAGCTAAGCTATCTGCTTTTACCATAACTTCTGGCACTTCATTTTTAAGCTTAGATCTTTCCTTCCAAACAGAGACCTTGCTAGATGTCAAATACAGAAAGAACAAGGTAACTTCACAAGGACTTAGCTGTGTAGAAAATGTGAATCTCCTCATACACCCACCATATAGTGCAAAAATGTGCAAAGGTCTGGTTTTTTCTTTCGATCACTACATAGCCTAATGCCACACAAGCAGCACTTTTACAAACATATTCTGAAGGTCAATGCTAAGGTTAACAAAGTTTCCTTCCTTGGACCAGAAGGAGATACTGATAAACCACTGGAAGAGATCCCAAAACAACTACCCAGGCACAACACCCAAACACCCACTCAGTGTGTGAACCAGTTGAGTGGAGTGGACTAACTGGGGGGTGGAAATGGGCCGGAGTTTGCTCAGCAGAATTTCCCAGACCACCTCTTCCTCACAACACATTGACATGCTGCCACCACCACCACCACTAGGTAGGCTAGCAATGCTTATAAACATTATAAAACACATTATCATAATTTCTTATAAAGCACATATTTTAACTGAACTCTCTGACATCCTCAGCCTTGCCATTCACAAAAATAGAAGGAAGAAAAGTTCCCGTTTCCTGCTGTCTCATGTCCCCGGCCTAAACAATATTTTTCTTCTGCAGACCCTTCAAAAGTCTGACCAAATCCTTGTTTCACTTGCATTATAAAGTACTGAGGATGCCATCTCTCCCCAATCCCAGGTCCTAAAGTCTAAGACAGTAGCGCAAACTAGTGCTGCCCGATTCAGGAAAAAAAATAAAATTTTGATTCAATTCAGCCTATTGAATTGGTTTTTTGATTTGATTTTCCTGCCCAATTGGGTGGTTTTTTTTCAAACATTCTGGTGGGTTTATTTTATAGTTTTTCACCCCCCCCCCCTTTGACTTCTCCTAACCACACTGGCGCTGTGGTGTAAATAAAATAAAGAAACAAAAAGGACTTTTCCTCGCTCTGTTAAATCTTAGCTCACGTTTGCGGTCAAACACCAGCTCTGGCAGGATACACATTTCAAATCTGACATATTGTAATCACAAAACTGAAAATAAAATTAGTTTTTCTACCTTTTGTTGTCTGGCTATTTTTCAAATCTTGTTGGTCCAAGGCTCTGGTTGTCTTCTGATAACTTGCTTGCCAGGGTCTCCTTCTTTCTTCTTTCTGCATGCTAACCATCCATCTTCCATCTCTGTCCTTTCCTTCCATTTCCCTTCCCTCCCCAGGAGGTCTGGCATCTTTCCTTTTTTCATCTCCCTCCACAGATCCATCTTTTCTTAACTACCCTTTCATCCAGCATCTCTCCCTCCTTCTCTACCAACCCAGGGTCCACCATCTCTCCCTTTCTTTTCCCAACTACCCTCCTCTCCAGTATTTCTATCCCCCCTCCACACCATCCCTTGTGTCCAACTTCTCTCCCTTTCTGTTCCTTCCCTCCCTAAAACCCATGTTCCATCATCTCTCTCCCTCTCCTCTATTTTCAGACCCATTATTTCTTCCCACCCAAAGTCCGGCATATGCGCGTCTCTTTGAATCCCCCTTCCCTCCGTGTACTTCTACACCAGGGCCCCACCTCCCCTGAAGGCCTGTCCCCCCTTGAAGGCCTGTCCCCCCTCTTGAAGGCCTGCCTGTCTGTCCCCATTGAAGGCTTGTCCCCCCTTGAAGGCCTGCCTGTCTGTCCCCCTTGAAGGCCTGCCCCCCCCCTTGAAGGCCTGCCTGCCTGTCCCCCCCTTGAAGGCCTGTCCCCCCTTGAAGGCCTGTATCCCCGTTGAAGGCCTGCCTGTCCCCTTGAAGGCCTGTCTCCCCCTTGACAGCCTATCCCCCCCTTGAAAGCCTGCCTGTCTGTCCCCCTTGAAGGCCTGCCTGCCTGTCCCCCTTGAAGGCCTGTCCCCCCCTTGATGGCCTGCCTGCCTGTCCCCCTTGAAGGCCTGTCCCCCCTTGAAGGCCTGCCTGTCCCCCCCTTGAACGCCTGCCTGTCTGTCCCCCTTGAAGGCCTGTCCCCCCTTGAAGGATATGAGTATAGGCCTCCTTGAGATCCAGAGAGCATAACCAGTCATTCTGCTCGAGAAGGGGATAAAGGGATGCCAGGGACAACATTCGAAACTTTTCTCTGACTAGAAATTTGTTGAGTGCCCTGAGATCCAGAATGGGGCGCAGATCGCCTGTCTTCTTCGGAACAAGGAAGTAACGGGAATAAAACCCCTTTTTCTGCTGTTCCAAGGGAACTGGTTCGATGGCATGGAGATGAAGCAGAGCGTGAGCTTCCTGAAGAAGACGGGCAGTCTGGGATGGATTGGAAGGATACTCTCTTGGAGGAAGCTCTGGTGGAACCTGAGTGAAATGAAGAGAGTATCCTTCCCTGATGATGGTAAGTACCCAGAGGTCAGATGTGATTGTCGTCCATCGAGGGTAAAAAAGATGGAGACGACCTCCTATAGGAGGAAAGGAAGGCAAATGCAGAACGGTGGAGGTTATGCTCTGTTGTAAACAGTCAAAAAGGCTGATTAGCCTTAGGTGCAGCAGAAGGTTGAGGTTTTTGTTGCTTCTGAGGCTGCTGTTTCTTAAGAGGAGGGGGATTATAAGGGGCTGTCCTCGGAGCAAAACGCCGTTGATAGATAGGAGCAGGGCGTGCAGTTTGGCAGGAGCTGGCTTCGGATTAGGTCTGACAATAGAAGCAAAGGATTTTTCATGGTAGACAATTTTTTGGTGGCTGCCTCGATGGATTCATTGAATAGGTCATTGCCTTCACAAGGGATATTAGCCAAGCGGTCTTGAAGATTAGGGTCCATGTCAATGGTACGAAGCCAGGCAAGACGACGCATAGCTACAGAGCAAGCAGCTGCTAAGGCACACAACTCAAAAGCATCAAAAGATGACTGGAGAAGATGTAATCTGAATTGAGATAAAGAAGCAAGGATTTCTTGAAATTCAAAGTGGTTTTGAGTATCCAAATAAGTCAAGAACATTGGTAATAGAGAAATGAGGAATTCAAAATAAGTAATAAACTGAAAATTATAATTGAGGACTTTAGAGGACATCATGGCATTTTGATAGATGCGACGTCCGAATTTGTCCATCGTTTTCCCTTCCCTTCCAGGAGGAACTGTGGCATAAACCTTGGAAGGATGGGACATCTTCAAGGAGGACTCGACAAGCAGGGATTGATGAGATAACTGTGAGTTGTCAAACCCTTTGCGATGCACAGTTTTATACCTAGAGTCCAATTTTCCTGGAACAGCTGGTATGGAAAAAGGTGTTTCCATGCATTGACCAAAAGTCTGATTCAAAAGCTTATGAAGAGGAAGCTTAAGTGACTCTGCCGGAGGTTGAAGAAGATGCATGACTTCTAGATACTCATTAGAGTATTTGGAGCCAGTATCTAATTGAAGATCCAAGTCCACAGCCATCTGACGAAGAAAAGATGAGAAAGATAGCTATCCGCCAATGCTTTGACTTGAGAAGGACTCGAGGATGTCGAGGCAGCCTGGGTCGAAGATGAAGCTTTGGCAGGAAAAAAGGCATCAAAGGAATATGGTAACTTGGACGAGGCAATCGAAACTGGGACATCCTCGAGGTCCGCCATTGGAGACCTTGAACGAGGAGTCAGAGGTCTAGTTGAAGTTGAGGTAGATCGAGGCTTCGTTGAAGAAGGTCTTTCTTTAGAAGAACTATGCCTGGAATGATGCCTCGATGAAGGCCTCGATCGTCGATGAGAACTGTGCCTGGAAGGAGATCTCGAAGATCGAGGAGGCTTCGCCTCGGAGATGGAAGCAGCCGATGGTATCAAAGAATGTATAGGACTGGAGTCTGTAGATCGAAGCTCCAGAGGCTTGGTGGAGGAACCTCGATGCACTCCCAAAGACTCTGCCCCTTGTATAGATTGTGAGGATTCCTTCCGAGGCACTTGCAAAGATTCTGCTCCTTGCTATATGTGCTTTGATGCCAGACCAGACACTCGCAGAGACTCTGCTCCCTGCAAAGAGTGTGTTTGCTCAGACTGAGGCAGGGGAAGTGGCTCGACCTCGCAGAAGTCTGCTAAATGCCCAGGCTGGATAAGAGGTAGAAGCTTCGGTCCCATATTAGTAAGGAACCGAATGAATTGCTTCTCCAACATGGTCTGGAAAGAAGCCGGCAAGGATGGATCCGCGTCTGAAACCGGACCACCTGCTTTGGCTGTAGGTTCCCTCGAGGGAGTGTGAGTGTGCTTCGACTTGGAAGTCTTAGGCACTTTAATCACTACCGCTGGAACTGTCTGTTGAGCTATCTGACCTGAGGAAACAGGGGAAGATACAGCAGATGTTGTCGAAGAAAGAGCCGCTACAAACGACGAAGGTCTGATGAGGCTCGAGGTGGAAGCAGAAGCAGGAGGAACCTCGGTAGGAGTCGAGCCGAGGTCACCTTTGAAGTCGAGGGATCAGAAGAAGAATCCATCTCGAAGAGCTTGTCCACCAAAATACGACGACGACTGAAGGCTCGAGGCTGAAGCGCAGCACAGCGCAGGCACGACTTTGGATGATGTTTCGGCCCAAGGTACTTGAGGTAGCGAACGGTTTGGGTCCGTAAGAGAAATCGCATACTGGCACTTGCTACACTTCTTGAAGCTTGTGACAGGCCAGGACATAGAAGTAAAAATAGCCGCCACAAGATTGAAGCCTTTGGGCTGCGGCCGAGCGGCCTGTCCCGGGAAACGGAGGGAAAAGGAAAAAAATTTTTTTTTTTACTGAAAATGAAAGAAATAAAATAAGAACAGCGATTCGTGAGGAAAAAAATACAAACCGCGGTTCAGAGAAGGCACAAAGTAACGAAGTTAAACGCAGAGAGTCAAAGACGGTCTTCTCGGCTCTGCGGAAAACTGAGAACTGAGGAGACGCACCCTGCGCTGGGCGGGAAGGCACTCGCGCATGCACGGTGCGGGCAACTTGAAACTTCGTGTTTCTTCAACAAGTCTGCTTGTGAGGCGTCCGCATCCGGGCTCCGTCGATGACATCACCCATATGTGAGAATAGGCTGCCTGCTTGTCCTGGGATAAAGTTTATAACTGCCGTACTAAGCATCAGATAAAAACACACCTTACAGAACATAAACCAAGGATACTTAAGTGATGCAGGCACCAATCGTACAGCATTGGGAAGACATGGGGCACACTATTGAACAGTTACGCTGGCGGGTTATTGATCATATTATATCATATCATCCTTGATCAACAATCAGTGAAACATGTTGGATTAAAGTCCCTGACCGAGCTTACCAAGCTGATAAAGCTAAGTGCTTATCTTCTTTAAATAAGGTACATTTGAAATGTAAAATTCAAACTAAAGCTATTGTGAGTAGAAGACACCTAAAAAGCTTACTGAAAGTTTATAAAAAGTGAAAAAAATGGTAGGACCAGTGACGATCAGATACGTAAAGCTCCAGGGCCATGAGAGTATTCGCTGAGGTTCTGTAAAGCTTACCAAATGAGCTGTTGGATGTATTATTGATTCAAATGTACTTGATAAACAGTGGCTTGGACATTTACACAATCCGCCTGATATTCAGACCATGGGAAATATCCGACTGTCTTCTATGGTCTGTGACAAAACCAAAAATTCAATGCAGGTGACGTTTCCAGTGATCAGCATTGAATTTCCAGTTTAATTTGACCAGCCGAGACATTACCATCCAAGTTGATATTCATCGGCTGGCAAGCTACAGTAAGTCCTAGTGGTCAAATATGGTACACTAACTAAAACGCTTGGGACAAACATGCACCGACAATTGCGCACAGGACTTATGCGTGCCAAATTAAAACAGTTACAGTAAGCGCTCTGAGGGTGTGGGGGGGGGGGGGAACCCTCTCATTAAATCTAGAAGTGTTCGTGCTTCCTTTGGGGGAGGGGGAAGGAGTGAACCCCCATTACAGAGGAAACTGCCGTTTTCCCTTGTTTTGAGGGTAATCGGTAGTTTCTTCTGTAATGGGGGGGGGGGGGGCTTTCCCCACCACTACCACACAATGGGAGCATGAACACTTCTAAGTTTAGCCCACACACCCCCTCGGAGCGCTTACAGTAACTGTTTTAATCCATCACATAAGTCCTGTACGCGATTGTTGGCACGCTATTGTCAGCATCAAATATAGATCTGTATTTTAGGCAGGTCTTTCTGACCACTGAACTTAGATGACAAACTGCTGAATATTGGCAGTCACCGGCTAGGTCACACAACATAGCTGGTCACTGGGCTGTCTGCCAAATGGGATATTCAGTGGGAGATAGCCAGCAATCTCCTGTTGAATATCAGCGGATAGCTGACTATGTGCTATTTAGCTGGCCGGAAACCATTCCTGACTGGCTAAATAGCACTGAATATTGGACCTAATGTCTCCACCTGCCTCATATGGTAGAATTTTATAAAGTCAAGTAGGTGCCCCTATGGCCAAGTAGGTGGTACCTATGTAAAGAGGCTTTACATAAGTGTCCCCTTATTGAAAATTACCCCTCACAGGGAGTAATTCTATAAGGAGTGTGACAATATTTCAGCACCAAGAATGCGAGCACATAACCAAAATACCAAAACATAAGTGTGGAAATGCTACATGCTATTTATAACATGGTGCCTAAATATGATGGTACATAGTTTGAAGGTGAGCATACACATGAGCTGAGTCTGGTCACAGTGTATACAGGACACACAGTCAATAACATCAATTATAGAATACTATAATTTACGCTTTTTTTTTTAACCAAGTAGTTACACCAGCTCTACTTTTATGTCTAGAATAGCTAGAATAGTCTCTAAATTGGGGCCTCTTTATATATGTGCCCTCACAATGTCCACAATCCATCATTTGCAGCTGATCCAGAATACAGCTGTAAAACTCATTTTCAATGATCATCACTATGTTCATGTTTCTCCTCTAACAAAATAATAAATATGGTTGTCAAATTATTATTGGTTAAAAGTAAAAATACTAAAGATAGCATTTCATATGTTACAAATGGAAGTTCCCTATTTCCTCAGTTATCTCATTCCTTACTGTCCCTATCATAGTTACTATTGCATTTGTGGCAGTGACTTATTTATCTTATATTTGTCAATCATCTTTTTCCCTGTTTGGCCTCCATGTTATGGAATTCACAACCATCTTTGCTTCATCTAGAGCACAGGTGTCAAAGTCGGTCCTCGAGGGCCAGAATCCAGTCGGGTTTTCAGGATTTCCCCAATGAATCTGCATGAGATCTATTTGCATGCACTGCTTTCAATGCATATTCATTGGGGAAATCCAGAAAACCCGACTGGATTCCGGCCCTTGAGGAGGGACTTTGACACCCCTGATCTAGAGACTTATGTAAAATTCAGGTCTAAATTAAATTTTTTTCTGACTCATGCTTTCCCTGAACAGTAGGTGTGGCTTTGCTGGCCTAGAGTAGCTCCTTTTGGAATGACATTGTCCTCACTTCCTTTTATGTTTATTTATCATGATTTTGCATGTGGACTATTACCATATTATATATTCATTCCTATTGTGTGTGTTTGCTTAGCGCAGTATTGTCTGATTTCCTTTATTTGTACCTAGTTTTATACAACATATCACTTCTGAAAACTGTCTTACTGTGATGACTGAAATGCTGTATATCAAATTTTAATGCATAAATGAACAAATCAACAGAGAAGTTATGAACTAAACTAGTCAAATAATTGTTGTCTAGTCTAAGGATTACAATACAAAATGTTATAGTTTTTTAAATGCACTTTAAAAAATAACTTGTTTCCTAACTTCTAATTATTGCATTAAATAAAATTCAAGAAAGAAATTCAATGCATCTTTGGCACAGAACAACACATCAAAGACTGACATGGAAAGGTCTGTAGCTCTCTGTAACATGCTTTTAGCTTTGAGGAGTTTCATTTTCTAGCTTATGGTGATTACATGGAAAAAGATGAAATGCTGCCTTTCAGTTTCATCTTAGAAAATGCTATAAAAAAATGCTGTGACATCCCACTGACATCTAGCCGGTTCTTAAGGGCTAAAGAAGGAAATATATAGCTTTAGCTTATATTCACTCCCCAGAATTGGTAGCTCAATAACTAATGCAGTTGCATTTTCTTTACTTTCTATACCCCTCCCCACACACACAGCTGTAAGTATAAATGCTGCCTACATGGAAGTGAGTTTCTCAACCTTGGTCCCTTCCAAAAACCACTGGAGCCTAAAAACAAAACCATCATAAGTAATTTATTGCTGTTTGATGTTACTTATATTCCTGGTTAAATTCCTCACAAAAAAAATAAATAAATAAAAATTCTGTGCAAAAAATGTACAAATTCTGCAAGTTTATTTGTCAAAATTTAAACAATATTTTTGCTAATTATTATCCAGAATTTCAGTACAATCCAGAATTTTCATTTATAGTTGAGAAAACAAAGCCTTCAAATTTTTCTCATTTAGGGCGCCTTTTACAAAGTGGTGCTATCACTTAGGGCCTCTTCTATTAAACTGCGCTAGAAGTTTTCTAGCGCGGAGAGCTGCGCTGAATGGCCCACGCAGCTCCCGACGCTCATAGAGTTCCTATGAGTGTTGGGAGCAGTGCGGGCCATTCAGTGCAGCTCTCTGCACTAAAAACTGCTAGCGCAGTTTAATAGAAGAGGGGGGCTAGTGTGCCCTGAATGCATAGAAGCCCAAGGAAATTGAAAGGGCTTTGTCACACTCAGCACACTGCTAATTGGTAGTGCCCACTTTGTAAAAGGAGCTCTTAGTGGTTTCTTTCTAGCCATGGGTCAAACATCTCTATCCACCCCCCATGTAACATTTCTCCCTTCCTTCCCTCAACCATCATGTGCAACATTTATCCATCTCAACCTCCCCTATATCCAACATTTCTCCTTCTTCCATCTCCCTCCCCTCCACACCATATGCAGGATTGCTCCCTATCTCTCTTCCCTCTCCTCCACCCATATCCAACCAGGGCAGGATTAATTCTTCGAGGGCCCCTAGGCACACAAGTACGCTGGGCCCCCCTAGCCCTGCCCCTCCCATGCCCCACCCCCTGTCCCACCTCAATTTATTTACCTGCTTTCTTATTTACTTCTTTATTTCCACTTGTTTCCACTTTATTTCCACTTATTTCCATTTATTTTTTCTTTTATTATAAAATTCAAAACAAACAACAAAGACTACCATACCAGTGCCAGTGTACAGTAGAGAGTTGCGCGGGGACAGAAATCCCACCCGTCCCCACCCGTCCCCGCCAAAGTCCCACCCGTCCCCGTGAGGAATCCCACCCGTCCCCACCCGTCCCCGTGAGGAATCCCTCCGTCCCCACCCGTCCCCGCGAGGAATCCCCTCCGTCCCCACCCGTCCCCGCGAGGAATCCCCTCCGTCCCCGCCCATCCATATAAACTTCAGAAATAGTTATTTCATTTAATTATGCTACTGAATTAAAGGCTCTGGTAGAAACCCATTTACAAATAAGCAAAAAGACTTTATTAATTTGAAAATATTAATTGGGAAGAATACATACTTTGCAAATGGGTTTCTACCAGAGCCTCTAATGTTTATAAATTTTTATCAACACAACTAATATATTACTTTATCCTGAAGCAAAATTAAAAAAAAAGAAATATAATTCTTTTCCTACCTTTGTTGCCTGGTTTCTGCTTTCCTCATGTTCTCATTCAATTCCTTCCATCCACTGTCTCTCTTCCTTCTGCATCTTCCATTTGCTCTGTTACTGTGCCTCTCCCTTTCTTCCCCCTTCCAAATTGGTCTGGCACCCATCTTCTTCTCTCCGCTCCCCCCATAGTCTGGCATCTGTCTTCTTCCCTGCCAGCGTCTTCTCCCTACTCTCTCTTCCCCATTTCCTTTCAGCGTCCTTCTCCCCCATCTTCCCCATGTCCTGTCAGCGTCCTTCTCCCCCCTCTGTCTTCCACATGTGCTTTCAGTGTCCTTCTCCCCCCTCTGCTTCCCCATGTCCTTTCAGCGTCCTTCTCCCTATCTGTCTTCCCCATGGCCTTTCAGCGTCCTTCTCCACCCCCCCCCGTCTTCCCCATGTCCTTTCAGCGTCCTTCTCCACCCCTTTGTCTTCCCCATGTGCTTTCAGCATCCTTCTCCCCCCTCTGTCTTCCACAAGTGCTTTCAGAGTCCTTCCCCCCCCGCCCTTCCCTTCCCATGGCCTTTCAGCGTCCTTCTCCACCCCTTTGTCTTCCCCATGTCCTTTCAGCGTCCTTCTCCACCCCTTTGTCTTCCCCATGTGCTTTCAGCATCCTTCTCCCCCCTCTGTCTTCCACAAGTGCTTTCAGAGTCCTTCCCCCCCTCCCCGCCCTTCCCATGGCCTTTCAGCGTCCTTCTCCACCCCTTTGTATTCCCCATGTGCTTTCAGCGTCCTTCTCCCTCCTCTGTCTTCAAGTGCTTTCAGAGTCCTTCCCCCCCTCCTCCCGTCTTCCCCATGGCCTTTCAGCGTCCTTCTCCCCACTCCTTCTCTACCGCCCCGGGTGCAGCACAGCCGGCCAGGTCCCCTTACTTTTGTGGCACTTCCCCGACCGATTGACAACAGCCCCGGTCCGACAAACCTCCCTGCCCTTAACTGCGAATCTAAATTACCTTATTACAGCTGCTGTAAGAAGATAATTTAGATTCGCGGCTACAGGGCAGGGAGGATTGTCGGACCGGGGCTGTTGTCGGTCGGTCGGGGAAGTGCCACAAAAGTAAGGGGACCTGGCCGGCTGTGCTGCAACCGGGGCGGGGTGTGGCGGGGCGGACCGCCCCCTCCCTTGGTAGCCACTCGAACCGCGAGGCTACTCTCCTCCTTACCTGCACTGCCTGCAGCACAGAGCCAAACGGAAGTCTTCCCGACGTCAGCGCTGACGTCAGAGGGAGGGAGGGCTTTAAGCTTTAAGCCCTCCCTCCCCTCCGACGTCAGCGCTGACGTCGGGAAGACTTCCGTTCGGCTCTGTGCTGCAAGCAGAGAAGGTAGGGAGAAGAGCCGCGCGACTGAGTACATCCAGCCCCGCAGGAACCCCGCGACCCTCGGAGGCGTCCCCACGGGATCCCCGCGACCCTAGGGGGCGTCCCCACGGGATCCCTGCGACCCTAGGGGCATCCCCACGGGATCCCCGTGACCCAAAGGGGGAACCCGCGGGATGCCCGCGGGTCCCGCGGGATTCCCGTCGTCCCCGTTCAGCTCTCTAGTGTACAGTTTTAGTTCTATGCAAGCCCCAAACATCTCTGAACAAAACCCCCCTTCCTTCCTTTCCCACCTACTTGCCCAGAACTTTAACTCTGAACCCTTTCCATACGTATATAAAAGCGTTCAAATGCATTGTAAAGCAGTAATACAATCCAAAACATAAGTCTATATTAATAACCAAGTTTGCAATTCCTCTCAACTGCCTCACTCTATGTCATCCAATTTTAACCCATATGTATGTATAAACAACCAAATCTGTATCTCCTCTGGTGTGTTCCACTCTATGAATGTTAATTTGTAACTAAACAACAAGGCTAGTGGTCCACCAAAGAATCCAACATGTAACAAAAGAAGATTGGCAGACAATATGGAGATTCAAATCAGGTTTAGTCAAGGTGCTCCCAGGAAGCATGCCTGATGCATTTCGCCAAACAAAGCTGGTCAATGCTAACAGAAAACCATGTCTTTCATACACACAGGACACAGAACCACCCTCACCCAGTATGGAATAAGTAATTACAAACTAAACTCCCCCCTTTTTTACAAAAGCACGGAAGAGGTTTTAGCGCTGAATGTTCTGCACTGTTCTGACGATCTTAGGAATTCTATGACCATCAGAGCAGTGCAGAGCACTCAGCATGTTGGCTTGTGCTACAAACCAAAGGAACGGTACAGTTAGGGGGAGAAGAAACAGTGGTGCATATCTTCCAATACTGAACAAAATATAAAGATAGCAGATGTAAATTTGAAAAAAGAGAAATAACAAATCACTTTACAAATTAACAAATAAAAATAAAACGAAAAATGGAAAATTAGATAATACCATTTTATTGGACTAATACGTTCTTAAATTAACTTTCAGAGGTCAAAACCTCTTTCCTTAGGTCAGTAAAGTATACTGCTGTTACAGTATCCTGTCCTGACCTGAGGAAGGAGAATCTGGTCTCTGAAAGTTAGTCAAAAATGTATTAAAATTAGTCCAATAAAAGGATCACCATTTCTATTTCTAACCATTTATCAAAGCAATAAAATAAAAAAATATAATTTTTTTTCTACCTTTTGTCATGTGGTTTCTGCTTTCCTCATCTTCTTGTCATTCTCCTTCCTTCCATTCACTTTCTGCCCCTTCCAGAAACTCTGTCTCCCCCTGCCATCTCTTCTCCTGCACCCCCCCTTCCTTTGGTTTAGCATCCATGATCTTCCCTCTGTTTCCCTTATGGTCTGGTATATCTCTCCTTCCCTCCCCCTTGTGGTTTTTAGTATCTCTCTTCTCATTTCCTCCACTCAGATCTAATATCTCTGTCTCCTTCCCCGTTCTCTGGCATCTCTCCCTCCTCTCTCTTCCCTTTCCTTCTCTGGTCTTCCTTCTCTTTTTTCTGCCTCCTAAATTAAATTCTTTCTTACTATTCAGTCCTCAGTTTCCCTCTTTTCACTGTGTCTACTCACAGCTTGCCATCCCTTTCCTTCATCCCTCCACTATCTCATTAACTCTTTCTTCTTCCCGCCCCCATCAAGCATATGCCCCCCCCCATCCAGCATGTGGGAAAGCAGCAGCAGAGGTGAGGGGGTGAGGGCCCCTTACCTCCTCACCAATGCTGCTTTTCCATATGCGCCTGACACTGACAGCACAAATTCTCCACACTTCCATCATCTGTCCCCTTCTCCAGTCCCCACTTCCATCATCTGCCCTGCCCGGCTGCCCCCATCTCTTTCTCCCTTAAATTCTCCCCCCTTCCATCATCTGATCTGCTCGACTGCCAGTGCCACCATCTCTCTCAGTCTAACTGCTTCTTTAAATTGCACAGTCTTACAGGTGCAATCACACTGTGTTCCTAACTTGAGTTTAAATCCTACACTGACCAACTCACCATCCACTTCACTTCCGATCAGCCTTAGATTGGGAGTAAAGATGACTGGTGAAGTCTAAGAAACTATCATGCAAATGGTAGCCCCCCCCCCAGTTATGTGTCCTGCATGGTTTAAACCACAAATTAGGCCGCCACTTACTTGGCTTTGCTATTCTCAGTGCCAGACCAAGGCCCAAACAGCTCTCTCGGCTCCACCCCAGACCCATTTCCCTCCTTTCCCCTCACCTTCGTGCAGGTCAGTGATTGCTAAAATATTTCTTAACTTCAAAGACAGGTCTATATAAGTTTCACAATTTCCAAAACAAAGCTGAGCTATGGAAAGGCTTCATTGCTAGAAGTTTTTAATCACAGCAAATGGCACAATTCACCCTCTGCGATTCTGATACAATAGTAAAACTGCAGCGAGCCCATGTGCTGCTTCTCATTTTACTACCCCTGCCTGCCTTATCTATCACTAATTGTTCAAAATGCAAAAAGGTATTTATGCATTATTTTACCACAAACCACACAAAAATAAAAAAGCTGGAGAGCTAAGAGCTAGACAATTTATGGCAATTAGTGTCTCTCCACCCCTATGGCTGTAGGTAGCCCTTAAAAACCCAGGACATTAATGAAGTCCTACTCCTAGCCTTCTCTTATTTATGACAGGGGATGTTCCTAGGTAGGGCGAACCGAGTACTGCTGGTGAAATTTTAGAGCTTAGGGCAGAAATTTTGGTGGAACCCTCTCTCCTAGGCCCAACAGCAGGCTATATCTTCTTCATCTTCAGGTAGGCTGGGGGGGAGATGTCCCGACCCTTCTAGCATGGGAACTGAGGGTAATTGCTGTGATTGCACCCCTCCTCCACCCAAACCGGTCACTTTGATGATGATCATCATCATTTATCAAACCCTTTCACCCCCCCCCCCCCCGCTCAACACATCAACTCCCTTCTCAACATCCTCTCCGAGTCCAGGCAGCTGTTGAAGAGCAGTGCCTCTTATTTGCCTATCACAACTCCCTCCTCTACCACACTAATGGCCCTTAAATGTGGTTGTCTGGCTTACATCCCTCTCCCTGGGCAGTAACAGGAATCGCTTTCAACACAATAGGTGAGCACAAAACTTCCACAGTCTCATCTTCTTTCTGAAGTGGGTTTTTAGTTGTTGTTGTTCAAACAAAGATGAGTCTGGCAACGCAGCAGCAGCAACCCTTCTGTTGCAACTTGCAAATGGTGTTGCTGCTGCTGCTCAGCCAAGGCTGCCCTCTAATGCGAACCGCCCAGGCAGAAACAGGAAGCTGCATCAGAGGGGAAGTTATTGGCTGAGCACCGCTTGCAGGAACGATTGCTGGAACTTGCCGCCAATGCCGGGGGGGTGGGCACTGCTGATCTTTCCCAGAGGGGGGACAGCACTGCTGATCTTTCCTGAGGGGGAGGCCTGCCCGTGTTGCCGAAAGGAAAACAAAACAAAAAAACCCCCCGAGTCATGTCTGTTTCTTCAGCGGGCCCCTCTGAGAACTTCGAGCCCTAGGCATGTGCCTACTGGGCCTAACTGTTAATCCGGCCCTGTGTCCAACAATTCTTCTCTCTGCACCCCTGCATTAAGATCACTATGGTCATGCAATCAAAATATTTTAGTTGTTCCATTACTACGCCATGTAGTATATGATACAATACGTAAATTAATATTTTCTGTAACTGCTCCATCATTATGGAATACCTTCATGAAAAATCTTCTTTAAACAATTTAAATCAAACTTTAAAACATTTTTATTTAAAGATGCATTTGATTTCCGAATATTGACTAACTCCTAATAAGACTACCAAGTCCTTTTCTTTCAGTTATGATTACTACTACTAATCAGATTGAATTGTCCACCTTACTGTTCATTCCTTTTTTGTATCTCTGTCCTATCAAATTTTGTATTTATTCCTTTTTTCTGCTTGTGTGAATAATTTGTTTTGTTTGTCAGTTAGTATTTGTTAATCCATATTAATATAATTTTTATTATGTACACTGCTTAGATATCTGATAAGCGATTTATAAAATTTTAAATAAACTTGAAACTTGATCTATTGTTCCTTCTTCCCCCACTCACAACTCTCCCTCCCTCCCTAAAGCATGGCTTTCAACAGGTTCTGGCAGTGGCAGTGATTCTCACACGTTGCCTACCGCTAATTCAGAAGTCTCTCTTTTGCCATGTCTTGAAATGGAATGACCATGATGAAACAATAAAAAAAGAAAAAAGTAAAAGATAGAGAACAACACATCACAATAAGAATGCATCATCAAGCCAACTTGGATTACCTCTGGACTATTATATTACTTGGCCTTATACTTTGCTATGGAAATCAACTTAACTGTTCAGGTTCATGATGACAATTTTCATCATGCCTATCAGTATACGAGGGAGTGCGGAAAAGTTCTCAGCAAAACCATGAAAAGAATGACATGAATATGGTTCAATCAATGATCTGAAACAATGTCAAAATATAGAATTTTGTTTCTGCAAATTGGCACTTAAAGAAATAAGATAACACTTTTTCAGAGAGTGACAAAATAACACTCAGAATTTAGGAAGTTGGTTGGTTGGGCTGCGAATTTTCAGCACTCCATTATAGAATTAATTGCTTATTTTATGTATACCATGATTGCTCACTATAGACTAGATAAGAAGAAAAAAGTAGGGCCAGTCGTACCACCAAGTGAACCTAAACAATTGCTTTTGGATTTCTATTTACTTTTTTTTGCCAGCGTTACTAAATGGAGTGCTGTTCCCCGTTAGGCCTTTGTCTACTAGCATTCGTCTCCAAAGGACCTCATGTCAGTGTTTTTTCTTTTGACCTCTCGATAATTTTTAGATTTTCGGCACAATTTTGAAACGGTGTTAAGGATGGTCAACTCCAATAATTAAGCTCCTTTTCACTGCCCTACACCAGGGCCGTCAACTTCAGTATTCAGCTCTATCTCAGCTACTTCAGTCCTGCTGCCATTGGGGGACCCACGTAAGAAAGCTATAAAACACAACACTGTTCCCCCTCCAATGCTGCTGCAACCCAAACATCTTCACCATCAGAGATAATGGATGGATACTTCTGCACATGCACATTTTGTACCGACTACCGTACAGGCACAAGTTCCAGTATCTGTGCATTTTGGGCTGCCTACCATACAAGCACTCTCTCTACAGCAGCAAGTGCATTCTGTGCCACCAACCACACAGGCAATCCAGTTCCAGCAACAGGTGCTATATGTACCATCTATCATATAGGCCCCTTCTCTCCAAGATCATCTGAATATGCTGCTGTGGAATGGGCTAACCAGGCTACTGCAGTTGCATGCTGTACTAAACCCTGCCAAAACATCCCTAGCTTCATTTGAGTCTGAGCAAGGTAAGTGAGATACTTCAGGGCACCACTCACAGATTCCTGCATGTGCATTAGGTACACTTCATACAGATGTCAATAACACGCACCTTACACCTACATCTATAGGCACCTCCAGAACATCAGCACCTGGCAAGGGAGCTGTGCTGAGATGTTTATGTGGCACCCTTTTTGTGAAGTTCACAGCAGTGCCATGTAAGGTGCCCCCACTACTGTTGCCATGTCTGGGTGGCTAGTCCATCACTTTGCTGGCCCCTCCCATGTCCAAAAGGTCTTGTTCTAGGCATTTGGGACTTGGACAATTTTTTGAAGGAGAATGTAGTATACAGAGAGACGACTAGCTGTCTAGACAATCATACAGCTGGATGTAGAAGTACACGATTTTTGAAAAAAAGAAATATTTTGGACGTATTTTTTGAGAATGGACTTTGGACACTGCTGATTTTGGGCGACTAGCACCATAGGCCAAAATTGGACTTAGATGTTTGTTTTGATTATGTCCCTCCATGATTCTGACTTGTCTCTTCATGTTTCTAGTAGATCCGAGTACAATGGTGATTTCTCTGATGGCAGTCTTCCAGATTCAGTTTCACTGCCTGATCAGAGTTTGGCCCCTGTCAGGCTGTCCTTCTTCAAGTTTATCAGGCAAATGGGGCAGGATCTCCTAATTAAAATAGAGCCTGAAACAGAACTTACTGCAGAATTCAGAGAGGCACTCAACTACAAGGAGTTGCCCATGTAATGCCTGAAGGTTCCTCTTCATAACCTCATGAAGGAAGCCTAGCTCAAGAACTGGAAATCCCCCCCTTTGTCTATCAGTGGCTCCAAAGAGGTTGGATTCTCTTTACAAGCTTCAATCTGCCCCTGGGTTTAACAAACCACAGCTACCACACCAGTTGCTAGTAGTAGAATCCTTCTTAAAGAATGTGCACAGCTCCAGAACCTACACTAATGCTTCCCCGGGCAGAGAGGGCAGTACACTAGATAAGTTTGGTCGCAAGGTCTTCCCATGCTAATGAGCAAAATAGCAATGTTACTTACCGTAACAGTTGTTATCCAGGGACAGCAGGCAGCTATTCTCACTAGTGGGTGATGTCATCCGACAGAGCCCCGATACGGACATCTTGCAAGCATGTCTTGCTTGAAGAAACTCAGAAGTTTTGAGATGCCCGCACCGCGCATGCGCCAGTGCCTTCCCGCCCGATGTACCGGGCGTGTCTCCTCAGTTCAGGTAGCTAGCCTGAGAAGCCAACCCAGGGGAGGTGGGTGGGACGTGAGAATAGCTGCCTGCTGTCCCTGGATAACAACTGTTACGGTAAGTAACATTGCTTTATCCCAGGACAAGCAGGCAGGTATTCTCACTAGTGGGTGACCTCCAAGCTAACCCCAATGGGATGGTGGGAGAGTTGGCAACTTAAGAGAACAAATTTTGTAACACTGTTTGGCCAAACTGTCCATCCCGTCTGGAGAAAGTATCCAGACAGTAATGAGAGGTGAATGTATGAACCGAGGACCAAGTGGCAGCCTTACAAATCTCCTCAATCGGTGTCGATCTGAGGAAGGCTACCGAGGCTGCCATTGCTCTGACCTTATGGGCTGTGACCTTAGAGGGAAGGGATAATCCAGCCTGGGCATAGCAGGAAGAGATACAAGCCGCCATCCAGTTAGAGATGGTGCGCTTCGATACCGGTCGTCCCAACTTGTTAGGATCAAAGGAGACGAAAAGTTGAGGAGCAGTTCTGTGTGGCTTTGTGCGATCCAAGTAGAAAGCTAGAGCACGTTTACAGTCCAGAGTGTGCAAAGCAGATTCCCCAGGATGAGAATGAGGCTTTGGAAAAAACACTGGAAGCACGATGGATTGGTTGATGTGAAATTCAGAGACCACTTTAGGCAAGAATTTTGGATGAGTACGGAGAACCACCTTGTCATGATGGAATACAGTGAACGGTGGATCCGCCACTAGGGCCTGAAGCTCACTGACCCGACGAGCTGACGTGAGGGCCACCAGAAAAACCACCTTCCAGGTGAGGTACTTAAGTGGAGCCGTGTTGAGAGGTTCAAACGGAGGCTTCATAAGATGAGACAGGACAACATTGAGATCCCAAACCACAGGAGGAGGTTTGACAGGAGGGTTGACATGAAAAAGCCCTTTCATAAATTTGGAAACCACAGGATGAGCAGACAAAGGTTTCCCCTGTAGAGGCTGATGGAAAGCCGCAATAGCACTCAGGTGGACTCGTATAGAGGTAGACTTGAGACCAGACTGGGACAGGTGTAGAAGATAGTCCAATACAGAAGATAGGGAAGCTCGCTGAGGTTCCGTGGCATTGGAAATACACCAGGAAGAGAATCTAGTCCATTTTTGGGAATAGCATTGTCGAGTGGCAGGCTTCCTGGAAGCCTCCAAGACCTCCCTCACTGCTTGAGAGAACTGGTGAGGAGTTATGTTGAAAGGAACCAAGCTGTCAGGTGAAGAGACTGCAGGTTGGGATGAAGTAGTGAACCTTGATGTTGAGTAAGTAGTGAAGGAAACACTGGAAGAAGTACTGGCTCCCTGCTGCTGAGTTGAAGTAGAAGGGAGTACCAAGGTTGTCTGGGCCACCGAGGAGCAATCAGAATCATGGTGGCATGGTCTGATCTCAACTTGACCAGAGTCTTCTGAATGAGAGGAAAGGGAGGAAACGCATATAGGAAGCGATTCCCCCACTCCAGTAGAAAGGCATCTGCCTCGAGGCGGAGAGGAGTGTAGATCCTGGAGCAAAACTGAGGCAGTTTGAAGTTGTGGGGGGCTGCAAAGAGGTCTATCTGAGGCGTTCCCCACTGAGCGAAGATCTGATGAAGGGGTTTGGAATGGAGCGTCCATTCGTGAGGCTGGAGAAGACGACTCAATTTGTCTGCCAAGACGTTGTCTTTCCCCTGAATGTAGACAGCTCTGAGGAAGGTGTTGTGGCGAACCGCCCAATCCCAGACTTGAAGAGCTTCCTGACAAAGAGGGGCCGAGCCCGTGCCCCCTTGTTTGTTGACATAATACATGGCAACCTGATTGTCTGTGCGAATAAGGACCACCATGTCGTGAAGCAGATGCTGAAAAGCTTGGAGAGCATTGAAGATGGCTCTGAGCTCCAGAAGATTGATTTGATGGAGTCGTTCCGCAGGAGTCCAGAACCCCTGAGTTCGTAGACCATCCAGATGGGCCCCCCATGCATAGTTCGATGAATCGGTCGTGAGAACTTTCTGGTGGGGAAGAGAGTGAAACAGCAAACCTCTGGATAGATTCGAAGAGGTCATCCACCAGAGAAGAGACTGCCGTAGAGCAGGAGTGACGACAATGTGACGGGACAACGGGTCGGACACCTGAGTCCATTGAGATGCCAGGGTCCATTGAGGAATTCTGAGATGTAGTCTGGCAAAAGGCGTCACATGAACTGTAGAGGCCATGTGGCCCAAGAGGACCATCATGTGTCTCGCCGAGATGGACGGGCGAGAAGACACCGACTGGCAGAGTAGAAGGAGAGCATCCATGCGTTGAGGAGGAAGGAATGCTCGAAGTTGAATGGTATCCAGAACAGCCCCGATAAAGGGGAGAGACTGGGTGGGCTGAAGATGTGATTTGGGGAAGTTGATCTCGAAGCCCAGACTCTGCAGAAAAGAAATTGTAGTCAAGGTCGCCGAAATGACCTCTGGAGCCGACGGTGCCTTGATGAGCCAGTCGTCGAGGTATGGAAACACCTGGAGACCCATGTTCCGGAGTGCCGCGGCCACCACCACCAGACACTTCGTGAAGACTCTGGGAGACGAGGAAAGGCCGAATGGAAGCACTCGATACTGCAGATGTAGATGTCCCACCCGAAATCTGAGAAACTTGCGGGAGGCCGGATGTATCGGGATGTGAGTGTAGGCCTCCTTGAGATCCAGAGAGCATAACCAATCGTTCTGCTCGAGTAGGGGGTAGAGAGAAGCAAGGGTCAGCATGCGGAACCGCTCCTTGACCAAAAACTTGTTGAGGACTCGAAGGTCCAAAATGGGACGCAGATCGCCCGTCTTCTTCGGAACCAAGAAGTACCGGGAGTAGAACCCCTGGTTTTGCTGATCTACTGGCACCGGCTCGACGGCTCGAAGCCGAAGCAGAGCCTGCGCCTCCTGTAGAAGAAGAGTGGTCTGCGTCGAGTTGGAAGGATACTCTCTTGGTGGGTGGTCCGGGGGGACCCGTTGGAAATGAAGAGAGTATCCCTCTCTTACGATGGTAAGGACCCAAAGGTCCGAGGTGATCGACTCCCATCGATGATAAAAATGGTGGAGTCGACCCCCGATGGGAAAAACAGGGGAAGACAGAACGTCGGTTATGCTCCCTGGAAGAGAGTCAAAAAGGCTGAGTAGCCTTGGGTGCAGCCGGCATCTGAGGCTTCTGCTGAGTCTTCTGTGGGGGCTGCCTCTTCGCAGGCTGTCTCGCCAGGGGAGCCTGTCTTGGTTGATAACGCCTCTGGTAGATTTGAGGCGGTCTAGAGGGACGAGACTGCTGAGGCTTGGGCTTGGGACGCAGAATAGATTGAAAAGACTTCTCGTGGTCCGAAAGCTTTTTAGTAACAGTCTCGATAGACTCATCGAACAGATCCGCTCCCGCACAAGGCACATTAGCCAATCTGTCTTGGAGGTTCGGATCCATATCAATAGTGCGAAGCCAGGCCAGGCGACGCATGGCGACTGAGCAGGCCGCAGCACGTGCCGAGAGCTCGAAGGCATCGTAGGAGGATTGCATCAGCTGCAGCCGCAACTGGGACAGGGTTGCCACCACCTCCTCAAACTGAAAACGAGCCTCAGCATCGATGAAAGGGATGAACTTGCGGAGGACCGGCAAGAAGAAATCCAAATAGGAAGAGAAGAAAAAATTGTCGCCATCATGGAGTTTTGGTAAACTCGTCTACCAAACTTGTCCATCGTTCTACCCTCCCTGCTCGGAGGCACAGAAGCGTAGACCTGGGAAGGGTGAGAACGCTTGAGAGAAGACTCGACCAGAAGAGACTGATGAGAGAGTTGAGCCCCCTCAAACCCCTTGTGATGAACGATGCGGTATCGAGCATCCAGCTTACTGGGAACCGCAGGGATGGAATACGGTGTCTCAAAACAGCGCATGAAAGTCTGGTCCAGTAATTTATGCAAGGGAAGTCGAAGAGTCTCTGCCGGAGGGTGAGGCAAATGCATCGTATCCAAATACTCTTTAGAATATTTAGACCCAGTATCCAAAGTCACATCCAAGTCATCCGCCATTTGTCGGAGAAAAGATGAGAAAGACAATTGGTCTGCCAAGGCCGGCCGTCGAGATGGACTAGATGAAGTGGAAGCCTCCGGGTCCAGGGAGAGCTGAGACCGGCATGGAGAATAGGAGGTAGATGGTTCCTCATACTCTGGTCCCTCCGGTTGGGAAACATCCGACGATGAGTATCCCAAACGCTGCATCTTTTTCTGAGGAGACACTTCCGAATGACGTGAGGAGTGTCGAGATGAGTGTCGAGATCGATGCCCCTCCCGGTGACGGGATGGGGAGCGAGATCTTCTGTGCACCGCACGATCCCCCGAAGCCTCTAAGGAATGAATGGGGCTCGATGCGGTGGATCGCAGAGGTGGTAAAGACGCTGACTCACGCAGCGCCACCCAAGTCTGGTATGGAGTGCGGAAGAACTCTTCCTGCGATGCAGTATGCCCAGGACTCCGATTCTCAGGGACCGGCCCAGCGCCCTGTTGTCGTGGAGGAGTGATGGGCTCTAAAGGTGGCATATCAGGAAGGGAAGCCCTTCTGGAAGCTTCCGCCGCCCTCCGCCGATCCCCCTCGTCGAGCAGCGAGATCGAACGGCGAGGGGGAGGGGGAGGGGGCGGACCGCCCCCTGAACCCGGTGCCCGGACGTCACCCTGAATGTTGGCGATAAGCCGGGGTCCCATAGTGTGCATAAGCTCGACAAACTGAGCTTCTAGCAGGGATCGAAGCGAAGCCGATATGGAGGGATCCGCACCGAAAGGGGGTCCTCCTGCACGGTCTTCGCGCTCCTTCGCGGCCAAGTGCTTCTGCTTGGTAGCTTTGGGCACCTTAATGACCACGGGAGGGACTGTGGAAGGCGGTACCTGAACCGAGGAGACGGAGGCAGGCGCCGCAGCTGAACTTGAAGCTGTAGTCGGTGTAAACGATGCTGGCTTCACGATGCTGGATGCGGGAGTCGTCGATGCAGGTTTCGAGCGGACCGGCGAAACCTCAGCAGATGTAGAAGCAGACAAATCCTTGGCAGTCTCCATCTTGAACATCGACTCCCAAAGCAAGCAACGCCTCTTAAACGAGCGCGCAGTGAGCTTGGAACAAGGCCTGCACGATTTCGGAACGTGGTCCGGACCAAGACACTGCAGGCAGCGTCGATGCGGGTCCGTCAACGAAATCGCACGTTGGCACTTGCTGCACTTTTTAAAACCGGTGATTGGCCGTGACATAGGCCGGAAAATCGACGCTGCAAGGTCGAAAGCGGTAGGCCGCAGCCACGAGGCCGGGCCGGCCGAACCGCCGGAAGAAATAATTTTTAAACTCTTTTTTTTTTTTTTTTTTTTAAGAAAGTAAATTGAAAGAAATTCAAAGAAATAAATCAAAACGCGGGTAAAGAAGGCAAAGAAAAACTGAAATTCAGTCAGCGCAGATTGAAGATAACTTCTCAGCTCCGCGGAAAGAAAAGAACTGAGGAGACACGCCCGGTACATCGGGCGGGAAGGCACTGGCGCATGCGCGGTGCGGGCATCTCGAAACTTCTGAGTTTCTTCAAGCAAGACATGCTTGCAAGATGTCCGTATCGGGGCTCTGTCGGATGACATCACCCACTAGTGAGAATACCTGCCTGCTTGTCCTGGGATAAACTAAATTACACCTTCTATATGTCCTTTTACATGAAGTCCCTTGTGCAGAAGATGTCCACCACAAGTACATACCCTCTAAACATCTCTCAGCTTATCAGCATCTCAAGCATGACCTCCTGAAAACAAGGAAATATATGGCATGCTCTATATATGATGCCTGCAATGTAGCCGCTTGTATTTCAGTGGTGTCCATTGCTATGCGCAGGCAGGCTTGGCTCAGAATCTAAGATCTTGATGCCAGTGTTCAAGACCTTCTTTCTAAAATGCCCTATGCAGATGATGACTTGTCTGACGATCATACAGAGGAGGCGACTCAAAAGTTCAAAAGACATACTGACTGTATGTCCAGTGTCCTCCTCGAAAGTTCAAGTCTCAGGAGCCAAAGCAATTTTCAAGCTTCTGTAGGTGTTTTTCATACAATTCCAGAAATAAATACTGTCAGATTTCTACATCTACGCAAACATGTACCCAGAGATGCCCAAGGCAACAGAGACAACAGAAAACTTCTGCACCTACTCAACCTATGCAGCAGCAGTCATTTTGACTCCCTCCTAGAGAGATTAGTTGGTGTATATCAGCCCTCACCTCAGACTCTCACAATAGGAGGCAGATTCATTAATTACCAATCACGCTGGACCCTCATAACATCAGATCAGTGGGTCCCTCAAGTGGTGAGTCAGGGCTATGCCCTTCATCTACAGAAGAAACCATCACACAACCCTCCAAGAGAGTCTTGTTTCACTCCTCATCAGAGGCCCTCCTTCACCAGGAACTCTCAGCCCTCTTCCATCTCAATGCAATATAAAATCTTCCACTGTAAGAGATGGGCAAGAGGTTCTATTCAAGGTACTTCCTTATCCTGAGCATTCAACAAGTACCTGGTAAAAGAGAAGTTTCAGATGCTCTCTCTGGGAACCCTATTGCCTCTTTTAGAAAAGAAACACTGGCTCTTCTCTCTAGAAAGAGGCATATACACATATTTCTATTCTCCCTGCTCACAGAAAATATAGTATCTTTGCTCTCATTTGGGAACATGCCACTCCCAATACAAAGTGCTCCCATTTGGACTGGTATCGGCACCCAGAGTGTTCACCCAAAGTGGCAGCGATACTTCACTCATACAGTTTCCATATTTTTCCTTACTTGGATGACTGGTTGATCAAAGCCTCCAAGCCCCAACAACTTTCCATTCAACTTCTCAAACTCCTGGGATTTGCAATTATCCCAAATTCCACCTGGAGCCCACTCAGACTTTAGAGTTTATTGGAGCTCTTCTGGACACAAATCAGATGCATGCTTTCCTCCCTCAACATTCACCACACTACCTCAGCTCTGCCAGGAAGTCTCTACTCATCGCCACCTGACGGCATGTCATGACTCCTCAACCACATTGCCTCCACAGCATATGTGGTCCCATTTGCCTATCTTCAGCTAAGGCATCCTCATGAGCATTATCCTCCCAGTGGTCTCAAGCAACTGGTCAATTATCCCAATGCTTATCAGTGACCTCACAGCACAGAGACTCACTTCTATGGTGGATGTCTCCAACCAATCTCTCCAGAGGTCTCCTGTTTTACGTACCACCTCATCAAAAGATTCTAACAACAGATGCTTCCCTGTTAGAATGGGAAGCTCACTTGGATAGCCTCCACACCTCCTACAGAGACACATCAATCTCCTGGAGCTACGAGCAATTCACAATGCCCTGTCCACGTTCCAAGACCATCTCCTCAATCATGTAGTATAGGTTCAAACAGACAACCAAGTTGCCATGCATTACAAGAACAAGCAGGGTGACATGGGATCTCAGAACCTCTACCAAGAGGCCATCTAAATCTGGTCCTGGACCATTGCTCGCAACATATTCCTGAAAGCATCTACCTAGAAGGAAAACTGAATTAGAGAATGACATGGTGGCTGTTGCCCGCGGCTAGCTGCGGGTAACCCATCAAAACGGTGGGAGGTAAAGTTGTCGACGTTGCAGGTACAGGAACAAAGCCATTCACCGCCCCGTGAAGCGGTGAATAGAAACAGAAACATAGAAAGATGACGGCAGAAAAGGGCTATAGCCTATCAAGTCTGCCCACTCTTCTGACCCACCCCATTAAGTCTGAGTGCTAATGACCTAGTTCCTTAACTCTACCCTCGTGGGGATCCCACATGTATGTCCCATTTATTCTTAAAGTCAAGCACGCTGGTGGCCTTGATCACTTGCATTGGAAGCTTGTTCCAGTGATCTACTACCCTTTCTGTGAAGAAATACTTCCTGGTGTCACCATTAAATTTTCCTCCTCTGAGTTTGAGCGGGTGCCCCCTTGTGACCGAGGGTCCTTAGGGAAAGAAGATGTCGTCTTCCACCTCGACACGTCCTGTGATGTATTTAAATGTCTCAATCATGTCCTCCCTTTTCCCTGTGTTCCTCTAGAGCAGTGGTTCCCAACCCTGTCCTGGAGGAACACCAGGCCAATTCGGTTTTCAGGCTAGCCCTAATGAATATGCATGAAGCAAATTTGCATGCCTATCACTTCCATCATATGCAAATCTCTCTCATGCATATTCATTAGGGCTAGCCTGAAAACCCGATTGGCCTGGTGTTCCTCCAGGACAGGGTTGGGAATCACTGCTCTAGAGTGTAGAGCTGCAATTTGTTTAGTCTTTCTTCGTACGAGAGACCCTTGTCTCCGCAGTTAAGGTCATGAACGTGCGCGGTCACCAATCGGGCATCTATTTCCCTCCCTCCCATCCTTCCTTCCCTCCCTCCCCTTACCGTGATTTTGTGTGGGGTTTTCGACTCCCAGCTGCCCAAGCTGGCTTTCATCAAGTTGCGTGTGGCTGTCAAAACTGCTCTTCTGATGCAACCGGAAACAGGAAGTTGCGTAAGAGGAGAAGTTTCGGCAGCCACATGCAACTTGATGAAACCTGGCTCGGGCAGCTGGGAAACGAAAAAAGCCCAGAAAATCACCATGGTAAGGTGAGGGGAAGGAAGGAAGGGAAGGAGATGCCCTCGGATGACTTTGGCGATCGGGAGGATCTCTGACGATCGGGGGGGAGGGGTAGGCTGCTGGACCGCGCATGCACTGAAGGGAAGTGGTGGGGGGGAGAGGAACAGATGCTGAAGGGAAATGGTGATGAGAGAGTGGGCTAGAGACGCTGAAGGGAAATTGGGAAGAGAAGTGGAGAGTGGGGAGAAGACACTGAAGGGAAATGGGCAAGAGATAGTGGGCTGAAGACACTGAAGGGAAATGGGCAAGAGAGAGATGCCAGACTATGGGGGGAGCAGAGGGAAGAAGATGGGTGCCAGACCAATTGGGGGGGGGGTGGAGGGAGAGAGAAGGCAGATAATGGATGGTATGAATTGAATGAGGAAAAGATGAGGAAAGCAGAAACCAGACAACAAAGGCAGAAAAAAAATTATACACATATATATATATATATATATATTTGCTTTAGGATAAAGTAGTATATTAGTTGTCTTGATAAACATCTATAAACAAAGCCGTGCCAGCTCAACATCTCTTTCTCTAATTCAGCAGCCAGAACTTTGATTTATAAAATGACAATTGTACAGAATATTGTTTCTTTTTATACTTTAATAAAATAAGTTCAGTCTAAAACTATTTGAGGCTTGTGTGGATGGGATCAGATGGTTTGTGGGGATGGGATGTGGCAGGTACCAAGCTCGCGGGGACGGGGACCGAGCTCACGGGGACCGGACGATGACGGGGACCGAGCTTGCGGGGATGCAACGAGGACAAATTTTTTCCCCATCACTCTCTAAACAGAATGTATTGGCCAACAAATTGAGCAGAATTCTAAAACCACAAATGGTCACGCAACAGCTCTGTCTTTTGACAGATCTTTGTGACCTGGGGGACCTATTTGCTTCCCCCCCTACAATCACAAGCTCCCTCTTTTCTGCTCCAGGCTCCACACTCCCATTTACCTGGCAACGGGTGCTTTTCTGTTTAACTGGTGAGGCAAATGCCTCTAATCATTTCCTCTAATTCTTCTATACAACAAAAAAAGGCAAATGTGATATCCAATCTACCCACAACAGTTTATTTATATAAGTTCTGTCTAAACAAGGATCCTAGTTTTGGCAAATGGAATGCCTTCCTCAGGGGACAACAATACAATAAAAACAAAAACATATTAAAAACATAACTAAAATAAAAATATAAAATGGAAACATATATTTATGTAAAATAAGAGTGAAAATAATAATGCCATCCATCAATGGAACAATAAAAACATTAAATTTTCTCTTTTGTCAGAGATAGGCCCGCCTAGCAAAGGCCCCGAGGCTGCCTGATGGAACAGTGTCTAAAACGTCTGGTATGTCTGAAGGCTGTAAAAGACTTAGACAATGTAGAAGGAAGCAATTGCTCATGGTCAAAGAAGCAGTGGTAACCGCTGTGAGAAAACAGGAATAATTCATAGCCGTGGCAATGAAAAGAGACCAGATGCTTTGGAAGCAGCCGTTTCATGACTAAAAAGCGGAGCTCGGCAATACACCACATCACCACTGAGAAGGCAATGACTCGAGAGAAGAGAGGCAAGGCATAATATGCAATTTAGGATAAAAAGTGCAAAGAAAAGTGGGCATATTGCGTGACATCAGGAACTTGTGATATAGATGATGGTCACGCTTGTCCAAGGGCTTGCGCCTGCTGCCAGGAGGGACTGTGGCAAAAACATCAGTCGGATTTGATCAAAGAAGAGGTCACAGAAAAAGATTTCCCAAAGGCCTTACAGTGGACCATCCTGGATTGAGATTCCGAATGTGCCTGCCCAGCAAGAACGGAATATGGTGACTCAAAATGCCCATGGAATGTCTGAGGAAGAAGACCAGAAATGGACAATATGAAAGACTCCTCGAGAGAAGGAGACATACAAGAGTCGTCCGAATACACTTTGGAGTATTTGGAATCAAGACTGCAACAAGATGTCCAGATCCTGAAGAATAGGAGTCCGGTCTGAAGAAGGAGGAGCTTGTGACTTCAAGTCATTGTGCCTCGCTGAGAGTGAGGAGGAAGTCTCCTTGGAGTATTGATACCTGAGATCTGAATCAGGAAAAGAATGTACAAAATACCTCGCAGGCACAACAGATACCCTCGACAAAGAAGGTGGAAGCCTTGAAGAGAGTCCATGCCTGGAGAAACAAGACCTGCCTCGAGAGGAGGACCTGGGCCTCGATGTGTACCTCGACAGAGAATGCGGACACCAGCGCCTCAAATCACGGTCTCGTGATCGAGGGAGGCCAAATCTGGAAGATGAATGTCGAGAAAACCTCACCCTATGCCTCGAAAAGGGCAATGCCTTATGTGAGGAAGAAGGGCTAACAATTGGAGGTCGAGGACGAGACACCATAAAGGAATCAGCTCCCTGTGATGAGGTGTCTTGAATCACTCTGCAAGACTCAGGTCCATGCATAGAGTGTATAGATGGAGATCGAGGCACTCTGAAGGACTCGACTCCTTGTCTAGAGTGTGAAGCTCCAGGTTGAGGAACTCTGAAGGACTCGACTCCTTTCTTATAGTGTAGGGATTGAGATCGAGGCACTCCCAAGGACTCGACTCCTTGTATAGAGTGTGTAGAGTGATCTCGAGGCACTCTGAAGGATTCGACTCCTTATGTAGAGTGTGAAGGTCCAGGTCGAGGCATTCTGAAGGACTCGACTCCTTGTATAGAGTGGTGTGGAACGTCAGCTCGAGGCAGTCTGGAAGACTCTACTTGTGATGCTGCTGAGTGCCCAGGCTGGACAGCAGGAAGCAGAGTCGAGGCAGGAGTAAAGTGGGTAAGCATGTTACCAAACTCCTGATACAGAATGGACTGAAACATATGCTGCAAAATTGGCATCGAGATCAGGGAAACTGGCACAGATGGTGTGGTGGTAGATTCCGAAGCTGAGGAAGGATGAAGCTTCAAATTGAAGACAGGCAGCGTCGAAGCCACCTGCTCTAATGGTGGCATGGTCGGAGGAGGTTGCTGAGCTATGAGTTCTGAGGGAGACAAAAAAGAAAACAGCTCCTCACAAAAAGACATAGCAGTTGGACGAGGACTTCTCAATCGAGAAAAATTAGTTGAGACCGGGATTGAAGTCGGGGTAAGTGCCTTATGGAAAGGCCTAGTCACACCGCCCAAGGTCAGTACCGAAACTTGACATCCAGAGAAAAGGCAGGATGGAGCCCCAGACTAGGCCGCAATGCAATCGAGCCCCTAGGCTGAGATCGCAGTAGGCCCAACGGAGGTACACGTGAGAATATGCTGCCTGCTTGTCCAGGGATAACACTCTTTACCCCGCTGGACTTATTAACGAAGTGAACTACAGTGTATTTCTCTAAAAACTAATTTTTCCCACTACTATATAGTTCTTTATCATGTTATCACTTTCATATTTAGTTAAGTACATGCTCCTTTTCATTCACAATTTCATTCACAGTTTTATCATTATTTTTCATTTTCATATATTTTTCACACTACACATAAAGCACAATTACTTACCATAACAGGTGTTATCCAGGGACAGAAGGCAGATATTCTCTACATGTGGGTAACGTCATCCATGAAGCCCCGTCGCGGACAGCTTTTCAAGCAAACTTGATTGAAGATCTCAAAGTTTGCTAGTGCTGCCCACACATGCGTGCCTTCCTGCTCCACTAGAGGGCGCATCCCCTCCTCGTGGTCTTCAGTTCAGATAGCTAGCAAAGAAGCCAACCTCGGGGAGGTGGGAGGGTTGTGAGAATATCTGCCTGCTGTCCCTGGATAACATCTGTTACGGTAAGTAACTGTGCTTTATCCCAGGACAAGCAGGCAGCATATTCTCTACATGTGGGTGACCTTCAAGCTAACCAGAAAGGGACGGAGGGAAAGTTGGCAATTTATGAAAACAGATTACGCAAAATCGACTGGCCAAACTGGCTGTTGTGCCTGGAAAAAGCATCCAGACAGTAGTGAGAGGTGAAGGTATGAACTGAAGACCAAGTGGCAACTTTGCAGATCTCCTCAATAGGCGTGGACCTGAGGAAAGCGACAGACACCGCCATCGCTTGGACTCTATGTCCCGTGACCCGACCTTGCAGCGAGAGACCAGCCTGAGCGTAGCAAAAGGAAATACAAGCAGCCAACCGGTTGTACAAGGTGTGCTTGGAAACAGGACGGCCCAACCGATTAGGATCAAAAGAGATGAAAAGTTGAGGCGCTGTCCGATGAGACTCGGTGCGTCGCAGGTAAAAGGCTAACGCCCTCTTACAGTCAAGTGTGTGGAGCGCCACTTCACCAGGATGAGAGTGGGGCTTCGGAAAAAACACCGGAAGAACAATGGACTGGTTGAGGTGGAAAACCGAAACCACCTTAGGCAAGAACTTAGGATGAGTGCGAAGGACCACCTTGTCATGATGAAATACAGTAAAAGGCGGATCCGCAACCAGAGCTTGCAGCTCACTGACTCTGCGGGCAGACGTGAGAGCAACCAAGAACACCACCTTCCAAGTGAGAAATTTCAGAGGAGTCTAATCAATGGGTTCAAACGGAGGTTTCATCAATTGAGCCAGAACCACATTAAGATCCCAAACCACCGGAGGGGGCTTGAGTGGAGGATGAACATTGAAAGGTCCCTTCATAAAGCGGGAAACCACCGGATGGACAGATAGCGGTTTCCCATCAAGCAGCTGATGAAAGGCAGCAATTGCACTGAGGTGGACTCGAATAGATGTCGATTTGAGGCCAAAACGAGACAAGTGGAACAGATAATCCAGCACAGAAGACAAGGAGGCAGAGATCGGCTCCAAGCAGCGTGCAGCACACCACGCAGCAAATCTGGTCCATTTCTGGGAATAGCATTGCCGAGTGGAGCTCTTCCGAGAAGCCTCGAGAACATCCCTCACCGACTAAGGAGGGAGGCATGTGGAGAGGAACCAAGCTGTTAAGTGTAGAGACTGCAGATTGGGATGCAACAGCTAACCCTGACTCTGAGACAACAGAGAAGGAAGCACAGGTAGTAGCAGAGGCTCACTGACACTGAGCTGGAGGAGCAGGGAGAACCACGGCTCCCGGTGCCACCGAGGCACTATCAAGATCATGGTGGCGTGAACCGACTTGAGATGCACCAGCGTCCTGAGAATCAGAGGAAAGGGAGGGAACGCGTAGAGGAACCTGCCCATCCAATCGAGGAGAAAGGCATCCGCCTCAAGACGATCTGGGGAGTACATCCTCGAGCACAATCGAGGCAACTTGTGATTGTGGGGCGAAGCAAACAGATCTACCTGTGGCATTCCCCACCGAACAAAGACCTGCCACAGAGTCTGAGAATGGAGCAACCATTCATGCGCTGAAGAAGGCGGCTCAACTTGTCTGCCAGACAATTCTGCTCGCTCTGGATATACACCGCCCGAAGGAAGATGTTGTGGTGCAGCGCCCACTGCCAAAGACAAAGGGCTTCCCTGCAAAGCGACAGGGAACCCATACCCCCCTGCTTGTTCACATAATACATTGCCACCTGGTTGTCCGTACGCACCAGGACAACGGAATCCTGCAGCAAATGACGAAAAGCCACCACGGCGTTGTAAACAGCGTGCAAAAATTTAAGAGCAAATGGGATGCCCATGTGGGATCCCTTAGAGCAGTGGTTCCCAACCCTGTCCTGGAGGAACACCAGGCCAATTGGGTTTTCAGGCTAGCCCTAATGAATATGCATGAAGCAAATTTGCATGCCTATCACTTCCATCATATGCAAATCTCTCTCATGCATATTCATTAGGGCTAGCCTGAAAACCCGATTGGCCTGGTGTTCCTCCAGGACAGGGTTGGGAATCACTGCCTTAGAGGGTTAAGCCAAGGGAACCTGTCACCAGGAGTGGGATCCCTAGGATAGTAGACTTGGGGGTAGGTCAGTAGAGTGGGCAGACCTGATGGGCTATAGCCCTTATCTGCTGTCATCTTCTATGTTTCTATGTTTTTATAAATGGCCCGGAGCTCCAGCAGGTTGATGTGGCAGTGACGGTCCGCACTCGACCAAGGACCCTGAGTCCGAAGGCCATTGATGTGCGCCCCCCAAGCGTACGCCGAGGAGTCCGTCGTCAGAACCTTCTGATGCGGGGGTACGAGAAAGAGCAAACCTCTGAACAGATTGGCAGAGCTGGCTCACCAACGGAGCGATCGTCGCAAGGAGGGAGTCACCGCAATGTGCTGAGAAGCGGGATCCCGATCCTGTCGCCACTGAGATGCCAGAGCCTACTGAGGAACCCGAAGATGCAACTGGGCAAACGGCGTGACGTGAACGGTGGAGGTCATGTGCCCCAGGAGAACCATCATCTGCCTGGCCGAGACCGAATCCTGCTGAGACACCAGCTGACTCAGCCGTAGGAGGACAGCCTGCCGAGGCGAAGGTAGAAACGACCGGAGACAAACTGTGTCGAGCACAGCCCCAATGAATTGCAGGGACTGAGAGGAGCACAACTGAGACTTGGGGAAGTTGATCTCGAACCTCAGACGCTGAAGGAAGATAATAGTCTGATGGGTCGCTGAAATAACCCCTTCCCTCGACAGGGCTTCGATATGCCAATCGTCGAGGTACGGGAAAACCTGAAGGCCCTGCGACTGCAGGGCCGCCGCAACCACCACGAGGCACTTCGTGAAGACCCGTGGAGACGAAGCAAGCCCGAATGGGAGGACTCGATACTGCAAGTGGAGGCTTCTCACCTGAAAGCGGAGAAACCGCCGAGAAGCCGGTTGTATTGGGATGTGAGTGTAGGCTTCTTTCAGGCCCAGAGAACACAACCAGTCCCCCTCGTCCATCAAGGGATACAAAATGGGAAGCGAAAGCATGCGGAACTTCTCCAGAACCAGGAACTTGTACAGGTTCCGTAGATCCAGAATGGGATGAAGGTCCCCGGCCTTTTTGGGTACCAGGAAGTACCAAGAATAAACCCCGGAGCCCCGTTGGCAAGGGGGAACCTCTTCCACAGCCCGCAGGCGAAGGAGGGCCCGCGCTTCCAAAAGAAGTAAAGGAAGTTGCGTCCTGTTGGAAAGAGACTTTCCGGGAGGTCTGTCTGGAGGCATAGTCCGGAAGTTGAGAGAGTACCCTTCCCGAATGACGGAGAGGACCCAAGAGTCCGCAGTGATCTCCGCCCAACGATGATAAAGGGCGCAGAGACGTCCCCCGATGGGCAAAGGGGGAGCCCCCAGGGCCAGTCAAAAGGACGGCTGCTGCTTAGGCGCAGTGGGGGTCTGAAGCTTAGGAGGAGCCCTCTGCTGCTGTGGGCGTCGAGACGGAGGGCGAGAAAACACTGGCGTGGACTTCTGTGGGTACCGCCGGGGAGGCAGCCGGTAGGTCTTGGGCAGCGCAGGTTTCACCTTAGCCCAGACCAGGGAAGCGAAGGAGCGTTCGTGTTCGGAGAGGCGTTTCGTGGCGGCTTCGATAGAATCATCGAACAACTCATTTCCCAAGCACGGGAGATTAGCCAACCTGTCATGCAGGTTCGGGTCCATATAGACAATGCGGAGCCACACCAATCGATGCATGGCGACCGCGAAGGCCGAGACCCTAGACAACAGTTCAAAGGCATCATAAGAGGCCTGAAACATGTACAGCCGAAGCTGCGACAGTGTGTCCACAAGCTGGTGGAACTCTGCACGGCACAAAGAAGGCAAAGCGTCCTCGAAAGATGGCAAGGACTTGATGCACCATTTGAGATAAGAAGTAAAAGTAAAGTTATAATTCAGAACTCGGTTTGCCATCATGGAGTTCTGATAGAGACGCCTCCCAAATTTATCCATTGTCCTGCCCTCCCGGCCCAGCGGAACAGCGGCATAGACCTTGGACGGTTGAGACGTTTTAAGGGTAGACTCCACTACCAAGGACTGGTAAGAGAGCTGCGCCTTCTCAAACCCCTTGCAAGGTACCGTCCGGTACCGAGACTCCATTTTGGAGGGAATAGCTGGAATAGCGTAGGGAGTCTCCAGATTATGAAAGAAAGTCTGCTGCAACACCGGATTGAGAGGC
Source organism: Geotrypetes seraphini (assembly GCF_902459505.1). NCBI lineage: Eukaryota > Metazoa > Chordata > Amphibia > Gymnophiona > Dermophiidae > Geotrypetes > Geotrypetes seraphini. The sequence goes on from NC_047084.1 coordinate 477,260,335, forward strand.
AGCCGCAAGGATTCCCTAGGCGGGTAGGGAAGCTCCATCTCCTCCAAATACTCCTTGGTATACCTGGAATCTGACTGGAGGTCCAGGTGCAAGGCCTTCCCCATAACCTGAACAAATCGAGTGAAGGAAGAGGGCCTGCTCTCAGAGTGCTCCCCAGTAGGAGTGGTGGAACGAGACCTCAGGGCAGCTGAAAAGGAGGGGGAAGCCTCCCTAGAATACTGCGGTGATACATCCGTATCCACCAGCATGGACGCCGAGGAAGCCCCGCTGCAAGAACGAGGAGGCATCGACGAGAGCTTGCGCCTCGAAGTGCCTGGAGGGGAGGCCCATGAGGCACGGGCTGCCGAGGTCCGAGGACGGTGCCCCGACCCGAAGACAAGCCTCGGGAAATGGAGCCCCGTTCCCCCAAGGTTGGCTCCCCTCAGATCGGGGAATCCAGCCGGACCGGCGACCTCAACAGACTTGGGTTAGACAGAGTAAGGTCCAAGGCCTTAACGGAGCCAGTAGTGCGAGGACCCGGGGACCTGCCCCGCCTCGGGGGGGTAAGTCCTGCGAACGCTTCGTAAGGCGCCTCGACCGAGGCCGGTTTGAGGGAGAAGTGTGCCTCGATGGAAGAGGCGAGGAATCAGAAGAGGACAGGTGCCGAGAATGACGGGCCTTGCCTTGAGAAACCTCGATGCGACGCTCAGGCTGGTCTGCAATGCGTGAGGTCGAGGCCGGAGCAAGCTGAGCCAATGCCAATGAGAGTTCCGAGGAGAGGATAGCCTTCAGTACCTCCTCAAACATCGGCACCGTGACCATTTTTGGCCGGGCTGGTGCAGCAGTGCGTTCCACCGAGGGCGACCTCGAGGATGAGTATTCCCATATGGTGGAAGCACGCTTGGAGGCTTTGGAGGGTGGTCTCGTCGAGGCCAGCGGGGACTACACTCACCGCCTGGATGGCCAGAGACTCCGAGGAAGGCTTCTTCGATAGAGCTGAACCTGAAAAAGGAAGAGGGGACTTACCCTGAGCCAAGGTCTTCGAGGTCGAGGCCCCTGAGGCCTTCGAGGTCGAGGGAGACTTGCCCGGGGCCGAGGTCTTCGAGGACGACGTCAAGATCAAGGCCAAAGACGAGGTTGAGGTTGGGGTCGAAGCAGAAGCAGCTTCCATGGCGAAAAGCTCTGCAATCCTGGCCCTACGTCGCCTACGAGCTAGAGGTTGAAGCGTGGCACAGCGAGGACAGGAATCTGTCGGGTGATCAGCACCCAGGCACAGGATACACCAGCGGTGTGGGTCAGTGATGGAGATAACCCGACCGCACTGGGAGCACTTCTTAAACCCGGTAAGAGGCCGGGACATAGGTGTAGAAGGCCGCAGCCCCACGAGGCAAAGCATCCACGGCGAACCGGGAGCCCCCGGACGCCGATACGAAAAACAAAAAAGAGACAACTAGAGCAGTAAACAAGGAAACAACGCACACAGTGACTCCCGATAGAAAATAAAGAAGCCGCGGTTCTAGAAAGGCACTTAGAGAACACAGAGAAGAGAGACAGGGCTTTCTGGCTCCGCGGAAAACTAAGAACTGAAGACCATGAGGAGGGGATGCGCCCTCTAGTGGAGCAGGAAGGTACGCATGTGTGGGCAGCACTAGCAAACTTTGAGATCTTCAATCAAGTTTGCTTGAAAAGCTGTCCGCGACGGGGCTCCGTGGATAACGTCACCCACATGTAGAGAATATCTATCTGCTTGTCCTGGGATAATTTCCCTTTCATTGTCTGCTTTAAGTTCTCTACAGGACATTTTTATTAGATAAGTATACACATCAATTAATTGAATAGGGCTGAAAAAGGTAGAGACAAATTTAGATGTGAAAAAGAAAATGAGCATTATGTGATAACCTCATAATGAGGAATATGTATAATATTGGGGTTCATTGTCCTAAAAAGAGAAATTGTTGTTATTGACTACAACTGGTTTCCTTCTAGAAACTAAGAAGCCCATAGTGGAGCCCAAACCAAAAGGATTTTTCCTGTTCACTGGATGTCAATTTGACCTTTTGAATATTCATTTATGCAAAACTGTTTCCTTTGGCACATTCCCTTTTTTAGGAACGCTAAAGCAGTAAGAGTTTGTAGTCTCTGTTGTAATTTTGTTTGTTCGAGCTTTCATTTAGGATTCCGCTCTTTGGGACTTCAAATGGTCTTTTTAGGGCTCCTTTTACTAAGATGCGTTAGGGCATTAACACGGGAATAGTGCACGCTGAATTGCTGCGCACGCTAGACCTTAACGCCAGCATTGAGCTGGCATTAGTTCTAGCTGCGTAGTGTGCGGTGTAGCACGTGGTAATATCCTGCGTGCACTAAAAACGCTAGCGCACCTTAGTAAAAGGATCCCTTAAAGACCTAGGACTATGTTTCAATTAATGTTGCCTTGAATAAATGTAACTGGTGGTTGGTTTAGACATCTCTCTTGCCTCTTTTTTTGTTCTTGCTTTCATAATCAATACTAGCCTCATTCTTCTGTTTCTTATGTGGCCATGAGGTCAAAGTGCGGCTGATCCCAGCACCGAACTAAGGCTCAGAATGCTACTACGGACAGAGTCCAATTGTTCGGATCCAGAGTGTCTGCTGAAAAAAATATGTGTTTCTAATAGGGAGTAGACTCTATCCTTTTTATGTTTTTATATATTTTACTAGTGTTTAAGCCCGTTACATTAACGGGTGCTAGAGTAGATCCCATCCTATATCCTTAGTGCCCTCAGTGCCTCCTATGTCCTTAGTGGCCCCAGTGCCTCCTTCCCATGTCCTTAGTGCCTCCAGTGCCTCCGTTCTGTATCCATAGTGCCCCCAGTGCCTCTGTCCTGTGTCCATAGTGCCCCCAGTGCCTCCGTCTTGTGTTCTTAGTGCCCCATTGTCTCCATCCTGTGTTCTTAGTGCCCCCAGTGCCTCCTTCCCATGTCCTTAGTGCCCCCAGTGTCTCCTTCCCTTGTCCTTAGTGCCCCCAGTGCCTCTGTCCTTAGTGCCCTCAGTGCCTCCTATGTCCTTAGTACCTTCAGTACCCCTTATGTCCTTAGTAGCCCCAGTGCCTCCTTCCTATGTCCCCCTCACTGCCTTCCAGACTTTGTCCCTCCCCCACCCTCCGAAGCCAGCCTGCCTTCCTGCCTCTCATCCCCCTGTGCAGTATAACCCTTGAGCAGCATGTTTCCATCTCCACCCCGCCACTACCGCAGCCATGCAGCCGACCCCACTGACCCTCCCACCACGAGATGACCAACAAACCTCCTGGCTCCAGCAGCGTCCGCAAACACTCTAAACACGCTGCTTCGCAGCATATTGCCCTGATTTCCTCTGCCGCGTCCCTGATGACATCATCAAAGACAGAGACGCGGCAGAGGAAATCAGGGCAGTAGAAAGCCGCGAAACAGCATGTTTAGAGTGCTGCAGACGCTGCTAGAGCCGGGAGGTTTGTGGTTGTCTTGCGGTGGAAGGGTCGGGTAGGAGGGTCAACAGGGGTTCGGGGGCGCCGGGGGAGGGGGGCGTTGATGATGAATTGCCTTACACAAAAACAGAACCCTAAGCGTGCCTGCGCACTCCTACCTGCCAGGGACCTACTGATCACGGAACACGCAAGTAGGAGTGCGCATGTGTGCTTAGGGTTTTATTATTATAGATTATAGGGAATGGTGACCTCAAGTGCTCATAATTGTTTGACTGTAAAACTTGTCTTGTCAACACAACCAATTCATGAGCTATCATTAGTCCTATATAATCCTATCATTTTTTTTTATTTCATTATTAAATCTTAAAATTAATAAAAAAAAAATTCTTAATTAATTATTTTTATTTCTTATAACTTATTTCCTTGTCCTAAAGTGCTTAGTGTGCAAATTAATAGCAGTAAAAGAACAATTCATTTGCCTGATACTTAGGGCTCCTTTTACTAAGCCGTATTAGGGCTTTAACACACGGAATAGCGCATGCTACATTGCCGTGCATGCTAGACCTTAACGCCAGCATTGAGCTGGTGTTGGTTCTAGAAGCGTAGTGCGTGGTAATTTCCTACGTGCACTAAAAATGCTAGCACACCTTAGTAAAAGGAGCCCTTAGCTTTTTAATTGTAGCAGGCTGTTGGTAAATTTTGCTCGTAGCAGCTAGGCTGAAGAAAGCTATTGATGATATCGTTAGTTGCTCTGCTCAACGGAGTGTCCCCGTTTCACTCCATCTAGGAGCTTCTTCAGGAGAAAATTTTATATCGCCTCTTTAGCCACTGTTAACCTTGTTGGTTCACACTAGCAACAACTCTATCGGAAAGAAATTCACCCTAATTAGAGAGGAGGAACAAACCTTGGCTACTGCGTTCTTATAAACTTGTGATTAATCTATATACAGTTCATGTACCTATGATATTAGCTATCTTGTGCAACCCTGAAGAGCAAATTAAAGACCACTAGTTACTTACTAAAGCTTCTGTTTAACCAAATTTTTCCAAAGTGCAGTCTCTAAGGAAGGCAGTTTCCCCTTGCCGTTTTCTATGGCGTAGCTATTTTCCTACGTACTTTTTATATTCCAATTTTACTTCGTCATGACGCCCATTACGTAGCGTTACAGAACGAGACTTGGGAGTGATCATCAGCGCAGACATGAAAACTGCTGATCATGTGAAGAAGGCTTCATCTGTTAGGTTGCATCCGCAGGAGTTTCGTCAGCCGGAAGCCTGAAATCATAATGCCATTATACAGAACCATGGTGAGGCCTCATTTGGAATACTGTGTGCAATTCTGGAGGACACACTACCGAAAAGATGTGCTGAGAGTAGAATCGGTGCAACGGATGGCCACCAGGATGATCTCGGGGCTCAAGGATCTATCGTACGAGGAAAGGCTGAAAAATTTGCGGCTGTACTCACTCGAGGAACGTAGGGAGAGAGGAGACATGATCGAGACGTTTAAGTATATTATCAGCTGTATCGAGATGGAAGAAGAGATTCTCTTTCTCAAAGGACCCTCAGCCACAAGAGGGCATCCGCTCAAACTCAGGGGTGGGAAATTTCATGGTGACACCAGGAAATATTTCTTCACCGAGAGAGTGGTTGATCCTTGGAACGAGCTCCCGGTGCAGGTGATCGAGGCAAACAGTGTGCAAGAATTTAAGAGCAAATGGGATGCCCATGTGGGATCCCTTAAAGGGTTAAGCCAAGGGAACCTGTCACCAGGAGTGGGATCCCTAGGATAGTAGACTTGGGGGTGGGTCAGTAGAGTGGGCAGACCTGATGGGCTATGGCCCTTATCTGCCGTCATCTTCTATGTTTCTATATTACATTAACGCTAATCATGTCTAGCATATGTACGTGCTCGTTCTTTATAAATATCCTATTCTAAAGGACTCTCCTGAAGAAGCTCCTAGATGGAGTGAAACGGGGATGCTCCGTTGAGCAGAGCAACTAATGATATCATCGAGCAGAGCAACTAACGATATCATCAATAGCTTTCTTCAGCCTAGCTGCTACAAGCACAATTTACCAACAGCCTGCTACAGTTAAAAAGCTAAGGGCTCCTTTTACTAAGGTGCGCTAGCGTTTTTAGCGCACATTGCCTCCTGCGCTACGTGTGAAAACTAACGCCAGCTCAATGGTGGTGTTAGCATCCAGCGCACACTAAAACTGCTAGTGCAGCTTAGTAAAAGGAGCCCTAAGTATCAGGCAAATGAATTGTTCTTTAACTGCTATTAATTTGCATACTAAGCACTGTAGGACAAGAAAATAAATTACAAGAAATAAAGATAATTAATTAAGAAATTTTTTAAAATTAATTTTAAAAGATTTAATAATGAAATTAAAAAAATGATGGGATTATATGGGACCAATGATAGCTCATGAATTGGTTGTGTTGATAAGTTCTGCAGTCAACCAACTATGAGCACTTGGGTTCACCATTCCCTATAATAAAATATATAAAAACATAAAAAGGATAGTCTACTCCTTATTAGAAACATATAAGAAGGGTGTTGTGTCTTTGACAGAAATTTATTATATTATTACATTGCTGAAGAAATATGCCTGAACATTGCCGACTCCCACTATATGCGCTGTCATCAGCACTTGGAGGTGACGATCTGCCCAAAGAAAAAAGGCGGGCTTCCTGAGCCAAAGGGGTACTTTAGCTCTCTCCCTGGTGATTGACATAGGCTAAGGCCATTGCATTGTCAGAGAAGACCCTGACTGTTTGGCCCTCCAGAGTCTTCTGCAATCACATCCGAGCTAGCCAAATGGCTCTGAGCTCCAACCAGTTGATTGACCATTTCCGCTTAGAGGGCATCCAGCATCTCTGAACAGGACAACGACTGCAGTGGGTTCCCCAGCCCCAAAAGCTGTCATTGATCAACACCACAATCCAGGAGGCAATGTGTAGTGGTACTTCTCTGTGGAGCGAATGTGGGAGAAGCTAACAGTCCATGTTCACTTGAGTTTCTAGAGTCCAAGGAAGACAGGTCTATAAGGCATCCCTTGAGTAGTGCGTATGACTTGGTAGATCACGACAGTATGCTTGAATGTTTAGATGCCATAAGAATTTCTGGCCATGTACTGAATTGGTTCAAGAGTTTCTTAAAAAACATACTTACCAAGTCTATAATGATGAAGTTTATTCTTCAGCTTGGAGTAATACCTGTGGAGTCCCTCAGGGATCTCCATTGTCCCCATCTCTTTTTAATCTCTATATGGCTTCTCTGGGTTCAGAATTATTTATGTTGAACTTACAATCATACATCTATGCAGATGATATTTCCATTGTTATACCTGTTTTCTAGCTGTCTTCTGAGACAAAAAAATCATATTATGTCTATATTTGATCTCATGGAAAAATGGGCCAAGAATTTCAAACTTAAACTGAATTCAGAAAAAACAAGTTTTCATAGCAAGCCAACTTAATAAAATCAGAGACTTCTCTAGTACTAAATGAGATAAATTACATTATTGACTCCACTATAAAAATTCTAGGAGTCACTTTAGATTTATCATTAACTTTTGAAACCCATACGGATATTCTAGATAAGAAATGTTACTATACTCTCTGGAAATTGCGCTCTCTAAAGTAATATTTTGACTTTTCATCTTTCAGGTTACTAGTTAAATTTCTTGTATTAAATACTTTGGATTATTGTAATATCATTTACCTGGAATTTTATTAAAAAAACATCAAGAAACTGAGAATTATTCAAAATACAGCGATACGATTGATTTTTGGTTTGGAAAAATCTGAACATATCACCCCATATTATAAAAAATTACACTGGTTACCAGTTGAAGCCAGAATTATATTTAAATTTGCATGTCTATGTTATAAGACATTGTTAGGCTTTGCACTTATTTACCTTTCAAAACATTTTGTATTTTCTGCGAATTTATGATATACAGTGCTCCCCCGGTCATTCGCGGTTGGTGATTCACAATCCAGGTCATTCGTGGTATTTTCCGACTGTGAATGACCGGGCAGGAGAGGGCAGTCGGAGAGAACAGCCGGAGCGCTGGCGAGTGAAGGAAATCACTCGCGGTATGCTCCGACCGCCTCTTCCTGCACTAAAGTTGTGCCTCATCAATCATGAGCTGCTTTGACATGCAGCTCCTGATTGGTGAGGTCCGAACGGTGGCTTGAACCTTGAGTGCTTTGTCTGGGTAACCTGTAGGAGAGTTCATGAACCAATCTATCAGAGGCCAGGCAAATTCTAGTTTGTAGTCCAACCGAATAATGTCCAAGACCCACTGGTTGGACATAATGCACATCCAGGCTAAACGAAATGATGAGAGCCGGCCCCCTATTTGAACAGGGGCATCCCTCAGCCTGGCATCATGTTGCCTTTTTGCCAGAGGGCACAGAATGGGAGGTGGAAGGCTGGGAACACCTATAGCCAGCATACTGTCATAGCCCTGTGAGAATCTCAGATGTGCCACTTGCTGCTGGGATTGCTGGGAGCCACAAAAATTAGAGTGACCAGAACCTCTAGAAGTCTTGGGCCTGCTATCAGACTGAGGAGGTCTTGGGACTGCTATTTAGACTGGGAAGAGAGGTGCATTTAGACACGGTCCATCACAAAATCCATGAGATCATCCAGGTCTTTGCCAAACAATAACTGCCCCTTAAAGGGGCCTTGGAAATGGAATCACCAGCCCATGGTCTGATCCAGAGTATTCTATGAGCAGAGATGGAGTACACTAACACTTTTGCCAAAACCCACCTAAGGTTATACAATGCATCAGCAATATAATCTGTCCCAACCAAAAGAAGTTGGGGAGAATCCATTGCCTCACTCTCCACTGTGCACAGTAGAGAGAATCAGGCGCAAACGACAAAGGACATCACCAAAGCTGCTTGGATGCCTAAAGTAGCTGTGCCAAAGAGTTTCTGGAGGACCTCAGCCACACAGTGGTTCTGCACAGCCATTAGCACCACACTACATTCACTGGGGAGAGAGGTGCATTTAGACACCTGCATAACTAAAGAATTCACTCTGGGCTGACCCAAAAGCTGCTGACATTCCTGTGCCAAAACATACAAGCGTGACATAGCTCTAGCAATGTTAAGAGCACCCTCCAGAGAGTCAAATGGCTCCGAGACCAGAATGCTCATATCAGGGTACCAGAGAAAGATAGCAGACTGTGAGTGCACACAACAAAGCCAGAAGGAAAAAGTGGATGGAGCCAACTGAGTGACTAAATGCAACTCCTGCAAAGATTCAGAAATAAGATCCAGCAAAGCTACAAACTTAAATAAGCGCAGGACTGTAGGATCATCCCCAGGATCCAAAAACCCTAGAAGGATCCACAGACCCTGATCTCCCACCCCGGGAAGCACTGCACCTACAAATAAGGGGTCAGCAAGCAAAGCAAACGCATCAGGATCCCCCCAGATCAGGGTCAGCGAGCGCAAAACAGCAGCAGGCTGAGTCAAAGATGGGTACAAAGGATCAACCCCACGGAAGCGGAGTGGGACTGCACAGGGGCAGAACACCAGTTCTGAAATTCAGTCCACAAAAATTTCATATAGTCTGAACAATGTCTGGCTCCTGCCCTGGGATGACTTAACTTTGTGTTTCTTAGGCTGCAGAGGGTCCGCAGCCAGGTGGACAGAACTAACAACCGTGCAGAGCCCCGAAAGCAAAGAGGGCCGCCCTGCCGAGCTTGCTGAGCATTTAGTTACCTGCTTTAGCAGGGGGCAGGCTAAGCTGAATGCTGTCACCTCCCCTGGCTGTGCTACGTGGCACAAGTACACTCTAAAAGCACTAGATTTGCGCAATACTGGCAATAATCTACATGAGGAGAGTCCAAGGACTCCATTCCAGAAAGTTTCTATGCAAAATTTGCAGTTTTGGAGAAGCAGGGAGCTTTAGAAAAAAAAGATCACTAAAAATCCAAGATAGCTGCCGTCATGAAATGCGCTCCAAAAATCACAATATTTTTCACATTTCCCAAAGGCAAAAAACAGTGATTTTAGGATTTTTAAGGAGGGGGAACACAGGGGAACATGCAGAAACACTTTAAATCCTACTTTTCCAGCATCTCCCGATTCACCTCACAGGCTGACAGCCTGTGCTTATTGTGACCAGTTTGAAGATCTGTGTTGTAACCTGCCTGAGCTCTCTCACAGTAACTGAATGAGAAATTCACTGCCTGAATACTGGGAATGCTTCTCCAAAGCTGATCTTCGGGCTGCCAGCCAGACACTATGCCTGACTGTACCTCCACCCCTGTGGACCAACAGATGCACACCAGGAGGGGCAAAGGTGAGACGATGCACCCGGCACCCTGTGAAACACCGCCGAGCCTCCTAAGGGCACCTAACAGCCTGCACTTGACCTTTGCTTAACAGTAGGCGAGACCACTTCAGGGACAGCTAACAGGTACCCAGTAGGATCGGCCTGTCAACTACAGACTGAAGTCTGTGTGTTCTGAAAGCAGGCAGAGCTGAAAAAATGCTCCAAGCACCAGAATCTTCATAAAAGGGACGAAAATGCACCAAATAAAATGGGAAGAGCAGAACATACACTCCTGCAGGCATGCATGCATGCAGAAGGAAAGAACTATAGGTGGAGCTAACGAGCCAGTGAAGTACAGCAGAAGCAGAGTGAAAAATCCGGAGTGGATTCCTTCTGCAGATGCACATGGCTATAGGGGTATAACCCATCTGTCTAGAATATCACACCTATTGCACTGGAAGGAAAATTAGGCCAATGGAGGAAACTGGGTTTAATTCCTAATTCAAGTTAGCGGAGGAGGCAATGTTTATTGTATCTGGGGGGAAATAGTTACAGCACTGTATAATGAGCACACCTAGTGGCTGGATTTAGGGTCCATGATTTCAAAATTCAGGATGAGCCCTAGTGCATAGCTCCCAGATGGAGACTATCATCTCAATGATTTGACTAGAATAAATTGAAAGGGGAAAAACATAGAAGAAAACATCCCCAGAATTGTGAAGGCTCATTTGCAGCCCTGGTTCTAGTTGAATTGGAGGAAACTCAAGGTAATTATAAAAAAGAAAACTTTCAATACATATAGAGGGATAACAGTAAGCAAATATGTGCACAGGAGTCCATTTTGAAAATTAGTCAAGTTCTTTTATCCTGAAGAAGGAATTGTCATTGTGTTTTTTATATCTTTATCAGGCAATTTTCCCCAAAATAGTTGAGCTGCTAAAAGCGTGATATATTTCTTCATGAGTCTACAGTATTATGTGGGTCAACTCCATTCAAAAGTCATTATCACAGCCACTATTAGCCCTTGAGATTATATTAATGGTACAGAGACAAACTATTGTGAGAATCCCCTAATGTTATTTTGCAAGATACTCTATTCACTCTGCTTTCTAATATCTGGTAGATTAATTTTATCCACCTTTATAATGAAGAAATATAATATAGGTGTTTTAGGATAAGAGGGTAATTTTATAACAAGATGCTTATGTGAAAATCTAAAAAGGTACATATTTTGGCCAGGATTCTCTAAACAGCGCCTTTTTTTAGGCACCAGTAGGCACCCAAACTCAGTGAAAAATGTTATTTAAATGACATTTTAAACTGATTTGCAAGGCGCCTACAAGCGCCTAAAAAACGGGTGCTGGAATTGCACCTCAATAGGTGCTATACAGCACCTAATGCCACTGTAGGCGTAGCTAATGCCAGAAGTGGCGCTCTGCTCTTTAAAGTTTTGCCAGCTTTCTATGAAACACTATTTCACCATGTCACAAGATTATTTTGCAAAATCTTATTGAGTAGATCACACTTCATTTGGAAAACATATCACTTATCATGTGCACATTACATTTATATTCTACCTCACTGAGTTTTTGTCATTTATAAATCACATTTCATTCTCATTGTCACTTTTAAGAATACTTTTGCACTGTTTCATGACTTATACACTGTCATTTACATTACTCATACACTGTCATTTACATCACCAGGACTCCTGAGGAAGATGCTTTAATCAAAACATGCCTGCTGTCCCTGGATAACACCTGTTACGGTAACTAACTGTGCTTTATCTCAGGACAAACAGACAGCATATTCTCCTTGTGGGTGACCTCCAAGCTAACCAGAATGGGATGGTGGGAGTGTTGGCTTTTTAGGAAAATACATTTTGTAATACTTATTGGCCAAAGTGCCCATCCCATCTGGAAAAAGGTTCCAGACAATAATGTGAGGTGAGGATATGAATCAAGGACCAGGTAGCAGCTTTGCAGATTTCATCAATAGGAGTAGAGCGGAGAAAAGCTACTGAAGCTGCCATAGCTCAAACTTTATGGGCTGTGAGACGACTCTCCAGCTGCAGCCCAGCCTGAACATAACAGAATGATATGCAGGAAGCCAACCAGTTGGAAATCGTTCTCTTGGAAAAAGAATGCCCAACTTGTTAGGATCAAAGGAGACAAAAAGTTGAGGAGATGTTCTATGCAGCTTTGTTCTGTTGAGATAATAGGCCAAAGCCCACTTGCAATTCAGAGTGTGAAGAGTCATTTCTCCTAGATAAGAATGAGGCCTGAGAAAAAATACTTGAAGCACCATCAATTGATTGAAATGAAATTCAGTGACAACTTTTGGTAAGAACTTTGGATGGGTGCAAAGCACAACTTTGTCATGGTGGAACACTGTAAAAGGTGGGACCGCCACTAGTGCTTGAAGTTCACTCAGTCTTCTGACAAAAGTGAGAGAAATGAGAAAAACTACTTTCCAAATAAGGAATTTGAGATGAGCCGTAGACATTGGTTCAAGTGGAGGCTTCATCAACTTAGCAAGAACCACATTGAGATCCCAAACTACTGGAGGTGGTTTGAGAGGTGGTTTCACATTAAAAAGTCCTTTCATGAATTTGGAGATCAGAGGTTGAGCAGAAAGAGGTTTACCATCTACTGGTTGATGAAAGGCAGTGATGGCACTGAGATGGACTCTAATGGATATAGATTTGAGACCAGAGTGAGTTAAAAGAAGATAATCCAAAACTAATGAAACAGAGATGGATTTCAGATCCTGGTGATGGAGGAGACACCAGGAAGAAAAATGTATCCCCTCTTGCTAGTAACACTGCTGAGTGGCTGGTTTTCTAGAAGCTGCCAAAATGAGTCTGACAGGCTAAGAAAGATGAAGATCAGTTGGATTCAGCCTGAAAGATACCAAGCTGAAGGTTGGGATGTAGAAGAGAACCATGACTCTGTGTAAGAAGAGATGGACAAATCGGCAGAGGTATTGGTTCCTTGATACTGAGTTGAAGTAGAAGGAAGAAATATGGCTGACTGGGCCACCGAGGAGCTATGAGTATCATAGTGGCTGACTCCTGCTTGACTTTGACAAGTGTCTTGAGAATAAGAGGAATGGATGGAAACGCAAAGAGGAACTTGTGCATCCAATCCAGTAGAAAAGCGTCTATCTCCAGACGATGAGGTCTAGAACAGAATTGGGGCAACTTGTTGTTATGGGGAGATGCAAACAGAATGCACAAAAGGGAGAAAGAAAATCCAACGTGGTCTGCAATAAACAACAGCAAGCAGAAAAACAATGAACAGACTGCAGATAATGTACAAGATGCAGGCGTTGTTTATTAATAAATGCAGTAACATATACAACCTTATAGCCAACCAAGGGACCCGACACGGTCCGTGTTTCGGATAACACGCCGTCTTCAGGGGTCCATGGTGGTTAAGGTATAAAGCAAACTGCATAAAAGATAACAAACATGCGCCAATCATGGTCAAATGGGGTCAAGCAAGTTTGCTTTATACCTTAACCACCATGGACCCCTGAAGAAGGCGTGTTATCCAAAACACGGACCGTGTCGGGTCCCTTGGTTGGCTATAAGGTTGTATATGTTACTGCATTTATTAATAAACAACGCCTGCATCTTGTACATTATCTGCAGTCTGTTCGTTGTTTTTCCGAGATGCAAACAGATGCACTTGAGGCGTCCCAATTGAGAAAAACTGGGATGGAGAGCTGTAGAACTGAGCTTCAACTCGTGAGGTTGAAGAATTCTGCTGAGCTTATCTGCCAAAAAATTCTGTTCCTCTTGAATGTAGATTGCTTTGAGAAAGATGTTGCGAGCAATCGCACAAAGCAATGGCGTACCAAGGGGGGGAGGTCCGCCCTGGGTGCAAGCCCTGAGGGGATGCTCCCGGCCTTGAGGCCGTTGGCGTCCGGTTCCCCCGACATCCGGATTCTCCCCCCGGACCCCCCGCACCGTTTGCGGTGGAGAAGCAGCCTGCAGCGGGATCGCAATGGCAGCGATCCCTGCGCTGTTTTGGTGATACTTCCTCCGCTGCGGTCCCGCCCCTCCTCTGACATCAGAGGAGGGGCGGGACCATGGCGGAGGAAGCAGCGCCGAGATCACTAGCATCACGATCCCACTGCGGGCTGCTTCTCTACTGTAGGTGGTGTGGGGAGGCCAGGGGGATGAGCGGTCCTTCAGGGTTGGGGGGCGAACGGTCCTTCGGGGTGGGTCGGGGCATCAGGCCTTCAGGGTGGGGCGGGCAGGCAGGCCTTCAAAGGGTGGGGATAGGTCTTCAAGAGGGGGACAGGCAGGCAGGCCTTCAAGGGAGGGGACAGGCCTTCAAGGGGGGGGACAGGCAGGCAGGCTTTCAAGGGGGGACAGGCCTTCAAGGGGGGGGGACAGGCAGGCCTTCAAAGGGGGGATAGGCCTTCAAGGGGAGATAGGCCTTCAAGGGGGGGACAGGCCTTTGGGGGGGTTCAGGCCTTCAAGTGGGGGGACAGGCAGGCAGGCCTTCAAGGGGGGGAACAGGTCTTCAAGGGGGGATAGGCCTTCAAGGGGGGGACAGGCAGGCAGGCCTTCAAGGGGGGGACAGGCTTTCAACAGGGGGACAGCCCTTCAAGAGGGACAGACAGGCAGGCCTTCAAGGGAGGGATAGCCATTCAAGGGGATCAGGCAGGCAGGCGTTCAAGGGGGACAGGCAGGCAGGCCTTCAAGGGGGGGATAGGCCTTCAAGGGGATCAGGCAGGCAGGCCTTCAAGGGGGGGACAGGCAAGCAGGCCTTCAAGGGGGGGGAAAGACCTTCAAGGGGGGTCAGGCCTTCGGGGGGGTGCAGGCCTTCAAGGGGGGGGGACAGGCCTTCAGGGGTGGGATGCAGACCTTTAAGGGGGGGACAGGCTTTCAGGGGAGGGGGGCCCTGGTGTAGAAGTACACGGAGGGAAGGGGGATTCAAAGAGACGCGCATATGGGAGAGAAGTTGAACACAAGAGATGGTGTGGAGGGGGGGATAGAGATACTGGAGAGGAAGGTGGTTGGGAAAAGAAAGGGAGAGATGGTGGACCCTGGGGTGGTGGGGAAGGAGGGAGAGATGTTGGATGAAAGGGTAGTTAAGAAAAGATGGATCTGTGAAGGGAGATGAAAAAAGGAAAGATGCCAGACCTCCTGGGGAGGGAAGGGAAACGGGGAGGACAGAGATGTCAGATGGATGGTTAGCATGCAGAAAGAACGAAGAAGGAGACCCTGGCAAGCAAGTTATCAGAAGACAACCAGAGCCTTAGACCAACAAGATTTGAAAAATAACCAGACAACAAAAGATAGAAAAACTAATTTTATTTTCGGTTTTGTGATTACAATATGTCAGATTTGAAATGTGTATCCTGCCAGACCTGGTGTTAGACCGCAAACATGAGCTAGGATTTAACAGAGAGAGGGAAAGTCCTTTTTGTTTCTTTATTTTATTTACACCACAGCACCAGTGTGGTTAGGAGAAGCCAAAGGGGGTTGAAAAAGCTATAAAATAAACCCACCAAGATGTTTGAAAAAAAAAATACACAATTGGGCAGGAAAGTTGAATTGAAAAACCAATTCAATAGGCTGAATCGAATCGAAATTTTTTTTTTTTTCCTGAATCGGGCAGCACTAGTTTACACTACTGTCTTAGACTTTAGGACCTTGGATTAGGGAGAGATGGCATCCTCAGTACTTTATAATGCAAAGGAAATGAGGATTCGGTCAGACTTTTGAAGTGTCTGCAGAAGAAAAATATTGTATAGGCCAGGGACATGAGACAACAGGAAATGGGAACTTTTCTTCCTTCTATTTTTGTGAATGGCAAGGCTGAGGATATCAGAAAATTCAGTTAAAATATGTGCTTTATAAGAAAATATAATAATGTGTTTTATAAAGTTTATAAGCATTTCTGGCCTACCTGGTGAGGTGTTCCTAATGGTGGTGGTGGCAGCGTGTCAATGTGTTGAGAGGAAGAGGTGGTCTGGGAAATTCTGCTGAGCAAACTCCGGGCCCATTTTCACCCCCAGTTAATCCACTCCACTCAACTGGTTCACACACTGAGTGGGTCTTTGGTGTTGTGCCTGGGTAGTTGTTTTGGGATCTCTTCCAGTGGTTTGTCAGTATATCCTTGTGATTCAAGGAAGGAAACTTTGTTAACCTTAGCATTGACCTTCAGAATATGTTTGTAACAGCGCTGCTTGTGTGGTATTAGGCTATGTAGTGATCGAAAGATAAAACCAGACCTTTGCACATTTTTGCACTATATAGTGGGTGTATGAGGAGATTCACATTTCCTGCACAGCTAAGTCCTTGTGAAGTTACCTTGTTCTTTCTGTATTTGACATCTAGCAAGGTCTCTGTTTGGAAGGAAAGATCTAAGCTTAAAAATGAAGTGGCCAGAAGTTATGGTAAAAGCAGACAGCATTGCTGGTTTTAAGAAAGGTTTGGACAAATTCCTGCAGGAAAAGTCCATAGTCTGTTATTAAGACATGGGGGAAGAGTCTGCTTGCCCTGGATCGGTATGGAATGTTGCTACTCTTTGGGTTTTGATCAGGTACTAGTGACCTGGATTGGTTACCATGGGAATGGGCTACTGGGCGTGATGGACCATTGGTCTGACCCAGTTAGGCTATTCTTATGTTATGTTCTCATCTGTAGGGGCCTTTGTTTTCACTTCTTATTTTAATGTATTTGTTTCTGGGAACTTATCAGTGTTTTTTATAATGGGAACAAAAATGGAAGAGAATTAATGTGTGTGGAATGGGGGGTAACTAATTTCTTCAGCTAAATAATTCAATCCACCTGAGCCAGACATAGGAGAACTCACGCACCATTCACACACCCTCCAACCAAAATCGTCAAAAGAAAAAAAACTGTTCGACAACCTCCTAACACTCGACCCCCAACTCTACAACCTATTGACCTTGACCAGACTACAAAACCTTCAAAAAAGAAATAAAAACCCTTCTATTCAAAAAACACATAAAACCGAACTAACACAATCAGAACTGTCCCAAGCATCACTTGCAACTACTCCATATGTGCTTCTGATGTCATGACAATTTAGACATAATTTATATTATGTTTGGAATAATGGTTACATATATAAAGTTCAATAAAAGAAAATTTTCACTGCCTGTTTCTATTCTGACCACTTATTCCATTTCATGGTTATTACAAAAAATATTTTTTTACATGGGGGGTGTCAAAAAATGATGGGCCCCGGGTGCCACATTCCCTAGGTATGCCACTGGCCCAAAGCCAGATCTTCCGAGCCTCCTGACAGAAAAGGAGAGAGCCTGTGCCTCCTTTACTTGTTTATATAGTACATGGTTACTTGAATGTCCATGCGAAGCTGGTATAATCTACGGCCAAACTTGTCCATGGTACAGCCCTCCCTGCCTGGAGGGACCGCAGCATAAAGCTTAGACGGATGAGTTTTCTTTAAAGAAGATTCCACAACCAAAGACTGGTGGGACAATTGTGATTTCTCGAAGCCTTTCCAAGGTACTGTGTGATACCTGGATTCCAGCTTGAATGGAATGGCTGTAATGGAATAAGGAGTTTCCATATTCCTTAAGAAAGTTTGTTTCAATACTGGAGTCAGGAAATCTCAATGTCTCCTTGGGTGGATGAAGCAGCTCCATGTCGGCCAAGTATTCAGGAGTGTATTTGGAATCAGAGTGGAGATCCAGCTGAAGAGCTTTCCCCATGTCAAAGACAAATCTGGCAAAAGAGGCAGAGTTCGAGGTTGAGGCAGTTTCAGGAAAAGGAGTGCGAGACTTAGGAACCACCGAATAGGAAGGAGAAGCCTCTCTGGAATACTGAGGAGGCTCAGAATCCAGGCGCACAGTGATTGAATAAGCTCCACTACCCGCAACAGGAGGAGTTAGAGAGTGCTTGCGCTTCAAAGACCTCGATGGTGAAGTTCCCGGGGTTCAAGGAACAGAGTGAGTCGAGGCAGGAGGAGAAGGCTTCCTTGGAATCGGTCTCGATGGAGGAATCTTCGACCTCGATGGACTGCGAGGAGAAGCAGCTGGTGTAATAGCCTTGCGAGACTTATGTTTAGATTTAGTAGAAGTCTCGGTAGCCTTTGATAAACGAGGCATAGAAGACTCAGTATCCGGATGAGGAGAGGGTTTCTGCTGTAGAAAAGTCTCCTGACTGAGCTTAGAAGTGAGATGCCTCGAACAATGCCTCGATCGAGGCTGAGGAGACTGTGTCCAAGGAGTAGGCGAAGAGTCGCTGGACAAGAAACGTCGAGACTTCCGAGGCTTTCCTCGAGGTGCTTCCACAGGGGTCTCAGACTGCCGCTCAGGCTGGCTCATAGGAAGCAGGGTTGAGGCCGGGAGGAGCTGAGCCACGACCAAGGAAATCTGAGTGGTCAGAATGGCTTTCAACATGTCCTTGAACATGGGCACCGAGACAAGGATCAGGTCTCGAAGGTGCAGCAGTGCGCTCCAAGGAGGGCGACCTCGAGGATGAGTATTCCCGATGCTTGGAGGCACACTTAGCTGGAGGTCTCGAAGAGGCTGGTAGGACCGCAGACAAGGCCTGGGATGCCTGAGACTCTGGAGGCTTCTTAGGAGTGGTACCTGAAGGAGAGATAGGAGGCTTACCCACCGAGGAAGACTTCTGAGGAACTGCTGACGAGGCCTTTGAGACCGGAGGTGTCGAGGTTGAGGCCTTGGTGGAGGCAGATGGAGGTGTCGGGGTCGAGGTCGTCCCGGAAGCTGAGGTCGAGACACTCTCAGCAGATGGTTCCATGGTGCCAAAAAGTTGAAGAAGCTTGGCACGGCGTCTGCGAAGGGCTCGAGGATGAAGGGTAGCACAGCACGAACAAGCGTCAGGGCAATGTTCAGGACCCAGGCAAGCAATACACCGACTATGAGGATCGGTGATTGAGATGGCCTTGGCGCACTGGCTACACTTTTTGAACCCGGTAAGAGGCCGGGACATAGAAAAAATAAAGGCCGACGTAACTAACGAGGTAAGTGGCCAGTCCTAGGCCAAAAGGCCCCTGGCCGGAAGAAAGTAAAAAAAAAAAATAAAAGTTTTGGGTTTTTTTTTTAAGAAAAGAAAGATTAAAAGAAACGCGAACACAGCGACTAACAAAAAATAAGAAAGCCGCGGTGAGAGAAGGCAATAAAAGCTGCAGAGCTGAAGTGAAGAGGAGTTCTTGGCTCCGCGGAAAACTTTGAACTGAGGTACCTCACAGGAAACGCACGTCCTAACTCGGGCGGGAAGGCATTTGCGCATGCACAGTGCAGCACACAGAAGCTCTTACAAAGATCTTCAAGCAAGTCTGCTTTCGAGGCTGTCCGCTGCAGGGCTCCATCGGTGACATCACCCACTGTTGAGAATATGCTGCCTGCTTGTCCTGGGATAATCCTTGGTGACACGCCTTACTTGATTGCGACCACAGGGCTACCCTGTATTTGCGGGGTGTTTTTTCCTGCCTCAATCTACTCTTGGCTTTGGACCAGAGCTGTGCACTGGTTTATTGACAGTATGGAAACCTCTTGACTTTTTACACGTTTTTGAACACTGTTAGTGCTTGCTATGTGTATGCGTGAGGGCCCAATGCATTTTGTTGTTCTTCTGGAGCTCCACTGGTTGTGGGTCCTGTTGGTGGGTGTGATTGCATGGGGGGATATTAGGGTGGTTGGGGAGTAGGGAAGTGGGTGGGCTGGGTTGGGTAGTTGGGGTGGGGGGAGGACCGGAGTTCCAGACGGGTGTTCAATTTGATTCTCCACACAAATGGTTTATCCCTGTTTTGAATGTAGACCGCATTTTATGTAAATGTTTTTTCTTGGCCTTTTGGTTTTGTTGTACCCTGGGGGAGGTTGGGCCTCTGGGGTTTGATCTCTTTGAAACTTGCTTATACCCCTTTCCGGCAGGAAATGCCAGGCTCGTCGTTTAGGCTGGTCTCCTGGAACGTAGTAGGCATCTCCTCAACTATTAAAGGACAGAAGATCTTAACCGCGTTGCAGCATAATGCTGCGGATTTAGTTTGCCTCCAGGAGACCAGGCTGACTGATGAAGAGCACTTGAAGCTGAGACAGTCTTGGGTAGGGGAGGTGTATTTTGCCTCTCCTATGGGATGTCTTGGAGGAGTGGCTTTACTCTTGCGTAAATCCTCACCTATCGGCGTTCAGGTGTTAAGAGACTGATCGGCTGAGTAGATACTTGCTGGTTCGCTTGCAAGTGGGTAACTTACATTACTTATTAATGGTAGTTTTTGGGCCTAACACTGCCGAAATGCCTTTCTTTCAGAAATTGATTGCTCTTCGTTTGCAATATCCTGCTGACCCATTATTGCTGCTTGGAGATGCTCATTGTTAATCTAGTCATGGATCCCAAGATTGACAAATCCTCTAGTCCAGGGGTGCCCAATACGTCGATCGCGATCGACAGGTCGCTCGCTCAGGCGACCCCAGTCGATTGCAGAGCGGGTTCCCTTCTTCCCTTCTCTTTTTTCCCCTCCTGATTGGCCCGCTCCTGAATTCTGCTGCTGCCGCCGCTGCTAAACATTTAAAAAAAAACCGGCTTGGAGAACTTATGCTCCGGGGGCTAACGTGTGCTTGTACCGGCTTCCCTTCTCTTCTCTCTGAAACCGGAAGTTATGTCGGGGGGGGGGATAGAAGGGAAGCCGGCACGCACATGTTAGAGCCCCGTTCGCGGGCTAAAGCAGGAGACAGGCCAGTGAAGCTTGCGATTTGCTCTTCTTGCTGCCAGGTCCTGCCTACTTTCTGTTTCCTCAAAGGCAGCACCCAGCAGCATTTCTCCCAATAGGTCGATCTTGGGCCGATCAGCCTTCCTCTCCCCGACGTCAATTCTGCCGTCGGAGAGGAAGTTCTGGCCAGCGGAACTTCCTCTCCAATGGTAGAATTGACGTCGGGGAGAGGAATGCTGGTGGGCCCGAAACAGGGAGAGCTTGGCCGGCGGTGGGTGGCTTTGGGGGCCTGTTATCCGATGGCAGCAGCAGTGGCAGTGGCTTGGGGGAGGGCAGGGAGGGAGAAAGAGGGCAGGCAGGAGACAGAAGGAAAGAAGAGAAACAGAAAAAAAGAAATGGGGCATGAAGAGAGAAAGAAAGAGAGGGCAGGGAGAGAGGAAGAAAATGTTGGGGGGGGGAATGAGGTCTGGAGGAGAGGAAGCATACAGGCTAAAAGAAGGGAAGAAAGATTGGATGCACAGTCAGAAGAAAGTGCAACCAGAGACTCATGAAATCACCAGACAAGGTAGGAAAAATTATTTTATTTTAAATTTAGTGATCAAAATGTATCTGAATTTATATCTGCTGTCTATATTTTACACTATGGTCCCCTTTTACTAAACCGCAATAGAGGTTTTTAGCGCAGGGAGCCTATGAGCTTCGAGAGCAGCGCTGAGCATTCAGCGCTGCTCCCTGTGCTAAAAACTGCTATCGTGGTTTAGTAAAAAGGGAGGGGGATATTTGTCTGTTTTTGTATGGTTGTTAGTGAGGTGACAGTGCATAGAGTCATCTGCTTTGAGCTCTTTGAAAAACCCTGGAATAGGAATGATGATTAACATTTTCTATGCGTACAGTGTGCTTTGTGTTTTTTAAAAATTTTATTGTTGACTTGGTCATTTTAAAAATAGCTCGCAAGCCCAAAAAGTGTGGGCACCCCTGCTCTAGTCCCTCGACTCCTTTGGGACCCAAGGGCCTTTTGCTTTCCAATTTCTGTACGGAATTGGACTTAGTGGATCCCTGGAGGCTGTTACACCCAGAGGTGCGTGATTACATCCATTTGTCCCGGGCCCATGGCTCATGGTATAGGCTAGATTATATTCTAGTTTCTTCTTCCCTATTTCCACTGGTAACGGGGGCTCAAGTGAGCTCGATACAGATCTCTGATCATGCTCCTGTCTGGATCGATATTCAACTTGATGCTAATTTGAATCACTCCAGACACTGGAGATTCCCAGCTTACCTGTGGACTGATGCTGAGTTTCAACAGTTTTTATTGGCGAGGTGGGAGGATTATGTTTTAACTAATGAACAGCATCAGGACAATCCACTTCTCTTCTGGGAGACACCTAAGGTCGTTCTCCAGGGTCATATTTTAGCCTATACTTGTACACGAGTGCGGAACCTCAATAAGGCCATTGTCATCCTGCAGCGCTCCCTGTGGGTAGCTAAGAGGGCTCATATTGCACACCCTTCGGCTTCCACCAGGTGTGTGTGGGGGTATTGTTTGCTATAAAATTGTTTTTGGAGCATTGCTTGTTAGGATACACTTTTTTACCTGCTCTAATAAAAATCATTTCACCATAAAAAATAAAAGGCGCAAAAAAAAGAAAACACAGCGACCCTGTAAGAAAAACAATACATGAGCTGCGGTGAGAGAAGGCACAAAAAGACTAAGTCTAGCGCAGAGCATCGAATAGAGGACTTCTTGGCTCCGCGGAAAACTGAGAACTGAGGAGATGCGCCTTAGGTTGGGTGGGAAGGCACTCGCGCATGCGTTGTGGGGCAGTTGCAAACTTTTTAAAGTTCTACAAGCAAGTCTGCTTGCCAGGCTGTCCACATCGGGGCTCCGTGGATGATGTCACTCACATGTGAGAATATGCTGCCTCTTCTTGTCCTGGGATAAAATAACTTACAGTTTCCACCGTATCATACTTGGATTCTAGCAAATCAACAGGAAAAAGAGCCACCCCATGATGGAAGCCTGAAATCATAACTGAAAGGAAACATAGGCAGCCAATGATAATCAACTGATAGCTACAGACATAGAAGCAGCTCTGGACGTCATTCACAAGTACTGTAAGCAGACCAAGGAAAGGACTGGGCCGGTTGTGAGCTGAAGATGTGAAGTGAAAAAAAGGTTTGGGTTTTTTTTGGGAAATCTAACAACAGACTCTACACCCATGTTAGATTCTGCAGCATAGACCTTTTAAAGCAGAGGCAGCAGTTGGTAATGGAACCCATGCGGGATGGGGTCATACTGGACTTAGTGCTTACAAAAGGGGAAAGTGTTTCTGATGTTACAGTGGGTGATCATCTGGCATCCAATGATCACTGCATAGTACGGTTTAATATTAAGATGGGTATAGAGAGGGTTCATTCAAAAGCAAAGATTCTAGATTTTTTTTAAAAAACTAACTTTCTTAGGATGGGGGTTTATCTAAAGGAATTATTGTCTGGATGGGAATGTGTGGAAGGAGTGGAAATGCGGTGGGTAAAACTGAAAGGAGTGATTGTAAGGGCGACAAACCTTTTGTGAGGCAAGTAAGTAAAAGTAAGAGGAAAAGAAGGCCTTTTTGGTTCTCAAAAGTATTGCTCAGAAGGTAAGGAATAAGAGATTAGCTTTCATAAACTACAAAAGATCGCAGAAAGAGGAAGACAGGCAAACATATCTGGAAAAGTTAAGAGAGGCTGGTTGTGTAGTCAGGAAAGCAAAGATGAAAATGGAAGAAAAAAATAGCTGAAACAATTAAATGGGGAGACAAGACATTTTTTAGATATATTAGTGATAGGAAGAAGTGCAAAAGTGGCATTATGAGACTCAAAAGTGAAGGGAAGGAATATGCAGAATCTGATAAAGAAAAGGCCGAATTGCTTAACAAATATTTCTGTTATGTGTTCACAGCTGAATTGCCGGGAGCAGGACCACAGAAGACAAACGTGAACAGGGATGGAGGAGTAATAAACCCTGATTGATTTTCAGAGGGTTGTGTTCGTGAAGAGCTACCTAAAATAAAGGTAGACAAAGTGATGGGGCTGGAGAGTGTACATCCTAGGGTGATGAAGGAACTTAGGGAAGTTCTGGTAGCTCCGCTGACTGACCTTTTCAATGAGTCTCTAGAGTCGGGAGCGGTACCATAGGACTGGAGAAGGGCGAATGTGGTCCCTCTCCACAAAAGTGGACGTAAGGAAGAAGTAGGGAATTACAGTCTGACTTCTGTGGTAAGCAAATTAATGGAAATGCTTTTAAAACAGAGAATGGCCAAGTTTCTGGAATCCTGTGGAATACAGGACAGGAGGCAACATGGATTCATTAGATGTAGGTCTTGTCAGACAAATCTGATCAATTTCTTTGACTGGGTGACCAGAGAATTGGATAGAGTGTGCTAGATGTGGTGTATTTAGATTTTACCAAAGCCTTTGACAGTGTTCCATACAGACGTCTAATAAATAAATTGAGTGCCCTCGGGATGGGTCCTAAAGTGACAGGCTAGGTCAGGAACTGGTTGAGTGGAAGGTGACAGAGGGTAGTGATCAATAGAGATTGCTCTCAGGAAAGAGATGTTACTAGTGGTGTGCCTCAAGGTTCTGTTCTTGGGCCTGTTTTTTAACATTTTTATAAACAATATTGCTGAAGGGTTGTCGGGTAAGATTTGCCTCTTTGTGGATGATACCAAAATCTGCAATAGAGTAGACATGCCGGATGGTGTGAATAACATGAAGAAAGACCTGGCGAAGCTTGAAGAATGGTGTTAAATTTGGCAGCTAAAATTTAATGCTAATAAATGCAAGGTCATACATTTGGGCTGCCAAAACTTGAGAGAAGGGTATAGTTTAGGGGATGAAGAACTTATATGCACCACAGAAGAGCGGGACTTGGGTGCGATTATATGTGATGATCTTAAGGTGGCTAAATAGGTTGGAAAGGTGACAGCGAAAGCTAGAAGGATGCTAGGTTGCTTAGGGAGAGTTATGGCCAGTAGGAAAAAGGAGGAATTGATGCCTCTGTATAAGACTTTGGTGAGACCTCATTTAGAATATTATGTACAATTCTAGAGGCCGCACCTTCAAAAATATATAAAAAGGATGGAGTCGGTCCAGAGGAAGGCTACTAAAATGGTACGTGGTCTTCATCATAAAGCGTATGGGGACAGACTTAAAGATCTCAATATGTATACTTTGGAGGAAAGCCGGGAGAGGGGAGATATGATAGAGACATTTAAATACCTGCATAATGTAAATGCTTATGAGTCGAGAAGAAACTCTGCAATGAGAGGGGATAGGATAAAGTTAAGAGGTGATAGGCTCTGGAGTAATCTAAGGAAATACTTTTTTACAGAAAGGGTGATAGATGCAGGGAACAGTCTCCCAGAAGAGGTGGTGGAGACAGAGACTGTGTCTGTACTCAAGAGGGCCTGGGATAGGCATGTGGGATCTCTTGGAGACCAAAAGAGATAATGGTTACTACGGATGGGCAGGCTAGATGGGCCATTTGGCCTTTATCTGTCAACATGTTTCTTAAGGAACGATGCTCATTGGATTGTCAATGAAGAACTGGACCGTTGGTGAGTGGAACGTTGATGTTGCTCCGGAGAAACCAGCTGTGGTACTGTAGGATCTGGTAGCCATGTACTTAGGTTAGACCAGTAACGAGGGTGTCGATACTGAGGTAAGCAGTTTACATGCATAACCCAAACGTCTTCAAAACAGCGCATCAAGCTGTACACAGGAGGAAAGCACCGGTACCTCTGGTTTATCTGCTGGTACCATCAGTGCCGCAGCTTGCCCCGAAGAGGGTGACCTCAATGAGGATGCACACCTCGAGGCTGAGGCAAGCCGGAAGGTGGTCTTTGCTGTTTGGTCAGCATCAAGAGATTTGATGCAAAGTGGCCTACAACACCGATTGGGAAGCTGGTGGTCTCTGAACTGGCTTACTAGATGGAGCAATGTCTCCCGATGCCAGTATCGATGTCTTTGACGACGAATGAGGTCTCACCAGAGTCTTATACAGGGGCTTTGATACCTCCTTTCTCCTACAGGCCATATCTCTCCCTATGCATTATGCACCCTAGTATCCTTCTTTCACCATCACCTTTTCAACCTTTTTGGTCCCTTAAGATCATTAAACACTATCACACCCAAGTCATGTTCATCTTTCATGCACAAAAGTTCTTCACCCCCTAAACCAGTGATCTCAAACTCGCGGCCCGGGGGCCACATACGCCCTGCCAGGTACTATTTTGAGGCTTTCGGTATTTTTATCATAATCACAAAAGTAAAATAGTTTCTTGATCATATGTCTCTTTAGCTACAAATTACAATATTATTGACAAAGTGATGGATTGACGGCAAGATGGCGGCGGCGGCATGACGCTGTGAGAGCTGGAGCTCCGTCTTTCCTTGCTTCTTACTAGCATATTTCCTACTAGCACATTTCCTTTAAAATTCATTCTTAATATGCCTCATAGTAAGCGCAAGGGCATTCTCCGAGCAGACCCCGCCAAGCTTGGGCAATTGCAGATGGACCGGTTTCTCACGAGCTCACCGGTCATTTTTGGTGGGGGGAACTTACCCGCTGTTGCACCGACGGATGGAGACGCCGGAGCCATGGGATTTGAAACATCACTCTCCTCCCAAGCAGCCAGACTACCACCGAATCCGGCGCAGGTCTGCGAGGAGCGCGAGATTGCTGAGAACCTGAGTAGTTCGATGCTTTCTAGCGGTGGGGGTGACCACGCAGCCCAGGACGCCGAGTCAACATCGATCTTAGGAGCAGAGGGAACCGACTCCTCAGAAGTGACTCTGAACAACATTTGGAAAGTGCTTCAGAGGCTCGAAGCTGCAGCTACTAAATCAGCAAACGATACTTCTAAAGTTGTGAGTAAACTCGATGACTTATCTAATCTAGTTCAAAATAACCAGCAAGAAACAACAAGGAAATTTGACCAAGTAAATAAAGAAATATCTTCATTACAAGCTATATCTGCTAACATGGTTAAGGACAGAACTGTTATTCAGAACAAAATAGAGCGACTGGAAAACTTCAATAGAAGATTAAATTTAAGGGTATTAAATTTTCCTAAACTTTCTGTTTCTTCACCAATTGAAGTTTTCAAAAGATACCTTACAGAAAATCTTAAAATTCCTCAAGAACTGATTCCACCTATAAATAAGATATATTATCTTCCTAGAAGACCAGAAAATAATACTGACAAACAGTTGGATAAACCACAGGAATTGGATTTAAAAGATATTACTGGGATTTTAGAAACTTCACAGGAAGAGATTCAGTTCCGCTGTACTCTCTTAGTCTCATTGATCTTTGAACAAGACTTAAATATGATTATGAAAACTTTTTTTCGTTTCTCCCAAAATCTATTTTTGGGAGAAAAAATATGGATTTTTCCTGATGTTACAAAATCTACTCAGGAACGCAGGAAATTATTTTTAAATATGAGAGAAGAAACAATAAAATTGGGAGCTACTTTCTTGTTAAGTTATCCCTGTAAATGCTTGATTAGATATGCTGGGACTAAATATGCCGGAGCAGCTCCGTAACTTCTTGGACACTAAAAAGTTTACCTAAGTGTGATGGCTGTAATTTTATTTTATTAGACTGGTTTGAATCATGTTAAGCCTTTTTCCTTTTAATAGTTACATTGGTTGAGAACTCCTTTTCTCTGTAAAATCTTGCTTTGTTAGGAGGTTATTGTGGTCTAAGAAAGGATAACTTATTCACAACATTTAAATTATTCTTACTCTTGTTACTTATGTTATTAAGAATTTCTGGATTATGTTGTGTAACAAATGGATAATTTTCTTGTATGTATTTTCTCTGATTTACTGTAACAAGAGGATTCTTTTGTTAAAATTTTGAAATTTATAAATAAATAAATAAATAAAAAAAATTACAATATTATTATTAAGCTTAGCCAAAAGGAAAGATTTATAAACTATAAACAGTTTTACCTCATGCAAAATTGCCATTTCTTTAATAAGACATTAACTATTTTTTCTGAGGCCCTCCAAGTACCTACAAATCCAAAATGTGGCTCTACAAAGGGTTTGAGTTTGAGACCACTGCCCTAAACTGTACCATTCCTTTGGGGTTTTGCAGCATGACCTTGCATTTCTTAGCATTAAATCTTAGCTGCCAAATTTCAGATCATTCCTCATATTATTCACATCAAAAGGGTTGTCTACTCTATTGCAGATTTTGGTATCATTCACAAAGAGGCAAATGTTACCTGACAGCCCTTCAGCAATATCACTTACAAAAATATTAAAAAGAACAGACCAAGGAACTGAACCTTGAGGCACACCACTGGTAACATCCCTTTCCTCAAAAAGATCTCTATTGACCACTACCCTCTGCCACCTTCTATTTAACTAATTCCTGACCCAGTCCTTCACTTTGGGATCCATGCCAAGTGCATTCAGTTTATTTATCAGACACCTGTGTTAACCCAGGACAAGCAGGCAGCCTATTCTCACATATGGGTGACGACATCAGCGGAGCCCGGATGCGGAAGCTCGCAAGGAGACTTGCTTGAAGAAAACTTGAAGTTTCGAGTCGACCGCACCGCGCATGCACGAGTGCCTTCCCACCCAGCATAGGGCGCGTCTCCTCAGTTCTCAGTTTAACGCGGAGCCGAGAAGTCCATCTTTGACTCTGCGTTTAACTTCGTTACTTCGTGCCTTCTCTGAACCACGATTTGTATTTTTTTCTTCACGAATCACTGTTCTTGCTTTATTTCTTTTATTTCTAGTTTAAAAAAAAAATTTTCAATCTTCCGTCCGTCTGCCGAGGCAGGCCGCTCGGCCGCAGCCCAAGGGCTTCGATCTTGTGGTGGCTATTTTTCCTTCTATGTCCCGACCTGTCATGGGCTTCAAGAAGTGTAGCCAGTGCCAGCGTGCGATTTCCCTTACGGACCCACACGGTCGGTGCCTCAAGTGCCTTGGGCCGGAATATCACCCGAAGTTGTGCGAGCGCTGTGCTACTCTTCAACCTCGAGCCCTTAAACGTTGTCCTCTTTTGGTGGAGAAGCTGTTCGGGATGGATTCTTCCTCCGATCCCTCGACATCGAAGGCGCCCTCGGCCTCACCTTCAACCGAGACTCCTCCTGCTTCTACTGCTTCCACCTCGAGCCTCATCAGACCTTTGTCATTTGCAGTGGCTCTCTCTTTGACAACACCTGCTGTATCTTCCCCTGTTTCCTCAGGTCAGATAGCTCAGCAGAAAGTTCCAGCGGTGGTGCTTAAAGTGCCTAAGACTTCCAAGTCGAAGCACATTTACACTGCCTCGGTGGAACCTCCAGCCAAAGCAGGTGGTCCGGTTTCAGACGCGGATCCATCCTTGCCAGCTTCTTTCCAGACCTTGTTGGAGAAGCAATTCATTCAGTTCCTTACTAATATAGGACTGAAGCTTTTTCTTGGGCATTCAGCAGACTCCCGCAAGGTCGAGACGCTTCCTTTGCCTCAGTCTGAGCTTACACACTCTTTGCAGGGAGCAGAGTCTCTGCGAGTGTCTGGTCTGGCATCCAAGCACGTGAAGCAAGGAGCAGAATCTTTGCAAGTGCCTCGGCAGGAATCCTCACACTCTATACAAGGAGCAGAGTCTTTGGGAGTGTATTGAGGTTCCTCCATCAACCCTCTGGAGCTTCGATCTACAGCCTCCAGTCCTATCCATTCTTTGGTAGCATCGGCTGCTTCTGTCTCCGAGGCGAAGTCTCCTCGATCTTCGAGATCTGCTCCCAAGCACCGTTCTCACTGACGATCGAGGCCTTCATCGAGGCATACTTCTTCTTCTAAAGAACGTCCCTCTTCAACTAAGCCTTGCTCTACTCCTACTTCGACTAAACCACCGACTCCTCGCTCGAGGTCTCAAATTCTGAACCTCGAGGATGCCGCGGTTTCAATTGCTTCGTCCAAGTTTCCATATTCTTTTGATGCCTTTTTTCCTGCCAAAGCTTCATCTTCGACCCAGGCTGCCTCGACGTCCTCGAGTCCTTCTTGAGGCAAAGCATTAGCGGATCAGCTGTCTTTCTCATCTTTTCTTCGTCAGATGGCTGTTGACTTGGATCTTCAATTAGATGCTGGTTCCAAATACTCTAAGGAGTACCTCGAAGTCATGCATCTCCCTCAACCTCCGGCAGAGTCACTTAAGCTTCCTCTTCACAAGCTTTTGTCTCAGACTTTTGGTCAATGCCTGGAGACCCCTTATACCATACCAGCTGTTCCAGGCAAATTGGACTCTAGGTATAAAACTGTACATCGCAAAGGGTTTGACAACTCAGTTATCTCATCAGTCCCTGCTAGTCGAGTCGTCCTTGAAAGGTCCCATCCTTCCAAGGTTTATGCTACCGTTCCTCCTGGAAGGGAAAGGAAAACTATGGACAAATTTGGACGTCGCATCTATTAAAATGCCATGATGTCCTCTAAAGTCCTCAATTATAATTTTCATTTTATTACTTATTTTGAGTTCCTCATTTCTCTATTACCAAAATTCTTGACTTATTTGGATACTCAAAAGCACTTTGAATTTCAAGAAGTCCTTGCTTCTTTATCACAACTCTGATTACATCTCCTCCAGTCATCTTATGATGCCTTCGAGTTGTCTGCCCGGGCAGCTGCTTGCTCTGTAGCCATGCGTCGCCTTGCCTGGCTTCGTACCGTTGACATGGACCCTAATCTTCAGGATCGCTTAGCTAATATTCCTTGTGCAGGCAATGACCTCTTTGATGAATCTATCGAGGCAGCCACCAAGAAACTGTCTGAATATGAAAAATCCTTTGCTTCTATTGTCAGACCAAAGTCAAAGCTAGCTCCTGCCAAACCTACACGCCCTGTTCCTATCTATCGATGGCGTTTTGCCCTGAGGACAGCTCCTTAGAATCGCCCTCCTCTTAAAAAAACAGCAGCCTCAGAAGCAACAAAAACCTCAACCTTCTGCTGCACCTAAGGCTACTCAGCCTTTTTGACTGTTTAAAACAGAGCATAATCTCCACTGTTCTGACTCTGCCTTCTTTTCCCCCTATAGGAGGGCATCTCTATCTTTTTTACCACCGATGGATGTCAATTACATCTGACCTCTGGGCACTGACCATCATCAGGGATGGATACTCTTTTCATTTCACTCAGGTTACACTGGAGCTTCCTCCAAGAGAGTATCCTTCCAATCCTTCCCAGACCGCCCTTCTTCTTCAGGAAGCTAAAGCTCTGCTTCGTCTCCATACCATCGAACCAGTTCCTCTGTACCAGCAGAACAGGGGGTTTTACTCACGTTACTTCCTTGTTCCGAAGAAGACGGGCGATCTGCGGCCCATTCTGGATCTCAGGGCTCTCAACAAATTTTTGGTCAAAGAAAAACTTAGAATGTTGTCCCTGGCATCTCTTTACCCCTTCTCAAGCAGAATAACTGGTTATGCTCTCTGGATCTCAAGGAGACCTATACTCACATTCCCATTCATCCGGCCTCCCGTCAATACCTCAGATTTCGGGTGGGGAATCTTCATTATCAATACAGAGTGCTGCCCTTCGGCCTGGCTTCCTCTCCCAGAGTGTTCACCAAGTGCCTGATTGTGGTAGCAGCAGCTCTAAGGTACCATGGTCTTCAGGTATTTCCCTACCTCGACGACTGGCTCATCAAAGATTCAACATCTCAGGGGGTTATTGTAGCGACCCAACGGACTACCTGGTTCCTACAAAGTTTGGAATTCGAAATCAACTTTCTCAAATCACATCTTCAGCCCTCACAATTCATCGGAGCTGTTCCGGATACTATCCAACTCAGAGCATTCCTTTCAAACCAAAGTCTGGAAGCTCTTTTTCAACTCTGTCATACAGTGTCTTCCCGCTCTTCCATCTCAGCGAGACACATGATGGTACTTCTGGGTCACATGGCCTCCACAGTACACGTGACTCCTTTTGCCAGACTTCACCTCAGAATTCCTCAGTGGACCAATGGACACAGGTTTGCAACCCACTTTCTCGACACATAACAGTCACTCCTTCATTCAGTCTCTCCGTTGGTGGATGCTCTCTTCCAATCTCTCCAGAGGCTTGCTTTTTCAAACGTCCCCCCCATCAGAAGGTCCTCACAAGATTCTTCGACCTACGCTTGGGGCGCTCATCTCGAAGGTCTCCGTACCCTAGGCCACTGGACCAGTACGGAAAATCAGTGTCATATCAATCTATTGGAACTCAGAGCGATCCTCAAGGCTCTCAACGCTTTCCAACATCTTCTTCACGACCAGGTAGTCCTCATTCGGAATGACAACCAAGTCGCAATGTATTATATCAACAAACAGGGAGGGACGGGATCTGCCTCCCATTGTCAAGAAGCTCTGAAGGTTTGGGACTGGGCAATCCACCACAACACCTTCCTCAAAGCTGTCTATATCCAAGGGGTGAAAAATTGATTGGCGGACAACTTGAGTCATCTTCTGCAACCTCACGAATGGACACTCCATTCCTCGCCTCTTCCTCACATTTTTTCATAATGGGGAACACTTCAGATAGACCTCTTTGCAGCTCCCCACAAATACAAACTGCCTCAGTTCTGCTTCAGGATATACTCTCCTCATCGCCTTGAGGCAGATGCTTTTCTCCTGGAATGGACAAATTTCTTCCTCTATGCATTCCCTCCATTCCCTCTCATACTCAAGACTCTAGTCAAATTAAAGAACGATCATGCCACCATGATTCTGATTGCTCCTCGGTGGCTGAGACAACCTTGGTACTCCCTTCTACTCCAACTCAGCAGCAGGGAGCCATACCTTCTACCAGTTTTTCCATCTCTGCTTACACAGTCAGGGATCTCTGCTTCATCCCAACAGTTTTCTCAACCTGTCAGAGACATTTTGGAGGCTTCTAGGAAACCTACCACTAGACAATGCTATCACCAAAAATGGACTAGATTTTCTACGTGGTGCTTTTCTCATGATAAGGAGCCCCAACATTCCTCCTTATCTTCTGTTTTGAATTATATTTTGCACTTAAAGACTTCTAGCCTCAACTCTACATCGATCTGAGTCCATCTCAGTGCAATTGCAGCTTTTCATCAGTCTATTGAAGGGAAACCCCTCTCTGCAAATCCGGTGGTTCCAGATTCATGAAAGGACTTTTCAATGTCAAACCTCCTCTCAAACCTCTTGTGGGTTGGGACCTCAATGTTGTCCATGCTCAACTGATGAAGCCTCCATTTGAACCAATTGACAAGGCTCATCTGAAGTATCTCACTTGGAAAGTGGTGTTTCACATTGCCCTCACTTCTGCTCGATGAGTCAGTGAGCTGCAAGCTTTAGTTGCTGATCCACCTTTCACGGTATTTCATCATGACAAGGTGGTCCTTCGCACTCATCCTAAATTCCTCCCTAAAGTGGTCTTGGAATTTCATCTCAACCAATCCATTGTTCTTCCAGTCTTCTTTCCAAAGCCTCATTCTCATCCTGGAGAAATAGCTCTTCATACTCTGGACTGTAAACGTGCTTTGGCCTTCTATTTGGAACGCACCAAATCACACAGAACTGCTCAACTTTTTGTCTCCTTCGATCCCAATAAGTTGGGACATCCTATCTCTAAGCGTACCATTCCAAACTGGATGGCTGCTTGTATCTCATTCTGCTATGCCCAGGCTGGATTACCCCTACATAGTAAAATCAAAGCCCATAAAGTTAGAGCAATGGCAGCTTCAGTAGCTTTCCTCAGATCTACACCTATTGATGAAATTTGCAAGGCTTCTACTTGGTCCTCGGTTCATACTTTCACTTCCCACTATTGTCTGGATACTTTCTCCAGACGGGTTGGACAGTTTGGCCAAACAATATTACAAAATTTATTCTCTTAAATTGCCAACACTCCCACCATCCCATTTTGATTAGCTTGGAGGTCACCCATATGTGAGAATAGGCTGCCTGCTTGTCCTGGGATAAAGCAAAGTTACTTACCATTAACAGGTGTTAACCAGGGACAGCAGGCAGCTATTCTCACAAACCACCCACCTCCCCTGGTTGGCTTCTCTGCTAGCTATCTGAACTGAGAAGCGCTGTACGCTGGGTGGGAAGGCACTCACACATGCGTGGTGCGGTCGACTAGAAACTTAGAGTTTTCTTTAAGCAAGTCTGCTTGCGAGCTTCCGCATCCGGGCTCCGCTGATGACATCACCCATATGTGAGAATAGCTGCCTGCTGTCCCTGGATAACACCTGTTACGGTAAGTAACTGTGCTTTTTTTCCTCTCCCATCGTAAATCTCACTCCTTCCTCTCTCCCTTTTACAAAGCCTTGCAATGCCAAACTGCCCATTCTATTCCTATGGGTGGCTTGGCATTTAGCTTGCACTGCTTGGTAGCTCAGCTTTACAAAAGTGTTGGGGGGGGGGGGTACTGTTTGGGATGGTTCACCTTTGCATATCTGCGAGGAGTTTTCTCAATATGTGGGGGTACTCAAGTGCCCAGAGCTGATTCCTACTGTGAGGTTCATTCCTACACAAAAATAACCCATTTGGAGAAATTGCCTCAAGAAGGAATGCCTACCTACCTTTCAATAACTGCAGCAGTGAAAATTAACCCCTCCAGGTGGGGGGAGGGGACGTGGCAGTAGCAGTTAGACTGTAACACAATTTAAGATGGGATCTTTAAAGACTGTTACTCTAGCAACGTATGGTCGTCAAACTCCTTTCCACCCATTCAAAGATGTTCTTCATCAGTTCACTACGTAACAGAAGCAAAATCAGTTAAGAGTAGACGCTAAATAACATATCTGTAGACACCTCTCCGAGCTCATTCTCCTCTCCTCTACAATACTGAAGGAACAAACAGCAACACACTCCATTCCCTTAGACCGTTAATGCACGCGCCACTGCATTTCTAGAGTCAACAGTCAGGCGCCCGCAGGCAAGCAGACACTTGAGCCAAGTTCCAGAGCGAGCCAACACCGCCTAAGCTCCATGCGGCGCCCGCCACCGCTCTTGACCAATGGGAACCCTCCTTCCGGGTCGGGTTTGCCGAAGCGTGTGAGCGAGCGCTGAGGAAGACCAGGCCGGGGAGGTGGAGCCTCAGCAGCCACCGGCAGAGAATAAGGGCGGTCGGCGGTTTGGGAAGGGAAGGGGCGTGGTTTTCGTCGATGAAGTCACATCCACAATCTTACTGTAATAGTGGTGGAGTGTCTCCGTCTGTTTCTGGTTTTCCAGTGACTGGCGGAGGAGTCGGAGCTAGCGCATGCTTCCACCACGGAGGTAACCCCTAACTCCCTCACGGGCATTGACATTGGGAAGTTGAGGTTCTGCAGGTAGGCAACCAGCTGCCCCTCTCCGCCGGTGCCGAGAGGGACCTTCATGTGACTTGATTCCAAACGTGCTGAGCTTTGGTAGCAGCTCCGGATAACTGACTGGCGCAGACAATACTAAATGTAGCTAATCATAAATAATAATCAACCAAGCTTGTGGCAGGCTGTCCCCGTCTAGGTTTCCGTGTGCTTGCTGTGTCTTTCTGCAGCCTCCAGCGTTAACCCCTGAGAGAGTTCAGGCGAATCGGATGTACC
Source organism: Geotrypetes seraphini (assembly GCF_902459505.1). Lineage (NCBI taxonomy): Eukaryota > Metazoa > Chordata > Amphibia > Gymnophiona > Dermophiidae > Geotrypetes > Geotrypetes seraphini. Next base: position 477,295,321 of record NC_047084.1, read on the forward strand.
TGAGGCTCTAGCAAAATCGGCGGCTCGCCCACCTATTGCCTCTTCAAAAGCCTCCGGCGCAGCTTGAAAAATGTGTTAGACGGGGATAGGCGAAGGATGCACACCACACACGGCACAGGCTCTTCTTCCATCGTCACTAAGTTGTTTCAGGGAGATCGGGGGGTAACATTTATGGCTGAACTTTCTCCTTCTCCCCCCTTTGCTCATCCCAATATCTTGCGCTTCGCATTAGGGTTGAAGCTTGACTTGTGTCGGTCTCCAGTTTAAAATGTAAATGGTTTATATGTGGGCAGTGCTTCAGTCTGCTTAATTTACTAATGTACATGCCATTTCTTCTTCCCAAAACCAGAACGAGCGACTTTCAGAAGCAGAGATTTGATTTTATTATTTAAAGATTGTGGGGCTTTGGTATTTTAGCTGTTAAAAATTGATAACAGTTTGATTTTTTTTTCTGTTTACAGATTTTTGAAATGTGCTGTGTAACCCCCCTGCAAGTTGTGTACAGTACTACCATGCTATATTTACCGGATACACACAACCCCCCTCTTGAGCCCGGGGATTCTGATTGGTTGCAGATTATTTGTTGCTACTTTCCCCCCTCTAAATGTGTACGAAAGGTGGAGATTAGACGGGCCAGTCAGGGCAGCTGGGAGGCCATGATCCGGATCATAATAATCTCCTAGTCTGCCAGTCATCGCCAAGGTTTGCAGGGTGTCTGATGGTACGGGGCAGTCAGCCGCCCAGCGCCAGAGACATAGGGAGAGGTGGCACTGTTCATTCCTACTGCATTGGTAAAACTGACAAACGCTCTCGTATTCATTTTAAATCATTTGGTTTTCTTAATAGTAATGCCTGCCTGCAAGCCTCTGGAGATCCCAGTGCACTTTCCATAATACAGGTCTTGTGAGGTTTCGGCAAGAGAAATGAGGAAAAAGCTAACGTGCATAAATCGTGTAGGTCCCCCCCTCCCCCACCACTCCCGGTTTTAGTCAGGTCTGTTTTATTTTCTGCTTGATATACTCGATCTCTCTCTATTTCTGTAATCTTTACAGTCGGGTTGCATGCGTTTCCGGCTCTTTCTGTGATACTAGATCTAAAATATATTGATTGCTTGACAACAATCCGACGTTTCGTGTGGGAAGTTTTGGCGTAAGGTGAAAAGTTCGCTGCCGTATGCATGTTTTTAGCGAAGGGGAATATATAATTAAAATGTTTATTGTATGTTGAGAGCGAAAATGTAGTAGGATGGCAGCAGGCCTGCTAGCAGTTGTGTGAGCGCTGATGCCTATGCCGAGTTTTATGATAGAACGAGGGAGAGACGAGAATCAGGAAGTCATACAGTGAAACACAGACATGTTTGATCATTATGACATGACGGAGGAAAGGGGGAGAATAAATCGGGCCTAGACATTTTCTCGGTATTCACAGCAGAGTCCTATTTCTGTGGCTTCTGTATGTCGAGTACCTTGCGCCCCTAAAACTGAGCTGTTTCTTGCCTGGGGATTGGTAGAACGTTCGGGGCCCGATCGATTAGATGGAAAACTTTCGAGAGAAAAAAAATATGGCTCTGTTACTGTACAATGTCTTGGCTGCAGCTCTTGAGTTATTTTAGTGGCAGAAAAACTGAAGGGAGGTGCTGGCTCCCAAGTTCGGCCTACCGATTTCTAAAGTGTAAAAATTCCAGATCTTTTGCTGACGTAGACAGGGTTTCTCGTGCGCTGCTTTGCCTTTCAGTTTTCTGAAACTCACGGTGAAAGTAGTGCACAGCGGCGTCATGTCTTGAATTTTTATGCTCTCAAGCACACAGGAAAGCAAATGGTGGTCTATGCTTGTCTATTAAACTACTGTTTTAGAAATACGATATGCTGTCAAAAATGTGTTCCCTAACTTCTGTGGTTCTTCATGCGGTATCTGCATAATAATGGGCTAGCAAGCTGTTTAAGAAACGTGAATTGTTGCAGTGATGGATTTTACCTTATTAGATTTTTAGTTTATGAATAGCTGAACATTTTTTTTTTTTGTTTGAGGGGGCACTTATTTTTCTTCAGTGCTGTCATACTTTGTTAAATTCGGTTTTCTGAGTGCTCTTTAGCTTTGCTATTTTCTTTAAAGGCCCAAATAGTAAGCAGTTTCTCTCATTCTGTGTCTCAAAAATTTGTAGTACTCTGGCTACAGATTGTTTCAAGGATGAGGTGGAACGTTTTAAACAATTCTTATTTTTAAACATAATTGCACTAGTATGCATCTCATCTCCTTGTGTTCAGATTGGTAAGATGATATTATTCTGTTGTGGCTTTTATTTAAAGATAGAAATTTTGGAAGATTCAGTTAATATGCTTTACCTATGTGTTTTTAAATCCTGGGGTACTGACATTTTCTCCATTACCTCAAAATATTAAGCAGAATTCTAATAAGTCCCTAAGGAATTTCTCAGTAGTTGCAGAATAATAGGGAAAGCTACTGAATAGCTCCTTCAGTGTAGCACAAGACTTGTAGTATAATAGTTACATGTAAGGAGGTGAAGCAGCTGGAGATGTGTGCATTTAGAGCATTGGTATGCTAATAACGGCACACTTTCTCTTCAGGAGTTTAATTGCTCTTTTATTCCCACTGGTTCTGGCCATTTTTTTCACAAGTTATTTTGTTGTTGAGAAAAAGTGGTGTATCAGAGGGGTCATGATTCTACATACTTTTTATGCCTGTGTTTAATATTTAAGCAGCTTGAGGCAAAAGACCCTATCAATAATGAGCACATAAAAGAATCCAATGCATGTATAGTCATTTAATGTATTTGTTTCACAGAGGTAAGGTCAGTGGTTCATTAAATAATGTGTGTTTTTTGAGCAGGCACATCACTAGGATTGACATTACACTGATATATCACAGAAAATGTGTGGAGTATGTTCAAAGATCTCAGATCTTTTCTTTTGTTATTTTCTAAAGTGGGTTTGAGCATTTTATGTCAGGCTTGAATAGGGCTTTGACCAACAGCTGAGGCTGGAGATAGACAAGAATAATGCCATCCAGCTGATATTTTCCATATGGCTAATGGTCAAATTGTCATGTTCCTTTTTGAGTGAAATTTAATTGCAGATATCAGAAAAAGCTGTGAAGTTTGAGGATTTTTAAATTAGACCAAACAAAATTCAAAGGTACAGTTTAGGATGTGAGAATAATTTTTCCTCTTAATTATTTTTACCTTGCTTTGTTTCTTAAAAAAAAATCAAAGAAAATAACCTGTAGATGCACATCAGTACCTTCTTACAGTCTATTGATGTTCCTGCATTCAATTAACCTGTAGATACTTGAATCCATCAGAGTACAGAACATGGGATATTCTATGCTGAGTCAAACCAATGGTCCATCAAGCTCAGTGTCCTGTATCTGACAGTAGCTAGTCCAGGTTACCTGATAAGAAACCTCATTCCATGCCGCTCATTTGTGAAACAGGAGGTAAAAAGCATGAAAAGCTGCTTGGCTAAATAATGACTGGTGAATTTATCATCTAGAAACTTATCCAAATATTTAAATTGCTAGCCTTGACGACATTCTCCAGCAGAACATAGTTGATGACAGATTGGATGGACTGTACAGGTCTTTATCTGCCTTCAACAAGATAAATCCCATAGGATAAGGTATGATGCGACAGTATATATGCATACTTGATCTTGATTTGTCCTTGCCATTTTTAGGGTACATACTATTAAAGTGTGTTCAGCACTGGCCTTGCTCTCCAACTACTGAAGCTGTAATCGAAGCCCCACTCCAGCCAATCCAAATTTGTCTAGCCATGATCAGGGCACAGATCGTAGAAATCTGCCCAGCATTGACTTTGCTTGCTGGAGTTGCCATTGTAAATCTACTATTAGTTAAGTTTCACTATAAGATCCCTAGTCCTAGTAGTATTGGAAAATGTAAATAACAGTTTTCTAGCCACTTATTCACCTGTCATGTATTTCTTTTCCACTTTAAAGAGCACTAACCTGTTGAGCTTTTTGTAAGGGATCCATTCTATCTTCTCACTTATTTTTGTTATCCTACTCTACAGTTTTTCTAGGTCCGTTGTGTCTTTACAGAAGTACACACTAGGGGGCTCATAATCGAAACGGAAATACGTCTAAAAACCGGCCTAAATCGGCACTTGGACAATCAGTAAGACAAGTCGTCCAAGTGTGGATAACCAAATCGGGTTTTAGATGTATCTAAAAACGACTTGGGCCTTTTCAGTGCTGCTGTATGCCCAGAGCTAAAAGGGGCGTTTTAGGAGGAATGGTAGGGTGGCATTTGAGTGGGACGTGGGCCGACCTAGACTTAGTCATACTGCAAGTATAACCAAAAGTTTTAACGAGGCTGCCTAGACGGAACTTATACATAGCAACTTAGGCAATTGAAAACCAGGTCTAAGTGCCCAGAAAGTATCTAGAGTGACCAGATAACCACTGTAAAGATGTTATCCCCCACACTCCTCCAGTGATCACTGAGCCCCCCTCCCCCCCGGGGGCAGTGAACCATAGAGAGGAGGACACAGGCCTATGAGCCACTAACCACTGCATTCATGGTGAAAAATGTGCACCCCCAAACCCTACTGTACTGCCATACAGGTGGCACCTGCAGCCATAAGGGCTATTGGGGTGGTAGACAGATGGCTATAGTAGGGTGTAGGGGGCTCACCATCACCATCACCTATAAGGGAGTTGTGTTGAGATGTTTATATGGCACCCTTTTTGTGAAGTTCACAGCAGTGCCCTGTAAGGTGCCCCACTACTTTGCTGGCCCCTCCCACGGTCTGATTCTAGGTGGGGTTTTTTTTTTTTTTTTTACTTGGATTAGAATGGGGTATAAAGATAGACGACTTAGCGGTCTGGCCAATCAAACGGCTAGAAATATAATTAGATGATTTTCCAAAAAAGAAATATTTTGGATGTATTTTTCGGGAATGGAGTTTAGACACTGCCGACGTTGGGCGACTAGTGATTTAGGCCCAAAATTGTGGTCTCTATGGATCGCTACATAGGCATTATCCTATTGTGTTTTTTATTCCCAAATGATTCTTAGTTTTATTTGCTTTTAATGTCATTACCATACTCTTAGTTAATGATTTTAAAGTATTGTCCACAGTGATTCTGAGGTCCAATTGCTGAGTATAGAATCAAGCATTGTTAAACAGCAAACCCAGTATAGATTCCTGGGGCAGTTTACTCTTTATCTCTTCTCTGTTTTTCTGTCTAACCAGTTTCCAAACCACAGTAGGACATTGTCTCCTATCCCATGGCTTTTTAATTTCCTCAAGAGTCCCTTATGATACCCGCCAGTGAATCTTCTCAGGATTAGCTCCCACACTCTAGAACAGGGGTGCCCAAAAGGTCGATCGCGAAGGCAACGTGAGTCGATCGCGCAGCACATCCCGGGCTCTGTGATAGACTTGCGTTGCCTTCCGTTCTACTTGCTCCCCGACCCTGTAAAGAGGACGCTGAAGTGCTGGGCCGACCAACGTTCCTCACTCGATGTCAATTCTGACATCTGAGAGGAAGTCCAGGCCAGCCAATCGCTACCTGGCTGGCCCGGAACTTCCTCTCCGATGTTAGAATTGACATTGGGTGGGGAAGGTTGGTCAGCCTGGCGCTTCAGTGTCCTTTTTGCGGTGACGGTGGCTTGTTCCCCGTTGGAGGCGGTGGTGGCTTGGGGGAGGGCAGGGAGATGGAAAGACAGGCAGGGAGACAGACAGAAAGGGGGCATGAAGAGAAAAAGACAGGGAGACAGACAGAAAAGGCATGGAGAGAGAAAGACAGGGAGACAGAAAGAAAGAAAGGGGGCATGAAGAGAGAAAGACAGACATACAGAAATAAAGGGGGGGCAGGGAGACAGAAAGAAAGATGGAGAGAAAGAAAGAAAGGGGAGGAGGGCAGAGAGAGAGGAAGAAAAAGTTGGGGGAGGAAATGAGGTCTGGAGGAGAGGAAGCATACAGGTTGAAAGAAGGGAAGAAAGATTGGATGCCTAGTCAGAAGAAGAAAGTGCAACCAGAGACTCATGAAATCACCAGACAACAAAGGTAGGAAAAATGATTTTATTTCCAATTTAGTGATCAAAATGTGTCTGTTTTGAGAATTTTTATCTGCTGTCTAAATTTTGCACTATGGCTCCCTTTTAACTAAACCGCAATAGTGGTTTTTAGCGCAGGGAGCCTATGAGCATCGAGAGCAGCGCAGAGCATTCAGCGCAGCTCCCTGCGCTAAAAAACGCTATCGCGGTTTAGTAAAAAGGGAGGGGGGTATATTTGTCTATTTTTTGTACAGTTGTTACTGAGGTGACATTGCATAAAGTCAGCTGCCATGACCTCTTTCAAAACCCGCAGAATATAAATGATTAAAATTTTCTCTGTGTACAGTGTGCTTTGTGTTTTTTAAAATTTTACTGTTGGTCGATCATTTTCACTTGGTCATTTTAAAAGTAGCTCGCAAGCCCAAAAAGTGTGGGCACCCCTGCTCTAGAATTTACTCTTAGATTGGCTGCATCTTAACTCCAGACCACCTCTACTTGAGGTAGCAGGTGAAAAGCCTGGTTCTTCACCCAGGCCTTTAATAGATAGGGAGGGTGACTAACTATACTGTAAATCACTTGCATCCCATGTACTGACTAAACGTATCTTTATTGTAAACCGTTTATATCCCATGTACTGTCAAAATGTATCTTTATTGTAAACCGCTTCTAACTTCACGGTATAGCGTTATATAAGAAATAAATTATTATTATTATTATTCACTCATTCTGCAGTTGGACTAGCTTAGATCAGTTCCTTATATCTTCTTTAACTATACAAACAGTTAGCTTGCCTTGAGTTCTAATCTAATCTGCAATTTGTTGATCACACTAATACAAAGTAGGTTAAAGGTGATTTACAATAGTAAGAGACCATGCATAATCTATGAGAAAATAGATGGGCTTGTCAAAATTCATAATAAATCAAATTAGAACAAAATATCCTAAACAATCTATATATATAAAATCGGAGGTATGTATGTGTGTGTGTATGTGCCGTGATCACGCAAAAATGGCTTGACCGATTTGAACGAAACTTGGTATGCAGATCCCTCACTACCTGGGATGATATGTTCTGGGGGTCTCGCGGCCCACCTGCACACGTGGGCGGAGCTACAAACATAAAATCAGATTTCACCCATTCATGTCAATGGAAAAAATGTAAAAAGCTGCCATTCTCACAGTAATTCAAAAACGGCTTGACCGATTTGAACAAAAATTGGTATGCAGATCCCTCACTACCTGTGGTGATATGTTCTGGGGGTCTCGTGGCCCACCTGCACACGTGGGCGGAGCTACAAACAGAAAATCGGATTTCACCCATTCATGTCAATGGAAAAAATGTAAAACGCTGCCATTCTCACAGTAATTCAATAACGGCTTGACCGATTTGAACGAAACTTGGTATGCAGATCCCTCACTACCTGGGGTGATATGTTCTGGGTGTCTCCAGGCCCCCCTGCACACGTGGGCGGAGCTACAAACAGAAAATCAGATTTCACCCATTCATGTCAATGGAAAAAATGTAAAAAGCTGCCATTCTCACAGTAATTCAAAAACGGCTTGACCGATTTGACCGAAACTTGGTATGCTGATCCCTCACTACCTGGGCTGATATGTTCTGGGGGTGTCACGGCCCACCTGCACACATGGGCGGAGCTACAAACAGAAAATCAGATTTCACCCATTCATGTCAATGGAAATAATGTAAAAAGCTGCCATTCTCACTGTAATTCAAAAACGGCTTGACCGATTTGAACGAAACTTTGTATGCAGATCCCTCACTACCTGGGCTGATATGTTCTGGGGGTCTCGTGGCCCACCTGCACACGTGGGCGGAGCTACAAACATAAAATCAGATTTCACCCATTCATGTCAATGGAAAAAATGTAAAACGCTGCCATTCTCACAGTAATTCAATAACGGCTTGACCGATTTGAACGAAACTTGGTATGCAGATCCCTCACTACCTGGGGTGATATGTTCTGGGTGTCTCCAGGCCCCCCTGCACACGTGGGCGGAGCTACAAACAAAATCAGATTTCACCCATTCATGTCAATGGAAAAAAAGTAAAAAGCTGCCATTCTCACAGTAATTCACAAACGGCTTGACCGATTTGAACGAAACTTGGTATGCAGATCCCTCACTACCTGGGGTGATATGTTCTGGGGGTCTCGCGGCCCACAACTCTATTTTGCTTGCTCAAGGGTGGGTTCACCCAAGAATTTATATGTTCTTGCTCCAGGAGGTGAAACTAAAATTGTTGTTTATAATCACGTTTTGCGTTAGTTGTATTGTATTCATTTTGTCAAATATTTCACTTTATAATTTGAATATTGTACTTTTTATTAAGCTGTAAAAAAATATTTTCATTCACCACTATAAAGTATCTTTATTTGAATCCATTTACAGTGTTATTGCTATAATTAAATACCCGTGCACCGCCGGGGCATCAGCTAGTATCATATAAAAAAAGTCTTCTCTTTTGTGAAAATTTAGCCTCCCATCCATTTATCCCAGACAGACTCTATACCACCCATTTTGTCCCCATCTACAGTAATATCTGCTCTTGGTTCCTTGGCTTTATGATAAGCTGAATGTTTTGATGTGTGCTTATTAGGTGTTTCATAAGTATTATGCTGACATTTTATTACTGTATATACTTGAATATAAACTGAAATAACCTTTTTTTCTCCCCAAAAAGGAGGAAAAAGGTTGACTCTTGAATATAAACTGGGGGTTAATATTCAAGTGCAGTGCCTTGCCTTGCTCTGCCCTGCCAGACTGTGCACCCTGTTCCCCCCTCCCTCATTGCTCTGCATCCAGCCCCCTCATTCTCTCCCCTGCCCTGCAAGTATCTGCACCCAGCTCCACTCCCTCCCTGCCAGGTTCTGTCCCCTGTCCCCCCTCCCTTCTGATGACTTGCAAGCCTCCACCGGTCCTACCGTGAGACCTGGTGGTCCAGCGGTGGCCGTGACAGGAGGGATCCCTCCTGCCTCCTGTCCAAGACGATTCTAAATTTTTTTTGTCTCTCCCGCGTACCTTTTTGTATCCCTGATGGTCCAGTGGTGAACCGCGGAAGAAGTGACCTTCCTTCGCTCTTCTCCACACAGAGACGCTAGCTGATTGGCTGCTACGAATTCTCACGGTTGCCAAACAGCTAGTGGCTTTGTGTGGGCAGGATCAAAAAAGGTTGCTCCTTTCACGGTTCACTGCTGGGCCACCAGGGATACTAAAGGTATGCAGGGGAGGTGGGAGAGAGGTAAAATTTCAGTTTATATTCAAGTATATATGGTATCTTATTTGAATTTCAGTGCTGTTAATAAGTATATTTTTGATACTGTTTCATAATAGTCCTATTAAATTTCAATTTGCTGATTTTGAGAGTACCTCATTAATTGTATTTGTTTCTATTTGGTCTTTATGTTGAATTGTACTTGCTGTACACCACCTTGGGTGACTCTTCATAAAGGTGGTTAATAAATTCCAATAACTAAATAAATGAATAGACCTTTGGCAAATGTGTTTTGGAAAATTTGGGTATATTTGAATTATCGGCTCACTTTTATTCATATGTTCATTCTTATCTTCAAAAATTCTATTAGATTTTTTAAGCCCTACCTTTAACATTTTTTGACTTTTTTAGATTTGTCTTTATTGTTAGATCTAGAGCAGGGGTCTCCAAAAGTCCTTCCTTGAGGGCTGCAATCCAGTCGGGTTTTCAGGATTTCCCCAATGAATATGCATTGAAAGCAGTGCATGTACATAGATCTAATGCATATTCATTGGGGAAATCCTGAAAACACGACTGGATTGCAGCCCTCAAGGAGGGACTTTTGAGACCCCTGCTCTAGATCTAACAATAAAGACAAATCTAAAAAAGTCAAAAAATGTTAAAGGTAGGGCTTAAAAAATTCAGACCATATATGTAAAATGTAGCAATTTAATTTGGAAAGTAGCAATGCTTTGAATAAGAATCAGATTACTCACAGCTAAAGAGCAATTAAAGCTACTTTTTAACTATTGGCGGTCTGTGGGTGATTAGGTCTTCAGGCAGGAATGATGCCTGGTCTGGGCCTGTCGCAGAATAGCACTTCTAGTAGTAGTCTCATGTGACATATAAGGAAACATGTCCCCTAGCAGTAGTATGCCATTTTATGGCCGGCACTGAACTGGGAAGGAGCAACTGAGCCCTCCTGCCTTGACCACAAAGTAGCTCTTTTTAGGGTTGAGGTCTATTTAGAAGGTGGGTGATGGGAAGTGAGCGCTTAGACCTTGTTGGGAGGGTTGGACTTCAGCCTGGGGAAGCTGTATGGCCTTGATGGGTGGGAGGGAGGGCATTTTACTGTGCCTGCCTAGGAGCATTGGGCTGCAGTTTTGCAGCACAGTGCTACTGGGTCATTGGATTAATGCAGCTTGCAAGCAGTGTTATTCTTTTAAAATGAAATTCAACAACCTGTGGGACTCAGGTACTGCAGGTTGCTGAATCCCATGGTAACTAGCCCCTTGCAAGCCAACATAGCATGTTCAATACTGATAATTCAAAGTATTCAGTCTACATCCTTTGGTGGATTCAGTGTTGTCCAGTGTTCCCTCTAAGCGGGCGGGTGTTGTGAGCAAACTTTTTTCACTGTGAGCTAAAAATATCGGGCGCCAGCAAGTTATGAGCCAAATAAATATGTTGTCAAAGTTGCTGATACATGAGGACGAGGTATTCAAAGGAATTTTAGGCCTACACGCTAAATTAAATAACGTTAAATAATATTTTTAAGAACACAGAAATTGTAGGGATGAAATGATATCTTAATAAATGTTTTACAACAAATGTAGTTATGTCTGTTACATCCATATGTGTAAACTGTAAATTAAAAACAGTCCAGAAGACAATACGTTTGATGCTTTCAATTTCTAGACCAGTGTTTTTCAACCTTTTTTGGGCAAAGGCACACTTGTTTCATGAAAAAAATCACGAGGCACACCACCATTAGAAAATGTTAAAAAATTTAACTCTCTGCCTATATTGACTATATATAAAGTAATTCTCTTGAATAGGAATCAAATAAACACAAAGAAAGTATTTTATAATTACTTTATTATGAAATAAAAATTATAAAAATTATAAAATACTTTATTCAGTGCGAAACCTGGGCCTGTTTGGCTGAACACAAAGCTGATATTCTGGCTGGAATGGAAGAAAGACACACACGTAGCTCTTCGTCAACAGCTCTCAGTCTCTCTCTGTATTTGGTTTTTATAGCATACAAAAATAGACAAATATACCCTCCATCCTTTTTATTAAACCACAATAGCAGTTTTTAGCGCAGGGAGCTGCGCTGAATGCCCAGCACTGCTCTTGACGCTCATAGGCTCCCTGCGCTAAAAACCACTATTGCGGTTTAGTAAAAGGGGACCATATTGTAAAATATAGACAGCAGATATAAATTCAGAACTGTGCATAGTAAGTGAAGGGAAGTTTTCATCTCTGGGAATTTACCCAGTTAACTATTAAGTTATTTGGGCAAATTCCTTTGAAAACTGTGGTAATACTGCCTCCACTTTGCTAAATTTAAAATAAAATCATTTTTCCTACCTTGTCTGGTGATTTCTGGTTGCACTTTCTTCTTCTGACTGTGCATCCAATCTTTCTTCCCTTCTATCAGCCTGTATGCTTTCTCTCCTCCACACCTCATTCCCTCCCCCAACTTTTTCTTCCTCTCTCCCTGACCTTTCTTTCTTTTTTTCTGTTTCTCTTCTTTCCTTCTGTTTCCCTGCCTGCCCCCTTTCTTTCTTTCTCCAAGCCTCCTGTCCAGCAGTAACTCTCTTCCCTTCCTCCCCTCCCAGCAGCATCTCTCCGTCTCCCTCTCCAGTAGCAGCTGTCCCTTTTTTTTCCTTGCCCAGCAGCTTCCCAGATTCCTTTCCCTCCTCCCCTCCCAGAAGCATCTCTCCTTCTTCTCCCTCTCCAGTAGCAGCTGTCCTTTTTTTTCCTGGCCCAGCAGCTTCCCAGATTCCTTTCCCTCCTCCCCTCCCAGAAGCATCTCTCCGTCTCCTTCTCCCTCTCCAGTAGCAGCTGTCCCTTTTTTTCCTAGCCCAGCAGCTTCCCAGATTCCTTTCCCTCCTCCCCTCCCAGAAGCATCTCTCCTTCTTCTCCCTCTCCAGTAGCAGCTGTCCTTTTTTTTCCTGGCCCAGCAGCTTCCCAGATTCCTTTCCCTCCTCCCCTCCCAGAAGCATCTCTCCTTCTTCTCCCTCTCCAGTAGCAGCTGTCCTTTTTTTTCCTGGCCCAGCAGCTTCCCAGATTCCTTTCCCTCCTCCCCTCCCAGATGCATCTCTCCTTCTCCTTCTCCCTCTCCAGTAGCAGCTGTCCCTTTTTTTTCCTGGCCCAGCAGCTTCCCAGATTCCTTTCCCTCCTCCCCTCCCAGAAGCATCTCTCCTTCTCCCTTTCCAGTAGCAGCTGTCCCTTTTTTCCCCTGCCCAGCAGCTTCCCAGACTGATAGTGGTTTTCTCCCCTCCCAGCAGCTCTTCTTACTTCCCAGCGCAGCGATTCACGAAGGCAGCCTCGTTTCCTTTGTTGTGTCGCGCCGCCTCTGAGGAAAGAGGAAGTTGCATCATCAGAGGCAGCCGCGACTCAGCAAAAGCCCCGAGGCTGCCTTCGTGAATCGCTGCGCTGGGAAGTAAAGGAGAGCTGCAGAGAGGGGAGAAAGCCACTGTCGGAGGCTCCCCAAGATCTCTCCGGCCCAGCGCACGCTTCCGATGCTGATCTTGCAGAAGTTCAAATGAGTCAATCTTGCCGGTCCTGCGCTGTGACGAGAAACTTGTGCGCTGCGACCTAATATTTTGTGCGCCAGCGCACGCCAGCGCAGCTTAGCGGGAACTAAAATGTCTCTTTAAAGTCTCGGCCGATATTGCTTTTATAGTTCTTTGCAGAGTAGAGTCTTAAAGTGTTTATTGGAAAAAGATTTGGAGGGTTTGCACATTGATGATTGTCATGTGTAATACAATAGTATATGGACGGACAGAGAGAACCTCACCTTATAGTAACAACAGTACAAAAGAGAAAAGGCAAGGAAAACGTCCTTCCAACCAAGCAAAAACCTTTTTTTCTTTCATAGGCACGGTCCCAATAAGGATTCAAGTTTCGGCGTATCTAGACACCTTCTTCAGGGGACACTGGTTTAAACGACTGTAGTGACAAAATCCTGGCTGAACAGTCAAGTAGCAGAAAAAGACATTCATAAGTGGCGTATTTGTGAATAAGCATCTTTTACTGCTGCCTGGTTGGAAGGACATCTCCCTTGCCTTTTTTCTTTTGTACAGTTATACAATAGTATATCACTATTTAGACTTAGCAATTTTTACTCATTCAGAATGTAGTGGTAAAGTTATTAGTCAATGCTATTCATGTAATACCATTTTAAAGGCATATCACTAGCTTGTAGGAACTTACTGGATCAAGTTTTTAAGATCTTTTGTCTTCCACATAGAGCACTAATACAGATTTCCCCTGGTATTTGGCTAATTACTAATCTCATCAGGCTTCTTTATTTATTTCTCTTTGTACTAAGGTTTACTCAACGCATACTTGCCAGGATGTTTTTGTGTATTTCACCCTATTCCTGTGGAAGGTATTCTCTATCTATATTGGAGAGAGAAAATTATTTTATCAATTTAGTGACCCTTTAGGTAAGAACAGTTTCAGCAGTCAGTCTAGGGAGGCAATAGTATAGTCTCTGTTAGTAATCTAGACTAAAACGCTTTTTCTATAAAAACCCTATTTGGGGTTGCATTTCGGAGCATAAGAAAAGATCAGATTAGGGCACAGAAAACAGTTGAGGAAAGTCTTTGTTTTAGTGTTTAATTCCCACCCACCCCTTGCCTGACCTGATTTAAAGACCCCTGAACCAATTAGAAAGCTAAACAAAGTAATTAGCTAACCTCTCTTAGCTAATAATTAGCTCTTAAGAAATAGTCTAAGAAATCATTGGAGGATAACCTACCAATTACAACATAAAAATAATAATAACAACAACAATTAAACCTTACCATAGCCTAACATATAACTAGCAATCTTAGGGGCCTTAGTGTTCATATTTCAACTCCCGTAGCAACTTTAACAAAAAAAAAAAATCACCAATATTAAGATGTAAGCAACAGTCTAGCAGCAAGATGGGGGCTAGCTAGTCTTTTGCACTGAGTGTCAAATGTTTGATTTATCTCCCATTTGGTGAGAGGTCTTATGAGTGTGCTCAGTTCAAAGAGCTCCTAGCACTCAGGGAATGAGTCCAATCTCTTGAGGCAAGAGTAGCAGACTTGGAGGAGCTGAGGAAGACATAGAGGAGACCAGCAGGTACATTGTAGAAAGACTCACCTCCAGTCCGGCAGCCTCTGTGCTGCCTCGGAGGAGGGAGATCTTCTTAAAGGAGAGCATCACCCTGGTGAAGTAAGATGCAATCCTGTAGCCAGGCCCTGCCCACTAAGGGATGCAATGTCCTCTCTCACCGAGGATGTTTCTCCAGGGTCTTCTGCCTAGGAGGGAAGGGTTAAGATGGCCATTATAGTGGGAGATTTGATCATTAGGCATGTAGATAGCTGGGTGGCTGGTGGATGTCTGGCTTGGTCACTTGTCTGTCTTGTGTGAAGGTGGCAGTCCTCGCACATCATCTAGATTTAAGATTTTAGACAGTGCTGGGGAGGAGTCTGCTGTCTTGGTACATGTGGGTACAAATGACATAGGAAAATGTGGTAGGGAGGTTCTGGAAGTCAAATTTAGTCTCTTAGTAGGAAGTTAAAATTGAGAACCTCTAGAATAGCATTTTCAGAAGTGCTTCCTGTTGCATGTGCAGGATCCAAGAGGTAGGTAGAGCTCTGGAGTAGAGAGTGACAGTGACCCCGTCCCGTGAGTAACCACAGTAAAACTGCAGGAACAGGTAAAGTCAGTATCTGTTCACTGCTGGCAAGGGAACAAGGCTTTTCACTGTTCCGCAGAGTGGTAAAAAGCTTTGTTCCTGCGTGGAATCTCACCCACCACAGCTTCCTGATATCCCATCATTCCTCCCCCTTGCTTGTGGGTCTGGTGGCTCCAGTTGACCCCCCCTCCCCTTGCTTGCGGGTCTGGCAGCTCCATCCAGCTTCCCTCCCTCCCTGCCGCCGGCACACACATTGCATTGCGAGTCGATCTCTATACAGACCTGCTTGATGGTGCTCATGACCTTCCCTCTGCCGGGCTCCTCTTTGCAATAAAAGGAAGTTGTGTCATAAGGAGGAGCCCGGCAGAGGGAAGGCTGTGAGCACCATGGAGCAAGCCTATGTAGAGATTGGCTCGCTCTTCAAGGTGTGTGCCAGCGGTTGGAAGGAAAGCCATCTGTACCCACCAGACCAGTAAGCAAATGGGGGAGCTGGAGCTACTGGCCCAGTTGAAGATATGGAGCAATGTAAGGTAAAGTAGGAGGAATTTGCCCAGGAGGGGGTTGGGGATGGATGAAAGGGCACAGGAGGGGGAGGGGGAGCTGGAGCTGAAGGTAAGAAAGTGAGAGGTGTCTGACCTACGGAGGGGAGGGCTGGGAGGGATGGAGCTGAAGGGAAGGGAGAGAGCTACAGGACCTGCAGAAAGGTGGAGCTGGAGGGAAGGGGGATGGGAAGGGGCTGAAGGGAAGAGAAGGGAAAAAGAGATGTCATACTAAGCGAATGAAGGAATAGGGAATGAAGCACTGAACACAGCAGAGAGAGGGAGAGACACGAAGTTACCAGAAACAGAGGGGAAATAAAGGATAGGGAGAGGAGAATAGGGACAGGGACACAAAGGGATATGCTGCATGTGAATGGTACATGGACAGAGAGGGGCAATGCCAGATATGGGAGAAGGTATATGGACGCAGAGGGAAAGTGCTAGATGTGGGAGAGAATAGGAACCAACAGACAACAGTGGAGGTTCAAGAACGATGGTGTGCAATTTTATTCAGCAAATCAGTCTTGTGCGGTGGCTCAACACTCATGTGTTTCGGCCAATACGGCCTGCTTCAGGAGCCTTTTTAACTCATGATTGCAATTTCTCATATAATTAAGAAACTGATGATTCAAAGTAACTCGGGAAATAAAACGTAGAAGTACAGGAACTCATTGCACACACCAAATCTAGTTTCTGTACTTCTATTTTTTATTTCCTGAGTTACTTTGACTCATCAGTTTCTTAATTATATGAGAAATTGTGATCATGAGTTAAAGGCTCCTGAAGCAGGCTGTATTGGCCGAAACACGTGTGTGCTAAAGACTGATTTGCTGAATAAAATTACACACCATCGTTCTCGAATCTCCACTGTTGTCTGTTGGTTCTGATTGTGTGTGTGGAGGTTTCTCTCCTAGATTTTGCTTTGGAGAGAATAGGAACACAGAAGGGAGATATGTAGTGATGATAAATACAGGAAGATGGGTACAGGAGAGATACTGGATGGCAAGGTATAGGGGCACAGAAAAGGGAAAAATAGATACACAAAGATGGAAGATGGATGGTGAGCACAGAGAAGAAGAAATGTCAAATGAGCAGGAGACTCTGGCGAGTGAGTTAAGAGATGACAGAGGGAAACAAACCTGAGCCTGGGACCAGCATTGTCTGGAAAATAAAATGACCAGACAAGAAAAGGTAGAGAGAAAAAATTTTTTCTATTTTGTGATTAGAATATATGAGAACTGAAATGTTTTTCCTTAGCAACAGCAGCAGATGAATCCAGAGACTAGAGGGATAGCACACATCTACCAGCAGGAGATAGAGAAACTGATTAACAGGTGGTCCAATTGGCTGGCATGCCTCTTGGGATAGCACACATTTACCAGCAGGAGATAGAGAAACTGATTAACAGGTGGTCCAATTGGCTGGCATGCCTCTTGTATCTTTAGTATGCTCTATCTCCCAGCAGGTGATGGTCGCTATTCAACTAGCTCCTGGATTCTGGCAGTGACTAGAAACTTATTTCTCCTGTTGAGATTTTCTCTTCAGTGAGACAGGGGTGTCTGGCTGAATGGTGCCGGCTTTAGGGGTTACACCTGGGTCCCCCAGGTCCCTGCCTTATCCTCCTTCTGATGACTGAGTCCCTATTTTTCTTCTTTCCCTTAATTAAAATTAAAAAAAAGGGATGCCTCAGTTTCTAAATGGCATTTCTGTCCTTATAGTGCTGAGCAACCGGCTTTTATCGGCATCCACCAGCACTTACAAGCCCTGACCACAGTTTGTGAGTATGCAACTTTTGGTTTGCAGGTGCCTCAGTCGCGGGTGTGTGTTTGTTAGGGACATTTTGGAGTCCTTTGTGTTGATAATTTTATTTGGCCCGCTGTGGTTTTTAGGGCTATAGAGGTTGTGAAGCTGTGTTCGAGTGCTGGTAACCTCCAAGCTCAGTGTTCTCCCTAGGGCCTTTTAGCTGGGTGGTCCGCCCGGGTAATTTATATGACCGCCTGGCTATCATCTGCTGTGAATTTTGCTGCTGCCGCAGGTGCTGCTCAACACTAAAAACAAAAACGGGAGGTCACCTGACGCCATGAGCGAGTGAGGACGTGCTCCCGCTCAGCTCCGAGTCCCCGTCTCTACCCCCGCTCTTACCGCCGATATTTGGATCGCCCGAGAACGAGGACTGCCTGGCAACAAGAGCTAGATTGCATGGAACGGTATTTAACCCGTTCCCAGGAGGCGGCGCGCATGAAACCAGCGCGCAAAGACAAGGAGCGTGCGAGCCCCGGGGCGGGCAAGATGGCGGCCGCATCCGGAACTGCGGTAACGGAGTTTTCGGCTGGGGCACTGCTGGAATTGAAGGCGGCGGTGGCGCAGGTTCTGGGCCCCCAGATGGAAGCCCTAACAACTCAAATGACCAGACTTGAGCAGCTTATGTCTGACACGACGGCCCGAACGACCGAATTGGAGCACCGGGTATCGGCAGCAGAAGACACCCTAAACTCACACGAAATGGATCTCTCGGCCCTGCAAGAAACGGTTCAGTTACAAGCTGCTAAAATAGATGATCTAGAGAACCGTTCTCGCCGAGGGAACCTGCGCTTTATGGGTGTGCCCGAAACTATACCTGACAATCAATTAACTGCTGAGCTGGAGGGCTGGCTGGAGCTGGAATTTCCAGACACTGCATCTCTGGGCCCACTGTGCCTGGAAAGGGCACATCGCCTTGGCCCCCGTCCGACCAGGGATTCCAGGCCCAGGGTGGTGATCGTGAAAATCCTCAACTACAGACACAAACTGGAGATCCTGCGACAGTACCGAACTAAACGCGACGCCGTGAAGTTCAGAGGCTCAGCAATTCGGATAAGCCAGGATTATTCAGCAGCTCTCACTGAACGCAGAAAAGCCTTCTACCCACTGTGTTCTAAGCTGGAGGAAAACAAGTATCGTTTTCAATTTATCTACCCAGCAGTCTTGAAGATTCATCATGAGGGCTCCTGGCACGTGTTCACCGAGGCCTTGGCAGCCGCAGACTATATAAACAAGACTGTACAACTACCATCAGAGCCGACATAGGAACGGACGAAGAGGCAACGCTTTCCACACCAGACGGTGGTTCCAGCAATCGTAATGTTGAATATTACAGAATTGATAAAGTTTGACATGATGGGGGCACAATTGTTTCACTGCTTGCGGGGGTAGGGGTGGGGTCTTGTGAGGCGCCATTTTCGGACCTTCCACATATTCCTTCGGGGATATGGATTTTGGGTATTCTGGGGGTAAGGGGGGGAGGGAGCAGATGTGTGGGGAACAGCCTATTGAAATGTTATTGGGGAAGCTGTCTATTCATTTTTGCCTGTTTACCAGATGCTACAGGGGCATTATTGTTCACCTAGGTGAGGCTGGGCGCCTGGGTGTTGAATACTCGCAGCTGGATGGATCAAGCTGTTGGTGCTTTGACCCTGGGTGATCACTCTCTCCGTATTCTGTCATGGAATGTGTCGGGGATTTCATCACCAATTAAGCGTACAAAGCTCTTGAGACAGATAAAACACCATAGGGCTGATCTGGCGTGCCTCCAGGAGACTAAATTGACCCGGGAAGAACATCAAAAATTACAAAGAGGCTGGGTGGGTTCAGTCTATTCGGCTTCTACTTCTGGGAAAAGAGCCGGGATATGTCTGCTGATACGTAAGGGACTACACTGCTCTGTCACGTTACTTTCTGAAGATCCTGAGGGTAGATATTTACTCATAAAGATATCACTGCAGGGCACAGACTTCCGGCTGCTGATTGTATATGGGCCAAACACGTACTCTCAAATATTTTTTGATAAATTAGTATCCCTGGGCTTGCAGGACCCCTCACTGCCTTTGATAATAGCTGGGGACCTTAACCAGGTACTGGACACTTCTTTAGATCGTTCCGGTTCCCAATCATCGACGGTGCCAAATTTAAACAAGGGTATTCCTTTTCTTTGTCAATCACTAGGTTTGGTGGACCCGTGGAGACTGCTCCACCCAACAGAGCGAGACTATACCCATCAATCGCGAGTACACGGATCATATTCACGTATAGACTATGTACTGGTTTCAGAGTCTTGGTTTGTCCGAGTCACTGAAGCTACTATAGGCCCAATGGAGGTGTCAGACCACTGTCCCATTTGGATAGACTTGGGTTGGGGACAGCCATCTCTGGGAGCCCGCCGGTGGAGATTCCCATCCTATCTTCATGATGACCCGGACTTTGGGGCCTACCTCCGAGCACGCTGGGAAGATTTCTTGTTGATTAACGCACAACATCGTACAGAACCATGTCTGTTTTGGGAAACCGCGAAATCGGTCCTCAGGGGAGACATCATAGCTTATATTGCGGCAAGAAATAAATGCATAGCAGCTAGTATTATAAGCTTGGAAAGAAAATGCTCAGCCCTGAAGGCGGAGTTTCTGAGTACCCCCACCACTGCTCTGAGGGACGAACTCCATGTAGCCCAAGTAGCTCTCAACACACTAATACATGACCGTACTAAACGCTCTATTATTTACCGTAAATATAAATTTCATAGGTACGGAAACAAACCGGGCCGGATGCTTGCCTCATTAACTAAGAATTGGCATGACTCCAGATATATTCCCAAAGTTAGACATGGTCCCACTACTTATCACACCGCACCAACAGACATTGCGGACACATTCTATCAGCACTTATCGACATTTTACACGACTCCCAGACCATACTCAGGCCCCGATGTTCTAGATTATTTAACTGATGCCGGCCTGCCTAGCTTCACTGAACATCAACGAGAAGCTCTGAACAGACCGTTGCAGGGCCAAGAGATCCAGAAAGCCATTAAGACCTTGCGTTCCTGCACAGCCCCGGGACCAGACGGGTTCTCGGCGGAATTTTATAAAATGATGTCACCTCAGCTCTGTGAGTCACTGATGTCTTACTACGAGGAGGTGTCGGAAACTGGAGCTTTCCCGGCTTATGCTAATTCGGCCACCATTACATTGATCCCTAAACCGAATAAACCCAGGGAGGAGGTTGACTCCTACAGACCTATATCCCTGCTCAATGTGGACATAAAAATTCTATCCCGGTTGTTGGCAAATCGACTGACTCCGCTTCTATCTCACATCATATCCTCTGCACAGGTGGGCTTTGTTCAGGGTCGCCATTCTGTCCTCAACGTACGACGCACTCTTTTGGCAATGGCTAGGGCGCAGGAATCGCGCGTTGGGGGCATTTTGGTGAGCCTGGATGCGGCCAAAGCATTCGATCAGGTCCTCTGGCCCTACTTGTTTTCAGTTCTTGAATATGTAGGTATAGGCGGACATTTTCTAGCCGCATTGCGAGCACTGTACACATCCCCCACTGCATCCATATTGGTAAATGGAGTCTTCACACCGTCCTTTGAGGTGGGCAGGGGGGCACGCCAGGGTTGCCCTTTGTCGCCATTACTATTCATACTATACCTTGAACCTCTCCTTAGAACGATTCAAAGAGACGACATCTTAGTCGGATTAAAGGAGGGAACATCCCAATTGCGAGTATTAGCATTTGCTGACGACATCTTACTGACCCTGGCTTGCCCCCAGCAATCCCTGCCTAGAGCTCTTAAATTTTTGGACGAGTTCCATATATTCTCCGGCCTAATCTTAAACAAACAGAAATCCTTAGTCATGCCCTTACAAGACGAAGTCCGAACTTCCTGGCAGGGGCCCTTTCAATTGGAATGGGCATCGAAATTCTTGCGTTATTTGGGGATATGGATCCTGCAAGACTTAACTCAACTATATAAGCTTAATGTACTCCCCCGGCTCCAACAAACGGGACAAAGACTACGAGCCTGGCGCTCTTACCCTCTATCTCTATTGGGACGAATAGCCCTGTACAACATGATGATCATTCCCCAATGGTTGTATTTGCTACAGACACTACCCTTATTGTTACAACAACGTCACCTCTGTGTCCTTCACAAATCATTAAATGGGTATTTGTGGGGCGGCAGACGTGCACGTATACCCCTCCGTACACTTTTCTTACCAGCATCCCAGGGAGGTCTTGGACTATTACATCTGGGGAGAATGAATATGGCATGCCAACTCCGACATCTCAACGATTGGCTCTGTGGGACCTCTCATTTTTCAGTGGCTGAGATTGAATGCCTTGCATTTACCCCCTTTCATTGCAGCTACTTACTACATACTACCACATTACCTGTGCGTACACAGCATTATGGGGAGTTATTACTGATCCCGTTGAGAAAAACTTGGAAGAAACTGTGTAAACAATTGCACATCAGACCGGATGTAACACCTTATTTACCATTACATGGCAATGTTGCTTTTGCTCCTGGAATAGGTCTTAGGGCCCCTTCTAGGTGGGCCCAGGGAGGGGTGTTTTATCTGTCTCAGGTATTGAACGCGGATGGAACCCTGCATTCGTTTCAGCAATTGATAGATGCACATATTTTAACTGCTAATGATTGGCTGAGTTACGGGCAACTTTTGTACTATGTGAACTCCTTACCTAGGCTGGCTTTATCAGACACTGTTCAAGACACATTATCTGAAGCCCTCTGTTTAACAACGCAAGATCCCACCCCGCTCAGTGTTTATCATCGTTACCTGCAGGGGTTGGCGGGGGACCTTGATTATAGAACTTTGGCTGAATCCTGGTCCTTGGACTTACAAACCACAATCACTGAATCCATGCTAAAGAGGAGCTTTAAATTGAGAACAGGTATCCTGGTGGCAGCCACTGAACGGGAACGGTACTATAAATTTTTGGTTCGCGCTTACATGGCGCCCATTAGAGCATACCAAGCTCACATCAGCACTTCAGCTAGATGCCCCAGATGTGCGGCGGCCGGAGCTACTCTTGGACACATGTTCTGGTTATGCCCTGGTATTCAAGCCTACTGGCGGCGCATAGGGCTCCTAATACAGTCCCTATGGAAATGCTCCTGGACACAGACGTCGACTTTTCTCTTCACATTGAAATTCTCACTGGACCCAATTCGGCCAGGAGTAAAGGCATTTGTCCAAAGGGCTATCTTGGTGGGCATAAAGACCATTTTGCAATGCTGGTTGTCACCTCAGACGCCTACTGTCTCACATTGGCGGACTCAGATGATTTATTGGGCTGGTTATGAAAGTCAAGATGTTCTGGACATACATTCCAAAAAAGGGGTGCTATTTCTCCGATGTTGGAGACCTTTTTGTTCCACTTTGTCTCCTGTAGCGAAAGCTCGATTGTTGGAGTGAATATATTCAGGCATGTATGATAATGGCTGTTCCCTTTGGGGGGGGGAGGAGGGGTGGGTGGGAAGGGGTGGGTATATTTCTTATGTATTGCTCTATGTTTGACTTGTACCTTATGTTGGTTGTTATTGACGATAATAAAAAACAAATTTAAACATAAAAACAAAAACGGCTTGGAGATTTCACGCCTAAGCCCATAGCGAACTTATGCTCCGGGGCTCTAAAGTGTGCATGTCGGCTTCCCTTCTCTTCTCTCCGAAACCGGAAGTTATGTCCGGGGGGGGGGGGGGGAAGAAGAAGGGAACCCGGCACGCACATGTTAGAGCCCCGAAGCATGCGTTTGCTACGGGCTAAGGCGGGAGACAGGTCAGTGAAGCTTACAATTTGCTCTTCTTGCTGAAGGGTCCTGCCTACTTTCTGTTTCCACGAAAGGCAGGACCCGGCAGTATTTCCCCAATAGGTCGATCGCGATCTTGGGCCGATCAGCCTTCCTCTCCCCGACATTGACGTCGGGGAGAGGAATGCTAGTCGGCCTGAAGCAGGGAGAGCTTGGGGCGGCGGTGGCTTTGGGGCCTGTTATCCGATGGCAGCGGCTTGGGGGCCTGTTCCCCGATGGCAGTGGCTTGGGGGAGAGCAGGGAGAAAGAAAGAAAGAGGGCAGGCAGGGAGACAGAAGGAAAGAAGAGAAACAGAAAAAAAGAAAGGGGGGCATGAAGAGAGAAAGAAAGGGTAGGGAAAGAGGAAGAAAAAGTTGGGGGAGGGAATGAGGTCTGGAGGAGAGGAAGCATACAGGCTGAAAGAAGGGAAGAAAGATTGGATGCACAGTCAGAAGAAGAAAGTGCAACTAGAGACTCATGAAATCACCAGACAACAAGGTAGGAAAAATGATTTTATTTTAAATTTAGTGATCAAAATGTGTCTGAATTTATATCTGCAGTCTATATTTTACACTATGGTCCCCTTTTACTAAACCGCAATAGTGGTTTTTAGTGCAGGGAGCCTATGAGCGTCGAGAGCAGCGCTGGGCATTCAGCGCAGCTCCCTGCGCTAAAAACTGCTATCGTGGTTTAGTAAAAAGTGAGGGGGTATATTTGTTTATTTTTGTATGGTTGTTACTGAGGTGAAAGTGCATAGAGTCATCTGCTTTGACCTCTTTGAAAAAACCCCGGAATAGGAATGATAATTAACATTTTCTATGCGTACAGTGTGCTTTGTGGTTTTTTTTTTAAATTTTATTGTTGGTAGATCATTTTGACTTGGTCATTTTTAAAAGTAGCTCACAAGCCCAAAAAGTGTGGGCACCCCTGCTCTAGAACATCGCTCCTTAGTTTTATCAAGTGGTTCAGTGAGGGGCCAGCACTTTACATCTTATCTCTTCATGTACAGCACAGTTCTTTATTCTAAGCAGCTCTGGCACTAACAGTATTACGGGTGCCTTATGCTACTTTCACTACCACTTGCAGTCAGGTTTGGCATTTTATCATGGTTTTAGTTTTTCACCAGTATTTTCATTTATTTATTAAAGCAGCCTTTTTTAACAGCCCGCTGTCCCTCCCCTATCAGTGTGCATCCAATCCTCTGCCGACACTTTTTTGGCGCCTCTTTCAACGGATCAAATATCATAGCCCCACTGTCGCGTGTTCACATTTATTCTGTGTACGAGTTTATCTCATCAGTGCAGAGACCTTTTTGGTAAGTCCATTTTACTTTCCCGAGTGCTGTGGCTTTATTCTTTGGTTTTAATAGAAGCTCATTTGAACAATAATTTAGATCTTTCCCAGGTTTCACTTTTCATCTACCCGGTCGGCTTGTCTTTGAGCTACTATCAGCTTATGTTATCATCTGTTCATTTCCCATACGTTTACTTTTGCCCTGTTTACTTTTGCCCTGTTTAGTCTAGGCATACTGTTTGTAACCAGCCATCATTTTTAAGTATGTATATGCCCTATTTTAGAGGGGTTAAGTTCTTTTAGCATGTTATTTCATTAATTCTGAGTTTGGTGTTACAATATATTGTTCTTGGTTTTTAGTTTACACATTATTTATTCTTTTCTGTGACATGTTCGCATCACAATTTTACTCAAAAGTATAAATAGGTATCCATATTTCCATTCAAGTTTCATCACGGTGCTCTGGTTTTGGCTCCAGTATTTGTCACTTCCATTACCGTCTCATATTTTAAAGACTCACTCGTTATAATTAGCGGTGATCCACACATCCGATTTTAGCATTTGGATCTTAGTAATATGGGTTTGGTCTTTTCTGGTTTCCTTTCTATAGTCTGCTTTTCGTCTGGAGTCTTGAGTTTAGAATTACATTTTATGACATATTTTTGTGGTTATAATTGTATGACATGTCTAAATCGGTCAAGTTATCCATTCTTTTTATTATTTTTTGTCCCCTCATACAGTGGCAGACCGCCCCGGGTGCCAGCCCTAGGGGGGTACACAGCCGGCTGGATTCAGAACCTTCTGAGCTGCTCTAAATGGCACCTGCACCTTAGTGCGGCTGCCGTACTTATTCTGAAGCAGAGTCGGCAACCACACTGAAGTGCAAGAAGGTCCCGCGATGAATGCATTTGCCGCCTCTGCCTCCGGAAGACGTAAGTGACATTGGAAGGGGTGGACCGGCAGCTGCAGTCATTGTGGAACCTTGCTGCAACTCCCTGCGACTGCCGGCCCACCCCCTCCAATGTCACTTACATCTTCCAGAGGCGGAGGCAACAGAAGATGTCATCATGGGACCTTGCTGGTTTGGAGGGAGAGAGGAGCATAGAAGGGTGGTGGAGGGAGAAAAAGGGGATCAGGGTGGTATGGAAGGTTGGTGGAGGGAGAGAAAGGGGGCAGATATTGATGGAATTGGTGTGCAAGGAAAGGAGAGAGAGACATAAGGGGGAAGGATACTGGATGGAATTGGGTTGGAGGGAAGAGAGAGGAGAGAGTGAAATGCCAGACCATGGGGGTGTGGGAGAGGGAAGGGAAGAAGAGGAGAGAGATGCCAGACCATTAGAGGAGGGAAGGGAAGAAGATGGATGCCAGAATAATAGGGGTGAAGGGAGAGATAGAAGTGGAATACAAGGAGAGAAGATGACATATAGAAGGGGCAGAGAGAGGGTAGACAGTGGATGAAAGGAAGAGAGTGACAAGACTATGAGGAAAGCAGAAACCAGAGAAGACAATGTAGAAAAAAATTCTATTTTTTTTTTTTTTAGGGGAGATGCATCGCTGTTTCTGTGGTGTTGCATTGTATGCAGAGTCCAGCTTCTTGGTGGTTCAATTTAACCTTTGTCTACGTTTTTCTATTTTATCTCCCTTTTTACAAAACTGTAGAGCATTTTTTTAGCACCAGCCATGGTGATAATTGCTCAGAATTCTATGAGAATCTGAGCTGTAACCACCATGGCTAAAAAACACATTACAGTTTTGTAAAAGGGAGAGGGGTTAGTTTGTGATTACATATTCCATACTATGCGAAGGTGTGTTCTGTGTGTTCGAAAGACATGGTTTTCAGTTAGGATTGACTATGTAGGATTGATAATAATAATAATAATAATAACTTTATTTTTCTATACCGCAATACCACAAAACAGTTCAGAGCGGTTTACAGGATAAGAGACTGTACATTTACAGCGAAGTTACAGCTTAGTTATAGCGAAGTTACATCGAGGTTACAGCAAATCGAAAAACAGTTCAGAGCGATTTATACAATGTAGGTGGAGAGAATTAGTTAACAATTATATGGTATAAACCAGTGACAATTACAAAATGATCTAATAATTGTTGCATGGGGGAGGGGAAGGGTAGGGAGGGAGGCAAGGGATTATTAGTTTGGTCGGGGGGGCGGGGGTTAGAGGAATTTATCGAAGAGGTATGTTTTTAGAGATTTCCTGAAGGATTGATAAGTTGGGGCAAGAGAGATGAGAGTGGACAGGCAGTCATTCCATTTGCCAGCTTGGAAAGAGAGGGTTTTGTCGAAGAATCTTTTGTGGATGCATCCTTTTGGGGAGGGGTAGGCAAACAGGTGTGCATTGCGTGTACGGTTAGAGCCTGGGAAGGTGAAGTGGCGTGAAAGATATATCGGGGCTGAGCCAGTTAGGGTTTTGAAGCAGAGGCAGGCGAATTTGAAGATGATCCTTGCTTCGAACGGTAGCCAGTGAAGTTTCCTGTAGAAAGGGCTGATGTGGTCTGATTTTTTGAGCCTGTAGATGAGGCGGACGGCGGTATTCTGAATAAGTCGTAGTCGTTTAGTGGTTTTCTTGTAGGAGCCCAGATATATGATATT
Source organism: Geotrypetes seraphini (assembly GCF_902459505.1). NCBI lineage: Eukaryota > Metazoa > Chordata > Amphibia > Gymnophiona > Dermophiidae > Geotrypetes > Geotrypetes seraphini. Next base: position 477,322,332 of record NC_047084.1, read on the forward strand.
GCAGTAATCCAGGGAGTTTAGAATTAGGGATTGGACCAGCAATCTGAAGGTGGGAAAATCAAAGTAATGTTTGATGGAGCGGAGTTTCCACAGGGTGGAAAAACATTTTTTGACCTGGGTGTTAGTGTGTTCTTCTAAAGTGAGGCATCGGTCCAAGATGACTCCGAGGATTTTTATAGTAGAGTTGATTGGATATGTTAAGCCATTAAGTTGCAGGGTGGTGGATGTTAGTTTGTGGTTGGGACTTGCAAGGAAGAACTTGGTTTTTTCTGGGTTTAGTTTCAGTTTGAAGCGAGTGGTCCAGTTTTCTACCATGGTGAGGACAGTTGAGATGAATTGTTCTGTCTCATGTGACAGTGAGGTGATGGGTATGATGATTGTAATGTCATCCGCGTAGATATAGGATTTCAGGTTACGGTTCGATAACATGTGTCCCAGTGATGCCATGTAGATATTGAATAGTGACGGGGATAGGGGGGAGCCTTGGGGGACTCCGCAGGGGTTGCTCCATGTATGGGAGAAGGTTCCGTCATTATGGACTTGGTAGGTTCGGTTTTTTAGGAAGCCTGTGAGCCAGGTTAGTACTTGTCCGGCGATGCCTATGGAGTCGAGGCAGCTAATCAGAATGTCATGGTCTACTAGGTCGAAGGCACTGCTGAGGTCGAACTGTAGTAGCAGTGCGCTGTTTCCCAGTGAGAATAGTTGGAGGAGGTGATTGGTTAGTGAGGCTAGAACGGTTTCCGTACTGTAATTGGTGCGGAATCCAGACTGGGACTCGTGGAGGATGTTAAATTTCTCTAGGTATGATGTGAGATAGTGATTGACCAGTCCTTCCATGATTTTTTGGAAGAGAGGAATATTGGCGATGGGTCTGTAGTTGGAGGTTACGGAGGGAGATTCTTTGGGGTTTTTAATTATTGGAGATACGAGGATGTGTCCAAGTTCCAGTGGGAAGTGGCCGGTTGTCATGCACAAGGTTATCCAGTTGAAGAGTTCCGCTTTGAAGGGGAGGGGGGCAGTTTTCATGATGGTTGGAGGGCAGTTATCTAGTAGGCAGTTGGATTTGGAATATTTTGAGTATAGCTTGAGAAATAGGTTCCAGTCTGGGTTATTGAAGTGAGACCAGGTCATGTCTGCTGGTGAGCCATCCTTTTCTGGAGAGGGTGGTTGGATATATGGGTAAGTGCTAGTTGTTGTGAGCGTTGTTTTCAAGTTGAGAATTTTGTTGGCGTAGTAGTCAGCTAAGTTTGTTGGGGAGGGTGGTAGATCAGTGGGGGAGCTTTTATGTGGGACGGTGTCAAATAAGGAGTTAACTATTCTGAAGAGTTTATTAGTGTTTAGGGATGGGGTGTTGATAAGTTGGGAGTAGTGCTTGTGTCGTTTTTCTTTAATCATTTTTTTGTATTCTGTGACTTTAATTCGCCATGAGTGTCTATCTGTGTTTGTGCCTGTTTTGCACCAGGTTCTTTCCAGTTTGCGTACTTCACGTTTGAGGGCAAGAAGATCTGCATCGAACCATTTAGCAGAGGAGCGGTGTTTTTTCTTGTAAAGTTTCAGTGGAGCAATGTCGTTTAGGGTCTTATTGCTGAAATTGTTCCAGTCTGAGATGAAGTTAGGGTCAGGATCTGGGATGGATGTTGGGTTGTAGTGGGACCAGAATTCTTCTGGGTTAAGTTGGCCTCTAGACCATTTTGTTTTTTCTTTGTGGGTGGTTTTTGGTTGTTTTTTGGTTTGTTTTATTAGCCAGTGTAATTTGAAATTGCAACGGAGGTGATCAGACCAGGGGGTGGTGGACCAGTTTTCTTCTTTAAGGTTGATGCTGGGGGTTGAAGTGGTATTGGGGAGGAAGGAGATCAGATCTAGGTGATGGCCTTTTTCATGGGTTTTTGTAGGGGGTGGTTTAGAGAAACCTAGGGATGTTAGGAAGGAGAGGAGATCGGCCACGTTGGAATTCTCTTCCTGTTCAAGGTGTAGATTGACGTCCCCTGCAAGAAGATTGTGAGTGCCCACGACGGAATTTGTGAGGAGGTATTCATAGAAATCTTCTTTGGCTTGGTACCATTTGCTGGGGGGGGAGTAAAATAGTGTAATAGTTAGATTGTCTTTGCAGTCATCTTTGGAGATTTTTCAGGAGAGGATTTCCAGAGCGTTGGTCAGTTTAGAATCGAGGATTTGGAACTGGAAGTGGTCGCGGAGGATTATTGCTAGGCCGCCACCTCTTCTAAAGTTTCTTGATAATGGAATGATTTTGTAGTTTGGAGGGAGTAGGTCTCTGATGATGGGGTCATGGTCGGAAATTAGCCATGTTTCGGTGAGGAGTAGGATATCGAGGTGGGTTTCTTCTAGCCAATCTTTGATCAGTTGGGCTTTGTTTCTAGCTGAGCGAATGTTCAGATAGGCACCCAAAATTGTTTGGTGTTCCGAGGGAGTGATGGGCTGAGTACTTGGTAGATTTTTTAGGAGCCTGTTTCTTTTTTGTGTTGGTCTGGAGGAGTGTCGGGTGGAGTTGATTACGGTGATCGGGATTAGTCTGGCTTGTTTAGTTTTACAATGGGTGTATTGATGTACTGCTCACTGCAGTATGTAAGATGCTGCCTTTTCCTAGGTACACTCTTGTGTGATGTGTGGATTGTTATGAAAAATCATGCTTTTCATACAGATAGGGGGTGTCAAAAAATGATGAGTCTCGGGTGTCACATATGCTAGGTACACCACTGCCTTTATAGTTTATATCTAATCCACAAGCCTGCTTTTAGGACCTACAGGGTAAGTATCCCTCTGATTCATGACAATTTCACTTCTCATGTTATCTTATCCATTCTTTTTATTAAACAACTGCCCAGATAAGCATCATTCTTTGACGTGATTGGACCTTGAAAACTAACGGCAACAGAAATTTTTTCCAGCCATGAAAAACATTTGCTGCATTTAGTGTGCCACAAAAAAACATTTGCTCTGTTTAGTGTGCCAGAGTTAAAAAAGTTTGAGAGACGCTGCTCTATACCATTTGAAAGAGGGCAAATATCTAATTATTCACTTCTAGAATTAGATACTTCTTAAATTTAATAAAAAATTATGGAACAAGTGTCAAACCTTAAGAAAGGCAGGCAATGAACGAAACTTCAATTTCCTCAGCTCAAATCTATGGTGTTCCACAAGGTTCCATTCTATCACCTCTGCTATTTAATATCTTTCTATCTCCACTTCTAACTTTAGCACAATCTATCGGATTTACGATCTTCGCCTATGCAGACGACATACAACTCCTTCATCCAATTAACACATCTAATACCTCTGACATAAAAGATATTAACAATAAACTGGATTCCATAAACGATTGGCTTTACTCTAACAAACTTTCCCTTAATGTTAACAAATCCCGTGGACTCTTATTCTCAACCAAAAATACTGAATCCTTACCGGAAAAAATAGCTATTAAATCAGTCCCTATCCAGATGGAAACAAAAATAAAACTATTAGGGGTAATTATAGATAAAGATTTATCCTTCCACGATCACATCAGCTCTATAATAAAAACTTGTTTCTATAAACTTCGTATCATTCGCTCATTGACTTCAATCTTACAGACCGAATCAATTACAATCCTGGTTCATTCTTTGATCATCTCTCACCTAGACTATTGTAATTCCCTTTTTAATGGTCTCCCACAAAAAGAAATCCGACGTCTTCAATTGATTCAAAATACAGCAATAAAACTTATTTACAAACTAGGGAAATATGATCACGTCACTCCAATCTTGAAAGATGCCCACTGGCTTCCAGTGGCCCACCGAATTACATATAAAATTATTCTCCTGACCTTTAAAATAAAATCTTCTCATTTGCCCTCATTTCTATATAAACTTCTCATCCCCCAATGTTCATCCCGTACTCTGAGATCCACAAACCAAAATCTGCTTTTGATTCCCTCTATTAAAAACTTTTTTTACACACGGAAAATAAATTTCTCTGTCACTGCTCCAACACTATAGAATTCTTTACCTCAACCTCTTCGTGACGAACAACAACTGGATAAATTTAAGATTGGCCTAAAGACTTTTCTATTCCGTGATGCATTTATTTCAGTTTAGTATCTATTCCTCAGTTATTTTTTAATTATTTAACTTCAAAAAAAAAAAAAAATTACTTCAAAGACTTTTCCCCACCCTAATGTTTTTTTTCCCATCCCCTCTCTCTCCCTTTTCTCTCAACATTGTAACTTTACCCTACCATCAACCCCTTCCCTCACAATCAAGTTTGTCTAGTCTATGTTTTAATATACACTGTTTGTCCTCTAAATATAGAATATATTAACTTCTCTTCTTTTTTAAAATTTTACTGTAATGTACACCGGCCAGATATTTATTTGATGGTCGGTATATTAAAACCTAATAAACTTGAATAAACTTGAATAAACTTGATATTGAGCATTGGAAAATAACTAATAATAATTAACTAATACAAATAGTACATATTTAAGGCTCCTTTTACTAAGCTGCGATAGCAGTTTTACCGCGTACTTAGCTCGCGCAGAATTGCCGCACGTGCTAGATGCTTACGCCAGCATTGAGCTGGCGTTAGTTCTAGCCGTGTAGCGTGGCATTTCTGCACGTGCTAAAAATGCTATTGCAGCTTAGTAAAAGGAGCCCTTAATTTTCCCCACCACCAGATTTCCCCGTCCCACCCCACCCGGCTACTTTTTCATGCCACCCAGCTAGAAAAAATTTCTGGGGAGAACACTGGAGCTCTTTTTGGAATGGGAATTAACAGTTGCTTGGGGCCCTCCAGGTATGAGTTTAAGCAAGAGGTCGGAGTGGCTAGGCTTTTGCCACGCGCCAGAGGCACGTGCTTTTTACTTGAATCTGTCTGAGGTAGCGAAGGAATGGCGTTGGAGGAGCTAGGCCTTTCCCGCTCACAGAAGGCACGCACGCGTGTTTGTTGTACAGATGGTAGCTTCGCGGCAGTCACGGATTTCGCTTTGGCTCCGATGGAGCTGAAGTTTTCCGCTTGCAGAAGTCACGCGTGAGCGAGTTTTCTTCTACTAGCAATGCAGTTCTGCAGTGGTCACAGTTTGTTTTTTTTCCCCCCAAGAGATGGAATTACTTTCTGCTGTGGCTACTGTGTGCTCGGAGACAACACCGTTGCCAGGATTGGAGCAGGGTTTGCTGATACCGCTACAGGTGGGTTGGCTACATTTGTGTCTCCACAGTTTAAGTGTGGGGGGAACCCTTATATTCTGCCTTGGGGCGTTTGTTGAAGGGAGATTTCTTTGGTATTCTGCTGCCCAGGGTTGTTTCTGGTCTGGGTCAGTTGAAGGCAAATCCCGCAGAGTGTACTCAGTGGCAGGAGAGTACTCTGTTTTCAGTGTAGGTATCTCCTATTCTATCCCGGGTTCCTGTAAGGTGAGATATGTGGCTGCCTGGTAAGGCTATATAGGTTGGCCTGTTTTATTCTTATTAGTGCATCTCTGCAGCGTTGCATATGGCTGGTTGCGCTTGAAAATTGAGTGGAGGATTTCCTGCCGGCCGAGCAAGATGCCTTGGCAGACCTTCTACTTTTCCTGCGGGTAGGTTCGTCTTTTCTATTTCTAGGGTGGCAGCGCCTCCAGGTTTCAGAACATATCGAGGCTATCGAGCAGGATTCTGAGACCACTGTCTTCTCACGGCGCTGGTTAGATGCCCTCTTTTTTATGCCTCTGCAATGCTGCCGGAGTCTGGTATCGCTATAGAAATATTGCTGCCCGAATGCAACTGTCTCTAGGGACATAGTGGCTCTTTTCTTTTTCATGAGGGCGACAATGTCTTTATATATGTCTAGGGTGCCGGGACATAAAGGTTCTGAGCTTCTCAAGCCAGATTCTCAGGTGACCAGGGATTGCATACCCTATGTGGCTGTTGGCATCTCCTGGGAGTTCTATTTAGGTGTGCAAGTATTGTCTTTGACCTGTCAAAGTGCAGCTCGTTTTCTATGGGACGGTGAATTCAGCTCCCAGATTCTGCCTAGTGCGCATTACCTTTACGAGCAGTAGGTTCTTGGGAAAGTTGCATGCAGTTAATACTAGATTTTAGGATTTCCAGATAACTGAGATTCCCGCACTGTACTCCTAGGAGTTCTTTTAGTGTTCACCATCACGGTTCTGTTTTCAGAATTGTAACATGTAACTTCTTACATCGCAACACCGGATTTTTTGCAGGAGAGTTAGTTCTTTCCTAAATTACAACTACCGTATATTCCAGTCTGGTCCCCAACATTCTGGGTTTCACTCTGAAGGGTGGCTTGGTCTCATCAGTGCTTTATGCTTTCTCACGGAGACTGGGACGCAATGATGTCAGGTCAAGAGCCCTTCAACATTATTCAGGGTGATTGCAGCTTTGAATATTCTTCTCCCATTTCCGATTCTTGGGGTCACCGTGTATTCAGCTTCCAAAAGATTGCATCGCTGCGAGACCCTCTATGTGTTGCTGGAACTTGAGGTAGTTGTTTCAGTTCTTTAAAACTCGGGGAAATTCTTCCAGTCACTTCATAGTCCCCCACAACAGGGCATTAGTCAGACGGGGACTTGATTTCTTATGGGTCACTTAGTTTCTCAGACTTGGATTTTTTCAAGCACAGATTGTGAGTTTATTTGCATCTTCCTCATGGCACCGCATTAGCAGTACTTCACTCAGCTGTCCTCGAGCAGCGATATCAGTTTCGACTGATGCCAATTGGCTTAGCCATGGTCCCACGAGAATTTTAGAACATGAGGGTAGTGGTAGTGGTAATTTCTCGCCAAGAAGGTATTCAAGTACATTCTTTCTTGGTCGACTGGTTGATTTGCACTTCATCCAGCCAGGTTAATTTCTCAAACCCAAACAGATGATTTCTTTCTTCATTCTTTGGCTGTGCATCTTCGCATTTACAAAGAACTCTCTTGTTCTGTGCCTATTATTGAAACTTTTGGCCATGCTCCTCGTCACAAAGGTCAGGAATGTTTTTCTTCCCAGGGACTGGGGTGACAGCTTAGTCTCAGGTTCACCGCATTCTTTAAGTCATCAGGTACGAGAGTATGGGATTCTGTACAGGTTCTAAGATCCATGGTGGTAATTTCACTGGGACCTTCGCCTCATTTTCATGTGAGAGCGCTGCAGCAGTCACTTGTGTTCCGGTGGTTTACGGTATCTCAATGCTTCATTAGTAGTATCCAGTAGGCTCTTCCAGCATCGCTGCATAATTTGGTGGCTCAGCGAGATCATCTATTCAAAAGCTTGCACATGCTACTCTATCTCATTGTTTCCAAGAATTCCGTCTGTTGGGTTGGGGAGCTTAGTGCCTTCAGTCTTCAGCGCAGCGACTCTGGTCTCGGGAGGAGACTCAGTAATCGCTCATTCTTCTGGAGTGATGGACACTTAGGCTAGCGCTTCTGGCATTTCAGGCCATGCTTCAGGGTAGGCCGAAGAAGGTCTTTTAGGACAATGTCGCAGCAGTACCATTTCTCGATAGCCAGAGAGGTTCGTGAAGTCCTCGGTTGTCGAGCAAGGCTAAAGTCCTGCTTCAGTAAATGGTTCCTCTTCCTCTATCGGTGGTCACTTTTCAGGATGGGAGAAGTATTTAGACAGGCTTCTTCAGCAAAACTCTTATACATCCTGGAAATTCGGAACTGTCAGCTCAGCTCTTCCAGCTAATTGGGTAGAGATGAGATCTCCTAGACTTAGTCCTCATGGTCTCAAAATGCAAGCTTCCTCCGTTCTTCATCAGATGCAGGGAGTAGGAGTCAGAGGGAGTTGATGCATTCGCTCTTTCGCTCGGGGTCATCTTCTTTAAGTGTTTCCCCCTTAGCCGATAGTTGGCTGTGGGTGACATCTCATGGCTCGTTTTCACAACAGGATCATTCTGGTTGCTCCTGTTGTGTTGTGCTGTCCATGGTATGCAGATCTCAGGAGTAGGGGATTCCCGGTACCTCCGGATTTCATCGCCCAAGGGTTGATCAACATAGACCTTTGTTCCACTTTGGTATTAAGGCCTAGCTCTTGAAAAGTCGTGGCTGATCCAGGATGCTTGTTCAGAATGGGTTAGGTCTACTCTTCTCCAGACAAATCAGACTTCTACATCTGCGACTTACACTTGCGCCTGGAGGGTTTTAGATTCTGGGCTAGTACTCAGTGTATTTTGCTCTTTTAAGAGTTCTCTGTCCTGTATTCTTGCCTTCGCCAAGAAGGGGTGGCTAAGGGCTTGACGTATGCTTCACTTCCGCTTCAAGTGGCAACCATTGATTGTTACAGGGGCCATATGTCTCATTTTTTCGATTGATTCTCGGTCTGCTGTAGTTTGCTTCCTGAATGGACTACAGCATCTTTGTCCATCTGTTAAGAAATCCTGTTCAGACTCTAGTCTTAAGAGAGTTTTTGAAAGTTTACCACAGGCTCCGTTTGAACCTTTCTCTAATGAGGCTCTTAAGTATGTCGGGTTGAAGACAGGGTTTCTTGGGGGCATACCTTTAGCTTGGCAGTTTTTTGAGTTGCAGGCCTGCAGGGATCCCTTTTTGGTGAATTTCATATTCTATGGTGACAGTTTGGACAGTACCACAGTTTCTTCCTTAGGTGGTGTCATCCTTTCTTCTTGCCGCTCTCACTTTTCCTTCCTGTTTCTGAAAGGAGGAATGGGAGGGGGGGGGGCGGCAAGCTTTTCTGCACTGCGTTTCTTAACAGGGCGTAGACTGCTTCAACACTATCTATAGGTTTCTAGAGCCTTTAGTCGTTTACACTAAACCACCTCTTTATATTATTCACGGGACATGACAAAGGTTTGACAGTGTTCAAAGCCTCCAGCGCTTGAGGGGTTATGGAGGACATTCTTTCCGCTTGATGGTGGGAAGTGGTAGGTGGAAGACCTTCATCTCCATTCTGGCAGAGCGATGGCTTCTGTCCAGAGGTTTTTTCCTTGAAGGTGATTTGTCATACGGCTACTTGGTCTTCCAGCCTTCTAGGTTCTCTGAGCCTTACAGATTAGCTGTGGTTTTGCACCTGGGTGCTGCGTTTGGTGTTTCAGTTATTGCGGAGGCTTCCCACCCAGATTGAAGATTGCTTTGCTACATCCCACTAGTCTCTGGATTCATCTGCTGCCGTTGCTAAGGAAGGAAAAATTATGTTCTTATCTGTTAATTTTCTTTCCTGTAAACACAGCAGATGAATCCAGAGCCCCTCCCTTTCTGGATGTTTCTGTCGGTTTATGTTTCCAGATATCGGACGTTTTCTTATGGTGGGTGGTTGTGTTCTGTATTATTCTCTTTGAGATTTGTTCTGGGAAAGAAGGTTTTTTTACATACTATGCCTATTACTGGTTCCGGATGCTTGGGCAAGGAGCTATACTGAAGATACAAGAGGCATACCAGCCAATTGGACCACCTGTTAATCAGTTTCTCTATCTCCACCTGCTGGTAGATGTGTGCTATCCCACTAGTCTCTGGATTCATCTGCTGCGTCTAAAGGAAAGAAAATTAACAGTTAAGAGCATAATTTTTCCATCCTACTGGTTCTGGTGTTAGACATGGGTAAGGCCCATGTCTAACACCAGAAATTTGGGAGGGGACCCCAAAGCCCACTACTAGTCTGTGCCATCATCACCTTCCAACGGGCTTAGGGCTTTCTCTAGCCAGGGGGCAGTTGCTCTAATTACACTCCTTGGCCTAAACTTTGGCATCTTTATATTTTGCACAGTACAGGAGAAAATGAATCTTTTTATTTCTTTGGTGTTGTACTATATGGAAGGTGTGGCTTCTTGGAATTTTAGTTTAATTTATGTTTATCATTTTTGGTTAGTTATTATGTATTTGGCATTTGTGTTCTATGTGTGTGACCAAGGTATTCTGTTAGGATTCATTTTCTATGTAGCATTCAGTTTTCCTGATGCCATATGCTGATGTTCCGGAGGCAGGCATGTACATTTTTATTCTGAACTTTGGGAGGTATGACGGGGTCATTGAACATGGGTCTATACTTTGTCCCTGCAGTGGTTATCTAGTCACTTTGGATACCTTTTTGGCACTTATACCTGTCTTTACATCGTCTAACTCACAAAGTATAAGTTTTCGTGTAGGCAGTCTCGTCAAACATTCGATTATCCCTGCAGGATGGCTAAGTCTAGGTTGGCCCACATCCTGCCCTAACCACTCCTCCAAAAATGCCCATTGCAGCTCTGGGCACACAGCAGGATTCAGAGGCCTAAAATGTCTCTGGATACGTCTAAAAAGCCATTTCGATTATCGGCACTTGGACAGCCTGTCTTTTAGGACGACCAAGTGCCGACTTGGGTGGGTTTTTAGATGTATTTAAGTTTTGATTATGAGCTTCATATTGTTATATGTTAAGGAGGGCCTTGAATCGAATGGACTGAAAATTCTTCAGGAGCAGAAACACACCTTGGAATCCCTATGAGTAGAAATCCCATGTGTAAAGGGGAAAAGGATAGTGATAGAAGTATATTACCATCTACCTGACCAGGATGGATGGACAGATGCTGAAATGTTATCAGAAATTAGGGAGGCTAACCATAATAATGGATGATCTCAACTACCCTAATATTGACTGGATAAATGTAACATCAAGCCATGCTAGGAAGATAAAACTCCTTGATGAAGTCAACGACTGCTTTATGGAGCAGCTGATTCAGGAACCAACAAAAAATGAAGCAATTCTAGACCTAGTTCTTAGTGGAGCGCATGAATTGGTGCAGGAGGTAATGGTGCCAGGGCTGCTTGATGAAAGTGATCATAACATTATCAGATTTGATATAATCCCTGGAATAAGTTCACACAGGTAATCCAATACAATAGCATTCAACTTAAAAAAAGGAGACTATGATAACATGAGAATGGTAAAAAATAAATTTAGAAGAGCAGCTGCAAAGGTAAAAAATTTACATCAGGTGTGGATGTTGTTCAAAAATACCATCCTGAAAGTCCATTCTAGATATATTTTATGTATTAAAAAAGGAGGAAAAAAGATCAAATGGCAGCCAGCGTGGTTAATGAGTGAGGTAAAAGAAGCTATTAGAGCTAAAAGAGAATCCTTCAGAAAGTGGAAGAAGGATCTGACTGAAAATAATTGTAAACAGCACAGGCTAATGTTGAAGGCTAATGTTGAAGGCTAATGTTGAAGGCTAATGTTGAAGGCTAATGTTGAAGTCCTCAACTGACAGCTTGGGGGTTCTCATCAGCTAAGTATTTATATTTTATATTTACATTAGAGGCTCTGGTAGAAACCCATTTACAAAGTATGTATTCTTCCCAATTAATATTTCCAAATTAATAAAGTCTCTTTGCTTATTTGTAAATGGGTTTCTACCAGAGCATTTAATTCAGTAGCATAATTAAATGAAATAACTATTTCTGAAGTTTATAGGGATGGGTGGGGACGGAGGGGATTCCTCGCGGGGACTGGTGGGATTTTGGCGGAGACGGGTGGGATTTCTGTCCCCGCGCAACTCTCTAGTTTCAACAAATCCCCAATTATGACACCTAGACCCTTTTCCTGGGCAGTGACTTCTAATGTGGAACCCTGCATCACATAGCTAAAGTTTGGGTTCCTCTTTACCATAAACATTACTTTGTTCTTCCTCACATTAAACATCATCTGCCATCATCTTCCCAATCCCCATCCACTACTCCTCAGCTCGCAACTTCATGACCCCCAATAATGCAACACAGGGTCCTCCAGAACCACTCAGAACCCAAACCACCTGTTATCCCATTCCCCACAATGTCCCGCAGAATCAACAGACCCTACTTCAAAAAAGACCGAGTGCTGAAAAACTGTTCCCTCTCTCACCCCATCACCAAAGTTCCACCAGCTTATTCCAACCTCAGGGGTTGCTACCTGAATATAAGATCCATGAGGAACAAATCCCTACTAATCTATGACTGGCTGACCGACTACAGCCCTTACTTCATATTACTGACAGAGACTTGGCTACTCTCAGACGACGACATCATCATCCAAGAATGCCTACCCTCCAACTACAAAATCCTATCCCTAGCAAGAGAAAGAGGCAGGGGCGGAGTCTAGCCATAATCTTCAAAGACCATTTAATCTGCACCATGCTAAGCTCTAAATCCTCCACATACCTAGAAATCTTATCCCTAAAGTTAAACTCGGAACCACTAGCCGACGCCCTATTGATCACCCTAGCCTACATCCCCCCTATAAAATGGTCCACAGCAAAAGAGGAATTTTATGAATTCCTATTAACCAACTCACTAACAGGCCCTCTGAACCTCCTTAGTGGAGACTTAAATTTACACTTAGAGCAATCTAACCAACTAGAGATCTCAGAATCTAGCCACACTAGACTTTCCCAAACCACATAAGAACATAAGCAGTGCCTCCGCCGGATCAGACCATAGGTCCATCCTGCCCGGCAGTCCGCTCCCGCGGCGGCCCAAACAGGTCACGACCTGTCTGAATCGCCAGAAGGGGCTCCCTTGCCACCTTGGTTTCTCATTGAAGTCCTATCTTCCCATCGTAGTCCTAACCCTCCGGTCTTGCACATGCACGACCTGTTGGGTTTCTATACTTATTACCTGGTTAGCTTTCTATACCTGTGTTACATCCCAGCACCTCTCTCAGTATCCCACGATCCCTTTATCCCTCAGGAATCCGTCCAATCCCTGTTTGAATCCCTGTACCGTACTCTGCCTGATCACTTCCTCCGGTAGCGCATTCCAAGTGTCCACGACCCTTTGGGTGAAAAAAAACTTCCTTGCATTTGTTTTGAACCTATCTCCCTTCAGTTTCTCCGAATGCCCCCTTGTACTTGTTGTCCCCTTCAGTCTGAAGAATCTGTCCCTATCCACCCTCTCTATGCCCCTCATGATCTTGAAGGTCTCTATCATATCTCCCCTGAGCCTCCTTTTTTTCCAGAGAGAAGAGCCCCAGCCTATCCAACCTCTCGGCGTATGGGCAGTGTTCCAGCCCTTTTACCAGTTTCGTTGCTCTCCTTTGGACTCTCTCAAGTACCGTCATGTCCTTCTTGAGGTGTGGCGACCAATACTGAACGCAGTATTCCAGATGTGGACGCACCATCGCTCGATACAATGGCATGATGACTTCCCGCGTCCTGGTTGTTATGCCCCTCTTTATGATGCCCAGCATCCTGTTGGCTTTTTTCGAGGCTGCTGCGCACTGTGCAGATGGCTTCAGTGATGCATCCACCAGCACACCCAAGTCTCTCTCAAGTCTGCTGTCTCCCAACAATGCCCCCCCACCCCAATTTGTAGTTGAACAACGGGTTCTTTTTCCCTATATGCATGACCTTGCATTTTTCCACGTTAAAGCGCATTTGCCATTTGTTTGCCCAGTCTTCCAGCTTGTCCAGGTCCCTTTGCAGGTCCTCACACTCCTCCCTGGACCTAACTCTACCGCACAGTTTGGTATCGTCTGTAAATTTTATAACCTCGCACTTTGCCTCCTTTTCCAGGTCATTGATAAATATGTTGAAGAGTAACGGCCCCAGCACCGATCCCTGTGGCACACCGCTCGTGACTCCCCGCCAGTCAGAATATTGGCCCTTCACTCCGACCCTCTGTAGTCTTCCCAACAACCAGTGCTTGATCCATCTGTGCACATCCCCTCCCACCCCGTGGTTCCACAGCTTCCTAAGCAGCCTTTCATGTGGCACCTTGTCGAAAGCCTTTTGAAAATCGAGGTAAATGATGTCTCCTCCAGTAATAACCCACAAGAAAGGCTACCAATTAGACCTAGTAACTTTATCCTCAAAACACTCGACAAATCCCTACATAAGATGGAGATCAGAAACTTGGTCTGACTCTCTATGGTCAGACCACAAAATATGCAACTTCGAATTACGGTAGATTGGCAATTGAAGACAACCTCAACCACAACGAAATAAAAGATCAGATCCACTCCACTTCACACCAGTTGAGGCAAGATTAATCCAACTAAATTCTGGTCACACTATGACATCACTCATAACCAAGATGAGGAAAACAATCAATTTATGTGCTCCTGGATCAAAACCAGCACCCGCATACTAAACGAAATAGCCCACTGAAAAAACAGAAGGAAGAGACCTAGATACCTAACAGGCTGGTTCGACCCAGAGCTCCTAGAGATAAAGAGAGAATTAAGAAAGCTAGAAAGAAAATGGTCAAAACTAGGAACCCCAGAGACTAGAAATGCCTGGCATCAAAAGCTGAAAAGCTATAAAATCTCAGCCAAAGAAAAGAACCTTCTATGCCAACATAATTGGTAACACCTCTATAAACAGCAGCAAACTTTTCAGACTGGTCCATAACTTATATGACATTCAATCTCACACAAACCCGACAGAAGAATCCACAGTGACAGCCGACAACCTGGCGGACTTCTTTAACACCGACAACCTGGCGGACTTCTTCAACACCGACAACCTGGCGGACTTCTTCAACACCAAAGTAAATAACTTAAGACACTCTATAATAGATTCTCCAGACTCCACTGGGACTACTCCATTCCACAAGACCTAGTCGCCACCAAAGCAGACATGAACTGGTCCAACTTTAGTGAGACCGATTGGCAAACATTTAACAAATTCTACAACAAATAAGTCAAATCATACTGCAGATTGGACACTTGCCCACCAGATGTAATGAAAGCAGCCCCAATCATCTTCAAAGCCAAACTACTCAACTGGGTCAACCTACAACTAACCACAGGAATATTTCCAAAAAACTTAGGTCAGATTGTAATAACACCCATTAAAAAGAACAACAAAGAACCACCCAACAACCTAACCAATTTCAGACCTATCGCAAACATCCCTCTCGCGGTCAAAATAATGGAAGGGATAGTAAATGCTGAACTAAACTCATATTTAGACAAATTCAACTTACTGCACAACAACCAGTCAGGCTTCAGACCTGGTCACAGCACCGAAACAATCATGGCCTCACTACTTAACCACCTTTACGCCCTCCTCACCCAAGGTACCAGCGCCGTGATCCTACAACTGGACCTAAGTAGTGCCTTTGACCTAGTAGATCACACCATTCTTTTGAACTGCCTAGAAACAACAGGCATCACAGGCTATGCTCACAATTGGTTCCAGGGATTCCTCAGGAACAGATCCTACCAGGTATTCAAAGATGACAAACTTTCCCATAGCTGGAATAACAACTGCGGATTACCTCAGGGGTCCCCCCTATCCCCAACCCTCTTTAATATCTACCTCAGCTCATTAGAAAACCTGCTACAAAGCCTAGGGCTCACCTTCTACATCTACGCAGATGACATTACTGTAGTGATTCCGCTAACCGCCCTAACGTCACAATTCTCTAACTCCTTAACCAACATCCTAAATCAAATAGAGCGCTGGATGATGGCCTTCAAACTGAAATTCAACACAGAAAAAACCAAATTCTTCCTGGCATCACCCAACGAAAAGATAAAAAAAAAATTCAATTCACCTACAGAGCCGAGAATACAAAATTGACCAAACCATAAAGATTCTGGGGGTAACACTTGACAAACACCTAACCCTGGAAAACCACACAAACCTACTGTTTAAAAAATGTATTTCGGTCCTCTGGAAACTTCGCACTATTAAAAATTTTTTTTATGAAAACTCCTTCCATTTACTAGTACAATCATCCATCTTAAGCACCCTAGATTACTGTAACATCATATACCTAGGAGCTTATAAAAAGAACCTCAACAAGCTGAGATTAATTCAGAACAATATTAGCCCCTTTTGCCAAGCTTGGCAGGCAGCAGTAGCGTCCCTGAGTCACAGATGCCGGCACCTCAGTGGCTCATGGATGTTGCCAGCGACTGCTGTGCTTGGTGGAGGGGAATTCTGGCCATCTCTAGAGGAGGTCCTCTGCTGACGGTGCTTGGGGATCCTCACCAGTCACAGCAAGGGTCAGCAAGTACTTCAGCACTGTAGAAATAAAACCAGAAATGCATTTCCTTTTCTTTTGAATACAATACAAAGACATCTGCTATATACATTTCCCAAAGCTAACATATTTTAGTCAATAAATTCCGTTTTTTACCTTTGTTGTCTGGAGACTTATTTTTCCATCAAGTTGGTCCCAGTTTCTTTTTTCCGCTTTCCCATCTTCTGTTGCTGTCCATTGGTTCCTCCTACCATGGTCCAGCATTTATCCCTTTCTCATCTTTCGTGCCTGCCCACCAGACCCATGCACAAAATTTCTCCTATCACCCCTCTCCAGCACCATGCCACATCTCTCCCTCCATTCCCTTCACCACTATGTCCAACATTCCTCCCTCTTGCATCCATTTCAATCTGTCCCACTGATCCCTTTCCACCACAATATTTCTCCCTCTCATCTGTACCTCACTCCCTCCCTATGACCCAAAATTTTCCTTTCTTCCATTCTTAGGGACACCTGCCACAATACATTCACTCTCTCACAGTAACTTACAGATAATGCAAGTTATGTATTAATGAGCCACATTTACACCTGATATTAACATGGCACAAGTGAGTACTGGACACCCCTAAATGTAGACACATAAATGCCAACTTTATGCTAGTATTCTATAAAATAATTTGGGTACCCAGATGTCATTATAGAATTATTTCTCAGTGCCCTGTGATGCCCATCTATAGAATTGGCTCATAAACATATTTGCATACAATGGAGGTAGAGAAAACATATCTCATGTGTATTCATGGTAGATATCCTTTACACAAGATTGGTTGGTGGTCCATGAGGACTGGGTTGAGAGCATCAGATCAACAGAATCTGAACATGATCTTTACTAAGTAATGATAGGCAGAAGGAGCTTATCTTTTCCTCACTCAACTATTCTGATTGGCCCAGGCGCCTTAGGCCCCACCAGTAGGCGGAGCTTTGGGACGGATGGGCCAATCCGGCCTCATTCCGTCGTTGGCTGCCTGCCGGACAGGCGGGTTTGGCTCCCGTCTGTCCGGCCAACTACACAAAGGTACGGGGAAGGAGAGTGGGGGTGTCGTGGGGGTCGGCCAGGGGTTTGCGGGTCGGCTGGGGGGGGCGGTCGGAGGTTCTTGGGGGGGCGGTCGTTGGGGGGAGGGGGATTTGCGTCGAGGGCAGGAGGGCCTGGGATCCCTCCTGCCCGTAATGTAGTGCGGGGTGGGGGTAAGGGGGTCGCCGTGGACTCCCTCCTGGCCCGAACAACTAGCGGGGGGGGGGGGGGGGGTCGCCAGGGCCAGGAGGACTTGGGCTCCCTCCTGGCCCAATATTGTCGGGGAGTTGGAGAGTCTGCGGGGCAAGAGGGCTTGGGCTCCCTTTTGCCCCGATCGTGTCGGGGAGTGGGGGGGGGGCAAGAGGGCTTGAGCTCCCTCTTGCCCCGATCGTGTTGGGGGTGCCGCGGTTGGCTGGGGCAAAAGGGCTTGAGCTCCCTCTTGCCCCGATCGTGTCGGGGGTGCCGCGGTTGGCTGGGGCAAGAGGGCTTGAGCTCCCTCTTGCCCCGATCGTGTTGGGGAGTCGGGACCGCCAAGAGGAAGCAGCAGGACACCGGTAGGAGCTTCTACATGATGGGGGGATCAGGAGGCTGTGGGGGTGCGAGCGGTCCTTCAGGGTGGGGGTGCGGGTGGGAGTGCGTGCAAGCGGTCCTTCAGGGTGGGGGTGAATCGGACGTCGGGGGGGCATCAGGCTTTCAGGGTGGGGACACGACTTCAAGGGGGAGAGGAGAGTCGGGGCGGGCGAAAGGAGAGTCGGGGTGGCCAGAGGAGAGTCGGGGCGGGCGAAAGGAGAGTCGGGCAGCATGCGCGGTATACGGGTGTGCGCGGTATATAAAAATTTCTGTACATAAATTTGTGTTTTTCGCGCGCTATACCCGTGTGCGCGTTTTACACGGGTGCGCGTTATCTACGTGAAAATATGGTAATAGTACTAAAGATTGAGTTGTTGGTTTTTTTTTAACTCCCTTGAAAAGGGAGTTTAAACCCCCCCCCCAAAGTTTAAACTGGTTTTGTGGATGAAGTATAGGTGACACGGGCATTGGAGTTCTGTAAAGTAGCAGCAATTTATTTTGCTTTCTTGTTCTTGGTTTTATCTAGTGTTTTTTAGTTTTGTATAATTAATGTACGTTTTAATTAGGGCTGCAGGAAGATTAAAAATTTTAATTGCAATTAATCATGTTGCATGGTAGCAATTAATTGTGATTAATATGTAATAATTTCAAAAGATAATACAACTATCACACAATTTCTGAAATTAAGCATAAACCCAGCACTAACTTCTAAAACAAGGATGCTAGTTATGAAAATAAAGTGCCCTAAATATTACAATGGGACCTAAAACATCAATATATCTATAGAGAAAACTGAACTTGCTAAATTATTACAGAATGCTACATTAAAAATTCATGCTAACAGAATACCTCATTTCTAGTGCAGTAGGGTTGGTATGCTGAACCATAAGGTTACAAAGCAGAAACAACAGCAAAGTTAACCTGGAGTGCTCAATTCCTTTATTATGTATAGTGACTTGACAAGATCGTGTTTCGGCCAAAAAAGTCTGCTTCAGGAGTCTGAATCTTAGTTGAGGAAATTGCTGGAAATGTTGGCTGATATTACTAGCTATAGAGATATTATTTTACTCCGGTGCAGTAAAGCATTTGAGGATAAGACAGAAATTGTTCAAATTGTTCTTTAAGTGCATTGTTTTATGGCGGCCCCATAAGTCACGCGTATCTTATCGCAATTTGTGTATGAGTTGTACGCTCTCAAATGAAGTGACTTTCATTTGAGAGCATACAGTAATTCATATACGAATTTCGATAAGATGTGCACGACTTATGGTGCCATAAAAAAATGCACTTAAAGGACAATGTGAACCCTGGCATTGACATCGGGGCAGAGTATATCTATACCGCATTGGGAGCGTTTGGTTTCAGGCTTCTTGCAGTGGCAGGACTCTATATTAACACATCAATTAAAAAAAATGGAAAATCCAGCATTTTACTACTGCAGTAAAAATGGCCTTAGTGCAAAAGAAAAAAAACCTTGAAGACAATAATTATGTGCTTCCATTTATAGTATATCTGCAGGAGCTACTTTTTTTTTTATTCCCTAAAATTGGAGCATGTGAATTTATTTTTTATCTTGACAATTCTATGCTATTACTATTTTGATGATTCCCTGCCTAGGCTTTAGGAGCAATTTAGAAGTACTGTTGCTTTAAGCTACTTCTTTATATTAAAAAAAAAAAAATACTGATTAAAGCAATTTACTGTACTTAATCTATATTTTGCAGATTTGAATTTAACATCTTTTTTTGTATTTGTTTGTATGAACAGATGCTGTTTCAAAATTATCGCATTCTTGTCTGGCTAGTAATTTTTTTTAAGAAAGTACAGATACCTTTCTCAAGTTATTAAACATCTTTGATACAGGAAATTCACTTGTGTGAATCTTGTCAAAGAAATATTTACTTTCATTAAATACAATTTCTTATGTGAATATAGGATCAGCAGCCCTTATATTTACTGCTTTTTTTTTTTCTTCAGATCTGAGCTGTTCTTTTTGATTGTTGCAAGAGGAATCAGCAGATGTCAACACCAACAGACCCTGGTGCAATGCCGCACCCTGGGCCTTCCCCAGGGCCAGGCCCTTCTCCTGGACCTATTCTAGGACCTAGCCCTGGACCAGGACCTTCACCAGGTTCAGTACACAGCATGATGGGGCCAAGTCCTGGCCCACCTAGTGTCACACATCCAATGGCAACTTTGGCTCATTCAGATTATCCACAGGAAGGCATGCATCAAATGCATAAGGTAATCCGTTTTGTAACAAAATAGTATTATAGCTTATCATAAAATGTAATAAATGTCCAACAGTATTAGGCTTCATTATGTTTGCTGTAAGTTGTTAGAGAATCTTGAATAAAGCGTCTTTTACCCTGACAATATCCAAAGTAGGAATGTTTAAGAACTTTGAAGAGTTAAAAAAATGAGATCACTGATCTTAAGCAAGCATGAAATACTGCATTTTCAGTACCTAAAATAAAATTAGAAATTTTGCACTGTATATATAGTTTTGAGCAGGGGTTTGTAATTTTTAGAATTCTTAGATGATGTCGACTAAAATTGTTGAGAGATAGGAAAAAGTTCTTGTAGAGTATTCATTGTCCATACCAGACCATACCAGTCCTGGCAAAAGAGTTATGTCCATCGATTAACAGATGGAGACAGAGAAACAGTAGTTCTTGTGATTTGCCCCATTGTGCAGCTTGGAATCTATCATAATAAAACCCTTAGTGTGCATGCACACTTTAATCTCCATGTCTCCTCCGTGTGTCGTGCTTCCGTGCTGCGCATGCGCAGTACAATAATTCGCCTGCCGCCGATCACCCGTGCCTGCCTCAGCTGATTTCCTGCCTTCTGCCCCGATGTCTGACGCTGGCTGACTTCCTGCCTTCTGCCTACACTGCTGGGACGCCTCTTCTTCTCACCCCCGGACCATCCGCGGCAGCAGCCGTGGTCTCATCAAGCAGCCGCAGGGCCTTTGCTAGGCCGGCCCACTTGGATAATGCGAGGCGGGCCGGCCTAGCAAAAGCCCCGAGGCTGCCCGGGCTAGCGGATGCTGGACAGGGGGAGCAGGGAAGGGAGAAGGGTACTACTGGACAGGTGGGAGGTAAAAGGAAGGGAGAAAGGCTACTGCTGGACAAGGGGAGCAGGGAAGGGGTGCTGCTGGACAGGGGGGATGTAAAAGGAAGGGAGAAAGGCTTATGCTGGACAGGGAGAGCAGGGAAGGGATGCTACTGGACAGGGGGGAGGTAAAAGGAAGGGAAAAGGGCTACTGCTGGACAGGGGGAGCAGGAAGCAAAGAAAGAAAGAAAGGCCTCAGCGCCCCATTGTGCTAAAAGTTTACACATATATTCTAGCACCCGTTAATGTAATGGGCTTAAACACTAGTGTTCAATATTTTCTTTGTGGATGGCTGATGAACTGTGCTGCTCCTCTGTGGTATTTTTCAGTCAGCTTCTGACCCAGTTCACGCTGGGTGTCAGTTGAGTAGGGGGCTTCTTTTTGTAAGACTTTACTTAGTAACATAGTACATAACTGCAGATAAAGACCTGAACGGTCCATCCAGTCTGCCCATAAGTTATACCCATTAAAAAATACATGATTATATTAACTTGTCTCTTCTTTGATATTTCTGGGCCATAGACTGTAAAGTCTGGTATTGTCCTAGATTCCAAATGCTGAAGTTGGCATCCAAGCTCACTTCAGCCTATCCAACCATCCCGTTGTTTGCAGGATAACTACCGTAAAATCTGGCCAATAACATCCTCATGTTCCAAGTTAATGAAGTTTCCATTGATGCCCTCCCTAGCCCATCCTACACCGAATCACCATTTATCCCAGGACAAGCAGGCATGATATTCTCACATGTGGGTGACGTCATCTACGGAGCCCCAGCGCGGACAGCTTTTCAAGCAAACTTGATTGAAGTTTCAAGTTTGCTATGCTGCACCACACATGTGCATGCCTTCTTGCACACTAGAGGGCGCATCCCCACCTCGTGGTCCTCAGTTCAGTTTTTTCCGCGGAGCCAGAAGCCCTGTGGAAATTGTGCTCTCTCTTTTTTGCCTTCTGACACCGCGTCTGAGTCGTTTTTCTCGGTCGCTGTGCTTGCTTTATTTTTTTATTCGTTCGTGTGTTTGTTAATCGTCGAAAAAAAAAAAAGATTTTTCGTTCGGCTCCGGGGGCTCCCGGTAGCCGCGGCCGCGGGACCTTGTTCCGTTCCCGGCCGTTTTTCGATTTCATGTCCCGTCCTTTGACGGGCTTTAAAAAGTGCACCCGGTGCGATCGGCTACTTTCTCTCACCGATCCCCACCGGTGGTGCTTACTTTGCCTGGGTCCCGAGCACCTCACCGATTCCTGTCCCAGGTGCTCGACTTTTCAGCCAAGAGCTCTTCGCCGCCGTCGTGCCAGAATGGCGGAGCTCTTTGCTGTCAACCCCGCGGAGCAGGCCTCGACGTCGGCCTCGGCCTTGACCTCGGCCTCGACGAGACATCCTGCTTCCTCGAAGCCGATGTCCTCGACTTCGAAGTCGACGGTGGGTAAGTCCTCTCTTCCTTCCTCAGCTCCAACTTCGAAGAAGCCATCCTCAGGATCCTCGACGGGGGCGGGTGGGTCGTCCTCTGCCCCGCCCCGAGCGTCGAAGTCGGATGCCCCGCGGGAATACTCGAGACCGAGGTCGCCCTCGAGGGAGCACCCGCCGGCCCCGGATCCACCAGCCATGATGGCGGTGCCGGTTTTTCAGGACTTGCTTCGTGCCCTCATTGCCTCGGAGCTGTCCGGCGCCTTAGCGCATCTGCAGCCGGCTTCGGCAGCCTCGGTCACGGTGCCCTCGACTTCGGCCCCCGGGGTGGCTCCGGCCTCGACCCCCGGGGTGGCTCCGGCCTCGACCCCCGACCTTGCCCTCGAACTCGGTCGACCAGCCGGAACGGAGTGTGCGGCCTCGGGACAAGTTGCGGAGAGTTCGGAGGATCTCTTCCACTTCTTCCTCGTCGAGGTCCTCCCGGGGCTCCTCGCCCTCGGGTCGGCCTCGGGCGAAGCGCCGGCTGAGGAAGCCCAAGCGTTCTCGCGGGTCTCCTCGGAGGCGCGGTCGCTTCTCGCCGACCGGGGCTGAGACGCTACGTGTCTCGGAGCTCCGCCTCGATAATCCGAGGTTGTTCCGTTCCTCCGAGGGAAGGTTGTCGAGAGACTCCTCGCCGAAGGGGCAGGCCTCGGTGCCTCGCACCCCGGGGACTTCACACATGGGTTCCTCGGGGCATAGGCGGTCCCCGACCCCGTCGAGATCGCTCGGGGCAGCCTCTTAGGGCTCGGGGTCTGGTAGGGAACCTCGTTATTTCCGTGAGGCTTCCCCTTCCTTTTTGGAGACGCGGGCCTCTCGATCTCCCTCCCCACCGTCCAAACCCTCCTCCTTTTCCAGATTTGTACTTGATATGGGGAGGGCCTTGGACCTGGATCTGGTGTCTGGTTCACAATACACCAAGGAGTTTTTGGAGGAGCAGGATTTACCTTCTCCCCCGAGGGAGACCCCTCGTCTGCCTCTTAATAAAGTCCTCCATTAGACCTTCCTGAGGAACTTGGACTCTCCTCTTACAGTCACAGCGGTTCCATCTAAAATGGAGTCGAAGTACCGTACCATCCCATGTAAGGGCTTCGAGAAAGCGCAACTGTCTCACCAGTTGTTGCTGGTGGAGTCGGCGTTGAAGTCCCAGCCTTCTAGGGTCTCCGCTGCGGTCCCTCCCGGGCGGGAAGGGCGGACTCTGGACAAGTTTGGTCGCCGCCTCTATTCCAATTCCATGATGGCGGCCAGGGTCCTTAATTATGCTTTCACTTTTTCATCTTATCTGAGGCAGATGGTGAAGGCATTACCCCGTTATCATGGGGTCATGCCGGATTCCCATAAGGGGGATTTTGGTAAATTTATGGCCAACTTGTCACAGCTGCGCCTATACCTTTTTCATGCGGTTTACGACGCATTTGAGTTGGCCTCCAGAGTCTCCGCCTTTGCAGTAGCGATGCGCCGTCTCGCATGGCTCCGAACGGTTGATATGGACCTGAACTTGCAGGAGCGCCTAGACAATCTGCCATGTGTCGGATCGGAATTGTTCGATGAGTCCTTGGAGGTGGCGACCAAACGCCTGTCCGAACACGAGCGCTCCATCGCCTCCTTGGTCCGTCCTAAACCACGGGTAACGCCGCAGAAGCCATTTAGACCTCCACCGCGGCGATACCCTCAAAAGTCTACACCAGCATTCTCGAGGCCTCCGCCCAGGTGCCCACCGCAGCAGGGCAGAGGGGCCCAGCCGAAACCTCAGACGCAAGGGGCGTCTAAGCCGGCGCCGTCTTTTTGACGTGATGAGCGGATGGGGGCGGGCCCCCTCCGCACTCTCTCTGGACCCCCTGCCCATCGGGGGCCGGCTGCGGGCCTTCCATTCGGCCTGGACTACGATCACGTCAGATGCTTGGGTGCTCCGTCTCGTCTCCGAGGGTTACTCGCTAAACTTCTCGGCCACGCCGCCGGAACAACCGCCGGGGGCATCTCTTTGCAACCGAACCCAGCTTCCTCTTCTACTCTCGGAAGCCAGGGCCTTGTTGAGCCTTCGGGCGGTGGAGCCGGTCCCCCCAAACCAACGGGGGCGGGGGTTCTACTCCGTTACTTTTTGGTCCCAAAGAAGACCGGGGACTTACGCCCCATTTTGGACCTCCGGAAGCTCAACAAGTTCCTGGTCCGGGAGAAGTTCCGTATGTTGTCGCTTCCGGTTCTCTACCCTCTGTTGGAGGAGGGGGACTGGATGTGCTCCCTAGACTTGAAGGAAGCGTATACTCATGTTCCGGTGCATCCCGCCTTCCGCAAGTTCTTACGGTTCCAGGTGGGGGAGTTGCACCTTCAGTATCGTGTCCTCCCCTTTGGGCTGGCGTCGTCTCCTCGAGTCTTCACGAAGTGTATGGTGGTAGTCGCGGCTGCCCTGAGATCTCAGGGGCTGCAGGTCTTCCCCTACCTGGACGATTGGCTGATCAAGGCATCGTCCCGGGAGGGGGTTATCCCAGCGACCCGACAGACTATCATCTTCCTTCAATGTCTCGGGTTCAAAGTGAATTTTCCCAAATCGCAGCTGTGCCCTGCTCAATCCCTTCAGTTTATCGGGGCCGTGCTGGACACGGTTCGCCTTCGTGCGTTCCTTCCCTCTTCGAGGCTGGAGGCTCTGTTTCGACTGTGCCGTCAGATTTCGCTGCAGCGCTCCGTCTCAGAGCACCGGCTGATGATTCTATTCGGCCACATGGCATCGACGGTTCATGTCACACCGTTCGCCCGATTGCACCTGAGACTCCCTCAGTGGACCTTGGCCTCCCAGTGGCGTCAGGATCGAGACCCGCTCTCCCTTCCTGTTACAGTGACTCCTTCCTTGAGACGCTCGCTCCGTTGGTGGACCAACTCTTCCAATCTTTCCGGGGGTTTGCTCTTTCTCGTCCTTCCACATCGCCAGGTCCTGACCACGGACTCTTTGGAGTACGCGTGGGGGGCTCACCTTGACGGTCTGCGGACTCAAGGTCTATGGTCTGCGGAGGACCGTCTTTGTCACATCAATGTGTTGGAGCTTCGCGCCATTTTTCTGGAAGCTCGAACGTTCTGCCATCTGCTGCGCAATCAGGTAGTCCTGGTACAGACGGACAACCAAGTGGCAATGTATTATGTAAACAAGCAAGGGGGGACGGGCTCTTGGTCCCTGTGCCGGGAAGCCTTGCGCCTTTGGGAATGGGTGGTCTCCCAGAACATCTTCCTGCGGGCGGTTTACATTCAGGGAGAGAAGAATTGTCTGGCCGACAAACTCAGTCGTCTTCTCCAGCCGAACGAGTAGTCGCTCGACTCCCGAGTTCTGCGAGAGGTCTTCGACCGCTGGGGGACTCCTCAGGTGGATCTGTTTGCCTCCCCGGAGACTCACAAACTGCCCCTCTATTGTTCTCGGATTTACTCCCAGGACCGTCTCGAGGCCGATGCCTTCCTTCTCGACTGGGGAGGGAGGTTCCTTTATACGTTTCCTCCTTTCCCTCTGATCTTGAGGACGTTGGTTCATCTCAAGTCATCCAGAGCCACTATGATTCTCATTGCGCCCCGTTGGCCTCATCAGCACTGGTTCTCCCTGCTCCTTCAACTCAGTGCCAGGGAGCCTCTGCTTCTGCCTGTTTTTCCCTCTCTGCTGTCTCAGAGTCGGGGTTCGCTGTTGCATCCCAATCTTCAGTCATTACATCTGACGGCTTGGTTCCTTTCTCCCTGACTTCGGTTTCTGTTTCTCAGTCGGTCAGGGAGGTGTTGGAAGTCTCGCGCAAGGTCTCGACTCGGCTTTGTTATTCCCAGAAGTGGACCAGATTTTCATCCTGGTGTTCCTCGCACCATCTGGATCCGAGTTCGGTTCCGGTGTCCTCGGTTCTGGAATATTTGTTGCATTTGTCCAAGTCTGGGCTAAAGACGACTTCCATTCGGGTGCATCTCAGTGCTATTGCTGCTTTCCATTGGCATCTAGAGGGGCGTTCTCTCTCTCTTCATCCTCTGGTGGTTCGTTTCATGAGGGGTTTAGTGAATGTTAATCCTCCTCTGAAACCTCCTCCTGTGGTTTGGGATCTTAATGTGGTCTTGGCTCAGCTGATGAAACCTCCTTTTGAGCCTATTGACAAGTCTCTTCTTAAGTTTCTCACTTGGAAGGTGATCTTTTTACTTGCGCTCACGTCTGCTCGTCGGATTAGTGAGCTGCAGGCTTTGGTTGCGGACCCGCCCTTTACTGTGTTCCATCATGACAAGGTGGTTCTTCGCACCCATCCTAAATTTTTACCTAAGGTTGTGTCTGATTTCCACCTCAATCAGTCAATTGTTCTTCCGGTGTTTTTTCCGAAGGCCCACGCTCATCCTGGGGAGGCGGCGCTTCACACGCTTGACTGTAAGAGGGCATTGGCTTTTTATCTTCAATGCACCAAGTCTCATCGGAAGGTTCCTCAATTATTTTTGTCCTTTGATCCTAATCGATTGGGACGTCCTGTTTCCAAGCGCACCTTGTCCAACTGGTTGGCTGCTTGTATTTCTTTTTGCTACGCTCAGGCTGGTCTCGAGCTGCATGGTCGGGTTACGGGACATAAGGTCCGAGCGATGGCAGCTTCTGTTGCTTTCCTCCGGTCTACTCCGATGGAGGACATCTGCAAGGCTGCCACTTGGTCTTCGGTTCATACTTTCACCTCCCACTACTGTCTGGATACGTTATCCAGGAGTGACGGCCGGTTTGGCCAGTCAGTTTTGCGAAATCTGTTTTCCTAAATTGCCATCCTCCCACCTGCCCTTTTTTGGTTGGCTTGGAGGTCACCCACATGTGAGAATATCATGCCTGCTTGTCCTGGGATAAAGCACAGTTACTTACCGTAACAGGTGTTATCCAGGGACAGCAGGCATATATTCTCACAACCCGCCCTCCTCCCCGGGGAGGCTTCTTTGCTGGATATGGAAATGAGGACCACGAGGTGGGGATGTGCCCTCTAGTGGGCAAGAAGGCATGCACATGCGTGGTGCAGCATAGCAAACTTGAAACTTCAATCAAGTTTGCTTGAAAAGCTTCCGCGCTGGGGCTCCGTAGATGACGTCACCCACATGTGAGAATATATGCCTGCTGTCCCTGGATAACACCTGTTACGGTAAGTAACTGTGCTATATGGGACACAGACCATGCAAATCTGTCCAGTACCGACCTTAGTTCTTTAATTTACATTCTTTGTTTTTTAAATTAGAGATCCTCTGTTTATCCCATGCTTTTTTGAATTCTATCACCGTTTTCCTTTCCACCACTTCCCTTGGGAGGGCATTCCAGGCTTCTACCACCCTCTCCATGAAGAATAATTTCCTAACATTGCTTCAAAGTCTTCCTCCCTGTAACCTCAAATTATGCCCTCTAGTTTTATCATTTTTTCTTCTCTGGAAAAGATTTGGTTCTATATTAATGCCTTTCAAGTATTTAAACGTCTGTATCGTATCTACCCTGTCTCTCCTCTCCTCCAGTGTATTAGGTCTTCCAGTCTCTTCTCATACTTCTTTTAGTTCAAACCTCTTACCATTTTCGTCGCCTTTCTCTGGACCGCTTCAAGTCTTTTTATATTCTTCACCAGATACGGCCTCCAAAACTGAACACAATACTCCAAGTTTGGCCTCACCAATGACCTATACAGGGGCATCAATACCTCCCTTCTTCTGCTGGTTACTCCTCTTTCTATACAGTCTAGCATTCTTCTGGCTACAGCCACTGTCTTTTCACATTGTTTAGATGCCTTTAGATCCTCAGACACAATCACCCCAAGCTGCTTTACTTTCTAAAAACCTAGACTGAGCTGGATGACATTTGGTGGGGGTCCCTCCCTCTCATTCCTTCACTATTCAGTGGTTAATGAGGAATTCTGATGAGTCTATAGGTTAATAATATTTATATCTTTTTTGTGTGAGTCAAATTATTTTCAGTGAGTCTCTTCCTCTCAGATGGTAAATATTACTGTCAGTCCCTCTTACTGTCCAAAAGTTCATCTAGCCCATCAGCCCATGTTTACGTTGGCCAATCCAGACCACTAGTACCTGGCAAAAATCCAAAGCGTAGCAACATTCCATGCTGTCGATCCAGGGCAAGCAGTAGCTTCCCCCATCTGTCTCAATAACAGACTATGGACTTTTCCTCCAGGAAATTGTCCAAACTTTTCTTAAAACAAGCTATGTTAACCGCTCTTACCACAACTTCTGGCAATGCATTCCAAAGCTTAAATATTCTCTTAAGTGAAAAAATATTTCCTCCTATTGGTTTTAAAAGTATTTCCCTGTACTCTTATGGTTTTCTGGAGTGCTCATTCCTTTTTTTGGTAGCCATCGTTCTGGTACTGCCTCAGAAAGCCATGTCCAAATTGACTCCTTTCTTTTTAGCCTTTCAACTCTCCTTCCTGCACTCCTTGATCTGTGTTCCTTACCGAGACTAAGCATTTTGGCTTATTGATTCTCAATTTAAAAAAAATGAAAAGCTCGCTATGGGCAGATACTCCTATCTGGCTTTGTACATTTGTGTGGTGGATCACTGCATAATTAGTGAAGTTACCTTTAGCTCAGATAACATGCCTTTATTTTCCAGGTGTTTTTGCCTGTCTTGGGATGGTCAGCTATGGTGTCAGTTCAAGTGCTTGCCAATTACACATTAATCTGACTTGATTTGGCTCCGATGATGCATAGTCCTGCTGGAGGTTCCTTTCAGCACCTTCCTTCTAGAAACATAGAAACATAGAAATTGACGGCAGAAAAGGGCCACAGCCCATCGAGTCTGCCCATACCAATGACCCACTCCCTGACTTCTACTCCCCTATAGATCCCACGTGAATATCCCATTTCCTCTTGAAATCCAACACGCTGCTGGCCTCAATCACCTGCTGAGGCAGCTCGTTCCAATGATCGACCACCCTTTCGGTGAAGAAATACTTCCTAGCATCACCTTGAAACTTCCCTCCCCTGATTTTCAGCGAGTGCCCTCTGGTTACTGAGGGCCCTGTAAGACTGAAGATATCATCTTTCACCTCTATATGCCCTGTGATATACTTAAAGGTCTCAATCATGTCCCCCCTCTCTCTTCGCTCCTCCAGTGAGTACATCCGCAATTTTTTTAACCTTTCCTCATACGTGAGATCCCTGAGCCCCAAGACCATCCTGGTAGCCATACGCTGAACCGACTCAACTCTCAACACATCTTTCCGGTAGTGTGGTCTCCAGAATTGAACACAATACTCGAGATGGGGTCTCACCATGGATCTGTACAGTGGCATTATGACTTCAGGTTTTCTGCTGACAAAACCCCTCCGGATGCAGCCCATCATTTGTCTTGCCCTGGACGAAGCCTTCTCCACCTGATTGGCAGCCTTCATATCATCGCTAATGATCACTCCTAAATCACGTTCCACCGTGGTCCTGGACAAGGTTTCACCATTTAGTGAGTAAGTTCTGTGTGGATTTTTTTTGCCTAGGTGCATTACTTTACATTTTTTAGCATTGAAGCCTAGCTGCCAAGTTGATGACCACTGTTCCAATTTCTGTAGGTCTTGCATCATAAAGTCAGGAACACTGCCTTTGCCTACTATGTTGCATAGTTTGGCGTCGTTGGCAAGCAGTGATACTTTTCCTCTAAGCCCTTGGGTCAAATCTCCTATGAATAAATTGAATAGAATCGGCCCTAAGACGGAGCCCTGAGGTACTCCACTCGTTACTGCTGATGTTTTGGAGGGGGTACCGTTTACCATTACCCTTTGAAGCCTACCATCTAACCAATCCTTTACCCATGCAGTGAATGTATCCCCTAATCCCATCGATTTTAGTTTGTTCAACAGCCTGCGGTGTGGGATGCTATCAAAAGCTTTGCTGAAGTCCAAATATATCACATCCAGGGATTCCCCGGCATCCAGACGACTGGTCACCCAGTCAAAGAAGTCAATCAGATTAGATTGGCAGGACCTTCCCCTGGTAAATCCATGTTGGTGTGGATCTCGTAAATTTTCTTCGTCTAGAATCTCGTCGAGTTTCTGCTTGATCAGTGTTTCCATGAGTTTGCACACTATGTGATCTAGTCTAGATCTGGCAGCATTGTTCTGATTCCTTCTTTATAGTGCCTTGCTGTATATCTCTTTACAGCTCTTTAGTTATGTAGCTGTTTGTGGCTTCTCCATGCAGTACCGGATTCTACTCCCTCATATCCTGATTGGTGAGTTATTTCTGCACCACCCGTCTGTCTTGTTGTTTTGCAGGGTTTCATTTATATCTTGTTTCTCCATCATGTCTTGAGGAGTCTATAAGATTTCTCCTCAGTTGTTCACTTTCCTTTCCTTGTAGACTTTGGTGTCATATGCTGCACTCCTTGATGCTTACTCTTTTATTGAGCCTTCTTTCATCTTCGTGTGGATCTTGGTAGTGTAGATCAGTGTTTCTCAACCTTTTCAAGCCAAGTACCCCCTAAACCTAACAAATACCAATCAAGTACCCCCGCCCAAACTCCGCCCCAAACCTGCCCAAACTCCTCCCCTGACTCCAGCCCCATAATAATAATTGTAATGCAATTTCTTCCATCCATTTATCATATATACACACAATATAATCTTATTAATACATAATGGTAACCACAAAATTAAAAAAACTTGTTTTTTTCTGTTAAATAGAGCATTATGGACCTCTGTTCGATTACAAAAGTTAGATAGCTCTAAGTCTAATAAATGTTGGCATTGTCATCTCGAAGCAGGGACTTTAGATCATTTATTGATTTATTGTCCATTTATTTTGGCTTTTTGGAAATCAATATGGGGCCAAATAAATTGTTTGTTAGAAAATCCAGTGGCATTATCCTATGATACTGTGCTT
This sequence comes from Geotrypetes seraphini, assembly GCF_902459505.1. Classification (NCBI taxonomy): domain Eukaryota; kingdom Metazoa; phylum Chordata; class Amphibia; order Gymnophiona; family Dermophiidae; genus Geotrypetes; species Geotrypetes seraphini. Next base: position 477,353,235 of record NC_047084.1, read on the forward strand.
TTTGGCATGTCAATGAGAGCTAAAAGTCAAATACCATCTAAAAACAATAGGCTTTTATTAATAATGACAGGAGTTGCCATACAACAAATTACGAGTAATTGGAAGAATTGGATGAGGCTTAATTATAGTTTTTGGTGGAGTTCATTGTGTCATGTGTACAAAATGGAAAGAATATTAGCCATTCAGAAAGGGAATTTTAAGAAATTTCAGGAGATTTGGGAAACATTAACAAAATATTGTATTACTTAATTAATTGTTTTTCCCTATAACATGCACATCCGGGAGGAGGGAGGTTGGGGGTCTAATAGATTAATGAATTTATATATATTAGGGTTCATGATAAAAAGTTTTATGTGATGGGCATTGTGAATGTGTAGGGGGGATTAATTCTGAAATGGGTATTAATAGTATATTAAGTATGTCATTGATGTATAAAATGTGGTATTTAATGTTACACTTATTTTAAGTTTTGAAAATAATAATTGGAAAAAATTAAATTAAATTAAAAAAACACAAAGACCAGTTTCAAAAATCAGACATAAAATATACCACACTAATAATTAAAAGCTTTTAGGCCAGATATATAGAAAGTTAGGTACTGACCTGGTGACTATTTGTGGACTGCAGGATAAAGTTTTCCTAATAGAATTCCACAGAGAAAATGCTGGGAGAGGAGCCCAGAGGCTGCTCTTTGACTAGACCAGCCAAAATGAGACAGACTCACAGGAAAAGCTTCTGTTTTGTCCAGCAGAACCTTCTCCAGTATCATACTGATATAGTGTGAGAGGACTTCCTCCCCAGGGGTCCATTTTCTGCCTCCCTCCATACACTTCAGAGCTCCATGCCATGACAGTCTCCCTCCCCCAACTTGGGAGCCTGGGATCCCATCCCTAGCAGGCTCTCGTCTGCCAGAACTCCCTCTGTTCATTAGCTTTATCCCTTTCCTCTGCCCCCATCCCTATCTAGTTTTCCCCCTGCTTTGCCCCAAGGTTTACCCCCTCCATCTACCAGTTTCTTTCCTCGTCTGCCTTCCTGCCTCATCCCTTTTTCTGTCCCCCAGGATCGCCACCCCGAGTCCCCCAATCTACCAATCTCTTTACCTTCTTCTCTGCCCCAAGTGTTCCCGCTCCGCAAAACCCCTCCCGGCAGTCTCTCACTCCCTTTCCAAGGGACCCTCTTATCTCAGGCCAAGGACTTGTGTTAGGAATTTTATGCAAAGCCGGCACCCATCCCAACTCTATTCTAGGAAGCAGATGGGATGGTGGGGGGGGGGGGGGAAGAGAGTTCCACCTCAAAAAAGAAGAACGCTCAAGGCGGTGGCTGCTCAACAGTGAATTTGTTCTGCAGGTTCCTCATACACTCAGCAGTGGAGGCTGACATGGTGGCGACCTCTCCCACGCTGGGGCTTCATTGGGCTCTGCGCCCCTTCCCGCTGCTCTCACTCATTACCCTTCCCTGCAGACACAGCAACTGCACTGCCTCCTACTCCTTAGCAAGAGCGCCGCCACAGACACAGCCCCATCCAGCCACCCTTCTCCATCCTCCATGCCCAGTTCTGACATCAACTCTGACTCCAACTCTGATTGACTGGCCCGGACCTTGGGGGGAGGGGGGAGGCTTGTGTGCCGGCGGTGTGAAATCGCTGCACGCGCCTGGCATTTCCCTTCCCGGCGGGGGATAATTAAATCGGGTGGAGGGCGAGCGGCGGTCAGCCTGCGTACCCCCTAGGTACCGCAGGTTGAGAAACCCTGGTGTAGCTTGCTGCCAGGCTTTGAGTCATTTTTGTCCTACAGAGATGTTGGTGTATCTAAGTAGCGTTTGCACCTGATAAAGGGTCTTGCCGAATATCTGTTTATAGGGCTTCCCTTTATTTTTCTGCCTGACTTCTCTGCATATCTGTCAGAGGAGTATTTCTACCTCTCTTGATATGATGCATGGCTGCTTTGAATCAGAAGAGTGGACCTATATGTATTTAAATTTAGGGTTCACTACATAGCACTTAATTTTATTATAGTTCTTTTATGAGGATCACCAATCTCAACCTCACCCAGATATGTACCATAACTTAGTACGTATCTCAAAATTCCTCATATCCAATATGTAATCCCCAGCTCCTCAGAAGTACCACCTGGGCTCAAATGTTTTCATTGCCTTAGGCTTTATGTACTACCTCCTCACTGGAGCTAATTTTTTGTTTATAAATAAAGTTTTTACTTTTCACTTTTAGATTTTTTTCTGAAACATCAATTATCCCAGGACAAGCAGGCAGGTATTCTCACATGTGGGTGACATCACCGACAGAGCCCGGATTCGGACGCCTCACAAGCAGACTTGCTTGAAGAAACTCGAAGTTTCGAGTCGCCCGCACCGCGCATGCGCGAGTGCCTTCCCGCCCAGCACAGGGCGCGTCTCCTCAATTCTCAGTTTTCCGCGGAGCCGAGAAATCCGTCTTTGACTCTCTGCGTTTAACTTCGTTCACTTTGTGCCTTCTCTACAACTGCGGTTTGTGTTTTTTTCTTCACGAATCGCTGTTTTATTTTATTTCTTTTATTTTAGTAAAAAAAACAAAAAAACACATTTTTTCTTCTTCCGTTTGTTTTCCAGTACAGGCCACTCGGCCGCAGCCCGAAGGCTTCGACTTTGCGGCGGCTATTTTTCCATCTATGTCCCGGCCTGCTATGGGCTTCAAGAGGTGTAGAAAGTGTCAGCGCACGATCTCTCTTGCGGACCCTCACGGATGCTGCCTCAAGTGCCTTGGGCCGAAATATCATCCTAGGTCATGCCTGCCTTACCAAACACTTCAGCCTCGTGCTTTTAAGCGTCTTTGCGTTCTGGTGAACAAGCTTTTCGAGATGGAGTCTCCGACTGATCCCTCGACTTCGAAGGCATCTTCGGCCTCTACTTCCACCGAGGCTCCTTCTGCACCTACTGCTTCAACCCCGAGCCTTATCAGACCTTCATCGTTTGTAGCGGCTCTTGCTTCAACATCATCTGCTGTATCTTCCCCTGTTTCCTCAGGTCAGATAGCTCAGCAGTCGGTTCCACCGGTGGTGATTAAAGTGTCTAAGACTCCCAAGTCGAAGCACACTCACACTACCTCGAAGGATCCTCCAGCCAAAGCAGGTGGTCCGGTTTCAGACGCGGATCCATCCTTGCCGGCTTCTTTCCAGACCATGTTAGAGAAGCAGTTTATTCACTTCCTTACTAACTTGAGACCCAAACTGCTTCCTCTTATCCAGCCTGGGCATTCAGCAGACTCCCGCGAGGTCGAGCTGCTTACTTTGCCCCAGTCTGAACTTATACACTCTTTGCAGGGAGCAGAGTCTCTGCGAGTGTCTGGTCTGGCATCCAAGCATGAAAAGCAAGGAGCAGATTCTTTGCGAGTGCCTCAACAAGAATCCTCACACTCTAAACAAGGAGCAGAGTCTTTGAGAGTGCATCGAGATTCCTCCACCAAGCCTCTGGAGCTTCGATCTACAGCCTCTAGTCCTATTCACACATCGGCATCGGCTGCCTACGTCTCCGAGGCTAAATCTCATCAATCCTCGAGATCTGGTTCCAGACACAGTTCTCATCGACATTCGAGGCCTTCATCAAGGCATCCTTCCAGGCATCGTTCTTCTCATGATAGACCATCTTCCTCGAAGCCTCGATCTACTCCACCCTCGACCAGACCACCTACTCTTTGTTCGAGGTCTCCGATGCCGGACCTCGAGGATGTTCCGGTTTCAATTGCCTCGTCCAAGTCACCAGGTTCCTTTGATGCCTTTTTACCTGCTGAAGCTTCTTCTTCGACACAGGCTGCCTCAACATCCTCGAGTCCTTCTCGAGGCAAAGCATTGGTGGATCAGCTATCTTTCTCTTCTTTCCTGCGACAGATGGCTGTAGACTTGGATATTCAATTGGATAATGGCTCCAAATATTCTAAGGAGTATCTAGAAGTCATGCATCTTCCTCAACCTCTGGCAGAGTGTCTTAAGCTTCCACTTCATAAGCTTTTGAATCAGACTTTTGGTCAATGCATGGAAACACTCTTTTCCATACCAGCTGTTCCAGGAAAATTGGACTCTAGGTATAAAACTGTGCATCGCAAAGGGTTTGACAACTCACAGTTATCTCATCAATCCCTACTTGTTGAGTCCTCCTTGAAGAGATCTCATCCTTCCAAGGTTTATGCCACAGTTCCTCCTGGAAGGGAGGGAAAAACTATGGACAAATTCGGCCGTCGCATTTATCAAAATGCTATGATGACCTCTAAAGTCCTCAATTATAATTTTTATGTCATCACTTACTTTGAATTTCTTCTTTCTCTTCTACCAAAGTTTTTGACTTATTTGGATAACCAAATGCATTTTGAGTTTCAAGAAGTCATTGCTTCTTTCTCTCAGTTACGTCTGCATCTCCTCCAATCATCTTATGATGCCTTCGAGTTATCTGCCCGAGCAGCTGCTTGTTCTGTAGCTATGCGTCGTCTTGCCTGGCTTTGTACCATTGACATGGACTCTAACCTTCAAGACCACTTGGCTAACATTTCTTGTGAGGGTAATGACCTCTTTGATGAATCCATCGAGGCAACCACCAAGAAATTATCTGACCATGAGAAATCATTTGCTTCTATAGTCAGACCTAAGCCAAAGCCAGCTCCTGCCAAGCCTGCACGCCCTGCTCTTATCTATCAAAGGCGTTTTGTTCCGAAGCCGGCTCCTTATACTCGCCCTCCTCTGAAAAAACAGCAACCTCAGAATCAACAGAAATCCCAACTTTCTGCTGCACCTAAGGCTTCTCAGCCTTTTTGACTGTTTACAACAGAGTATAACCTCCACCGTTCTGTCTCTGTCTCCTTTTCCCCCTATAGGAGGTCATCTCCATCATTTTTACAACCGATGGACGATAATTACATCCGACCTCTGGGTGCTTACCATCATCAGGGAAGGATACTCTCTTCATTTCACTCAGGTTCCACCAGAGCTTCCTCCAAGAGAGTATCCTTCCAATCCATCCCAGACCGCCCTTCTTCAGGAAGCTCAAGCTCTGCTTTCTCTCCATGCCATCGAACCAGTTCCCTTGGAACAGCAGAACAGGGAGTTTTACTCCCGTTACTTCCTTGTTCCGAAGAAGACGGGCGATCTATGACCCATTCTGGATCTCAGGTCTCTCAACAAATTTCTAGTCAAAGAAAAGTTTTGAACATTGTCCCTGGCATTCCCTTCTTGAGCAGAACGACTGGTTATGCTCTCTGTATCTCAAGGAGGCCTACACTCATATCCTTATTCATCCGGCCTCCCGTCAATACCTCAGATTTTGGGTGGGGAATCTGCATTATCAATACAGAGTACTACCATTTGGCCTGGCCTCGTCTCCTCGAGTGTTTATCAAGTGCCTGGTAGTGGTAGCAGCAGCTCTAAGGAATCATGGTATTCAGGTATTTCCCTACCTCGACAACTGGCTCATCAAAGATTCCACATCTCAAGGAGTTATTCTAGCGACCCTACGGACTACCTGGTTCCTACAAAGTTTGGGATTCGAAATCAACTTCACCCCTCACAAAATCTACAATTCATTGGAGCAGTTCTGGACACTGTCCAACTCAGAGCATTCCTTCCACAAAAACGTCTGGAAGCTTTTCTTCAACACTGTCATACAGTGTCTTCCCGCTCTTCCATCTCAGCGAGACACAGGATGGTACTTCTGGGTCACATGGCCTCCACAGTACACATGACTTCTTTTGCCAGACTTCACCTCAGAATTCCTCAGTGGACCCTGGTATCTCAATGGACACAAGTTTGCGACCCTCCTTCTCGCCACATTTCAGTCATTCCTTCCTTGAAGAAGTCTCTCTGTTGGTGGATGCTCTCTTCCAATCTTTCCAGAGGCTTGCTTTTTCAAAAGTCCCCTCATCAGAAGGTCCTCACGACAAACTCTTCGACCTACGCTTGTGGCACTCATCTCGATGGTCTCTGTACTCAAGGCCTCTGGATCAGTACGGATCGTCAGTGTCAAATCAATCAGTTGGAACTCAGAGCGATCCTCAAAGCTCTCCATGCTTTTCAACATCTGCTTCACGACACAGTAGTCCTCGTTCAGACTGACAATCAAGTCGCCATGTACTATGTCAACAAACAAGGAGGGACAGGGTCTGCCTCCCTTTGTCAAGAAGCTCTTGAGGTTTGGGACTGGGCAATTCGCCACAACATCTTCCTCAAAGCTGTCTACATTCAAGGGGCGAAGAATTGCTTGGCAGACAACTTGAGTCATCTACTGCAACCTCACGAATGGACTCTCCGTTCCTCGCCTCTTCGTCACATTTTTTCACAGTGGAGAACGCCACAGATAGACCTCTTTGCAGCTCCCCACAACTCCAAGCTGCCTCAATTCTGCTCCAGGATATACTCTCCTCACCGCCTCGAGGCAGATGCTTTTCTTCTGGATTGGACAAATCTTTTCCTCTACGCATTTCCTCCATTCCCTCTCATTCTCAAGACTCTGGTCAAATTGAGGAACGATCATGCCACCATGATTCTAATCGCTCCTCGGTGGCCGAGATAACCCTGGTACTCCCTTCTACTTCAACTAAGCAGCAGGGAGCCATACCTTTTACCAGTTTTTCCTTCTCTGCTTACACAGAGTCAAGGTTCTTTGTTTCATCCCAACCTGCAGTCTCTACACCTGACAGCCTGATACCTCTCAACATAACCCCTCTTCAGTTTTCTCAATCTGTAAGAGACATTTTAGAAGCTTCTAGAAAACATACAACTAGACAATGCTATCACCAAAAATGGACTAGATTTTCTACATGGTGTTTTTCTCATCATAAGGAGCCTCAACATTCCTCCTTATCTTCTGTTTTTGACTATCTTTTGCACTTATCCAATTCTGGCCTCAAGTCTACATCTATACGAGTCCATCTCAGTTCAATTGCGGCTTTTCATCAGCCTATTGAAGGGAAATCCCTCTCTGCTCATCCGGTGGTTTCCAGATTCAAGAAAGGACTTTTCAATGTCAAACCTTCTCTCAAACCGCCTCCTGTGGTTTGGGATCTCAATGTTGTCCTTTCTCAACTCATGAAGCCTCCATTTGAACCAATTGTTTCTCATTGCCCTCACTTCTGCTCGATGAGTCAGTGAGCTGCAAGCTTTAGTTACTGACCCACCATTCACTGTGTTCCATCATGACAAAGTGGTTCTTCATACTCATCCTAAATTCCTCCCTAAAGTGGTCTCGGAATTTCATCTCAACCAATCCATCGTACTTCCAGTGTTTTTTCCAAAGCCTCATTCTCATCCTGGAGAATCAGCTCTTCATACTCTGGACTGTAAACGTGTTTTGGCCTTCTGCTTGAAATGCACCAAACCACACAGAACTGCTCCTCAATTTTTTGTTTCCTTCGATCCAAATAAGTTGTGCCATCCTATTTCTAAGCGTACCATGTCCAACTGGATGGCGGCTTGTATCTCTTTCTGCTATGCCAGGCTGGATTACCCCTTCACAGTAAAGTCACAGCCCATAAAGTCAGAGCAATGGCAGCTTCAGTAGCTTTCCTCAGATCTACACCTTTTGAGGAAATTTGTAAGGCTGCTACTTGGTCCTCGGTTCATACCTTCACTTCTTACTATTGTCTGGATACTTTCTCCTCCTGCGGGATGGGATAGTTTGGCCAAACACTATTACAAAATTTATTCTCTTAAATTGCCAACACTCCCACCATCCCATTCTGGTTAGCTTGGAGGTCACCCACCTCCCCTGGTTGGCTTCTCTGCTAGCTATCTGAACTGAGGAGACGCGCCTGTGCTGGGCGGGAAGGCACTCCCACATGCGCGGTGTGGGCGACTCAAAAACTTTGAGTTTCTTCAAGCAAGTCTGCTTGTGAGGCGTCCGCATCCGGGCTCCGTCGGTGACGTCACCCACATGTGAGATTAGCTGCCTGCTGTCCCTGGATAACACCTGTTACGGTAAGTAACTGTGCTTTTAGTGTATTTGTATTCTTTAAAATACTTAGATTAGAACTATGGTCTTTCTTTCAGAGATCTAGGAGCCAACATGTTTCACCCAAGAGGTTTTTTCAAGGCTTATCATCCCTATCAAAAAAGAAACAAACCGTTTCTATCTGTTATATTTTATCATTTATTGTGGTATAATCTGCAATTTTAAATATTCCCCACGCTTAAGGTGCTAAAAATCATATAGTGTGGAATAAAACTAACTCTCTCTTACCTTATTAAGATTTACACCGCTATACCGGACCACTGAATATAATTCAACATGGCTGTGGCGTCTTTCTCTCCCTTTAAAAAACCTGCCCAACCTGGTCAGCTGACGATTACATCATTTCTACTTACGTCAGCAGCTTGGACTGGAGAGCTCTGAAAGGGATATATTTTTAAACAAATATTAATTCAAAACCACTAGCTAAACATAGGGATGATAAAACCTCTTGGGTGAAACATGTTGGCTCCTAGATCCCTGAAAGGAAGACCAGAGTTCTAAGTGAAGTACTTTAAAGAATACAAGTACGCTAAACTGGTATTTTAGAAAAATCTAAAAGTGAAAATTAAAAACTTATTTAAACAAAAAATTAGCTCCAGTGAGGAGATAGTACATAAAGCCTAAGGCAATGAAAACATTTGAGCCCAGGTGATACTTCTGAGGAACTTGGGATTACATATTGGATATGAGGAATTTTGAGAGAGGTACTAAGTTATGGTGCATATCTGGATGAGGTTCTCATTGCTGGCCAAGGCTTCTAGCTAGCCATAAAGCATGCTGGCACAGTTTCCTTCTGAGCATGACTCTATCTCTCTGTTGATCTCAGTTTCTTCTCTACTTCCAGAACATAGGGACATATCTATTGATTTAGCAGGAATGCTTAGTTGTTTACAGAGCATGACTGCATATCAATCTGAAGGACACACCTGTATATATGGCTATACAGAATGGCTCTGTCTACCTGCCTGGCAAATTGTGTTCTCTAACTGCAGGGCAGGATTCCATATTGCCTACAGACTGACGTTCCATCTCTGAATGCACAGCGCAGCTACCTCTCTACCACATGACTCAATTTCATCTCTGATCTGCAGGGCACTGCTCCATTTTAACCACAGAACATAGTTGCATCTCTAGCTATAGTGCTGTACTGTGCTGTGGCTGCTGGGTACTACTAATCCCTGTTTACAGTGTTTGGCAGAATTTCTGCTGGAAGCGCCTGGCTACGTCTTTTCCAGTTGCACCCAGAAGCTTCTCTTCTGGGTAATACTTGTTGGCATTTCTGCATACTGAATGCAGATACAGTAGACAGAGCTCGGTGGTTTGTGTCTCTATCCTTAACTACATATCTGACTACAGACCTTGGCCGCATCTCAACTGGTCTGAGTGGTGTTGACACAGTTAATTCAGGCATATCTTGGGACTTAAAGATTCACTTCCCCCCCCCTAAGTTCTATATCTTTTAGCCATTAGTCCCATCTTCTGGCAGACCAGAATGTCCCCATATGAGCTTTAATGGGGATGATCTCAGCTCCAACTATTATAACATGACATGACAGTGGAGATCAGTCTTCATTCTTAAGTCCCAAATTTGAAGTAGTAGAAGCCCAGGCAGGCGTAGTTTCTTTTCTTGGGTATCCTTCTGAGGTGACTTACACTGCTAACCTGGAACCTTGGTGATGCTTTCTTTCTTTCTAACCAAATGTGTTGCTTCTCAGTAAAGAGAAGAGACTAGTTCCTTCTCTTATGAGTCTTTTAGATTTAATAAAAGAAAAAAAATATTGAAAAAGCTACAACTTCATCTTTATCCCAGACAGCACAATCAGTCATTTCCTTTTCTGACCTAGTCTATACTGTCATGAAGAAAAAATTTTTCTCCACTATTTCTGTTAGGTTTCATTGTTTGTCCTAGATGCACCATTCCTCCTGTTGTCAGCTAATTAACATGTTTGACTTTTTTCTTAGTTGGTGCATTTGGACTTTTCTGTGTCCTGACCTTCTGGTGTGGTTTCCCAGGTCAAGACTATTCCACTCTTTTCCTATTCTAAAGGGAGGTTAGTTCTGCCTTGCAGCTGTTTATTCTCTTGTGTTCCTGGAATTCCACATCCAGTACCATTCAGGGTTCTTAAATGTACTTGTTTCTCTACAATCCTCATATACCATGTTTTGCATTCACAGATTGAGGAATGTTTGCAAACTTTGTGTGTCAGCCTGGGAGTATTTCCTGTTCTGTGGCTATCATTTGCAGCTTAGTTAATGTTTTCTCCTATTGAGTACTCTAGTCCTTGGATAATGCTACAAGTATACTGTCTTTGCCTTCTAGGTTTTGAGGTTGGACTACCTCCTCCCCTCAAACATTTGGGCATTGCTTTGCTACATTCATTTTTTCTGGACATGTCTGGTATGAGCTACAAGAAAAGTAAAATTGTGCTTTATGTGATCAATTTTCTTTCCTATAGTCTTACTAGACCCACCCTGATTCATTCTTTCTTCTTATTTTCACCATGCAGTGATTTTTTTTTTTATGTCTCTCTGACAGATCTTGTTCATTCTATTTTCAGATGTTTTCTCTGTACTCAGTTTTGCACACCATCTCCTTCGGTGAAATGCCTCTTTTCTTGATGAACTTATTGGCTGAATAGGACGTATGGCCTTGTTTTCAAAGGTGACCAAAAAATATGATCAAGAGTGCCACTGTATAGCTAGTCAAAATACTAAACATTCCAGCCTGCATGCTACCTTGAAGGGGCAAATCATGAGAATGAAGGTTTTTTTCCCCCTGTTTTCATCTGCTGGTTGACAGACACAACCCTTCCATTTGGACTGGTCTGGTAAGAAAAAAGGAAAGAAAATTATCAGGTAAGACATAAATTTTTCCCTTTTTTCTTGTCTTATTTTTAAACTATATTTCCCTTCCCTTTTAAATAATTTTTTTTCCTCCAGTCTGTCTTCTGTACTTCTAGCTTAGGTTTCTAGTCTCTGGTGGTGTCTATTGCTTCAATTCCTGATAATCTTGATGGTGTAGTGGTTCCTTCTGTCATTCTTGGTCATCAGCTCTGACTTCTGTGGTTCCTTTCACTAGGCTTAGCCCTTGCACTTGCTCCTTTTAGCAGAAATGTCTCTTCTTAGCATGACTTCAGTACCAGTATCACCTTCCATCAGACAAGAGTTATTGATGCAGAACTCTATGGTGACTTCCATCGGCTCCCTAGCTCTCAACTCTCTCTTTCCATCCTGCCCCTAGCTGTTGACTGGAGGAAATATCAATAAAAACAGAGAAACATGACTGCAGATAAAGGCCAAATGGTCCATCCAATCTTCCCATCTGCAGCATCCACTATTTCCTCCTCTCCCTAAGAGATCACATGTGCCTATCCCATGCTTTCTTGAATTCAGACAGTTTTTTGTCTCCACCATCATCTCTACCAGGAGACCACACATCTAAAAAAAATAGATTTCCTTAGATTGCTCCTGCGCTTGTCGCCTCTTAACTTCATCCTATGCCTTCTCATTCTGGAATTTTACTTCATTTTGAAAAAGACTCAACTCCTGTACACTAGTGCCATGGAGATATTTAAACATCTCTATCATATCCCCTATCTCCTGCCTTTCTCCTAGAGTATACATATGGAGGTCTATAAGTTTGTTCACATGCACTGTATGAGAAAGACCACTAACCAGTTTTGTAAGCCTTCTGAACCGACTCCATCCTATTTATATCTCTTTGAAAAATCATATTTATTTATTTGTTCAATTTTCTATACTGTTCTATCCAGGGAGCTCTGAATGGTTTTACATGAATTTATTCAGGTACTCAGGCATTTTTTTCTGTATATCCCGATGGGTTCACAATCTATCTAATGTACCTGGGGTAATGGGGGGGGGGATTAAATGACTTGCCCAGGGTCACAAGGCGCAGCGTGGGTTTGAACTTACAACCCCAGGCTGCTGAGGCTGTAGCTTTAACCACTGCTCTACACACTCCCAATAACAATGCAGTTAATTATGAAATATAATCTATCAGCGTGCCAGATAAAATTCTGGCAACCTTTTTGGATAGACTGGATGGACCATACAAGTGTTTGGGGTTGGTTTTTTTTTTTTTGTTTAATTCTTTATTCATTTTTACACTTTCAATAAGAGAAAACAATAAAGAATACATTTTATACGTAAAACAACACTTAATATCCTTACATGACTTATAAAGAATAATAACCCTCCCCCCTACCCCACATTATCCATCAAATTATCCATTGGTTATCAGAGTTTATGATAAGTGCTCTATATCAAATATATCTTATCCACATATTAAACATTTATAAACCTTAAGAAACTGTTACATAATCCTTCCCCCCTCTCAATCTCACAAGGAAGATAAGAATTCATGTAAAAATTTATTCCCACCCTCCCCTTTCCCTGGATATGCAAATGAATACGTCAATAAAAATCAAACTATAATAATTCTACAAAAGACATCAATGGGCCCCATATTAATTTGAAATTTTTTGTGTTCCCTGACAGATCAGCATTCCTTTTCTCTAATTTATAAATTAAACATAAATTTGCCCACCAAAATGTAAAGTTAAGTCGATCCCAATTTTTCTAATTTCGTGTGATTAAATTTTTAAAAAGTCATCTTCTATATTTATCTAAAGGATCCTTAATATATAACGGTGTACAGCAAATCACAACTTTATAAGTCAAAGGGATAGCAACTTCTAAAATATTATTATGTCCCCAAATCGACTTCCAAAAAATCAGAATCATAGGGCAATAAAACAGTAAGTGATCCAATGTCCCCATGTCTAGATGACAATGCCAGCATCTATTAGACTTTGAATTATCTAATTTATTCAATCTAACTAGGGTCCAAAAGGAACGATGTAACAACAACAAAAAAAAAAGCAACCAAGTTTGCTTCATAGATGCCGACGCTGTACATCTCATCCTCCAAGACCAAATATGTGGCCATCGAGATACAGAAATGTACTGTTTAATCTCGATGCTCCAAATGTCTCTAAGAGCATTTTTGTGTTTCTTATGTACAAGTTCCGATATTAATTTATACCATCTGGCAGCTTGATGCCCAAGCATATCTGTCTGAAAGCAGAGGAATTGCAAGCTATAGTAATTTTTAAAATTATGCCAATCAGGGAACCCTTTCTGAATAACTTGCTTCAGCTGCAACCATTTATAAAATTGAAATTTTGAGAGACCAAAAGATTGTTGCAACCGTGAAAAGTCAAGTAATTTTCCATTTAAAATGACATCCTCTGAGGGGGAGTGGCTTAAGGAAGATGGCCGCGGATAGCTGGAGCTAAGACGCCACAGCAGCTCCCGGACTGCCTTTACCTTCGGGATGGTGAAACGTAAATCTAAACTTCGGGTTTTCCCCGACGAACCTTTGGTAGCAGCAGCGGGCCCGATGGACGTCTTTCTCCAGCGTGGGATGCGAACAACTCAGCCGGAGGCTTCCTCGGCCAGGAGAGACATGCCTGCTAAAGCATTACAGCCTCCCTCGAGGCAACATCGATATCTCCGGAAGAGCGGAGTCTTCTGAGTCGTCCTGGGGCATTTGAGCAGTCGACAGAAGAGAGAACGTCCCAGGGTGTTCCCTCTCCTTACCAGCTGAATTTGGGAGTCGACTCAGAAGGAGGAGTTGTGAAGCCAACCCAACTACCAGAGCACTCAGAGGAGTTGAAACAGAAACTGCCTCAGGATTTCCTTACATTGAATTCATCTCCAGCTGAAGTTCCAGGTACTCTAATTTCATCAGAGGGTCTGAACTGATACCTATGCAGAGGCCCAAGGTTTTCAATATGGAGACAATTTGGGAAGCAATATCTAGTTTGCAAATCTCCTTGGGGACTCAAATGCAGCAACTTACTACACGTTATACTTCTGTTGTGTCCGAAAATTTGGAATTGAAAAATAGGTTATCCAGCGTCGAAACTAAAGTGGATGGACATGAAATTAGAATACAAACAGTGGAGTCCCAGGCTTCGGTCTGGGTAAGAGACAATGGAAACCTTAATTTTAAGGTGGAAAGGTTGGAAAACATGACTAGAAGAAGTAATCTTCGGATTACCAATTTTCCAAAATTACCACTTATTTCAGCGAGGGATACATTTAAAAAGTATTTGAAAGAAGTTTTGAAAGTTCCCGAAACCTCTTATCTGCCTCTCACTAAAATATATTACTTACCAACTAGATCATCTGTTCAAAAACCAAACCAGCAGAATTTATCTGCTGATAGTTTGGATTTGACAAATTTCCTTGAGAGGTCCTTGAAGAGACACCGGCAACTGCTACGCTGCTTGTACAATTTGCCATCGACTCTGACAGGGAATGGATGCTTAAATTGTTCTTTAAGTTTAAAGACATACCATTCATGACTAAAATAGTGAGAATGTATCCAGACGTGTCACGAATAACCCAAAAGAGAAGAAAACAATTTCTCATTTTGAGACCAAGGGTTCTGCAGTTAGGTGTGACGTTTGTACTCAGATTCCCCTGTAAATGTGTAATGACCTATCAAGGGAATAGATTTATTTTCTTTGAACCTCAGCAGTTGACAAAATTTATTGCTGCTAAAGAGCAAACTTAGAATACTTGAGAGAACTTCTGTTTCAAGTCAGCTCATCAATAAGGTTTTTGTTCTCTCTTAGCTACCATCTTTTATTTTCTTTGTATTGTTTGATAGAGGATTCAGCTATTGTATTGCTTTCTCCCCCTTTAATTGAGGTCTAATGTAACAATCCAGTAAATTTTATATTTTAGTTTAATACTTTGCCTTTATGATGAGAAAAGAAACTCTCTTGTTTTTCTAATGTAAACTTTTATTATTAACTATTGTGTCATCTCAAAAGTTTGAACTGGTATTGTATTATTTCTTTGTCTTGACTAATAATTATGTCAAAACTATAAAATGAAAATAAAGAATTAAAAAAAAAAAAAAAAAAAAATGACATCCTTTAATGTTCTTATGCCAACCTGCATTCAATCCTTCCAAGCAATTTTAGAGCAATTTTTGGATCATACAGGTTTTTATATGCCGACATTTACTATGTTACTTCTTTTAGTGCACAAAAGCTGGTAATTCTAAAATAAAGATGTACAGTTTTCAGTAAATTGAATTAAAGTTTTGAGCCCACCTTGTAGCTGGAGTCTGGACACAGTACAGCAGCATGACAATTTAATTTAAATGCCAGATATGTATTATTGGATTTTATTGTACAATGCCATCAGTAAAAGAAAATTTACAGGACCAACAGCATCATCATCTTAACTACTGCAACTATAGGCAATAAAAATCAAAATATAACCTGGGCATTGACTAAATGTCATTTTAAGTTTCACATAAACTAAGCTGTTTTGGAAATCAAAAATATTAACAGTTAGGAGGTTTATTTATTTATTTTTTAATTTAATTAATGTGTTATTTGTATTGTAGTCCTTGGATGGCATGCATGAGAAAGGAATCGCAGATGAAATACATTGTGCTTCTGTGAAGAGTACAAGTATGAGACCACCTCATCCTGGAATGGGTCCACCCCAGAGTCCAATGGACCAACATAGCCAAGGTTTCTTTTCTATTGTGCTTCTTGTCTCTATATGCCCTAGTAAATGTTCACCCATCCCTATATAAGCATTTAAGTGCTGAGATTAGGCTTCTTAAATTGTGGGTTTACAGTTAATATTTGTGAGCTTGTTTTAATAAAATGTATAACTCTTGATTAATGCACATTGGGGGGAGCAGGAGGTAATTCTATAAGGAATCATCTAAATTTAGTTGACATGAATGTGCATAAATGTCTTTATAGAAAACCAGTCTTACAGCCTTACCTTACACTCCTCACCCAGTCAACTAGTTCCCATTGCGCTCCTAATCCCTGCTCAGTTTTAGTCCTTACTATAACCCCATTTAATTCTTAGATCTGCACTCTTCCACCCTACCCTATCTTTGAGTCTACCCATCCCTACAAAGCCATTTAAGTGCTGAGATCAGGATTCTTAAATTGCAGCTTTATAGTTCTATAATTGAAACATATTTTAAAGCCATGACTCTTGAGCATGCAGTGCTAGTGCGCAGAGGCTACTCAGATTGTGCTGTGGCTACCATCCTACACAGCAAAAAAAGTCAGCCTTTGCAGCATATGCGAAGGCCTGAAAGTGTTTCCAGTCTTGGTGTGCTCGAAAGAGCGAAGGCCCGGTAGTACTTGCCTTTCTTCAGGAGGGACTGGAAGAGGGACTAGTAGTCTGCTCTCTGAGAGTTCAAATAGCTGGACTTTCCTGCTTCGGTCCCAGGCCCTGTGGATATTCGTTTGTTACTATGCCGGATGTGGTTCAGTTTTTTAAAGGGTACATTATGTCTCTACCCTCTGCTGCATCAACTGTTTCTGACTTGAAATCTTAACCTGGTTCTTAGAGTGCTTGCAAGTCCGTCCTATGAGCCGATGAACCAAGCTTCTCTGATGCATCTCATTATCAAGACGGTTTTCCTGGTTGCCATTACCTTTGCCTGGAGAGTGTTTGAACTTCAGGCTTTGTCTTGCAGAGATCTGTTTCTTCGGATCACGGATTCCAGCATGACCCTGTGCACACAGTTCTCTTGTTCTTGCTTAAAGTGGTTTCAGACTTCAATTCAATCAAGAGATGTGTTTGCCAACCTATGCTCCCTTGGGTTCAAGTAAGCATGACAAAGTGTTGACATCTTTGGATGTGTGCTGGCTTTTGCTGAGATACTTGAAAGTCATAAATGACTTTTGTTTGTCAGATCATCTGTTCGTGCTGGTTGGTGCTGGCTGTAAGGGCAAACTAACGTTAATGGTTACCATTTCCAGATGGATCCAGATGGCTATTTCATCCACCCACGTTACAGCTGGAATGCGGCCTCCTATTTGGTGATGGCCATTTCCACATGAGGCATTGCTTCCTCATGGGTTGAATCCTCATCAGTTTCCCCGGAAGAGATTGATAGAGCTGCTACTTGGTCCTCTCTGCATACACTTACCAAGTTTTACAGGATACATGTGACGGCTAAGCAGGATTCCACATTTGGATCTTCGATCATGGAACTGGACTCATCAGTCCCACCCTTGTTACATCCCAGTTGTTCAGGAATAGAGTGGGATTGTACAAGAAGGAAAGATTAAGTTCTTATTCTTCTTTATCCCAGGACAAGCAGGCAGCATATTCCCACACATGGGTGACGTCACCGACGGAGCCCCGCAGCGGACAGCCTCGAAAGCAATCTTGCTTGAAGATCTCGATCTTTCGAGCACTGCACCGCGCATGCGCGCGTGCCTTCCCGCCTGAACTAGGGGGCGCATCTCCTGAGAGGATCCTCAGTTCGTTTAATTCCGCGGAGACAAGAAGACACGTTTTCTATTTCTGCAGCATTGCCTTCTCTTCACCGCGGCTGTTTCTTTTCTTTTCTTAAGTTAAGTTCGGTCGCTGTGCTCTCTTTTTTCAGTTTTTCTTATATATTAAAAAAAAAAACATTTTCTTTTAATTTTGTCCGGCCGGTGAGCTTTGGGCCTAGGCCCATTCGCTCTTTCGTTCGACACGGACTTTATTTTTTCCATGTCCCGGCCTCTTACCGGGTTTAAACGTTGTCGCCAGTGTAATCGTGTGATTTCGGTCACAGATCCCCACTGCCGTTGTTTACAGTGTCTGGGTTCCACTCATTCCCCAGAAGACTGTCATCGTTGCTTCACCCTTACTCCACGGGCTTTTCGGCGCCGGTGTGCTCAGTTTTTTTCAACTTTTTGGCATGGAGCAACCTTCGGATTCGACCTCGACCTCGGTGGCTGCCCCGGTCTCGAAGGCTTCGACTCCGACGACATCGACCCCTGTGGTCTCGAAGGCCTCGACCCAGGCTCCGGCTGGAGCATCGGTCTCGAAGGCCTCGACCTTACCTGCTTCGGGTCCCTCGAAGACAATGCCATCCACGAAGTCTTCTATGGGGGGTAAGTCTCCGGGTTCTCTTTCAGGTACCATACCCAAGAAGCCACCAGAGTCCTCGACACGTCCTTCGTCGAAGCGTACCTCCAAGATAAGGGAATGCTCACCTTCGAGGTCGCCCTCTTCGGAGCGTACTGCTGCACCTATGAGGTCAGATTCTTCTGTCTCGGTGCCGATGCTGGAGGACATGCTGAAATCTATCCTCACCACTCAGATTTCCTCCTTGGTGGCTCAATTGGTCCCGTCCTCGACCTTGCCTCGGACTGATCAGCCTGTCACTCAACCGAAGCTTCCAGTGTCCCGGGGCCGATCAAGGACACCGAAGAACGTTTCTTCATCGGATTCTTCTCCTGACTCACCTCCTTCGAAGCACCGGTCGAAGCACTCGAGACCTATTGCTTCTAAGCTTCGAAAGGAGTCTTCGACCTTGGATACTGAGACTTCTCTGCCTCATTCTTCGAAGCAGAAATATGGGTCTCGACACCATCGAGCATCGACTCGAAGCCCTTCTCGACCGAAGACGTCACCGTCGAAGCACTCACGTCGAGACAGCTCACCTCACACCTCGACCCATTCTGTGCCACGTACACCTGGTACTTCTCCTTCCAGAAGCCTAAAGAGAAAACATTCTCTAACTCCGCCTCATAGTGCGGCTTCTTCTCTGACTTTACGTCTGGACTCCGAGCCTCTATCTCCATACTCTAGAGAGGCTTCTCCATCATACTCAGCTGTTCCCAAATCTCGCAGTGTCTCACCTGAAGAATCATCTGATCCTAAATCCATTTCTTTTGCAAAGTTTATTTTTGATATGGGTCAAGCTCTCAAATTGGACCTTCATTCAGACTCTAAGTATACTCCTGAATACTTAGCAGATATGGAGCTGCCTCATCCACCAAAAGAGTCCCTCAGATTGCCTATGACACCTGTTCTGAAACAGACATTTACTCGCAATATGGAGACTCCTTATTCAATTACTGCTATTCCATCTAAATTGGAGTCCCGTTATAGAACTGTTCCATGCAAGGGTTATGAAAAGTCTCAACTTTCCCATCAATCCCTGGTAGTTGAATCATCTTTAAAAAAAGCACATCCTTCAAAAATTTACGCTTCAGTTCCTCCAGGGAGGGAGGGTCGTACCATGGATAAGTTTGGACGTCGTTTATATCAGAACTCTATGATGGCAAATAGAGTTCTCAATTACAGGTATATATTTACATCCTACTTCAATCATTTTCTGAAGATTTTACAATCTTTTTACCCGGATATCTCTACTACTCGTCTCTCAGAATTTAAAGTCATCCTTAAGACGCTTTCCCAGTTACGACTATTCATGCTACAAGCTTCATATGATGCATTCGAACTCTCATCTAGAGTATCTGCCTTCGCTGTAGCCATGCGTCGTTTAGCATGGTTGCGTATTGTGGACATGGATCCTAACCTTCAAGATAGATTGGCTAATCTTCCTTGTCAAGGGAATGAGTTATTTGATGACTCTATTGAGGCGGCTACCAAGCGTCTTTCAGAACACGAACACTCTTTTGCTTCCCTCATTCGTCCAAAATCGAAACCTGCATCAACTAGAGGTTTCAAGCAAACTCCACATCGTTATCCTCAGAAAACGACTCCTCCTCGTCGTCCTCCTCAACAACGACAACAAAAATCCCAGACTCCTTTTGCCACCAAGCCTGCTCAGTCTTTTTGACAATCTCGACCTGAGCATTCAAATTTCTCTGTTTCCAAATTCTCTCCTCCCCATAGGGGGTCGCCTGTCCACATTTTATCACCAGTGGGAGCTCATTACATCAGATCTCTGGGTGCTTACCATCATAAGAGAGGGATAATCTCTTCGACTCCTTCAGGTACCTCCAGATCGCCATCCAAGAGAGTGTCCTTCCAATCAGTCGCATCTCCCCCTTCTTCTTCAAGAAGCGCGAGCTCTTCTTCTCCTACGAGCAGTGGAGGACGTCCCTCTTCTCCAAAGGAACTTGGGATTCTACTCCCGTTATTTTCTAGTTCCCAAAAAGACGGGAGATTTGCGACCGATCCTGGATCTCAGAGCTCTCAACAAATATCTAGTCAAAGAGAAATTTCGAATGCTCACTCTGACAACTTTATATTCGTTAATAGATCAAGGAGATTGGATGTGTTCCCTCGATCTCAAAGAGGCCTATACTCATATCCCTATTCATCCAGCATTTCGCAAGTACCTCAGATTCCAAGTAGGAAATCTTCATCTACAGTACAGAGTTCTCCCCTTCGGATTGGCTTCTTCTCCCAGGGTTTTCACAAAATGTCTCGTGGTCGTAGCTGCAGCTCTTCGCAACCAGGGTCTACAAGTATTTCCATACCTAGATGACTGGCTCATCAAGGCTCCCTCTTTTTCAGGGGTTATTGCAGCGACCCAACAGACTATTCTTTTTCTACAAAGTTTGGGATTTCACATCAATTTTCCCAAATCTCAGTTGACTCCTTCTCAGTCTCTCCAGTTCATAGGAGCAACTCTGGACACTGTCAATCTGAGAGCATACCTTCCACAACCACGTCAGACCGCTCTGCTTCAGCTTTCTCAACAACTCTTCCACCTTTCAACTGTTCCAGCACGAACGATGATGGTTACATAGAAACATAGAAATTGACGGCAGATAAGGGCCACGGCCCATCCAGTCTGCCCACCCTAATGACCCTCCCCTACCATTACCTTGTGAATAGATCCCACGTGTCGATCCCATTTGGCCTTAAAATCAGGCACGCAGCTGGCCTCAATCACCTGAAGTGGAAGACTATTCCAGCGATCTACCACCCTTTCAGTAAAAAAGAACTTCCTGGTGTCACCTCGCAGTTTCCCGCCTCTGATTTTCCACGGATGACCTCTTGTTGCCGTGGGACCCCTGAAAAAGAAGATATCTTCCTCTGTCTTGACTCGGCCCGTGAGATATTTGAACGTCTCGATCATGTCTCCCCTCTCTCTGCGCTCCTCGAGTGAGTATAGCTGCAATTTTTCCAGCCGTTCCTCGTACGGGAGATCCTTGAGTCCCGAGACCATCCGAGTGGCCATTCTCTGGACCGACTCCATCCTCAGCACGTCCTTGCGATAATGCGGCCTCCAAAATTGCACACAATACTCCAGGTGGGGCCTCACCATGGATCTATACAATGGCATAATGACCTCCGGCTTACGGCTGACGAAACCCCTGCGTATGCAGCCCATGATTTGTCTTGCCTTAGATGAAGCTTTCTCCACTTGATTGGCAGCCTTCATGTCCTCACTGACGATCACCCCTAAGTCTCGCTCTGCTACTGTTCTTGTTAGGATCTCACCATTAAGGGTATAAGTCCTGCATGGATTTTGGCTACCCAAGTGCATAACTTTGCATTTTTTGGCATTGAAACTGAGTTGCCAGGTCCTAGACCAGCGCTCCAGTAGGAGTAGATCGTGCATCATGTCGGGCATTGAGTTTTTGTCCGTTGTGCTTTTGCCCACTACATTGCTTAGCTTGGCGTCATCGGCGAATAATGTTATTTTACCTCGGAGCCCTTCTGTCAAGTCACTTATGAAGATATTGAACAGGATCGGGCCCAAGACCGAGCCTTGGGGCACTCCACTGATCACCTCTGTCATTTCAGAGGGGGTGCCGTTTACCATTACCCTTTGAAGCCTACCTCCAAGCCAGTTCCCAACCCATTTTGTCAATGTCTCGCCCAATCCTATAGAACTCATTTTACTTAGCAACCTGCGGTGTGGTACACTGTCGAATGCTTTGCTAAAGTCCAGGTACACGATGTCCAAGGACTCCTCAACATCTAGCTTCCTCGTCACCCAGTCAAAGAAGCTGATCAGGTTGGATTGGCAGGATCTCCCCTTAGTAAATCCATGTTGACGGGGATCCTGCAGGTTCTCCTCATCAAGGATTGTGTCTAATTGGTGTTTGATTAAGGTTCTGCTAGGTCACATGGCGTCTACAGTTCATGTGATTCCTTTTGCCAGACTTCGCATTCCTCAATGGACACTGGCATCCCAATGGCAGCAATCAGTGGATCTACCAACTCGACTGATTTCCATAACACCTTCTTTTCGGAAGTCTCTCCGTTGGTGGATGCTCTCTTTGAATCTTTCAAGAGGTTTACTGTTCCACCCTCTTCCTCATCAGAAAGTCCTCACAACCGACTCGTCAACGTATGCATGGGGAGCTCATGTGGATGGTCTTCGTACTCAGGGTCTATGGACTCAAGCAGACCGTCGGTGTCATATCAATCTGTTGGAACTCAGAGCGATATTCTATGCTCTCAAAGCTTTTCAACATCTCCTTCACGACATGGTGATTCTTGTACGTACAGACAACCAGGTAGCCATGTATTATGTCAACAAACAGGGAGGGATGGGATCTCACTCCCTCTGTCAAGAAGCTCTGAAATTATGGCATTGGGCAATTCTTCACAACATCTTCCTCAGAGCTGTTTATATTCAGGGTCAACAAAATTATTTGGCGGACAAATTGAGTTGTCTTCTACAGCCTCACGAATGGACACTCAATTCTCCTACTTTTCGCCAAATTTTTGCTCGTTGGGGAACTCCACAGATAGATCTGTTTGCGTCACCTCTCAACTACAAACTGCCTCAATTTTGCTCCCGCATCTATGCTCCTCAACGTCTCGAAGCGGATGCGTTTCTCCTGCTTTTCCTCCGTTTCCTCTGATTCTCAAAACTCTAGTCAAACTGAAGTCAGACCATGCCACCATGATTCTGATAGCTCCTCGGTGGCCCAGGCAACCTTGGTTCTCCCTTCTACTTCAACTCAGCACCAGGGAGCCTCTTCTCCTACCAGTATTTCCCTCTCTACTCACGCAGAGTCACGGATCTTTACTTCATCCCAATCTGCAGTCTCTACATTTGACAGCTTGGTACCTTTCTGCATAACAGACTTTTCTCAATTTTCTCCGTCTGTGCGAGATATATTGATTGCCTCCAGGAAACCATCTACGAGACAATGTTATGGTCAGAAGTGGACTAGATTCTCTGCTTGGTGTTCTACACGTCATTTACCATCCAGATCTGCTTCTTTGACATCCGTTCTGGACTATTTATTTCATTTGTCACAATCTGGACTTCAGACTACATCTATTCGAGTACATCTTAGTGCTATAGATGCTTTTCATCAGCCTTTGGATGGAAAACCCCTTTATCCCAGGACAAGCAGGCAGGTATTCTCACTAGTGGGTGATGTCATCAGACAGAGCCCCGGTACGGACGTCTCACAAGCACGTGTTGCTTGTAGAAACTTAAAGTTTCTAGATGCCCGCACCGCGCATGCGCCGGTGCCTTCCTGCCCGGAAATCCGGGCGTGTCTCCTCAGTTCTTTCTTTTCCGCGGAGCTGAGAAGTTCAACTTCTTCATGCGCTAGCTGAATTCAGTTAAATTTGCCTTCCTTGTCCGCGTTTTCGCTTTCTTTTAATTACAGTTAACAGTACTTTTCTTTTTCAGTTTAAAAAAAAAAAAAAAAAAAAAGATTATTTCCTCCGGCGGGTCGAACGGGCCGGCCACGTGGCTCAGGCCCACTGGCTTCGACCTCGCGGCGGAGATTTTCCGGCCTATGTCCCGGCCAATCACCGGGTTTAAAAAGTGCAGCAAGTGCCAACGCGCGATTTCACTCACGGACCCTCACTGGCGCTGTTTGCAGTGTTTGGGCCCTGACCACATCCCGAAATCGTGCAGGCCTTGCTCTACCCTTACGGCACGCTCATTCAAGCGGCGTTGCCTATTGTGGGAATCGATGTTCAAGATGGACGCAACTAAGGATCCCTCAGCCTCCACTTCATCTGATACCTCCCCGGTTCGGGCGAAACCGGTATCGACCCCTCCTGCATCGAGTGTGGTGAAACCGGCATCGCTCAACCCGACACCATCCACGAGCTCGACGTCGGTGCCTGCCCCGGTCTCCTCGGTTCAGGTACCTCTTCCTTCCACAGTGCCACCAGTGGTCATCAAAGTGCCGAAAGCTACTAAGCAGAAGCACTCGGCCTCGAAGGAGCGCGATGTCCGTGCAGGAGGACCCCCTTTCGGTGCGGATCCCTCCTTATCGGCTTCGCTACGGTCCGTGCTGGAAGCTCAATTCGTTGAGCTCATGCAGACCATCGGACCCGGGCTCATCGCTGCCATACAGGGTGACCTCCCGGTACCGGTCCAAAGGGGCGGTCCGCCCCCTCCCCCTCCCCCACACCGTTCGACCTCGACAACCGACGAGGACGAACGGGGGAGGGCGGCGATGCCCACGCGGCAAGCCTCGCTTACCGATATGCCGCCATTAGAACCCATTACGCCTCCGCGCCAACATGGGACCAGACCTCCGATCGATACTCGAAGCCCTGGGCATAGTCAGGAAGAGTTCTTCCGTACTCCTTACCAGACTTGGGTAGCATCGCAAGAACCCGCATCGCAAACCCAGTTGCGATCCACCGCTTCCAGCCCTATCCACTTGGGGGCCTCGGGAGACCATGCGATGCACAGACGATCCCGATCCCCGTCTCGCCACCGAGACGGGCACCGATCGAGACACTCATCCTGGCACTCCTCACGCCATTCGGAGGTGTCACCGCAGAAAAAACTGCAACGTAGGGGATACTCCTCATCAGAGGTGTCCCCTCCGGGGGGCCCGGAGTACGAGGAGACATCGGTGCCCGATTCTCCTTGCCACTCCCCGATGTCCATGGACCTGGAGGCCTCCTCCTCCTCCAGCCCGTCCCACAGACCGACGCTGGCGGAACAATTGTCCTTCTCATCATTCCTCCGACAAATGGCGGATGATCTGGATGTGACCCTTGACACAGGCTCCCGATACTCCAAAGAGTATCTGGACACCATGCATTTACCTAACCCTCCAACGGAGTCGCTTCGGCTCCCCTTGCACAAATTACTGGACCAGACCTTCATGCAGTGCTTCGAAACACCGTATTCCATACCAGCGATCCCCAGCAAACTCGATGCTCGATACCGCATCGTGCACCATAAAGGGTTTGAGGGCCCTCAACTCTCCCACCAATCCCTACTGGTCGAGTCCTCTCTTAAACGCTCTCATCCCTCCCAGGTCTACGCCTCTGTACCGCCGGGCCGAGAGGGGAGAACGATGGACAAATTTGGTAGAAAATTCTACCAAAACTCCATGATGGCGTCACGGGTGCTAAACTACAATTTCTTTTTCTCTTCCTATCTGGAGTTCTTCTTGCCGGTGCTCCGCAAGTTCACTCCGTTCATAGACAACCAAGCTCGATTCGAGTTCGAGGAAGTGGTAGCCTCCCTCTCCCAATTACGCCTCCAGCTGATGCAATCCTCCTTCGATGCATTCGAACTCTCGGCACGCGCTGCCGCAAGCGCGGTAGCTATGCGTCGCCTGGCATGGCTCCGTACAATCGATATGGACCCCAACCTCCAGGACAGACTCGCCAACGTACCATGTGCTGGAGCTGACCTGTTCGATGAGTCTATCGAGACTGTTACCAAGAAGCTGTCGGATCATGAAAAATCTTTTCAATCCATCCTGCGGCCCAAACCCAAACCTCAACAGTCTCGACCTTCCAGGCCACCCCTGATTTACCAGCGGCGTTACATGCCCAGACAAACGCCTGCTGCGAGACAGCCTGCGAAGAGACAACCTCCCCAGAAGTCTCAGCAAAAACCTCAGCCACCGGCTGCACCTAAGGCTCCCCAGCCCTTTTGACGCCCCTCCCGGGAGCATAACCTCGGCCTCTCCCATAGGGGGCCGCCTCCATCTTTTTTACCATCGATGGGAGGCCATAACCACGGACCTATGGGTCCTCACCATCATAAGAGAAGGATACTCTCTTCAATTCCACCGGGTCCCCCCGGACCATCCTCCAAGAGAGTATCCTTCAAGCTCGACGCAGACCGCCCTTCTTCTTCAGGAAGTCCAAACCTTACTTCAGCTTCGGGCTGTCGAGCCGGTCCCGTTAGACCAATTGAACCGAGGGTTTTACTCCCGGTACTTCCTCGTCCCGAAGAAAACGGGCGACCTGCGACCCATTTTAGACCTTCGGGCCCTCAACAAGTTTCTGGTCAAAGAGAAGTTTCGCATGCTGACTTTGGCTTCTCTATACCCCCTCCTCGAGCAGAACGACTGGTTATGCTCCCTGGATCTCAAGGAGGCCTACACTCACATCCCCATTCATCCGGCCTCCCGAAAGTTCCTCAGATTTCGGGTGGGAAATCTGCACCTACAGTACCGAGTGCTACCATTCGGCCTATCTTCGTCCCCCAGAGTCTTCACAAAGTGCCTGGTGGTAGTGGCCGCAGCACTCCGGGACAGGAGTCTACAGGTGTTCCCATACCTCGACGACTGGCTCATCAAGGCCCCGTCAGCCCCAGAGGTCACTTCGGCGGCCTTGGCTACAACCTACTTCCTCCAAAATTTGGGCTTCGAGATCAACTTTTCCAAGTCTCACCTACAACCCTCCCAGTCCCTCCCCTTCATTGGAGCGGTCCTGGACACCACCCGACTCCGAGCATTCCTGCCCCTGCAACGCATGGAGTCCCTTCTTCATCTCTGCCAGGCGGTGTCTACTCGCCAAACTCTACCGGCGAGACAACTGATGGTGCTCCTGGGCCATATGGCCTCCACAGTACACGTGACACCCTTTGCCAGACTCCACCTCAGGATCCCCCAGTGGACCCTGGCATCACAGTGGAATCAGACGTCCGATCCACTATCCAAACACATCTCAGTCACACCTGCTCTTCGGCAGTCTCTACTTTGGTGGATGACCTCTTCGAATCTATCCAGAGGTTTGCTGATGCACTCTCCTCCCCATCAGAAAGTTCTCACAACCGATTCGTCGAATTATGCATGGGGGGCCCACCTGGATGGTCTCCGCACCCAAGGATTCTGGACCAGTGCGGAAAGACTACACCAAATCAATCTACTGGAACTCAGAGCCATCTTCAATGCGCTCCAAGCTTTCCAACATCTACTTCACGACATGGTAATCCTCATTCGCACAGACAATCAGGCCGCCATGTATTATATCAACAAGCAAGGAGGCACGGGCTCGGCCCTCCTTTGCCAGGAAGCTCTACGAGTCTGGGACTGGGCGGTGCGCCACAATGCCCTACTCAGAGCAGTATACATCCAGGGGAGAACAACGTCTTAGCAGACAAACTAAGCCGTCTGCTACAACCGCATGAATGGACTCTCCATTCCAGCCCCCTTCACCAAATCTTCACGCAATGGGGGACGCCTCAGATAGACCTCTTTGCGGCTCCCCACAACTCCAAACTGCCTCAGTTTTGCTCCAGGATCTACACTCCTCATCGCCTCGAGGCAGATGCTTTTCTACTGAACTGGGGGAAACGATTTCTATATGCGTTCCCACCATTCCCGCTGATCCAGAAGACTCTGGTCAAGCTGAAACTCGAACGGGCCACCATGATTCTAATAGCTCCTCGGTGGCCCAGACAACCTTGGTTCTCCCTCCTACTCCAACTCAGCAGCAGGGAACCAGTACCACTTCCAGTGTTTCCTTCACTGCTTACTCAACATCAAGGATCACTACTTCATCCCAACCTGCAGTCTCTCCACCTGACAGCTTGGTTCCTCTCAACGTAACCCCTCACCAATTCTCACAAGAAGTGAGGGAGGTCTTGGAAGCTTCCAGGAAGCCCGCCACTCGACAATGCTACTCCCAGAAATGGACCAGATTCTCCTCATGGTGTGTTTCTAAGTCAAAGGAACCTCAGCGAGCTTCCTTATCCTCCGTGCTGGACTATCTCCTACACCTATCTCAATCTGGGCTCAAGTCCACATCCATACGAGTCCACCTGAGCGCTATTGCGGCGTTCCACCAGCCCCTACAAGGGAAACCCCTCTCGGCCCATCCAGTGGTCGCCAGATTTATGAAAGGACTCTTCCATGTTAACCCTCCTCTCAAACCACCCCCAGTAGTTTGGGACCTCAATGTAGTCCTTTCCCATCTCATGAAGCCCCCGTTTGAACCACTCAACAGGGCCCCTCTTAAGTACCTCACCTGGAAAGTGCTTTTTCTTGTAGCCCTTACGTCCGCTCGCAGAGTCAGCGAACTCCAGGCATTGATGGCGGATCCACCATTCACAGTATTCCATCATGACAAGGTGGTCCTACGCACTCACCCGAAATTCCTGCCTAAGGTGGTCTCCGAATTCCATCTCAACCAATCCATTGTACTTCCAGTATTCTTCCCTAAGCCCCATTCTCACCACGGAGAATCGGCCCTTCACACTCTAGACTGTAAACGTGCCTTGGCTTTCTACCTGGATCGCACCAAGCCACACAGAACCACTCCTCAACTTTTTGTCTCCTTCGATCCTAACAAGTTGGGAAGACCCGTATCGAAGCGCACCATCTCTAATTGGATGGCGGCTTGTATCTCTTTCTGCTATGCCCAGGCTGGATTATCACTTCCTTGTAAGGTCACAGCCCATAAGGTCAGAGCAATGGCAGCCTCAGTAGCATTCCTCAGATCAACACCAATCGAGGAAATTTGTAAGGCTGCCACCTGGTCCTCGGTTCACACATTCACCTCACATTATTGTCTGGATACTCTCTCCAGACGGGATGGACAGTTTGGCCAAACAGTATTGAAAAATTTATTCTCTTAAGTCGCCAACTCCCCCTCCATCCCACTGAGGTTAGCTTGGAGGTCACCCACTAGTGAGAATACCTGCCTGCTTGTCCTGGGATAAAGCAATGTTACTTACCGTAACAGTTGTTATCCAGGGACAGCAGGCAGCTATTCTCACGTCCCACCCACCTCCCCTGGGTTGGCTTCTCAGGCTAGCTACCTGAACTGAGGAGACACGCCCGGATCTCCGGGCAGGAAGGCACCGGCGCATGCGCGGTGCGGGCATCTAGAAACTTTAAGTTTCTACAAGCAACACGTGCTTGTGAGACGTCCGTACCGGGGCTCTGTCTGATGACATCACCCACTAGTGAGAATAGCTGCCTGCTGTCCCTGGATAACAACTGTTACGGTAAGTAACATTGCTTTCTGCGCATCCGATGATTTCTCGCTTTATGAAAGGACTTCTTCACCTCCATCCACCGCTTAAACCACCTCCAGTGATTTGGGATCTCAATGTGGTTTTAGCCCAACTTATGAAACCTCCTTTTGAACCGCTTGACAAAGCTCACCTCAAGTATCTCACTTGGAAATCTGTTTTCCTGATCGCCCTCACATCTGCTCGACGAGTCAGTGAGTTACAAGCGTTGGTTGCAGATCCACCTTTCACAGTTTTTCACCATGACAAGGTGGTCCTACGTACTCATCCTAAATTCTTGCCTAAAGTGGTTTCAGAATTTCACATCAATCAGTCTATTGTTCTGCCTATTTTTTTTCCAAAACCTCATTCTCACCCAGGAGAAGTGGCTCTTCATACTTTGGACTGTAAACGTGCTTTGGCTTTCTACCTCCAACGCACTCAACTTCACAGAACATCTCAACTTTTCATCTCTTTTGATCAGAACAGGTTGGGTCGTCCTATATCGAAACGCACAATCTCCAACTGGATGGCTGCTTGCATTTCTTTCTGTTACGCTCAGTCTGGTCTTCCTTTGCAAGGTCGAGTGACGGGCCATAAAGTTCGAGCTATGGCGGCATCTGTAGCTTTCCTCCGATCAACTCCTATTGAGGAAATCTGCAAGGCTGCCACTTGGTCCTCGGTTCATACTTTCACCTCTCATTACTGTCTGGATACCTTATCCAGGAGGGATGGCCGCTTTGGCCAATCTGTTTTGCAAAATCTCTTTTCGTAAATTGCCAACTTCCCTCCGTCCCTTTTAATTAGCTTGGAGGTCACCCATGTGTGGGAATATGCTGCCTGCTTGTCCTGGGATAAAGCACAGTTACTTACCGTAACAGTTATTATCCAGGGACAGCAGGCAGATATTCCCACAACCCTCCCACCTCCCCTGGTTGGCTTCTTGGCTAGGTATCTGAACTGAGGATCCTCTCAGGAGATGCGCCCCCTAGTTCGGGCGGGAAGGCACGCGCGCATGCGCGGTGCAGTGCTCGAAAGATCGAGATCTTCAAGCAAGATTGCTTTCGAGGCTGTCCGCTGCGGGGCTCCGTCGGTGACGTCACCCATGTGTGGGAATATCTGCCTGCTGTCCCTGGATAACAACTGTTACGGTAAGTAACTGTGCTTTCTTGTAAATCCACACTGTATTCCTGAAGCCTGCCCTAGGAGATGCTGATTTGCTGATTGTCTACCTCCATAAGTATCGGTAAGTTGGACTTCTTGTCTGTTTGACTAGCCTTATTAAGAATACCATCTAGAAATATTGGGCGCTTTGCTTTGAGGGGGCTCTCTTGTTACAATGCTCCACACTGTTAGTGCAGGTTGTCTCTCCTTGTTTTCATTGTTTATTCTGTTTCCTTAAAACTGTTTGATTGGTTGTTGGTTATTGATGTGAGCAGATTTGATTTGTTTCTTGGAGAGTTTCCCCGTAAGCCTCCCTCTTCTGTGTCCTCTACAGGGATTGCTCTCTGCTTTGTCACACACTGGAAATTGGAGGGCAGTTTAGAGGTAAGAGAGAAGGAGCAAAGAAGATTGACAAGATAGTTGTTAAAGTTACAACTTCAACACGCTGAGGTTGTGGGTTCAAACCCACACTGCTCCATGTGACCCTGGGCAAGTCACTTAATCCCCCCATTGCCCCAGGTACATTAGATAGATTATGAGCCCATCGGGACAGACAGGGAAAAATGCTTGAGTACCTGAATAAATTAATGTAAAACCATTCTGAGCTTCCTGGGGAGAATGGTATAGAAAATGTATCCAGATCAGCTCGGAGAAATCGAAGGCCCTGTGAACCTGGAGCCGAACAAAGGCCCCCCCGGAGCCTAGTCACCTCAAAGGAGAAAAGTTTCCCATGTCTTAACGTAGGCAACGTTGGATGACTTCTTAGATTTGTGCAGTGGATCAAACACAAGCTCTAAGGCCACATGCTCAAGAGCCAAGCTGGAAGAGCAAAGCGACTTGGAACTTCCATGACAAACAGGGCCTGAGCGAGAAGGACCGGGTAGATGCTCAGGTGCAAATCACGCTGAACCCGTAAATGCATCAGAGCTGCACACCACAGTCTTTGAGGCCAGTCTGGAGCCAATAGAAGAATGCGACCTGGATGACTCTCCAGGCACCAAAGGACCTCGGCCCAGGCGGAAAGATGTAATAAAGAACATCTGGAGGCTACGGCTGTACTTGAGTCTCAAGCCCCTCGCTTCTGGGCTTGAATCTGCAGCTGAAGAACTTAAGAACATAAGAATAGCCTTACTGGGTCAGACCAATGGTCCATCAAGCCCAGTAGCCCGTTCTCACGGTGGCCAATCCAGGTCACTAGTACCATGCCAAAACCCAAAGAGTAGCCACATTCCATGCTACCGATCCAGGGCAAGCAAAGGCTTCCCCCATGTCTTAATAACAGACTATGGACTTTTCCTCCAGGAATTTGTCCAACCCTTTCTTAAAACCAGCTATGCTATCCGCTTTTACCACAACCGCTAGCAAGGCATTCCACAGCTTAACTATTTTCAATCATATCTCCCCTCTTTTTAGGGTTTTGCAGTGTAAAGATATATGTAGCACCTCATTTATCTCTGAAAGTGAAGTACCATATATACTCAAATATAAGTCGATCCGAATATAAGTCAAGACCCCCTTTTCCTCCCAAAAAAGGATGAAAAATGTATGATTCACATATAAGTCGGGCGGCATAATATTCAAGTACCCTGCCCTGCCAGGCACTGCACCCAGCACCCTTCCCTCCTTCCCCTGTAAGGCATTGCACCCTTCCTTCCCTCCCTCCCCTGTCAGGCATTGCACCCAGCAACCTTCCTTCCCTCCCCTGTCAGGCATTGCACCCAGCAGCTTTCCTTCCCTCTCCCTCTCCCTCCCCGGTCAGGCTCTGCACTCAGCAGCCTTCCTTCCCTTCCTCCCCTGTCAGGTATTGCACCCAGCTTCCTTCCTGCCAGGCACTGCACCCAGCCCCCTTCCTTCCTTTCCTCCCTCCCCTGTCAGACTCTGCACCCAGCACCCTTCCTACCCTCCCCTGTCAGACTTTGCACCCTCCCTCCCAGGCTCTGCACCATGCCCCCTCCCTGCCCTAGCCTCATTACTCTACTGCCGATCCCCGGTGGAGGTGCAGCGGGCAGGAGTGAACTTTCCGAGTTCCTTCCTCGCTGCTAACTGGTTGCCGCAAGTTTCTTCGGCCGCTGAGCAGCACGAGCAGGTGCATGATTTGCAATGCTGAGTGGCTTCCTTACAGGCTCCCACGAATTCTCACAGCCAGAAATAATTTTGGAAGGGGGTGTAATTTTTTGGCCCCCAAATCCCAGTTTATATTTGAGTATATATAGTAACATTTCTTTGGCATTTGATACAAAGGATTTCAAAAGATGGAAGGTCTCTAATTATTCTTTCTTTTATTATCATAGGTTATATGTCTCCTCACCCATCTCCTTTGGGAGCTCCTGATCATGTGTCCAGCCCAATGTCTACAGGTGGACCAACTCCTCCACAAATACCACCAAGCCAGCCAGGACCTTTGATGCCAGGAGACCCCCAAGTTATGAGCCAGCCCACACGAGGTCCTTCACCTTTCAGTCCTGTTCAACTGCATCAGCTTCGAGCTCAAATTTTAGCATACAAAATGTTGGCTAGAGGTCAGCCTCTACCTGAAAATTTGCAGCTTGCTGTTCAGGGTAAGAGGACACTTCCTGGGATTCAACAACAACAACAGCAGCAGCAGCAGCAGCAGCAACAGCAGCAGCAGCAGCAACAAATCATTCCTGCTACTTATAATAGACCCCCTGGTATGTAGAATATGCTG
Organism: Geotrypetes seraphini; assembly: GCF_902459505.1. NCBI lineage: Eukaryota > Metazoa > Chordata > Amphibia > Gymnophiona > Dermophiidae > Geotrypetes > Geotrypetes seraphini. The sequence continues at coordinate 477,386,048 of NC_047084.1, forward strand.
TTAACATTCATATTTCTATCCTTCTATTTTCTTATAATTTCATAGTCTTTAAAATCCATTCTAAATATTTTTTTTATTTCATTCAAGATAAATATATGTAACTTCTTAGTGTGAGTGCTTGATGTAACTTACCTTTGAGATGTCTGATTAAGCTCAGAGAACAGTTTTCTAGTGCAGTAAGGAAATAGCATGTACCATATATACTCGAATATAAGTCGATCTGAATATGTCGAGATCCCTATTTTCCCCCCAAAAAGGAGGAAAAATGGTTGACTCAAATATAAGTTGGGCGGCTTAATATTCAAGTGCCCTGCCCTGCTTTAATATTCAAGTGCCCAGTCCCCTTCCCTCCCTCCCATGTCAGGCACTTCACCCATCCTTCCTTTCCTCCCTTCCCTGTCAGACCCTGCCCCGTCTGTCATACCTCCTTTGCTGATCCCTGGTGGTCCAGAGGTACAGTGGGCAGGAGAGAGCTTTCCGCGCTCCTGCCCCGCTGCTAACCTGGTTGGTAGCTGCCGGCGAGCACTGGTTTTCTTCAGCCGCTGAGTGGCACCGAGCAGGAATGCGCTTTGGCGCTGCTGCTTGGTGCTGAGTGGCTTCCTCACTGGCTCCCATGAATTCTCATGAGAATTTGTGGGAGCCAGTCAGGAAGCCGCTCAGCGCTGAGCAGCAGCGCCAAAGTGTCCTCCTGCTCGGTGCCACTCAAACGGTTGAACAAAACAGAACTCGCCGGCAGCCACCGACTGACCGGGTTAGCAGTGGGGCTGGAGCGCGGAAAGCTCGCTCCTGCCCACTTCACCTCTGGACCACGAGGGATTGGCAGAGGAGGTTTTGACGGACAGGGCAGGGAGAGGGGCAGGTTGCAGAGCCTGGCAGCAGCTTGCATTAAGACTGGGTGGGAGGGGGGGGGCACTGGCCTGAATATAAACTGGGACCCTTGGCCCCAAAATTTGAGTATATACATAAATAGGCTGTGCAAAAATGTATGCTAACATTGGAAAACATTCCATGTGGATGTGCCCATGGGTCAGTGCTAGTGTCAACTATATCTTGTGTATTCATTGGATTGCACACATTCATTCTGGAATGCTAGTCTATATATGCTGCTTTTTGCCAAATCAGTTGTTTACAGAATAGCATTTAAGCACATGCATGGATATATAAAACTCAAATGATAACACCTATTTGCCAATAGTCCAGGATTTCACTCTTTGTTCAACACATCTCCCCTCAGCTTATTATTTTTTTTATTGTCTGTGTTCTTTATGAAAGCAAGAAAAAAGATGAATGTCCTTATGCTTGTAATAAAAGGAAGAAACAAGCATGAAATCTTAACAGTACTGCAGAAAAACGAGCTAACATTTTACTTCTCTTCATAACTTGCATTTAAAACCCAGGCATTGTATTCAACCTACTTGTCTTCGAATAGCTAATAGCTTCTTTAGCATGGATCTACCGTATTTTCACATAGATAACGCGCACCCGTGTAAAACGCGCACACGGGTATAGCGCGCAAAAAACACATATTTATGTATATAAATTTTTGTATACCGCGCACACCCGTATACCGCGCATGCTGCCTGACTCTCCTTTCGCCCGCCCCGACTCTCCTCTGGAGACCCCGACTCTGTTTTCGCCCGCCCCGACTCTCCTTTCCTCCTTGAAGTCCTGTCCCTACCCTGAAAGCCTGATGCCCCCCCCGACATCCGATTCACCCCCCCCGCAGGACCGCTCGCACCCCCACCCCGAAGGACCGCTTGCACGCACCCGCACCCCCACCCTGAAGGACCGCTCGCACCCCCACCCCGAAGGACCGCTCGCACCCCTACCCGAAGGACCGCTCGCACGCACCCGCACCCCCACCCTGAAGGACCACTCGCACCCCCACCCCGAAGGAGCGCTCGCACTCCCACCCTGAAGGACCGCTCGCACCCCTACCCGAAGAACCGCTCGCACCCCCACAGCCTCACCCCCCTCCCCCATGGAGAAGCAGTCTACCTTGTTTCCAGATGCCAGCGAGCCCAGCTGTTTTCTCTGCCGGCGGTCCCGCCCCTTCTCTGAGCCCTGCTGCGCTGCTTTTTCTTCCGGCGGTCCCACCCTTTCTCTGACATCAGAGAAAGGGCGGGACCGCCTGAAGAGGAAGCAGCGCAGCACAGGGCTCTGAGAAGGGGCAGGACTACCGGCAGAGGAAGCAGCTGGGCTGGCATCCGGAAACAAGGTAGACAGCTTCTCCATGGGGGAGGGGGGGAGGCTGTGGGGGTGCGAGCAGTCCTTCGGGTGGGGGTGCGAGCGGTCCTTCGGGGTGGGAGTGCAAGCGCTTCTTCCGGGTGATGAATCGGGCGTCGGGGGGGGGGGGAAACTATGTAAAAAAAATTTTGTACAACGCGCTCACGCGTATAACGCGCAAGGGTATGCGCGGTTTGTAAAAACCACGTATAACGCGCGCGTTATATGCGAGAAAATACGGTAAATGTGATGTGTGCTAATTTCTACCTGAAGCATTGGGCACAGTTAGCTCGTGTAAAACTCAATTCCAGATAGGGTGCACATACAAGTGTGCACAAAAGTTGGGCTAACTTGTACGAGTATATCCATGGTTTAAATACACACGAGTCAAGTCTGTTTAAAGTGAAACTCCATTCTAGAAGGCATAAGAAGAAGATTTAGACACAGGAGTAATCTAAGGAAATACTTTTTTTTTTTTTTTTTTTTTTAACCAAAAGAGTAGTGTATGCATGAGAGTGGTCCATAAGACTATAGTAACAATTCAACCTTATCAGAACACGTCTCCACAAATCCGAATCTGAAGTGGTTTGGGACAAATTTTAGAGGTTGCTCATAGTCCTACAATATCCTCATAATGCAGCTTGCTATTCATAATAATATGTTAATGTGGTTAGAAATTGTTACTTAATGTTGGTTGGATACCAAATAACTATTCTTTGAAGCTGCTGTTGTTGACAACAACAGTTTTATTGTTTATTTGAATAATAATAGTACTAGTAGTACTAGTACTATTACTAGTATGTAGTAATGTAGTATGTAGTACTACTAGTACTAGTAGTGCTACATAGCAGAAAATTCATTTAGTGATAATGAGGCAGTTGAAAACTGAGTTGATGTTACATTTTAGGATAAAAACTAAGAAGTAAGAATGTCAGGCTAGAAGCCGTGCTGAAGTATGTCTGCTAGGGAAGGACACTGAACTGTCCAGTTGACATCTCCCTATCAATGGGGATGTTCTTTGATTGATTGATGATATACTTACGCACTGACAAAAAGACTGCTTTGAAAGAGGCAGCTCATCTGGCCATGTACAAGGTCTTGGAATTTGGCAGTGTGCAAGAATATTATATCAGCAAATAGACCAGGGATTTGCATATTGAGGGAACTTTATGGTCAATATCAAGGAGCAAAAGGGTTGCTCAGGGAGGATAAAACCATAGTGCAGAGAATGAATGAATTTTTTGCTTCAGTCTTTAGAGAAGAAGTAAGAAATCTACCTGAACCAGAAATGGTTTTCAAGGGTGATGATGTGGAGGAACTGAAATAAATCTTGATGAATCTGGAAGATGTACTAAGCCAAATCGACAAATTAAAAAGTGATAAATCGCCTAGATCAAATGGTATACATCCAAGAGTACTGAAAGAACTCAAACATGAAATTGCTCACCTGCTGTTAGTGATCTGTAATCTGTTGCTAGAATCGTCTGTATTATCCCAGGACAAGCAGGCAGCATATTCTTGACTGATGGGTGACGGCACCGACGGAGCCCCGGTACGGACAATTTTAGAGTGATTGCACTCTAAGAACTTTTTAGAAAGTTCTAGCTCGGCCGCACCGCGCACGCGCGAGTGCCTTCCCGCCCGACAGAGGCGCGCGGTCCCTCAGTTTCTTAGTTTCCGCGGAGCTAAGAAGACGCGTTTTCAACGGCTGTTGAAATTTTTCCTAACTTGCCTTCCCGCTCGCGTAAACGTTTGGCTTAATTTGCCTTTTTTCTTTCTTTTATTTTGTTAAAAAAAAAAAAAAAAAATCTTTCATTTTTTTCTTCAATTTTCGGTTTTCCCCGGCGGGGCCTTCTGCCACCATCGAAGCCTCGGCCTTCGATTTGGCGGAAGCCGTTTTTCCTTTCATGCCCCCTCAACCGGGTTTTAAAAAGTGCCAGCGGTGTGCTAGGCCTATATCTCTCACGGACCCACACAACTGGTGTTTACAGTGTTTGGGTCCTGAGCATCAGGCCTCTTCTTGCACCCGCTGTGCTACTTTGAAAAAACGAACATTAAAAAATCGCTTAATTCAACAGCGATTGTTGTTCGGTGCCGAGATGTCCGACCCCGTTCCTTCGACTCCGGCTTCGGCACCGATTCAGTCGGCACCCTCGTCTTCGACGCCGCGTGATTCCACACCGGCATCCCAACAGTCAGGTAAGCCGGCTAAGAAGCCTTCCCCGCTGGAACGTCTTCCGGCCTCGAGTGCAGTGAGCCCAATCCTGCCGCCGGTTCGACGCCAGCGGAAGCGCTCCGCCCCTATAGAGGTGAGTCCCTCGACATCGGGCTCCTCATCTCCGGGGCGTCGAGCGGCACCGCAGGTACCGCAGAAGAAAAAAGCGGTACCGGTGCCATCCCTCGATGACCGCATTACGGCCATCCTTCAGGTGCAGCTTAAGGAGCAATTAGAACGACTCCTTCCTGCTATCATGACACCGAACCTTCCGGTGCCAGTTCGCACCGAGCCATCGGTACCGGTTGTTGAACAACCTGTATCGGTACCGATTGTGGAACCCGTATTAACCGCTTCCACTGTTTCGGTACCGCTTCACCTAACCTCATCGGTATCGATGCCAGTCCTTGCACCGGAGCTGAGAGCTCACCATCAATCGGTGCAGACTTCGGCACCGGTGCGTCCGATAACTTCTCCGGACACGGTATCGATGAGGTCGGGTAAGTCGATGCGCAAAACCCGACACATGCAAACGTCGACACCTGAGTCTCGGGACCATTCTTCCCATGTAAGGGACCCTGATCTGTGGGGAGACTCAGAGGAACCCTTTCTTTCTGAAGGAGAATGTTCCTCAGAGGAGGAGGATTCGGCTGTCCCTGACCCATCCTCCAAACAGGCCACTTCCTCTTTCTCTAGTTTTTTGAAAGAGATGTGTGAGTCCTTGTCCATTCCTTTGGAGGCTGAATCCAAAAAGTCTAAAGCTTTTTTGGATGCCCTTGATTTTGATCAGCCTCCAAAGGAATTTTTGAAACTTCCCCTTCATGACATCCTGAGGGAAACTTTCTATAAAAATTTAGAGACTCCTTTAACTGTCCCAGGGGCCCCACGTAAACTGGATTCTCTATATAAGGTAATTCCCATTCCTGGGTTCGACAAACCTCAACTACCACATGAATCCTTATTTGTCGAATCCACCCTTAAAAAGACTTCAGGAGCCAGTGTATATGCATCTGTCCCTCCTGGCAGAGAAGGAAGGGCCATGGATAAATTTGGTAAGAGGCTCTACCAAAATGCTATGTTAGCTAATAGGGCTAGTAATTATGCTTTTCATTTTTCTTTTTATTTAAAGCATCTCCTTACCACCATGGCTTCTTTCGAGAAATATCTTCCTTCACGAAAGCATTCCGCTTTTCACACATGCTTGTCGTCTCTTCTCCAATTGCGTAAGTTTATGGTGAGATCCATATATGACACTTTTGAACTTACATCCAGAGCGACAGCAATGTCAGTAGCTATGCGTCGTTTGGCCTGGCTTCGGGTATCCGAGCTTGATGTTAACCATCAAGATCGGTTAGCCAATGCCCCATGTCTAGGGGATGAGCTCTTTGGGGATTCCATGGACTCAACCACACAAAAGCTCTCTGCTCATGAGACGCGCTGGGATACCCTGCTCAAGAATAAAAAGAAGCCTCCTCCGCCAAGACCATACAGGCAGCAATCGGCCTATCAACGCCGTTTCACAGCCCGTCCATTGCCTACCACTGCTCAACAACCTAGGCGTCAGAGGCAACAGCAACGTCAGCCTCCCAGACAACAGCAACAGCAACAAGCTGTAAAACAACCTCCTCAGCAAAAGTCACAGCCCTTTTGACTTCATTCTCCGCAGTATAGCCAGTATCCCTATTCCTGCTCTCCTGCCTCAACCAATAGGAGGTCGACTTTCTCTGTTCCTCAGCTGGTGGGAAGTAATCACTTCGGACCAATGGGTCCTCAACATCATCCGCCACGGCTACTCTCTCAACTTTCAGACTCTCCCTCCTCAAAGCCTGCCAAAAGAGTCTGCTTTGAACAGTCCTCAATCAGCCCTCCTTATTCAGGAGGTCCAATCCCTCCTCCTTCTGAACGCTATAGAGGAAGTTCCTCTAGATCAAAAGGGGCAGGGATTCTACTCCCGTTACTTTCTAGTTCCCAAAAAGACAGGAGATCTCAGACCCATCCTGGATCTTCGCGATCTCAACATTCATCTAGTAAAAGAAAAATTCAAGATGCTTTCTTTAGCCATCCTTTATCCCCTTCTAAATCAAAACGACTGGCTATGCTCCCTCGATCTCAAAGAGGCTTACACTCACATACCGATCAATGTAACCTCAAGACCATATCTCCGATTCATGATCAATCATTGTCATTACCAGTACAAGGTGCTGCCCTTCGGTCTTGCCTCATCTCCAAGGGTATTCACCAAATGTCTCATTGTGGTAGCGGCATTTCTACGCTCTCACCACCTGCATGTATTTCCTTACCTGGACGATTGGTTGATCAAAGACACTTCTGCTCAAGCGGTCCTTCTGGCCACCAACCAAACCATCCAGTTTCTACAACTTCTGGGATTCGAGATCAATCTACCCAAATCTCATATCATTCCCACTCAGAGACTTCAATTCATTGGAGCGATCCTAGATACACTCCTCATGAGAGCTTTCTTACCATCCAATCGTCTCCAGACTCTTCAGTCTCTATGTCACCAGGTACTTCCTCTGCCGTCCATCTCAGCAAGACAAATGATGGTACTCTTGGGACACATGGCATCCACAGTTCATGTCACACCTCATGCCCGTCTTCACCTGCGCACTCTTCAATGGACCCTTGCTACCCAGTGGTCCCAAGCGTCGGACCCTTGCTCACGACACATATCTGTGACATCATCTCTTCGTCAGTCTCTTCAATGGTGGTTGGTATCCTCAAATCTATCCAGAGGTCTTCTGTTCCATCAGCCTCCTCATCAACTAGTCATCACCACCGACGCCTCTCTGTATGCATGGGGAGCTCACTTGAACGAGTTCCAGACTCAAGGTCTTTGGTCAGCCCAGGAGAGGAAGCATCAAATCAATTTCCTGGAACTCAGAGCGATGTTTTACGCCCTCAAGGCCTTCCAACACCTTCTCTTTCCTCAGGTCCTTCTGTTGTGCACAGACAATCAGGTTGCGATGTACTACATCAACAAACAGGGTGGGACAGGCTCTCGCCTTTTATGCCAGGAAGCCCAGAAGATATGGACTTGGGCCATAGATCACCATCTCTTCCTGAAAGCTATATACATTCAGGGGAAACAGAATTCCTTAGCGGACAAACTCAGCAGAATTCTCCAACCTCACGAGTGGACACTCGATCCTGTAACTCTACAGTCTATCTTCAATCAATGGGGCACTCCTCAGATAGACCTCTTTGCAGCTCCTCACAATCATCAGCTGCCCCTATTCTGCTCCAGACTTTACTCTCCACACCGTCTAACAGCAGATGCTTTTCTCCTCAACTGGTCGAATCAGTTCCTGTACGCCTTCCCTCCTCTGCCTCTCATGTTGAGAACCTTGTTCAAGCTCAAGAGGGAACGAGCCACCATGATTCTGATTGCTCCGAGGTGGCCCAGGCAACATTGGTTCTCCCTTCTACTTCAACTCAGTTCCAGGGAACCTTTTCTTCTTCCTCTGTTTCCTTCTCTGCTTACGCAACAGCAGGGAACCCTTCTGCATCCCAACCTCCAGTCTCTACATCTGATGGCTTGGTATCTCTCGGGCTGAACTCGACTGATACTCTTTTATCTCAGCCCGTTCGTTCCATTCTGGATGCCTCCAGGAAACCAGCCACTCTACAATGTTACCATCAAAAGTGGACGAGGTTTTCTTCCTGGTGTCTTCTTCATCATCTTGATCCCACTTCCCTAGCGGTGGAGACGTTGTTGGATTATCTTCTTTCTTTGTCTGATTCTGGCCTGAAGTCCTCTTCCATCAGGGTCCACCTCAGTGCCATTGCAGCTTTTCATGAGCCAGTCCATGGAAAACTTCTTTCAGCTCATCCCCTGGTGTCCAGGTTCATGCGTGGGCTTTTCAATGTGAAACCACCTCTTAAAGCCCCTCCGGTTATCTGGGATCTCAATGTGGTTCTTTCAGCTTTAATGAAGCCTCCATTTGAACCTTTAGCTACTTCTCCTTTCAAATTTCTCACTTGGAAGGTACTTTTCCTTATTGCTCTTACCTCTGCCAGGAGAGTCAGTGAGCTTCATGCACTGGTTGCAGATCCACCTTTTACGGTCTTTCATCATGACAAGGTGGTTCTGCGTACACATCCAAAGTTTCTCCCCAAGGTTGTTTCTGAATTTCATCTCAACCAATCCATTGTTCTACCGGTTTTCTTTCCAAAACCTCATTCTCATTCTGGGGAACAAGCTCTGCATACTTTGGATTGTAAAAGGGCTCTTGCTTACTATCTGGAGCGTACGAAACCCCACAGATCAGTTCCCCAACTCTTTCTATCCTTTGATCCGAATAAATTGGGACGTCCTGTTTCTAAACGTACGTTGTCTAATTGGCTAGCAGCGTGCATCTCATTCTGTTATGCTCAGACCGGACTGACACTGGAAGGTTCTGTCACGGCCCATAGAGTCAGAGCAATGGCAGCATCTGTAGCTTTCCTCCGTTCCACTCCTATTGAGGAAATCTGCAAAGCTGCTACTTGGTCCTCAGTTCACACTTTTACATCTCATTATTGTCTGGATGCATTCTCCAGAAGGGATGGTCACTTCGGCCAATCTGTTTTACAAAATTTGTTTTCTTAATGGCCAACCTTCCCTCCATCCCTCTTTTTGTTAGCTTAGAGGTCACCCATCAGTCAAGAATATGCTGCCTGCTTGTCCTGGGATAAAGCACAGTTACTTACCGTAACAGGTGTTATCCAGGGACAGCAGGCAGATATTCTTGCGTCCCACCCACCTCCCCGGGTTGGCTTCTTAGCTGGCTTATACTAACTGAGGGACCGCGCGCCTCTGTCGGGCGGGAAGGCACTCGCGCGTGCGCGGTGCGGCCGAGCTAGAACTTTCTAAAAAGTTCTTAGAGTGCAATCACTCTAAAATTGTCCGTACCGGGGCTCCGTCGGTGCCGTCACCCATCAGTCAAGAATATCTGCCTGCTGTCCCTGGATAACACCTGTTACGGTGAGTAACTGTGCTTTACCTGAAGATTGGAGGGTGGTCAATATTATGCCAGTTTTTTAAAAGGGTTCTAGGGGAGATCCAGGGAATTATGGACCAGTAAGCCTGACCTCGGTGCCAGGCAAATTATTGAAAACAATGATAAAAAATAAAATTGTGGAACATGTGGGCAAACATGATTTAATGAGAGTCAGCTAGGAGAGGTCTTGCCTCACCAATTTGCTTTACTTCTATGAAGGTGTGAATAAACATGTGGATAAAGGTGAGCCGATTGATGTAGTGTATTTAGATTTTCAGAAAGCTTTTAACAAAGTTCCTCATGATAGGCTCCTGAGAAAATTTAAAAGTTGTGGTATAGGTAGCAATGTTTATTTGTGGATTACAAATTTATCGTACAGAAAATAGAGGGTAGGGTTAAATGGCTATTTTTCTCAATGGAGGAGGGTAAATAATGGAGTGCCACAAGGATTTGTACTGGGACCGGTGCTATTTTACTTATTTATAAATGATCAGGAAATTGGAACAATGAGTGAGGTGATTAAATTTGCAGATGGCACTAAACTGTTCAAATTTGTTAAAACACATGCAGATTATGAAGAATTGCAGGCAGACCTTAGGAATTGGAAAACTGGTTGTCCAAATGGCAGATGAGATTTAATGTGGACAATTGCAAAGTGATGCACATTGAGAAGAATAACCCAAATCATAGTTACCAGCTGCTAGGGTCCACCTTGGGGGTTAGCGCCCAAGTAAAAGATCTGGGTGTTATTGTAGACAATATGCTGAAACCTTCTGTCTAATGTGTAGCAGCAGCCAAAAAAGCAAACAAGATGCTAGGAATTATTATTATTTTTTTTTTAAAAGGGACGGTTAATAGGACTAAGAATATTAGTATTCCTCTGTATTGCTCCAGGGTGTGATCTCATCTTGAGTATTGAGTATGCATAGGTGGCTGCACACTGGGCATGCAGCCACCCATGCATGTGTGATTGGACTTGCCAAAGGCTTCTGGGCTTCTGAATGCTGGACAGTGTCCGACTTGGGACTTTGTCAGTGATGCCACTTGTCAGTGAAAATACTTGTCCTGCTGTCCTTGGAGAACACCTGCTACTTATAAGTAACTTAGCTGCATGTAATCATAATGTTTCAGTTTTTCAAGGTATTGCTGACTCAAATTACGATTATAATTTTGAACACTCAGGAGCAGGGGCTCAGGTAATGTGTGTATTTAAATTGTCGTTTGCTTGTGCATAAATGATTTGGAAAGTATCCTCCAGAACGGGTGAGCATAGCTTTTTAGTTCTTCTCCGAGTGAAAATCTGTTTAACTGTATTTTTATCTTGCAATTAATGCACTAATGAAATAAGATACCTGTCTTAACATTTTGTGGCTTATGTAAAGCATGAGAGCTTGTTTTTAAATCAGCTGTTCAGTTAAGAAACCATATTATCATGAGACCATTGTCTCTATTAGTATTTCTAATACCTTTGATCAATTTTGTGCATTTTTGCTCTGAATACGTAATATTTTCTTTTAAAATAGAAAATTTTCCATACATAGTGAAATCTGTTTTAGCATATTTTAATAATGCATAGTGTATTCCTGTTTTGCATGGGCAGTTTGGTTCCTAGAAAGTGTAATGTAATTTCTGAATGCGGTGAAGCGCTGGATATTTTTAAGTTTTCTATCTTGCTATTGAATTTAGGTATGGGAATGCATCCAATGGGTGTTCCTCCTGCAGGACCAGGACCTACTCCAGGAATGCCAGGACATGGTACAAATATGACCCCTAAAACGTGGACCGAAGGTATAGTTCAGCAATTATTTTCACATGGAGGCAGTCTCTAGTAGTGATGAAACACTTTAAAAAATGCTTTTCGGATCACCTGGTGGCTGCTCTGTAACTCCCTTGTCATGTTTACTTTATTGCAATTAGGTCCTATAAAATTCAAAATGTAAAGTGAAGGATATGTTGAGGTGTACACATCCATTGACATTAGCTCAGAAAAGAGCACTGCCCATTCATTGTATTTCCTTCTCATATTTCAGCTTTGTGTATAAATTTGATTTCAGCTAATCAACTGATTGTATATTAGAGCTGCCAAGCACAGGTAATCCCAAAGGTTTAATTTTTATTAAGTGGCATAAAATCACCAGAGGGCCTTTTAAAATTGCTTAAAATATGGATGGATGGTTGGAAGAGAAGGTAGTAAATAGAAGTAATACTGTTTATTGGACTATACCCTTCAAAGATCAAGTCATACTGTACTGCCATTTACCAAACTGTGAAAAACTTGTGCTGCCAAAACGATTGCTGCGCTTAAACAGCCTGAGCATGAAACGACTTTTTTGCAGAACTCAAATGAAATATACAAACTGCTTGAGGGATTGACATAAAACCTAATGGATAAGTAGTTATATTTTGAGCATGCTTAATTGCAGAAAGCTGTTTATCTAACAGTTTCCCTTGTAAGCAAATGAAGGCTTCATCTTCATGAAATAATTTTCTAATTTAATTTAAAAAGGTACTGATAGGAATTGGTATTTCAGGAAATAAATAGGTCTTATTTCCTGAAATAGGTTGTACTGGAGTACTATTTTCTGTGAATGAATTAACGACATAGTGTTGCATTGCCAAATTTATATTGAGGAGCTTTACTTTCAGTAAGTCAGGAAATTTGTAATTTGGGGGTGCACCTAGACCACAGGTTATCAATGGAGGCACAATTTGCCTGAAATTACTTTTTGAAGAGATTCACCTAAGGCAGGGATAGGGAACTCCGGTCCTCGAGAGCTGTATTCCAGTTGGGTTTTCAGGATTTCCCCAATGAATATGCATGAGCTCTATTTACATGCACTGCTTTCAATGCATATTCATTGGGAAAATCCTGAAAACCCGACGGGAATACAGCTCTCGAGGACCAGAGTTCCCTACCCCTGACCTAAGGCAATGTACACCAAGTACAATTCAAACAGATGAGGTTGTGATAACCATCCTGATAATTTCTATGATAATTTACTGCACAAGATTAATGAAAGAATCTGTCCAGCAGACTTCAAAGTGCATTATTTTGGCTGTAAAGTTGGCGACCAAGATAAAGTGTGGGCAATTCATGTGTGCTGCATTATCTGCTATTCCGGATTAACACAGTAGCTGAATGAGAAAAGGAAGAAGATGCCTTTCGCTGTACCCATGGTGTGGCGTGAACCAACAAATCATCACTCAGACTGTTATTTCTGCATGACAAAAATTGCTGGATTTACAAAGAGGAATAAATAAAAATTGTGTTTCCTGATTGCCCGTCAGCAATTAAACCCGTTCCTCATGACTCGGAGAATCCAGTTCCAATTCCTCTTTCCACATCTGCAGCACAATGTGCCGAAAATTCAGATGATTAATGTGCCTCTGCTGCTATGGAGGAGTTGTATGAACCTGAAGTGATTGAAAACCAATCTCACCTGCCTACTCAAAAAGATCTTAATGATCTGTCACTGTCAAAGGAGAAAACAGAATTGTATGGTTCAAGGTTGAAGCAATGGAATCTTTTAAGGCAGGACACCAAAATATATTTTTTCCATGATCGTCACACCATCCTGTCTTCCTTTTACCAGATGGAAGGAAACATTTGTTTCTGTACGAATATTAATTGTCTCATGTGTGAACAGGGATATGAACATGTTTCTGTCGAATGGAGACTATTTATTGATTCAAGAAAAGCAAGCCTTAAAGCGGTACTTTACACAATGGAAGCCAGAAGCCATCTGTTCTGTTGCTCATGCAATTGGGTTGAAGGAAACGCACGAGTTGATGAAGACACTTTTAAAACTCACACGCTATGTAGATCGCTAGTGGAACCTCTATGGTGATCTCAAAGTTGTCACTCCTTCTGGGTTTGCAACTGGGGTACAACAAATACATGTGCTTCTTATGTCTTTGGAACAGTTGTGCTGATGCCAACCACTAAATGCAGAAACAATGGCCAAACCGAGATGACTCCGTACCTGGCAGATACAATGTGAAGCACCTGCCTAAGGTGGATTCAATTAGTAGCGCAGGTCACCAAGCATACATCTCTGCCCAATGAGGGCGGAGTGATTCTAAAGGATGCCCAGGGTCATAGAGTAGACTTATTTCTAAAAAAGCAGTTTGAACCATTGGTGTTAGGACTGAAGGTGGCGGCAGTGGTGTCTTTCATCACATGCACCTGCCATAAAATGAACTTGCCCCCAGTGGATACTTGGGGGGAGGAGTAGACTATGTAGCAGATGCTCTTTATGACATGTTCAGGGTAATGAGCAAGGTTTCTACTTATTTCATATCTTCTGGCATGATTCAGTGGGCAGCAGATTCAACTTGCAAGGCCACTTTGAGCAGACAACCGTTTAAGGGTCAACGACTTACACTGGCTCCCAATACACCAAGAGTACACTTCAAATTCCATTGCCTACTATTTAAAGCTATAAACGGAGACAGCTCAACCTACTAGAACAACCGACTATCTCAATCTACCTCAAGCAGACACAGGAGAACCCACACACTATTCTCACACTCACCTACCAAAAATGTCAAAAGAAGAAAAATGTACGACAACCTACTAGCCACCAGAGCAGCAAAGCTGGACAGGCAACTCACAAATCTGCTGTCCTCGACCACAGACTACAAAACCTTCAAAAAAGAAACAAAAACCCTACTCTTCAAAAAATACGTTTAACCTTTATAACAGAACCAGCCCCGCCCCAAGCTTCACCCACAACACTATCTACATAGCAAATCAAAAAATATTCAAACCACTCATTAGGCATTTACTAGTATCATGACAATTCTCATGTAATCCACCAAATGTATTTCGTAGCATCATGTCAATTCTTGTGTAATCTGCCTTGAACCGTAAGGTAACGGCGGAATATAAATCGCTAATGTAATGTAATATAAATGCTCTCTGGCAAGGGTTTGGATGATATTATGACCAGTGTAACAGATCATCGCCCTAAGTCACTGCTGGATAGTATGCTGTGTCCTCTCTGGGGGTCGGTTTGGAGCAATTTTCTTGGCTCCCAGAGGCCTAGCCAGTATGCAGGGGGGTTTTCTACGCAAAGATTGTATCTGGGCTCTCAACAGAGATTTGGCTCCTCCAGATGGTCTCAATTCTCCGGTTCAATCCAAGAAACAACAATGATGCCAGTTTGGCAACTGTGCCTCTGTAGATAAGCAGGAAGTTGTTGGCTCATTGGGAGGCCTGGGCAAGGATTTGCTCAGACCACTGGGTCTTGGAAGTCATTTGAGAAGGTTACGAACTCGAGTTCTTTTGTCCCCTGCGGGACTTGTTTGTGGATTCTCCGGTTGGTGGGCCAGAGAAGACAGTCAAAGTGCAAGCAAACGTTGAAGCAGCTTGTGGAAGTCCAAGCTGTAGAGCCCATCCCAGCAGCGGAATTGAGCTTGGGGAGATACTCTTATCTACTTCATCATGCCCAGGAGAGACTCAGAAGACTGGACACTGATCTTGAATCTAAAGTTGGACTGTGCAGCAGTCATACTGCTGCAATTCTGCATGGAGACTGTGTGGTCAGTCATTGTCTTGGTAGTGCCAGGAGAATTTCTGGCCTCTCTGGATCTTACAGAGGTTTATCTACATATTCCTATTTTTCTGGATCACAGGAAGTACCTGAGATTTCATGGGTTAGAGAGGCATTTGCAATTCTCAATTTGGTGATGGCACCTTGCACTTTCACCAAAGTGATGGTCATGGTGGCAGCATATCTGCACAAAGCAGGGATCCATGTTCATCTGTACTAGAGCCTCATCTGAGGCTGAGGGCAAGAAAGCAGTGGTCCAAGTGGTCCAGCTGCTGCAGTCATCAACCTTGGACATCTTGGGAGTGAGGTTTGAGACAGCATAGGGCTGCGTTTTTCTGTCTGAGATTCGCAGGATGAAGTTATCTTGGCAAATTGTGGAGTTCTTGGCGATGCCTGCTCCCACGGAGTGGGAATTTAGGAAACGTCTGAAAACACACCTGTTCCTAAAGTATCTAGACAACTGATCCTCTCTTCTCTCTCCCCTCTATAGCGATTAACTTGTTCTATTGATCACTCTCTCCTCAAAAATGGATTTCCTGTCCTATTAACCCTCTTTCTTCCTCCCCTCTTAAAGTCAATCAATTTGTACCTTTGCTTAATCTTTGTAAACCGCATAGAACTTCACGGTATTGTGGTATATAAGCTGTTATTATTATTATTATTACTACTACCTCCAAGTGCTGGGATCTATGGTATCTACCATACAGGTTGTCCCATGGGTGAAAGCCCATCTGTACCCACTACAGAACTCTCTGTTATCCCAGTGGCCCCTACAGATGGATTGTCTCCAGAGGCCACTGCCTTGGAAAGTGGAAGTACATCGCAGTCTATGATGGTGGCTTTGGCCGGTATCCCTATCAGGAAGCATGCCCTGTCACATACTCTGGGTAATTGTGGTGACAGATTCTAGCTTTTATGGCTGGTGGGGTCACTGTGAAGGGCATTTGGATCAGGGACCATGGTTGCTCTCCCAGAGAAAATGGTCAGTCAGCAGGCTGGAACTGCGAGAGATTCAGTTAGCTCTACAATCGTTGCAGAGTACCCTCGAGAGCAAAGCGGTCAGGGTCTTTTCAGACAATGCTACAACGGTAGCACCAAGAGTGCTCTGATGAAGCTAGGGGCTCAACTGTTTTGTTGGGTGGAAGTCCATCTGCTGGCTTTCTTGGCAGCGCATTTTGCAAAACTGGACAGTGTCCAAGCCGACTTTCTTAGCCAGCAGAGCCTGGACCGAGGGGAATGGTCTATGTCTTAAATAGGTTTTGACAGAATAGTGAAGCATTTGGGACGTACAACTTTTGACCTCATGGCAACAGCAGCCAACAGGAAAGTCTCTGTTCTTCAACCAAAGATTCAAGCAAGGAAACACTGGCATTGACACCCTGGTTCAGCCATGACCAGAGATGGGTCACTTGTACGTATTTCCACCATGGCCCATGATAAGTAGGTCATTCACCGAATTGTGACTCATCCGAGATTTGTCAGTCTGTGGCTCTAGATCAGCGGTCTCAAACACATGGCCCGCGGGCTGCATGTGGCTCTCCAAGTTTTATTTGCGGCCGCGGTCTGGACTGGATCATTCTCTTCCTTTTGGAGCAGCAGCGTGTCTGGCCGGCTCATTCCGTTCAAAAATGCGGGTTGGCGGCTCCTCGCGCTATCCACTCCTGCATCAGAAGCCTCTCTGACATCACAACATCAGAGAGGCTTCAGACGCAGGTGCGGATCTCGCAAGGAGCCGCCATCCGCGGCTTTGAACGGAACGAGCCGGCCAGATACGCTGCTGCTCCAGTGGCGTACCAAGGGGGGCAGTCCGCACAGCTGGCCACCCTCCACTGTTCTCCCTAGAGTGTGGCTTGTCTAGAGCAGTGGTGCCCAACCTGCTTCCCTTCCCTTCTCACCGCTGCCATTGGGGAACAGGCCGGCACCATGCTCTTTGAGCTCCCTGCTTCTCTCGCCGCCCTAAGTCAATTCTGACGTCGAGAGGACGTTCTGGCTAGCCAATCGCTCCCTGGCTGCCCGGAACGTCCTTTCTGACATTAGAATTGATATATTGTACTTAAAGTATTCATGAAGGAAAATCAAGTGTGTGTTTATAAGATTATATGTATTTTTCTGATACACTTGTTGTAATATGAAAAAATGAATAAAGAATTTTTTTAAAAAAAAGAATTGATGTCGGGCGTTGAGAGTTGGTCGGCCCCGTGGAGAATAGAAGCGTGGAGATCTCGGCCTGTTCCCGATGGCGGTAGCAGCAGCAGCCTATTCCCCGGTGGCGATGGCATGGGGGAAGGCAGGAAGGAAGAAAGAAAGAAGGGGGGGGACAGAGAGCCAGAAACAAAGCAAAAAATGGGACACGGAATCAGAGAAAGACAGACAGAGAAAGAAAGAAGAAGTTGGGGGAGGGAATGAGGTCTGGAGGAGAGGAAGCATACAGGAGGCTGAAAGAAGGGAAGAAATATTGGATGCACAGTCAGAAGAATAAAGTGCTTTTTTGTTTTATAATTCTTTATTCATTTTCATATGTTACAAGTGTATCAAATAAACTCGTATAAAACTTAAAGATACATACTTGATTAACTCACATATTAACATTAAATTTAACATTTCATTAGAAAATTAGTATTCTATAATGTTAAAATATTATGTAAGAAATCTAAATTTATATCATTCTTATTGAATATAATAATCCCCATCCCTCCCTCCCTCCCAATTCAATAATACATAAAATCATCTTTATTGTGAATTCATTCAAATATTTATATATTATGTAATACTCAGAAATAAAATCCCACCCCTTTCCCCTCTAATCCAATATCTTATCATGGGAAAAGTTAACCATTCATTACAAAAATCTGTTTAACTGTTAAAGGAAAGTTTTATAAACTATAAAGAGTTTAACCTCATGCAAAATTGTCATTTCTTTAATAAGACATTAACTATTTTTTTTCTGCGGCCCTCCAAGTACCTACAAATCCAAAATGTGGCCCCACAAAGGGTTTGAGTTTGAGACCACTGCTCTAGATTGGCCTTGTTGCCCGTGGTATGGCTACAAACTGCCATGTGTCTCAAGCTACCACTTCATCCAACTCTTCTTACACAGTGTCCAATTGCCCTAGAAAGATCTGGAACGCTTTGGATTTATGACATGGCTCTTGAGTGTGCAGCCTTAGTGTTCAAGGGTTATTTAAAGAAGGTCACAGCTGCTCTCTTTAGATCTAAGAAGCTGTCAACAGTCGCAGCATATGCAAAAATTTAGAGGAGCTTTCAGGAATGGTGTGATTTTTTTTTTTTTTTTTAAAATGAGAATTCCTTTTGGGCTCAGTTATCGATGGTCCTAGCTTTCTCCAGGACAATCTTGAAAAGGGGCTGGTCCTCAGGTCTCTCAAAGTACAAGTCACAGGTCTATCATGTTTTAGAGCTCCTTTTATCAAGCCGCGCTAGCGGGGTTAGCGCGTCGGACATTTCATCATGCGCTAACCCCTGCGGCCGGCTAAAAAACTAATGCCTGCTCAATGCAGGCGTTAGCGGCTAGCGAGGCAGGCGGTTTAACGTGCGATATTACACACGTTAAACCCCTACCGCAGCTTGATAAAAGGACCCCTTAGAGTTCAAGTAGAGAAAGTTTCATTGGCATCTCATCTAGATGGGTCCAGATTGCTGAAGGTAACATTATGACTGCATTCTCTGGTGCATTGGCTGTTTTCTCAACATTATGTTGCATGCTCTTAGCAAAGCTCTGTATGAACCTTTGAAGGAGGCATTGCTCATGGATTTTACAGTCAAGACGGTGTACCTGACCATGATAGCCTTACCAAGAAGAGTTTCAGAGCTGCAGGCCTTGCCTTGCAGAGAGCCTCTTCTTAGATTCATGGAGGCTGGAGTGTTGCTCCACACAGTCCCTTCCTTCCTCCTAAAAGTGTTTTCGAGTTTCCATGTCTATCAGGAAGTTTGTTTGCTTGCATAGTTCTATGGACTTGAAAGATAAGATCCTGAAGAGTCTGGATACCAAGAGAACTCTTCTCTGCTATCTTGAGGTTCCGAACTGAATTTTGTGTTGGATCATCTGTTTCTGCTAACAAATTCTAGTCGCTGGGGTAGACTAGCTTCAGAAGCTACCATTTCTTGGTGGATTTGCATGACGATCTCATCTGCATATATCGGCTGTGAGAAATCTCTCTCTGATTTACTTGTGGGCATATTTAACTAGCAGTGTGGCCTCTTCATGGGTGAAAACCACATCTGTGACAGCAATGTAGTCCACTCTTCATACCTTCACAAAGTTCTATAGGGTGAATGTGGCATCACGAATGGATGCCGCTTTTGGGTTCTCAGTGCTAACAGCAAATTCATTTGCTCTGCTGTAGACTCAAGGGACTGCTCTGGTACGCCCCACTGGTTCAAGACTCGTATGTCTTTTGCACTAATAATATTCTTTCCCAGGCTGTTTTTTGGCACCAAAATGGTACCACAGTAGCCATATTGGATTTTCAATCTGTTGTTAACGGCCTCATTTTGCCTCATAAATACTTTGTTTTTGACTAAAATCAATAAATATGAACTCGGGCTGTTTTACTTCTGATTCAGATTTGTTCTGGATGCCTGCAGCACATAACTGAAACTCTGCCTAAGCTAAGTTCTTTGCAATTTTTTTGGTTCTTGATAAGTGTTTCCAAGAATACAACGTATTAAAATAAAATATAAGCCAGCATCGAACGATTTACATCAGGCAGGAGGGGGTGTGGGGGCTGATGAGGTATCTTTCCTTTCTAGTGCTACTATTCAGTTAACATACTTCACAGCGCAAGGGGATCTGAGGCCCCTTTCAATGAATAATCAATAATACACTTGATACATAGTTGTGGGAGAGAAGCTTTCATCGCTAATTTTTCCTGAAGAGTATACGCAAGAATATAATTACTAAAGAGAGGTATTTTTTTATTGAATTAGAGCTTCTGAAAGAACCCTGACATGAAGTTTTTCAAAGATGTAAATTAGGGAAAGGCTGGAGGAAAATTTCATTGTATTTCAATTTTTCTTGGTGCATTGTTAGTTCTAAAGTGTGTCCAGACCCTATCATTGTACTTTCCTCTGCCATTAGACCTTCCCAGATTTTGTTGTTCTCCTTTTTGATTACAAGAAAATCAGCAGTGAGGGCCCCCACCATTCCTCCCTACCAAATTTCATAACAACCCACACAGCCATCAAAACCTGTGAAGCTGATACCATAAAATATGGCTTCCCCATACTCTTAACAATTTTAACCATAACCACTCTGAAGATTCCATGTCCTTCCTGGAAGCCTGTATAGCTGTTCTCATTGTCACTTTATTCAGGTTACCCCTGTGCTACTGAATATATACGTACACATTATTGAATTCAATATGTACACATTATTGAAAAATAAGAGACAACATAAGACTGCGTAATTATTTCTTTATTAAACTAGAAAAACAATCTAGTCGTGGTCCTGGAAGCACCCTAGCCAATCAGGTTTTCAGGATATCCCCAATGAATATTCATGAGAGATTTGTATAAAGTGGAGGCAGTGCATGCAAATATCCCTCATTAATATTCATTGGGGATTTCCTGAAAATCTGACTGGCTGGGGTGCCTCCAGTATTAGGTTTAAGTGATATAAAAATTTATCCTCTATTTTTGATCATTTGTATTAATCATATATTATGCATTAGTGAATATGATAGACTGCTAGTTTATCTACTCTGATTGGTGTAGGTCCTTACAACAGCTATATTCTCTTTATTCTTTTAAACTCTATTTTTGACACAATCCTAGCCAAGATAAGCAGAGAATAGGTGGTGATGTTTACTGAGCAAATCAAGTTGTGAAAGGTTTATTACTCTATAGTCAATAAAGCTGTAATTGACCACATTTTTCACATTGTAAGGTCAAGGTTCAGAAATGAGTGTTCCCAGCACACCTCAAAAGCTTGCAGTACCAGCTCCAAGTGGAAGACCTTCTCCTGCACCTCCAGCTGTCCAACCTCCTGTTGCCATGCCTGGCCCTTCAGTGACACAGCCGACCCCTGGACAACCAACATCTATTGTCCAGTTGCAACAAAAACAGAATCGAATTAGTCCTATCCAGAAACCACAGGGGCTTGACCCTATTGAAATACTTCAGGAACGAGAATACAGGTAGATTTTTAAAAAAGGTATATTTGTTCCATAAACCTTCCACTGTATCTAGATGTTCTCTATTGACAAGCAAGATTGAATCAGATGCACAAGTAGATGATATCAACTGATGGCACTGGGTCAGAACAGCTCTCCCAATTTACAGATTTGAGCATGTATGGTTGTTCTTGTGTGCAGCAGTCCCAACAGTATCCTCAAATTTTGTTTTTAATTTTCTTTCAGATGCATGCTGAAAAATTTGTGTTGTGTTTGGGGCCCAATAACTACCAAAATGATACAAATTGCAACACTAATTTTGGTTATAGTGGTGGATGAATCTTCCTCGGTTTTCTTGCTTTGATAAGAACAGACTCCAATTTTTGGAGAAATCTTTTTTGAGGGCTATTGTATGGATATTTCTGAGACAGAGTTCATAGAGCCTGCTGTACTATAAGTTTTTTAATTCACAGATACCTTGGAGAGAAACACACTTAGGGCCTCTTCTACAGTATAATCCCGTTATAACGGACTTCAAGGGACCTGGAAAAACAGTCCGTTATCCCAGGACAAGCAGGCAGCATATTCTTGACTGATGGGTGACGGCACCGACGGAGCCCCGGTACGGACAATTTTAGATTGATTGCACTCTAAGAACTTGGAAAGTTCTGGTAGGCCGCACCGAGTGCCTTCCCGCCCGACAGAGGCGCGCGGTCCCCAGTTTCTTAGTTTCCGCGGAGCTAAGAAGACGCGTTTCTCTCAACGGCCGTTGTGAGAAAATCTTTTTGATTCTTCCCGCTCGCATAAACTCGTGAAGGAAATATTGTTTCCTTCCTTTTTTCTTTATTTTCTTTTCTTTAAAAAAAAAAAAAATTTGTTTTTTCTTCTTTTTTCGAATTCGCCCCGGCGGGGCCCTTTGCCACCATCGAGGCCTCGGCCTTCGATTTGGCTGAAGCCGTTTTTACATTCATGCCCCCTCAACCTGGGTTTAAGAAGTGCCAGCGGTGTGCACGACCAATTTCACTCACCGACCCACATAATTGGTGTCTACAGTGTCTTGGTCCCGACCATCGAGCGTCTACCTGCACCCGCTGTGCGACTTTAAAAAAGCGAACTCTGAAAAATCGTCAAATCCAACAGAGATTGCTTTTTGGTGCCGAAATGTCTGACTCTACGACACCGGCACCGACATCGGCTCCGGCGCAGTCGGCACCCACCTCATCGACGCCACGCGATACCGCGTCGGCGTCGACTCCTTCAGGTAAGCCGGCTAAGAAGCCTTCCCCGTTGGAGCATCCTCCGGTCTCGGTGGCAGCGAGCCCAATCCTGCCGACCTCGAGGCGCCCACGGAAGCGCTCCGCCCCCAATAGAGGTGAGCCCCTCGACATCGGGTTCCTCATCCTCGGGGCGTAGAGCAGCACCGCAGGTACCGCAGAAGAAAAAGGCGGTACCGGTGCCCTCACTTGAAGAACGTATAGCTGCTGTTCTGCAAGTGCAGCTTAAAGAACAGTTGCAACACCTTCTTCCTTCACTCTTGGCACCGAGCCTTCCGGTCCCGGTCCGGTCTGAGCCACCGGTACCGACAGTGGAACGCCCTGTTTTATCCGCTTCCACTTTGTCGGTACCGGTACAATCTGCTTCCTCGGTCTCCATGCCGGTTCTTGCACCGGAGCCGAGAGCTCACCATCAAGCTGTACAGACTTCGGCTCCGGTGCATCCAGTGACATCTCCCGGTACCGAGTCGATCAGGTCAGGGAAATCGCTTCGCAAATCTCGTCACCTAGAACCCTCCACACCAGAATCTCGGGACCGGAGTTTTCAAGTTCGAGATCCTGATTTGTGGGGTGATTCAGAGGATCCTCTCCTTTCTGAAGGAGAATGCTCCTCTGGTGACGAGGAACCTTCTGCTTTGGGACCTTCCTCTAGACCAGATGTGTCCTCTTTTTCTTCCTTTTGGAAGGAAATGTGTGATTCTCTCTCCATCCCGTTGGAAGCTGAGTCAAAGAAATCCAAGGCTTTTCTAGATGCATTGGATTTTGACCAGCCTCCAAAGGAATATCTTAAGTTACCTCTCCATGATATCTTGAGAGACACCTTTTATAAAAATTTAGAATCCCCTTTAACTGTACCTGGAGCTCCCCGCAAATTGGACTCTTTGTATAAGGTCATTCCCATTCCTGGGTTTGACAAGCCCCAACTACCTCATGAGTCCCTTTTAGTTGAGTCCACACTCAAAAAGTCTAAGGGGGCTAGTGTGTACGCCTCAGTCCCTCCTGGCAGAGAGGGTAAATCTATGGACAAGTTTGGGAAAAGGCTGTATCAGAATGCGATGTTGGCCAACCGGTCAGGAAATTACGCATTCCATTTCTCATTCTATCTAAAGCAGCTTATACAGAATCTGGCTCTTTTCGAGAAATATCTCCCTGACCGGAAGAAATCTGTTTTTCACCAAACTTGTTCCTCTCTTTTGCAGCTTCGTAAGTTCATGGTTAGATCAATCTATGACACTTTTGAACTGACCTCCAGAGCCACAGCTATGTCAGTAGCCATGCGACGGCTAGCCTGGCTTCGAGTTTCCGAACTTGATGTCAATCATCAGGACCGGCTAGCCAACGCACCTTGTTTGGGGGATGAGCTGTTTGGAGATTCCATGGATTCCACTACTCAAAAGCTCTCGGCTCATGAAACTCGGTGGGACACTCTTCTTAAAACTAAGAAAGCAACTCCACCTACCAGGCCTTTTCGTCAGCACTCGGCCTACCAACGAAGATTTGTGGCTCGTCCTCTGCCACAGACTACACAACAGCCTAGACGTCAGAGACAACAAAGACCAGCTGCTAGACAGGCTCAGCAACAGCAGCAGGTGAAACCTCCTCCTGCACAAAAACCTACTCAACCCTTTTGACTTGGTTCTCCTGGACATAGCCAATCTTCCTCCTTCTACTCATCTTCCACAGCCCATAGGAGGACGCCTTATACATTTCATAAGCCGTTGGGAAATCATCACCTCGGATCTGTGGGTCCTCAACATCATCCGCCACGGCTACTCTCTCAACTTTCAGTCACCTCCTGCCCAAAGTCTGCCAAGAGAGTCTGCTTTCAACACTCCTCGGTCTTCCCTCCTTCTTCAAGAAGTTCAATCCCTCCTTCTTCTGAACGCCATAGAGGAAGTTCCTCTAGATCAGAGAGGCCAGGGATTCTACTTCTGTTATTTTCTAGTCCCCAAAAAGACAGGAGATCTAAGACCCATTCTAGATCTTCGCGATCTAAACAAATGCTTGGTCAGAGAGAAATTCAAAATGCTTTCTCTGGCCACTCTTTACCCTCTTCTCAATCAAGGCGACTGGCTATGTTCTCTCGATCTCAAAGAAGCATACACTCATATACCGGTCAATCTAGCCTCCAGAAAGTACCTACGCTTCATGATCAATCGTTGTCATTACCAATACAAGGTGCTGCCCTTCGGTCTTGCCTCCTCTCCAAGAGTGTTCACCAAATGTCTGATTGTGGTGGCTGCCTTTCTACGATCTCACCACCTTCAGGTCTTTCCTTACCTGGACGACTGGTTGATAAAGGCCAATTCATCTCAGACTGTTCTCCTGGCCACCAACCAAACCATCAGGTTTCTTCAACTTTTGGGGTTCGAGATCAATCTACCCAAATCTCATCTCATCCCCACTCAGAGACTTCAATTCATCGGAGCTGTCTTGGACACAGTCCTCATGAGAGCGTTCCTGCCATCCAACCGTCTTCAAACGCTTCAATATCTGTGTAAGCAGGTGCTTCTACAACTTTCCATCTCTGCCAAGCAAATGATGATACTCTTGGGTCACATGGCCTCCACAGTTCATGTCACACCCTTCGCACGTCTTCACCTGCGCACTCCTCAATGGACCCTAGCTACCCAGTGGTCCCAAGCGATGGATCCTTGCTCACGTCACATATCTGTCACATCATCTCTTCGTCAGTCTCTACAATGGTGGTTGATATCCTCAAATCTCTCCAGAGGTCTTCTGCTCCATCTACCTCCTCATTAACTAGTCATCACCACCGACGCCTCCCCTTATGCCTGGGGAGCTCATTTGAACGAATTCCAAACTCAAGGCCTTTGGACAGCCCAGGAAAAGAAGCATCACATCAATTTCCTGGAACTCAGAGCGATGTTTTATGCCCTCAAGGCCTTCCAACATCTTCTCTTTCCTCAAGTTCTCCTTCTGTGCACAGACAATCAAGTTGCGATGTACTACATCAACAAGCAGGGTGGGACGGGCTCTCGCCTCTTGTGCCAGGAAGCCCAGAAGATCTGGACTTGGGCCATAAATCACCATCTATTTCTGAAAGCTATCTACATTCAGGGAGAAAAGAATTCCTTAGCGGACAAGCTCAGCAGAATTCTCCAGCCTCACGAGTGGACACTCGATTCTTTCACTCTACAGTCTATCTTCGCTCAATGGGGCACTCCTCAGATAGACCTCTTTGCAGATCCTCACAATCACCAGCTGCCCCTATTCTGCTCCAGACTCTACTCTCCTCACCGTCTGGCAGCGGATGCATTTCTCCTCGACTGGTCCAATCTGTTCCTGTATGCTTTCCCTCCTCTGCCTCTCATGTTAAGAACCTTGTTCAAGCTCAAGAGGGAACGAGCCACCATGATTCTGATTGCTCCGAGGTGGCCCAGGCAACATTGGTTCTCCCTTCTACTTCAACTCAGTTCCAGGGAACCTTTTCTTCTTCCACTGTTTCCTTCTCTGCTTACACAGCATCAGGAGACCCTTCTACATCCCAACCTCCAGTCTCTGCACCTGACAACTTGGTATCTCTCGGGCTGACATCTCATGATACTCTTTTGTCTCAGCCTGTTCGTTCCATTCTAGATGCCTCCAGGAAACCAGCTACTCTGCAATGTTACCATCAGAAGTGGACACGATTTTCTTCCTGGTGTCTTCTTCATCATCTTGATCCCACTTCCTTGGCAGTGGAGACATTGTTGGATTATTTGCTTTCTTTGTCTGAATCTGGCCTTAAGTCTTCTTCCATCAGAGTCCACCTCAGTGCCATTGCTGCTTTTCATGAGCCGGTCCATGGAAAACTTCTCTCAGCTCATCCCCTGGTGTCCAGGTTCATGCGGGGTCTTTTCAATGTGAAACCACCTCTTAAAGCCCCTCCTGTTATCTGGGATCTCAATGTGATTCTTTCCGCTTTAATGAAGCCTCCATTTGAACCTTTGGCTACCACTCCTTTCAAGTTTCTCACTTGGAAGGTACTTTTCCTTATTGCTCTTACCTCTGCCAGGAGGGTCAGTGAGCTACATGCATTAGTTGCAGATCCACCTTTTACGGTCTTTCATCATGACAAGGTGGTTCTGCGTACACATCCAAAGTTTCTCCCTAAGGTTGTCTCTGAATTCCATCTCAACCAATCCATTGTTCTGCCTGTCTTCTTTCCGAAACCTCACTCTCATTCTGGGGAACAGGCTCTGCATACTTTGGATTGTAAAAGGGCTCTAGCTTACTATCTAGAGCGTACGAAACCACACAGATCAGTTCCCCAACTCTTTCTGTCCTTTGATCCGAATAACTTGGGACGTCCTGTTTCTAAACGTACGTTGTCTAATTGGCTGGCAGCGTGCATTTCATTCTGTTATGCTCAGACCGGACTGACACTGGAAGGTTCTGTCACGGCCCATAGAGTCCGAGCGATGGCAGCATCTGTAGCTTTCCTCCGTTCCACTCCTATTGAGGAAATCTGCAAGGCTGCTACTTGGTCCTCAGTTCATACTTTTACATCTCATTATTGTCTGGATGCATTCTCCAGACAGGATGGACACTTCGGCCAATCTGTTTTGCAAAATTTGTTTTCCTAATGGCCAACCTTCCCTCCATCCCTCTTTTTGTTAGCTTGGAGGTCACCCATCAGTCAAGAATATGCTGCCTGCTTGTCCTGGGATAAAGCACAGTTACTTACCGTAACAGGTGTTATCCAGGGACAGCAGGCAGATATTCTTGCGTCCCTCCCACCTCCCCGGGTTGGCTTCTTAGCTGGCTTATCCTAACTGGGGACCGCGCGCCTCTGTCGGGCGGGAAGGCACTCGTGCATGCGCGGTGCGGCCTACCAGAACTTTCCAAGTTCTTAGAGTGCAATCACTCTAAAATTGTCCATACCGGGGCTCCGTCGGTGCCGTCACCCATCAGTCAAGAATATCTGCCTGCTGTCCCTGGATAACACCTGTTACGGTAAGTAACTGTGCTTTATATCCAGAGTCCGTTATATCCAGAGGTGCATTTTTTTTTTAACTTTATTTAGGTCAACTGAAACAACATACACTCAATGAACAACAGTCACTGCAAACATCAATACTGTAACAAAACTCAGCAAAACATTGGTATGGCCCAAAATGACTGCAAAACCAGAACACTAAAAGATGGTCTACTCTAAAGCATTATGTCGCACTGTCCTGAAAACAAAAATAATCTGTCATTTTCTTCTGGGCTGCATTTCTTTCATATGTGTTAGTGATGTACGCATCAAGTTTTCCAATGCAATCCATCAGTATGTCTGCTTCAACAACTTCATTAGCGCAAGGATGTGCTGAGACTGGAGTCGGTGCAAAGAATGGCCACCCGGATGGTCTCGGGACTCAAGGATCTTCCGTACGAAGAACGGCTTGACAAATTACAGCTATACTCGCTCGAGGAGCGCAGAGAGAGGGGAGACATGATCGAGACGTTCAAGTATCTTATGGGCCGCATCGAGGCGGAGGAAGATATCTTCTTTTTCAAGGGTCCCACGACAACAAGAGGGCATCCGTCGAAAATCAGGGGCGGGAAACTACGAGGTGACACCAGGAAATTCTTTTTCACTGAAAGAGTGGTTGATCGCTGGAATAGTCTTCCACTACAGGTGATTGAGGCCAGCAGCGTGCCTGATTTTAAGGCCAAATGGGATCGGCACATGGGATCTATTCACAGGGCAAAGGTAGGGGAGGGACATTAGGGTGGGCAGACTAGATGGGCCGTGGCCCTTATCTGCTGTCTATTTATATGTTTCTATGTTATTTTCAATGTAACGCTGCAGCAGTATCAACGCCATGCTTGCTTCACGTGTAGATGGTGGAAGCTCAGCTGGAACCTCCTCATCACTGGATTCGTCACCAGTTTGTGCACTGTTGACACTGCCAGGCTTTGCCTAGACTTTTGCTAAAATCTCCTGATCAGATAACACAGCAGATGTCTGCACGTGCTCATCAATGGCAAGAAATTCTTCCGCAGACATACCTGTAGTCTGGTTCAAGAAATGCAATTCCATCAGCCGTTCAAAAATGTTATCACAGTCACGAGCAGACAATGTTGGCGATGGGGGTGTCTCTGAAAGATCTTCTCCTGTCTCTGCAGAATGTTAGAAACAATGTTCTTGACAATTCCCGCCTTCCTGAAACAATTGTTGATTGTTGTCGCTGTGATTTCGTTCTCCCAGACTGACCGGGCCCATCGCAGACACTGCAGTATGTCAATAGCAAAGTTGTCCATGTCGCTGTTCTCAATGGCTATGATAAGTTTATGCATAAGTCGCTTTCTGTACAGAATTTTGAAGTTCTGTATCACATGGCTGAAGTTGACTCATACAGTTTGGTGGCAAGAACTCCAGCTGTATTGCTTTAACCTGTTCAGCTACAGCCAGGTCATGTGCGCTGCAGTTATCAACGATCATCAGAATGTGGAGCTTTTCCTTCACAAATTTTCTGTTAACCATTTACTGAACAGACTGGCTGTCATTCATGCTTTACGATTGCATTTGTACACAACTGGCAGCAACTTTGCACCTTTGAAACAGCGTGGCTTGGCAGACTTTCCAAAAGCTAGTAGCGGTAGCTTTTCAGATCCATCCATATTGGCAGCAAACAATAATGTGAGGCGCTCCTTACTTCTCTTGCCACCGTGGCAGCTGTCTCCTTTGAACGTCATTGTGCGATCCGGCAACAACTTAAAAAATAACCCAATCTTGTCAGCATTGAAAACGTTGTGTTCATCATATTGGTCCAGCAGCCTTGGTAGTTTGGTCTGTAGCCAGTCTGCAGCAAGTTCTTGTGGTACAGATTCTGATTCGCCACTTAGAATACGAAAGATAACAGCTCTGCGTTTCTTGAACCTATCCAGTCATCCATCACTACATTTAAAGTCATCGTGACCAAGTTGAACAGCAAGACTGACTGCTTTCGCTTTCAGAATTGGACCGGAGACTGGTGCACCAAGTGAGCGTGTTTGCTTCAACCAAAGAAAAAGCGCATCTTCAACATCATCATAGGTGGATTTGCACAATTTTTTACTGCCATCTGCAAACTGCAAAGAAGTCTTGTACTTCTCACGGCTACTCCAGATGTCACAGACCATAGATTTGCTTATACTATAGTCATGTATAATATCTGCTTGTGTTTTCTTTTTAGTTTCAATTAAAAGAACGATTTCACGTTTTACATCTAATGTTATAGAATGACGCTTCGTAGCAGACTTCTCAGCCATTTTGACTACAGTATCACAGGTACGCCACGTGTCGTGTAGGCAGAGCCTGCATGTCCGTTATAGCCGAATGAAATTACAGCTAAAAATGGCTCTCGGGTCCAAAATAGTTGTCCGATATATCCAAAAGTCTGGTATATGCTAGTCCGCTATATCCGATGATTTTGTGTATGTTTATAATGGCGCTCGGCCGGGACCTTGTCCTCTATATGCGAGGTTCCGTTATAAGCGAGTCTGGTATAACAGGATTATACTGTATTAAACTGCGCTAGCGGTTTCTAGCGCAGGAAGCTGCGCTGAATGGCCCGCGCTACTCCCGACGCTCATATAGTTCCTATGAGCGTCATGAGCAGTGCAGGCCATTCATTGCGGCTCTCTGCGCTAAAAACTGCTAGCACAGTTTAATAGAACAGGGGGTTATTTATTTATTTTAAAAATTTATATACCGTTTAAAACTAAACAGTTTACATACATAATATTTAAAATGGACACACAGTAAAACAGATGAATAGTTAAAAACATATAATAAAATAAACATTAAAAACAATCTTCAAGAGACCATAATGTGGGTAGAAAGATCATGGTTAGATCATCAACTTTGTCAGAAATACCTAAAAAAAAAGGCATCAACAAATAGCTGCGTCTTTAGTAATTTTCTAAAGCTACCCTTTTCACAATAGTTTCGTATCTGCCCCACCAAGGAGTTCCATAACTTAACTCCTGCGCAGCAGAAAGTCATTTTGCTAGTCTCAACAAGTATTGGGTTCAAAGACATCTTCAGTAGTGCTAAGTTTTCAGAACGCAATGATCTTTTTGGTATACACTTCGCCTTCCGTATTCGCTGTGATAGGGGATTAACAGAATCGCAAATAGAGAAAAACCGCGAATAAATTTTTCATATGTTATTCGCTGTTTTCTATTAAAAAACACCGTGAATATGGTGAAACCGTGAATAACATGGCGGGAGACCTGGCCTGTTCCTGAAGGAGAGGCAAAACATGGTGATGAAAGTGCCGGGAATCAGCGATTTGCTCTGTAAACATTTGGAATCAGTGATTTCTCTATTCAAGCTGATGTAATTTTTGGGGAGGAGTCAGCAAGCTAAAAACCGTGAATATTCAAAACCGTGATTGCTGAAACCGTGAATATGGAGGGAGAAGTGTATAGCTGAGCATATTACTTTTGAGCAATTCTGGAATGTTACTTCGAGGTAAAATTACACTATTCGCTGATGACGCTAAGCTATGCAACGTAGTTGACAGTGCAACCGTGCCCGACACTATGAGGCAGGACCTACTCTTACTGGAACAATGGTCTAAAACTTGGCAACTGAGCTTTAATGCCAAAAAGTGTCAGGTTATGCACCTTGGTAGCGTTAACCCCAGCAGAACATACACCCTGAACAGGGAAACCTTAACAAGTACTGTCGAAGAACGGGACCTGGGTGTAA
Source organism: Geotrypetes seraphini (assembly GCF_902459505.1). NCBI lineage: Eukaryota > Metazoa > Chordata > Amphibia > Gymnophiona > Dermophiidae > Geotrypetes > Geotrypetes seraphini. Next base: position 477,417,135 of record NC_047084.1, read on the forward strand.
TCATTAGCGAAGATATGAAGGCGGCCACTCAGGTGGAGTAAGCTTCGGCCAAGGCTAGACGAATGCTGGGTTGCATCCGAAGAAGTTTTGTCAGCTGTAAGCCTGAAGTCATAATGCTGCTGTACAGGTCCATGGTGAGACCTCATCTGGAGTACTGTGTTCAGTTTTGGAGGTTGCATTATCAAAAAGATGTGAAGAGAATGGAATCGGTCCAGCGAATGGCCACCAAGATGATCTCAGGACTCGAGGATCTCCCATATGAAGAGTGTCTAAGCAGGCTGCAGCTATATTCTCTCGAAGAACGCAGGGAGAGGGGAGACATGATAGAGACGTTCAAATATCTTACAGGCCGTATCGAGGTGGAGGAAGATATCCTTTTTCTTATGGGTCCCATGACAACAAGAGGGCATCCGCTCAAACTCAAGGGTGGGAGATTTCATGGTGACATCAGGAAGTACTTCTTTACCGAAAGGGTGGTTGATCATTGGAATGGCCTTCCACGTCAGGTAGTTGAGGCCAGCAACATGCTCGACTTCAAGAAACGATGGGATAAAATGTGGGTTCACTTCGGGGAATTGCTTAGGGGAGTGTTCTTTTAAGGGGAGGGTTCTTCTGAGTGGGCAGACGTGTTGGGCCAACGGCCCTTTTCTGCCGTCATATTCTATGTTTCTATGTTTCTAAGTTGATGGCAAATCATCACAATTTTATACTGGACTCTGAAGGCGACTGGAAGCCAATTTTTTTTCAAATATGGTGAGATATGGTCATATTTAGACAAACACACTCACTATAGTGGGAGTACCACTCAATTATATTCAATTCTATTAAACATTGCCTAAACTTTCTACTAAAAAAAGAATTGTTTGTCTTAAATATCTTTAATTCTAAATATTTTTTAAATACTTTACATATAAATACACATTACAGTATATCAACCATACAAGCACAGGATATCAAAATTGCACAACAGATCAACAAAATATTTCTTTAAAAAACAGTCACTCCATAACAATAGAGGAAAGGAGTACTTATCTTCTTAAGAAATGTTGTCGCATCCTGGGCTCAGCTGCCGATTTCAAAGTGCTCAGTGCTTCAAACCGAAATATAAGTGAAAACAATCCAAACAATCCAAAGTCCCAAAAATCTCCACTTCTAAAAACGCTATCCAGATTTCTCAGTCCAACAATCATTCAATGCAATTCATAGTTTCAAATATCGCATGCAGATTGTGAAACATTGCAGGCGGACCTTAGGAAATTGGAAGACTTGGGCATCCAATTGGCAGATGAAATTTAATGTGGACAGATGCAAAGTGATGCACATTGGGAAGAATAACCTGAATCACAGTTACCGGATGCTTGGGGGTTAGCGCCGAAGAAAAGGATCTGGTTATCATTGTAGTCAATACAATGAAATCTTCCACCAATGTGTGGCGGTGGCCAAAAAAGCAAACAGGGCATTATTAAAAAAGGGATGGTTAACAAGGTAGGGAGAACGAGAGGACACTTTCTTAAGTTGAAAGGGGATTGATTCCATACAAACGTATGGAAGTTCTTCTTCACCCAGAGAGTGGTAGAAAGCTGGATCGCTTTTCTGGAGGCTGTTAAAGGGGAAAACACTCTCCAGGGATTCAAGACAAAGTTAGACAAGTTCCTGCTGAACAAGAAAGTGCGCTGGTAGGGCTAGTCTCGGTTTAAGGTGCTGGTCTTTGACCAGAGGGTCGCCGCGTGAGCGGACTGCTGGGCAGGATGGACCACTGGTCTGACCCAGCAGCAGCAATTCTTATGTTCTTAAGAATGTTATAATGCCCATGTATTGCTCCATGGTGTGACCTCATTTAGAGTATTGCATTCAATTCTGGTCTCCTTATCTCAAGAAAGATATAATGGCGCTAGAAAAGGTTCAAAGAAGAGCGACCAAGATGGTAAAAGGGATGGAATAATAATAATAATAATAACAGCTTATATACCGCAATACCATGAAGTTCTATGCGGTTTACAAAGATTAAGCAAAGGTACAAATTGATTGACTTTAAGAGGGGAGGAAGAAAGAGGGTTAATAGGACAGGAAATCCATTTTTGAGGAGAGAGTGATCAATAGAACAAGTTAATTGCTATAGAAGGGAGAGAGAAGAGAGGATCAGTTGTCTAGATACTTTAGGAACAGGTGTGTTTTCAGACGTTTCCTAAATTCCTCATAAGTAGTGGGTGAAAGCAATTGTTCTAGGACTTTACCCCATGATGCTGCTTGGTGCGAGAGAAGATTTTCATGGTGTTTTTTCAGTTTACAACCTCTCACTGGGGGGGAAACGAAGTTGGAAGGTGAGCTTCTCTTGTGTCTGTTGGCTGAGAAGACGAAAAGATCAGTTATATATTTAGGGGCAAGTCCGTGTAATGCTTTGAAGCAGGCAAATTTAAACTTTACGCGCGCCTCTTGTATGAGGAAAGACTAAAACGGTTAGGGCTCTTTAGCTTGGAAAAGAGACAGCTGAGGGGAGATATGATTGAAGTCTGCAAAATCCTGAGTGGAGTAGAACGGGTTCAAGTGGATCGATTTTTCGCTCCGTCAAAAATTACAAAGACTAGGGTACACTTGATGAAGTTACAGGGAAATACTTTTAAAATCAATAGGAGGAATTTTTTTCACTCAGAGAATAGTTAAGCTCTGGAAAACATTGCCAGAGGATGTGGTAAGAGCGGATAGCGTAGCTGGTTTTAAGAAAGGTTTGGACAAGTTCCTGGAGGAAAAATCCATAGTATGTTATTGAGAAAGACATGGGGGAAGCCACTGCTTGCCGTATATTAGCATGGAATATTGCTACACCTTGGGCTTTGGCCAGGTACTAGTGACCTGGATTGGCCTCCGTGAAAACGGGCTACTGGGCTTGATGGACCATTGGTCTGACCTAGTAAGGCTATTCTTATGTTCATTTCAGATGTGGATCCATCCTTGCCGGCCTCGTTCCAGACCATGCTACGGAAGCACTTCATCGAGCTCTTTACCACGATGGGGCCTCAGCTTCTCTCCCAAATCCAGCCTGGGCACAGGGAGGCCTCCCACGAGGTCGAGCCACCTCCAGTGCCTCAGTGGGGAACACAATCTCAACAGGGAGCAGAGTCTCTGTGAGTGTCTGGTCTGGCAACAATGCATGTATCGCAAGGAGCAGAGTCTTTGCCCATGCCACCTCTGGAACCGATACACTCGATGCAAGGAGCAGAGTCTTTGCGAGTGCCTCCGTTGGAGCCGATTCACTCGATGCAAGGAGCAGAGTCTTAGCGAGTGCCTCCGTTGGAGCCGATTCACTCGATGCAAGGAGCAGAGTCTTTGCGAGTGCCTCTGTTGGAGCCGATTCATTCGATGCAAGAAGCAGAGTCTTTGCGAATGCCTGCATTGGAACCGATCACCCCGACGGGGTTCGAGCCTCTACGGCAGCAACCCCCTGCTTCGATCGACTGCTTCCAGCCCCATCCACTACTTGGGAGACTCAACAAAGCCTGCCTCACCCCGCCCATCGAGGCCAACCTCTCGACACCGATTGAAGCATTCCTCGAGACATTCATCCAGGCATGCCTCGCCTCGGCGGAAACAGGCATACCTGGACTATTCACCTCCACTGATGCCAGAACTCGAGGACACAATGGGATCCTTCTCACCATCTCGATCCCTGTCCCCAGTGGAACCGGAAGCCTCGACCTCATCGAGCCCATCACGGAGCCAGGCAACGGCAGACCAACTGTCCTTCTCCTCGTTCCTCCGACAGATGGCTGAGGACATGGACATACCATTGGACACGGGTTCCAGATTCTCAAAGGAATACCTGGAGACTATGCACCTCCCTCAACCACCAGCTGAGTCCCTTAAGCTTCCGTTGCACAAGCTTCTGGACCAGACCTTCGCTCGATGCCTTGAGACACCTTACTCCATCCCCTCTGTCCCGAGTAAACTGGACACCAGGTACCGCACGGTCCATCGCAAAGGGTTTGACAACTCTCAACTCTCTCACCAGTCCCTGTTAGTGGAGTAATCATTGAAGCGATCCCATCCCTCCCAGGTCTACGCCACCGTCCCGCCTAGCAGAGAAGGAAAAACCATGGACCGATTTGGCAGGAGAGTGTACCAGAACTCCATGATGGCCTCGAGAGTTCTGAACTACAACTTCCACTTCACAACATACTTAGAGTTCCTCCTATCGGTATTCCAGAAGTTTATGCCCTATGTGGACACGAGGGCACATTTAGAGTACCAAGAAGCGCTGACCTCGCTATCCCAGCTCCGGGTACAGTTGATGCAGTCCTTGTACGACGCCTTTGAGCTCGCGGCTCGGGCAATAGCGTGCTCAGTGGCCATGTGCCGGCTGGCATGGCTGAGGACCATCGACATGGATCCCAACCTCCAGGACAGGCTTGCAAACGTTCCCTGCGTTGGCACCAACCTCTTCGACGAATCCATCGAGGCGGTGACCATGAAGCTATCGGACCATGAACAATCCTTCCAGTCCATCCTACATCCAAAACCCAGGCCTGCGCCTCTTCGCCAGCCTTGCCCGCCGTTGGTATACCAGCAGCGCTACCCCCCAAAACAGGCTCGAATATAAGTCGAGACCCCCATTTTTTTCCCCCAAAAAGGAGGAAAAATGTTTGACTCAAATATAAGATGGGGGCTTAATATTCAAGTGCCATGCGAGGATCTGCACCCAGTGTCCCCTCCCTCACACCCTCCTCTGCTAAGCTCTGCGCCCAGCCCCCTTTCCTCACTGCCCTACCAGGCTATGCAGCCAGCCCCCCTCCCTGCCAGGCTCTGAACCCAGCCCCTCTCACTACTTGCCACGCTCTGCACCATGTCCTACTTTCGTGCCCTGTACCCTCTTCTCCCCCCTGGTGGTCTAGTGGTAGGCCTGGACAGGAGGGATTCCTCCCATGCCGGCCAATAATAACAATTTTTTTACCGCCCTCCCCCTGCGTATCTCTTCTCACATCCCTGGTAGTCCAGCGGTATATGGGCAGGAGCGACCTTTTCGCGCTTTTGCCCTGCGCCCTTCCTATTGTGCCTCTCCTTCTTGCCCTCCAATCTCGTGGCCAATGGTGCACCGGCACACAGGAGCCAGCTTCTCAAGCTCCCGCCCGGTCCTGCACCACTCGCTGGATTCAGCCATTTAGCGAGCGGTGCAGGCCTGGGCAGGAGCTTGAGGGCCGCGAGATTAGAGGGCAAGAAGGAGGGGCGCAGGATAGGACAGGAGTACCGAAAGTTCGCTCCTGCCTATGCACTGCTGCACCACCAGAGATGTGAGAAGAGGTATGCGGGGAGAGGGGGGTAAAAAATTGTTAGTGTCGGCTGGGACGGGAGAGATCCCTCCTGTTCCGGCCTACCAGAGACCTGCATCAAGTCCAGGAGGGGGTCGGGTGATGACCCGAATATAGGATGAGACACCCATTTTTAGGCCATTTTTTGGCCCAAAAATCTCATCCTATATTCGAGTATTTGCGGTACCTGGACCTGTTCTCAGAGATATTATATTCACTCAAGCAGAGCTAATCAACACTTGCTTTTATCTTTCAAAGGGTTTTTTCTACAAACTGGAATCATTAACTCAGAAACTGAATTGGCTGTAAGCCTGGGAGCCATAATTGATGATCCTGATTTGAAATCTGGTTGTCAACTAATAAAACACATTTGCTTCCCTAATGATTGTTCTCCAGAGTCATAAGGATTAATTAGACACACACCTCATCCAGTTCTTAAGAGTTGATTCTGAGGTTTTAACTGACCTTGGGCACTGATGTACATGAAAAAGGCCATGCCTTCTCAGATGTGTACACAAATTCTGAGTTCTAGGATAGCTGTTCTACCCTGATATTGTCATGACATCATCTACTTGTGTGCCTGATTAATACTGCTGTCTATGGAGAACACCTCTTACAGGAAAGCAACTTTAGTATAGACACAAGATCTGATAATGGTGCTTTACTACACCTATCTTTTAGGTGCCAGTCCGTGCAGTTGTCAATAACCACTAGTCTTCCTTTATAGAATCACACCTAGCGGCACCTAAGCGGACTTAGGTGTCACTGGCCTAATTTGCCAGCACCTAGCTCGGATGCCTAGCAGCACCTAAGTCAACCATGCTTATTCTCTGCCCCTAACCACACCTGTTTTTCAGATAGGCATCATTAAACATCAGAGGGCGCCTTGGCTTAGGTGTTGCTAGGCGCCATGCAGAGTTCCATGCACAATTTTTAATTGGTTTTTATTTTTTAATTAAAGATCAATGGCTTGTTAAATCAGTTTGGTTTGCACACAGAATTTAGTTATGCATCGCTAAGCATGTCCCTAACATATGCGCAGTTTGTAGAATCTGGCCCAAACTGGTAGAATGGCTATTCAGAAAATGTAAAATACAGTATTTTAAACTCACCAAAACTCTGCTTAATAATGTTTTCTGAGTATGCTTCCCATGGCTTGAGGGGCCACATAAAATTCAGTTGAGGGAGCCGCAGGTTGCCCACCTCTTTTCTAAGCTCTCTGATAGTATAGCAGAGGATTTTGAAGTAGATGGTAATTAGATGTTGCAAATTTGCTGCAGCTAGCAGGGGATATGAGACTAGTAGAAGCTTTTTACATAATCTGAAGTTGTGCTGCAATTTTTTTGGGGAAGGTGCAAAAGAGTAGATTGCAGTAATTGAGGTCAGGCTGATACAGAAGTGGATCCAGCTGCCTCACCAATTGTAATTTTAAAAAACTTTCTGCTATTTCATTCTGTACTCCCTGTTCCCTAACCTCTCCCCCTTCAAAAATGGACCAGAGCAATTTACAGGATCTAATAATAAAATACAATATAAAACTCATAGTATATGTTATCTATTTCCTTACTTTCACAAGGGAGTGAAATGGGCCACACCCTAAACTACAAAAATTCATGTTAATAAATACACTCCCTCCCACAATCTCTTTCCCACAAGAGGTGATCAGAATTATTCAAAATCAGCTATTTGGCAGAATGTGTCATAAATTTGACCCAAGCAGTCTTTATAGTGTATTCTTTTCATATGGATTCCCTCGGTGCTGGGGAGCCCTTTATTTGAATTTTTGCTACTACCAGCAGTGCATTTAACAGTACAGCTTTCATGAAAGTAGATACATCTTTTTTATTTTGACTAAAAAGAACTTCAAAACTTGTGTCAGTGAGGTGGTTAAGAAGAGATATACTACTGGCTAGGGATAAATGGAGCAAGGGAAAGGAAGGATTAAGGGAGAGATGGGCAAGTGCATGAGAGAGAGTTTTGGGGCGAATGAATGAAGGAGAATGGGGAGGTGAATGAGTGCATCAAAGGGGAGGTTAGTGGGGTTGGTGGTTGAATGCTTTAGAACAGTGTTTTTCAACCTTTTTTGGGCAAAGGCACACTTGTTTCATGAAAAAAATCATGAGGCACACCACCATTAAAAAATGTTAAAAAATTTAACTCTGTGCCTATATTGACTATATATAAAGTAATTCTCTTGAATAGGAATCAAATAAACACAAAGAAAGTATTTTATAATTAATTTATTATGAAATATTAAGTAAACAGAATAGTGAAAAATTATAAAATACTTTATTCAGTGCGAAACCTGGGCCTGTTTGGCTGAACACAAAGCTGATATTCTGGCTGGAATCGAAGAAAGACACACACGTAGCTCTTCGTCAACAGCCGTTCCCTTCACCGCCCCGTCACCGCCACCGCCATCCCTTTCACCGCCCCATCACCGCCACTGCCATCCCATTCACCGCCCCGTCACCGTCCCCGCTGCATCCATATAAGCCTTAGTACTGTAATATTTAGCTTATTCCTTTCTTATAAATCAAAGGTCCTGCTGCTGAACTAGAGAAAGAGATGTTCAGCTGGCAGGGCTTTGTTTATAAATTTTTATCAACACAACTAATATACTATTTTATCCTAAAGCAAAAAATAAATAAATAAATATAATTTTTTTTTCTACCTTTGTTGTCTGGTTTCTGCTTTCCACATCTTCTCATTCAATTCCTTCCATTCACTGTGTGTCTTCTCTCTATGTCTTCCATTTGCTGTTACTGTGCCTCTCCCTTCACCCCCCCCCCCAATTGGTCTAGCACCCATCTTCTTCCCTCCGCTCCCGCATAGTCTGGCATCTGTCTTCTTCCCACTCTGTCTTCCACATTTCCCTTCGGGGTCTGTTCCTCTCCACCCTCCTTCAATGTCTGTCCTATTCCTTTCCACCACCACCCTTCCCTCCCTCCTTTACCATCTGTTCCTTTTTACTACCCTTCAGCTCCTCTCACGTGGCTTATCTATCTACCTTCCTCCCTCTTATTTTCATGGCACGTTACAATGTAATTTGTGCAAGCCACTGGAGCCTGCGAGCTCGGTCCCTGTCCCATCCCCACAAACCATCTCACTTCTGTGCTCCTATTTTCTCCATTTCTAATATCTCCCCTATGTACCTGTCATTGCCCCCCCCCTGTGTCCATATACTATCCCCATGGCATGTCCCCTTTATGTCTCTGTCCCTATGCCCCATGCACATAATTTCCCCTCTTTCTGTTACCTTCCTGTGTCCAGATTTCCCCTATCTTCCTCTTCCATACCAGTGTGTCTCTTCTTTTAACCCCATCTAGCTTTTTTCCCTCTTTCTTCCCCCCCCCCCCTGCTTCTAGCATCTGGCTCACCTGCCTGTCCTTCCCTTTCTTTCCTGCTGTGGGTTTTTCTTTCCGTCTTCATCCCCTTGGCCCAGAATCCTTTTCCCTTTCACTCCCTCCTTCCAATTTGAGCCGGGAACACGAGCGATCGCACGGTCCCCGCAGCCACCACTCGCCTGCCCAATCGATCCTACTGTTTAGCCAGCTCTCTCCCTTCGCCTCACCTTAGTTTGTAGGTTTTGTTTTTCGGCGACATGCACGCTTTCCCAAAGAGCCGCGCACGCGCGGCTGCTCAGTGTTCAATCTTCTGCTCTGCTGCAACTTCCTGTTTCCGGTTGCGTCAGAGCAGAAGATCGAAACTGAACAGCAGCGGGGACCGGGGGAGTCTCATGGGAGCGCGTGCGGGACCCGGCCTGAGGCCTAATCAGTGTCTGCACCGTACGGCACACCAGGCAACATCTCGCGGCACACTAGTGTGCCGCGGAACAGCGGTTGAAAAACACTGCTTTAGAAGGAGTTCAAGGAAATGGAGGTGTTAGCAGAAAATGATCTTTAGTAAATATTGATGGCTCTGCTCTGTGGCCTCCAGATCTTGTAATAGAGAACCCTCTGTTCTATAAGTCCCCTGAACTTTGAAAATGTATATTGGTTTCATTGATGTATGCCAGTTTTCAACATTTGTTTTAATCCATTTAGCAAAGAAGCTAAATAGAATTATAAACACATACTTATCTATTCATCCATTCCTAGATGTACAGAATTCTTCTAACTGCATAATGAAGGATAACTTTTTTGTTGCATAATTTTCTGGACAGCCCTTTTGCCTGCATCATTGATCTAAAGATGGGACAGGGACACTTTAATTTCAAAAAGTTGCTGAGGGATAAATCCTGTTGAACATGTAAAATCTAAAAATGTATAGTATTCTGACTGAAGAGGAAGGAAGAGATTTTAAAAAGTAAGCGTATGAGGTGACTGAGCAGATAAAGATAATTTGAATTAACTGGCTTCATTTTCAGGTTAAATATATTAAAGTAATAGTACCATTTCCTTAATTTTCCCAACTGAGCGGGCCTAACAGTAATTGTTCCTTCTTTCCTAAGTAATCCAACCAATTCTTTCTTACTCATATTTTCTAAGAAAGAAAAAAAAAAAAAATCAGGAGCCAAATTAACTATGGGGTCCTTTTTCTAAGATGCACTAAAAAATTAGCATTCATTAAGTGGGTTCCGTGGCATTTAGTGTGTGCTAATTGTTGGTGCACCTTAGTAAAAGGACCCCTATGATTTTACCAGTTTATAACTGCACCACTCCTTTGATATTAAAGAAGATATATTTATTAAATAATAAGGGAAATAAAAGCTCTATGGATAATATTGAGAATGCGAGAAAGAAATATAGTAGTTGAAGTGTATTTACAAAAGACCAGGAATAGGAAAATACTTTAAAAGTGAAAAGTAAAAAAAAAATCAGAGGTAATTCAGAGAAAACAACTTTTGGATGTAAGAAAAGATATCTTTATTTGTTTCTACATATCCTACGTAAATGTATGCATTCTAGTACAAAAATATCAGACAGGCTGTAGGGTATTGACTGGTAGAACAGTGTGCTGCCAGCTTGAGTACATGCACAGAAAATGATTAATTTTAAACTTGTTTTATAAAATGTGCTTTGTGGTATCATTGTACATATCCAGTTATATAATTAGGATGTGGTTAAAGGGGATGTTTTAGTTAATTGAGTCCATCTCCAGAAAATTATTTTTTATTTAATATTCATGACATCAGTTACTGCATACTGCTTAATACAATGTAGACCTATATTTATCTCTTAGCCACTGTTGATTATATAACATGTAAACCTGAGTTATTCTCATTTCCCCTCTTACTCTTGTCTTTTTTTTCATTTCATAATTGTTAGGCTTCAAGCTCGTATTGCTCACAGAATCCAGGAGCTTGAAAATTTGCCTGGATCTTTGCCTCCAGATCTACGAACCAAAGCCACAGTAGAATTGAAGGCACTTCGACTCCTGAACTTTCAGCGGCAGGTATTCTTGTGACTAGATGAACAGTAGTTATAATTCATATATACTGCACAGTATACTTCTTTTAGAAGATTGCTTACCAAATTTTGTGACTGTGATCCTATTATTGTGGCCACAAAAAGCATGCAATACCCAGAGGTGCAGGTTAAGGATTTTTCAGTGGATAGCCTGCCCAGGTTGTGACACCAAATGTGTGTTTTGCCTCCCTGTTTGGGGACTCATAGTTTGGGAAGCTCTGTTTATCCAAGGACAAGCAGGCAGCATATTCTCACATGTGGGGTGACGTCATCCATGAAACCCGGAACGGATAGTCAAAAAGAGTACTGTCACTTAAAAAACTTTAAGACCACCCGTACTACATGTGTGCTGGTGCCTTCCCGCCCAATGACAGCTCATGAGACAATCAGTTTACAGTTTTTCGCAGAACTGAGAAGCTGTGAATTACTCTCTAAGTGAGTCAAACTAGTAGACTTTATGTGCCTTCCTGTTTAGTTTTTCTTTTCCTTTTAGTTATAACTTTGTATTTCTTCCCTTTTTCTTTCATTTGGGTTACAAATTTTTCATTTTTTCCCCAACTTTGGTTTTTAGGTCTTCAGGCTCTTTCCAGCCTGTTTTAGGATGGGAGCATCATCTTATTTTTGGTGTTTCATATGCTTGATCTCTCCAGACCATAGAGTCCTTTGACCTAGCATCGGCAGTTTTTCCATTGATGTCCAAGGATCCTAGTAGTACAAGGGGGATTTGGAAGAGGTGTGCTCAAGCTGGGGGTTTCTGTCCTGGTCCACCAGACCCCCAGGGTCTTCTCTTGGGACCTTTGATCTTATTGGTCATCAGTTGCTGTTAGCCAGACTACATTGGGTACATGATTAAGTCTGGTCTTGACTTGGCTCAAATCTTATTTGGAGACCCGTATATGTCAAGTCTTGTGGGATGGAAAATACTCCTTATTCCACCTCTTGTGGTATACTGCAGGGTTCCCTATTAATGCCAATTTTATTTAACATCTTTTTGGCCCCCTTGACCATTTTAATTCAAATCAGTTGGGATCGTGCCCTTTCTATATGTAGATGAAATCCATATTGTGTAATCTGTTGATAATCTTTGGAGGACATGACACAGGAATTGGACATAGGTCTGAACAGTATCATGTTTAACAGACTAATAACTTGGTATTAAATATGAGTAAGACTAAATTATTATTTTTGGCTAGAAATGCCTCAATTTGTTCACAACCCTCAATGGCACTGGGCAACATCAATTGCAATTACCATATTTTTCGCTCTATAAGATGCACATTATCCCCCCCCCCCCAAAGTGGGTGGAAATAAGGGTGCGGCTTAAGGAGCGAATATAAAACCCCCCCAAAAACCGTAGTTTTTTTTCATCCCAGCAATCCAGCGCGCTTTCCGCAATCCTGCTTTGCTGGACAGCTGCCTCCTGATCAGTTCCCCTGATCTCTATCGGCAGCGGCAGAATAGTGCATGAGGCAGGTGTGTGCTTTTTGCGTGCCTGCCTGGTCCCATGCTGCACTCCGAATGGCTGTTGTCAATTCTTGTGAGTCTTGCGAGAACTGACGGCAGCTATTCGGAGTGCGTTGCAGTACCAGGCAGGCACGCAAATAGCATGCGCCTGCCTCATGCACCACTCTGCTGCGGTGGGGGGGGGGGACTGGCTGGCTGGCTGCCACTACACATTAGTACCTACATGCATCGAGCAGCTGGCTCCTCTCCACTATCTAAAATCCTATGTAAGTGATGTGTGAGGTCCTTCATCTTTGCAACAGGCAGGCAAGTGACCAGGCGATCCTCACACCCACTAGCCACCTGGCTATCTATATGCCTAATGATCGAATCGCCAACTACAACAGCTATTCTAATCCTTCCTTCCTGAGCAGAAGCTCCTGGAAACACATCTTGGTGTGAGAGGATATTGCGTCTCCTGGTGGGCAGGTCCTGGCTTTAGGATTATTTCCTATTTCACCAGGGTAATGCTCTTCTTTTAGGAGACCTCCCTTCTCCAAGGCAGCACAGGGGTTGCCAGACTGGAGGTGGGACTTCTCTACAGCATCACTGTAGGTCTCCTCTATGTACTTCTCTGTCTCCATTAGCTCCTTCAAGTCTGCTACTCTAGCCTCAAGGGAACGTATTCATTCTCCGAAAGCTAGGAGCTATTTACAGCAACAACACACACATAACTTCTCGCCAACTGGGTGATAATCATACATGTGATACTCTGCAAAAGACTGGATAAGCACCCTTCTTGCTGCTGGACTACTGCCTGCATTTTATTATTGATTTGATTGATTAATTAATTAATTAATTAAACCTTATTAAACTACTAGGAATATATTAGACTAGTATAAAGAACCTTGTATTATATGCTTTGTTTAGTGTTTGTTTCTTAGAGAGCCTTAGGATTATATTGTGTGCTTATATAGTGTTTGTTTCTTAGCAGGTAATGAAATATAGTAAGAATATTTAATAAAGAGTTTTCCTGTTGTCTTAATTAGAATAATTGACTATAAATTAGACTATAAGTAAAGAATTGAGCTAGGGGTAGGCAGGAGGGAATGGAGACTAAGCCAGACCCTGCTCTGCCTGCCAGAGATTATCTCTAGAAGAAAGTTCAAGGTTAAAAACTGTAGAACTATAAAAAGCTATTTTTCTATGGAGACTAGCTAAGTAAAGTTTGCACTTTTTTTTTTTTTTTAATCTTTATTCATTTTCAAATATGATGGCCTCCTGGCCACTCAAGCAGTCAAACTAGACAACCAAATCGCCAATCTACTGACGGCATCCCTCGACTACAAGACTTTTAGAAAAGAAATAAAGACCATACTCTTCAAGAAAACTCTGAAAAAAGAAATAATACTGCAAGTCTCAAACTCCACCTCTCACTAAAGCCAACTACTCCAAACAAATAACCTTACCCATTTCTTACTCTTTTTGAAAATGACCAAGTTTTTTTTTTTTTGGTAAGTTCTTGTTGTAATACATCTTGGATAATTCTTTTGTAATCCGCCTTGAACTGCAAGGTAATGGCGGAATAGAAATCCCTAATGTAATGTAATGTAATATTACAACAAATGTATAATAGTCAAACAGAAAATCTTTAACTAATCACTTGACAATCTTACTTAAATTCCTTCAAACATATAAATATAAAAGAATCCCTACCCACCCACCCATATTAATAATAAACAATTATCAATTATTATCTTTCACATTCCCCCCCCCTATATTTATCTAATACTAAGGTGTTTAAGATGTCTGATCATTAGAATAATTAATCAGTGGCCCCCAAATCTTTTTAAACTTGTGATAATTTCCCTGTTGCATGGCAAGCACTCTCTCCATTTTATAAATATGACATACTGAATTCCACCAAAAAGTATAATTCAGTTTAGTGTAATCTTTCCAGTTTCCAGTAACATAGTAGATGACGGCAGATAAAGACCCGAATGGTCCATCCAGTCTGCCCAACCTGATTCAATTTAAATTTTTTTTTTTTTTTTCTTCTTAGCTATTTCTGGGCGAGAATCCAAAGCTTTACCCGGTACTGTGCTTGGGTTCCAACTGCCGAAATCTCTGTTAAGACTTACTCCAGCCCATCTACACCCTCCCAGCCATTTAAGCCCTCCCCTGCCCATCCTCCTCCAAACGGCCATACACAGACACAGACCGTACAAGTCTGCCCAGTAACTGGCCTAGTTCAATCTTTAATATTATTTTCTGATTCTAAATCTTCTGTGTTCATCCCACGCTTCTTTGAACTCAGTCACAGTTTTACTCTCCACCACCTCTCTCGGGAGCGCATTCCAGGCATCCACCACCCTCTCCGTAAAGTAGAATTTCCTAACATTGCCCCTGAATCTACCACCCCTCAACCTCAAATTATGTCCTCTGGTTTTACCATTTTCCTTTCTCTGGAAAAGATTTTGTTCTACGTTAATACCCTTTAAGTATTTGAACGTCTGAATCATATCTCCCCTGTCTCTCCTTTCCTCTAGGGTATACATATTCAGGGCTTCCAGTCTCTCCTCATATGTCTTCTGGTGCAAGCCTCCTATCATTTTCGTCGCCCTCCTCTGGACCGCCTCAAGTCTTCTTACGTCTTTCGCCAGATACGGTCTCCAAAACTGAACACAATACTCCAAGTGGGGCCTCACCAATGACCTGTACAGGGGCATCAACACCTTCTTTCTTCTACTGACTACGCCTCTCTTTATACAGCCCAGAATCCTTCTGGCAGCAGCCACTGCCTTGTCACACTGTTTTTTCGCCTTTAGATCTTCGGACACTATCACCCCAAGGTCCCTCTCCCCGTCCGTGCATATCAGCTTCTCTCCTCCCAGCATATACGGTTCCTTCCTATTATTAATCCCCAAATGCATTACTCTGCATTTCTTTGCATTGAATTTTAGTTGCCAGGCATTAGACCATTCCTCTAACTTTTGCAGATCCTTTTTCATATTTTCCACTCCCTCTTCGGTGTCTACTTTGTTACAAATCTTGGTATCATCTGCAAAAAGGCACACTTTTCCTTCTAACCCTTCAGCAATGTCACTTACATACATATTGAACAGGATTGGCCCCAGCACCGAACCCTGAGGGACTCCACTAGTCACCTTTCCTTCCTTCGAGCGACTTCCATTAACCAGTAATCAGTAACCAGTAATCTGCTGAATGGCAACCCCTGTCAATATTAATAGAAGTTTATTATTATTTGCAGAAATTGGGCTTTTAAATCTTATAGATGTACCAAATAATATAGTATCATATGAAAGGGCAACATGATTTTCTAACAATGAATTAATTTGGGACCAAATTAACTTCCAAAAGGCATTTATACAGGGACAGAAAAATATTTGCACTTTTAAGATCTATTCTAAACTGTCTATATAAGGAACCTACAAATAATGTCTGTTCTTTTAAGATCTAATCTGGCTATAAGGGAACCTTTTAAGATCTAAACTGTCTAAAACAATGGCCAATTAGGGACTTCTTAGACTCCTCCCTAACAAAGTGTTCAGCCGGCCGTGTGCATGCAGGAGGGGGGGGGTGAAGGGGCTGATGGCACCGATGGCAGGAGGGACCAGACATTCCTCCTGCCATTTGTGGGTCGTGCAGGGTTTTGACAGGTCTCTTGCCTGTCTTTTATTCATTTTTTTTAATGGGGCAGATATTTTGCGTGTGTAACACATGAAAAATATCTGTGCCATGGAAAAAAAATGAATAAAAAAGACAGGCAGACCTGTCGGTAACACAGTTACCGACAGTTCTGAATCAGTCGAATTTTAGGATAGTAAAACCCGATTCAAAATAGCCAAGTGAATCAATCGCTTGGCTATTTTGCATGGGGTTTTACTAATTTGCATGGATTGGATCGGATCGAATAGGAGATTGATCGGGCAGCAGTTTAGTAAATCAGGTCGGGGTCGGGGAACGATCGCAAAACCAGTAAAACTGGTTTTGCGATCGTCAGTACAGGATCGGAAGGTTTAGTGAATCTAGCCCAAAGTTTGAGCACTGTTCATAACTTTAAGGGCCTGTTTTATAAATCTCTATGGGCCTGTTTTATAAATCTCTATGTTACCGTGCTGCAGTCTCTAGTGTGGCTTTGTAAAACAGGCCCTAAATCTTCTAGACCGATACAATTAAGTTTCTACCTCTGGTAAAACACTTCACTTTTAAAATTTTGGACCCCGGTTAGATTACAAAAGTTGGATCGCTCTAAGTCTAATAGATGCTGGCATTGTAATCTGGAAGTAGGGACTTTGGATCATTTAATATTCTATTGTCCCTGTATCATGGCCTTTTGGAAATCAATTTGGTCTCAAATTAATTGTTTATTAGAGAATGTAGCATTATTATATGATACAATTCTATTTGGTACTTCAATGAGAATAAAAAGTCAAATTTCATCAAGCAATAATAAACTTAATTTATTAATTACTAGTCTTTAAGCCCGTTACATTAACGGGTGCTAGAATAGATGTGTCTGTCTGTCTGTGTTTCTTTATCTCTCTCTCCTTGGCCGCTGTCTGTATCCTTCTGTCTCCCCCTCCCCCCTGAGCAAAGCTGTCTGCCCCCAGCGCACACCTCCCCCCAAATGTCTCTCCATGGCCCTCTTTTGTCTTCCCCCCCCAGAGCAAAGCTGTCTGTCCCCAGCACACCTCCTCCAAAGCACCCCCTTTCCCTCTCCCTATCTCTCCATGGCCCCTTCTGTCTCCCCCCAGCACACCCCTCCCCCCAAAGCAGCACCCTTTCCCTCTTCCTGTCTCTCCATGGCCCCTTCTGTCTTCCCCCTCAGAGCAAAGCTGTTTGCCCCAAGCACACCCCTCCCCCTCCCTCTCCCGCTGACTCTCTCTCTCTCTCTGGCCCCCTTTCTCTGTCTGTCTTTCTGTCCTTCTCCCTGCCCCTGTGTCTTTCTTTCTTTCTGTCTCCCTCCCGCTGTCTGTCTGTCATTTTTCCCCATTTCCCTGTGCAGCAGCATTTCCATCCCACTTCCCTATACAGCAGCAAAAGCATTTCCCTCCTATCCCCTCCCTTTCCTGTGCAGAAGCAGCAGCGGTATTTCCCTTCCCCTCCAAGTCCCTGTGTAGCAGTAGCAGCATTTCCCCCCACCCCCCTTTCCCTTCTCTTCCCTTCTCTTACCCTTCCCTGCTCCGTTCGGCCCCTCCCCCTTCTTTTACTGCTGTCCTGCTCGATCTGGCCTGCTCCTGACCCTCCCACCGCCGACAAATCTCCGGGCTCCAGCCGCGTAGGCAGCACTTTAAACACGCTGCTTCGCGGCCTTCTACTGCCGATTTCCTCTCCCGTGTCTGTCTCCGATGATGTCGTCAGAGACGCGGCAGAGGAAATCGGCAGTAGAAGGGCGCGAAGCAGCATGTTTATAGTGCTGCCTACGCCGCTGGAGCCAGGAGATTTGTGGAGGGTCAACGGCCGGAGCGGGGCTGCTGTCCACCACTCAGTTGCTGCCACTGGTGCTGCCTACGCCGCTGGAGCCGGGAGGTTTGGAGAGAGCACAGTTGCGCGCCTTCAGCCCCTGCAAGCACCGTGAGGTGTGAAATAAAATACTGCCACAGAAGCATACCTCACGGCGCCAGGAACCACGAATTTTCAAGAGCGCATGCGCGCTCTAGGGTTTTATTATTAGAGATGACAGGAGTTGCCATACAACATATCACCAAGAATTGGAAAAATTATAGTAGACTTAACTATACTTTTTGGTGGAATTCGTTGTGCCATATTTACAAAATAGAAAGAACAATTGCCATACAAAAAGGAAATTATAATAATTTTATAAAGATATGGGGCCATTGACAACTTATTGCAATGATTAGACGCCATTTTCCATTGAAAGTACATTTATAATATGGGGAAGGGAGGGTGGTATAAAGTTCTATTTAAGGTTTAATCATTAGATAAGAATGTAATATTTATACAAAATTTATGTTTAAATATTTGTGGAAAGGGTGGGTGGGGAGGGACTAAATTACATGTATTTAAGATAATAACTGAAAGAAATTCAAGTGATGTGTATAAGTACAATTGATATAAGATGAAAAATGAATAAAGACTTTGGAAATAAAATAAAATTAATGGAAAGGGTTTTAATCTATACTCTTAACTAGTTCTAAAATTTGCCTTTTTATATTTTAATGAAGACTAAGCCAGATCCTGCTTTGCCTGCTAGAAACTATCTCTAGCAGAAAATGTAAGCTTTAAAAACTAGAACTATAAAAGGGTATAATTCTATGGAGACTAGCTAAGTAAAGTTTGTTTTTTTAAGATCTAAACTGTCTATATTAGAGAACTTTTTAAGATCTAAACTGTCTAAATAAGGGAACCTACAATTTAGCTTTTCTCTCCAAACTTATCAAACGTCAGAGCAAAATAATTTATACTTACTCAGAAATATGCCTTCTCCTCCTCTCAGAAAGATGTGTCCTCTTTTCTCTCATCTCAGAAAGAATCTGTCTAGGGGTAGTTTTAGAGGTCGTTGGGAGGGGTGAGGAGAGGAGGGTATGGTGTTATCAAGAAATTACCACCCTATGTGCAGGCCTAATAAGCTTGTGCACAAATTCAGTCCTGGTTAGTTCCTATGTTAGACAAATATACCTTAAAATAGATCTCTGTGGAAAGTTTGACGTGTTTTGCCTTTGTAATAACTTTCAAAGTCATTCTTTTGTTTTTTTGCTAGCTAAGACAAGAAGTGGTGGCCTGTATGAGACGTGATACAACCCTGGAAACTGCGCTGAACTCTAAAGCTTACAAACGCAGCAAGCGTCAAACTCTTCGTGAGGCCCGCATGACAGAAAAATTGGAAAAGCAGCAAAAGATTGAGCAGGAAAGGAAGCGTAGGCAGAAGCACCAGGTATTTTAATTTCTTGTTTTTTTTAATGTAAAATCTGTTTTTAAGAACATAAGAACATAAGAAGCGCCATCTCCGGATCAGACCTTCGGTCCATCAAGTCCGGCGATCCGCACACGCGGAGGCCCTGCTAGGTATTCACCTGGCTTATTTTATAGCCAACCATATCTTTATATGCCTATCTCAAGGAGATATGCATCTAGTTTGCTTTTGAAACCTAGGACTGTCGATTCCGCAATAATCTCCCCTGGGAGAGTATTCCAGATGTCAACCACTCTCTGTGTGAAGCAGAACTTCCTGACATTAGTCCTGAACTTGCCCCCCCTTAGCTTCATTTCATGTCCTCTTGTCCGTGTCAAATTGGACATTGTAAATAATCTTCTCTGCTCTATTTTGTCAATTCCTTTCAGTATTTTGAAGGTCTCGATCATATCCCCACGCAGTCTCCTTTTCTCAAGGGAGAACAATCCCAGTGTTTTTTTAATGAAAAACTGTTAAACAACAATACAAAAATACAGGAATTACATTCTCAACAAATATCAGAAGAGCCAGCCCCCCTCCCCCACCCTATTAGAACTCATATTACAAAAGGCAAGAAAGGGGTATTGGAGATAAAAGCCTATACCAAAATAAAAATAGTAAACAAAGAAGTCTTCTAAACGTCATCCCCGACATCCATCCTCCCAAACCTTCCCACAGATAACAAACATAGAATCCAGGAAACACAACCTAGAAAAGAAGAAAGGAATTATAAAAGATACAGAAAATATTTTATGGGGAACCCCAGTACATAAGAAGAAACTGAAAGATTAAGCGATCCAGAGTAGAGAATGACACGGTGGCGGTTTACCCGCGGCTACTGCGTTTAGCCGCGGGTAACCCGCCAAAAACGGGGAATGAAAATTAGCAGCCTCTGCTGGGACGGGGACAAGGTGCGTGCGAGCGGTCCTGCGGGGGGGGGGGGGGGTGAATCGGACGTCGAGGGGGGGGAACTATGTAAAAAAAAATTTGTACAACGCGCTCACGCGTATAACACACAAGGTTATGCGCAGTTTATAAAAACCACGTAAAACATGCGCGTTATATGTGAGAAAATACGGTAATAAGCGAGATGGGCCTAAAAGAACCCGGATAAAGAGGATCCCGCCCTGGCTTCGGCAAAACCATAATCCGGGCGTTCCGCAGGCTCCCTGGCAGAACTTGACTCTATACATTGATTAAACCAGCGGCAAAATATCACAACGGAGGATCTTATAAAACTCTGCCCAAAAACCATCAGGACCCGACTCTGCCCGAAAACCATCTGGACTTGGAGTTTTCAGCCATGCACTTTGAGTGATAGCCCTATCCACCTCCTCTTCAGAAATAGGGGTATTGAGGCGACACAACTCCGGACCAGACAAACGGGATAAATCTGTCATCTCCAAATACATAGAACTGGCCAAACCATATTCCTCTTGAGTAGCAAACAGCTGTTGGGGAGTGTATGGTGCAGGGCTTAGAGCTACAGCCTCAGCACCCTGAGACTATGGTTTCAAATCCCTCACTATTCCTTGTGACCCTGTGCAAGTCACTTAATCCCCTCATTTCCCCAGGTACACGAGATAGAGTTTGAGCCCACCGAGACAGATAGGGAAATATGATAAAAGTACCTGAATGTAAACCACTTAGGATATAAGTGGTATATACTGTAAGTAATAAAATAAATAAATAAACGGTACAGATATGTTGACTGTCTGTATATTCCTGACCTTGAGAATTGCACAGATGCAGAACAGGTTTACAGCCCTCCGCCACTGCTACGAGGTGGGCCAACAACTTGCCACCCTTATTTCCATGTCTATAAAATTAATATTTATAATAATAATAATAACTTTATTCTTGTATACCGCATTACCATGGAAGTTCTATGCGGTTAACAGATGAAGAGACTGTACATTTACAGCAAAGTTACATTTTCAGTAATGTTACATTTACATTTTAGACGATACATTTACGGTGAAGTTATTTTTTGCAGCTAGGTTACATATACAAAGTAGTTACATTTGCTGTAAGTTACGTACAGCAGTGTTACAAGTAGCAGTGTTACATACGGCGGTGATGAGTCTGGGGGTGAGTTGAGGTCAGAGGAGGAGGCAAGGAAGAGGGTGGATAAATCAGAGGAATTTGTCAAAAATTCCTCTGATTGACTTCCTGAATGTTTGATAGGGGGGGGAATTGGAGATGAGAGTTGAGAGGCATTTGTTCCATTTGCCCGCTTGGAATGCTAGGGATCTGTCAAGGAATTTCTTGTAGAGGCAGCCCTTCAGGGAGGGAAAGGAAAACAGGTAGGTGTTTCGAGTACGAGAGGGGCCAGCAATTTCAAGGTGCTCAGATAGTTAAATTGGTGAAGAGCCTGCTAAGGTTTTGAAGCAGAGGCAAGCGAATTTAAAGATGATTCTTGCCTCCACCGGCAGCCAGTGGAGTTTAGTGTAATAGGGGCTAACGTGGTCATATTTTTTGAGGCCGAAGATGAGGCAGACAGCAGCATTTTGAACTATTCTTAAACGTTTGATGGTGTTTTTATAGGCTCCCAGGTATATGATATTACAATAGTCCAGTATGCTTAAGATTAATGATTGGACCAGTAGACGGAAGGAGAGGTGGTCGAAGTGGCGTTTGATGGTGCGAAGTTTCCAGAGGGAGCAGAAGCATTTTTTGACCTGGGCACTGGTATGATCTTCGAAGGTCAAGCATCTATCTAGGATGACTCCAAGTATTTTTATGGTGGGGTTGATAGGATAGTCTAGGCCGTTCAGTTTCAGGGAAGTGTTTGTTAGTTTATGGGTAGGGCTTGCCAGGAATATTTTGGTTTTTTCGGTGTTCAATTTTAATTTTAATTGTGAGGTCCATAGTTCTAACTTGGTGAGGACAGAAGAGTTAAGTTGTTCCGTCTGTTGTGTGAATGAAGTTAGGAAATGATAATGGTGATGTCATCAGCGTATTTGAATGATTTTAGGTTTAAGTCGGCTAGTGTCCGTGCCAGAGGGGCCAAGTAAATGTTGAAAAGGGAGGGGGATAGGGGGGAGCCTTGTGGGACTCTGCAGGAATTACGCCAGTGATGGGAGAAAGTTCCATTGCTGTGGACCTGGTAAGTACGGTTAGTTAGGAAGCTTGAGAACCAGTTTAGTACTTGGCCAGTAATGCCAATGGAGTCAAGGCAGCAGAGCATGATATCATGGTCGACTAGATCGAAAGCGCTGCTTAGGTCGAATTAGAGTACTAGGGCGCTTTTGCCCAGTGAGAACAGATGGAGGAGGTAATTGGTTAGAGCAGCTAAGACCGTTTCTGTGCTGTGGTTTGAGCGGAAGCCGGATTGGGAATCGTGAAGAATGTTGAACTTTTCTAGGTAGTTCATGAGGTCATAGTTAATAAGGCCTTCCATGAGTTTTTGGAAGAGTGGTATGTTGGCGATGGGTCTATAGTTGGCGCCGGAGGAGATTTTTGCGCTCTTTGTTGGAGCAAATTATTAAGGGTCAGTTTGGTAAGCAAGTTATCTTTATCAGTGGTGAGGTGTGTAAAGCCAAATTTCTTCCTCTGCCATTGAAGAAGACATTCCAAACCATATAATTCTCTATCCCTTGCTTTCTTTTTATGGCCTCTCAAAACCATCTTAACTTCTTCCTAAAACAAAGTTGGGTCTGCCTGATGTCCAGCATTATCAGAGGCATAATTTTTCTAGCATTTCAAAAGATACTCAGGAAATCCAGGATCGGTATAAAATTCCAATGGGAATCACCAGACAGGATCCCTGGAGTCTTGTGCAGGTCTATCCCAAAATTCATAAACAACCCCGGAAGGAAAAAACAAACTTCTTGGGAGACCTATGTGCATACTGTTCCTCCCGGGAACATACTGAATGGCCGACTGCTTAGCCCTTCAAGATATGACCTTGGCGCCAACACAATTGCTGTTTTATATAATTATTTAAGTTTAATGAATAATAAAGCAAAGGCAGCATACAGGAAATGCATCATAAGAATATACAGCAATTGTGTAAGCAAAGGAGACAAGAAGATGCTAGCAATCGTGGCAGTTCTCAGTTTGCTCTTCCCATTTCCTCATTAGCTAGCTTTTTTATACCTTTACATGAAATATTACTTTAGCTATTCTGATTGGTTGTTATACAAATAACTTTGAATTATAACAAGGCTACTTGGTGGCTTCTCTATTTCCCATGACAGTGTATTCTCAGTACTAAGGGCAAGATGCCTTGAGCATGTGCCCTCTCCCTCCTTTATTGACCTGTCCTTCTTCTGTTTCAGCTTGATTGTAGTTGTTAGCAGTTTCAAAGTGCAATACATGTCATGTTGACCTGTTATTGTGGCTTTGCTTGTAACCCATGTACTTCATGGAAATTCTCTTAATGGATTGCTGGTAATTATCAACATCAGCAAATACTGTCAGCCTCAGCATCTGGGTCAAAGATGAAGTCTCTTTTTTTGGCAGAAGTGTTCTTTTGTGCAGAATCCATTTTCAAGTTTGGCCTGTTGTATTGCAGTTCTTATACAGTCAGCACTGTTTTTGTTAACTTAGATGTCTGGGGGTCTCCTCTCTCAATACGCTGGCATCTTAGACCCTAATTTTGCTTTAAAACCTGGGTCGATCCCATGGTTCTGCATTTGTTTAAGTCTGCTGCCTTGCTGGATCTTATTTCTGAGACTATGCATGAGTTTAATTTAGACACTTGGTCATATCCTTCTACCTCTTCTCCCTCATGTGTGGAGTGACAGTTCAGTCCTTGGCATTTCCCTAGCATCCAAATATTAACATTTTGATCTTGGAGCAGTGGGATTCTCCAGAGAGGTCTCTCAAAGTAGTGAGAGCTATGTCTAGACTGTATCTTTAATTCTTTCTCTCAGATGACCCGTAACTTTTCACTTCCTGAGAGAAAGAATTAAAGACTGGAGCTACATTCAGCGCTAGCAGGTTCTCTGAAGAAGCCATCCTGGCGAAACGCATTAGAACCTTGCCGGTTTATGCTGTATGAACACTCAAGTTAAGTTTCACCTTATTGCACTCATCATATAATTTAAACTACAAAAAAAAGGAAGAAACTTTCTACACATTGGTGTCACTATGATATATCTTTTAACTACCTTTCTACCTTAAGAAGTTGATGCAGTGATAGACTCTGAAAATCTCTTTTAGGGGTTTGTCCCCTGTTTTGAGAATTTCTGTTCCATTCGTGGAATCTGAGCACTGTCTAGGTTTAAAGGCAATTAAATAAGATTCACTGTCCCTTGTTTTGTTTTATTCCTTTTGGGACATTGCTTTTGTACTTTTACCCAGTTGTTATATTGGGAATCTTTAAACATAATACAACATAAAGTATCCCCCCCCTGGCTTGGACATGTATGTTCAACAAGAAAAAAACAATATTCATTCCTTACAATATTTTGTTAATGGCTCCCAAACATCCTGATATTTCTTAAAATTCCCCTGTTGTATAGCTATTACCCGCTCCATTTTAAAGATATGACATAAAGAATTCCACCAAAAACTGTAATTGTAACTAATAAAATTGATTGTTCTATTCTACCCAAATTATGTATTTATTGCAGAAATGATGAATAATGATGGTTTATGTCTTGCATTTTCAGTGTGCAAAAATCATAACTATTTGCTTTTCCCAACAGGTTAGCATCATAAAATTCTGATTGATTGAAAAATCACTTTTAGAAATTTGATGGGGATTTTTAACTTTACTGTTAACTTATTTTTAGGAATATCTCAATAGCATCTTGCAACATGCTAAAGACTTCAAGGAATACCATCGCTCTGTTACTGGGAAAATTCAGAAACTTTCCAAAGCTGTGGCCACCTGGCATGCCAACACCGAACGTGAGCAGAAAAAAGAAACTGAGCGAATTGAAAAGGAAAGGATGAGAAGACTGATGGTAAGAGTGTCTGGTGAATAGTAGATTCATCTAGTTATTTTCTCCAGTTAGTGTACATGAACAATATGCTAGTATTTTCTGTACTATTCAAAACATATTTTACTATGCCAACTATGCTGCATACCTAAGTAGGCGTGTTTAGCGGTAGAGTTGGTTCTAGGTGTTACAAAGTGCTGCTATGTGTGATTCTACAATGAACCTAGACACCAGAAATGTAGGCCTTTAAAACCCTTGCCTACATTATCAGCACCTAAGTTTGTCATTAGACGCCAGTAGCCATGATTCTTTGTGGCGCCTGAAGGTGAATGACACACGGCAGACACCATTTTTCTAGGTGCTTGCCGTTTCAGGTGCCACTTATAGAATCAGCCCCTTAGTGCTTTCTATTTAAGAGGTGGTCCCACACTAACTGTAAAAATGCTGATTAGTGTGCACTTCAGTATTGTTTTGAATTTAGAACAAGTTTTCCCAGAAGCTCACACAGTTGTAGTGAACAACTTAATAGAATTATTTCCACAGTTTCAGATGGGAAACTTCCTTCCTGGGGGAAGATTACAATTGACAAGGGTTTAGCATGCCAGCAATATCTGTGCTAGCTGTTTCCATAGCTGATTAACTAATAAGGCATAGCTGACTCTCTCGCTGGCTGGCTTCTACAGCATTAGCAATACTAAAGGTACCTGATGGAACATCATTTATCCCAGGACAAGCAGGCAGAATATTCTCACATGTGGGTGACGTCATCCACAGAGCCCGGATGCAGACAGCCTCGCAAGCAGACTTGCTTGTAAAACGTTTAGAAAGTTCACGACTGCCGCATGCGCGAGTGCCTTCCCACCCAAAGTAGGGCGCGCGTTTCCTCAGCGTCTCCTCAGTTCTCGGTTTTCCGCGGAGCCGAGAAGTCCTCTATTCGACACTCTGCACTAGACTCAGTTCTACTTCATGCCTTCTTTCACTGTGGCTCGTGTATTTTTTCTTACAGGGTCACTGTTTTTTGCACATTTTCATTTCTTTAAAAAAAAAAAAAAAAAATTTCAGTTTTGTTTCTTTTTTTCTTCGAGTCACAGCGGGGGCCTAAGGGCTTCAATTTTGCCATGGCTATTTTCCAGTCTATGTCCCGGCCGGTCACAGGCTTTAAGAAGTGTAGTCGCTGCCAGCGCACAATATCCCTCACTAATCCATATAGGTGGTCAGTGTTTAGGACAGGGGTGTCAAAGTCCCTCCTCGAGGGCCGTAATCCAGTCGGGTTTTCAGGATTTCCCCAATGAATATGCATTGAAAACAGTGCATGCACATAGATCTCATGCATATTCATTGGGGAAATCCTGAAAACCCGACTGGATTCCGGCCCTCGAGGACCGACTTTGACACCTGTGGTTTAGGACCTGACCATCGTCCGGAGTCGTGTGCCTGCTGTGCTACCCTTCAATCTCGAGCCATTAAATCTCATCGAGTTCAGGTAGAAAAGATATTTGGCGGTATGGATAGACCTTACCCCAACTCTAATTCCGGTCTCGACCTCAACCCCAAATCCGGTCAAGTCTTCTATGGAGTTCCTGTCTGCTACCTCGACGTTAATTAAACCTTCCTCTTTTGGAAAGTCTTCATTCTCGGGCAAATCTGCTAAGTCTTCTCCTGAGGAGCCGCTATCTTCACTGTCTCCCTCAGGTAAGGTAGCTAAGCAAACTTCTCTGGGCATGCCACCCTTAGAATCGATTGTCCTGCTGCTGCCCAAGAAGCATGTCTACAAATCAAGGCATCATTCTTCCTCATCTTCCTCAGATGCTATAGCCACACCAATTGTACCAGATTCTCTGGCCTCGGTGCCAGGTTTGCAGAATATGATCCAGACTATTCTGCATCAGGAGTTTAGTAATATGCTTGCCAAATTCACTACTGCCTTGACTCTGCTTCCTTCAGTCCAGCCTGAGCACTCGGCAGTATCACAAGGAGTCGAGTCGTTGACAGTGCCTCGAGCTCAACCTAGTCAGTCTATACAAGGAGTTGAGTCCTTAAGAGTGCCTCGAACTGAATCTACACACTCTGTGCAAGGAGTCAAGTTCTTATGAGTGTTTTGACTGGAGTCTATACACATTATACATGGAGCTGAGTCCTTACGAGTGCTTCGAGATACCTCAACAGAAGGAGCAGAGTCCTTTTTGGTGTCTCAATGTCGATCTCCAACTTCCAGCCCTCCTTCCTCACATAAGGCAGTGCCCTTTTCGAGGCATAGGGCGAGGACTCCTCGACATTCATCTTTCAAGCTGGATCTGACTCAATCACAGGACTGTGATTTGAGGCACAGTTCTCCGCATCAGATGTCGAGGTACCCATTGAGGTCCTGATCGTCTTCTCAAGACCGGATTCAGTTATCCAGGCATAAAGACTCTTCGAGGTCTCCGACTCTTCAGTCGAGAAGACCTCCTGCAGAGCTTTACCAAATTGTTTTACTTCGAGATAATCTATCCATTCTCTCAGTGAGTCATCTTTACCTATAGATTCAGATCTCAGGTACCAGTACTCCAGAGAAGCTTCACCTTCATTCTGTGCTATGAAAGGAACCTCAAGGTCGCCTTCTCCTCGAGGTATCCTTTTCCAAGTTTCTCTGCCAAATGAGTAAGGATCTGAACATCACATTGGATTCTGACTCCAAATACTCCATGGAGTATTTTGAAAAAATGGGTATGCTTCATCCTCCTAGGGAGTCTCTAAAATTACCCATGAACCGTCTTCTTTCTCAGACCTTCAAACAAAATCTTAAGACACCATATTCCATTCCCGCTGTGCCAGCGAAGTTGGAATCTCGCTAAAAGATGATCCACTGTAAGGGCTTTGAAAAGTCTCAATTATCTCATCAGTCCCTTCTCGTGGAGTCCTCTTTAAAAAGAACCAATCCTGCCAAAGTTTATGCCACTGTCCCGCCTGGAAGAGAGGGCAGGACAATGGACAAGTTTGGCGTCGCCTGTATCAAAATTCAGTTATGGCAACCAGAGTTTTGAATTACAACTTTGTCTTCACTACTTATCTCAAGCATTTGGTCAACACCATGCCTGATTTTGTCAAATATATTCCACATCATCGATTTCCAGAGTTTCAACAGCTGTGCAACACTGGCTCAACTTCGCATGCATCTTGTTCAGTCTTCATATGATGCATTTGAACTTTCCTCAGGGGCCACTACATTCTCAGTGGCAATGCGCCGGCTTGCCTGGCTTCGCACTGTAGACATGGACCTGAACCTTCAAGATCATCTGGACAACATTCCTTGTCAAGGTGCTGAGTTGTTCAATGACTCTATCGAGGCAGCTACCAAATGTTTGAACATGAGAAATCGTTTGCTTCTATCATCAGACTAAAGCCTAAGCCTTCTACCTCTAAGGGTTCCAGGCCTATTCCATCCTACCAGAGGCGTGTTCCTTAGAGGACGGCTCCTTATTTAAGAGCGCTTCCTAAGAAACAACAGCAGCAACAGCAAAGGCAGCAAAAATCTCAGACTCCTGCTGCACTCAGTCTTTTTAGCCATCTAATAAAGAGCATAACCTCCATTGTTCTGCCCCTGTCCTCTCCTCTTCCCAAAGGGGTCTGTCTCCATCTCCATTACCATCGATGGGAACTCATTACATCCAATCACTGGGTCTTCTCTATCATTAGAGAAGGGTACTCTCTTCATTTCATCCAGGTCCCTCCAGATCTTCCTCCAAGAGAGTATCCTTCCAATCCTTCCCAGACCGCCCTTCTTCTTCAGGAAGCTCAAGCTCTGCTCTGGCTCCGTGCCATCGAGAAAATTCCTCTAGAACAGCAGAGCAGGGGGTTTTACTCCCGTTACTTCCTAGTTCCAAAGAAGACAGGCGATCTGTGACCTATTTTGGACCTCAGAGCACTCAACAAATTTTTTGTCAGAGAGGAATTTTGAATGTTGTCTCTGGCATCTCTGTATCCCCTTTTAGATCAGAATGATTGGTTATGTTCTCTAGATCTCAAAGAGGCTTACATTCACATTCACATTCATCCAGCCTCTCGCAAGTTCCTCAGATTTTGGGTGGGAAATCTGCATTTTCAGTACAGAGTGCTACCCTTCGGCCTGGCATCATATCTTTAAGACTGTTCACCAAGTGCCTTGTTGTGGTGGCAGCAACTCTGTGCAACCATGGTCTTCAGGTATTCCCGTACCTAGACGATTGGCTCATCAAAGAATCAACATCTCAGGGGGTTATTGTAGTGACCGAACAAACTATGTGGTTCTTCCAGAGTTTGGACTTCGAAATCAACTTTCCCAAATCCCAGCTACAGCCCTCTCAGACTTTACAGTTCATCGGAGCTGTGCTGGTCACTGTGCAACTCAGAGCATTCCTTCCTCAACAACGTCAGGATGCTCTCATTCGACTCTGCCAACAAGTGTCTTCCCTATCTTCGATTTCAGCAAGACACATGATGGTTCTCGGTCACATGGCTTCTTCCGTTCACATGACTCCTTTTGCCAGACTTCATCTCAGAATTCCTCAGTGGACCCTGGCATCTCAGTGGGCGCAGGCTTTCGACCCACTCTCTCAGCACACTACAGTGACTCCTTCATTGAGACAGTCTCTCCACTGGTGAATGCTCTCTTCCAATCTCTCCAGAGGTTTACTGTTTCAAACGCCACCTCATCAGAAGGTCCTCACCACAGATTCCTCGACCTACGCTTGGGGGGATCATCTCGATGGTCTCCGTACTCAAGGCCATTGGTCCCGCACGGATCGCCAGTGTCACATCAATCTGTTGGAACTCAGATCTATCTTCAATGCTCTCAAAGCTTTTCAACATCTTCTTCACGGTCAAATAGTCCTCATTTGTACAGACAACCAAGTTGCCATGTACTACATCCACAAGCAGGGAGGTACCGGATCCCTCCCTCTTTGTCGGGAAGCTCAGAAGGTGTGAAACTGGGCAATCCATCATAACACCTTTCTGAAAGCAGTCTATATTCAGTGCGCAAAAAACTGTCTGGCGGACAAATTGAGTCGTCTTCTGCAACTCAACTCCTTGCCTCTTCATCACATTTTTTTCTCAGTGGGGGACTCCGCAGATAGATTTCTTTGTGTCTCCACACAACAACAAACTGCCTCAGTTCTGCTCCAGGATGTACTCTCCTCACTGCCTCGAGGCAGATGCTTTTCTTCTGGAATGGACGAATCAGTTTCTCTATGCATTTCCTCCATTTCCTCTCATTCTCAAAACACTCGTCGAATTCAAACACGAACATGCCACCATGATTCTGATAGCTCCTCGGTGGCCCAGACAACCGTGGTTCTCCCTTCTCCTTCAACTCAGCAGCAGGGAGCCACTACTTCTACCAGTTTTTCCATCTCTGCTTACACAGAGTCAGGGATCTCTGCTTCATCCCAACCTGCAGTCTCAATACCTAACAGCATGGTATCTCTCAACCTAACTACCACTTTACAGTTTTCTTAATATGTAAAGGACATTCTAGAAGCTTCCAGAATGCCTACCACTAGACAATGTTAAAACCAGAAATGGACTAGATTTTCTGCTTAGTGCACCTTTCATCACAAGGAGCCTCAATCTACCTCCTTGTCTTCAGTTTTGGATTACCTGTTGCATTTATCTCAATCAAGCCTCAAAGTGCAATTGCTGCTTTTCATAAGCCTATCTAAGGGAAACCCCTTTCTGCTCATCCTGTGGTTTCCAGATTTATGAAAGGACTTTTCAGTGTCAAACCGCCTCCAGTGGTTTGGGATCTCAATGTCCTTACTCAATTGATGAAGCCTCCTTTTGAACCAATGGATATGGCTCATCTGAAATATCTCACTTGGAAAGTTGTGTTTCTCATTGCCCTCACATCTGCTCGAAGAGTCAGTGAGCTGCATGCTTTAGTTGCAGATCCACCTTTCACAGTTTTCCATCATGACAAGGTGGTCCTCCGTACTCATTCTAAATTCTTACCTAAAGTGGTTTCAGAATTTCATCTCAATCAATTGTACTTCCAGTGTTTTTTCCAAGGCCTCATTCTCATCCTGGAGAAACAGGTCTTCATACCCTGGACTGTAAACATGCTTTGGCCTTCTACTTAGAACGCACCAAACTACACAGATCTGCTCCTCAACTTTTTGTCTCCTTCAATCCGAAGAAGTTTGGACAACCAATTTCTAAGCAAATCATCTCCAACTGGATGGCTGCTTGTATCTCTTTCTGCTGTGCTCAGGCTGAACTGCATCTACAGAGTCGAGTCGCAGCCCACAAAGTCAGAGCCATGACGGCTTCAGTGGCTTTCCTCAGATCCACTCCTATTGAGGAAATTTACAAAGCTGCCACTTGGTTCTTGGTTCATACCTTCACCTCTCATTATTGTCTGGATGTTTTCTCCAGACGTGATGGCCATTTTGGCCAGGCAGTATTACAAAAGTTCTTCTTCTGAATTGACAACACTCCCACCATCCCATTCTGGTTAGCTTGGAGGTCACCCACCTGTGAGAATAGGCTGCCTGCTTGTCCTGAGATAAAGCACAGTTAGTTACCGTAACAGGTGTTATCCAGGCAAGCACCTCCTCTGGTTGGCTTCTCTGCTATTTATCTGAACTGAGGAGGCGCACGCCCTTGTGCGGGCATGAAGGCACTCGCGCATGTGCGGTCAGCAGTCGCAAACTTTCTAAGTTCTGCAAGCAAATCAGCTTGTGAAGCTTTCCGCATCGTGGCTCTGTGGATGACGTCGCCCACATGTTGAATAGCTGCCTGCTGTCCCTGTGCTTTTCTTACCTTTGTTGTCTGGTGATTTCATGAGCCTCTGGTTCCTTCTGACTGTGCATCCAATATTTCTTTCTTTCTGCCTCCTACATGCTTCCTCTCCTCCAGACCTCATTCTCTACCCCAACCAACATCTCTCTCTCTCTTTCCCTTCATGAGTCCAAATTTTCTTCCTGTCTCCTCCGCCCCATTGGCAACAAGTCTCCTTCTCTCTCTCTCAATGTCCATCTGTCTTGAGAGATCCAGGCATCTCGCCCACCCCCTCTACTGCCACATCCAACATTTCTCCCTCTCATCCCCCAGATCATGTGCAGCATTTTTCACCACTGCCCACCAGCCCTATGCCCATTTCTATTTCTATCACCCCTCTCCATCACTATGTCCAACATTCCTCCCCCTTGCATCCCCTTCAATCTGTCCCTCTCTATCACCATATCCAACATTTCTCCCTCTCATCCTTCTATTCCCAATGCATCTCTACCTCACTCCTTTCTCTATGCCCAATTTTCTTTTCTTCCTTTCCCCCTTTGCACCATTTCTCACTTCACACACTCATGCCCAACAATTCTTCTAGGGTACGCGTACCGCATGTTGAGAAACACTGGGTTAATAGACATGTGGAAAAGGATGAGTTGGTGTCCTGAAGGCCTGGAAATGAAAGTAAAAAAAAATTTGAAAAACTTGACTAAAACATGAAGAATTACAAAAAAACCCAAACCAAACCAAGTAATGAGAAAAATTGAAGAAAAAATGAAGGCCCCAAAAACTAAACTAAACTAAACCTTAAGTTTATATACCACATCCTCTCCACGGAAGTGGAGCTTGGCACGGTTTACAAGAACTTAAAATATAAGAAGAGAAAGGAAAAGATTTACATGAGCTTATATATAGAATGGAAGAGTAAGGGGGAAAATAGAATTACATGTTAGAGAAGAGCCAAGTTTTCAGTTGCTTGCGGAATAGTTGGAGAGAGCCCAGGTTCCGCAACGGGATAGTAAGGTTGTTCCAGAGACCTGTGATTTTGAAGAGAAGAGATTTTCCCAGTTTACCTGCATAGAGAATACCGCATAGAGAGGGGAAGGATAGTTTATATCTTTGGGCGGGTCTGGTGGAGTCAGGACTCGAGGAGTTAAAGGATAGTGGGATTAGGAGAGGAAGGATGCCGGGAATGATCTTAAAAGCCAGGCAGGAGCATTTGAAATGGATTCTGGAAATCACTGGGAGCCAGTGAAGATTGGACAGGAGTGGGGAGACATGATCAGATTTGCGTTTTGCAAAGATCAACTTGGCTGCAGTATTCTGGATAAGTTGGAGTCTTTGAAGACTTTTTTTTGTTAGGCATAAGTAAACGGCATTGCAGTAGTCAATTTTGGAGAGGATGATGGATTGGATGAGGCAAGCATTTGACACACTGAGGAGAACTCTGAAAGTACAGCTTCTTAGCTCTGCGGAAAACTAAGGATTGCAGGTCCCGTGAGCCGATGTTGGGCGGGTAGGCACCAGGTAGTGCTTAAAATTTAAAGTGACAGTACACTTGGTATCTGTCTGTACCAGGTTCCATCAATGACATCATCCACTGTGAATATTATACCTCGCATGTATAAATATTATACCTGCTTGTCCTCGGAGAATAACTTTATGTTATGGCTATGCTTTACTTTTCATTCACTAAGGGCTCCTTTTACAAAGGTGTGTTAGGGCCTTAATGTGTGGAATAATGCGCGCTAAAATGCCACGCGCTAGCCGCTACTGCCTTCTTTTAAGCAGGCGGTAATTTTTCAGCTAGCATGCACTATAGAGTGTGCTAATCTTTTGCGCGTGCTAAAAACGCTAGCACACCTTAGTAAAAGGAGAGCCCTAAGTTTCACCCTGCATAGGATTCACAATTAAAGAAAATTATTCACAGACACATGTCTCATGGAGAAATCAGTAGGCCACTTGCCTACTGCAGCCATGATTTGAGTTTTAATACTTCTATATTTCTGTCAGGTTGTCAACTTTGGCCAGCTCAGCCATCCATCATTTTTAGTTGATAAATGAGTGCCCAGCCTTAGCCAGTGGATAAAGAAAACTGGGAAAGTCAGTGGCAAAGCCATCCAGTCATCCCCAGTAGTGCACAAACGCTGTCACACAAGTAGATGTAAATTGTTTGTTTGCTCTTTCTAAAATTACTAGCTCTAGGGGGCACACACAAGGTAAGTAGTAAATTTAAAATAATTGGAGAGAAATTTCTTCACTCAACGTGTAATTAAACTTTGGAATTCATCACCAGAAATGATAGTAAAAGAAGTTAGCTTAGCAAGGTTTAAAAAAAGACTTGGATAATTTCCTAAAAGTCCATAAGCCATTATTAAGATGGACTTCAGAAAATCCACAGCTTATTTCTAAAAAAAACAGTAAAGAATACATTTTACTCTTTGTAATCTTGCCAGATACTTATGACCTGAATTGACCTCTGTTGAAACAGAATACGGGGCTTGATTGAACTTTAGTCTGTCCCAGTTTGGTAACACTTATGTTCTTACTCCAAGGCAGATACAACTATGTATGTGTACTTGGTATATGCACATATTTTATAAAGTAAGCATGTAGATTGCAACTCTACCCCAGCTCCATGTAATCTACACGCTCAAAAGCTCACTTTATTTATTTATTTCGTTTTATATCCCGTTCTCCCCAACAAGCTCAGAACAGGTTACAGGTAAACATACATAACATAAAGACAAAAGGTTAGAGATTAGCATACAGAACAGGGTATATGTTAACATACATACTATATAGACAAAACTGGTTACAATTTGCCAAAGTGCATTCATCCTAATTTGACATACATAGAAGATCTCAATTTATTATACAGGTTAACTTATATAGTAGACATTGCTTTTGTAATTATGTGGGTATTATGACAGGGGTGAAGATGTAAGTTTCTATTGCTTTCCTAAATTTCAGAAGTCCTTTGAGGGACCTATCTGTTGGGGCAGTTGATTCTAGTAGCTTGGTATGAAATAGGAGTAGGAGCGTTATCTGGCATTTTAGAGTTGGAGGGCAAAACCAGGGGCTATTTTGAGATGTGTTTCCTCCTGGGAGCGGACTGGCCTGTTCGGGATGTATGGGGAAGCTTGGCTGAGATGTACTCGGGTGCTATGTTGTGCAAGGACTTGTATGCTAGCATCAAGCTCTTAAAGATGCAGCTGGCCCTTCCTCTCACCTTGCTGGGCTCCTGTTGCTGTTCTTCTTGGCCCTTTAAAGGGCTTAATTTGTTCTTCCATCATTTAAGGCAGTGTCAAAATTACCTTCAGTCTCCAGATTCAAGACCAAGGTTGCACCTTGAACCCCCAAGCTTTCATCAGAAGTTGAGGACCAATCATGGAAGGGGAGGGAACTTGACAATTAGGATTAAGCATTATCCTTTAAAGCAGTGTTCTTCAACCTTTTTACACCCGTGGACCGGCAGAAAAAAAAGAATTATTTTGTGGACCGGCAAACTACTAGGACTAAAATTTAAAAACCCCATTTCTGCCCCATCTCCACGAGTCGGACCCCACAAATCATCTGATCCCATCCACACAAGCCTCAGTTATGATTTTATATTGAATGTATTTTATTAAAGTATAAAAAGAAACAATTCTGTACAATTGTCATTTTATAAATACAAATAATTCAGAGCAGGATCAACAAAACCCCTGTCTCCCCTTCCCTTCACATATATCCCCTCTACTATCAAGAAAACTGAACAAGCCAAATTATTACAGAATGCTACACAGAAATATCATGCTAACAGAATACTGCAGTCACACATGACAGGAATAGTTTTAAGGGAGTGCAACTAAGGCAACTGCCCCCTGGTCAGAGAGCGCCCTAAGCCAGCTGGAAGCTAGAGAAGCACTGCCTGGGTTTTGCAGTCCCCAGTTATGTCTAACACCAGCTCTAGCAGGATATATATTTCAAATCTGATATATTCTAATCACAAAATAGAAATAAAATTATTTTTTTCTACCTTTTGTCGTCGTCTCTGGTTTCTGCTTTCAATCTTCTCTTCACTCTCTTCCTTCCAGCGTCTGCCCTCTCTG
Source organism: Geotrypetes seraphini (assembly GCF_902459505.1). Classification (NCBI taxonomy): domain Eukaryota; kingdom Metazoa; phylum Chordata; class Amphibia; order Gymnophiona; family Dermophiidae; genus Geotrypetes; species Geotrypetes seraphini. The sequence goes on from NC_047084.1 coordinate 477,452,955, forward strand.
TCTCTTCAATCCAGCATCTGCCCCTTCCATCCAATGTCTGTCCTCTCCCCCTTCCATATGGTATCTGTCTTCTTTCTATGCCCCTCTCCCCTTTCCATCCAGCTTGTGCCCCCTCTCTCCTTTTTACATGATTCATTCCAGCTTCACTGCTCTCTTCATTTTTATCTCTCCTACACCAGATCTATCATCGTTGTCCCTCTGCTTATTTTTCTGCTGACCCCTTCCTATCATCAATCTCTCTACTTTCTCATGCCTGTGTCTCCCCTTCCCCTGCTCTAATCTCTCTGCCAGCTGTTTCCTTCCTTTTTTCATTTTCCCTTCCCTCCTCCTCCTGTCCAGCAGTAATTCTCTTCCCTCCCCTCCCAGCAGCTTCTCTCCTTCTCCCTCTCCAGTAGCAGCTGTACCTTTTTTCCCTTGCCCAGCAGCTTCCCAGATTCCTTTCCCTCCTCCCCTCCCAGAAGCATCTCTCCTTCTCCCTCTCCAATAGCAGCTGTCCCTTTTTTTCCTTGACCAGCAGCTTCCCAGATTCCTTTCCCTCCTCCCCTCCCAGAAGCATCTCTCCTTCTCCCTCTCCAATAGCAGCTGTCCCTTTTTTTCCTTGACCAGCAGCTTCCCAGATTCATTTCCCTCCTCCCCTCCCAGAAGCATCTCTCCTTCTCCCTCTCCAGTAGCAGCTGTCCCTTTTTTTCCTTGCCCAGCAGCTTCTCAGATTTGTTTCCCTCCTCCCCTACCAGAATCATCTCTCCTTCTCCCTCTCCAATAGCAGCTGTCCCTTTTTTTCCTTGACCAGCAGCTTCCCAGATTCCTTTCCCTCCTCCCCTCCCAGAAGCATCTCTCCTTCTCCCTCTCCAATAGCAGCTGTCCCTTTTTTTCCTTGACCAGCAGCTTCCCAGATTCCTTTCCCTCCTCCCCTCCCAGAAGCATCTCTCCTTCTCCTTCCCTCCAGGTTCAGTAGCAGCTGTCCCTTTTTTTTCCCTTGCCCAGCAGCTTCCCAGATTCATTTCCCTCCTCCCCTCCCAGAAGCATCTCTCCTTCTCCCTTTCCAGTAGCAGCTATCCCTTTTTTTCCCTGCCCAGCAGATTCCCAGATTCCTTTCCCTCCTCCCCTCCCAGAAGCATCTCTCCTTCTCCCTCTCCAGTAGAAGCTGTCCCTTTTTTTCCTTGCCCAGCAGGTTCCCAGATTCCTTTCCCTCCTCCCCTCCCAGCAGCATCTCTCCTTCTCCTTCCCTCCAGGTTCAGTAGCAGCTGTCCCTTTTTTTCCCTTGCCCAGCAGCTTCCCAGATTCATTTCCCTCCTCCCCTCCCAGCAGAATCACTCCTTCTCCCTCTCCAGTGGCAGCTGTCCCTTTTTTTCCTTGCCCAGCAGCTTCCCAGATTCCTTTCCCTCCTCCCCTCCCAGAAGCATCTCCCCTTCTCCCTCTCCAGTAGCAGCTGTCCCTTTTTTTCCTTGCCCAGCAGCTTCCCAGATTCCTTTCCCTCCTCCCCTCCCAGAAGCATCTCTCCTTCTCCCTCTCCAGTAGCAGCTGTCCCTTTTTTCCTTGCCCAGCAGCTTCCCAGATTCCTTTCCCTCCTCCCCTCCCAGAAGTATCTCTCCTTCTCCCTTTCCAGTAGCAGCTGTCCCTTTTTTCCCTGCCCAGCAGCTTCCCAGATTCCTTTCCCTCCTCCCCTCCCAGAAGCATCTCTCCTTCTCCCTTTCCAGTAGCAGCTGTCCCTTTTTTCCCCTGCCCAGCAGCTTCCCAGACTCTGATAGTGGTTTTCTCCCCTCCCAGCAACTCTTCTTACTTCCCAGCGCAGCGATTCACTAAGGCAGCCTCTGGTCCTTTGTTGGGTCACGCCGCCTCTGAGGAAAGAGGAAGTTGCATCATCAGAGGCAGCCGCAACTCAGCAAAAGCCCCGAGGCTGCCTTAGTGAATCGCTGCGCTGGGAAGTAAAGGAGAGCTGCAGAGAGGGGAGAAAGCCACTGTCGGAGGCTCCCTAAGATCTCTCCGGCCCAGCGCAGACTTCAAATGTTGATCTTGCTGGCCCTGCGCGGACCGGCAGGATGTTGAAGTGAATCAATCTTGCCGGCCCTGCGTGGACCGGCAAAAATTTCCTGCGGACCGTCACCGGTCCACGGACCGGCGGTTGAAGAACTGTGCTTTAAAGCATCCTAGATTTATATTGCCTAAAAACACCATTACTGTATGCCTGCTTCTTATGCCTATATACAGAGTTTTCTAATAGTGATTTTCCACATGTAAATCATTTCTAGCACATGAAAATTGCTTTCTAAAATTATCTTCAAAGTGTATATGATAATTGTTCAATTGAGCTGCTTTTAAGATGGACTGCCTTTTCTTCGAAAGTATGTTTTTACTTACAATCTAGTACTATTTTCTCCTCCTGTAAGGCTGAAGATGAGGAAGGTTATCGTAAATTGATTGATCAGAAGAAAGACAGACGTCTTGCCTATCTGCTGCAGCAGACTGATGAATATGTGGCTAATTTGACCAGTCTGGTATGGGAACACAAACAAGCCCAGGCAGCAAAAGAGAAAAAGAAAAGACGAAGGCGAAAGAAGGTAGGTATAGAGTTGCCATCAGTATATCCTAAGCGTTTCAGGATTTGTTATGGAATGTTACATTTTACCATGGCATAGATTAGAAACAAATGAAGGGTGTATTTGATTACTTTAATTGGTCTTTATTAATGCACAATGAATCTTCCACAAAACACTGTATATTTTGGCAAAATACACTGATATCTGTTTACATTAAGAACCCTAGTGTGTGTCTCTTGAACTGGAACAGTGATTCTCAATCTGGCTCAGCAGAACACTACATAGTCAGTTTGCCAGTGTATCTACATGAATATATGTGAGAGATTTGCATGCAATTTTGTTTCATACATATGTATGAGGAATATCCTGAAAACCTGACTGGCTCTCTAAGAGAGTTTTAAGAACCCACTGGACTAGAGAATCTCTTGCCTTCTATGGAAGGAAAATGAAAGCTGGGCTTTACTGCCATTGTGTTGTCTTTCTTAATTTTATTATTTGCAAAGGTTTAGGCACTAGTGGTCATTATGAATTAATGAATCCCGAAATTACAGAATCTGACATCACATTTACATGATACAAAGTCAAACAACATCTTTCTACAAATTTAATTCATTATTATTTATTTGCAATTTTTTTGAGATTCAAAATAAAACCATGTTCATGGCAAAAGTTTGGGCATGCTTTCAGCAAGTAGTTCAGAAGTGACTACTTCCAAATGTTTCCTGTTCTTGCTTTTGGATTTTTCCCCACTCTTCCCAAGTAGCTCAGAAATATTCCTAAGTCTTACCGCATGCACTGCATGTGTGGAAACTCCTGATAAATAATTTAGATTTGGGGCCATCACATCCTAACCCCCTCTTTTACTAAGGCGCTCTAGCCGTTTTAGCGCACATTAATTGCTAACACATCCATAGAATATAATGGTTGTGTTAGAGTTTGGCGCGCGCTAAAACGGCTAGTGCGCCTTAGTAAAAGGACCCTTTAGTGTCCTTACCAGACTTCTTCAGAACCTGTCAGTTTGTGCTTGTCTACCAGCAGAAGAAGTCAGAGCAAAGTCTTGTGAGCCCTGCCCTCAGGTCTTCGGTAGTTCACTTTCTCTAGCAGATGGGAATGGACAGATAGTACTGTCCCTGGAGTGGTTCTAGAGGAAAGCTCCCTTAGACCACTTGAAGATCTGGTACCCATTTGAGCAGGGAGTAATAGGGTCTAAGGGAGCTTCTCGCTAGAGCCACTCCAGGGACTACAATCTGTACATTCCCATCTACTAGAGACAGAGAAGTAACTGAAGACCATGAGGGAGGTATTTTTCTTTATTGACTTTGAGGGAGCTCAGGTACTTGGCCTCTTCTGCTGTGCAGTGGGGGAAGTCTCTTTTGCTGTTTGTTTGGGTTTTTTAAAAAGTATCTTTATTCATTTTTAATACATTCAATAAAAAACATTTTACACTTTAAACATCACTTAATATTTTTGCAATACCCAACCATTATCCTTAAAGTAACTATAAAATTTTCTTTTTTTTTTTTGTAAATCTTTATTCGTTTTCAAATATTACAACAAGTGTATAATAGTCAATCAGAAAAATTTTAACAAATCACTTGACAATCTTACTTATACTCCTTAAAATATATAAATATAAAAGAATCCCTTCCCACCCACCCATATATTAATAATAAACAATGATTGTGGGAAATACTACCCTGGACTATAAAATTTTCATAATTTAAAAAATTCACTATACACGTCAAAAGCATAAATTAAGCGTCTCTAAATATTCAGAAACTGTTTATCAAACCTCAATAATATCCTCCCTCCTTCCCAATACCCTCAAAGTTAAAATTCATTTAAAACTTATATTCCACCCTTTCCCCCCATATATGCAATTAATATGTCAACAATAAATCAAACCTATAATAATTCTACAAAAGACATCAATGGACTCCACATTAATTTAAAATTTTTTATATTCCCTGACAAATCAGCATTCATTTTCTCATATTTATATATTAAACATAAATTTGCCCACCAGAATGTAAAGTTTAGACTGTCCCAATTTTTCCAGTTGTGTGTAATCAATTGTACAGCTGTACTTGTCATAATTAAAAAGAGACTTTTTTTATATTTGTCTAAGGGATCTTTTACATGCAACACAATATCACAAATCACTACTTCATAAGTCAAAGGGATCGCAGATTCTAAAATATTACTAATATGTCCACAAATCGACTTCCAAAAAATCAGTATCTTAGGGCAATAAAACAATAAATGATCCAATGTTCCTATGTCTAGATGACAGTGCCAGCATCTATTAGACCTAGAATTATCTAACTTATTCAATCTAACCGGGGTCCAAAAAGAACGATGTAACAAAAAAAGAAACCAAGTTTGTTTTATAGATGCTGACGCTCATCTTCCAAGACCAAATACGTGGCCATCGAGATGCAGAAATATACTGCTTAATCTCAATGCTTCAAATGTCTCTAAGAGCGTTTTTGGGTTTCTTAATCACAAGTTCAGATATTAATTTATACCACCTGGCGGCTTGATGTCCTAGCATGTCTGTCTGAAAACAGAGGATCTGCAAGCTATAGTAATTTTTCAAATTACGCCACTCGGGGAACCCTTTCTGAATAGCCTGCTTCAGTTGCAATCATTTATAAAATTGAAATTTTGAAATACCAAAAGATTGTTGCAACCGTTAAAAATCAGTTAATAGTGACAATCTTCTCAGGAAATAAATACAGGTGTGTCAGACAAGGAACTTCCTTTGGCATTGAACCTAACTCGCTCTTCTGCACCAATCATGTATAAACAGACAGTCAGTGAAAACCCAATTGGTGCAGACCTGAAAAAGTTCTGTTGAAACCACCAGTATGTGTCTGTCATTTATTCGCCCCTTTCCTTAACTGTCATATGACGCTACTGTAGACAGACAGCAGTAATCCAATTGATGTAGATACGGAAAAGTTCAGTCAATCACAATATTATGTGACTGCTATTTATTCATAGTAACATAGTAACATAGTAGATGACGGCAGATAAAGACCCGAATGGTCCATCCAGTCTGCCCAATCTGATTCAATTTAAATTATTATTTTTATTTTTATTTTTCTTCTTAGCTATTTCTGGGCGAGAATCCAAAGCTTTACCCGGTACTGTGCTTGGGTTCCAACTGCCAAAATCTCTGTTAAGACTTACTCCAGCCCATCTACACCCTCCCAGCCATTGAAGCCCTCCCCTGCCCATCCTCCTCCAAACGGCCATGCACAGACACAGACCGTACAAGTCTGCCCAGTAACTGGCCTAGTTCAATCTTTAATATTATTTTCTGATTCTAAATCTTCTGTGTTCATCCCACGCTTCTTTGAACTCATTCACAGTTTTACTCTCCACCACCTCTCTCGGGAGCGCATTCCAGGCATCCACCACCCTCTCTGTAAAGTAGAATTTCCTAACATTGCCCCTGAATCTACCACCCCTCAACCTCAAATTATGTCCTCTGGTTTTACCATTTTCCTTTCTCTGGAAAAGATTTTGTTCTACGTTAATACCCTTTAAGTATTTGAACGTCTGAATCATATCTCCCCTGTCTCTCCTTTCCTCTAGGGTATACATATTCAGGGCTTCCAGTCTCTCCTCATACGTCTTCTGGCGCAAGCCTCCTATCATTTTCGTCGCCCTCCTCTGGACCGCCTCAAGTCTTCTTACGTCTTTCGCCAGATACGGTCTCCAAAACTGAACACAATACTCCAAGTGGGGCCTCACCAATGACCTGTACAGGGGCATCAACACCTTCTTCCTTCTACTGACTACGCCTCTCTTTATACAGCCCAGAATCCTTCTGGCAGCAGCCACTGCCTTGTCATCCTCTTTCCACCACTATCCTATGACGTTGTTGCAGGAAGTAAAAAATTGAGGCGGGACAGGAAAGAACTATCCAATCAGATTACAGTAAATTAGAATTCCATACTTCGCTTCACTGTTAAACTGTCAATTTTTTTTAACCCTTTCCTATCAATGAAACATTGCTTAAAAGATCTTTCATCACCAGAATGTAGATTGTCATTGAAATTAAAATAAGACCATTTCCTGCAATCCAAAATATCTGGCGATCATTGAGTCTTTAGATTTTAGTCAGATTATTAATAAAATCCATTTAAATAAGACAAGAGTCAGTCAATCCACCACAGTCCTTAATTCGTATTAATTTGAATAGTAATAATAGTAATCTTCATTCCATTGGCGCCACTTATTCGAGATATATTTTTTTAATTTAATTGGATCATCAAAATGTGATGTTTTATTTTGATATGTTACCCGCATAACAGCTGGGAAAAAAAGACCATACTGAGCCCCTAGCTGTTTTAATTGGGATTGTAATTGCAGAAATTGTTTCCTAGTGTCAGCGGTTCTCTTTGCAAAATCAGGGACCATTAAAATCTTTGCATCTTTGTAGTTTAAGTTTTTATTTTGTTTTGCAAATTGGAGAATTTCTAATGCTTGTTGAAACCTCAAGATGCAAAATATTAATGGCCTGGGACCAGTAAAACCGTTGGTCCGTTTTACAGGAATTCTATGGGCTCTTTCCACTTCAAATGGAAATTTAGAAGATAACGGTATCAATTTAGGAATGAGCATTTCAATAAAAGCCACTACATTTTTACCTTCCAAATTTTCAGAGAGCCCTAAGAGCCTACATTTCTTCTTCGTGCTCTGTTCTCCAAATTTTCAATTTGCACTGAAGTCCTGTATAATTTTTTGATTTTTTTGACAGTTTGAAACAGCTGACTCTGCCCTTTCCATTCGGTTCTCTAAGTTATCCAACGTGACAGTAATTCCATCAATTTTATTAGATAAGTTTGCTACTTCTTCTATTACCATGGCAAGTTTCTCTGCGGTTGCTCTGCAGTAATTGTCGGATATTTTTTAGTTCCTCCCTCATATCGATTTTATCAGGGGAGTCTTCGAGCAAAGGCATCCTGGATGGTGTCGGCAGATCCTGCTTGCTCCTTTTTGACTTTCCACCTGAAAATGCTATTTCAAGGTTAATTTGTTTAGATGTGGCCATATTGTTTAGAGAAAATTGTTTCCTCTTAAAAAAAATTTCACTTTTGTGTTCAAAAATCAATAAAAAGTTGCCTGGAAAGATGGAGCTACTCAATTACCTGTCCATTCACCAGTGCTCTCAAGCCACGCCCCCCCTCTTTTGCTGTTTGTGATGGGTGCGCTAGAAGAGAAGCTTGGGCTCACAGTACTGTGGAGACCCCAGTAGAGTGTGTGCCAAGTGCTGTTCCTACTATGAGGGCTAACACACTGCTTTTGTACCTTTTGTCCTGGTGGGCCATGTAGAGTCCATATTGTGGAGAGAGTCCAGCAGGCAACAAGAGGATTGGTTTAGGGCAATCAGGAGGTTCTAGATCTGAAATCTTGAGTAGGTCAGCCATTTTGTCTCACTTTTCCTCTGAGGCAGGCACTGCCATTTTCTTTCTGAGAAACATTGGCCTTCAAAATATGAATTAAAGACATTGGGGAAGGTTCCTTCAGTCCTCAGAGGACTCTGTAGACCCTTTGTAGTCATCTGGAGTCATAGGGAAATCCCTTGGGGCAGGACTTCAATTTTCTCTGTTTGTGTTGCTGCTCCACAATGCTTTTCTTTTGAAATGCTCTCAGAAGGATCAATCACCAGAAGTTTCCCTCTCTATTTCTGGAAAAACATTTGGTTCCTCGGGACTTAAGAAAAGGTGTTTGCAATCTAGAAGATTTTTTTGGGGGGGTCTTAGTTTAACATCTTGGTGACAGTCTTAGAACTGGGGGGATTTTGTGGAGACTTGAACTAGCTCTGTTTTAAAACAGTTTGAAGAAGGTGAAACCGTGTGGAAGAGGGAGACAATTATTCAGGCTATTCTCAAAGGAAGAGTTCCTGACACAAATTTCTAGAACCCTGAAAGCTCTAAGAATTTCTGTGACTCTTGTCCAAGATACATATTCTATAGAAGATTTTATCCTGTTTGGAACAAGGAAGCCTTTCAAAGCTTTTCCAATACATAAACCATATAGGCTCTTATTTCTGCAGAGTGGAATACTTATGCATTGGGTTTTCAAGTCAATAGAATTATGATTAAGCTTTATCTTTTGCTGTTCAAGAAGAACAAGCTAAAGCACCGTCATCTATGCATTTTAATGGCAGTTACCAAGAAGACACTGTCCAAGTTGGGGGCTGGGTGTTGACTTTAAAGGATATTCAGGATTGCAGACTGGAATCCTTGCTGAAGGCAGGAGTTTGTTTCTGCTCTAGGTCTCCAGGTTGCTGTCTGCAGTTCCTCTGTTTCAAGGGCTTGTCTTTGTTGTTAAAGATCTGGTGTAAAGAGCCAAAGAGGAAGATTCCTTAGATACTGCTCATCTAGTTGCCCTGTATGACTTGATTAGAATCTGTGAGAAGTATGACTCTGGCTATCTTTTTAAGATGTCATTTGTGGGTGTGTAAATAGTTGATAGATTCTGCTTCCAAGGTTTGTCTTAGTAGATTACAATTTAGGGATAAGCTACTTTTTAGTGAGGATCTGGAAAAGTTGGTAAAGGACTTGAGGTTGCTTGAGGGCATACCCAGATCATCTTCAAAGCACACATCCTCAATACCGAGATTTCTTGAGACAAAGAAATAGAGATGTGAGGTCATTTCAGTGCTCTTGTTTCAAGCTCGTAACCCTTTCTTTGGAGGCAACAGGAAAGGAGCTATTCAGGGACCTTCCAGGCTTCTCAATGAGGCCTTTTAGATCTATGCCTCACAAGAGATAATAGATGTGATTCACTTCCTCAATGGAGGTGTTATGGGATACATTCTGTGTTCAATGTATTCTTCTTTCCTGAGTGGAGTCTGAATTTGGAGCTCAAATCGTTGAGGCTTCCTCCTTTTTTGAACTGTTTGAGATCAGCATTGAAGGACCTTACCTTTAAAATGCTATCATTTTAGCCATCTCATCAGCCTAGATAATTTTGGAATTATACTGTATACTTTTATCATGCAGGGATCCTTTCTTTCAATACACCAAAATAGCTTTTTTTGATTACAGTCCCTTCCTTTTTATCCAAAGTCATCTTTTCATTCCACATTAATAAAGTTCTTCTTCTTTCTTCTGCAGAGAAGAATGCAGAGATGATTTTAAGCCACTGTATTTGCTGGATGTTTGTTTTGTCCTTTTTGTCTAGAAGTAATGAATAATTTTTCCAGAACAAACAGGCAGCATATTTTCATATATAGGTGACATCATCCATGGGGCCCCGGTACGGACAGCTTTAAAAGTGTATCACCACTTAAGAACTTGAGAAAGTTTGCGCACTGTGCATGTGTGAGTGCCTTCCTACCTGGCGTAGGTTCGCGGTACCTCAGTTCTTAGTTTTTCATGGAGCTAAGAAATCGTGTTTTTGAATGCTGTTCAACTTTTTATATTTTGCCTTCCTGCTCACGCGTTCTTCTTCTTTTCTTAAATTTACTTAATTTTTAAGTTTATTTAAAAAAAAAAGAAAAGAGAGAGAGCGGGGAAATTTTTTTTCCTCTCTTTTCACCTCACGGGCTTTGCCCAATGAGGACTTTTTCTTTTTCCTCAGCCATTGAGTTTGATTTGGCTGAGGTGCTCTTTCCTTCGATGTCCTGGCCGTTAACGGGTTTTAAAAAGTGCTGCAGGTGCCAAGGGCCAATTTCCATCACTGATCCCCACAGTTGGTGTTTGTAGTGCCTTGTCCTGGAGCACCGTGTAGATTCTTGTGCTCGGTGCTCTACCCTGCAGAAATGTTCCATTAAGAGCCACAAACTTCAGCAAGGAAAATTGTTTGGCATCGGCATGGACACAGAGAAAATGTCATAACCTTCGACGTCGAAGACATGGACACCAGCGTCGGAAGATATCGCTCCATCTGGTAAGCCGCCAACTTCCCAACAGGTCTCTCGGGTCACCCTTGCATCGAGTCCCTTGGTGCCAACCATGTGACAACCTCTATTGCATCTTGCCTCTCCTACATCAAGTCATCCTCTTTGAGTTCACCCTCTCTGAGGTAAGATGCGACACTGATGGTACGTACCGGCAGAAAGGCCAAAGATACTGGTGCGTTCATTCCTGAAAAGCTCAATACGCTTTTCCAAGTCAGTAACTTTTCTACCTCTTAAAGTTGTTTTATTTTATTTTTTATCTTCTTTCATTATTTCTATTTTCTATTTCTTTGATTTTTTTTTCCCTTTTATTTATATTTTCATCAAATTTTTACAAGAAAAGAACTTCTTGTTACAGAAATACAGTAAAGTAATATTAATATAAATCCAAAAATGTAAAAGTGGAATAATTTTACTGACTTCCTTAGACCACAATTAACAGGGGAGTACAGCCTAAATATTATGAGAGAATAATTTCAATTAACATAAAAATTATAGGTAAGCCTTAACACTAATTCACAAATTGCCACTACTTATTCATTGCACCTGTACACACTTCATCAAGCTATCTTTTTCAGCTCCAAAAAGGATTTTAACTGATCCAGTGAAAAGAACACATACTTAATTTGGGAGTACTTTATAATGCATTTACAAGGATATGTCAGAAGACAAGATGCACCCAGAGATATCTTGTCTTAAAGACAAAAACTGTTTCCTCCTTTCTTGGGTGATTTTTGTCACATCTAGGTACGCTCATATTCTTTTACCATAAAACAAATTTTTAGAAAATTTAAAGTATAGTTTCATAAATGCATCCATGTCCTGTTGAAAACCAAAAGATATCAATAATGTTGCTCTCAACTTTGACTCAGAAATAGATTCTTCAAGTATAGCTTATATGTTCTTTAAATCAAGCTGTGACAGTTGAGCAGATTGAACATTTTCCTTTTCCATAGCCTCCTGAGATTTTTTAATAGTTGATGGAAGATAATATATTTTATTCAAAGAGGGAGTGAATTCTGAAGAATAACCAAGGATTTCCATCACATATTTTTTTAAGCACATCATATGGTAGAATTCCAGGAGATTTAGGAAAATTCAAAATTCTCACATTCAGTCTGCGGTTATAGTTTTCTATATTTTGTAATCTCCTTTGCAAAAAGATACTGTCTTTTATTGCAGTATTCTTATAGTCATTTAATGATTGTACATCAATTTGCAACTTCTTGAGTGAGCTTTTAGTCTCAACATTCATCTGTTCAATAGTTTTTGTAACATTATCCAACTTGGCTCAAAGAGCCTTTACCTCTTCTGCCGTCTTCGTTGTGGCAACATCCAGTTTCTACAGCGTCTTAAAGATAGCTGACAGGGTGTCCTTGTTGGAGGAGAACGATTCTCCTACGCTGGTGTGCATCGGCAGAAGCTTATCTGCCAGGGAACCTCTCTCTGCGGGAGCGTCGGGTGCTACTTTGGCCTCCCTTCCTTCCACTTCCTGAGCAGCAGTGTCAGCCGGACAGGGAGGCGGGACAGCAGGTGCCGGCGAGAGTGAGATCTCCTGCCCCAGCGATAATGAGTTCTCTCCACTCACTCTTGCAGCAGGGCTTAACTCACCAAATCCTGAGCAAATTGCCAGGAAGGACTGCTCCAACGTTAGCTGGATCAAGGCAGGCAAGGGTGTTGAAGAGGTAGGCACCCTCACTGTACCTTTTCGTTTTGTATGCGGCATTGTCGGTAGCAGGAAATTCATCTGGCGGTGGGAGCGTTCTCAACGCTTCCCGCTTAGTGCCGCCATCTTGGCCACTCCCCCCTCCTATTTCTTTGATTTTTGATCTTAGAAATGTATTACATAGTTTTATTTTAATCAGGTACTTTAGCTAGATTGTGAACCTTCAAGACAGATAGGGAAGTTTTTCTCAAGTACCTAGTTTCATTTTAGTTTGATACATTGTAAACCGCTTAGGTCAGTAAAATGCAGGAGCAGTATATCAAATCTTAAAATAAACATAAACGTTTAAACTCTACACCAACACTGACTTCTTTGGTACCGGTCCAGCCTGAGAATAAGACTACCAGGTTATGTGCTATCGACAGTGGCTTTCCAGAGTGGCAGATGGTCTACACCCAAGCATAAGCATCGCAGGTCTAGTTCTCCATCAAGGCCCTGCTCCAGTTCATTGAGACATCGTCGATCTTCCTCCTCATCTCGACGCTCCAAGTCCATTAAACATCGTTCTTATTCATGATCTTTGAAGCGTAAAAGAGTGTCACTTCTGGACTCATCATTATTGGATCGACACCAGGCTCAACGTCAGCATCGATCTTCTCGACGCACTCTTTCACCAAAACTCTTTTATTACTCTGACTTGCAATCTTATTCAGCTGAGAACTTACCTGAATCTACAATGGAGGCTTATGACACTACCTCGGAAAAGTCTCTACAACAGTCTCCACCAAGGGCTAAATCTATTGAGAGTCTTTCTTTTACTAAGTTTATTCGGCATTGAGCAAAGAGCTACCAGTCAAACTAGAAGCTGATTCTGCTTTCAGTGCTGAATATTTTGAGTCCTTAGATTATGATGAGCCTCCTAAAGAACCAACAAGAGGGGGTGCTATTTTAGATTTGGTTCTTAGTGGAATGCAAGACATAATACAGGAGTTAACTGTGTTGGGTCCGCTGGGAAACAATGATCATAACGTGATCAAATTTGAGCTGATACCAGGAGTAACATCGCAAAAGAAATCTACTGTAGGGGCGTTTAATTTTTGAAAGGGTGACTATAATAAAATGAGGAAAATGGTTAAAAAGAAGCTAAAAGGATCAGTTGCAAAGGTTAGGACTGTAAACCAGGCGTGGAAGTTATTTGAAAATACCATCGTGGAAGCCCAGACCAGATGTATTTCACATATCAGCAAAGGTGGAAAGAAGAGTTAACGAGAGCCAGCGTGGTTAAAAGGTGAAGTGAAAGAGGCTATTAGAGCCCAAAAAAAGTCCTTTAAAGAATGGAAAAAGGATCCGAATGAAGTAAATAAGAAGAAACACAAGCACTGGCAAGTTAGATGCAAAGCATTGATAAAGACAGCTAAGAAAGAATGTGAAGAGAAACTTGCAAAAGAGCAAAAACTCGTAACAATTTTTTTAGATACATCAGATGCAGAAAACCTGCGAGGGAATCTGTGGGACCATTGGATGATCAAGGAGCAAAAGGGGCGTTCAGGGAGAATAAGGCCATATCGGAAAGACTGAATGAATTCTTTGCTTCGGTCTTTACGGAAGAGGATGTAAGAGATCTATCTGAACCGGAAATGGTTTTCAAGGGTGATGATGCGGAGGAACTGAAAGAAATCTCAGTGAATCTGGAAGATACTAAGCCACATCAACAACTTAAAAAGTGATAAATCGCCAGGACAGGATGGTATACATCCCAGGGAACTAAAAGAACTCAAACATGAAATTGCTGACCTGTTGTTAGTGATCTGTGACCTGCCACTAAAATCGTCTGAAGTACCAGAAGATTGGAGAGTGGCCAATGTTACGCCAATTTTTAAAAAGGGCTCCAGAAGAGATCCGGGAAATTACAGACCAGTAAGCCTCACTTCAGTTTTGGGAAAAATGGTAGAAACAATTATAAAAAATAAAATTGTGGAGCACGTAGACAAACATGATTTAATGAGACGGAATCAGCATGGATTCAGCCCAGGGAGATCTTGCCTCACCAATTTGCTTGACTTCTTTGAAGGTGTGAATAAACATGTGGATAAAGGTGAGCCGGTTGATAAGTGTTTCTAGATTTTCAGAAAGCTTTTGATAAAGCTCCTCACGAGAGGCTCCTCAGGAAATTAAACTGTCATGGGATAGGTGGCAAAGTTCAGTTGTGGATTAGGAATTGGTTATCAGCTAGAAAACAGAAAGTAGGATTAAATGGTCATTTTTCTCAATGGAGGAGAGTAAACAGTGGAGTGCCGCAGGGTTCTGTACTGGGACAAGTGCTATTTAACTTATTTATAAATGATCTGGAAATTGGGACGACGAGTGAGGTGATTAAATTTGCAGATGACACTAAACTGTTCAAAGTTGTTAAAACGCATGCGGATGGTGAAAAATTGCAGGTGGACCTTAGGAAATTGGAAGACTGGGCGTCCAAGTGGCAGATGAAATTTAATGTGGACAAATGCAAAGTGATGCACATTGGGAAGAATACCCTGAATCACAGTTACCGGATGCTAGGGTCCACCTTGGGGATTAGTGCCCAAGAAAAGGATCTGGGTATCATCGTAGACAATACGATGAAACCTTCCGCCCAATGTGCGGCGACAGCCAAAAAAGCAAACAGGATGCTAGGAATTATTTGAAAAGGGATGATTAACAAGACTAAGAATGTTATAATGCCCCTATATCGCTCCATGGTGCGACCTTATCTGGAAAATTGCATTCAACTATGGTCTCCTTATCTCAAGAAAGATATAGTGGTGCTGGAAAAGGTTCAAAGAAGAGCGACCAAGATAGTAAAGGGGATGGAACTCCTCTCATATGAGGAAAGACTAAAACGGTTAGGGCTCTTTAGCTTGGAAAAGACCGGGATAGCCATACAAATGGTTACTCGCAATTGGAATAACTGGGATTGCCTTAACTTTAATTTTTGGTGGGCAAGTTTATGTTTAAGTTATAGATTTGAAAAAATGAATGCGGATATGCTGGGACATACTAAGAGATTCAAGTTAATTTGGGGCCCCTTGACGTTTTATAGAGATTCATTATAGTTGTAATTTCCTTTATTTCTGTTGGTATAATACATACACACCCAGGGAGGGGGCAGGTGGGGGGGGGGGAATTTCTGTCATGGTTTTAATCCCTTGTGAAATATTGGTTGGGTGGGTTTTAAAAAAATTTTTGTATGGATTTTGATTGATTGTAAATGCATATATGATTGATATTGTTTGTGTGGATACTGTATTGCATTTTTGTTGGCTTTAAAATTCAATATTTTTATTTTTTATTTTTTTTAAAGAATTATAAAGACTAGGGGACACTCGATGAAGTTATAGGGAAATTCTTTTAAAACCAATAGGAGGAAATTTTTTTTTCATTCAGAGAATAGTTAAGCTCTGGAATGCATTGCTAGAGATTGTTGTAAGAGCGGATAGCGTAGCTGGTTTTAAGAAAGGTTTGGACAAGTTCCTGGAGGAAAAGTCCATAGTCTGTTATTGAGAAAGATATGGGGGAATGCACTGCTTGCCCTGGATCGGTAGCATGAAATATTGCTACTCCTTGGGTTTTGACCAGGTACTAGTTACCTGGATTGGCCACCGTGAGAAAGGGATAATGGGCTTGATGGACCATTGGTTTGACCTAGTAAGGCTATTCTTATGTTCTTACGTCGGGTGAGAAGGCACTCGCACATGAGCGGTTCAGACAGTTTATGAACTTTCTCAACTTCTTAAAGTGGCGATGCACTTTTAAATCTGTCCATACCGGGGCTCCATGGATGATGTCACCCACATCTGCCTGCTGTCCCTGGATAACACCTGTTGCGGTAAGTAACTGTGCTTTCTTGGAATGCCTATATGTAAAAGTATGTTCTGTTTTTCAGTAGTACAAACCTATTTTATAAGCACCTATTTCCACATATAAAACACAAAGAAGATGCCTTGCAATTTTATAAGCACCTATTTCCACATGTAAAACACAAAGAAGATGCCTTTGTGTCTGGGCGGTGGGCAGAATATTGTATATTTGTCCCTTTATTAGAGCCTAGAAAATTCTGTTTGAGATGCAAATGTATTAAGAATAATAACACATTTAATAAACACAAATTTGTATGTATTTTACTGTCTTGCATGTAATAGAAATCTGTATTCTTTGCAGAAGGCTGAAGAAAATGCTGAAGGAATGGGATCTGGTTTGGGTCCTGATGGTGAGGTAAGGGTTTAGAATGTATTTGTACCTATGTTTATATGTATAAATGTATTTTGCTCTCTTTCTTTTGAGATACACAATTGTATTTTTAACATGATTCCCTCAGATTTGGAGTTTAAAAAAAAGCCTTTGTGGCAGAAAGTTATTTGCTAGCTTTATCAAATTAAACAAGTAGGACACACACAAGCATAATTTCAGGAAGGCACAGATTTGTGAAATACAGTATGGGGCTGATTCTGTATAGGATGCCGATCTCAGCGGCCAAAGAAGTGGCTGAGAACACACACCGGCTCCCTATACAGAATCGCATTTGTCTTAAAGAAAAGACGCCTTAACATCCTCCCCCCCCCCCCCAACCTTCCGATTCTCTAACCGGTGCCTATGTCACTGGCGTCGTTTAGAGAATCGCATCTGCCTGATCTTTGCTGAGGGATCCCTTGCCATCAGCTGATCTTGGCAAGGTAATCCCTGATCAGATGAGCTGGCAGGATTCCTCAAAACTGTGGCTTTGGGGCATCCTGTTGGCTCAGCTGATGGGGGGAAAATACATGTACGTGTTTAGCTATTAGTGAAGTATGTTAAATTTCTGTTATTTTCTACAATTTAGTACAGATATTGAAGATTCATTTAATAAAATACTGCTAGATTTTTTTGCATAAAATGTCTTTATCAATGTATCATTACTGATTGTGAAAACATAACTTATAGCTATACACTTCCCCCCGGCCCGCGAATATAAAAAAACGCAAATAACTTTTAGGGCCGACTCTGACCCACCCCCACCTCCCTCCTGCTTCCCAGACCTCTCTCCCACCTTCCTCCTACCTCACAGACCTCTATACAGCTTACCTGGTGGTCTAGCGGTGAAGCGGGGCAGCAGCACTTTTTCTACGCTCCTGACCCATGCAGAGCCATCCACAAAAATGGCTGCCGTGAGTTCCCGCTGTAGTCTCGTAAGACCACGGGAACTCGGCAGTCATTTTTGTAAACGGCTCTGCATGAGGCAGGAGCGTAGGAAGAGCGCTGCTTCACCACTAGACCACCAGGTAAGTTGTTTAGAGGTTCGGGAGGTGGGGGTGGTTCCGGGTTTAAAAAATCTTGCGAATAACCAAAGTCACAAGTCTTAAAAGCGCGAATCAGGAGGGTGAAGCGTATTACCCAAAAATTTGCTCCATTAATCTAATCTAATCTAATCTAAACCTTAGGTTTGTATACCGCATCATCTCTACATTCGTAAAGCTCGACACGGTTAACAAGAGTTAGGGTAGAAAGGAACTCCAGTGGAGGGAAGAGGCAAAATGAAGAGAAAATTTAGAGGACTAGAATAACCAGAAGCAAAAATAATAGCAAATTTTAAGAAAAGCAGAGCTTTATTTAATCAGTGGCTTTGAGTGACCCTAGGATGTGCTTGAAAAAATTTTTTAAATTTACTTTCTGATCAAGCACAGTCAAATTCATGGGAAAAAAAACTTCTATTCGCACAGTTTTTCCAACTTTAGGTTTTTCTGGACAACCCTAACCTAATATATTGAGAAAAATCATGTTAGTGAGTGACACTGAAGGTGTTAATGAAGTATCTTGTTTCTCTTGTGTCCTCTGAAAATCTCTGTTTCAAACAGTGATAAATATTTTTTGCCCAAGAATCTTCCAAAGACATTTCCTTGTTTAATGTCAGGTATTTGCCTTTAAAATAAATAAATAAAATAAAATTGAATGTAATGAAATGTTAAACTTTATGCTTATATGAGAGTTAATCAAGTGTGTATCTTTAAGTTCATATGAGTTTAATTGCTACACTTGTTGTAACATTAAAAAATGAATAAAGAATTAAAAAAAAAACAATCCCCAGCAGGAGGGATGCCCAGTCCCTCTTGCCGGAACCCCCGAAGCCCCTCCTCCCCAGCAGGAGGAGTGCCCAATTCCTTCTGCCGCCACCCCCTAAAGATCATCGGGAGGAGGGATGCCCAGTCCCTCCTGCCAGAGAACCCCCCCTCCCAAAGATAAGCGGCAGGAGAGATTTCCAACTTCCTCCTGCCGGAACCTCCTCCCAGATAAAATGCCCCTACACTGACATCCCTAAGCCCACCTGTATCCCTCTCCGTACCTTTTTCTTGCAGGCTGACCAGATGGATGTTTAGTCCCACCGTCCGGCAGGCCCACCTCCACCATCCCCTTCTAGGTGCATCCTGAGATTCACCGAGGAGGGGCTTAAGACACTGATTGACCCAGGTGCTTAAGGCCCCTCCCACAAGAGAGGCCTTAGGCTCCTGGGCCAACCGAAATCTTGTACTCCCTCCCAGTGCATTCTGGGATGCACTAGGAGTGGTCTAAGATTCTGATTGGCCAGATCCCTTAGACCACTGTGCCTTAGATCCCTCCCTAGTGCATCCCAGGATGCACTGGGAAGTGGAAGGTTCGCCATTCTGTGGAGGTGGGCCTGCTGGCCGGAATGAGTAAGCATCCCTCTGGCCGGCCTGCAAGAAAAAGGGGGGGGATCTGGGTGGCCTTGGGGGGGATGTTGGGGTGCAGACATTATTTCTGGGGGGGAAGGGTTCCAGCAGGAGGGACTGGGTATCCCTCCTGCCGGTGATCTTCGGGGAGGGGGTTCTGGTAGGTGATCTGTGGGGGTGGTGTTCTGGCAGGAGGTACAGGGTATCTCTCCTGCCGGTGATCTTCGGGGGAGGGGGAGTTCTGGAGCGACTGGGCATCTCTCTTGCCGTTGATCTATGGGGGGTGGGGGTCCGGCAGGAGGGGCTGGGCATCTCTCCTGCCGTTGATCTTCGGGGGGTGGCAGGAGGAATTGGGCGCTCTTGCTGCTGCAGACATTCGGGAGGTTGGCAGGGGGCTTTGGGAGTTTTGGCAGGAGGAACTGGGCATCCCTCCTGCTGACCGACTTCGTGGTGGGATGGGTTCTCTACTGCAGCCACTAAATTGATTGTGGCCATTTCCGGGTGAATCTATGCCCATGTATAGCCTTGGGTGAGTTTAAGTGGCCCTATGCGCCTCCTTAGTGTCGCAAAAGCACCTACAATGTAGGCAGCCTGCCTCAGGGTGTTTTATTTAAACGTGTGTCCCGATTGGCTGGTTAGACAGCGATAGGATGCTTACCTCCCCCTACAGTCGGGACGCTGTTTATAGAATTTACCCCAAAATGTCTGTTTTAAGTCTATTTTATACAGGCAATGTGGGAATCTATACAGCTATTTAAAAAAAAAGGCTTTCGGAATCAGCTCTGATACACACATTTATACATGCTCCAAAGTATAGGTAACTGTGTGTGTATACTTGCATATATTATATAACATTTCTAGTTCAAAAGGCTTACGAGTCTTGACTAGTGGAGTCACATATTATATAGCATTTCTAGTGCAAAAGGCTTACGAGTCGTGACTAGTGGAGTCACATATGTTTATATGTTTCTATGTTTCTATATTATATAACATTTTGAGTGCAAAAGGCATATGAGTCTTGACTAGTGGGTTATGTACCTCTACTTGCAAGTTGTGTAGAAGGTATCTGCATTTTTTGGCTTCACCTCCTCTGGAACTGCTCCTTGCTACTCAAAGCAGTTGAGTTAAATGTGTCATTTCTTTTTCTCTGCTCTGTTTTTCATTTTTTATTTTCGGTATTTATCACTGTTGAGGCTTTTTGGTGCCTTAGTGCATATCGAGGTCCCTGAAAGCAGCTCTGCCTCAGTGGAGACACAGACGCTCTCAGTTAATGTGTGTAGCTGGGAGGGCCACCCTGTTTCAGGGCTCCTATCTGGCCAGCCTGCATTAATATTTGAATAGTTTGGAGACCATTCCCCTTGTAGCATTGCTTATCCTTTGTGGTCTGCAGACATTCTTGGGGCTTTTCGCAGGCTGCTTAGCACACTTGTCGCTCCCTAGGTCTTTATTGGGTGCTAGCTGCATTCCCTCCCCACCTCCCCCCCTGTTCCCTGAAGAGGAGTGAGGAGCAGTGGGGTTCAGGGATTCTGGCTGTAACCTAGTCTGAGTGGCAACAAGAAGATACAAGCTGATCCTATTTTTTTATGCTTGTCTGAGGTAGTAAGTCTCCACCACTTTCCAGCTTGCTTGAGGACTGAGGATGCTTAGCACCAGCTGCACTGTGAGTCCTGAGCCTTTAATGTCTTTTGGGGGGAGGGGGGCACTAAATCTAATTTTGAGAGTTTCTAGGGCATGTATCTAGGTTCTCCAAACTCCCAAAAACCCTTCCCTGTGATTTTTTGTTTTTGTTTTTAGCTGACTCCCCAGACTGATTTTTGGTGCCCTCCTGAAGCTGCAGTGGCCATATTGGATGTTTGGTCCTGGTTTTAAAAACTTCATTTTGCCTCAAAAACTCAATTTTGCTCAAAATCAATTTATATGGATTTCTCGGGGCATTTGACATTGGGATTCTGCTAAATTTGCATTGGATGGCCATCTGAGGAGCGTCCATGTGCCACATGGGGGGGGGCAGGCTTCGTGCTGGTAGTCCCCATGGCCATTCTAAGGTCTGAGTTGCAAGGTTCCCCTTCTCTTGACCCATCAGAAAGCATTTTGCTAGCTTTGGTGAATTGATGGCACGTAGGACCCTCTGAGAGCACACAGGGACAGGGGGAGTTAGGGGTAGTTACTGCATGTCCACCCCTGCCCAACTTTACCCCTGCTTTTGTTCGACTAATATTTGAAGCATATATGGGCTATTGGGATCCATCTGGTTCCACTTCTGTATCTCTTGGGAATTCTCTTCCCTCTCAGGCAGGTCTGCCTCCCAGGACTGTGCAGTCTCTGGAACCTGAGGTCCATTTGGAGAAAACCAGGAATGATTGGGGGTCAGCTTCATTGCCCTTACTCCCTCGAGAGGAGTCCTCAGCTTTGGAGGGTTCCAGATCAGGAGTCTTTAATGCTTCTGGATCAGGGGAAGGATGCAGTGGTGTACCTTCCATTCAAGCTATTGGCCTTGCTGGAAGTTATTGCTGAATCCTTGGAATTCTAAAATTAGATTCTTCCCAGACCACTGCTGTTCAGAGAACGACCATGAGCAGTGCTAAGCCACAGTCAATTTGTTTTCCTTCTTATCAGGCCATCACAATGATGCTGACGGAGCAGTGAGGTGTCCCGTATGGTCTCCTACGGGTGGCAAGGACCATGACTAAATTGTACCTACTGGCTCAGAAATTTTAGGTGTTTTATTTGGTAGCACATGTTACCCATCAAACTTCCCTACCCAGTGAGGGTGGGGTAGTCCTCAAGGATGTACAGAACCTCAGACTGGATGGCTCTCTAAGACAGTTTGAAGCGCTGGCAGCCACATTTGTAGCTGGCACCTGACATATTCTTCTGCTTCAAGCTTCCGCAGAGGAGGAGGATTCCTATCTCCAGTTTTTGTTACTGGAGGTAGATTACAGACCAGTCTGCTGTTCTGCTGGGCAAAAGCCCACCTGCTTGTGCTGTCAGCATTTGTCTAGCCTTTGCTGAAGCTTTCTCCACCTGATTGACAGCTTTCATATCTTCTCGGATGAGAACTCCCAAGTCCCTTTCTGCAGTGGTTCTCGCTAAGTTTTCACCGTTCAAGGTGTATGTTCTGCACGGGTTTCCGCTCCCAAGGTGCGTTACTTTACATTTTTTGGCATTAAAGTTTAGTTGCCAAGTACTGGACCATTGTTCCAACAAAAGCAGGTCCTTCTCCATAGTGCTGGGCCCGGTTGCTCTGCCCACAATGTTGCATAGTTTAGCATCATCAACAAACAATGTAATTTTGCCTCGAAGTCCCTGAGTTAGATCCCTAATAAAGATATTAAATAGCATCGGGCCCAAGACCGAGCCCTGTGGCACTCCGCTGGTCATCCTTGATGTTTTTGAGGGGATACCGTTCACCATTACTCTTTGAAGTCTGCCGCTAAGCCAGTCTTGCACCCATACTGTTAGTGTTTTTCCTAGTCCCAACGAGTACAACTTGTTCAATAACCTACGGTGTGGAACACTATCAAAAGCTTTGCTAAAGTCTAAATACACGATATCCAGGGACTCACCCCCATCCAGTTTTTTCGTTACCCAGTCAAAAAAGCTTATCAGGTTGGATTGACAAGACCTTCCCTTTGTAAAGCCATGCTGGTGGGGATCCCTTAATCTTTCATCTAGAAATGTGTCCAATCTGTTCTTGATCAACTTCTCCATGAGTTTACTCACTATTGATGCGAGACTCACCGGTCTATAATTTTCAGCTTCTGACCTGCATCCCTTTTTGTGGAGTGGGATAACATTGTCAGTTTTCCAGTCCTGTGGAACTTTTCCCTCACTCAGTGAAAGATTGAAGAGCACAGCTAACGGCTCAGCTAGGAAATCCCTCAGTTCTTGAAGTACTCTAGGGTGTAGATCGTCCGGGCCCATAGCTTTGTTAACTTTTAATTTCGATAATTCTTGGTAGACTTCACTCTCAGTAAACTCCATGTCCTGGAATGGGTCTTCCAAATTCCCCTTTGTCTGTAGCTGAGGACCGGATCCTGGTGCTTCCAGGTGAAGACTGAACAGAAATAGTTGTTGAGTATTTCTGCTTTATCTGCGTCCATTTCTGCCACTGCCTCCACCCTCAGAGAGCTGTCTTTGTAGCCGCTGCCCCCACCCCGGAGAGCCACCCTTACTGCCGCTCCCCACCCCACAGAGAGCCACTCGTGTTGCCGCTGGATGGATATAGGGCAGGAAGTAAAGAGAAGAAATAAAGAAAAAGAGAGTGAAGACAGAGTACAGAGAAACAGAACCAAATGCAGAATGAGATGATTAGAAAGATAAAATCACCAGATAACAAAGGTAAGATAAATGATTTTATTTTTAGTTTAGTAAGGGGGGTAATGGGATTTGATATACTGCCTTTCTATGGGACAATTGAATTGAAATATGTCAGTTTTGAGAATTTCTCTGCTATGTATATATTGCACTATATGGGAGGAAATGTGAATAGTCGCTTTATGTGGGGAGAGTGTGGCGCAGTGGTTAAAGCTACAGTCTCAGCACCCTGAGGTTGTAGGTTCAAACCCACGCTGCTCCTTGTGACCCTGGGCAAGTCGCTTAATCCCCCCATTGCCCCAGGTACATTAGATAGATTGTGAGCCCGCCGGGACAGAGAGGGAAAACTGCTTGAGTACCTGAATAAATGCTGCAAACCGTTCTGGGCTTCCCTGGGAGAACGGTATAGAAATTTAAATTAATTAATTAATTGTGCGATTTAAAATTTTTTAATCGATACGTAACCCTAATAAAAATCAGTTTCCAATTATAAAATAGGCCTTAAATGTGGAAAAAGCTTTAGAAAATAATCTCCCACAAGTAAGCATTTTTTGATGGACAAAACCTTTTGTTCCCATAGCAGGCAAAAAGATAAGTAACTCGACAATATACAGTCTTTGTCATGTCAAAGACGACGTGCAAGATGAAATATTGGTGTATATTGTCACCTTTTAAACTTAAAAAATTAGCTTGATTGCTAATATGACTTATGATGTATTTTTGTTGTCTCATTATCCCCCCTTTTATAAAACTGTAGCGCTGTTTTAGTGCCAGCCGCGGTGATTTTGTAAAAGGGGGGGGGAGGGAGGGTATATATTCATGTATTCAATGAACTTGAACTTTGAAATCTCATAAGAGAAGATAAAACATAAAAATTTATGTAGTGACCTTTTTTATCTATCCTAGCTAATAGATGAGAGCAGCCAGATGAGTGATCTTCCAGTGAAGGTAATCCACACTGAAACTGGTAAAGTCTTGCTTGCACCAGAAGCACCAAAAGCTAGTCAGTTGGAAACGTGGTTAGAAATGAATCCTGGGTAAGTTGCAAATAAAGCTGTGAAAAAAATATGTATATACATTATATTTGTTTTAAAATATAATTTTTCTAAGGCAGGATCTTCCACACAAATATTTGAGGATTCTCCTAGTTCTTGGAGAGCCAATGTTAATGCAAAGTGCTATATATCACCTTGATGGTTTGAATAAGATTGATAGAAGTCTTTCTTGGAGATTGAATTGTTGGATGCTTCTGAAAGGGTTGAACTTGTGTATACCTGTAAGTTTAACTCTTTCTAAGAGGAGAGAAAGAGGGAAGAGGACATTCTCTTTCTGAGAGAAGAGTAGAAGACATATCTTTGGATAAGTATATATTATTTTGCTCTGAGTTATGATAGGTTTGGGGAGAAAAGCTCAATTGTAGATTACCTTCTATAGACAGTTTAGATCTTAAAAGAGCAAACTTTACTTAGCTAATCTCCATAGGATAATAGCCTTTTATAGTTCTACAGTTTTGTAAGCTTGAACCTTCTGCTAGAGATAGTTTCTGATAGGCAGAACAGGGTCTGGCTTAGTCTCCATTTAAAAAAACAACAACAAAGTAGGATCAAAGAGCGTTGGCAGTTCAAAAAGGTTACTATAATAAATTTAAGGATGTTTGGGGGCTATTTTTAAATTATTCTAATGAATAATGTACACTTTTCCCAACTTTAATTCTTATATGTTGATCGGGGGGTGGGGGGGTTGGATTTCTATTAATATATATGAATGATAAGATATTGTATTCATGTGGTATATTTTTTGTTGTATATGGAAGTGGGAGGGGGTGGGGGTGTTATCTTTTTGTTGTATGATACCTGGATCGTACTAAACCTCATAGAGGATCCTCCCAACACTTTATGGCTTTTGATCCTAACAGATATGAAGTTCCTGTTACCAAGAAAACCATCTACATTTAGATGGTGGACTGCATCTCCTTAGCATATACTTGGGCTGAACTGACGCTAAAGGGCCATATAACAGCCCATAGTATCCGAGCTATGACTGCCTCAGTAGCTCATTTCTGCTCTCCATCTATGGAGGACATCTGCATGACAGCCCACAGTTCATACCTTTACTTTTCACTACTGTTTGGAATAAAAGTTCAGAAGAGACAGTCGGTTTGGGCAAGCAGTTCTTCAGAATTTTTTTACACTATATCCCCACGAATTCACAGTCCGCGATTCGCGGTCTCAGTAATTCGTGGGTTTTTCCCTCGGCCGGCGTGCACTCTGCAGTGAGCACAACTCCTCCTCCTTCCCTTCTAGCAAATAGTCATGTGAGTACAACTCCTCTCCTTTCCCTCACGCACTGTCCCAGTCACACAATGGAGGAGTTTCTTGCAAGCTCTGTCTTGCATCTGTCCCCAGTTGACCTTCTCTCCCACCACCCAGAACTTGAGGTAGTGCTGAGCATGCGAGTCTGACATAACGCAGTGGAAAGGGGTAAGCTACAGGGTCCAAAGGCCCACCAATTTTGCCCAGTTCAGCATCAGCACTCCTTCTCCGGTACCTGTCCCTTCTGACACAACAGCTGTCCTCCGGAAACAGGAAGCAACTTTGGAAGAGGGTGGGACCCCAGAGAAGGGAATGATACAGGTGAAGTATAGGCGAGTTTACAGTATTTGCGGTTTTTCAAAATTTGTGGGGGCTACAGGAACGTAAGCCCCTTGAATTTCGGGGGAATACTGTATTTCCTGAGTACCAACTTTCCTGTCAATCCTTTTGGGTTTCACCAGGCTCATGTTTATATATCCATTATTCTTCTCCAGAGTCATGATCCTGGTAGCGTGGGAGTCCCACATGTGAGAATATTATGTGTGCTTGTCCCCAGAAAAATCCAAGATACTTATCTGTAGCAGGTGTTTTCCGTGGATATCAGACATATATTTTCACAACCTGCCCACATCCCTTAGCTGGCTTCTTAGCTTTGTTACTGAACTGATGGTCCCATGAGCTCACATCAGATGGGAAGGCACTGGCACGTGTATGGTATGGGCACTGCCTAAAGATTTAAAGGGACCAGGCTTATTTTTGAGAGAGAGAGAGAGACACCAGCCTCCACCAAACAACATGCGCCGCCTGAGCGTCAGGAACTGCGTGCATCCAGGGCATTCTAATCTCCTGTTTTTCAGTTCACTGATGGGTAATAGTTCACCATGACCAGCAGGTGGAGACTGAGACATACACTTTTGGCTGTAGTACAAGTGGATTGTGCATTCCCCAATACACTTTGTCTGTTCTTGGTCTCCAGAAGATGGGGTTGGTAAGCTTGTGCAGTCTTCCCTGGTTTAGTGTAGGCCTGTTGGCTTTTGTTTAGGCTTTCTTGTCCCATCTGGTGCCGAATTGAGCATGGGGGACCCTTTTGGCGGTCCTTCCGACCTCGGGGGGGGGGGGGGTATCACACTTGACAGTATGAGTCCCTCCTCCCATTTCTCCCACCTCCCTGAAATTTTTTGGGTTAGAGGTGCCTCAGCTGTAAAGGCATATAGCTTTGAGAGACATGTGGGGTCTGTTCCAGTTCAATTAAATCGAATTGAAAAAATAAATCCTGAGGCAGTGCTGATCTGAAGGGAAGTTTTCGATTGCCCTTAATTGACTTTAATTACTAACCGGTACTTTACTTTTTATCTTAGTAGCAGTATTGGGTAATGTGCACTTTTAAAGAGAAACAGTGAGGTAGCTTCGGCTGGCCTGTGCTTGCGGTGTGCAGACGGCCGCGATGGGGGATCCTCGTCTGCTTTGGGTGCCGCCAAGCAGGAACCCCCTTCATGAGTACCTCTCACGTCGACAGCAAGCAGTGGAGAAGCCTGGGCTTCTTCCACCGCCCACACAGGGATTTCCCCAGTTGCCATTCAGCAGGAAAATAAGGTTTGGTGCTGGGGATTCCCTTTTTGCAGGTGCCAGCCTGCCTGCTTTAGCAGGGGTGGTTCATGTCTCTTTGCCACTGCAGGCCTCAAGGGAGTTTTTCTTGGTGGGTTTTGTATCGGTTTGGCGGGAAGCTCCTCCATTTTGTCTGCAGCTTAAGATGACCTTTCCCCTGTATTGGAGAAAGGGGGGCAGGTTTCTGCCAGGTCCTCTGCTTTGGCAGTGAGTCCTGATGTTCCGCTAGTGGATTTTTCCCCAGATTTTGTGCTAGCCTTGTGCAAAACTTATCTTCAGGAGGCTGGGGGTATGGTTTCTTCTCCGGGGGTCTTGGGTTTTTCGGGGGGGGGGGGTGTTTGCCCTTCATGTCCACCCCCATTCGGCCCCCTTCAACACCGGTTCCAACCTAGTCCTCCCAGTTTCGTCCAAACGCCCAAGGGTCTCGTGGGATGAAGATCTTTTCTTTGGGGAGGGAGTTTCATCTGATTAGGACTTGGACCCTTTAGGGGACCTCCAAGACTCTCTAGGGGGGTCGGATGCTGTTGGCAGGTGTTTCTGGGTCTGCCAGCTGGCGAGGATGCATTGGTGGTGCCCGTTTTTAGCGGGACAAGCTCCAGGAGCTGATCCTTCAGATGGCCTCAGTGTTGTGTTTCGAGGAAGACAAAAGGAGCCCCCACGTGTGGACCCCCTTGCTTTGGATTTCCATATGCATCAGGACATTTGAGATATTGTGCTCGCGCAATAGAAGGCGTCTGAAACACATTTTCATTTTGCGCGGTCCATGGCTTGCCTGTATCCCATCCCTGAAGGGGATAGGGATACGTTGAAGTCGCCTGTTGTGGATGCAGTGGTCTCAGCCATTGCATAGCGGCATACAGTGCCTGTTGAGGGCGGCTCGGCTTTGCAGGACTCTGAGTATAGGCGGATAGAGTCTCTCCTTAAGCAGAGTTTCGATGTAGCTGCCCTGGTGGTCCAGGCAGCAATGTGTGGCGGGCTGGTGGCTTGGTCTTGCTTTATGTGGTCCAAGCGTGTTTTGGACCAGAATTCTGATGGTCCTTGGTGGATCAAGTAGCTAAGATCGAGATGGAGGTTTCTTACC
Organism: Geotrypetes seraphini; assembly: GCF_902459505.1. Classification (NCBI taxonomy): domain Eukaryota; kingdom Metazoa; phylum Chordata; class Amphibia; order Gymnophiona; family Dermophiidae; genus Geotrypetes; species Geotrypetes seraphini. Next base: position 477,481,092 of record NC_047084.1, read on the forward strand.
TTGTACGATCTCGGTGGGCTTCGGCGAAGTCCATGGCTCTCGGGATGGCCGTTCACCGTACCCTGTGGCTTCGGGGTTGGTTGTCAGACGCGGTGTCAAAGGCTAAGCTTACTAAATCTCACTTTTGGGGGACTTTATTTGGCGAGGATTTGGACAAGTTGGTTCAGACCTTGACTGACTCTAAGGTGGCCGGTCTTCGTGAAGCTCGGGCTCGCCCTCCTTTGCAGGGGGTCGATGTTTTGGGGGCATTTGTGTGTTTGTGCTATTTTCAATGTTACCACCCTGGTCGGGGGGCAGCCTCTTTTCCTTCTGCTGGGCCTATTGCTGGGCCGTTTCTTTCAGCACATGCAGTTGTTTTGTGAGGCCCGCTGGGGTATGTGGGTATGTGTGTGTGATTCCTCCGGCGGCTCCTCCGCTGTTCATCCAGCCTAGTGACTCCTTGCGGGCCATTCCTCTAGTGTTGGTAGCACCTGGTTTGGGAGTTTTACAAGGGGTGTGCCCAGATCATGATGGATCATGGGTCCTGGAGGTGATTCGGGAAGGCTATGCTCTGGAGTTCTCGCCCTTTAACAGATTGTCCTTGCTTCTCCTTGTCAGGAGGCATGGAAGAAGCAGGCTTTTCGTCAGACCCTACAGCAGTTCTTGACCTCAAAGCTGTAGTTCTAGTGCCTCTGCAGGAGTGTTGCACCGGCAGGTATTCCATTTACTTTGTGGTGCCCAAGAAAGAGGGGTCTTTTTGGCCCATTTTAGATCTGAAGGGAGTCAACAGGGTGCTCCGGGTTCCGTATTTCCGTATGGAGAATCTGAGGTCGTTCATTCTGACCATTCAGCCGGAAGAATTTCTGACGTCTCTTGATCTGAATGAGGCCTATCTTCATGTTGCAATTCGGGCCTCTCATCAGCAGTTCCTTCGCTTTGTGTTCTTGGAACAACACTATCAGTTTTGTGCACTTCCTTTTGGCGTGGCCACGGCTCCGTGGATGTTCACCAAGATTATGGTGGTCATGGTGGTGGCTTTGCGCAAAGAGGGCATTCTGGTTCATCCCTATCTGGACAACTGGCTGATCCGAGCAAGTGTTTTCAGGAGAACTTCTGGGTTACAGCTTGGGTTGTGGAGTTTCTGCAGTCTCTGGGATGAGTGGTCAACCTGTCCAAAAGCTGGTTGACTCCATCTCAGCAATTTGAGTACCTCGGTGTTCTCTTCGACAACAGACTGGGGAAAGTATTCCTTCCAGAGGCCTGAGTGGGAAAGTTACAGTCGCATATTTGCCTTTTGCTGGAGAATCATTGACCTCAGGTGCAGGATTTTCTCCAGGTCTTGGGGTCAGTGGTGGCCCCCCTGGATTTAGTTCAGTGGGCTCAGACTCGCATCTGGCCGGTTCAGTATGCTCTTCTTCGGTAGTGGTTGCCTCAGATGCACTCTCTGGACTCTCCCATTCCTCTCCAGGGGATAGTTTATCGCAGTCTCCATTGGTGGCTTCAGTCTTCCAGTCTGGTACTAGGAGTGAGTCTGGATCAGCCTCAGTGGATTGTGCTGCTCACAGACGCCAGTCTCCTCGGTTGGGGAGCTGTGTGTCTCGGTCGCTTGGCTCAAGGCATCTGTTCTCTGGAGGAGGCGTCTTGGTTGAACAATGTTCTGGAGACCAGAGCCATCTGATTGGTGCTGCTAGCATTCCAGATCTTGCTGACAGGCAAGTCGGTTCTGGTTCTCTTGGACAATGCCAATGCGGTGACTTATGTCAATTGTTTGGGGGGGGAACCAGGTTTGAGTTGATTGTGCAGGGCTGTGGCCAGCCGGTCATGGACCTGGTGAGCACAAATGTCGGCACCAAAGCGCCATGGTTCTTGAGTTGGCGCAGAGATCTTCAGACTGAGGGGCTGGATGCTCTGGTGTAGCCTTGGCCGACGGAGGGCCTCCTGTATGTGTTCCCCCATGGCCAATGGTGGGCAGAGTGCTTCTTTACATCGTTTGGCACCCTGACCATGTGATCCTGGTGGCTCTGGAGTGGCCCATGCGCCCGTGGTGCACAGATCAGCTTTGTCGTCTAGTGGCAGATCCTCTTCAGCTGCTCCTCTCACCTGATCTTCTGATGCAGGGTCCCATTCCAATGTTTAATTTGGGTCCCTTTTGTCTTACAACTTAGCTCTTGAGAGGGAACACCTGAGTAAGAAAGGCTATTCAGATAAGGTGATCTCCACCCCTTGGATTACTGGAGACTTTCCACTTTTCAGGCTTATGTGCAAGTTTGGCGTATCTTTGAGGAGTGGTGTTCTGCACGTGGCGTGGTTCCCCTTCGTGCTTTTTTGCCTCACATCTTGAAGTTCTTGCAGGATGACTTGCACAGGGACCTTTCCTGGTCTTCCCTCCAGGTGCATCTTGCGGCTTTATCTATGTTTCGTGGTTTGTTGCATGGGTGGCATTTGACGTCCTCTCCGGATGTAGTTTGTTTTTTGCTGTCGGCTAAGTTGCTCCGGCCTCCGGTGTGGCCTTCGGTTCCATCCTGGGATCTCAATCTGGTACTGTCCGTGCTTGTGCACCCTCCTTTTCAGCCTCTAGGCTCCTGAATGTTGAATGACCTTACTTTTAAGGCCATCTTTCTGGTGGCTATTATTTCTGCAAGACGCGTTTCTGAGCTGTAGGCTTTTTCTTTTAGGCCTCCCTTCCTGAAGTTTTCTAGGGAACGTGTCATGCTGTGGATGGTTCCTTCTTTTCTTCCGAAGGTAGTCTCATCTTTTCATGCCAACCAGTCCGTGGTCCTTCCGGTCTTTGGTAGTCAGGAGGGCTCTTTGGAGCAGAGGCAGTTGCGCAAGTTGAATGTCTGTCGAGTCCTTCACTCTTATGTTCAGCGGACCCAGGAGTTTTGGAAATCGGATCATCTTTTTGTCCTCTTAGCGGGTCCTCATAAGGGGGGAGGGCGCTTCCAAGGCTACTATAGCGCGCTGGATCAAGGAGACGGTTGCTTCCGCTTATCTCCTTCAGCAGAAGCCTGTTCCAGAATTTCTCAAAGCTCATTCTACTCGGGGTCAGGCAGCTTCTTGGGTGGCATCTTCCCTGGTGCCTCCGGTTGATAATCTGTAAAGCGGCGGTTAAGGGGCTGGAGGAGTTGCCGTACAGCGAAAGATTAGCGAAACTGGGCTTCTTCTCCCTCGAACAGAGGAAATTGAGAGGGGACATGATAGAAAGAATCAATGCACTGAAGGGAATAGACTTAGTAGATAGGGACAGGTTGTTCACCCTCTCCAAGGTAGGGAGAATGAGAAGGCACGCTCTAAAATTGAAAGGGGATAGATTCTATACGAATGTAAGGAAGTTCTTCTTCACCCAGAGAGTGGTAGAAAACTGGAACGCTCTTTTGGAATCTGTCATAAGAGAAAACACCCTCCAGGGATTCAAGACAAAGTTAGACAAGTTCCTGCTGAACCGGAACATATGCAGGTAGGGCTAGTCTCAGTTAGGGCGCTGGTCTTTGACCACAGGGCTGCCGCGTAAGCGGACTGCTGGGCACGATGGACCACTGGTCTGACCCAGCAGCAGCAATTCTTATGTTCTTATGTTCATTTCTTTGTGTGGCACTACTAAGTGGATGTTCAGGCACGTCAGGACGCAGTGTTCAGAGAGCAGGTACTTGTGGCGGCCCTTTGGGGGTCCCACCCATGATAGGTACTGTTTTGGTACATCCCATCAGTGAGCTGTGCTGGTCTGGAGAGAAGTTGAAGAAGGAGAAATTAGGTTCTTACCTGCTAATTTTCTTTCTTTTAGTCTCTCCAAACCGGCAGAGCCCCCACCCTATTTGTCTGTCTTTATTGTTCAGGATTCGCATGAAGAGTATGGGTTTTTCTGCAGGATCTCATGTTTTTTGCGAGGGTGGGGAGATGAAAAGAGCAGCGGCCTTTGGTTCGTCTGATGTAGCTGGCGAGCTGTGAGGACATTTATGAAGGCCCTTATCCTATTCAGTTTCCAACAGTATTTCCTTATGTTAAGTGGTTGCTCCTCGTTTGGAGTTTTATGCTATTTTACAGTTTTATTAGAGTGTTATTGCTGTTACAGTGCTATTTTACAGTTTTATTGGAGTGTTATTGCTATTTTATAGCCTCTCTCTTTGACTCCACAGTCACTCAAGTTTTCAGGATATCCACAGCACATTGGAAACCTAGCACATCCCATTTTTATTTCAAGTGTTTTCATTGTGGATATTATGAAAATCTGAATAGCTCCGGGGTATGAAAATCACTGCCTTAATGACAAGCATCTTCACAAATGTTATGCATGAACTTTATTATGATCTGTGTTTTACCTCCTTTTATAGGTATGAAGTAGCACCTAGATCAGACAGTGAGGAGAGTGGCTCTGAGTATGAGGAAGAGGTCAGTATGTGTCAGTAGTTAATCAAAATTGCATAAATTAGAACTCAGAATTTGAACTCATCAAAGGATTATATTGATAAAACATAATCATGCTGGAACATGTTTTGGTTACTAGATTATTTTAAGCTGCATCAGACTTTCATAACATCACTGTTTAGTCCAATCTTATATTTTTTAAATTTCTTTTTATTTAATCGCAATTAGCATCCATCAAATACAAATGAATTCAAAGCAAAATAATACTCATTAATCAAAAAAAATGAAACCCACACTGTAAGACAGGGATCTTAAAATCCCTCCTTGAGGGGCGCAATCCAGTCGGGTTTTCAGGATTTCCCCAATGAATATGCATTGAAAGCAGTGCATGCACATAGATCTCATGCATATTCATTGGGGAAATCCTGAAAACCCGATTGGATTGCGGCCCTCAAGGAGAGACTTTGAGATCCCTGCTGTAAGACATATTCTGTATCACCTGGTAGACCGGTATAATTCTTACAAAAGAGTATTATACCTCATTATGACCAGCAGGTATTCTTGTAGTATATTAGCTGAGGCTCCCTCTACCATCTCAGTCTTTCTCAGTCTCCAGCAGGTTGAGGTAGGAAAAATCTGACTCCTCCTGTTAGGCCTGTTGGAATTTGTTTTAGGATTCCTGGTCCCCTTTTTAGGGCCAGACAAAGCTTGGATGGGTCCTGTTTGGGGATACGTCTGACTTCGAGGGTGTCATATCCGGTGGGTTTCGATCGACCAATTCCAGCCCCATCCATTACCTGGGGGCCTCAACGAAGCCTGCCTCGCCCCGTCCATCGAGGCCAACCTCTCGACACCGATCGAGGCATTCCTCGAGGCATTCGTCCAGGCACGCCTCGCCTCGGCGGAAACAAGCATACCTGGAGTATTCACCTCAACCGATGCCAGAACTCGAGGACACAATGGGATTGTTCTCACCATCTCGATCCCTGTCCCCAGCGGAGCCGGAAGCCTCGACCTCATCGAGCCCATCACGGAGCCAAGCAACGGCAGACCAACTGTCCTTCTCCTCGTTCCTCCAACAGATGGCCGAGGACATGGACATCTGGTTGGACACGGGTTCCAAATTCTCAAAGGAATACCTGGAGACTATGCGCCTACCTCAACCACCCGCTGAGTCTCTGAAGCTTCCGTTGCACAAGCTTCTGGACCAGACTTTCGCTCGATGCCTCGAGACACCTTACTCCATCCCTGCTGTCCGGAGTAAACTGGACACCAGGTACCGCATGGTCCATCGCAAGGGTTTCGACAGCTCTCAACTCTCTCACCAGTCCCTGCTGGTGGAGTCGTCATTGAATCGATCCCATCCCTCCCAGGTCTACGCTGCCGTCCCACCTGGCAGGGAAGGGAAAACCATGGACCGATTCGGCAGGAGAGTGTACCAGAACTCCATGATGGCCTTGAGAGTTCTGAACTACAACTTCCACTTCACAACATACTTGGAGTTCCTCATATCGGTATTCCAGAAGTTTATGCCCTACGTGGACACGAGGGCACATTTCGAGTACCAAGAAGCGCTGGCCTCGCTATCCCAGCTCCGGGTACAGTTGATGCAGTCCTCGTACAACGCCTTTGAGCTCGCGGCTCGGGCAACAGCGTGCTTAGTGGCTATGCGCTGGCTGGCATGGCTGAGGACCATCGACATGGATCCCAACCTCCAGGACAGGCTCGCAAATGTTCCCTGCGTCGGCACCAACCTCTTCGACTAATCCATCGAGGCGGTGACCAAGAAGCTATCGGACCATGAACAATCTTTCCAGTCCATCCTGCGTCCGAAGCCCAGGCCTGCTCCTCCCCGCCAGCCTCGCCCGCCGTTGGTTTACCAGCGGCGTTACCCCCCAAAACAAGCTCTCCCCAGAAGACAGCCTGTGAAGAGACAGCACCCACAGAAACACCAGCATAATCCCAGCCACTGGCTGCACCTAAGGCTCCCCAGCCCTTTTGACTGTCTCAAAGAGGACATTTCTTCCATCGTCCTCCCTTTCTCAGTAAATCAACCCATCGGAGGTCGCTTCCTTCACTTCTACCACCGATGGACGACTATCACCACAGACCTCTGGTTCCTTTCCATCATAAAAGAAAGATACTCCCTTCAGTTCCACCAAGTTCCTCCGGAGCACCCTCCAAGAGAGTATCCTTCCAACTTGACCCAGACCGCCCTCCTTCTTCAGGAAGCTCAGGCCTTATTACAGCTGGGGGCCATTGAACCGATCCCCCAGGACCAACAGAACAAGGGGTTTTACTCCCAATACTTCCTTGTTCCGAAGAAGACAGGCGACCTGCCACCCATCTTGGATCTCAGAGTACTCAACAAATATCTGGTCAAAGAAAAGTTTTGCATGCTGACCCTGGCATCACTGTACCCCCTCCTCGAGCAGAACGACTGGTTATGCTCACTGGATCTCAAGGAGGCCTACACTCACATCCCGATTCATCCAGCCTCCCTTCAATACCTCAGATTCAGGGTGGGACACCTTCACCTCCAATACCGAGTGCTACCCTTCGGCCTGTCCTCATCTCCCAGAGTCTTCACCAAATGCCTGGTTGTGGTGGCCGCAGCACTCAGGAGCCATGGCCTCCAGGTGTTTCCTTACCTGGATGACTGGCTCATCAAAGATTCCACATCTCAGGGAACTGCTCTCGTGATCCAGAAGACAATCTGGTTACTTCAACAACTGGGATTCGAGATCAACTTCCCCAATCCCACCTGCAACCTTCCCAGACTCTTCCCTTCATTGGAGTGATTCTAGATACTACCCAACTCAGAGCGTTCCTCCCTCCCCCAAGCAGGGATGCTCTCCTTCATCTCTGCCACTCAATGTCCTCTCGCCCGTCCATCTCAGCAAGGCAAATGATGGTCCTTCATGGCCTCTACAGTTCACGTGATTCCGCTTGCCAGACTTCACCTCAGGATTCCCCAATGGACCCTGGCGTCTCAGTGGTCCCAGACGTCCGACCCTCTGACTCGCCTCATCCGGGTCACTCCTATGCTACAACAGTCTCTTCGCTGGTGGATGCTCTCCTCCAATCTATCCAGAGGCTTGCTATTCCACACACCCCATCACCAGAAAGTCCTCACGACCGACTCGTCGACTTATGCCTAGGGGGCTCATCTGGACAGCCTCCGCACCCAAGGCCACTGGACCAGCACGCTCCGCCAGTGCCACATCAACCTCCTGGAACTCAGGGCGATCTTCAACGCTCTCCAGACCTTCCAACATCTACTTCGCGACCAGGTTGTCCTCATTCGCACAGACAACCAGGTCGCCATGTACTATGTGAACAAGCAGGGAGGCACGGGGTCGGCCTCCCTCTGCCAGGAAGGTCTGAAGGTGTGGGATTGGGCGACTCACAACAACACCTTCCTCAGAGCAGTCTACATTCAAGGGACGGACAATGCCTTAGCAGACAGCCTGAGCCGTCTTCTGCAACCTCATGAGTGGACCCTCAACTCCACGCCCCTGCATCATATCTTCTCTCTGTGGGGAACGCCTCAAATAGACCTCTTTGCAGCTCCCCACAACTTCAAACTGCCTCACTTCTGCTCCAGGATCTACACCCCTCTGCACCTCGAGGCAGATGCATTCCTCCTGGACTGGACAAATCGCTTTCTATATGCGTTTCCTCCATTTCCCCTCATCCAAAAGACTCTGGTCAAGCTGAAGTCGGACCATGCCACCATGATCCTGATTGCTCCACGGTGGCCCAGACAACCTTGGTACTCCCTTCTACTTCAACTCAGCAGCAAGAAGCCATACCTTCTACCAGTCTTTCTATCTCTGCTTACACAGCATCAATGATCTCTGCTTCACCCCAACCTGCAGGCTTTACGCCTGACAGCTTGGTTCCTCTCAACATAACCCCTCTACAGTTTTCCCAACCGGTGAGGGACATCCTGGAAGCTTCACGGAAGCCCGCTACTAGGCAATGCTACCACCAAAAATGGAGTAGATTCTCTGTTTGGTGTATTTCCCAATGCCAGGAGCCTCAACATTCCTCCTTGTCTTCAGTTCTGGACTATCTTTTGCACCTGTCTCAGTCTGACCTCAAGTCTTCCTCGATACGAGTCCATCTCAGTGCAATTGCTGCTTTCCATCAGCCTCTCCAAGGGAAACCTCTATCTGCTCATCTGGTGGTTTCCAGATTCATGAAAGGGCTGTTCCATGTCAACCCTCCCCTAAAACCGCCTCCAGTGGTTTGGGACCTCAATGTTGTTCTTTCACAACATATGAAGCCTCCATTTGAACCTCTCCACAAGGCTCACTTGAAGTATCTCACTTGGAAAGTGGTGTTCCTCATTGGCCTCACTTCTGCCCGCAGAGTCAGTGAGCTACAAGCCTTGGTTGCGGACCTGCCTTTTACAGTATTCCATCATGACAAGGTGGTTCTCCACACACACCTGAAATTCCTTCCTAAGGTTGTCTCAGAATTTCATCTCAACCAATCCATTGTCCTGCTAGTGTTCTTTCCGAAGCCACACTCTCACTCTGGAGAATCTGCTCTTCATACTCTGGACTGTAAGCGTGCTTTGGCTTTCTACCTAGAACGCACCAAACCTCACAGAACTGCTCCTCAACTTTTCATTATCTTCGATCCGAACAAGTTGGGACACCCCGTTTCCAAGCACACCATCTCCAACTGGATGGCGGCTTGCATCTCATTCTGCTATGCCCAGGCTGGATTTCCCCTTGACAGAAAAATCACAGCCCACAAGGTCAGAGCGATGGCAGCTTCTGTAGCCTTCCACAGATCAACACCGATTGAGGAGATTTGTAAAGCTGCCACTTGGTCCTCGGTTCATATCTTCACTTCACACTATTGTCTGGATACTTTCTCCAGACGGGATGGACAGTTTGGCCAAACAGTACTACAAAATTTATTCTCCTAAGTTGCCAACTCTTCCACCATCCCATTCTGGTTAGCTTGGAGGTCACCCATTAGTGAGAATACCTGCCTGCTTGTCCTGGGATAAAGCAATGTTACTTACTGTAACAGTTGTTATCCAGGGACAGCAGGCAGCTATTCTCACGTCCCACCCACCTCCCCTGGGTTTGCTTCTCTGCTAGCTAGCTGAACTGAGGAGACACGCCCGGTGCATCGGGCGGGAAGGCACTCACACATGCGCGGTGCGAGCAACTCGAAACTTCGAGTTTTCTTCAAAGAAGCGTCCGCATCGGGGCTCCGTTGGATCACGTCACCCATTAGTGAGAATAGCTGCCTGCTGTCCCTGGATAACAACTGTTACGGTAAGTAACATTGCTTTCTTCATCGTCCCTCCAGACCGGCATAGAACGGATGGATTTATGCTCCTCTTCCAGCAGGTGGAGACTGAGAACACATTGACTTTTGGCAGTAGTACAAGTGGGCTATGCAATCCAGTCTACAATCAGTCTGTTCTTAGTCTCCTCCAGCAGGTGGAGGTGGTAAGCCTGTACAGTCTTTCCTTTTGTTAGTTAGGACCTGTTGGATTTGATTAGTGGCCTTTGTTGTCCCTTTTTGCTGTCCGGACAGAGCTTGGGGGACTCTTTGGGGGGTCAGTCTGACCTCAGGAATGCCACACTTGGATGGCGAAGTCCCTCCCCTTATTCCCCCCCCCCATTTTTTTCTTAGAGGTGCCTCAGCTATACACCTTGCCACAGTCAGGAAAAGACTACAGCTAGGCAAACTGGCCAACAGTATAATAATGGGTGATTCCAATTACCCCCAAATCCTCAGAAGAGTGAGTGAATTCTTAATTCCAAATTCTATCAAAGTACCCATCCACATATAGAAACTAAACAACTTTCTCTACCTATTGAACTATTAACTGCACACCTTATATACAGGGCTGTGGAGTTGGAGTCGAGGAGTCAGAGACATTTTGGGTACCTGGAGTCGGAGTCGTGGGTACCAGAACTGAGGAGTCAGAGTCGAATAATTTATCTACCGACTCCACAGCCCTGCTTATATAACAGCACTTCATAAACCTACATAAAAGGAAAAAAATGGGAGAAAAAGACCTCAGGTTATGCTTCATAGGTCTAAAAAAATTCCCATTATCATTCAAATCAATCATCAATTTTTTACACTTGTTCAATGTTTCAGTGATTCAGTAGTTCAAAACTTCAATAGATAAGAAACTGTAACAAGGTACAGGTGAGTCACAGTTCCACATCATCATCAATACTTAGCTTGCAATCCTGAGTCCAAAATTACATCCATTCGGTTTCTATATCCAAAAGTTCGCTAACTGCTATAAGATGCCATACCAATCTTCACACTCAGTGCTAAGATCCGAAAGGGATTCCCCATTTTGCAATCCAAATGCTTCAGGGATCTTCCACTCCAAATCCCAAAACTCTACTGCTTCATGGATTTCAAGTGAAAGATCCCTGAAGCAGCCAGAAGGCAAAATTTTTATGGCTCCAGGCAGTATATAAAGTTTTTAAATAAATAAATAAACTAGGGAATCCCTGTCGAGAGCTACAAACCTGCGAGGCCAGATTAACTAAAGTGTCTGCTCTCTTTAAGGGTAGATAGACCCGAGCTCTTGATGTGTCAAGAAGAGCTCCTATTTCTGTACTGGAACTAGTGGGACTTGGAGTAGTTTATGACGAACCCTAGAAACTCCAACACATAAATAATTCTGTACATGGACTCTGAAGCTTCCTCAAGAATTGTGTTTTTGACCAGCCAATCGTCAATATGGGGGGACACACTCTTAGCCTGCGCAGTGATGTTGCTACTATCACTATATAATCATATGATCACAGCTTTGAACCTTTTATAATTGTGAAACATCTATTAATAAAATATATTTGTGAAGTGCTCAGACCAAGAAACCCTTATGATAGTGATGTCACTACAATGAGGTTTACTAGGGGACCATCATCGCCTTCACAAGTCCCCTGCCCTCCCTATATACTAAAACCTAAAACCTGATTAGTAGGTCTATCCAACTTATGATACTTATCTCTATTAGGGAGCAATTAAAGATGTTGACTCTCATTAGTGACTTGTTAAAATTAAAGTGAAAATGCTTCAATAAAGTCCTGAAAGATTTTTCTTTTCTGTATGGATTCCCGTCCCCCTGACCCGGATTTCATCTCTTCGTCAGGGAGGGACACTAAGAAAAAATCAAACAGATAGTATATGTCAGCTTAGCTTAACAAATTAAATAATGGTGACTTTAAAATCTAAACACTAATCTATTCCTAAAAAACCTGTATTCAAGTTTCTTATAAACTTCTTAAATTCTATTATTACCTCGTAAAGGCTCGCTGAGTTCAGGAACAATCAAAGTGGACGGGCCGTCTGAACCTCTCTACTGAATACGCGCTATTTATGTTAATTGACCGGAACTAGTAATTAACCAGACAGCCGGAAGTAAACACTACATTGAATGGTGATTTTTAAGAACTATATTGCTAGCCATTCAATATCTAAATTTAAACCATTTGGTTCCAAAGTATGCCAGTTGTATATCAGACGCTGTTCTTTTTGTATTAAAAATCTGGATATGTCCCCCTCATTTTTACGTGTTTGAATTAAGACTGTGTATTTCAAATCTTTGAGTGCATGTGACTGTTCGATCCAATGAGAAACCAGGGGGGCGGTGATCCGGTTTGTTCTGATGTTACTAAGATGTTCTGTAATTCGTGTTTTTATTTTGCGGATCGTTTGGCCAATGTATACTTTTTTACATGGGCATTGTATATAATATACTACTCCCCTGGATTCGCAATTGGTCCCAGTATTGAGAAAGAATTGTCGTGTTCCTGAAGGTGGAATATCTACATAATTAGCGTCTAGTATATAACTGCACTACTATCACTAGCCATTTGGTGAAAACTGTGGGAGCTGACATGAGGCCAAAAGGCATAACGCGGTACTGGTAGTGGCATTTCACTTTTCGAATCTCCTGCATGCATGACTTCATGGAATGAAGTTAAGTGGATATAAAATGAAGATAAGAGGTGATAGGCTCAGGAGTAATCTAAGGAAATACTTTTTTACAGAAAGGGTGATAGATGCATGGAATAGTCTCCTGGTAGAGATGGTGGAGACAAAGACTGTGTGGGATCTCTTAGGGAGAGGAGATAGTAAATGGCTGTGGATGGGCAGATTGGATGGACCATTTGGCTTGTATCTGCCTTCATCGTTCTATATTTCTAAATCTAAATTCCTCATCCCTGCACCATCGTCTGAATCACGCATTGAAACTTCGGAGCTTTGCCTGCCTCTTGGGTCCTGCGCATGGAACTTGGATCATTTCTGAAAATGCTACCCTGGAGGATCTGGACTTCAGCTTTCTACCTAAGAGCCTATCATACACCAATTTCCAGTCTCTCAACAACCCTAGTAACACTCTTCCTCAGAGGCCTCGACAATCTCCGTGCTCTACTTCGATATCCACCTCCAGCATTAGATCTCAACATTCTTGGACCAACTCATGAAGGAGACTTTTGAACCACTAGGCATGACTTCTCTTACCTTCTGCACATGGAAAGACGACCTTTCCTTTAGCCATCGCATCAGCATGAAGTGTCAGTGATCTTCAAGCATGAGTAACCTACTATCCTTACACACAATTCTTCCCAAACTGTGCAGCTCCAGGCACACCAAAAGTTCCTTCCTAAGGTGATTTGAGATTTCCACCTTAACCAGAACATAATTCTACCATCTTTTTTCCTGCCTCCACATTTCACACCAGCGGAGCAACACCTCCATACCCTTGATTGCAGGAGGGCACTACTCTTTTACCTCAGAGTAACAGAACCCTTACATCTTACTAATCAGCTTTTCATTACTTACAATCCAGCTAACCCAGGCTGACCAGCTTTCAAATAAGCCATTTCCATGTGGGTTACTCGTTACATTGACTTCTGCTACAATAAAACAAATCGACCTACTGCGGTCAGGATTGGAGCATGTAAATTGCATGCCACAGCTTCTTCAGTGGCAAACATTTGAGCAGTCCCGATACAGAATATCTGCAAACCTGTAACTTGGTCTTCAGTTCACACTTTTAAAACATTACTGTTTGGAGCAGTGCACAGCACAAGATATTTGATTTGGCCAATCTGTCCTCACCATCCTGCTACACATTATAGCTCGGGACTACCCATCAAATGTGCCTGCATTACCCCTACTTGTCTTCAGAGAAAGCAAAGTTACGTACTTGTAATGTAGGTTCTACATAGGTAGCAGGAGAATGCAGCCACACTTATTCTCCTTCCATCCCTTCTAAATACACCTAGGTATAGATTCAGCTAGACACAAAACTGATAAGCAAGGGGAGGAATCTTGGGAGGCGGGAGACCCTGCATATGCTCAGTTTGAGTTGCTTATAAAATTACCACCCTATGTTCTGCTTACCTGTGGACTTTTGCAGCCATTCCCTAGCAACCAAATTAAAGCTGTCCTCAGTAGATGTGATTTGATGCTCTCCATTTTTTTACAGGTATAACCAGTGTATTGCTATCAATGAAAGTTTTGTTTATACTAATTACTATCAACCAAAGTTTAATTGCTTACATGTAATTTTCTGCCTGCACCAGGTAACATTGCTAGTAAGCAGAGAGGTTTTTTGTTGATAGTAATTGCAGTCATGTATTAAGTCCTGCATAATCTTGCATAACTGTTTATCAGATGAACATCAATGCACTTGTTTTCGCATGTTCTACTATTTCTAAAAAATTATGGCTAGTAAACTAGAGCCAACAGAAGGTGTCACCAGCTGCTAAAAAATGTATTCATATAGTAAAGCAAAACAAGTGCAGATTTTTTCTGAGAGCCCCTCATCCCTTAATAGTCCTGCTTAGTCAATATCTTTTCTGCTTAAACAACAATTTACAGATAGAATGCAAAATAATATAATAAATATACTGAAAACAGTACACAGAATTGTTATATCACCGCATAAAACACCTTTAGAAATGTTACCCTCTTTCTGCAACAAATACATAACATAAATATATGTCTTACATTTTGATTCAGGATTCAAAATAATCTTTAGTTATAATAGCATCATAAACACCGTCCTTCTGAAAGAAAGAATGGATATATTTAGGAAAGCATTGCTGGATTGAAAAATGATTTAGACAAGTTTCTGGAGGAAAAGTTCATAAATTATTATTTGCTATGTAGATTGGGAAAGCCACCATTTATCCTCTGGTGTGATCAACAAGGACTAGATCTATTCTTTAGGATTCTACTGGGTATTTGTAACCTGGATTGGTACCTATTGGAGACAGGAAGCTGGGTTTGATTGTTTCAAGTTTATTAGGATTTTATATACCGCCTATCAAGGTTATCTAAGCGGTCTTTACAATCAGGTACTCAAGTATTTGATGAACATTTAGTCTAATCCAAATGTTTTTATTCACAAAAATTCTATGAGAACATGTAGAAGATAATTCTGTAACTGGGCACCTCTATTTAGGTGCCTTGAGGCCATGTTGTGAGAGCCTCTTCTGTATTAGCATCTGGGTGCTCAGATTCCATTATAAAAATACAGGTGCAACCAGATCTTGGCATTCCTTATATTTATGCATCTGCTGGTATCCCTGCCATAGACTTGGTGGATCTGTAGTTATAAAAATCTCTGCTGCATTTATATAACTCCGTTTTCTATAAGTTATGCACATCAGTGGTAGCCCTATCTATTGCCCACTTATGTATACTCCTAGTATTTATATGCTGTTTCACTTAATGCACACCCTCACAAAATAGTGCCTATGTGTCTTGCTAATATTTCTGTGGGGAAAAATACACTTACACACGTAAGTGCTAGCATTCTGTACATACTCAAGGATGTGTTAATGTAACCCCGAGTTATAGAATTGCGTTTAAGGTGCTCAAAAAGTAAAACCATATAATTTGAAATGACCAAAATGATCACTAAATCTTGAACCCATCGTGCAAGAGTAAGAATAGCAACAATAAAATTGTCAAGGTTACAAAACAAGAGGCAAAACTTCAAAACAATAATTTTAGACAAAACCTAATCAGCCTGCTTTTAAGAGAAATGCAAACATCGTTGTTTCATAGTATTTTTTATTAAGAAATTATTTTCACGTCTTTAGGATTAGTTTGATCTATATTAATACTTATATTTCCAAACAACATGGGTTTTATGTGACCCCAGTTTCAAAATTAATACAGTTGCAGAGTTGCAAACATAATAGACATTTTGGTACAATGAGTCCTGAACCATAGGTTTATATCCCTGAACCCGCAGATTGTTTGCAGAAGGATGTTGCATTTTCTTCATGAGTCCCTAGTCACAGAGGCCACCTTGAAGATGTGTACAGGGGCTAGTGTCTGTGCATCTGTACCTCCTGGCAGAGAGGGCAAGGTGATGGACAAATTCGGTAAACGCCTTTATCAAAATGCCATGTTGGCCAACCGGTCTAGAAACTATAATTTCCATTTTTCCTTTAACCTCAAACATCTGATCAAGCATGTTTCTCTATTTCAGAAATATATCCCAAAATGCAAGCTCCCTGCTTTCCAGAAACATATTTCTGAACTTTTTCAAGTGAGGAAGTATACAATTCGTTCTACTATGACACATTTGAGCTTACCTCTTGCGCTGCAGCCATGTCGGTGGCCATGAGACGCCTTGCCTCTGAACTTGATGTTAATCACCAAGATCGACTAGCAAATGCTCCATGACTTGGGGATGAATTTTTCGGTCCATCCATGGACACAACTACACAAAAGTTGTCCGCCCATGAGACCAGATGGGACACTCTGGTCAAGCCGCCACCTCCTCATTCTTTCAGACCGACTCCTTCCTACCAGTGTAGATTTGCTGCTAGACCTGCTGCTCCTGCTCAACCTAGAAGGCAGAAGCAGCA
This sequence comes from Geotrypetes seraphini, assembly GCF_902459505.1. NCBI lineage: Eukaryota > Metazoa > Chordata > Amphibia > Gymnophiona > Dermophiidae > Geotrypetes > Geotrypetes seraphini. The sequence goes on from NC_047084.1 coordinate 477,497,333, forward strand.
ACCTTGTCAACCTAAGCAACAGACTGCTCCTCAAAAACCTACACAGCCTTTTGACATGTTTCTTCAGGGCATAGCCAAAGTCAGTATTTTACATCCTCTGCCTCAGCCCATCAGAGGCCGTCTCCAACTTTACATCAATTGTTGGGAACTCATAACTTAAGACTTCTGGGTCTTAAACATCATTTGTCAGGGTTACACTCCATTTTCACACCCTACCTCCAGATCACCTGCCAAGAGAGTCTGTTTTGGATCCTGCACAATCCTCTCTTCTCCAGGAGGTTCAATCCCTTATTTTGCTGAATGCTATCAAGGAACTTCCTCTTTCTCAGCAGAACCAGGGGTTCTACTCCCGTTACTTCTTAGTCCCAAAGAAGACGGGAGGACTGCGACCCATTCTGGATCTCAGAGATCTCAACAAATTTCTAGTCAAGGAGAAATTCTGGATGCTCTCCCTTGCCCTGTTTTATCTACTTCTGCATCAAAATGACTGGCTATGCTCTCTGGATCTCAAGGAAGCCTACACACATATTCCAATTCATCCGGTTTCCAGGAAATATGTCCGTTTTCAAATAAATCAACGTCACTACCAGTAAAGGGTCCTTCCCTTTTGCCTGACATCTTCTCCCAGAGTCTTCACGAAGTGCCTGATTGTAGATGCCGCATCTCCAAGTCTTTCCTTACCTGGACGACTAGTTGATCAAGGCTGTTTCATCTCCGGAAGTGGTCTGAGCAACGTCTCAGACCATTTCTTTTCTACAGATTCTAGGATTCGAAGTAAACTTCCCCAAATCACATCTCATTCTGACTCAATGTCTTTCCAGTTCATTGGAGCTATCATAGACACCAATCTAATGAGGGCGTTTCTTCCTCCAGATCGACTCCATACTCTCGTCAACAAATGTTCTCTCTTCAATCCATGTCTGTGAGACGCATGATGATTCTTCTGGGCCACATGGTTTCCACTGTGCATGTGACACCACTGGCAAGGCTACATCTTCGTACTCCTTGCAGCTCAGTGGTCTCAAGCGCGGATCTTCTCTCACAGCATATATCTGTAACATCATCTCTTCTGCAGTCGCTTCAATGGTGGATGATCTCCAATCTATCCAGAGGTCTCCTTTTTCACTTACTCCCTCATCACAAGGTACGACGGATGCATCTCCTTACACTTGGGGGACACACATGGACGGCCTTCAAACCCAAGGTCTTTGGACCGCCAGAGTATGTGGTTAGAATTGGCTGATCTGGAGGCATCTGAAACAGCATCTATTTGAAAAGAAAGGAAATTTCACATCAGTTTCTTAGAGCTCAGAGCGATGTATTATGCTCTCAAGGCTTTCCATCATCTTCTCTGCCCTCAAGTCCTCTTCCTTGCATAGACAATCAAGTAGCAATGTAGTACATAAACAAGCAAGAAAGCACGGGATCTCTCCTGTTATGTCAGGAGGTCCAAAAAATCTGGATTTGGGCAACTGCTCGCAACCTTTTCTTAAAGACTGTCTACATTCAGGGGGAGAAGAATTCCCTGGCTGACAGCCTCAGCAGGATTCTTCAACCTCATGAATGGACTCTCAACTCTGCAGCTGTCCAGCCCATCTTTGCTCAATGGGACACTCCACAAGTGGAGTTGTTTGTGGCTCCCCACAATCACAAATTGCCCCAGATTTGCTCCTGACTTTCCTTTCCGTCTGGAAGCGAATATTTTTCTTCTGTATTGGACAGGCCTATTTCTCTATGCATTCCCTCCAATTCCTCTCATGTTAAAGACTCTGTTCAAACTCAAACGAGAAGCAGCCACCATGATTCTCATTGCTCCTCGGTGGCCCAGGCAACATTGGTTCTCCCTTCTACTTCAACTCAGTTCCAGGGAGCCCATACCTCTTCCAGTTTCTCCTGCTCTGCTTACTCAGCATCAAAGATCTCTTCTACATCCCAACCTGCAATAATTGCACTTGACAGCTTGGTTTCTCTTGGGACAGCTCCATCTATCTTACATTTCTCTCATCTTGTATGACATATTATTGACGCCTCAAGGAAACCAGCCACCCAACAATGTTACCAACAAAAGTGGACTAGGTTTTATTCCTGGTGTCTTCTTCATCATCACGATCCAACTACCTTATCAGTGGATTTGCTGTTGGATTATCTTTTTCATTTATCTGACTTTGGATTCAAATCTACATCTATCAGTCCATCTAAGCGCTATTACAGCTTTTCACATACCAGTTGAGGGGAAGCCTCTCACTGCTCATCCTTTGGTTTCCAGATTCATGAAAGGACTTTTCAATGTTAAATCACCTCTCAAGCCTCCGCCTGTTGTCTGGGACCTTAATGTGGTTTTTTCTAGGTTGATGAAGCCTCCATTTGAATCAATGGCCACAACTCATCTCAAGTTTCTCACCTGGAAAGTTGTCTTCCTTATTTCTTTCACCTCTGCCAGGAGAGTCAGTGAGTTGCAAGCGTTGGTGGCAGATCCACCCTTCACAGTTTTTCACCATGATAAAATGGTTCTACGTACGCATCCTAAGTTTCTACTGAAAGTGGTCATGGAGTTTCATCTTAATCAGTCGATTGTTCTGCCGGTGTTTTTCCCTAAGCCTCATTCTCATTCAGGACAAACCGTGTTGCATACTCTGGACTGTAAACATGCTTTGGCCTATTACATCGACAGGACAAATGCTCACCATACTTCTCCCCAACTCTTCCTCTCATTTGATCCAAACAAGTTGGGGCATCCTGTTTCCAAGAGAATGATTTCCAACTGGCTTGCTGCTTGTATATCGTTCTGCTATGCTCAGACTGGACTGGTACTGGAGAGTCGTGTCACAGCCCACAAAATCAGAGCTATGGCATCTTCTGTTGCATTCCTTAGATCTACTCCCATTGAGGAAATCTGTAAAGCTTCCACTTGGTCCTCAGTTCATACATTCACTTCTCACTATTGTCTGGAGTCTTTCTCCAGACGGGATGGGCACTTCGGCCAATCTGTATTACAAAATTTATTTTCTAAAGGCCAACTCTCTCACCATCCCATTCTAGTTAGCTTGGAGGTCACCCATCAGTGAAAATATGCTGCCTGGTTGTCCTAGGATAAAGCATAGTTACTTACCATAACAGGTGTTATCCAGGGACAGCAGGCAGATATTCTCACAACCCACCCACCTTCCCTGGTTGGCTTCATAGCTGGCTTATCTTAACTGAGGGACCGCCGCCTACGTCGGGCGGAAAGGCACTCGCACATGTGCGGTACGGGCTATCGTGAGCTTTCTAAAGAGTTAGTGGTGATACATTTTGAAGTGGTCCTTACTAGAATGCTGTCGGTGACGTCACCCATCAGTGAGAATATCTACCTGCTCTCCCTGGATAACACCTGTTACGGTTAGTAACTGTGCTATCAAGCATGACAGCATCAATTTTTTTATTTTTCTGTCAGAAAGTAAAGAGGATTTGGATCTACTCAATTGCTTGATACATATTTCTAAACCTTGTCTATGTTTAAGAAGCAACAAATACTCTTGCTGACAAACTCAACTGATTTCTTCAGCAGCACCAGTGGATGCTCACCTCCTTGGTTTTGTGTCACATTTTCTCTCTTTCTGAGAATCCTCAGATAGTCCTATCCTGTTTCAGACACTATCCCCCTGTTTTACAAAGGTGTGTTAGATGTTTTAGTGTGCGCTAAATATACACACGCTAACCGCTAACACATCCATGAACTAACATGCACGCGTTAGCATTTAGCGCGCGCTAAAACGTTTAGCTCACCTTTGTAAAAGGACCCCTATGTTAGGGATCCAATATCCTCCTAGATCTTGCCATCTCTTCTGCGCAGAGTCAAAGTCTCTTTTACATCCCATTTTACAGTTGTCTCATCTGACACTTCTATTTGGGATGACCTCATCTGACGCTGATCTTCTGCTCTTTCAGAATCTTTTTGGATGTCTCCAGGAATCCCTTCTACATGGCAGTGTTCCCAACAAAATATGGTTTGTAGCATAGTATCGTATTCATCATCAAGATGCTTTATCACCCTCCATATCTTCAGTGTTGGAATGTTTTTACCTCTTATCCAATTCACTTCAGTCAGACTTCACCTCATGATTTGTAGTGTTTTCTATGTTTATTTTACTATTAAAATTCTGGCTATTCATCATCTTGTTGACAGTTTATGAAAGCACTTGTCAACATAGGACCATTTCTCAAACCTCCTCTACTGGTTTGGAATCTTACTGTGGTTCTCTCCAGTCTGTTACAGCCTCCATTTCAACCAATGGCCTGTGTTCTTCTTAACTTCCTCTTAGGAAGTGGAATTTTCTTTTTATCTCCACCATGTCTGACTTATTTCTGTGACAGTTTTACACCTTGGTGTCGGACACACCTTTTTGGGGGGGTTTTCCGTGATAAGGTATTTCTCCAAACTTTTCCAAAGGTAGTCTCAAACTTTTGTAATGAGCAATAAACATTTCCCCATAATAATATAATTGAAATGAGGGGATGGGAATGGGTGCATGGGATGGTATTTTTTGATATTTTATTAAATCATATAATGTATAATATAATTTATGAATATTTTTGATGTATTAGGGATGGAAAGGGTGGTTAAATTTCATGATTTTCAGATGATATTATAGCAAAACAAGTGATGTTTTACAATTCAAATGTTGTTTCCTGTTACATTTGATATAAGTTATAAAAATGAATAAAAATTAATAACCAGGTAGTCTCAGATTTTCATTTCCATCAATTCATTGTGTCACCAGTTTTCTTTCTGAAATCTATTTCTCATTCTGCCGGACATTTCTTCATACCTTCTACTGTAAAAGAGCCTTAGCTTATTACTTACAAACGTCTCAGTCTTATAAAGCATTGCTTCAACTGCTCACTTCTTTTCATACTAATAAGTTGAGCAGGTCTGCCAGTAAAAGATCTATTTCCACATGGCTTGCGGCCTGTATGCTCAGGATGGGTTGAAATTCAGTTAAAACTGGACAGGTACCGGAAGACTGGAAGATAGCGAACGTCACCCCAATTTTCAGTAAAGGGTCAAGAGGAGAACCGGGCAACTACAGACTGGTGAGTCTTGCATCTGTCCCTGGAAAGATGGTTGAAGCACTGATTAAAGATAGCATAGTTCGGCACTTGGATACACACGACCTGATGAAAGCCAGTCAACATGGCTTCAGGAAAGGGAAGTCATGTTTGACGAATTTACTACAATTCTTTGAAACAGTAAATAAATCTATCGATAACGGGGAACCAGTGGACATAATATACCTGGACTTCCAGAAAGCGTTCGATAAAGTTCCACACGAAAGACTTCTCAGGAAATTACAAAGCCACGGAATAGAGGGAGACATACTAAGGTGGATAGGTAAATGGCTGGAAAACAGAATGCAGAGGATAGGTATAAATGGGAAGCTCTCAGACTGGGAGAAAGTGACTAGCGGTGTGCCTCAGGGCTCGGTTCTTGGGCCTGTCTTATTTAATATTTTCATCAACGATCTAGAAGAAGGAATGTCCAGTGATATCATCAAGTTTGCAGACGATACAAAGCTATGTCGGACAATCAGATCACAAAAGGACAGCGAGGAACTACAGAGAGACTTGAGTCAATTAGAGAGATGGGCAGAGAAATGGCAGATGAAGTTTAATGTGGAAAAGTGCAAAGTAATGCATTTGGGCAAAAAGAATAAGGAGCATGAGTACAGCATGTCAGATGCAACTCTGAGTAAGAGTGAATGAGAAAAAGACCTGGGGGTACTGATAGATAGGCCCTGAAGCCGTCAGCTCAATGTGCGGCGGCGGCAAAGAAAGCAAATAAAATGTTGGGCATGATAAAGAAGGCATGATAAACTTCCCTTCTTTATCATCGGAGTGTGTCATAATGCCGCTTTATAGAGCTATGGTCAAACCACACTTGGAATACTGTGTCCAACATTGGTCTCCCTATCTAAAGAAGGATATAAAACTGCTCGAGAGGGTGCAGAGGCGAGCAACGAAGCTGGTAAAAGGTATGGAGAACTTGAACTATGAAGAATGGCTTAGAAAACTGGGACTGTTCTCCCTTGAGAAGAGGAGAATGCGAGGGGATATGATTGAGACTTTTAAAATAATAAAAGGAATCGACAAGATAGAGCGGGACAAAAAGTTTTTTGCGATGTCAAATGTGACTAGGACAAGAGGTCATGGACTGAAGCTGAGGGGGGACAGGCCCAGGACAAATGCCAGGAAGTTCTGCTTCACACAGCGAGTGGTGGACACCTGGAATGCTCTCCCGGTGGAGATTGCTGCGGAACCCACTGTTCTAGGATTTAAGGGCAAGTTAGATGCACATCTTTTCGGAAGGCGCATAGAGGGTTACAGGTGACTTAAGTTTTTCGCCAGGTTACACCTGGCTGGGCCTCCGCGTGAGCGGATCACCGGACTTGATGGACCCAGGGTCTGATCCGGTGATGGCAGTTCTTATGTTCTTAACTGAGGAGCTTGAGATGGTGTCGGGCGGGAAGGCACTCGCACATGCGCGGTGCAGGCAGTCGCAAAGTTTTTCAACTTAAAGTGACAGTTCACTTGTCTAACTGTCTGTACTGGACTCTGTGGATGACGTCACCTATATGTGAGAATATCTGCCTGCTGTCTCCGGATTATACTTGTTAAGGAATGTAACTGTGCTTTTCAGTGTAAAGAAAGCCTGTTCAAAGCAAATGCTCCAGGCATTTTACAATATATATAGGAAATAATAAATCTAACAGACCTAACAGTATAAAACATAAATAATCATAAATCATAAGAACATAAACAGTACAGTCAGCAAAACACAATATTATGCTCAAAATTAGTTTGATCATGATTTGCTTTCCAAAGGAATCTCATGTTTCTATAGAGCTAGTATAGAAACTAGCAGGAAAGTTTGTTTGTTTATTTATTTATATTAATTATTTGATTGATTCATTTCTATCCCGTCCTCCCCAAAGATGAGTATTAACTGCCTTTATCATGAAGAGATTCACCCAAAGTAGTTTATAATACATTGAATAGTAAACAGGTACTCTTAGCTATTTTCCCTATTTGTCACGGCAGGCTCACAATCTAATTTTTGTGCTGTCAGCATATGCTTCATTGGTTGTTGTGCTGCTGGGTGAAACAAGAAAGGTTAGTTGTATAAGGCATAAGTTTGAGACTTTGCCCCTTTCCTGATAATTGTGTGTAAAGAAGTTATGCTGAAAACATACTGGAGATGTTTAGCAGTGCAAATGTTCTGTTGCTGTTAAAGAAAAGTTCTGCTGCTTTTGTTTCTAGGATGAGGATGACGAATCCAGTAGACTTGAATCAGAAGAGAAGATACGCATAAATCTAAACACTGATGATGTTACTGAGAATGATGCTAAGCAGATCATCGAGTAAGTGAACTTTGTTCTCATTTTTTACTGGTTGAAGGCAGGGGCGGGCTGACAGTAATCTGGGTTCCTGAGCACTAAGATTCATGGGCCCCTAACCACCTATTAAAAATGATTCAACTAGATGTCGACTAGGAGAGAGAGTTGACCTCCAAGTGCTGTGGGCCTTCAGATATTTCTCTGTTATCTCAATGGTCAGTCTGGTTAAAGGGTATTAAAGGCCTTCCCCTATTCACTTTTTGTGTGATGTTTGTTAGTATCTTACTTCAATAAACCTCAGTATTAAAGGGTCCTTTTACTAAAGTGCATTAAATATTTAGGGGGAAGATATATAAATGGATGCCTCCATTTAGGCACCCCATTGCCATGGTATATGAACACCCAGATTTGGTTATAAAATATTAGCAAAACCCCTTAGACATACAGGGTTGTACTAGACCTAGAGCTGACATAACTATGGTTATGTAAATGTGCATAACTTACAGTATTTGATAAGTTACAAATGTAACGTGCAAACCCTGCCCATGCTTTGTCCATGTTGTCACTACCTTTTATTTCTCCAAGAATGCGCAGAACACTATATCTACATTAAGAACATAAGAATAGCCTTACTGGGTTAGACCAAAGGTCCATCAAGCCCAGTAGCCCATGCTCATGGTGGCCAATCCAGGTCACTACTACTTGGCTAAATCCCAAAGAGTAGAAACATTCCATGCTACCAATCCAGGGCAAACAGTGGCTTCCCCCATGTCTTTCTTAATAACAGACTATGGACATTTCCTCCAGGAAACTGTCCAAACCCTTCTTAAAACCAGCTACGCTATCTGCTCTTACCACAATCTCTAGCAATGCGTTCCAGAGCTTAACTATTCTCTGAGTGAAAAAATATTTCTTCCTGTCCTCATGTCTTTGTAATTTTTGACGGAGTGAAAAATTGATCCACTTGTACCTGTTCTACTCCACTCAGGATTTTGTAGACTTCAATCATATCTCCCTTCAACCGTCTCTTTTCTAAGCTGAAGAGTCCTAACCTTTTTATTCTTTCCTCATACAAGAGGAATTCCATCCCCTTTATCATCTTGGTTGCTCTTTTTTGAACCTTTTCTAGTGCCGCTATATCATTCTTGAGATAAGGAGACCAGAATTGAACACAATACTCCAGATGGGGGTTGCACCATGGAGCGATACAGGGGCATTATAGCATTCCTAGTCTTGTTAACCATCCATTTTAAATAATTTCTAGCAACTTGTATGCTTTTTTGTCTGCCACCGCACATTGGGTGGAATGTTTTATCGCAATATCTACAGATCCTTTTCTTGGGCGCTAACCCAGTAACTGTGATTCGGGTTATTCTTCCCAATGTGCATCACTTTGCATTTGTTCACATTAAATTTCATCTGCCACTTAGACGCCATTCTTCCAATTTCCTAAGGTTGGCCTGCAATTTTTCACAATCCGCATGCATTTTAACAACTTTGAACAGTTTAGAGTCATCTACAAATTTAATCACCTCATTTGTTTTTCCAATTTCCAGATTATTTATAAATAAGTTAAATAGCACCGGTTCCAGTACAGACCCCTGTGGCACTCCACTGTTTACTCTCCTCCATTGAGAAAAATGACCATTTAACCTTACCCTCTGTTTTCTATCCGATAACCAATTCCTTTTTTTATAATTTCTTTATTCATTTTTAAACTTACACCAAGTGTACAGTAAATATCAACCAAATATAATACATCACTTGAAAAATTTTCAATATCATACACCAAGAAGATTTAACCCCCACCCCCCTTCCAAATTCATATACAACTAATATATACCACATAAAAATAATATCTTACGGCAATCATCTATATATTCTTAATGGAAAAACAAGAAATCCCCCCCAATCCACATGTGTATTAAGATTGGGAAAAGTGTAACTTATTACTATAATTTAATAAAGGTCCCCACACATCCTTAAATTTATTATAATAACCTTTTTTCACAATCCACATGTGTTTTAACAACTTTGAACAGTTTAGTATCATCCGCAAATAATAAATTAAATAAATTAAATAGCACCGGTCCCAGTACAGACCCCTGCGGCACTCCACTGTTTACTCTCCTCCATTGAGAAAAATGGCCATTTAACCCTACTCTCTGTTTTCTTTTTTTTTTTTTTTTAAATCTTTATTCCTTTTTATTTCTTTCAACAAGTGTATAATATTATTACAATTAATTCACATAACTCACTTGACATTCTTAAACAATATTATTATACATGTTTTAATACCCCCCACCCACCTCCCATCCCTTCCCATATCAACAAAATATTCCATCCAAACTTATACATACTTATACATCCCTCTTTCATAATACAATTAATCTTACATTAAATCTGTCCCTCCCCCCACCCTTTCTTCCTCAAACTCTTTATTCATTTTATTATACAAAGTAATGCACAACAATATATATCTTATCATAGTACATATATCCCCTTATATTTCATAACAACATATTTCCAATAAATTTACCCCCTTTCCTTTTCTATTCATACCTATATACCATGTTTCTTATATCCATTAATCAGTTGAAATATACCGCTAGTTAACTAAATTATCCTATCCCCCCCACCCCACCCCATTTCTATAAATTATCCCCTAAGGAAAAAGAATAAATCTTATTCATTATAATAATCAATTAATGGCCTCCACACCTCTTGAAACTTTTTAAAATACCCCCTTTGTACTGCAAGAAATCTTTCCATCTTGTACATATGACAAACTGAGTTCCACCAGAAACTACAATTCAGTCTAGAACAGTCTTTCCAATTAGTTGTTATTTGCTGAATTCCCACACCAGTAAGAATCATCAATAATTTATTGTTTGCTGCCGATATTTGGCATTTGGCCCTCATACACATTCCAAAAACCACTGTGTCATAGGATAATGCCACATGACTTTCCATCAATATGTTGACTTGATCCCAGATTGATATCCAAAATGCTTGAATACATGGACAATAAAATAAAAGATGGTCTAAAGTTCCAACTTCAATTTTACAATGCCAGCATCTATTAGACTTAGAGCAATCTAATTTTTGTAATCTAGTAGGGGTCCAGAATGCTCTATGCAACAAAAAGAACCATGTTTGCCTAATAGATGCTGATATCGTACCTTTAATTCTCCAAGATCAAATACGTGGCCATTGAGATGCATTAATCTGATGCTTAATCTCAATGCTCCAAATATCTCTTAATCCATTTTTAGGCTTCTTATTCAAATAATTAGATATAATTTTATACCACTTTGCGGCCTGATGTCCCAGAAAATCTGCCTGGAAACATAAGAATTCTAAGCTGTAATGATCATTTAAAGATTTCCATTCAGGGAACCCCACCTGAATAGCCTGCTTCAATTGCAACCACTTAAAACTTTGTTTTTTATTCAGACCATATTTATGTTGCAATTGTGAAAATTCAAGCATCTTACCATTATCAATTACTTCCGTTAATGATCTTATACCTGCTTTAATCCAATCTTTCCAGACAACCTTAAACCCGCCTATTTGTATCTTGGAGTTTACCCAAATAGTCTGTTGTTTCGATTTTAAAATAGAATCAGTAGTTAATTTGTCTATAAACCTTAATGTTTTCCAAGTATCCATTAATACTCTATTGTCCTTACGTATTCTAGGCACTTTTATACTAAGCAAAAGATCAAGCCTAAGTGGAAAGATAAGTGATCTCTCCACATTTAACCACTCTGGTAATTGTTCCAAAAGCTCTGGGAGGACCCAATACATACCTTGGCGCATGATATAGGCTTGATGATACCTATAAAAATTGGGAAAATTTACCCCACCCTCCTCAATTGGTCTTTGCAAAGACACTAAAGCCACTCTTGCAATTTTACCCAGCCAAATAAATTTAACCAGAATACTATTTAATTTTTTATAGAAAGACCCCTGAAAAAACACTGGTATCATTCCTAATTGATAGCAAACCACAGGCAAAATCATCATTTTAACAGTTTGAACTCTTCCCCACCAGGACAAATGTAAAGGATTCCATTGCTCACACATCTCTGTTACTTTTTGTAATAAAATTTTTTAATTTATTCTCATTGTCTCTTCGAGTGTTTTATTCAACCAAATACCTAAGTACTTTATTCCATCCTCTTTCCATATAAAAGGGAAAGAATCAAGTATACCTTTTGTACAATGCACATTTAAAGGTAAAATCTCTGATTTAGTCCAATTTATTTTGTATCCTGAGAATTTTCCAAATGTATCTATTACCTCCAGTAGACATGGAATTGTTGTTTCCGGATTCCTCAAATGAAGCAAGATGTCATCTGCATAAGCAGATACTTTATATTCCACTCCAGCACATGGAATACCCTGTATGTCCTTTGCCTGTCGAATAGCTAATAATAAGGGTTCAAGAACTATATCAAAGAGCAAAGGAGATAATGGACAACCTTGTCTAACTCCCCTCTGCAACTTAAAAGCATCTGAAATATTATTATTTATATATAAGCGAGCAGTTGGGGAGCTATACAGTGTTTGAATCATTTGTATAAATCCGGATCCAATACCAAACCACTCCATAGCTTGATACATAAAATTCCATTCTACACGATCAAAAGCCTTTTCAGCATCTAGTGATACCGAAAAAGCCGGATCATTAATTTGTTTTGTTAAATAATACATCTGAAATGCCAGTCTAGTATTATTAGAAGAGTGTCTCTGAGCAACAAATCCAGTTTGATTCATTCCTATTATATGCGGAAGAGCTTTAGCCAATCTTAATGCTAAAATCTTAGCTAATAATTTACCATCTACATTTATTAAAGATATAGGCCTGTAATTTGACACCAATGTTGGATCTCTATTTGGCTTTGGCAAAACAATAGTTAAAGATTCTGCCATAGTGCCTGATATACAACCTTTATTCAGTTGATCCTGATATAATTTTAATAAATATGGTAATAGGGAAATTTGAAATTCTTTATAAAACTCTACTGTAAATCCATCTCCACCTGGAGCGGTCCCAACTCTAAGGGATTTCAATGCCATTTGTAACTCTTTTAATGATATAGGTTTATCTAAACTTCCTTTTATATGATCAGGAACCTTAGGACCTTCAATTAAACTCAAAAAATCCAACCCATCTTTCTCTTTATTTAAATAAGACTCCGAAGAATACAGTGACTTATAATATTTTAAAAATTGTTTTAATATATTTCCAATTTGAGAATGAGAATTGCCTAACTCATCCTTAATTATGTTTATTTTCTCCTTCCTTTTCTTTGCTTTTAAATAATTTGCCAATAATCTTCCAGCCTTATTTGCACTACCATAATACACCGCTTGCTGAGCAAAAATATCTTTCCTTACTAACCCAGAGGAAATTTCATTATATTCACATTTTTTTTTTAACAATATTTGAAATGTCTCCTGTTCCCATTTATTAACCAATTTTAATTCCAAATTTTTAATTTCTTTTTCCAAATTTACATATTGCTTTCTTAGCTGTTTCTTTTTATATGCAGAATATGATATAATTTGTCCTCTCATAGTTGCTTTGAAAGCATCCCATAAAATTCCAATCGACATTTCCTCTAAATCATTAAGTAAAAAATATTCATTAATTTTAGTCTGAAATTCTGTGCAAAATTTAGAATCAGCAAGCAATGCATTATCAAACCTCCATACCGGTTTAGAATTATCTTGATCTACTAAATTAACTTCTATCCACACACCACCATGATCAGATATTATTATTGGTTCTATGTCTCTCTGTTTTCTATCCGATAACCAATTCCTAATCCACAACTGAACTTTGCCACCTATCCCATGACTCTTTAATTTTCTCAGGAGCCTCTCATGAGGAATTTTATCAAAAGCTTTCTGAAAATCTAGATACACTAAATTAATCAGCTCACCTTTATCCACATGTTTATTCATATTTTCAAAGAAGTCAAGCAGATTGGTGAGGCAAGATCTCCCTCAGCTGAACCCATGCTGCCTCCATCTCATTAAATCATGTTTGTCTACATGTTCCACAATTTAATTTTTTTAGAATTGTTTCCACCATTTCGGTTCAGATAGATCTCTTACATCTTCAACCGTAAAGGCCGAAGCAAATAATTCATTCAGTCTCTCCATTATGGCCTTATCCTCCCTGAGTGCCCCTTTTGCTCCTTGATTATCCAATGGTCCCACAGATTCTCTCACAGGTTTTCTGTTTCTGATGTACCTAAAAAAATAGTTATGAATTTTTCGTCTTTTGCAAGTTTCTCTTCATATTCTTTCCAAGCTTATTTTTGGGAAACGCAAGTATGATCATGTGTCTCCTCTGTTGAGAAAGCTTCACTAGCTCCCAGTCTGTTTTAGGATCCAGTTTAAATGTGCATGCATAATCTTCAAGCTTCTCTATGGAATATTTGACCCTTTAGTCCCCTTATGTTGGAATACCTTTAGATCTTGTCAGCTGAGGAATACACAGAAATATAAACTATCTTTCCCTTCCTTTAAGGGAATCAAGTCTGCTGGGAAGCTTAGTCAATCTTTTGCTTTCAAGTTGGTAGAGATCTGGAATGGACTTCCTGACTCTATAAGACTGATAGGCCAACTACAACTATTTCGTAAAGTCCTGAAAACCCTGTTGTTCTCGCAATATTTATAAGGCTTAACTACAACATCAACAAAATGATAATACTATAGTTCTTATTTCTTTTATGTTCCTCTTCTATGTACTCTACTCTTTATTATATGTGAACCGAGTCAAGCTCTGTTGGGAGATGACCCGGTATATAAACCGAAGATAAGATTCTTAGCTGTCTTTATCAGTGCTTTCTAACTTGCCAGTGCTTGTATTCCTTCTTATTTTCTTCATTCAGATTCTTTTTCCATTCTTTAAAAGATGTTTTTTTGGCTCTAATATCCCCTTTCACTTTACCTTTTAACCACATCGGCTCTCGTTTCCTCTTCTTTCCACCTTTGCTGATACGTGGAATACATCTGGTCTGGGCTCCCTCGATGGAATTTTTAAATAACATCCATGCCTGGTTTACAGTCATAACTTTTGCAACTGATCCTTTTAGCTTCTTTTTAACCATTTTCCTCATTTTATCATAGTCACCCTTTCGAGAATCAAACGCCTCTTCAATAAATCTCTTTTGTGATGTCACTCCTGGTATCAGCTCAAATTTGATCACGTTATGATCACAGTATCTCAGCAGACTCAACACAGTTAACTCCTGTACTATGCCTTGCATTCCACTAAGGACCAAATCTAAAATAGCTCTCCCTCTTGTCAGTTCCCGGACTAGTTGCTCCAAGAAGCAGTCATTTATGACATCTAGGAATTTTACCTCCCTAGCACTCCTCGATGAAACATTTAACCAGTCAATGTTAGGGTAATTGAAATCCAAAATTGTGTGCTTGGATTTTTAGGGTAATTGAAATCACATATAGAAAAAATAAATATGCTAGACACTTCATTCAATCAATCTGATTATTAAGAACCCAAATCAGAAAATGCTGCTGAATCAAATGATTAAAATGATGATATTGCCTGTGGTTTGTTACCAAATGGGTATGATACCAGTTTTTTTCAGGGTTCCTTTTATAAAAGGAAATAGAAATCTTACAAAATTTTTTTGTTTGGGTAAAATTCCTAGAATTGCTTTAGTGTCTTTGCAAAAGTCAATTAGGGAAGGGGGGTAAATTTTCCCAATTTTTATAGGTATCATCAAGCCTATATTTTGCACCAAGGTATGTATTGGGTCCTCCCAGAGCCCATTGAAAATATTCCAGACTGGTTGTGGTTAGAATGGCGACTCATTTTTCCTCTGCGATTAAATCATGTTCTTAGTATCAAAATGCCTAGGATATATAAAGAAAACAAAGTGTTAGTTGATACATGGAAAACTTTGAGGTTTGTGAATAATTTAACACCTATTCCTATACATAAATCAACAAATCAAACTATATGGCTTAACTCCAAGATTCAAATATGCGGATTTAAGGTCATCTGGAAGTATTGGGTACTGGCAGGTATTAGAACTCTGGATGATGTTATATCTAATGGCAAACTGCTTGATTTTTCACAGCTGCAACACAGATTTGGTCTTAACAAATCACAAAGTTATAGATGGTTGCAACTGAAGCAGGCCATTCAGGCAGGGTTCCCTGAATGGAAAAATCTTAACAACCAATATAGTTTAGAGTTCTTGTGCTTTCAGGTGGACTTCCTGGGACACCAGGCTGCACAGTGCTATAAATTGATATCTGGATTTATAAATAAAAAACCAAAAACTGGTCTTAAGGACATTTGGAGCATTGAGATTTAGCATCAAATTACTGCGTCTCAATGGCCACGAATTTGGTCTTGAAGAATGAATTGTACAATGTCAGCATCTATGAGACAAACTTGTTTTTTTCTGTTGCCCCGAGCTTTCTGGACCCCTGTTCGATTACAAAAGTTAGATAGCTGTAAGTCAAATAAATGTTGGCATTGTCATCTCGAAGCAGGGACTTTAGATCATGTATTATTCTACTGTCCATTCATTTTGGCTTTTTGGAGATCAATATGGGGCCAAATAAATTGTTTCTTAGAAAATCCTGTGGCTTTATCCTATGATACTATTTTATTTGGAATGTCAATGAGGAAAAAAGTCAAATTTCTGCAAATAATAATAAATTATTACTTATTATGACAGGAGTTGCCATTCAGCAGATTACATTCAATTGGAAAAACAGGAATAGATTAAATTACAGTTTTTGGTGGAATTCACTGTTTCATATGTATAAGATAGAAAGAACGTTAGCGTTGTAGAAAGGAAATTTTAATTTTCAGGAGGTTTGGAGACCATTAATAGAGTATTGTAATTAATAAATTATCATTTTTCCTCAGCTAATATAATTGTACAGGGGTGGGGTGTGGGGGGAAGTCTATTTATATACTGATGCGTTGGATTAATAGAGAATAATATCTATATGTAATCACATGTGTAATAATAACAGGGTTGGGAAGGAGGGATTTATATCTATTTTTAATTGTGATATTAATAAGAATAGATATTCAAGTGATATTGTATAAATATTACTGTTATTTTCTGTTGCACTTGTTGTAAGATGAAAAAATGAATAAAGAATATTAAAAAAAAGAAAAGAAAATGCTGCTGAATCAATGAGGAACACCAATAAAAATATTGGAGAAAAAGACCTCAATTGAAGGGCTTCATGGGTCTTAAAAAAACTCCAGTTTAAGTGCTACAACTTCAAACAGTAGCTCTAATCTTTCTTAGTTCAGTAATCAATGTGTGAATAAGGTTCAAATCACAGAAGACTGAAACAATAAAAAAAGATTTGCTGTCAGTCAAAAACGTCCTAGCATCAGCACTGCTTGCTTCAATACATAGAGGGGTACTTAGCTTCACACCTGTGATCCAGCATTGTAACTAGCTTGCTGTTAATATCCTCCGGTTCCGTGCAGTAAGCTCCCCTTCACAGAACCCAACAGGGAATCCCAGTTTCGCTTGTCAAAGCTGCGGCATGGGTAAGAAAACATTTAACCAGCACTATTGCAAACAAACACTCTCGCACAAACTTTCCAAAGTTTCAAAATGGCGTTTAACTTCCGGACGCCCAGACAGGAATTTGAATGTTTGATTGAAACTCCTCCTTATTTTTTGCTGATGTCATACCAGGGAAAGAATTACTTCAAAAAAAAATTAGTCAAATGCAGACCACTCGACCCAGTTGTTTAAACCTTTCAGATATACAGTGTCCAGATGATATATCCATCGCTGTTCCCTCTGATGGAGAAAACGCTGCCAGTGACCTCTCCTTGTTGCCGGTTTACACTGTTCAAGTATAATGCACTTTAGAGCATTAAATTCATGTTGGAATTTGCTTGCAATGGGCTACCAATGGTTCTTCCATTCTATTAGTGTGAAGGCAAGATTTATGTTCCTGCAATCTTAAGCTTCAAATTTCTCGAAGTGTGACCGAAATTCAACAAGGCACAGAGGCATTGTATCCAGTAAATTACTCCACTTGACCTGCACGTAGTGGAAGCTCATAATCCATACTAAATGTGGGTAACAAGATATTCAAATCTCGATCCCTCAGTCATTAGTTGGCATATAGAACAACTTCCACACTTGTAGTGACCCAAAGGCTCCACTATAAGTGTTGTCTCCATAATGGGCAGACAATCAGGGCTCAGAATATCACACAAATTTGTGTTCCTTTGAAAAGAAAACAAAAAAGTCGAAGATTCAAAACAAGGATGTGATTTTAACATAGCAAAATGTGGACGTATTGTTCGCTGTAATTGTGCAGATAAATTAGAGAATTTAGGGCTCCTTTTACGAAGGTGCGCTAGCGGTTTTAGCGCACGCACCGGATTAGCGTGTGCTATAGAGTGCGCTAGCCTAAAATCTACCATCTGCTCAAAAGGAGGCGGTAGCGGTTAGTGCACGGGGCAATTTAGTGCATGCTATTCCGCTCGTTAAAGCCCTAGTGTGGCTTTGTAAAAGGAGCCCAATTTAGTCACAAAAGGAATAACCTCTTTATCTTCATTACGGGTGTTATATTGAAGTAAGTGTTCCCTATGATTAGAAAGCGCACGTTTTTGAGCTTTACCCACTGTGGCCGATGGATAGCCATGAGATATCAATTTCTGTTCCACAGTTGTAGATTTCTCTTCATACACTTCCGTTGATCCCCAAATCCTACAGTATTGCAGGAACTGTGCAAAAGGAATATTATTCTTAATATGCTGAGGGTGCATGCTATCAAAAGACAGAATGGTATTTCTATCTGTCTCTTTGGTGTGCACGGTGGTCAAAAAATGACTAGTAGATTTTTCTACATATACATCCAAAAAGCATACAACTGTACCGTCATACTTCATTTCAAATTTAATCTGTGTATGGCAAGTGTTCAAATATGTGGCAAACTCATGAATTTTCTCCAATGGGCCAGTCCTTAGGCAAAAAATGTCATCTATGAATCTCGCTCAACAACCCAGATATTGTTGGAAAGGATAATCATAAATCCATCTTCTCTCAAATTGATCCATAAATAGGTTGGCCACTGAAGGGGCAAACGATGCGCTCATTGCGATGCCCGAACACTGTTCATAAAAATTATCATCAAAAAGAAAATAATTCCGGGTCATTGCTGTTGCACTCAGTTGTAAAAAATCGGAAGGGACTACATGTGGTCTACATCTGTTTCAAGCATGCTTAAAGAATATTCAGTGCTTCACTTTGTGGATTTGAATTGTACAGTGCTGACACATCCAGTGTCATTAAATATGTGACATCACTAATCAGATCTTCCCATCCATGTAGCTGCTGTAAAAGGTGAGTGGTGTCTCGCAGCAGGGATTGAACGGACAGAAGACATTCTTGTAGATGGTCATCCACGAATTTACAAATTCTCTCTAGCATAGAATCCCTGGCCAATACAATCGGTCGGCCAGGTGGGCGGTGGAGGTCTTTATGAATCTTGGGTAATAAATAGAACACCGGGATTTTAAAGTCTTGATAAGCAGATATTTATATTCATTAGTGGTAAGAAATCCCTCTTTTTTGCCTTTATTGCGAAATCTCACTATAAATTTCATCTATGGGATCTGATGACAATTTAATATAGTGTTCCTCTGAGAGAGTTGAGACTGAACTTCAAATAAATATTGTTCCCTTGCCCAGAGAACCACAGTGCCTCCTTTTTTTTATTGTTTATTGTTTCAATACATCCAATATAGATAGATGATCAAAGAAATACAAAATTATAAACTTACTTAGCTATACAAACTAAGCACCAGAAATTAAACAATGAAATATTTATTTAACACAGTCCACAACCTGAGGGTAAGATGCAAAATGAGTAAACCCCTCGGGAAAAGGGGAAATTCATATACAAAAGAAAAGGAAATAGAGCAGTAATAAGATGTTAACCTATCCTTTAGTTAAATACCGCATTATATCTTGGTTCATTCTGGCTGTGTCGAGACTCCTTTACCTTCTAGGAAAAAACCTAATTGGGCAGGTTCAAAGAAAATATAATTACTCCCTTGATATGAGACAAAACATTTACATGGAAATCTCAGCTGAAACATTGCCCCTAAAGCAATCACTTTTGGACGAAATCTTAAAAACTCTTTCCTCCTGTATTATGTCCACCTTGAGACGTCTGGAAATATATATACCCTTTCACCTAAATAGGTGATCTGTTTTAAATTAAAGTATAATTTCAACAACATTTCTTTATCTTGTAGGAACACAAGAGAGACTAACAAAGTCGCCCGTCCTCTAATTTCAGTATCAGAAGATTGCAAAATAGCAGAAACATCCAATTGTGTATTTTCAGCTACCACTGCTTTTTCCTTTTGCATTTGTTTTAAATAGTAAATTTTCTGTATCGGGAGAAGACTAGCTTCTGGAATATTTAGAACAGTCAACATAAAGTTCTTAAAATGTTCCTGTGAAGACATAAATTTAGCTATTGGAAAATTAAGAATCCTTAAGTTTGAGGGGCGTGGCTTGGAGGCGCAGCTGGATGGTCGGGTGAAGTTCGAGCTCTGCAATTACAAGCTTTTTCAAAGATATTTTAAGCTACTAAAAAGTTTTTTTTTAGTGATAAATTGGCAATTTAACTTAGTTATGGCTTCGAGCAAACAGTCAAAATGTGAAGCGGCTGGCACAGGATCGGGGAGCGCTAAGAGATCAAAGATAGATCCTATGACCTCCTTCTAAAGTGCCGTTGCCTAAGAAGGATAACGGTGACATTTTTGCTCAGCTGAAAATAATTACGGAGATAGTTTCTGACAACGCTCAAAAGTTGAAAGAGGTGAAAGATGATGTTAGAAGCCTCACTACACGTATGGAACAGTTTGAGCTAAAAATAGATCAAATGGAAAAAAGAATAACAGCAAATGAAACTGAAATAAAGAAATGGAAGTTATATAGAGAGAAAGTGGATATTCTTTCTAAAGAGCTGGAGGATTGTATTAATAGGGGGAAACGAAACAACTTGAGAATTATTGGGCTCCCGGAGGGAGTTGAAAATAATGATTCTATCTCTTTCCTTGAGCAATTCCTCCCAACGATACTGCCTCTGAAATCAAAATATCCATTAGAATACGAGAGGGCTCATAGGATCCCTACAAGAAGATCTAGTAGGGATCTGAGGCCACGTCCGCTGATATTTAAACTTTTGAGGCATCAGCAAGTCATGGAAGTCATACGGCTTGCAAAAGAAAATAAGAACGTGAAATGTCAGGATTCAAAAATTCACATTGTGCCAGATTTCGCTAAGACCACCGCTGAAAAAAGGAAAAAAATGACTTGATTTAAGGCCTCAAATGAGGCAGCTATAATGAGGGTTACTTATGCCAATAAGACTTTGAGTTTTGGAGATCCTGAAAAGTTAAAAGATTTTTTGGAAACGTGAGCAACCGATGATCTCATGAAAAGAAGGGGGTAAAAAAAAAATAGAGGAAAAAAACACTTCGCTTTTAATTTTGTCTTTATTTCATTTATTCTTATAATTTTATTTAAACATGATAATGAACATTATGCAAGATATGGTGTGGCATGAGGAATGGAATCTTTTTTGAATTAACTGTGAATAACCGTCCTGGAGGCACAGCACTATTAGATAAAATTATTTTTAGTATTCTTGAATAGAAGGCTCGTGTTGTTATGCAAAGTAGTTGGACTGTTAAAGCTTATTAATTCTATCTACTATTTACTCAACATTTGGTCTGACAATATAAGCTTATAATGCTGGTTTGTTATTTTATAATACCATCAATAATATACAGAAAAGGGTTTCATTTGGTAAGAAGACAGGCCACGGCATAGCAATTATACTATTGCTTTGGGCTCCTAAGCTTGGTATAATCTTAAAAAGCAAAAGAGTCCAGTGATTCAAGATGATTAGATATTTAGACTCTTGCTAGACTTTCATATAGAAGTTTTGAATATCTTTCTTACTTTGGGCCGGTGTCCAGCAATGTCTTCTTCATAATGCTATGCTTCAAAGAACTGGAATCATCCAAGTGTGCGATGTCAATGCTATCCAGAAATATAGAGACAATTTCCTAAAAGTTTCATCGTTCTTATTCATCGTTATGGAAGGATCCAGAGTTTTTGTTTTTTTTAATAACAGTTTAAGTCTGTTGTCCTAATGGCAGCTATTTTGATTTCTTTTACAATTCTTTGCCAATGTGACTTGCAGGTTTACCTATGCTAATGATTCAACCACGGTCAGCTACTGTTTCTTCCAGGTTACGGGAAATGCGGAAGTAGGTCATACATCAGAGGATTTCATTATTCTATCGGGATGGATCATCGGATGCAAGTTATGTAAAATGGGTTCTGAGCCTTCAAAATTCTTTTGAAATCATCTGATTATGGGATATATTTGCAGTGGTCGTATTCTTATAGGCGAATCTGCTGCCGAGGTCACGGATCTCCCAATATGCATCAGGCTGCGTTTACGTTTTGCTGATTCCTAATCTGGATCTACAACACAGTCTTACATATAAAGTTATTAAAATCACCTAACTCATTGGAAAACTGGTTTCTCCAGGCCTCGTGGATGGTTCTTTGGCTTGCCTTTCCTTGTCCTCTTGCTACGTTCTCATAAGAAGATTAATACTATTATTTTCAAGTCTAGTAACTCAACTAGCACCTTCTTTTTGTAGCTTGATGCTCGGTTTTACTAATAAAGTTTGTCAGGCTATTATCAGTTCAACCCTGTGACTGGAATGAAGAGCTTCATGTAAATGAAGATTTTTATATAGTTAAATATTTCTCATATACTTTTATTTGTGACTTTGAAAATAAATCTGCTCCAGGAATGTGATTTTCAGTGATGAAATTTCTGTTTAATTTCTTACTTGGTAGGAATATAATTGGTTTTTAGAATTCGTTTTACTGATGTATACCTTTTATTGATGATTTTAATTTAATTTTATTCATTTTGTTATTACTCTAAGATCTTATTACTGCATAAAAGAAGATTCATTAGAATACTTAGATATAGTATAACTTCAAGATTGTAGTAAAAAAGGGAGGGTGCTAATAAGGGAGATTGTTTGGGATAATTTATTGAATCCTTAAATTAGTTTAAGAATTATATTTGAAGACATTTAATTGATGAGATTCCTCTTTTGTGTATAACTAATTAATATTAACCTTATTGATTATAAATTATGATTGATTGGGGTATGATAAGAGCAGATTACCGTTTCAGTTTATTATTTTTGTTGTCACTGTTTAATATGAAATGATAGATGTTTGAGGAATTAATTGGGGTTTCATAGAATTGATTGGGTGGTTTTATAATTAATATTTTATCTCATTTCATTTAGCCCTTTTTCTGATGAAACTTTCGAAGTGTTGGGAATTTATGATTTGTGATTTCTTTTATCATTATTAATATAACTAGTCTTTAAGCCCGTTACATTAACGGGTGCTAGAACATATGTGTGTGTGTCTGTCTTTATTCTCTTTCCTTAGCCGCTTTTTTTCTTTCTGCCTTTCTTTTTCCTTGGCTGTCCATCACCACCCCTTGCCTGCTCCCCCTGTCCATTTTCCCTTCCTTTTACCTCCCCTGTGTCCACCACCACCCCTTCACTGCTCTCCTTATGCAGCAGCAGCCCTTCTCCCTTTGTTTTACCTCCCCCCTGTCCAGCAGCACCTCTTTCGTTCTCCCCCTGTCCAACGGGTGCTAGAGTAGACGACTGGTTTTTTTTTTCCTTTCTCTCTCTGTGTTTGGATGCTGTCTGTCTGTCTGTCATTCTTTCTGTGTGTGTCTCTGTCTTGCGCCCTGCCTGCCTGTATTTCTCCATTGCGCCATGCCTGCCTATCTCTCTGTGGCCCCCTTCTCTTCCCCGGCATGATTGGTGTGTGCCCCCAGAACACCCTTTCCCCCCAAAGCAGCCCCGTTTCCCAATGCCCCTGCCCCCTTTTGAGCCATGCCTGCCTGCTCCGTGGCCCCCTTCTGTTTCCCCCCTATGATTGCTGTCTGGCCCAGCAAACCCCTCACACCAAAGCAGCCCCCTTTCCCTCTCCCCTTGTTGAGCCATGCCTGCCTGTTCTGTGATCCCCTGCCCATGACTGCTGTGTGCCCCCAGCACACCCCTACCCCCAAAGCAGCCCCTTTCCCTCTCCCCCTGCTTGCCTGCCATGCCTGCCTGCTCCCTGTGCATCAGCATTTCCCTCCCACTCACCTGTTCCTTCGTAGCAGCATGGAGATAAAACGGCTCCCTTAGTTCTTTGCTGGATTTTTTTTTTAAGTTTAAAGATGCCTACGCGGCTCCTCTCACGATCCGGCCTGCGTCGGAAGCCTTCTCTGACACAGGCCGGGATCGTGAGAGGAGCCACAGCGGCAGTTTTAAACTTTAAAAAAAAAAATGCAGCGAAGAACTAAGGGAGCCATTTTCAAAGCCGCCACGGCGGCTCCTCTCATGAGCTGCACTTATATTATGTCGGAAGATGAGAGAGGAGCTGCGGCGGCGGCAGCAGATTTGAAATGAAAATAATTTATGCGGCCAGCCGGCTCCCTCGAAACCCTCCTCCCCCCCCTTTCCCTTCCCGCGGTCCATCTGGCTGCGGCGTTCTCTCCCTCATTCTCAAACCGTCCGTGCCCTACCTTCAAACTTGCAGTTCAGGCCTTGAGGATCATGGCAGGGAGGAAGGCATTGTTTGGCGGCCGCTGGAAGGAGGGGGGAGTGATGAGCCAGCGGTGCATCTGGATTGTGAGCAGCCCTGCCTTCGGTCCTGTCTCGGTCCCACTAAACCGGCTGGCAATAATGAAGCCAGACATCACGGGGGCTTTCCCTCTTGCTAAATCGCTATAGGATCTGCCCGCCCCTCAGGATCAAGACCGGCAGAGCCTTTAGTAATTTGGCAAAAGGGAAGAACCCATGGCATCTGACTTTGTTATTGCCAGCCGGTTTAACAGGGACAGGATCTAAGGCAGGATTGCTCACAATCTGGATGTGCCACAGGACTCGGCGTTCACTCGCTCTGTGACGGTTCGTCTTCTGGCAGTGACATACTAAGAGCGCATGCACAGTCGTGCGGCCACACCACTACAGAAAAGGGATCAGGGAACACGGTTCGCTAATGCGCATGCACGGGCTAGCATTTTATTATTTAAGATTGTTTTGATACAAATTCTACTTTAGACATTCTATTAATTTTTACAGGATTAATTTATATTTAATTATATAAAGGTTCATAAGGCAACACTATTTTATTTAAGTTTTGTAATGAGATTCTATTTTTAGGTAATATGAATTCTTAATGGTCTCTTTTAATTGTTCACAATTAATACTGTTATCTGTACATGATTGTGTATCAAGGTTTGCATAATTAATGTATAATCTATGTTTTGATTTACAATCTTATAGTGGCTTATTATACAGATATAATTTGTTTTAATTTTAAGCTTGTGAGGAGTTTTCGTCACCTAATATCAAATGTGCGTTTCTAAGTTTTCACTGTTAAATGAGGGGGGATAGGGAGGGATGGGGGATAAGGGGTAAGTTTCTAGATCAAAAATTTAAGTTATGGAGATTGGTGTCTATTCATGAGTTTTGTAACAAATGGAATCATTTATATTTGAAGTATTATTTAGTTTATAAATTTTATGATGGGTATTAAAATCTTCTCTCTGACTGTCAATGGCCTCAACCATCAGGTTAAAAGGAAAAAAACATTAGCTTTTTTTGAAAAAAAACAGATTGCTGACATCTATTTCATACAAGAGACCCATCTGTCTATTGCAGAATCAAAAAAACTAGAAGGGGGTTGGGTGAAACAATGTTTTTTTGCCCCTGCAATTGGGAAGAAAGCAGGGGTTGCTATTCTTGTTCATAAAAAATATTCAGCCAATTTTCAACTACTAGGTTCAGATCCGGGGGGGGTGGGGGGGTGGGAAGATGGGTACATGTGGATATGAGTATGGGAAATAATGCCCTGGCTTTGTTTAATGTGTATGCCCCTAATTTGAATCAAAATGAATTTTTCAAAAAATTACAACAGTTGCTACTCCCACTGGCTGCTTCTAATGTAGTTGTGGCTGGGGACTTCAACGCTGTTATGGATCCTTTAATGGATAAAAAAAACCGTGCAAAAATATAAAATCATTAGGGTTAGATAATTTGGTGCATTCATGTGATTTAAAAGATATTTGGCGCATTCTTCATTTTAATGATCAGTAATTTTCCTTTTGTTCACATGTTCATAAGTCTTTTTCAAGAATTGATTATATTTTTGTTTCAAATCAATTAGTTCAATAAGCAATTAAAGCTTCTATAGATCCAATTATATTATCTTATCATGCGAGTGTTTGGATTGAACTTCAATTGGATCATCAAGAGTATAGTACAGTGGTCTCAAACCAGTGGCCCGGGGGCCACATGCGGCCCGCCAGGTACTATTTTGAGGCCCTCTGTATGTTTATCATAATCACAAAAGTAAAATAAAACAGTTTCTTGATCATATGTCTCTTCAGCTATAAATGAATATTATTATTAAGACTTAGCCAAAAGGAAAGATTTATAAACTATAGTTTTACCTCATGCAAAATAGTCATTTCTTTAATAAGACATTAATTATTTTTTCTGAGGCCCTCCAAGTACCTCCGAATCCAAAATGTGGCCCTGCAAAGGGTTTGAGTTTGAGACCACTGGTATAGTAGATCTATTTGGAGATTTGATAATACATTGCTTGTAGATACAAAGTTCCTGGAAGAATTTCAAGTAAAAATGAATTAATTTTTCAATATAATTTATCAGATGAAACTTTTTGGGTAAATATTTGGGATGCCTTTAAGGCTACTATGAGAGGGAATATTATTTCTTATTCTGCTTATATTAGAAAACAAATTAAAAAACAATATTCTGATTTGGAAAAAGAAATTAAATATTTGGAATCTAAACTGATTGATAAATGGGAGTATGACACTTTACAGGCTCTTTTAAAAGTAAAAGGTAAATATAATGAATTATCTTTGAAATTGATAAGGAAAGATTTGTTTTCTCAACAAACTTTGTATTATGGAAACTTGAATAAGGCTGGTAGATTATTGGCGAATTACCTTAAAGCAAAGAAAAGAAGAACAAAAATTATAGCAATAAAAGATGAGAAAGGATGTATGCATAACCAAATTGAAAATATTTTAAGTCAATTTTTAAATTTTTACAAAGACCTATATTCTTCTGAGCCTTATGATGGTAGGGGAAAAGATGGTTTAGAATTTTTAAACTTAATTATTGGTCCGAAGGTTCCTGAGCACATAAAAAGAAGTATGGATGAGCCTATATCACTAAAAGAATTAGGAACAGCGCTGAAGTCTCTTAGAGTTGGATCCGCTCCAGGTGGTGATGGATTTACTGTAGAATTTTAGAAATCATTCAAAATTCCCTATTACCTCATTTGCTAAATCTATATCAGTCCCAATTAAATAAGGGTTGCATTACAGGTACTATGGCTGAATCATTAACAATTGTTTTGCCAAAGCCAAACAGAGATCCCACTTTGGTTTCAAACTACAGGCCTATTTCGTTGATGGAAAACTTCTGGCTAAGATATTGGCTTTACGATTAGCCAAGGCTCTCCCTTTTATTATTGATATGTATCAAACAGGATTCGTTGCTAAGAGACATTCCTCTAATAATACCAGATTGGCGCTTCAAATGTTAAATTTAACCAAGGATATGGCTGATCCGACTTTTTCTGTATCTCTAGATGCGGAGAAAGCTTTTGATCGAGTTGAATGGAATTTTATGTATCAGGCATTAGATTGGTTTGGTATAGGTTCAGGATTTATTCAAATGATGCAGGCGTTGTATAGCTCCCCTTCTGCAAGATTATATATTAATAATAATTTATCTCATTTTTTCAACTTGCAGAGAGGGGTTAGGCAAGGCTGTCCGTTCATTTGTTGTTGTTTTTTTTGTTTTAAGTTTTTTATTCATTTTTCATATAACAACAAGTGTATCATAAAAATTCATACAATTGCATTAAGTATACACTTGATATTTCCATAACTTACTGTAAATACAACATATCATTATATAGTCCTTACTATAATTTTAGACATCATATAATATTTAATAATTATATCAACTATTATTCAATTATAATACCTTTCCCTCCCCTTATTTTGATAGTTGCATACAATATAACAAATATTATGATAATTCTTGTTATTAGCCATTCAACAGGCAAAGAGGATACAAGATATTCTCTATTCTGATAAAGAATATAAAGTTTCAGCGTATGCAGATGATATTCTGCTCTATTTGAGAAATCCAGGAACCACCATTCCATTTTTGTTAGAGTTGATTGATACATTTGGAAAATTTTCAGGGTATAAAATTAATTGGAGCAAATCAGAAATTCTTCCTCTCAATGTGCATTGTACTAAAGGATTATTTGATTCTTTCTCATTCATATGGAAAGAAGATGGCTTAAAATACTTAGGTATTATGATTAAAAATACTCTTGAAGACACATTGAAAGAGAATGAAAAACTTTTATTAAAAAAAGTAACAGAAATGTGTGAGCAATGGAATCCTTTACATCTTTCTTGGTGGGGAAGAGTTCAAACGATTAAAATGATGATTTTGCCTGTAGTTTGTTATCAAATGAGTATGATACCAATTTTTTTTCAGAGGTCCTTTTATAAAAAGTTAAATGGTATTCTTACAAAATTTGTTTGGTTGAGTAAAATGCCTAGAATTGCTTTAGTATCTTTACCAAAGCCAATTGAGGAGGGTGGGGTAAATTTTCCAAATTTTTATAGGTATCATGAAGCTTATATTTTACGCCAGGGTATATATCGGGAACTCCCAGAACTCATGGAAAATGCCCCGGATTGGTTATATTTGGAATGGCATCTCTTGTTTCCTTTACATTTAGTTCATGTTCTCAGTATCAAAATGCCTAGGAAATATAAAGAGAATAGAATATTAATTAATACTTGGAAAACATTACGCAACGTTAGTAATTTAACACCTATTCCATTAAGTAAATCTACAAATCAATCTTTATGGATAAACTCCAAGATTCAAATTGGCGGATCTCAAATCCTATGGAAGCATTGGATTATTGCAGGTATTCGTTCTCTAAATGATGTTATTTCAAATGGTAAACTGCTTGAGTTTTCACAGTTGCAACATGGATTTGGTTTTAATAAGTCACAAAGTTTTAAGTGGTTGCAACTGAAGCAGGCTATTCAGGTGGGGTTCCCTGAAAGGAAAACTCTTAATAATCAATATACTTTGGAGTTCCTATGCTTTCAGGTGGATTTCCTGGGACACTAGGCCGCACAGTGGTATAAATTAATATCTGGATATATGAATAAAAAAACAAAAACTGGTCTTAGAGACATTTGGAGCATTGAGATTAAGAATCAAATTTCTGCGTCTCAATGGCCACGAATTTGGTCTTGGAGAATGAGGTGTACAGTGTCCGCATCTATGAGACAAACTTGGGTTTTTTTGTTGCATAGAGCTTTTTAGACCCCAGTTCGTTTACAAAAGTTAGACAGCTCTAAGTCTAATAGATGCTGGCACTGTAACCTGGAAGCGGGGACGTTGGATCATTTAATATTTTATTGTCCCTGTATTAGATCTTTTGGAAATCTATTTGGTCTCAAATAAATTGTCTATTAGAAAATCACTTAGCATTATCTTATGATACTGTTCTGTTCGGCATATCAATGAGAACTCAAAGTCAAATTTCTTCAAGTAATAACAAACTTTTAATGATAATGACAGGTGTTGCCATCCAACATATTACCAATAACTGGAAAAATTATACCAGTCTTTAACTATTCATTCTGGTGGAATTCCTTATGTCACATATATAAGATGGAAAGAGTAATTGCTTTGCAAAAAGGAAATTATAATAACTTTATAAAGATTTGGGGACCATTGGCAAATTACTGTAATGAATAGACATTTTCTCACTGATAATATATTTCTTATTTAGGGGGTAGGGGTTGAGAATTAATTAATATTGTATAATTAAATATATACAAATTATATAATATGTTCCTTTAATTGAGAAGGGGTGGGAGGAAGGGATTTAAATTTTTATCTGTATATGATAAGAGAAAATATGTCAAGTGTTTCTGTAAAAGTTTGTAAGGAAGTAATTTTGGGCACTTGTAAGATTTAAAAATGAATAAAGAAGTAAAAAAAAAAAAGAATCCATAAGTTCAAATTTTTTTGTTGATTTTCTAAATTTTCAATCTTCCTTAGAATCATCATTTTATCAGTCATTTGTTTAGTAAGCAAACTCTTAGTCTCAGTTGTTACTTTCTCTAATTTTTCCAAATCCACCTGGTGTTGTTAAACAGATGTCTCTAAAAAACTTATCCTAGAGATAGAGTTTTAAGTCATAGAAACAAAGTTAGAGCATACCGAGTGTAAATTCTCAATCGCAATCCAGATAGAATCCAGTGTTACTGCCAACGGCTTGAGGGGAGAGATAATTGCCTGATTTCCCTTGGCTTCTATTCCAGAGATTAAACTCTGTGCTCCACCGTCCTCACCACCGCTAGTTGCCACTGGCTCTGCACTCCCAGAACGCTGTAATTCGATCTCCGGAGTCAGCAAGGTTGTAATTACTTCCGGGTTCACCGTGGCTGGAGAACATGCCTCTCTCAAAATACTTGGAGAGCCCTCCTGCATGGTCTGCTCTGCTGACGTTTCTCCGAGCTTGGGCGGGGTATGCGGTCCTCGCAGGCTCAGCGAGAGCGACGGCTCGCCGTCCAAGTTGTGAACTTCCCGACTCATAGCAGCGGAAACATCCAATGTGGAAGGTTGGACTGTGTAAGCTGTAATAACAGTCTGCCGTGGCGTCGAAGAGCCAGAGGAAGGTGGAGGGAGACCCCTCTGTTTCCCTCTTCTTTTAGGCATAGAAAAGGAATTCTTCCCCCCAAATTGTATAGAAATTTCACCTTCAAGGCGGGAGAGCTCTTTTCAGCGACCTGCTAAGACGCCATCTTGCCATCACAGTGCCTCCTTTATCAGCATACCGAATTATCACAGATTTTTCATTCTTCAATTTAATAATGGCTGCTCTTTCTTCAGCAGTAACATTTTGAGAGCTTCTATAATGAGTTTTTTCCAATTTCTCCGCTTCTCGCAGAGCCAACATTTTGAAGGTAAACAAAACAGGATCTAGTTGTCCCGGAGAGATCCATGTAGACTTATTTCTCACAACAGAACGTTCCATATGGATCAATTTCAGAGGAGATGGGTTTATGATTATCCTTTCCAACAATATCTGGGTTGTTGAGCGAGATTTATAGATGACATTTTTTGTCTATGGACTGGCCCATTGGAGAAACTTCATGAGTTTGCCACATATTTGAACACTTGCCATACACAGATTAAATTTGCATTGACCACTAGGCTACTACAGGCTACTACAGGAACCTGCTTGCTGCTCTAATAACATCGGAAGCTATTATATAGGCAGGTTATTGAAGAGATTACAGGACCTCTAGGATTGAAGACTCATTCAAGCACAAATGAAGCAAAGCATAATTTTGTTATCAAAACTCCAAAGGGTAGTAGGGATATCCATCCCAGACAGATGGTAATTCGTAAGAGGGTTTTCAACACTGTTGTGAATTGTTTCAAGCGTCATGGAGCACAGACTATCGATACCCCTGTCTTTGAACGTTCCTTTTGCTCGATATTTGGCTATGAATAAAATCACAAACTTTAAATGCTACCATATTGGTAAAGTCTACAGACGTGAAAAGCAAGCCATAAGGAGGGGCCGCTACAGGGAATTCTACCAGTGTATGCTACACTTTTCTCCGTTTTTGCCTAGTTCAGCACCAAACTGTATCCTCAGCCAAAGGCTTCTTACCAGTCTCCCAGTTTCTCGGTTGCCCCATTTCCCCTAGCACATCCTGGGCTACACACATACCTTAACTGTGCAATTCTCCCTCATTACCCACTTACTGACCCTAGTCTCTCCACTCTAGGCACCACATGGAAAGCGCCTAGACGCCAATTGTCCCCTCTGATATAGTCCCCCTTAGTTCTAAAAAAAAAAAAAATAAGGCTCTCCCCCTACTTGCCCCTGCTCTTAGCCAACCCGACTTAAATTTCCCCTGCTCCTTCCTCAACCAACTCTATCCCCCCTCGCTGCAGACTCTCTCACACCAAACACCCCACCATGAACCCATCCTTCTGGATCCTTCTCCTCCTACTCTGCTCACCTCTCTATCCTTCCCTCTGTCTGAAACCTCCCTCCCCCAACCTACTCGACCCCGCAAACACCAATACCATCTGCCCGGGACTCAGAATCCCCACACTGATACGCACCAGAAACTCCCCTCCCAAGAAAAACCCTCGAAAAGTCAACCAAGATTCCCTGAAGCCCCTACCCCCCGCCAATCTTCCCAACACTGTCCCGGACTCTCTCACCCCAGTCCCGACACTTTACTGCAATGCCAGATCCGCGTGCAATAAGACCCAAATCCTGAAAGACCTTCTAGATGAGCTCAACCCTGGTTTCCTGTGCATCACAGAATCATGGATCGCCAAAGACGATCAATTCACACAAAACGAACTCCTCCCCCATGGTTACCAAGGCCTCTTCTCCCCCAGACCCAATCGAAAAGGTGGTGGTCTTGCACTCATCTCCAAATCTTTCTTCGACGTCCAGCTCCTTGAGACGGGCACCCATGCCTCCCTAGAATATCTACTTGCCTCAGTTAATGACGAACTCCGCGCCCACCCATTGGGCATCTTGTTATTATACCGACCACCCATCCCTTGGACCAAATCTTCCAATCTCGTCTATGAGACTATAACAACTGCCTTCCTTAAATTCCAAAGACTTCTAATCGTTGGTGATATCAATCTCCACCTCGATGACACCAATAACAATGATACATCCGAATTCAACAACTTCCTTACCTCCCTAGGCTTTCCCTCACCCACCCCATCCCCAACCCACGAAAAAGGGCATACTCTAGATCTTACCACTTTCATTGATCTTACCGCTTTCAAAACCTCAACCGACGACACTCGCTGGGAACAAGTCCCTTGGTCTGACCACTTCTTAGGGACTACCTGCCTCCCCATCTTCATGTCACATCTTCACTCCCCACCCCACTCCTCTCATTCCATAACCTTCCGCAAAAAAACCTCGAGCAATCTATTCTGGTCCAAATTCCTCAACAAACTCTCCTCAAACCCTAGACCTACAGACCCCGAATCACACTGGCAAAACTGGACCGCCCTCTCCGAGTCCACCTACCACTCCCTTGCCCCATTAACCACCAAAACCATCTCCTACCCCCGAAAGGCCCCCTGGTACCTACCTCTCCACAGAGAATTGAAACAAAAATGTCGCGCTCTGGAGCGCAAATGGAAAAAATCTAAATCCCCCTCGGATAGACAGACCTGGAGAGCTAATATAAAATTTTACAATTCAGCATTAAAAAAAGCCAGGAAAAACTTCTTCGGAGATAAGATTTCTAGATCCAACAACCAGACCAGTGCGCTGTTCAACATCTGGCGCTCACTAACTACAAAAAAAAATGACCTATCTTTCCTCCCACCATCTCTATCAGCCGATGCCCTTGCAAATTTCTTTAACGAAAAGGTTACCACCCTAAGACGCTCCTTCCCCCCCACAGTCTCCTATAATTCCTTGACCTCTATTGATCTCAACCCTTCCCCACTTGTATCCACTCCCATTCCTGCCGACAGATCCTGGACCTCCTTCGAGCTTGTCTCCGAACCGCAAGTCTCCAAACTCTGCCTCAAATTAAAAACTTGTAACTGCTCGTTGGACCCTTTCCCCTCCTACTTATTCGAGAATATCCCTACACAGGCCATCGCTTCCCTCACTGAACTTATTAACTCTGCCCTAACATCAGGCCTTTTCTCCCCCGACATGGGACACATTTCATTGTCCCCTTTACTGAAAAAGGCCGACCTTGACCCCTCCATTCCATCAAATTACCGTCCTATAGCAAATATCCCTCTCCTAACCAAGCTATTAGAATCCATCATATCCACCCAACTCTCCTCCTACCTAGAAAGATTCTCTATCCTCCTACCCCACCAATTCGGCTTCAGACCCAACTTCAGTACCGAATCCCTCTTGGCCTCACTAATCTCTAAGGTGCAACAACTCCATTCGTGTAACAAATCTGCTGTTCTTCTTCAATTTGACCTCTCCGCAGCCTTCGATGTCGTTCACCACGACATCCTAATCTTCCAACTCTCCGAAATAGGCATAAGCTCCACTGTCCTAGACTGGTTCTCGAAATTCCTACGCTTCCGCTCCTACACCGTTAATACAAACGGTACCTCATCCCCCCCCGCAAGGCTCACCCCTCTCCCCTATCCTTTTCAACATCTACATGTCCTCTCTGAAACTACTTCATCTATCCCCCCTAGAAACTCTCTACTCCTACGCTGACGACATCCTCATCCTCCTCGAGACCGACTCGAACCTCTCTAACCTCACTGAAAACATATCCTCATGTATTACGAACCTCCAATCCTGGGCCCAATCTGTACAAATGAAACTAAATGAGTCCAAAACAAAACTACTTTGGCTTGGCCCTATTTCAGACCATTTACCCTCCTCCATTCCACTACCTTCCGGCCCCACTCTCCAGCTTGAGTTTTCAAGCAAAGTCCTAGGCTTCGTCTTAGACTCCTCCCTCTCCTTCAGTGATCACCTCAACTCCCTGGTAAAAAAATGCTTCTTTAGCCTCCATATGTTGAGGAAAGTAAGATCCTGCTTTCACCATTCTCATTTCGCCATCCTTGTTCAATCCACCATCCTCTCCAGACTGGACTACTGCAACTCCATCTATATATGCCTAACTAAGAAAAACCTCCACAGACTTCAACTAATTCAGAACGCCGCGGCCAAGCTTATTTTCGCAAAAGGCAAGTTTGATCACGTCTCCCCTCTCCTCTCCAAGCTTCACTGGCTCCCAGTATACTCCAGAGTCCTCTATAAATGTGCCTGCTTAGTCTTCAAGATTCTACATGGCATCCTACCCCCCGTTATCCCACTCCTTTGGAATTCTTCTAACCCACTCTCCTCTAGATCCTCCCAAAAACTGAAACTATCTTTCCCATCTACAAAAGGTATATCCCGCGCTGGAAAACTTGGAACATCCCTCCCTTTTAGAACCACAGAACTCTGGAACAACCTCTCATCCCCGCTCAGAAATGTTAGCTCCTTCCAATCCTTCCGTAAACACCTGAAAACTTGGCTCTTTTCAAAAATCTAATCACCCCCCGTTCTCTAGTACCTTGTTCCCTCCCTAACTTCTTATTCCCTCTCCTATATCCATCTTTGTAGTTCCTTTCCTCTCAACCTCTGTAAACTGTGCCGAGCTCTGCGCTTGCGGAGATGATGCGGTATACAAACCTAAGGTTTAGTTTAGTTTAGTTAAATTTGAAATGAAGTATGACGGTAAAGTTGTATGCTTTTTGGATGTATGTGTGGAAAAATCTACTAGTCAGTTTTTGACCACCATGCACACCAAGGAGAGATAGAAATACCATTCTGTCTTTTGATAGCATGCACCCTCAGCATATTAAGAATAATATTCCTTTTGCACAGTTCCTGCAATACTGTAGGATTTGGGGATCAACGGAAGTGTACAAAGAAAAATCTGCAATTTTGGAACAGAAATTGATATCTCATGGCTATCCATCGGCCACAGTGGGTAAAGTTCGAAAACGTGTCCTCTTTAATCATAGGGAACACTTAACTTCAATATAACACCCGTAATGAAGATAAAGAGGTTATTCCTTTTGTGACTAAATTCTCTAGTTTATCTGCACGTTTACAGCGAACAATACGTCCACATTTTGCTATATTAAAGCACATCTTTGTTTTGAATCTTTGACTTTTTTGTTTTCTTTTCAAAGGAACACAAATTTGTGTGATATTCTGAGCCCTAATTGTCTGCCCATTATGGAGACAACACCTATAGTGGAGCCTTTGGGTCACTACAAGTGTGGAAGTTGTTCTATGTGCCAACTGATGACTGAGGGATCTAGGTTTGAATATCCTGTTACCCACATTCAGTATGGATTACAAGCTTCCACTACATGCAGGAGAGGTCACTGGCGGTGTTTTCTCCGTCAGAGGGAACAGCGATGGATATATCTAGATACTGTATACTGAAAAGGTTTAAACAACCGGGTGGAGTGGTCTGCATTTTATTAATTTTTTTTGAAGTAATTCTTTCCCTGGTATGACATCAGCAAAAAAGGAGGAGGAGTTTTGATCAAATTCCTGTCTGGGCGTTCGGAAGTTAAGCGCTATTCTAAAACTTTGAAAGTTTGTGCGAGAGTGTTTGTTCGCAGTAGCACTATTTACATGTTTTCTTACACCTGACACAGGTTTGACAAGTGAAACTGGGATTCCCTGTTGGGTTCTGTGAAAGGGTGCTTACCACACAGAACCGGAGGATATTAACAGCAAGCTAGTTACAATGCTGGATCACAGGTGTGAAGCTAAGTACCCCTCTATGTATTGAAGCAAGCAGTGCTGATACTAGGACGTTTTGGACTGACAGCAAATCTTTTTTTATTGTTTCAGTCTTCTGTGATTTGAATCTTATTCACACATTGATTACTGAACTAAGAAAGATTAGAGCTACTGTTTGGAGTTGTAACACTTAAACTGGAGTTTTTTTTAAGACCCATGAAGCTCTTCAACTGAGGTCTTTTTTTTTTTTTCTCCAATATTTTTATTGGTGCTCCTCATTGATTCAGCAGCATTTATTGATTATTTATTTTGATTTCTATCCCGTTCTCCCAGAAGCTCAGAACGGGTTACAAATTGACATTCACAATCGTTTGAAGACAGACTAGTCATGACGACAAATAGGTTACAGTAGACAATCATAGAGCTTATTCTAGAGACAAGACTAGTCATAGCGAAGCGTACTTGGAGAAGTATATTGTTGAAGCAGTCATTGATTAGGGTTCTTAATAATCAGATTAATTGAATGAAGTGTCTAGCATATTTATTTATGACATCTTCTCATATCTGATATAGTAGGTAATTGAAATCACCCATTATTATACTGTTGCCCAAGCACTATTATACTGTCGCCTAATTCTCCAGCTTTCCTAATCTCTGAAAACATTTCTTCATCTGTCTGCTCATTTTGTCCTGGGGAATGGTAGTATAACCCTACCTTTTTATTTCTCCCCTAATCTTTCAATAGTGTGTTTAGAGAAGAAAAATATGTTTATGACGAAGACTCAATGCAGTAAAGAGCTTGTCTAAGCAATTCAAACTTAGTAAATGCCTTTATCATTTCATTTCTTAGGACAGCTAAACAAGATGTGGATGACGAATATAGCATGCAAGCAGATGCCAGAGAATCTCAGTCATATTATGCAGTGGCTCATGCAATAACAGAGAGGGTGGAGAAGCAATCCTCTCTTCTTATT
Organism: Geotrypetes seraphini; assembly: GCF_902459505.1. Taxonomy (NCBI): domain Eukaryota; kingdom Metazoa; phylum Chordata; class Amphibia; order Gymnophiona; family Dermophiidae; genus Geotrypetes; species Geotrypetes seraphini. Next base: position 477,534,236 of record NC_047084.1, read on the forward strand.
AATGGTTCATTAAAGCATTATCAGGTTTGAAATTCATTTTTGTTTTCTTCAAGTCTTACAAACATCTACATGATGGCTGAACAGGAAAATGTGTGTCAGTGGCTCAGAAACAGATCTGTGTGCTGTGCAGGAGAGAACTTTCTTTTTAAAACTAGAACTCTCTTCTTTGGGCTATCAAGGACTGAGGATATTTTATGGCACCTTTAGCCATCACTCATCAGCAGTATCTAGTAGTCAAACTTGGGGACACCAGTTGCATGCTCTGTAGTGAAAGTACTTGCATGACTTCTTGCTGAGGATTGTCACAATGTTAGCTAGCTTGAAAATAAATATGACGAGAGCTAAAGAGGTAGAATGGGATAAATATTCTAGTTACTGTATATACTTTAATATAAGTCGAGACCCCCAATTTTCCCCCAAAGAAAGAGGAAAAATGGTTGACTCGAATATAAGATGGGGGCTTAATAATCAAGTGCCCTGCCAGGATCTGCACCCAGCCCCCTTCCTTTCATGCCTGGCTCTGCACCCAGTCCCTCTCCTTCCCTGCCAGGCTCTGCACCCAGCCCTATTCCCTCCCTGCCTTGCCAGGCTCTGCATCCTGTCCCCCTTTCCTTCCTCACTGCCCTGTACCATCTCATTCCCTCCTGATGCCTTGCAGGGATCCCCAATCTCCCGTCCCAGCTGAATCCAGCTCACAGCAGCCAATCAGCCGGTGATCTAGAATGGAGCAGGAGGGCAGGAAGATCTCTCCTGCTCTGTGCACTGGCTGGCTACTAGGGACCTGAAAGGTATGTGGGGGAGGTGGAAGGGAGTTATGATTGTCAATTTTGGCAGGCATAGGAGGTAGAAGGGATTTCTCCTGTCCCATTCACCTTGAAGCCGCCGAGTCGGAGGATGCACAGGGTTTTGGATTCAGCCAGGATGGGAGATGGGGGGATCTGTTATGTCCCAGCCCACCGCTGGACCACTGGGTCTTGCAGCTGTCCCTGTGGAGGCCTGCAATAGGTCTGGGAGGGGGGGGGTGGCGAGTAGGCAATGGCCCAAATATAAGCTGAGACCCCCCCATTTTTGGGCCATTATAACGGTAATATTCAGCTTGAGGCAGTGGCCATTTTTTATAGCACTGATTACCATGGACTGAACTTGTTCTCCATATTCAATGCTAAGCCTAATTGGGGTTTCGACATTGAATATCCAGAACTTCATGGTTACTGGAGGTTTTCTAGTTGATATTCGGTGCAAATACCCACATAATAGGTCATTTTCGGACTGTTCTCAGAGGACAAGCAGGCATAATATTCTCACATGGGTGACATCATCCACAGAACTTAGTTCAGACACTGCTGTCAGACTTACATTACTGAATGCTGCTTGTCAGTATGTGAGATGGCCTGACCAGAGGGGCAGCAGGAGACTCTGGGGTATTGTATTGTATTGGACAAATCTGATCTTGGGAGTGTCAGTGCAGATGGACCAAAGGCTCCTGACCATTTGGCCTTGGAATGCACATAAATGATTTCTAGGATACCTGTTCTTGAGATAAACAAAGAACCTTGACAGAGTGCTGGGAGGATCCACCACAGCCCCTGAGTTTCAACGAATGTGCTAAAGACAGATGCTTAAGGTAACCAAACAAAGAATGGCTCCAGCTGCCTGTTCTTAAAGACAGGTACTTATTGTCAGTTGAGAGTCATTATTTCAAACAGTTTCCAAATTATGAACAGAAGAAAGATCCTGAAAAATATGTACTTAACAATAGATCCTATTTTTAGAACAAGTTTCAAACCTATAAATACAAACTAAAAGTCGTCCTCCGACTGCCTCTTGCTGATCTTTCTCTCTCTCTGCCTCTTCTTTTTCTCATTTTCTACCTATTCATACCTATACGCCCACTATCCAGGCTCAGACACATATACACACACACACACACTCACACACACACACACACATTCATTTATTCATTCATGTACCACATGCTTTCTCTGCTCTGGAGAAAGATATATATTTTCCTATACACACACAGAAGCAGCTCTGGACTTGACTGTATACTCTTATATTTGTAATATTAAGCTTATTTATACAAAATAGATTCTTTATGCAACCACTTTTGGTTATTATTGTCAATTTACTTTTTGCTGCATCTCTAGAGGCCCATGTCTTCCTGCTTGATTGTGATTCACAGGACTTTTTCTGCGGAGCTGAGAAGTTGTGTTTTCCTCAGCACACATCAAATGTTTTGATTTTTACTACTACTACAATTAATCGGTGCCTTCCCATTATTAACTTTCTTATTTTTTTGTCATTCTTTTTTTTTTTTCTTTTTTAATTTCTTTATTCATTTTTAAACTTACATCAAGTGTACAGTAAATATCAACCAAATATAATACAACATCACTTGAAAAATTTTCAATATCATACACCAAGAAGATTTAACCCCCACCCCCCTCCCAAATTCATATACAAATAATATCTTACGACAATCCTCTATATATTTCTGTTTTGTCATCATTCTTTATTTTTATTGTGTTCCTCTAATCCTACCAACTTTGGTTCATTTTTGACAACTTTCTTATTTTTGGTCTTCGGGCCACTTTGAACCTTTTTTTGCTTCCTGGTAGTATCGATTGTTCTCGGCTATTTTCTGCTCACGACTTTAAGAAAGGCTTTTGATGCAGTAGAACCATTTCAGGCTGCATAATTGGTGTGTCAGGACATTACTTATGTCCTCTGTTCCCATATTCAAAAGAGGTCATGTAAAGCCTGTAAACTTTGAAAAAAGATTTAGTACTGTGTTGGCATCAAGATCGAGCATGGCTGGGAACTCAGAACCCAACACTCAGATTCAAGTGACCCTGGCATTGGCACCAACTGTGATACCACATTGGAAGCATTGGGATCCTTGCAGCATTGATGCCTCAGGCATTGAAGGAGGTTGGATGCAAAAAAGCTAAGAAACACAAATCATTTTTCCCTTCTAGGCATATCACAACATCTTCCCAAGTGTCAACATCTTCAATGCATAGTAATCGTCAAAACCCAGAGGATCGTTCTGCATCCTATCAGATGATCTGTCCATAGAGGCATTACCTTGACATCAAGGTCTCCCAACCCACACCAACCAGTACACCAATCTGCTTCAATGCCATTGTTTCTTCCAGTAACAGCACCGACTCTCCAGGAGGAGATCTGGGCTATGTTCAGGCAAGAGCATTTGGACTACAGCAGGCCTTCATAGTCTTTAAAGACTTCCATGCCTGCCTCAGCCCAGCCCGAGGATGTATTGAAGCATCGATTGAGGATAAGGTCATGCATCCTGGCCCAACGTTGAGCATCAGAACTAATGCAGACCCACTTGATGCATGCATCATTCTCGATGGAGGAATTATCCCCTATTTCACCTTGATGCACCTTGATACAGAGTTGATGCTCGCTGGATTTTTTGACTACAGACGATGGCACCAAAAGGATTTAATTCAGGTGAGGTGGAGTCCATCCTTCCTGAATAGCTTGCTCTTTCCCCAGAACGTCGTCCAGTTGCGCACAAAGTGGAATCCTTCTTCCTCACACCAGCACCTCATCCATGTGTTGACTGCTTGCAGCTTCGTCTGCCTCTTCTTGTCTGCCCTGGGTACCGGCAGGATCTCTGAGAACACTACCCTCTGCGTTGTGGTCTTCAGCTTCCCTCCTAGTATCCGGAACTGGTCCTTCAGTCCTTCCCTGTTGTAGTTCCTGTTGCTTACGTTGTTTGTCCCCATGTGGATCTTCCTCTTCCACGCTGTTGATGATCCTGTCGATGCAGCTCATTATATCTTCTACCTTGGCTCACCAGCCGATCCTGTCTTCTCCTGTTATGTGGCTTGTCTGATGATGGAGTTCCCCCCCGACGATTGCTGTCCTCTATCATCTCTTGCCTCTCCAGCCGTAGGTCCGTGTCCTCTGTGCACTTCCTTCTTCCCTCATCCTGGCGTTGGCTTGGCACTGGACTCGTCTTCCTTGTGGTTGTCCTCCAGGTGGTCCTCATTCACTATAGGTGTATCTTGGTCCTCGCTCACTGTAGGTGTATCATGGAAGCTCTTCTGTTGTTGGTGATTTTCCACAGCCTCCCTGTATGCCTGTTCGATGAACTTCTCTAACTCCTTGACTTCTTCCTCAACAGTTTCCTCTGTCATGAAGTTTTCTGCCTCTCTGTCCTCCTCTTCCACTGCTCGAAGTGCTTCTAGTTCCAGTATTCTGCCCTCCAGGAGTCTGACTTGCTTCTTCAGGCCCTCCAGTTCCTCGCATCGAGTGCATACATAAGACTGCCTCCCATAGGGGAGGTAGTCATACATATGGCAAATGGTGCAGAAAACTGGGTAGCTCAACATCCTGCTTCTGTCTGCTGCATCCATTGCTGTCCGCTTGCCGGTCTGTAGTCTGAAGTGGCTTATCCTTGTGTAGGAATCTGTGTAGCATCCTCAGTGTTACTGTGAAGTCCTTTTCTTGATTTTAAACCTGCTACCCCTGTTGCTTGTTTGTGTCCTCTGTGTCTGCTGTGATTGCCCTATGCTACTACTGTGTTTGTTTATCTATTGCTTGTCTGTCCTGTTGCCCTTGTGGTACTTGCCTGTATAGGTGTCCTTCCTTAGTGTTTCTTTTTTTTTTTTAATCTTTATTCATTTTCAAATATTACAACAAGTGTATAATAGTCAAACAGAAATCTTTAACTAATCACTTGACAGTCTTACTTAAATTCCTTCAAACATATAAATATAAAAAAATCCCTACCCACCCACCCATATTAATAATAAACAATTATCAATTATTATCTTTCACATTCCCACCCCCCCCTATATTTAATCTAATACTAAGGTGTTTAAGATGTCTGATCATTAGAATAATTAATCAATGGTCCCCAAATCTTTCTAAACTTGTGATAATTTCCCTGTTGCATGGCAAGCACTCTCTCCATTTTATAAATATGACATACTAAATTTCACCAAAAAGTATAATTCAGTTTAGTGTAATCTTTCCAGTTTCCAGTAATCTGCTGAATGGCAACCCCTGTCAATATTAATAGAAGTTTATTATTATTTGCAGAAATTGGGCTTTTAAATCTCATAGATGTACCAAATAATATAGTATCATATGAAAGGGCAACATGATTTTCTAACAATGAATTAATTTGGGACCAAATTAACTTCCAAAAGGCATTTATACAGGGACAGAAAAATATTAAATGATCTAATGTCCCAGCTTCTAAACCACAATGCCAGCATCTATTGTCTTCCTTAGTGTTTCTTATTTGCTCGATCTTCTTAAGACCCTTTGCAAAGGTGCTCTCACTAAGGCGAGTGCCTTTAACGCTTGCCTTCGACGCATGCCGAACGGCTGAGCGAGAGCTTTGGTGGATGACGGGGGTAGGCAGAGCTACCTCTCCCTGATGCCTCTTGCTCTCTCCTGTCTTCTCTTGCTCCTTCTTCCCCTCTCTTTTCCTGCCTCCTAATTGCCTGCTAAAAAATTGACGTGAACTGAAATTGTCCATACCAGGTTTTGTGGATGATGTCTTTGGAGGACACCTTCTACAGGTAAGTAACTTTGCTATTTTTTGAATTTATTAACTACCTTGAAAATATCCCCAAGTATATTCTATATAGTAGGTTACCAGTGAAGAAAGTGGTAAAGCGTATTGTTTTATGTTATAATTTTTTTTTTTTTTAAAGCACACACTATGCTTTACAAATATCAGTACTCATCATGATTATTCTTTCTTTCAGGTTCAAGGCCTGGAATGGATGGTTTCACTGTACAATAACAACTTAAATGGAATTTTAGCTGATGAAATGGGTCTGGGAAAGACAATCCAGACTATTGCCCTTATCACTTATCTAATGGAGCACAAAAGATTGAATGGTCCCTATCTTATTATTGTTCCTCTTTCGTAAGTGAAATTATGTTGGGTTTATGCATTGTTACCTGCCTAGAAGTGTAAATTATTTGTTTATTTATTTTACTCACTTAAAAATAGCCCACCTTTAACCTAGATGGGTCACAATATTTTAACTAAATATAACAGGGGATTCAATTGAATAAATCAGAATGTATACCAAACAAATTGAATATAGATTTTAGTAGCTGGATATCATTCACACCACATTTAACAAAGACCTTCAGGCTACACACTCTCAATAACACAACATATGAAAAATAATGTAGACATAAAACAACGGAGAAAAATGAACCTCAATTGTGAGAGGCCAGGACTACACAAGTGCCTGAACCAACTCACATCATCACGGGTTCATAAAAAAACTCCGTGTACATTTAGATAATTCTCATTCATACGTTTTATCAAAAACTCTTTTTTCTTTTTCAAACTATTTTGTGTGAGCCCAGTCAGTAGTATTATTAATCTATTTTTCAGTGTGAACCGGAACCAAGCTAACCAAAAAATTTTTTTATATGAGGGCAACAGCTCAACTTCACAGGTGTAAGTAATTGTAGAAGCCTGAAAATACTGCCAACAATAAGAGAAAAAAACGTTCACTCATCTGAAAATAGTATCAGCTCGAGACTCTCTTTTGGAGAAAACTAGTAAATATATTGATAAAAAATTGTGTGGCTTCCTGAAGGATATAAAATCATATATACAAGATACTACACATTTTTTAAAAATGTTAAATGATTGGGGGGCGTGGCTTAACGCGAACACGAATGGACGTGTAATCGCTAAGCTCCTCTTCATTTAGGCAACTGAAGATAAAAAATAATATTCCCTTCTTGAAGATTGCATCAAAAAATAATTATTATTGATGATGATACTACCTCTTAAGATTAAAGTTGAAGTTTGAGTGAATAACAGCTAAATAATCAGAGTGCCGACATCAAGACGCTGACATCGAAGAAAAGCTGAGAGAAGGTAATTTCGCCGGCTTTTGTCTGTGCTGAGACGGCAAGCAGAGAGTGAAAGTGATAGAAACTTGAACTGACCAACGAATGTAAAATTTGTTGGTGTTGGGAAGGAGAGAATTACAAAGAGAAAAGCTGAAAAGGGAATGAGATGTGGCGGTTTGAAGCAGACCTCTCCCGCCCGCGCTGAACAGAGACTCTGGGGGCAAAGAATCGGAAGATTTTCTCTTTGCTAAGACAGTGGAAGATTGGGGAGAGGGTCCGCTGAGGCGATGAAAGCTGATTAAAAGTTAAAAAGAAGAGAACTGATCTGGTTGTGAGGCTGCTGTCAGTTGATCTGTGTGGCGGTTTGATTTCTCCTGCCGGCGCTGACTCAGAGCCCTACGGGTGGTGAAGAGAGAGATCAATATTGTCCTTTTGCCGGTTTCTTTTTTGTGAGAACAGACTATTTTAAATAGAGAAAGTTGGATCGGTACGGTTTATAGAAGAAATATTAAAAACTTAAACTGACCAAAAAGGGCAGGGAAGTAAGAGAAAGACTGATTCTAGTGTGAAGCCTGTTGTCGGTTGAATTCCTGAACTGTGGCGGTTTGAAATTACCCTTCACAGACAGTCGGAGCCCTGAGAGATCAACTAATTACTTGAAGTATTGAAAAAAATAGATCTCATTATATGGCAGTTGTCAGTTTAACAATCTAAAGCTGAGACAGTTTGAAGCAGCTCTCTTTCAGCCAGTATTGAGTTGGAATCCTGAGAAAGATCAAATTATCCTCTGCTTGAAGCAATTTCTTGAAATATTTTTAAAAAAAGACAATAAAATAGATAACTAACAAGAAATTACTGTGGAGTAAATTTCTGCTGCTTGAAACTCTGAGAGAGAGAGTCTTGAGAACAAGAGGAAAAGGATTTTTCTTTTATTGACTATAATATTTGGACAGAGATACTGATTTGTAATCTGCTCAGTACTAGAACAACGCAACACTTGTGTAAAAAAGAAAAGATTTCAAAGACAGATTACAAAAAAATTGTGACTGAAATATATTTTAAGATTCCTAACAAAACTGAATAAATAAAATCCACGAAAAAAGAAACAATAGTATGGCAAGCACCAGACAAAACAAAAATGAGGCTGGTACATCTGCAAAAAGACAGAAACAAGACCAAATAACACCAAGCAAAATACCACTTCCTATCGAAGAATCAGACACATTAAGCAAAGCTGAAGTCATGGAAGAATTAAAACAAATCAAACAAATGCTTAAAGAAACTATAACTAATATGTCTGAAATGAAAGAAGAAATTTTAAATATACATAGACAAATGGAAGTTAACAACAAAAGAACAACTGAACTAGAATCAAAAATGGAAACTATAGAATGTGAATCAAAAAGATGTAAAAACGACAGCCTGGAATTAAATAAATTAAAAGATCAACTGGAGGATTACGAGAATAGAGGAAGAAGAAAGAACATCAAACTCTTTGGAATACAAGAAAATTTAGAGGGAAAAAATACTATCCTTTTCCTTGAAAATTTAATTCCAAAAATTCTACAATTAGACTTGAAACAACCAATTGAAATTGAAAGGGCGCATAGAATCCCAATTAAAAATTTAGAAAATAAAAACAGACCAAGACCAATCATTTTCAAAATGTTGAGATACCAACAAGCACTAGAGATACTAAATGCTGCAAAAAAAGATAAAAACTTAAATTATAAAGGATCAAGATTATGGTTTTTACCAGACTTCGCCAAAAACACAGCAACCAAAAGGAAAAAACTACTAGACATGAGACCTCTACTCAAAGAAAAAGGATTTAAATATGGTCTATACTATCCGGCGAAAATGAGAGTGTCATCTGGAGACAAGTCCTTATATTTTGAGGATCCCGAAAAACTAAAAGAGTTTCTCTCTAAACCAGAACCTATGATATATTAACATAATATATTAAGATGGTTTTGAAGACTCTATGAAAAATTAGAAAATATAACATATCGAAATATTTGAAGAAATGGAGGAAAACAATACAAAGAAAAGACAATAATAATTATATGAAAGAAAGAACAGAATATAGGAAAATTATTAAATAATACACTGCATATATGTTTAAAATAATTATATGTTGAAATCATAATACTAAGGAAATACAAATTAACATATTGTTAAATGGAAAATGATACATTAATAAAATGTTATGGAAAATGATTAAATAAATATAAAAGATCAATATAGATAGATAGAAGGGAAATTTGTTTAAACAATTGAATATTGATTGCCTGGAATGGGGAGAATGTTAGGATTACAGTTCCAATGTGTATCCTTAAGCAGCCAATGTATTGGGTGGGAAAGGGAGGGATAAGGAGAATATTTATTAGAATAATTAAGGGAGATACATTAGGGTTAAATATGTGTGTCATGAAGAAAATTTTTTGGATATTAAATATGAAAGAGGAGAGGAAGAATAAGATAATGAAAAGTATTAAAATATATAATGTCTTTTAAAATATATTCTATTAATGTCAATGGCCTGAATCACGTAATTAAAAGAAAAAAAATATTAACATTTTAAAAAAAACAAAATGCAGATATTTACTGTCTGCAAGAGACCCATCTTAATATGAAGGAATCACAGAAATTATCAGGTGGATGGATAAAAGAATGTTTTTTTGCTCCAGCAGTGGGTAAAAAAGCAGGGGTTGCAATCCTTATAAATAAAAAATGTATGGCCAATATAAAGGTAAAAAATTCAGATCCACATGGAAGATGGATACATATCGATATAGGTATGGGAAATGATACCCTGACGTTATTTAATATATATGCCCCTAATTCGAATCAATCAGAATTTTTCAAAAAGCTACAAAATATGTTATTACCACTGGCTGCCTCTAATTTAGTGGTGGCTGGAGATTTTAATGCTGTAATGGATCCATTATTGGATAAAAAACCAGGTAAAAATATTAAATCTTTAGGTCTAGATAATTTAGTTCGATCATGTGATTTGAAAGATATATGGCGTATTCTTCATTTTAATGATCAGGAGTATTCATTTTGTTCACAGGTTCATAAATCATTTTCAAGAATAGATTATATTTTTGTTTCAACAAATAAAGTGCAACAAGTGATTAAAGCCTCCATTGATCCTATTATCATTTCGGATCATGCGGGAATATGGATAGAATTACAATTAGATCAATTAGAAAATAATAGACCTCTTTGGAGATTTGATAATGCATTGCTTGTGGATGACAAATTTTTGGAAAATTTTAAAACACAAATTAATGAATTTTTTCAAATAAATTTAGTGGAAGATACATCTATAGAGAATGTATGGGATGCATTTAAAGCAACTATGAGGGGTAATATCATATCATATTCAGCTTTTATTAGGAAACAAACTAAAAAACAATATATAGAATTAGAAAAAGAAATAAAAATATTAGAAGCTAAATTGATAAGTAAATGGGAATATGAAGTTTTGCAAGCTCTTTTGAAAGTAAAAGGTAAATATAATGAATTAACTTCAAAAATGATAAGAAAAGATTTGTTTTCCAAACAAACGGTGTATTATGGAAATTCTAATAAGGCGGGAAAATTATTAGCAAATTATCTTAAGGCAAAAAAAAGGAGAACTAATATTAATGGAATAAAAGATGATAATGGTATAATAACAAATCAAACAAATATAATATTAAAACAATTTTTAAATTTTTATAAGGATCTATATTCTTCCGAACCTTATTTGGAGAAACAAAAAGATGGAAAAAAATTTTTAGATTTAATAAATGGACCTAAGATTCCTGATCATATAAAACGAAGTTTAGAAGAACCTATATCATTAAAAGAATTAGAAACAGCATTGAGATCTCTTAGAGTTGGATCCGCTCCAGGTGGTGATGGTTACACAGTAGAATTTTATAAAACATTTCAAAATATCCTCTCCCCACATTTATTAAAATTATATCAGACACAACTTATAAAAGGTAATATAAAAGGTACTATGGCTGAATCAATAATAATTGTTTTGCCTAAGCCAAATAAAGATCCTACTTTGGTTTCAAACTACAGGCCTATATCTTTGATAAACGTTGATAATAAACTTTTGGCGAAAATTTTGGCTTTGAGATTAGCCAAAGCTCTCCCACATATTATAGATATGCATCAAACGGGTTTCGTTGCTAAAAGACATTCCTCCAATAACTCTAGACTATTATTTCACATGCTAAACTTATCAAAAAAAATGGATGAACCGGCATTTACAGTTTCATTAGATGCCGAGAAAGCATTTGATAGGGTAGAATGGAATTTTATGTATCAGGCTTTAGAATGGTTTGGTATAGGTTCTGGATTTATACAAATGGTAAAAACATTGTATAGCTTCCCGATTGCAAGATTAAATATTAATAATAAGATATCTGATGGTTTTCAATTGCAGAGGGGAGTTAGACAAGGTTGTCCTTTATCTCCTTTGTTATTTGATGTTGTATTAGAACCCTTATTGTTAGCAATACAGCAAACGAGGGAGATACAAGGAATTCCATATTCAGATATGGAATATAAAATTTCGGCTTATGCTGATGATATTTTGCTTTATTTGAGAAATCCAGAGTCTACCTTATCTTCTTTATTGGAATTAATTGATAAGTTTGGCAAATTTTCAGGTTATAAAATTAATTGGAATAAATCTGAAATTATACCCTTGAATGTTTACTGTGTAAAAGGATTATTTGATATTTTTCCATTCATATGGAAAGAAGAAGGATTTAAATATCTAGGCATTCAAGTTAAAAAAACAATTGAAGATACTGTAAAAGAAAATGAAAAATATGTATTAAAAAAAGTAACGAAGTTATGTGAGCAATGGAACCCATTACATATATCTTGGTGGGGCAGAGTTCAAACTATTAAAATGATGATGTTGCCTGTGGTTTGCTACCAAATGAGTATGATACCTATTTATTTTCAGGGGTCCTTTTATAAGAAGCTTAATAGAATTTTAACAAAATTTCTTTGGCTTGGTAAAACACCTAGAATAGCTTTAGTAACCTTACAAAAATCAATTAAGGAGGGAGGGGTAAATTTTCCAAATTTCTATAGGTACCATCAAGCCTATATTCTACGTCAGGGTATGTATTGGATCCTCCCAGAACTTATAGATAATGCACCAGATTGGTTATATTTGGAATGGCGCCTTATGTTTCCCCTAAATTTAGTTCATTTACCAAGTATTAATATACCTAAAAGATACAGAGAAAATAAAATAATAATGGATACTTGGAAAACATTGAGATTTATTGATAAATTAACACCCATCCCAATATATAAATCAACTAATCAATCCATATGGATAAACTCCAAGATCAAAGTAGGCGGAGCTCAAATCCTTTGGAAGAACTGGATTATTGCAGGAATTAGATCTCTAGATGATATTATTTCAGAAGGTAAACTGCTGGATTTTTCACAATTGCAACATAGATTTGGTCTTAATAAAACACAAAGTTTTAAATGGTTGCAATTGAAGCAGGCCATTCAGGTTGGGTTCCCTGAATGGAAATCATTAAACAATCAATATAGTTTAAAGTTCTTATGCTTTAAAGCAGACTTCCTAGGACATCAAGCCGCATTGTGGTATAAATTAATATCTGGATATTTGAATAAAAAACCAAAAAATGGTCTAAGAGACATTTGGAGCATTGAGATTGGACATCAAATTAATGCATCTCAATGGCCACTAATTTGGTCTTGGAGAATGGGATGTACAGTGTCAGCGTCTATGAGACAAACATGGTTCTTTTTATTACATAGAGCTTTTTGGACCCCTACTCGTTTACAAAAACTAGACAGTTCTAAGTCTAATAGATGCTGGCACTGTAATCTAGAACCAGGGACATTAGATCATTTATTATATCATTGTCCTTATATTAAAATATTTTGGAATTCAATTTGGCCACAAATTAATAAATTAATGGAAAATCATATTGCAATATCATATGATACAATTTTATTTGGAACAATGATGAGAAAAAAAAGTCAAATTTCACCAGAAAATAATAAACTTTTATTAATTATGACAGGGGTTGCCATTCAACATATAACTAACAATTGGAAAAATTACAACAACCTAAACTACACATTTTGGTGGAATACAATATGCCATGTTTTTAGAATGGAAAGAACAATAGCAATACAAAAGGGGACATATAATAAATTTATAAAAATATGGGGGCCATTGACAAAATACTGTAATGATTAAATAATAGAATACTTTTTCTTCTTTTCTTCTTTTAGAGATTTTTTTTTTTTATGACACACATATAGGGGGGGTAAGGAAAACAATTTATATATAATATATTATAATATATGATACAAAATGTAACAAATGATTAAAAAATAATAGAAGGGTGGGGGGAGGGAAAATGAATAAAATTTATCCAGAATATATTGTATTAGATATAAATATGTTATTGAATAATTATCAATTGTATTCTAATATGTTGTATACTTTTATAAAATTTGAAAATATTATATTAAAGCAATAAAAGGGTGGGGGGAGGGTGAAGGGGAAAATCAAATTCAGACATACATTGTGTTAGATATAAAAGTGATACCATGCATTTATCAAATGTATTTTATTATTATGTACACTTTTTGTAAAATTTGAAAATAAAAATATAATGGAAAAAAAAAAAAAATGTTAAATGATTTACAAGCGGCAATGCCTATGAATTAGATTTTGGTGACATTTGATGTCTGTTCACTTTATACGAACATCCCGCAGGAAGAAGCCCTTACAGTACTTGAGACTTTATGGAATACCCTTCCTAACAGGAATAATAATGCTACACTGTTTTTGAAAGAATTAAGTGCTGTTGCGTTACAAAATAACTACTTTATCTTCAATGGAGAGTTTTACAAACAACTGTAATGTTTTACAAACAACTGCAATGGGTGCTTCATTTGCACCAACTATAGCCAATCTTTACATGTCGTGGTTTGAAGAGTCTTTCATCTATACACTTCCTGAATTTCAATATGCTGTTCAATGGTGGCGCTTTATTGACGATATTTTTATGATATGGTCAGGTACTTTACAACAACTACAAGATTTTGAAAGGTTAATTAATCAATGTCATCGATCTATTAAATTTACTATGTCACTAAGCATGGATAAGATCAGCTTTTTAGATGTTTTAATACAGAAGAAAGATCATGGATTTGAAACATCTATTTATCGTAAAGATACTGATAAAAACACTTTGTTAAAATTTGACAGTATGCATCCTGCTCATTTAAAAACTAGTATTCCTTTTGCGCAGTTTCTAAGATATCGACGGATATGTAACACTAAAGAGATATTTATACAAGAAGCTAAAATTTTGGAACAAAGGTTAATCACCAGGGACTATCCATATAATGTGGTCAAAAAAGCAAAAAAAAGAGCTTTGCACAATCCGAGAGAAGTACTATTGGAATACAGTAGACCTCAAGTAGAAGAAAAATTAATTCCATGTGTCATAAAACAAACTCGCATGTCTCAGCAGATTATTAGAAAATATAAGAAACATTTACCATTACTGAAAACCCTTCCATGCTTTGCTGAAAAGAAATTTATTTTCTCTCAATCAAGAAACAGAAATTTAAGTGATTGGTTATGTCACACATCCAAAGAAAATTTTGACCCACAGAATACGGATATGGTACCTGGACATGGTCCTTGTGGCCATTGTTCCAATTGTAATATAATGGTTACAACTTCTATGTTTGTTAATCCGAGAACTGGCAAGAGTTATAATTTACGTCACACCTCCACTTGTCAATCAACAAACATTATATATGTTCTTCAGTGCCCATGTGACTTGTTGTACGTGGGCCAAACTTCACGAACGTTGACAGTAAGAATGACGGAACATAAAAGTTGCCTGAATACTAGAAAATTAACGGCCCCTATAGTCACTCACTGTGTTCAACAAGATCATAAGTTTGAAAATCTTAAATGTTATGTGATAGAAAAATTAATGACATCTCTGAGGAGAGGCGATACAAGAAGAGTGCTGTGGCAGAAAGAGCAGCAGTGGATCAATCGGTTACAAACATTAGAACCTGAGGGTTTGAACACTGTACATGAATGGCAACCGTTTTTATGAAGTGTTTCAATCCCGGGTCTGTTTTTTCTGTTTTTCTGTTGTTGTTTCGGTTTTTGTGATGCATTTTGAAGCTTGGAGAACAGAATATGAGATATTTGATTGTCAGCTGGTGTTTAGCTTATCACGCATCACGTTTTCGTGATGACGTCATGACGCCCGGTTCGTTCGGCTTTTTGTTCGAGCCGGGCGCGTCTCACAGTCCCAGAACCATTTTGGAGAGGAGCCAGCTTTATATGGACTATATTGGTAGAAGTGAAAATTCTGGATAATGCAACACTCCCCTGAAGTAGCCTTGTAGGAGAAACAGAAGGACTTTTCTGTTGGGACACGACCTGAAGAATCGTTATAACCATCTTGTTTTTTTCAGATGAGTGAACGTTTTTTTCTCTTATTGTTGGCAGTATTTTCAGGCTTCTACAATTACTTACACCTGTGAAGTTGAGCTGTTGCCCTCATATAAAAAAATTTTTTGGTTAGCTTGGTTCCGGTTCACACTGAAAAATAGATTAATAATACTACTGACTGGGCTCACACAAAATAGTTTGAAAAAGAAAAAAGAGTTTTTGATAAAACGTATGAATGAGAATTATCTAAATGTACACGGAGTTTTTTTATGAACCCGTGATGATGTGAGTTGGTTCAGGCACTTGTGTAGTCCTGGCCTCTCACAATTGAGGTTCATTTTTCTCCGTTGTTTTATGTCTACATTATTTTTCATATGTTGTGTTATTGAGAGTGTGTAGCCTGAAGGTCTTTGTTAAATGTGGTGTGAATGATATCCAGCTACTAAAATCTATATTCAATTTGTTTGGTATACATTCACAATATTTTAAAACATACCAAACATCAAAAAATCCAGCCACTGTATTGTGTGCCATACATTTTTTACATAAATACATTTCTATTTTAGATTCATATTGTAGTGCATCCCTGGTTAGAGTTACACTAAGGCCCTCTTTTACTAAGGTGCGCTAACCGATTAGCGCACACTAATCGATTTAGCGAACGCTAAACGCTAACGCGTGCATGTTGGTCACCGTACCTAAAGAAGGGCATGGCGATACTAGAGAGGGTTCAGAGAAGAGCGACGAAAATGATAACAGGTATGGAAAACTTTCCATACGCAGACAGGTTAGAAAGGCTGGGGCTTTTCTCCTTGGAAAAGCGGAGACATGATAGAGACTTTCAAGATCATGAAAGGCGTAGAGAAGGTAGAGAGGGACAGATTCTTCAGCCTATTGGAAACCACAAGAACAAGGGGGCACTCGGAGAAATTGAAAGGGGATAGGTTTAGAACCAATGCTAGGAAGTTCTTTTTCACTCAGAGTGTGGTGGGCACCTGGAATGCGCTTCCGGAGGTTGTGATAGGACAGAGTACACTACGGGGTTTTAAAGAAGGATTGGATAAATTCCTGAAGGATGCGGGGATTGAGGGATGCAGATAGAGGTAGAGATAGGATTATGAAAGGGTATAGATAGAAGCATAAAAGGGGAATAAAGGGTTTTAGACAAGGATCACCTTACAGGTCAAAGACCTGATGGGCCACCGCGGGAGCGGACTGCTGGGCGTGATGGACCTCTGGTCTGACCCAGCGGAGGCAACTTCTTATGTTCTTAGTCTATGGACGCGTTAGTGTTTAACATGCACTAATTAAATTATCGTGCACTAATCGGTTAGCACACCTTAGTAAAAGAGGGAGTAGGTTACCATCTGGTTTAATTAGAAAATCAATAATCCCCCCATTGCCCCAGGTACATTAGATAGACTGTGAGCCCACCAGGACAGACAGGGAAATATGTTTGAGTACCTGAATGAATTCATGTAAACCATTCTGAGCTCCCTTGGGAGAACGGTATAGAAAATTGAATAAATAAATTATTTAATTAAAAATTAGAGAAATTTTGTTTTATTTTTGTGAGAGAAAGAACAGCATTTTATGGTCATCCATTGATATTCTTTATATCACCCTTGTTGGTTGTAAATTTATTGTTTGCTCAGTTCCATTAGAGTTCATAAGAAGAGATGGGAGCAAATTTAGGAAAAAAGCTGCAAAAAAATCTTTCAAAAGAGATTTGCCTGAAAAGCTCTGACTGTGTTGTATGTTTACTTGTTGAACTGAAATATGATATTATGAGCATTAATAAATTTAAGTAAATAAGAGTAGGTGGCTGGCAAGTTAAGAAACCTTACAAATATAGGGCTCCTTTTCTAAACCGTGGAAGAACTTCATACTGCGGGCTGGTAAGGTAAATGCTCCAATGCTTAGTCAATTCCTATGAGCATCAGAGCATTTACTTCGCTGGCCAGAATCTCCTTTAATAAGCAGTATATTTTAATGTTTAATTTTTTTTTTTTTTTTTTTTTAATTCTTTCATTTTCAATCTTACATCAAGTGCACAATCAATAAAACAATACAACTAAACACATCACTTGACAATCTTTCTAATTTATCTTACAATACATAAAATTACCACCATCCCCTCCCATCATTATTATTTCCTCAGTATGAATAATGTAAAATATAATGTTTAATTTCTTGTAATATATTATGTAATAATATTTAACTGAACAGTTTTTCTCTCTAGGACGTTATCCAACTGGCAATATGAATTTGACAAATGGGCTCCTTCTGTGGTGAAAATTGCATATAAGGTTTGCTCTACTTTATTTTCTCTGTGTTAATGCAAGGGGAGCAGTTATAGTTGGCATCTTATCTTTTTTCTTCCATTCCACATTTGTACAGATTGTTTTGTTGTAATGTTGTCATGTGTATTTTGGATCTAAACAGTGATTACTGTGATAAACTATGATTGTTTTTAGAGGGAAATGTGGAAGAAAAATGTGAATTATCCTGTTGCAAGATTTGTAAGAAAATTGATGCTAATGATTAGCCCTGTGTGGGGGGGTTTCTGTTACCTAGATAAGTTTTAACATCGGCTTTATTCCAGCTGTCCCTACAAAGAGAAGATCATGTAGTCAGCCCCTTCTCCCTATTTTCTAGTTCCAGTTCCTATCATTTAAGTTCAATTGAGAAATTGTCATTTTAAAAAAAATCTTGCTATATGGTCTTTTTGGACACTAACTCATTTGCCGTTCATCAGAGAGCCATTAAGTACAGCTTTCAATATCCTCTGTTTTTTGTGTCAAGCAGTAGAAATCATCTACACTAATC
Source organism: Geotrypetes seraphini (assembly GCF_902459505.1). Taxonomy (NCBI): domain Eukaryota; kingdom Metazoa; phylum Chordata; class Amphibia; order Gymnophiona; family Dermophiidae; genus Geotrypetes; species Geotrypetes seraphini. The sequence continues at coordinate 477,552,438 of NC_047084.1, forward strand.
GGTAATGTTATCTGATTGCACCTACAGAGCTCAGAAAAGCCTAGAAGCTTTTAATTATGAATAAGACTTCCCAAATAGCTCCTTCACAAGTATTGCCCAGATGTGTTAGGCTCTCAGAGGATGTTTTCCTCTTATCTGTTAACAGCCTTTTCTCATTTTGATATCTCTAAGGCCTTCTCTCATAACATAACAAAAATGTATTCTGTATCACATGCTAGACTGGTGTAGTCCTTACGAATGAGTTATATGCCTCACTGCTACCAGCAGGTGCAGACTGAGCACAAACTTGTATATCAGGCTAGAATCCCCCCTAGAATCCAGTCTGTAGCAGGTGATAAGACTAGATCAGCTCCCCTCTTAGTATTGTTGGAACTTTGTTTTGGACTCCTGAGGTCCCCTTTTTGTGCCGGATAGAGCTTGGACGGGTCCTGTTTGGGGATCCATCCGACCTCAGGGGTGTTAAACCCAGAGGGTCTCGTGCTGGGTCCCTCCTCCCAACATCCTCAACCTCCCCATATTTTTGTAAAGGTGCCTCAGCTGGCAGCCTGACCCCCTGGTTGGTCAGCCTCCAGCTTTGAGAGCCGTGGAGTCTGTTCTGTAAAAAAAAAAAAAAAAATCCTGAGGTGTGCCAGTCTAAAGGGCTTATTTCCCTTTAAAACTGCCTTTTTTCTGTGTTTTCTCAACTAACTTGCACTTTTCTTTGCAGCTAGGGAGCTTTTCAGCACAATGAGCACTTTTAAAGGGAAAAAGTGCTTATTGTGCTCCAATGCGAGGTACTCGCAGCCGGCCTGTGCAAGCATTGTGCAGTCTGGAGCGGTGGGGCAATCTCGTCAACATCGGATGCCATCGGCCAGGGCACTCCGCTGCAGGTACCTTGCGAGTCGGCTTCAGATCACGGGAAGCCCGGGCTTCCCCTGACACCCACACGGAGGACTCCCCAGCCGCCGATGGTCAGGGAGAAAAGGTCTGTTCCTTGACCTTAGCATCAGGAAAGTCCAAGGCTTTTCAGACGTGGCAGGCCGCAGGAGCTCCGATTTGGACGGTTTCGGGTCCAGTTTAGGCGGGAAACTCCTCTTTCATCTCAATTACCTCAGGTGACCTTCCCCTTCTTCTGGAATTACAGGGGCAAGGTATGGCAGGGTACCCTTCTGGGGCAGGGAGTTCCTTAGGGCCACCGGGGGTCTTTCCCCCTGAATTTAAGTTAGCATTTTGTAAAGCTTATGTGCTGGAGGTTCCGTGTCCACTCCGGGGGTTTCGGATGTTGCCCTCGACATCTTCCCCGGTGCAGCCCTACACAATGGCGGTTTTGCCTCCCTCTACTCCTTTCTCATCTAAACGCCTGAGGGTCTCTTGGGATGAGGATTTTTGCCCAGAGGATCAAGATGTAATTGCTGTGATGGATCCAGGAGAGTTCTTAGCCTTCCTGGATCTGATGGAAACTTACCTCTGCATTCCAATTTTCTCAGAGCACAGAAAGTTTCTGAAATTCCATGTGTTGGAAAACCACTACCAATTTTCAGTGTTTCCCATTGGGCTACCAACGGCTCCCCAAACCTTCACTGAAATTTTGGTGGTGGTCACAGCTCATCTCCAGAGAGTGGGCTGGCAAGTGCACCTGTATTTGGATGATTACTGATCAGAGCCTTATCCACGGCGGAAGGAGAGAGCAGCAGTGTTGCAGGTGTTAACAGATGCTGGGATGGATTGTGAATTTTTGAAAGAGCCACTTGGTCCTGTCTCAGTCCCTTGAATATCTAAGGATCTTATTCAACATTGTGAAAGGCTATGTCTTTCTTCCAGAAGTACACAAACAGAAGCTTCTTTAACAGCTCTCCAGACCGGTATAGGTATCTTACAAGCGGGTATATATCTCAATGGCGGTCTCGATAGAGGTTGTGCCCTGGGCAAGAGTGCACATACATCCACTTTAGGATGTGTTGGTATTTTGGTGGTTTCCTCTGAGGGACCCTCTGCAAGCTAAGCTTCCTTGGACAGCAGCAGCCAGGAGCAGTATGAGATGGTGGCTCTACCTGCAGTCTCTTACAAAGGGAATTTCCTCTCTGGATAAATTTCTGGATCACCAAGAATGTAGGTTTCAGCAGCTGAACCATCTATCCTACAGTCTTGATCTGGCTCCCTCGGATTATTTCCTGTTCTGAGTTTTGAAGAAATCTCTCCATGAACAGCAATTTTCAAGTGATAAAGACATCAAGTAAATTGTGATGTCCTGGTTTGAAGGTCAAACAGAAGAATTCTTTTCAAAGGGGTTAAGTCATTGCAGGAAAAGTGGATGAAGTGTATGGAGCGGTGACCCATCAAAAGCGCACTGGACATTGGCGTGTCGACAATCACTCCTTGATATTTGTGCGCAGGACAAATGTGCACCACCGCTCTCGCAGCTCTCTGGCCTTCCCGCTGGCGCTCCCTTTGAGGGGGGGGGTCTGAGGGGGAACCCCAGTATACTTAAAAGTCGTGCTCTCCTCCCGAAGCCCGGCTCTTCTGCTCTGGGGGGAACACTGCCACACACACACACACACACTAGAATTGCGCTCTTGTTCGGGGGATGCCAATGCAGTCTCAATTTTAACATTGCCGCAAACCCCCCCTACACTAACTATTGCGCCCCGAAAATTCCACTCCCTTCACGCGCGCACTTATTGGTGCGTGCAGTTGTCGGAGCAGAATTGTCAGGGCACAATTGTCCTGCACGCGATTGACGGTGTACCGTGTGGAGCTATGAGGTAGATAAGTTATTGAACGCCCCTTGTACATAGCATAAATGTGCATGAGATGAGTCTCAATTGAAAGGAAGCCCTGAAATGAGGGGGCGTAGGATGAAAGTAAAGGGGAATAGACTCAGAACTAACCTCAAAAAGTACTCTTTTATGGCAAGGGTGGTGAATGCGTGGGAAGGCCTCCTAGTGGAGTTAATAGAAATGAGAAATGTATCTGAATCCAAGAAAGCTTGGGACAAGTACTGTGCATTGGATCTCTAAGGGAGATGCATGGATAGGCAGACTAGGTAGACCATATGGTTTTTATCTGCCTTCATTTTTCTGTTTCTATGTTTCTTTCTTGTTTCTGAGCATTCAAGGTTGTCTTTGTTAATACCCAGTAGTCCTCCAGTTATCTTCCATATCGGTCCATAAATCCAGTTATATCAGTGATCTCAAACTCGCGGCCCGCCAGATACTATTTTGAGGCCCTCAGTATATCTATCATAATCACAAAAGTAAAATAAAAGTTTCTTGATCATATGTCTCTTTAGCTATAAATTACATTATTATTAAGACAGCCAAAAGGAAAGACTTATAAACTATAAAGAGTTTACCTCGTGCAAAATTGTCATTTCTTTAATAAGACATTAACTATTTTTTCTGAGGCTCTCCAAGTATCTACAAATCCAAAATGTGGCCCTGTAAAGGGTTTGAGTTTGAGACCACTGAGTTATATATATCTTACTTTTAATACCATAATATCTAGAGAGGTGCACCTGCCAAGCATAGGGCAAGTGAAATATCATTTAAATTATATTATAAAGTGAATCCTCAGTGTGAGCTATAATGAAAACGGGAGAAAAAAAAATCATGTGAGGGAACTCCAATGCATTCCACAACCCTGGGAACATCCAATAAGGAGAACCTTCCAGTGGGGATAGTGTCATACCATCATAGGAATTTACAACGTGTGCGTTTAACAAATGCATTTATGTATTAGGTCTGGGGGATTTTATTTGAATGTATTTGAATAGTTATCAACGAGATTCCCCATTTAACAATGTCTTCTCTGAATGAACGATTAATGCAAAACTCTACAAATCTCTACAAAACTAAATCCCTCTCTTTTCTTTTTGAATTTCAGTTTTCGGTGGACAGATTTGAGAGGAAGCACTTGGGCATTTGTATTAAATTAAATCTTGATTATTTTTTCACTTTCACATTCTAATAAACACATTTGTTAAACACACACATTGTGAATTCCTATGATGGTATGACACCCCTGGAAAGTTCTCCTTATTGGATGTTACCGGGTTTATGGACTGCATTGGAGTTCCCTTGCGGAATATTTTCTCCTGTTTGCATTATTATAGCTCACACTAAAGATTTACTTTATAATATAATTTAAATGATATTTGACTTGCCCAATGCTTGACAAGTGCATCTCTCTAGATAGCGTGGTGCCTTTCAAGTCATAAATCCAGTTAGTCATCTGTACCATTATGGATTATGCCCTTCTTAGGACCTGGTGGCTACTCAGGCAGTATACCTCACCTTCCAGACACAGCCAAGCTACATGAGTTCTTATGTTTTTATTAGGATTTCTAATTTAACTGTACACTAATCCCTCATATGGCAACTTATTTAACAGAATTTTGCTGTATGAGAATTTACTTTATGACCTAATTTTGAGCTGGGGAATTCAGAGCACAGTTTCTGACTCCCTCTTCTCCCAGCCCTAGATGGCCACTTCTTCTTCCTTCAACTGCAAGGGGTGGCTCTCTTTATCTCTTTCTGCTGTCCCTCAAAATTTCCCACAAGAGGTGACAGCCTTTGTAAGAATTGCCATACTGGTCCAGACAACAGATCCACCTAGCCCAGAATCCTGTTTTTAACTGTGTACAATCCAGATCATAAACAACTAGCAGGATCCCCAGAGTAATAAGATTCCATACTGCAGACCCCCAAAAGACAAGCAGTAACTTTCCTCAGATCTGTCTTAATGGTTTATGGAGTTCACATTTATGAATTCACCTTCAGGAATTTGTCTAAACCTTTTTTGAACACAGCTACACTAACTGTTTTTACTACATCCTCTGGCAACAATTCCAGAGCTTAATTTTGTGTTGTGTGAAAAAAATATTTTCTACTATATGTTTTAAATGAATTTACTTTGCTTAGTTATAGAGCCACTGCGGGTAATCATTTAAAACAAAATTGTCATATTTCAAATTTTGAGATCTGTACGATAATTTTATTATTTCTTTTAGGGAACACCAGCCATGCGTCGCTCACTCGTTCCTCAACTTCGAAGTGGAAAATTTAATGTCCTTTTAACTACTTATGAGTACATAATAAAGGATAAACACATTCTTGCAAAGGTAAATTTTTTCATTCCTAACATTTTTGTTGGTGTTTTCTGAAGGCATGGAGATTACTGAAACAGGAGGAGATAGAATGCCTTTATTCTTACTTAAAAGCTTACCTTTTCAGAGACTTTCATTTAAGAAAACTGTAGTGACTGCTAATTTCCAACTGAAAAAGCACAAGAAATGGGAACAATGCAATTTGCAGTGGAATTTGGCTAATGCAGAGACTAATGGGCTAATGTAGTAGGCTAAACTGTGGTGATTCTGAATTGCAAAAATGGAAGAACTGCCAAGAAGGCTTAATGAAGAGGCTGTAAACTTACATATATGAGTGCCACATGATCTATAGAATCGCAGATATTGGAAGAAAGATGATACTATGATAATGCATTTAGTTGTTTTTTGATCACAGTAACTATTCAGTCCAAATCAGTGTTGCATGAATATAAGAACATAAGAATAGCCTTACTGGGTCAGACCAATGGTCCATCAAGCCCAGTAGCCTGTTCTCACGGTGGCCAATCCAGGTCACTAGTACCTGGCCAAAATCCAAGGAGTAGCAATATTCCATGCTACTGATACAGGGCAAGCAGTGGCTTCCCCCATGTCTTTCTCAATAACAGACCCAGCATCATTTGTAGAAAGCTCGACTCGGTTTACAATAGTTAACTTAGATAAAAACAATAAGAGATGAAGGCTAAATTTCAGGGAAATTAATTTTCAAAGTGTTTCGTAAAGTTTTAAAGACCACTTTATTTGCTAAAGAATTGAAGTGAACCAGAACTCCTTAAAAGAAACAGAAGATCATTCCAAAGTTGAGAAAACTTAAAAATCAAAGATTGACTAAAAATCTTGACTCCTTTAATCTCTTTTCTGGAAGGAAGAGATAGTTTAAATTGCTGATTGCCTCTTGCAAAAGAGAATCTATAAAGATTCCAAGATAAAGGAATAAGAGGAGGAGTAAAGATACCATATAGGATTTTAAAAGCAACACAAGCACATTTAAACTGAACTCTGAAATAAACCGGGAGCCAATGAAGACTCTGAAGCAACGGAGTCACATGATCGAATTTACGTTTCCCAAAGATCAATTTTGCAGCAGTATTCTGAATCAGTTGCAGTCTGTAGAGACAAGTTTTTGTAATACTGAGGTAAATAACATTGCAGTGATCAAGATGAGATAATATAATTGATTGTACTAAAATAGAAAAGTAACAGTGATGAGAGATGTCTAACCTTCCTCAACATGCGCAAATTAAAAAAGCATTTCTTGATCACAGAGTTAATTTGTTCCTTGAAAGAGAGAGAGGAGTCAAAAAGGACTCCCAAAATCTTAGCAGAAAACTCAATTTGTAAAGAGGATCCAGAAACCAAAGCTACAGAATGAGGAAGACAGTCCAATTTTGGGCCTAACCATAGTAATTTGGTTTTAGTTGTGTTAAGCTTCATCCGGACAGACTGGGCTCAGGCTTGAAGTTTAGAGATACAAAGATTTACTTTAGATACTAGATCAGTAGTGTCCGGGTCTATCTCTATAAGTATGAAGATATCATCCGCGTAAGTGAATAAGGTTTCCCAAGTTGACATCTTAAAGATGTTAAGGGTGGTCATATAAAGATTGAATAAAATTGGAGAAAGTGGGGAACCCTGAGGAACTCCACAAGGAGGCTGCCAAGAGTCGGAAGTATTACCTTCAAAGTTCACTGAATAAGAATGATACAAAAGAAATTTAGAGAACCAATCCAAAACTACCTAATGAAGACCTATATCTGAAAGTAACTGAAGGAGAATATCATGGTGAACTACATCAAACACTGCAGATAGGTCAAACGGAAGTAGAATAGAACATTTATTTTGAAGACGAATTTGTTGGATTTTTGAGAGAAGAGAAATCAATAGAGTTTTGGTGCTAAAATTGGAACGATACCCATGTTGAAATAGCTGAAGTAAGGAGAATTTCTCTAAATAGTCGGTAAGTTGACCAGCTACAATTGATTCTAACATTTTTGTCAATAAAGGTATATTAGCAATTGGGCGATTATGAGAAGGAATTGTAGGGTCTAGATCTACTTTTTTAGAAGAGGAGTAAGTGTTATTTGTTCCATAGAATGTGAAAAGTAGTCATTTTCTAAAGAGAAATTCAATAAAGCAGTTAACCACATTATAGCTTGAGGAGAAATATTAAGAAACTAGTCTTATAGCCCGTTACATTAACGGGTGCTAGAATATATATGTGTGTGTCTGTTTTTTGTTTTTTTTCTCTCTCTCTCCTTAGTCGCTTTCTGTATTTCTGTCAGTTTTTTTTATTTTTTTTTCCTTGGCTGTCCACTACCACCCCTTGCCTGCTCCCCCTGTCCATTCTCCCTTCCTTTTACCTCCCCTGTGTCCTCCACCACCCCATCACTGCTCACCTTATCCAGCAAAAGCCCTTCTCCCTTTGTTTTACCTCCCCCTGTCCATCATCACCTCCTTCCTGCTCCCCCTGTCCTGTATGCCTGTCTTTATTTTTCTGCCCCCCCCTCCCTGTTCATCAGCACCTATTCCCCTGTCCATCAACCCCTTTTCTGCCCTCCATTTCCGTGTGTTGCAGCATTTCCCTCCCACCCCACTTCCCTGTGCAGTATTTTCCTCCCCCCCATACATTCCTTCTTAACTGCATGCCCTACTTATGTGTTTTCCGGCTTTGGATGCCGCGGCCAGCAGTCGCCTTGGCCGACATTTGACTCGGGCCGCCGCAGCCAACATCCGACTTGGGCTGCCGCTCCGCAGGAGAAGCAGTGCCCAACTTAAAACCCGGAAGGGCGGTCGAAGTCCGCCTCGGGGGGGGGGGGGAGGAAGAGAGAGAGTGGAGAGGCGGCGAACGCTGCGTCTTTCAGGGAGCAGGACAGACTGTAAGCCGCACATGCGCACTTCCTATGTGTCGCTACAGCTCACAGAAAACCAGCGCACACATAGGAAGTGCGCATGCGCGGCCTAGCGTTTTATTATATTAGATAAGTAAGATGGATAAGGGTCCAATGAACATTTACACTTTCTCATCCTTTCACACAGTCTAGAAACTTGAAGTTCAGATACTGGAGTGAATGAATGCCAATAGCGATCAGTTGTTATTTCCTCTATAGAATATTTGAAATGTATGGGGAAATATTCAATTTCGCTTGTAGGAAAGGATTGTCTAATAAGAGAGATTTTATCTTGAAAGAAACAAGCTAAAGTTTCAGCAGAAGGAGATGAGAGATGATCAGTTTTAGAAACAATATTGGTCAAGGAACGCCAGAGCTTAAAAAGGGTACCACTTTGATTATTGGACTTAGCTATTTTACAGCCATAGTAAGATTTTCTCTCTTTTCTAAGTTCAAGATTATAAAATCTGATTGCACATCTCCAATTTGATTTATCTAAATCAGAGCGAGATTTTTTTCCATTTCTTTTCTAACTTTCTACAATTTTGTTTCAAAACTCTATGGGAAGGTAAAAACCAAGGTGCATTCCGAGTTTCAGTGATAGTTTTAGTAATGACTGGTGCTAAAGAATGATAGGTGGATTCTGTAAAAGAGTTCCATTTAGGCCAAATTACATCAATGGGGTATTCCCTAGGGGAACAAAGGAGGGAAGTTAAAACTTGGGGCCAGAAAAGTTCTGGACAGATTTTCTTTCTAAAGGTAACAGTTTTCTTCAGTAAAGATTGTATCGACATAAAAATAGGGTGTGAAAACTCACGAAGATAGTGATCTGTCCAAGGAACTGGTTGCCAACGGACAGGATCTATAAAAGTCTGTTGAGGGGTATGATCAAAGAAGCTGACAATATCCAATGAGTGACCTTTTTCATGAATTGAGGTGAAAGGTGAAAATGAGAAGCCTAATGACTGAAGAAAAAGAACAAAGTCAGAGACATCTCTATCAGTAGTGCCTTCAAGATGTAAATTTAAGTCACCTAACACCAATAGACTGATCCTGCAACATCTGTACAACTTATGCCACTGTTTTTTCTCCATCAAACAATAAAATTTCACAGAGTTAGATTATCAATTTCTGGAAAAGCTATCTGGAGCTGGCCCAATTCATAGAGTTCTTGGGAATCTGTTTTGATTCAGAGTCACACAAACTGAAGCTCACTCGCCAGAGCTCCAGGCGATGCCAGGTCCTATACATTGGCACAATTTCCAGGTGCTAGGGTAGATGGCATCAACCATAGTAGTTATCCCTTGGGCAGAAGCTATTATGCCTTCCTGGTCCCTGCAGACTGATTCAATTCAGATGCCACTGTCCTGGGTGGTGAAGGTGTGTCAAAATTTGCATTGGTGACTGTGATGTAGCTTGGGAAGTTGGCACCCAGGTCAGTGGCACCCGACATCGCTGCTCCATGTGCCCCCTGCTCTTCCCCACTGTGCCATGTGCCCCTCGCTGCTTGAGTGCCTCCCCTTGCCCCTGTGTACGTCTTGAAATGTTCACCAGCATGAGCAGCTTCTTTCCACCTACTCGTTGTACTGACCTCGGCTCCCTTCTGATATCACGTCCAGGTCCCACAACCAGAAGTGGCATCAGAAGGGAGCCAAGGCTGGCACAAGCAGCAGGTGGAAGGTACTGCTCGTGCCGGCAAACATTTCAAGAGGTACGTGGGAGGGGGTTATAGAGAAGAAGGGCTGGCGCCCCATGAAAGATGGTGCCCAGGGTGGTCCAACCCACCTTCACCCCCCCAGGTCGTATGTCTTCTGGGGTGATCCTGATGACAGTTGCAAGTCTGTATGGCTGGGGGTGGCGGGTCATCGTCATTACAAGGGTCATCCAGTTCAGGGATGCTGGTCACCCTCAGAGGAAACGGTCAAGAAACAGACAAACTGCGAGCCTTTTGTTTGACGCTACAGATGTTGGAGAACTCTCCGAAAGGCACAGTAGATAGGGTTTTCTCAGACAATGGTGATACTATTATGTTATCCCAGGACAAGCAAGCAGCATATTCTCACATGTGGGTGACGTCATCCATGGAGCCCTGGTATGGACAGCTTTAAAAGTGTATCTCCACTTTAAGAACTTAAGAAAGTTTGCGAACTGCCCACACTGCACATGTGCGAGTGCCTTCCTGCCCGATGCAGGCTTCCGGCTCCTTAGTTCTTAGTTTTCCATGGAGCTAAGAAGTCGTGTCTCTGAACTTTGTTCAGTTTTTTGCCATTTGCTTTCCCGCTTATGCGCTTTTTTCTTTTATTCATAACTTATTTTTAAGTTTCCTTATTTTTAAAAAAGAAAAGTGAAAGAGAGATTTTTTTTTTTTTTCCTTTTTATTCCCTCGGGAGCTTTGACCGCCAAGGCTTTTAATTTTCCTCAGCCATCGATTTGGCCAATGCGGTCTTTTTGACCTTTTCAGGCCGTTAATGGGCTCAAAAAAAAAGTGCTGCATTTGCCCAAAACCAATCTCTTTTCTGACAGTTGGTGCTTCCAGTCTCTTAGTCCAGAGCAGCAGATGGAACTTGTGCCCAGTGTACTACACTACAGAAATGCTTGATAATCTGCAGGAAACTTCAACAGGAAAGATTGTTTGGGGCTGGCATGGGCATCAGGCAGACTTTGCATCGAAGACAATCAACATCAGCGTTGGAAGACATCGCTCCACTGGTAAGCAGTGTTCCCTCTAAGCGGGCGGGTGTTGTGAGCAAACTTTTTTCACCGTGAGCCAAAAATATCGGGCGCCAGCAAGTTATGAGCCAACTCGCCCGATTCTCCTCTCGCCGCCCTGCCATCTGCCGTACGCCTCTTCCGATCGTGCGCTGTGACGAGAAACGTGTGCGCTGCGATGTAATATTTTGTGCGCCAGCGCACGCCAGCGCAGCTTAGCGGGAACACTGGTTCAAATGGTTTTATTTATTTCCCCAAATTTATTTTTGTTATACGCATTGAAAATATTTGATATTGCGTTTAAATCAAAATCTCAATAAACTTGAAACGAGTGCCCGTGAGATTGTGGGAGGGTTAAATACTCAAAACTTAGAAGTTTTTGCTACGCCAGCTTTCTGGTATCTTTACATACAGTGGCGTACCTAGCATATGTAACATCCGGGGCCCATCATTTTTTGGCACCCCCCCCCCATCTGTAAGAAAAACATGATTTTTAGTAACAAACCACACGTCACACATGAGTACCTAGGAAAAGGCAGCATCTTACATATTGCAGTGAGCAGTACATCAATACACCCATTGTAAAACTAAACAAGCCAGACCAGCACAGATCAATCCTACACCGTCAATCCTAACAGAAAACCATGTCTTTCGAACACACAGAACACAGAAAACACCTTCGCCTAGTAAGGAATATGTAATCACAAACTAACCCCTCCCTCTTTTACAAAACTGTAGTGTGGATTTTAGCTACGGAGGTAACAGCTCTGATGCTCATAAAATTCTGAGCATCAGAGCTGCTACCACCAAGGCTGGTGCTAAAAACGCTTCACAGTTTTGTAAAAGGGGGGATAAAATAAAAATACATAGACAAAGGTTAAATTGAACCAGCAAGAAGCTGGACTCTGCATACAATGCTTCACAGAAACAGTGACACATGTCTCCTAAAGCAATAAATAAATAGAAATTTTTTTCTACCTTTGTCTTCTGTGGTTTCTCCTTTCCTCATCTTCTTGTAACTCTCTTCCTTCCATCCACTGTCTGCCGTCTCTCTTCCCCTATATGGCATCTTCTCTCCTTCTATGCCCCTTCCAGAAACTGTATGCCTCCCCCTTCCATCTCTCCTTTCACCCCATTGGTCTGGCATCTCTCTCCTCGCCTTCCCTCTCCCACACCTCTCCTCATAGTCTGGTATCTCCCCTTCCCTGATTCTCTGGCATCTCTCTCCTTTCCTTTTCTTCCATCTTTCGCTCCCCCTCCATGCTCTCCCATCTCCCCCTTCCTTTTCCCTTAGACTGGCATACCTTCCTCCTACGCTCCAAGCCCTGGCATCTCCTTTAATTCCCTCCCTCATCTTCCTTCTCCCTCCAGCTGGGTACCGCAACACTCTTCCCTGCAGCTCTGCACTTCCCCACAATTGCCATGCTTCGGTTCCTCTTCTTCCTTCCTTCCTCCCCCCCCCCCCCCCGCGGGACCCTGCGGCACCATCAACTCTTACTCCCTCTAATGTCGGCCCTGCAGCTCCAGACTTCCTCGCACCTTCTCCCCTCCCCCTTTGGATCGCTATTATTTTAAATGTTATAGCCGCGGAGCTGTATCCATCAGTGGAGATGTCTAACCTCGGCCTGCCCCGGAACTCTTACTGCAACAGTGACTTCCTGTTCCTGCCTAGACGGGCGTCTGCTGCAGTAAGAGTTCCGGGGCAGGCCGAGGTTAGACATCTCCACTGATGGATACAGCTCCGCGGCTATAACATTTAAAATAATAGCGATCCAAAGGGGGAGGGGAGAAGGTGCGAGGAAGTCTGGAGCTGCAGGGCCGACATTAGAGGGAGTAAGAGTTGATGGTGCCGCAGGGTCCCGCGGGGGGGGGGGGAGGAAGGAAGGAAGAAGAGGAACCGAAGCATGGCAATTGTGGGGAAGTGCAATCCCCCCAATGCGTCCCCTTACCTTACCGACGCGTGTGTGCGCTGTGAAGAGAAACTTTGCGCTGCGATGTAATATTTTGTGCGCGAGCGCAGGCCAACGCAGCTTAGCGGGAACACTGCTGGTAAGCCAAGTTCAGAGGCCACCAGCTTCCTACTGGCGTCGCAGGTCACTTTTGCATCGAGTCTCTTCATGTTGACCAAGCTGCGACGACCACCTTCCAACTTGCCTCAACTTCGACATATGCATCCTCATTGAGGTCACCCTCTTTGGGGCAAGCCATAGTAGAGAATGACACGGACAAATTTGTCCCCACAGGAACTCAATTTCCCTGCCCCATCCCAACGCTATCTCTGTCCCTACCCCATTCCTGTACACTCTGCTTTAGCCGCACAAGCCTCAAACTTTTATGATTTTAAAGTGTTTGAGGCTTGTGCAGAGCTTGCAGGAATGGGGCAGGGAGATAGGAAAAGAACTCAAGGGGACGGGACGGGAAAATGAGTCCCCGTGTCATTCTCTAAGCCACAGCACCGATGGTACCGGCAGATAAGCCAGAGGTACCAGTGCTTTTCTTGTGGGTGCTGTAATGAAGGAATTTGGGTGATGCATGAAAACTGCTTACCCCAGTATCAGCTTAAGTACACGGCTACCAGGTCCTATGGTACCGCAGTTGGTTCTCTGGAGCGATGTCAATGTTCCATGTCTATGTATTGATCCTCTTGCCACATCGACAATCCAATGGGCATCGTTTCTCCTAGCATGCTTCAAAGAGAAAACATTGCCCTCTCTCGTTCTTTGAAGAGAAAATCAGTTTCATATCATACTTCTTCCTACTACATCAGACTGGTACTGGACTTGAAGTAAGCATCGATCTTCGCCACATTTCTTCAAGGCCTTCATATTCTTCTGATTTACAGTCTGATTCATCTGAGGACTTCTTTGGGTCTACAATAGAGGCTTACAACACTCCTTTTGGAAAAGTCTTCACACTAGTGTCCACCAAAGAGTTACCACTCGAACTAGAAGCTGATTCTGCCTACAGTGCTGAATGGAGGGCTTAGATAATGATCAGCCTCTTAAAGAACTTCTCAAAGAGACTCTTCATATGAACTGGGAAACGCCCCTATTCCTCTGTTACAACGATTCCAACGACTCAGAAAAGACTAATCACAGCTGGTGGCACTGAGGCATAGACTCTTGATGAAGTAGATTTGTGTGTGTGTATATGAAAGACTGTTTCCCAGAAACTTATATATATATTTATATCCGGCACCCTCTCCCCTGCGTTTCGGCACCCTCTCCCCTGCGTTTTGGCACCCCCCACCCCCCCCCCCCGCCGCTTCTTACTGTCATCTGGGCACCGGCATGTCCTGTGCATTGGTGCCGGTGCCCGAAGATCGGCCTCCTCTTCTTGCTGGGCCTTGAGCATCTGCGCATGCTCAAGGCCTGCGAGTTCACGTTCTCTCCGAGATCTCTGAGAATCTTGGAGAGAGCGTGAACTCTGGGAAACAGTCTTTCATATACACACACACAAATCTACTCCATCAAGAGTCTATGCCTCAGTGCCACCAGCTGTGATAACAATCTTTTCTGAGTCTACTCCCATCAAGAGTCTATGCCTCAGTGCCACCAGCTGTGATAACAATCTTTTCTGAGTCTACTCCATCAAGAGTCTATGCCTCAGTGCTGTGATAACAATCTTTTCTGAGTCGTTGGAATCGTTGTAACAGAGGAGTATACTTGAAGAAAACAGACGCTGGACTCAGATCAAGCCATATATGCAAGCTACATTGAAAGTCTTTTTTGATATATTTTGTGAGTTTTTCACTCCTTGTGCACAATGTGGATAGTACTTCTAGTTGATAAGTGTATTGTTCGGTGGAGTTTTTTTGCCAATGAGATTAGAGTGTGCAGCCTAAAATCAATTCTGATTGCTGCCTTACAAACATTATTGAGACTTTTTTCTCTACCTTTTGATTTAATGCTTATCTCTGGAGTGTAATCCGCCTTTGGCAAGTAACATTTTGACATTTTGTTACTTCCAATTATTTTCGAGATACTTGAATATACCTCTTTATGTCTTTCTAGGGTCCTTTTACTAAGCTGTATTAAGCAGCTGGTGCAAGTTTCATCATGCAGTAGCCATTAGTACAAACCCATAGTGATGGCTGGTATGTTAAAACAGCTAGTGTAGTACAAAACTCATACTTTCTGCTAAATATGGGTGGGGCAGATCATGGGAGGTAAAGGGGCAGAGACAGGGCAGAGAGAACTGTGGTGTTAAGTGCAGTTGAGCTTTACATTACATTTCTAGACTGCAAAACCTCTTGGATCAAAGTGGTTTACAAGAAGTAAGAAACTGGACAATCCCAGCGATCTACAAACTAATCATTGAACCCTTTTAGTTCTCTAAAAATCTTACGAATAGAGTCAATTTTAATAATTTTCTGAAATGTATGTAAGCGTAAGACCTTGTAAATAGAGAGCGTAACTCCCTATCCCAACTGGCTGCCTGGTAAGTGAGCAGGCACTGTTGGAACTTTTTATGTCTACACCCTCAAACCGGGAGGAAACAGAGATGTAGTACGCAATGAATGATTCGTTTTAAATAAGGTAAACAATTCTAATACATACTCAGGCGCCTGGCCATGTAGAACTTTGTAGCAGAGTGTCCCCAATTTGAACAGCTCTCAGGCTTCAAATGGGAGCCAACAAAGCTCTCTATAATAAAATGTAATGTGATCCGATTTTTTTCAAATCGAAGATCAAACGTACTTCTACATTCTGTATTCTTTGAAATCTTGGCTACTAACTGTCCAAAAGTTTAAAAAAGGGGGGGGGAAAGAACCACAGTAGTAGTTAACCTTCTCCCCACCCCCACTCCAGATGCTATTAGACTATCAGGGAAGGCTTGGACAAATCCTGAGAGAGGTCGCAGGAGGGGTAGCAAAATGCCCAGGATGGGTTTGGAGAGGCATGATCAGTAAGGGCGTTTGTCCCCTGCTCTTTCAGTTTTTTGTAAAAATTGAACAGCACTAGGCCTGAGTAAATAGCATGGGTGCACCTGTGCTGTCTGCCAAGGCATGGAAAGCAGGCTCTTAGACTAAATATTTGGTCTGTGCGTGAAATAGACTGCAGATGCTTGCTATGCCCCTGCATGTACCACATAGTTTTTTTACTTATATACTTCCTAAACTTTTAACTTTTGCAGTAAAGGTGTTATAACTGCAAAATCTTACTGTGCTTTAGCACAGTGCTTCAGGGCACAGGAGTTCAGGGATTGTGTTCTGGCTTTTCTGAGTCCCTGGGAGCAGCTTTGCTGGATCTTATGTCTGCATCTCTGCAGGAGTTCAGTGTGGTCTTTTAGCCGGCTCTGTCTACTTTTTCCTCCTGGCTTTGTGGAGTGCGCTCTCAGGTTTTTCTGGCTTTGTGAGGTGTGCTCTCATTTGTCTTTCTGTTCCTCCCTCTCTCTTACCACCTCAGTCTTTTCATTTTTTTTATCCTCACACCAAGGTTTCTCTCTTCAGAGATGACACTCCTCTTCTTTTTTTCTGTTTTGCCTTCCATTTCTGTTCTTTTCGTTCTCTCTTTGATCTCCTTCCTCTTGATTTTTATTTATTAGCATCTTGATTTTTCTTCCAAATCTGCTGTCCTCTTTCTTATTACATAGCTGTCAGGCTTTGATTTTCACTATGCTAATGGGTGATAAGTTAAGAGATGACAATACATTTTGCACTCTCTCTTTTGGTCTCTTTTTTTCATCATCCATCTACTATGCATGAGTGGTTAAGAGTCCACTGCTAGAAGCCATCTTTCACTGTTTGCTACCATCTAGAGGTTTGTAGAGCTATTCTTTTAAGTGTTATCAAAGAGATTTAATGGAAGCAAGGTATGACATTTCTGGAAGAGGCTGAGGGCATTCCAAGCCCACTTGACTTTCTATGGCAAATAAAAGACCATTTCTAGAGCAATAGGGGAGACATTCTAGACAAGTGAGTAGTATCCCAATGGCTGTGTGCCATATGCCGAATGAATCCAATCTGGATTTTCTCTGTTACTCTGCTCTGCTCTAGCTCTCTTCTGCATGTGTGCCAGCAGGAGTGTTTGCTCTACTACCTCCTTTTTTATTATTTAATTTGGTGGGGGTTTTTGAATCTTTTCAGGATTTCTTGGGCTCAGAGTGCTTATTCAGCTCTGTCTGCATGGAGAGCACACAGAATTTGGTCTGCAGCTGACAGGCCAATCCGAGTGGGTACCTGTCAGCCAGCCTACATCTGTTTCTGAGGAGTTGGGCCGTCCCAGTTTCTCCTACTACCAGACAAAGTTCAGCGCAGGCTGTTGGACATACCTAGGAAATTTGACAGTGTCTCGCAGGGTACTAATTGCATTCTGCACCTCTGCCTGTTCCTGAGCTCATCCATCAATCTACAGGGGTAGAGGTGCAGTCAGGTATGGAGTCTGATTGGCAGCCTGAAGATCAGTATCATGAAGGCATTCCAAGCATGAGGTAGTGGTTCTTTGATTCCAGCTACTGTAAGAGAGTTGTGTCATGCTGCAGCACATTTCCAGCATTTCAGCACAGGTCACAGTGAGTAAAGGCGGTCACAGCCTGTGAGGTGAATGGGGGGAGGGGGAGAGTGTCATCTGAATTTCAGTTTTGAAGGTTTCTGCATGCCCCCCCTGAAAATTCCTAAAATCACAGTTTTTTAATGTTTGCTATCTATGAAAAATATCATGATTTTGGTGCAAGTTTCTTAGCGGCGGCATCTTGGATTTTTAGCATTTTTTTTCTCAAAAGCGCCCTGCTTCTCCAAAACTGCAATTTTTGCCTCCAAACTTGTTGGGATGGAGTCCTTGGACTCTCCTAATGTGGGCTTTTGCCAGGATTACGCTTTTGGAGCATTTTTGTGCCACATGTCACGTGGCACAGCCGGGAGTGGCGGCAGTGCAAGGTTTAGCCTCTACCCTCGTTCAGCAGGTGTATATATGCTCAGCTAGCCTGGCAGAGCTGCTTATTTGATGGTTCCACAGTCCCACTACGTGTCTGCGTTGCTTCTATGAGCATGTTTCTTGTCAATCCGTCGCTGTTTCAGCACTACCTGATTCTGTTCTGGGTGATCCTTCGGATGATGACTAACTCGCTGGCCCTTTAGGCTCCAGCACAGTGCTTTAGAATACAGGAGGTCAGGGATTGTGTTCTGACTCGTCTGAGTCCCTGGGAGCAGGTTTTGCTGAATCTTGTGTCTGTCTCTGCAGGAGTTGAATTTGGTCTCTTAGCCGGCTCTGTCCACTTTTTCCTCCTGGCTTTGTGGAGTGTGCTCTCAGTCTTCCACCTTTCCCTGGCACCCTGTTATGACCTTCTTAATCTCAGAGCAGTATGTTTCTCTGGAAGGAGCTCTTAAGATTGTATGGACAATGTCTGGCTTTTATCCACTGGCACAGGAGTGCCAGCAGCTTCTGGCTCAGCCTAGGTTGGATTTTTGAGTTGCGCAGGTGACTTCTAGCACTTCTTTTCCCAGGGCAGGTGATGTAGTGCTTACAGATATGCAGGACCACCAGATGAATGTTGTCCTTTGGAAGCTTTTGCTGCAGTTGCTTTAGGCATTAAGGCTGCTTCAGCGACATCCTTTGTCGCTCGAACCTGTCTGTTTCAGCTGAGCCGCTTTGTAGACTGAGACTGTGGAGCTTCCTCCTCACCTTCTTTTGGTTTCTTATGTGAGTACTGGCTAAGGTGCCAGCATATTCTGATTTTGCTTGCTGGATGCTTTGGATCTGACAATAAGTTGCTCATTCCACTTACAAGACCCTTTTGGCTAAACTTTCCTTTAAGGATTGGTTTTGGTTTGGCAAGGGACTGAATGACCTCATGAATTCTGTGGTGGACCATCACCCTATGTTCTGGATGACCTCATGAATTCTGTGGTGGGACCATCCCCTATGTTCCTGCCTGAAAGAAGACCCAGATTCTTTAGAGGTTCTGGTTGCTGTAATTGTTCGTGGCTCCGGGCGATTCTGTCCATATATGACTGCCACGTCTCTGAGATTTTCCCAGAGCTCCCGACAGTGGTACTCTTGACTGCAGGCACCTCCAACCATCTGCCTTCTGTTTTGTGCACAAAGAGGCAATGACGCCTAGCTGAATTATGTCCCTCTATAGATAGGGGACAGATTCTGTCACCTGCCGGCCTGAGCTCACCTTTTGTCCAACCTGTGGGTCTTTGACATTTTTTGGTCAGGCTTCACATTGGTCTTGCCTGGCTTCCGGTGGATTGGTTTGTGGACTCTCCCACAGGTCGACCTGTTAACAGCGTTCAAGGTGCAAGCCACTGTACAACACTTGCTGGATATTCAAGCTATAGAACCAGGGCCACCCGATCTCTCGGGCTCTGGTGGCTACTTCATATACTTCATTGTGCCTTAGGCTCAAACGGTTGATGGCCTGTTCTCGATCTCCAGCACGTAACTAAGGCTCTCATGATTTCATGCTTTTGCATGGTGACAGTGTGATCTGTCATTCCAGCGGTGGCCCCGGGAGAGTTTCTCACCTCTCTGGATCTCACAGAAACGTATGTGCATATGCCGATTTTTCCATCCATACTGCATATGCTTGCAGTTTTATGGGGTTTATGGATTTTTTTTAAACTCATTGCCAGTTTTTGGCTCTCTGTACTTTCATCAAGGTGATGCAGGTCGTGGCAGCTTATTTATGGAACAAGGGTCTGCCAGTACACTCTTACTTGGATGACTGTCTGATAAGAACTCCCTCATAGGCTGAGGGTGTAATCATTAGTGAAGATATGAAAACTGCCAATCAGGTGGAGAAAGCTTCAGCCAAGGCTAGACAAATGCTAGGTTGCATCCGGAGAAGTTTTATCAGCCGTAAGCCTCAAGTCATAATGCCGTTGTACAGGTCGATTGTGAGACCTCATCTGGAGTACTGTGTTCAGTTTTGGAGGCCATATTATCAAAAGAATGTGAAGAGAATGGAGTCGGTTCAGCGTATAGCCACCAAGATGGTCTCAGGACTTAAGGATCTCCCATTTGAAGAACATCTAAGCAGGCTGCAGTTATATTCTCTCAAAGAACGCAGAGAAAGGAGTGACACGATAGAGACATTCAAATATCTTACGGGCCATATTGAGGTGGAGGAAGATATCTTCTTCCTTACGGGGCCGAAGGCAACCAGAGGGCATCCGCTCAAACTCAAGGGTGGGAGATTTCATGGTGACATCAGAAAATACTTCTTCACCGAAAAAGTGGTTGATCGATGGAATGTTCTTCCACGTCAGGTAGTTGAGGCCAGTAACGCACTCGACTTCAAGGGACGATGGGATAAACATGTAGGTTCGCTCTGGGGAAATGCTTAAAAAGAGGGTTCTTGTTGAGGAAGGTTTCTTGGAGTGGGTTCGCTCTGGGAAATTCTTAGAGGGAGGGTTCTTGTTGAGGGAGGGTTCTTCGAGTGGGCAGACTTGTTGGGCTGACGGCCCTTTTCTGCCATCATACTCTATGTTTCTATACAGTGAATCCAGTGATCCCCATTCTGGATGACTTTGGTTGACTTGTGAGCTCTGGACAGAGCAGTCTGATGCTCATGTAGCCTGTGGAATATCTGGGTGTTCTGTTCGATGCGGCAGTGGGCTATCTTACAGAGGCAAGCGATGGTAGCTGTGTTCTTGCAGTTTCTTCCTTCTTGTAGGAACCTCCTCCATAGGCATGGGGCTGTCTTCAGGTCCTAAGGTACCTGGCATCCACGTTGGTTGTGGTTCCTTGGGTGAGTGTGCAAAGGTGCCCTCTCCAGCATGCTCTCATTGGGCTCTGCACATGACTGCATTACTATCCATTCTTCCCTGGACTTTGGAGACTCGGGCCAGCATGGCTTGGTGGCTTCTCCCACAGTTGCTCTTCAGGGGCGTACCGCTGAGGATTGACTCCTGGGTCATCGTGATGACAGATGCCAACTTTTGGGGCTAGGGAGCCTACTGTACTAGTTGTCCCATCCATTGGGGTTGGAATCTCTTCCAGTGGACATTGTCAGTTGACAGGCTGGAGCTGGTGTGATTCCAGAAGTTTCTGGAGGACCAAGAGGTCAGAATCTTATCCGACAGTGCAATGGCAGTAGCCTATGTCCCTTGCTGAGGAGGCGCCAAGAGAACCTCTCTTGCTCAGGAGGCTCGCCTTCTCTTTCTATGGACAGTATGTCCTCTGCAGGCATTTTTGCAGCACCTGTGGCAGGCGTTGACAATTTACCAGTCGACTCCCTCAGCAGACAGGCTTTGGATCCTTGCAAATGAGAGCTGTCCTCGGCAGCATTCCAAGCCATTATGCAGCGCTGGGATTGGCCCTACTTCGTCTTCATAGCCACGGCATGGGACATGACAATGCCGCAATTCTTCAGTCAAAGATCCAAGCCTGATGGCACAGATCTCGATGCTCTTGTGTCGCAGTGGCCTCAGGGGATTCACCTGTATGTCTTTCCTTCCTGGCCTATGATAGGCTGAGTCATTTGGCAGATAGTGACCCTTACATACTGTGTCATTCTGGTGACCTTCTGTTTGTCAGTCTGGTGGCTCTAGACTGGCCTGACATGCCATGGTATGCAGATCTGCGTCTTCGCAGAGGTTTCGGCCTTCAGTTTGCTTGGGATCCAGTCTCTATGGAGGACCTGGGTCGTTTTGCTCTTTCGGTATGGTTTTTGCATGCAAGTTTTAGTGCACACAGGCTATTCGGAGGTAGTTCTTGCCACGCTTCACAAGCCAATGCAGTTGACTACTGTGTCTGGCTATGCTGGGGCATGGCAGACTTTTCAGCATTGGTGTGACCAGGAATGGACGGAGCTGTATTTCACTTTGATTTAGGTGGTTCTTGCCTTTCTTCAGGCTGGTCTAGATACAAGACTCACTGTGGCATCCCTTCATGTCCAAATAACTGGGCTCTCGTTAATCTTGAGCATCTCAGTCTACCATTGCCAGATTTCTGAAAAGGGCTCTTTACATTAAATCACCAATTAAACCACTGTTCCCATTGTGGGACCTCAACCGGGTGCTGTCTGACTTTACCATAGCTCCCTTTGAGCCTATTCGGGATGCTTCCCTCTTGGCCTTGACTTTCCAGGTTGTCTTTCTGGTTGCTGTTACTTCAATGAGCCATGTTTCTGAACTTCAAGCTCTTGTCATGAGCTGTTATACCGATTCTTGGTATCTGGTCTTCCTTGCGTACAGTTCCTTCTTACCTGCCGAAGTTGATTTCAGCTTCTGTGTTACTCAGGAGGTACGTTTGCCTGCTTTTCAGCCTACTGGTTCTAGGCCACAAGATCACCCTTTGAAGAAACTTGATGTGCACAGGGTGCTTCTTCCCTACCTAGAGGTCACTCACATCTTTCGTCTCTGTGACCTTCTGTTTGTGCTGACTCATTCTGTTAAGCAAGGAGCTCCCACTTCCAAGGCCACCATTTCCAGATGGATCTGTAAGGCTATTTCGTCAGCTTATATTCTGGTCGGGACTCAGTCTCCCGTCTCCTTTAAGGTGCATTCTTCTAGGACTATTGCTTTGTGGGCTGGTTAGTGCAGTCTCCCTTGAGGACATCTACAAGGCAGCAATATGGTCCTCTTTGTACATGTTTGCCAAGTATTAGAGTTGATGTAGTGGTGAGCCAGGACTCTGCCTTCGGGTCCTCGGTCACAGAGGAAAAAATCCAGATTGGATTCCTTCTGCGTATGGCACACAGCCATTAGGATACTACCCACTTGTCTAGAATGTCTCCCCTATCGACAGGAAAAGAGCTTACCAGGGTAAGTAATAATAATAATTTATTTTTATATACCGCCAAACCTTCAGTTCGAGGTGGTTTACAATAAGAAAAAGCTGGACGTAAAGCAAATTACATTAATCGTCAAATGGTTTCTCAGAAAAATACAAATTACAATTAATTCAAAATCAGAATCAAAATTAATTTATCTCAAAGGCAGTTCCAAATAAGTAGAAAACTAAGAATACAATAAATAAGAATCTTACTTGGATATTTCTTACAAGATAAAAAATACAGTTAAGTCAGAAATTTTTCAAACAAACAATCTCTATTTGTCCTGGCTTTGACTAATTCCTGATTTTCTAGAACTCTGAAACTGTGTGCTGTGAATTCTTCTGCCTCAGTATCCCAGAATCAGCAGTATTTGAATATGCCTCAAGGAAAGCAAACAAAATGTTGGGTATCATTAAAAAGGGTATCACGACCAGGACGAAGGAAGTCATCCTGCCACTGTATCGTGCAATGGTGCGACCGCACCTGGAGTACTGGTCACCGCACCTCAAGAAGGACATGGCAGTACTTGAGAAAGTCCAGAGAAGAGCAACTAAACTAATAAAGGGCATGGAGGACCTCTCATATACTGACAGACTGAAAAAGTTGGAGCTTTTCTCCCTGGAAAAGCGGAGACTTAGAGGAGACATGATAGAAACCTTCAAGATCATGAAGGGTATAGAAAAAAATAGACAGGGACAGACTTTTCAAATTAAGGGGAACCACACGTACAAGGGGGCACTCAGAGAAATTGAAAGGGGAGAGATTTAGATCAAACGCCAGGAAGTTCTTCTTCACACAGAGGGTGGTGGATACATGGAATGCGCTGCCGGAGGATGTAGTAAGCAGGAGCACGCTACAGGGCTTCAAAGAAGCTTTGGATAGGTACTTGGAGGACAAAGGGATAGAAGGGTACAGATAAGAATAGAGGTAGAGGTAAGTTATAAAATTAGTCAGGGACCACTGTTTCAGGCAATAGGCCTGATGGGCCGCCGCGGGTGCGGACCACTGAGCAAGATGGACCTATGGTCTGCCTCAGCGGAGGCAACTCTTATGTTCTATATTCTTATGTTCTTAAACCTAGACCACAATTCTGAACCATTGGGGTTTTGTACATTGTTACATCTTTAATTGTTTGTGCCTGAAGTGTGCATTTCTAAATATTTTTGGAAACTGCCTAGGTGTAAATGAGCTATAATTTTATAAAATTAATTAATGTCAGAGTTCACCCAACTGTCATGTTCTCTCATTTTACAGATTCGATGGAAGTACATGATAGTTGATGAAGGGCATAGGATGAAGAATCATCACTGCAAGCTGACTCAAGTCTTGAACACTCATTATGTTGCCCCGAGACGAATCCTCCTGACTGGAACCCCACTACAAAACAAACTACCTGAGCTGTGGGCCCTCTTAAACTTCCTGCTTCCCACTATCTTCAAAAGCTGCAGCACATTTGAGCAGTGGTTTAATGCTCCATTTGCCATGACCGGAGAAAGGGTACTATTTTTCTTATCTTTAATATGAATATACTTTTTCTTCCTTTATTGGGATTTATGAAAAGTTTTGCCCAAGGCGATATACAGCAAATGCAATTCAACATTAAAGTTACAATTTTGTTAACAGCATAACAGAAATAAAAAGACCAAATGTAAGCATAAATGCAGTGAATGAGGTAACTCAAAATTAGCTAATTGAAACCTAATAGGACTACCGTGAAACAGTTTCAAAAATGTACTTAACAGCACTGAAATTCATTTGAGAGAGATAAATACAACATCAGCATAATACTGACGAAAAATCTAATAAGCACACATCGGAACATTCAAATACCATAGATATGATGCTAATGCTTTGCTACAATAAAGACTAGTAACTGGACTATGTCTCTTATGTCTATAGATTCATCCAGTTGGAGTGAGAAAGCAACATAATTTGAAACATCCTCCAACAATTGTTCAGTTGTGTCTTCACACATCTTTTCTGTTCGCCGCATGACAGTGTTTCTTGATAATTGTACATCTTGAATAACAGCTATGATCTCTTTCTTTTTTTAAATCATACAAAAAGATTGTCAGCTGTTTCAAGAAAACAATCTTTTACAAATTCCCCTTCAGTGAAAGGTTTGCATTTCTTTGCGATCAGGTTGCTGATCTTGAAGGATGCTGTGGTTGCATTGACTGAATGTGACCTTGGCTTCACCATCAACTGTTGCTGAGTAGCCAATATCGATTAAAGTTTTTTGAGCTTTTTTTTTTAACTTCAGTTTACGAATTTCACTTTTGGGTGGAAAATCAGCATCAAACTTATTGCTATACAGAGCCTTATAATGACGTTCCAGATTACCCTTTTTGGGCAAGGATACTGGGGCATTACAAATTAGACACCAACATTTGTCTTTCACCATGATGAAAAAGTAGTCCATTTTTCATTCATGATGAAAGCGGTAGGTTTTGCTCTTCTTTGGAACACTCATCTTCGTTATACAGGGGTGGCTAGATGTAAGAATGCCAAATCTGCTAAGTTAGTATAAACACTAGCTGAATTTGGTCCAAAACTGTCACTGCCCCAAATTTATTAAAGATCAACAGGAACTGAAGACCTCTGGATGATGTGCAATACAAGGACTGGAGATGCCAAAACCACATATGCCGTTCTAAAAGTAAAAATAAGAATTCATCATACTGGCACCAATAATCAAATACCACCAAACAATCATCAAAAAAACTCAAACACCTGTCTAGCAAACCAAATAAAATCAAATACCACCACATGCGATTTAATAAATTCTGCACACAGTGGTTTGAACAATTTGAAGGCAAGGCATAGGCAAGTTAAAACAAAATTGGAAAAGCCCGCCAAAATCACCAAATTCTTGACACTTTGTTGTGTCTGCCCGAAAACGTTTAATGAAAGCAAACTATAAAGCGACCAACAAACAGCACATGAAGCAACTAATACAGTAAGTGTATTCAGATAAAGCCCGGGCGAATGGATATCGCCCGGTATATAACACACTTATAAGGGGTGTTGGGGTGGGGACAGGAATAAAAGATTCTGAGAAGCACGAGACCAAGTATGAAGCCAGGCCTATGGCATGTCATTGTGGGTCGTTGGCAGCGGCCCCTGGGGTACTCACAAACTATTGGCACGAAAACAACAAGCGCCCCCAGTACACCCACAGGCAAGATTCCCACAGGCAGGGAAAAAAGACAAAAAATCAGCAGCGGCAGCAAGCCCTCAGTAGATGACCTGCCGGCATGATCTTTCTCCTAGCAATGGGGCGAGCTGCTGGAGAGAAGGAGCCAAGTGGGGCTGGCGATCTATCTTACCCCTCCGTAATCTACAGGTAGATCACGATCTACCTTTTGGACATGCCTGCTATACAAAATCGTGTCTGTCTGTACAAAGACGCTTTACCCCCCGATTCTGTAACCAGCGCACATGTCATTGGCACTGGTTACAGAATCACGCCAGATATCCCTTGCCATCAGCTGATCGCAGCAAGGGAATCCTCGTTCAGCTCAGCCGGCAGGCCTTCCCAAAGCCATGGCTTCGTGGAGTCCTGCCAACTCAGCTGATCAGTGGGAAAATACCCCTGCCGTGACCAGCTAAGTTGCTGTGGCAGAAGACCCCCCTCTCCCCCTGAATGAACCTTCGAAATTGGCAGGAAGGATGCCCAGTCCCTCCTGCTACCGGCCCGCAATCCTCAATATCTCCCTGAAAAGTAGCCTGGCAGGTGGGATACTCACTCCCTCCTGCCACCACCCCCTGAACCCCTGCCACCCCCTCAGAAAGTAACCCAGCAGGAGGGATGCCTCCTCCCCCTGAACTTTCAGGCCCCCCTCCAATACCCCAAAACTTCCAGATCACCCTCCCAGCACCCCGCAAACCTCTAGATCCCCAGCTTTGGTCAAACTTAATTGTCCTTAGGCATCTCCCTGCATCCGCGACAAACACCTACAGTGTAGGTGACCTGCCTTGGGTTTAAAAAAACAAATAAACATGTGTCCCAATTGGCTGCCCCTAAATATCCATATTGAAACTGCTGACCAGATAGCTTAATGGATAAAGTAAGGTCATCAAAAAGGATTCCTAACTTTACTTCAGGTCTGCACTGAAACTCGATGTTTAGCCCCAGTCGGTATCTGGGTACTGACTCTGAATATTTGGTTTTATTTTAACTGTGGCAGCTGGCATTTTTCCTAAGTGTTGACTGATGTAGTTAAATATCGGACTTTTAATAACTGTTGAAATCTTAATTAAATGGGTCGTAAATACCTTATGGCTAGCCAGTAGAGCGAGCACCAGGGCTGTGCCCATTTTATCCCCTTTAATGCTGCCTTGGCACTAAGAGAAATTGACAACATCAGTTGTGACCTAATCTTTTCTTCAGATCAGGAGCAGTAGCCGGTGCTTAATGATAGTATTAATTTCAGATGCACACTTTGTGTCATAAGACTGGTTGTGCACACCAGAAGTCAGTGTTTAATTAGACAGCTAATACTGCTGAACCGGAGGAAGGGAAAAATAAAAAAATAGGCTGTGGTTGATGCCATTTGCCCCTTCTACTGACAGATGACATTGAAGAGGATAAGATACTGCACTGCTCTTTCTACTAGCTGGTTCAGCAATACAGGAAACCACCTTGTACAGGGTGACGGGTCTTAAGCGCGCGAGACAGACACGCGCCAACAAACGAGCATCAACAATTCAGTGCAAGACTTCAGCACGCTGAAGAAAAACCAAGAAAAAACTTATTTTAAAGGGCTCCGACTGGGGTGTGTGTGTGGGGGGAAACCCCCCCCCCCCCACACACTCTACTTAATAGAGATCGTGCTGGCGTTGGGGAGGGTGTGGGGGGGGTGTAACCCTCCACATTATACTGAAAACTTTAAGTTAAGAAAAAGTTAAGTTTACAGTATAATGTGGGGTTACAAACCCCCCCCCCCAATGCCAGTGCAATCATTATTAAGTAAAGTGGGGGGGGTTCCCCACCAAGACCCCCCCCCCCACATCGGAGCCCTTTAAAAAAAGGTTTTTCTTCGGCGCACTGAAGTCTTGCGCTGAATTGTCGGTGCTCGTTTGTCGGCATGCGTCTGTCTCGCGCGCTTATGACTATGAACCTTGTACAGTGTGGGTGGGTTTCATTGATCGTCAATTTTTTCTAGGTCAAGATTAAGGGACATAAAAACTAGGCACATACCTATGGCCAAATGTTTTCAATTCCAAAAGCAGGGTTTTCTCTGCCAAGTCAAGTTATTTACAAGTCACCTGCTTGCTTTCCTTCTGCATTCAGACCCTGATGGCATCATGTGGTTTCTTGCAACCTATCAGAGGAAAGCTGATTAAAGGAAGAGCGATATTTGTAAAGTGATTCCTGCCAGCAGAAGGGGCTCAGGCTGAGAGGAGGCATAAGTTTGATGATGATTATTGTGTTGAGTAGTTTGGGAAGCTGGGTGAATGATGCAATTATGTCAGGGGGTGGAATAAAAACTAATGTTTGTTGAGGGTTTAAAGGTGTATTTGCATTACAGTGAGATGGAATAGACCAGTGTTCTTCAACCGCCGGTCCGTGGACCGTTGCCAGTCCGCAGAGATTTCCTTCCTGTCCGTAGGGCCGGCACGTGCATCGGGCCCCAGACAGTGCTCTTCAGCCACTAGTCCACGGTGCGATCCAAGTGGCATTGTCTTCAGGCCGGCTCCATCTTCCTCAGTGTTGTAGTGCACAAAGCTGTGGGCAGAGACTCCTAGGTGCGTCCTACACCTGAACTGGAAGCTTTCTCTCTGACTTCGCAACGGCAGTGGGAAGGCTTTCCAGATGAGGTGCAGGATGCGTGAGGAGCCGCTGCCCACGGCTTTGTGCACTGCAGCACTGAGGAAGAGAGAGCCAGCCTGAAGATACCACCAGGGGGCATGTCAGAAGGCAAGGCACAGCATGGAGGGAGGGAGACAACAACGGTGGGGAAATGATTTTATTTTTTAATTTAGTGATTGATTTACATCTACTGTTTTTTCAGGAAGAAATGCATTTGTTTCTTTTCCTCTGGGGTTGCACTGCATGCAGAGTCTTGCATCTTAGGATTTGTTTGTATATATTAGTACTTTTAGTTTTTGGTTCCGTATTTGCATGGGGTTATCTGTGTTATCCCAGGACAAGCAGGCAGCATATTCTTGACTGATGGGTGACGGCACCCCGGTACGGACAATTTTAGAGTGATTGCACTCTAAGAACTTTAGAAAGTTCTAGCTAGGCCGCACCGCGAGTGCCTTCCCGCCCGACAGAGGCGCGCGGTCCCCAGTTTTCTTAATTCCGCGGAGCTAAGAAGACGCGTGTTTCCAACAGCTGTTGGAAGATTTTTCTTGTTTCTCACTTGCCTTCCCGCTCGCGCGTATTTTTCTCTTATATTTTCTTTTCTTAATTTGCCTTTTCTTTCGGTAAAAAAAAAAAAAAAATTGTTTTCTTTTTATTTTTTCGATCTGCCCCGGCGGGGCCTGTTGGCACCATCGAAGCCTCGGGCTTCGATTTTGCTACAGCAGTCTTTCCATTCATGCCCCCGTCTCCGGGTTTCAAAAAGTGTCAGCGGTGTGCGTGCCCTATATCCCTCTCCGACCCGCACAAGTGGTGCCTTCAGTGTCTGGGTCCGGATCATAGGGCTGAAACCTGCACCCGCTGTAGTTCTTTACAAAAAAGAATGTTAAAAAATCGACAGATTCAACAGCGAATCCTTTTTGGTACCGACATGGAAGTTGCACCGGTATCGACGTCGGCGACTTCCTCCAAATCGACACCGACTGTCTCGGTACCGCAAGATACATCGCCGGTGTCGACTCCTGTGGGTAAGCCGGCTAAGAAGCCTTCCCCTACTGTCCTAGGGCCGCCAGTCGAGCATGCAGTGAGCCAAGTCCTGCAGACTGAGCGCCGGCCCCGTAAACGCTCCGCTCCCATTGAAGTCACTGCCTCGTCATCGGCATCGACTTCACCCGAGCGTCGAGCGGCACCGAAGGTACCGAGTAAGAAAAAACCGGTACCGGTGCCATCGGGACCAACGTTGGATGAGCGCATTGCCTCTATCCTCCAGGTCCAACTTAAAGAGCAACTCCAACACTTGCTCCCGGCTCTGTTGACTCCGAATCTTCCAGTGTCGGTACCCACTGAGCCTTCGGTGCCGACTGTCGATCAACCTCTTTTATTAACATCGACTTTGTCGGCACCGCACAAATCTCTGTCCATGCCTGTTCTGTCAGCGGAACCGAAGCGGCGTACTACTCCGGCCATTTCTGACCCGGTACCGTTCTCTGAACCCCGTACCGTACTACACTCCCCAGGTACCGTCTCCACCCGTTCAGGGAAATCGGTATGCAAGACTAAACATACTGAAACATCGACTCCACTTTCTCAGGGCCGTCTCCAATCGGTACGGGACCCTGACTTGTGGGACGACTCGGATGATCCCCTCGGTACCGAGGAGGATTATTCATCTGATGAGGACGATCCATCGGTGCAGGACCCTGCTGCTAAGCCAGAGCACTCCTCCTTCACCAAATTTTTAAGGGAAATGTCAGACACCCTTTCTATTCCTTTAGAGTCTGACTCTAAAAAATCCAAGGCATTTTTAGATGCCTTGGATTTTGACCAGCCTCCTAAAGAGTTTTTAAAGTTGCCCCTCCATGATATCTTGAGGGATACTTTTTATAAGAATTTGGAAACTCCTTTAACCATCCCGGGAGCCCCAAGAAAACTGGAATCTCTTTATAAAGTAATTCCAATTCCAGGATTCGACAAGCACCAACTTCCCCATGAATCTTTGTTGGTGGAGTCAACACTGAAAAAATCTGCAGGTGCCAGTGTTTACGCCTCTGTCCCTCCTGGCAGAGAAGGAAAGGCTATGGATAAATTTGGGAAACGCCTTTACCAAAATGCGATGTTGGCCAACCGTTCAGGTAATTACGCATTCCATTTCTCTTTTTACCTGAAGCATCTCATTCAACAAGTGACCTCTTTTCAAAAGTATATTCCGGACCGTAAACTTTCTGCTTTTCAGCAATGTACTTCTAGTCTTTTGCAACTCAGAAAGTTTATGGTCCGTTCAATTTATGATACTTTTGAACTGACATCACGGGCTACTGCTATGTCTGTGGCGATGAGAAGGTTGGCATGGCTACGTGTCTCAGACCTGGATGTAAACCACCAGGACCGGCTTGCCAATGCACCTTGCCTAGGGGATGAGCTGTTTGGGGAGTCCATGGATACCACCACACAAAAGCTCTCCGCCCATGAAACTAGGTGGGACACCTTGTTGAAGAACAAGAAGAAGCCTCCTCCTCGACCATTCAGGCAGCAATCTTCATATCAAAGGAGGTTTTCTGCTCAACCAGCTCAACCTCATCCTCCTCAACCTCGCAGACAGCGTCAACAGCAGCAACAGGCCCGTCAGCAACAACAGCCTGCTGTAAAGCCTGCTCCTCAACCTAAGCCGACACAGCCCTTTTGACTCTCTTCTCCAGGGCATTGCCAGTCTTCCTCCCTCCTGTCCTCTACATCAGCCCATAGGAGGTCGACTCCATGTTTTTCTTTCTCGCTGGGAAGCAATCACCTCCGACCAGTGGGTTCTTGCTATCATCGCCCACGGCTACTCCCTAAACTTTCAGACTCCTCCACCATTAAGTCTGCCAAAAGAGTCTGCTTCCAACAAGGCTCAGTCCCTCCTCCTCGCTCAGGAGGTTCAATCCCTCCTTCTTCTCAATGTCATCGAACCAGTTCCTCAAGACCAGCAAGGCCTGGGATTTTATTCCCGGTACTTTCTCGTACCCAAAAAGACCGGAGATCTCAGACCAATATTAGATCTCAGGGATCTCAACAAATGTCTGGTCAAGGAGAAGTTCAAGATGTTATCTCTTGCCACCCTATACCCTCTTCTCTCTCAGGAAGACTGGCTATGTTCCCTCGATCTCAAGGAGGCGTATACTCACATCACAATTCATCTGACGTCCAGACAATATCTTCGCTTCCTTGTCAACCAACATCATTACCAATACAAGGTGTTACCCTTCGGCCTAGCCTCCTCTCCCAGGGTATTCACCAAATGTCTGATTGTGGTCGCAGCTTATCTCCGCTCCCACAACTTTCAAGTCTTCCCTTATCTGGACGACTGGCTCATCAAGGCTCATTCTCCTCTGGCCGTTCAGATTGCCACCAATCAGACCATTCACTTCCTTCGACTGTTGGGGTTCGAAATCAATCTACCCAAGTCGCACCTCATTCCAACTCAGCGACTTCAATTCATTGGAGCCATTCTGGATACTGTTCAGATGAGGGCGTTTCTTCCTCCAAACCGCCTTCACACCATCCTTTATCTCTGTCAGCAGGTGTTCCAGCAAACTTCCATCTCTGCAAATCACATGATGGTGCTCTTGGGACACATGGCCTCCACAGTACATGTCACACCCTTCGCACGTCTCCACCTGCGTACTCCCCAATGGACCTTAGCAGCCCAGTGGTCCCAAGCGACGGATCCTTGTTCACAACTCATATCTGTGACCTCGTCTCTTCGACAGTCGCTTCTTTGGTGGTTGACATCCTCAAATCTATCCAGAGGTCTGCTGTTCCATCTACCTCCTCATCAACTGGTCATCACCACGGATTCTTCCCCCTATGCATGGGGAGCTCACTTGAACGAGTTCCAAACTCAGGGGTTTTGGTCTACCCAGGAAAAGAAACACCACATCAATTTCCTGGAACTCAGAGCGATGTTTTACGCCCTCAAGGCTTTTCAACATCTTCTTTTTCCTCAGGTACTACTCATTTGCACAGACAACCAAGTTGCAATGTACTACATCAACAAACAGGGGAGGGACGGGATCCCGTCCCTTGGTGTCAGGAAGCTCAAAGGATTTGGAACTGGGCGACTGCTCGTCACCTATTCCTGAAGGCAGTCTACATCCAAGGGGAACAGAATTGCTTAGCAGACAATCTCAGCAGAATTCTTCAACCTCACGAATGGACTCTCGACCCCTCGACTCTCCAGTCCATTTTCTCTCAATGGGGCACTCCTCAAGTGGATCTTTTTGCAGCTCCCCACAACCATCAACTGCCCCTGTTTTGCTCCAGACTTTACTCTCCTCACCGTCTGGAACCCGATGCATTTCTCCTGGATTGGACCAATCTCTTCCTTTATGCATTCCCTCCTCTTTCCGCTCATGCTGCGCACATTATTCAAGCTCAAGAGGGAACAAGCCACCATGATTCTCATCGTTCCACGGTGGCCCAGACAGCATTGGTTCTCCCTTCTGCTTCAACTCAGTTCCAGGGAACCCATACCTCTTCCACTGTTTCCTTCACTACTTACACAGCATCAGCAGACTCTACTTCATCCCAGCTTACAGTCTCTGCACCTGACAGCTTGGTATCTCTCGGGCTGACTTCGGCTCACGCTCTCCTTTCTCAGCCTGTCCGTTCTATTATTGATGCCTCCAGGAAACCGTCTACTCTTCAATGTTACCAACAAAAGTGGTCTCGGTTTTCTTCCTGGTGCACGTTACATCACCATAATCCCATGTCTACAGCAGTGGGACTGGTGTTGGACTATCTTTTGTCCTTATCGGACTCTGGTCTTAAGTCCTCTTCGATAAGAGTTCACCTTAGTGCTATTGCAGCTTTTCATGAGCCGATTCATGGAAAACCCCTCTCAGCTCATCCCTTGGTTTCGAGGTTCATGAAGGGCCTTTTCAATGTGAAGCCACCTCTTAAATCCCCTCCTGTTGTATGGGATCTTAATGTGGTTCTTTCTGCGTTAATGAAGCCTCCTTTCGAGCCTTTGGCCACAACGCATTTTAAATTTCTAACTTGGAAAGTAGTCTTTCTTATAGCTCTCACTTCTGCCAGGAGGGTCAGTGAGCTCCATACACTGGTGGCTGATCCGCCTTTCACTGTTTTTCACCATGATAAGGTCGTCCTCCGTACACACCCAAAATTCCTTCCTAAGGTTGTGTCTGAGTTTCATCTTAACCAATCCATCGTTCTACCTGTTTTTTTCCCAAAGCCTCATTCTAATCCAGGTGAACAGGCTTTGCATACCTTGGATTGTAAACGTGCTCTGGCTTACTATCTTGATCGCACCAAACCTCACAGATCATCTCCTCAACTGTTTTTGTCCTTCGATCCTAACAAGTTGGGTCATCCGGTATCTAAACGCACCCTGTCCAATTGCCTTGCTGCTTGCGTTTCTTTCTGTTATGCTCAGTCGGGCCTGACACTGGAAGGTTCTGTCACGGGCCACAAAGTTAGAGCTATGGCAGCGTCTGTAGCTTTCCTCCGTTCCACTCCTATTGAGGAAATCTGCAAGGCTGCTACTTGGTCCTCAGTTCATACTTTTACATCTCACTATTGTCTGGCTGCTTTCTCCAGACGGGATGGACACTTCGGCCAATCTGTTTTGCAAAATTTGTTTTCCTAATGGCCAACCTTCCCTCCATCCCTCTTTTTGTTAGCTTGGAGGTCACCCATCAGTCAAGAATATGCTGCCTGCTTGTCCTGGGATAAAGCACAGTTACTTACCGTAACAGGTGTTATCCAGGGACAGCAGGCAGATATTCTTGCGTCCCTCCCACCTCCCCGGGTTGGCTTCTTAGCTGGCTTATCCTAACTGGGGACCGCGCGCCTCTGTCGGGCGGGAAGGCACTCGCGCACGCGCGGTGCGGCCTAGCTAGAACTTTCTAAAGTTCTTAGAGTGCAAGCACTCTAAAATTGTCCGTACCGGGGCTCCGTCGGTGCCGTCACCCATCAGTCAAGAATATCTGCCTGCTGTCCCTGGATAACACCTGTTACGGTAAGTAACTGTGCTTTCTGGTAGGAATAAATATTGAGAAGCATATAGTGTGCTTTGTGTAGTTTAATTTTGTGGTTAATCATTATGTGGTGTTAATACGATTATATTGTGTGTGTGTGTGTGTATATATGAAAAATGAATGGAAAAAATGCAGGGTATGGGGTGGAGATTGGGTAGAGATGGGCGCGGTCTGGCCCACGACTTAGCCCAGTTTTCTGCAACTGCCGGTCCACAAAATAATTATTTTATTTCTGCCAATGCATAGGTATCAAAAGGTTGAAGAACATTGGAATAGACAACATGTATTTTGGTGTAGAGCATACCAAAGGGCTAATCTTACTCTGGTTGTTTAATCATCCAAAATTGGTGTTTATTAAAAATTCAGACTAGCAGTCTGATTGAACATTTCTGCAAAATGCTTAACAATCTTGCCTGCCTTCTTCTACAGGTAGACTTAAACGAGGAAGAGACTATCTTGATTATTCGGCGCCTCCACAAAGTACTGCGACCGTTTTTATTAAGGAGATTGAAGAAAGAAGTAGAATCACAGCTACCAGAAAAGGTTTGTGCATAAACTGGAGAAACTGTGTGGAAAAATCTTCACTAGTTGCCTGTCAGATGGAGGGTCCAATTTAAGATTTTGACATGCTGTTGAGATATTGTTGGGTCAGCATGCATCCAAACTACCATACAGTACAAAGACAAGACAATAATAATAAGTGGAGAAAACAGGCCTCATGCTAGGCTCTTTGATTCATAAGAAATGTTTTAGAGCTCATATCAGTACAAAAGGAAGTGGGAACGGACAATGAACACTCCACTGAAATTCAATGATGTAAAACCAACTTGTTTATTTCAGAAAAGGACACAAGCAGAAGCTGTGAACCCGACACAGCACTGTGTTTCGGCATCTGAGGAACTCCTACATCAGGGGTCATTAAAAATAAAAACATAACACAACATATTAAATCACATCCTATAAAAATTAAATAAATTTCATAAACCATACAGATCAATACCAGAGGCCAATCAAATAAATACATATAAATATAACCAATGATAAATATGTCAAAGATATGTATATGTGACAAACAAAACATATGATAATGTATATGCAAATTCATAAAAATGAAACCAAACCTGTGGCGTATATGTTCACAGATGACAGGTCTGGGATAAAACAAAGCTATACAGTAAAAATATGGAAATAGGACCATCAAAATACCATATTTCATCAGGAGAAAAACTCTTTAAAAAAAAAAAAACCTACAGCTTAACATAATATTTACATAAGACAATAAAAGAGCACAAAACATGTAGCTGCGTAAACAAACTTCAAAAGCTATTTGACTGAAAGAACAGGTTTTGTAACAAGCTAGCAACCATGCAGAATGTTAATGCAGAAAGTCTCAAGTGTATCACTACGTAACTTTGTAACAAAATAGCAACTTTATAGAATGTTAATACAGAGAATCTCGAGTGTAACATTTCATGCATTGTAAAACCTGAACTAAAGAAAGAGGAAGATGAGTATAAAGAGAGATATGAAAAGCCACAGGTAAGGAGAAAAAAAGAGAGAAGAAAAGGAAAGAAAAAAGGGGGCCGAGAAAAAAGAAAGGGATTGAAGGGGGGAAGAAAAACCACACCAAAGGAAAATAAGTCAAAAGAACCAACATAAAAAAATGATGAAATAAGAAGCAATAAGGAAAAGAAGCGCCTATGACCGTAGCCTGAAAAAAAAGGCTCTGATATGGACGGAGGTGATAGAAATGTGAAAAAACCCATAGCTTTGTTCACCTTCAATTTTTCAAGTTGTTCATAAACACTTTCTTCCGTGAATGCTGCAGTATTCACTCCATTCTCAGGTGTAACTTTGCTAGCAACCAACCAAGAGTCAGATATCAATATGTAATAACAAACTTTTATTGATTTTGACTGGAGTTGCCATCCAACATATTACTAATAACGGGAAAGATCATAGTAGGCTCAGTTTTAAGTTTTGTGGAATTCAGTATGTCACATATATAGAATGGAAAGATCAATAGCGGTACAGAATGGAAATTATAAAAATTTTATTAAAATTGGGAGCCATTAACGTCCTTTTGTCATGGCCATTTTTCTATATAATTTTCTATTCATTATGTAAGATTTAGGGTTGGGTGGGGGGTGGGTTTCCATTATATGAAAAATATAATAATTAGAGGGATTCGAGGGTGGAGGGGGAAGGGTTATATTTTAATTATAAGGTATAATGATAAGATGCACAAGTGCTTAGATTTATTTTATTTATTATAAATTTTTGTACACTTGATGAAAGTTTTAAAATGAATAAAGAATTAAAAAAAAAAAAGGTGTAACTTTGCTAACCAATATAGGTAAACTTTCACATTCATTGGTATTTATGGTGAAAATTTGGAATGACCTTCCTTTTTTTAAAATTTCCTTTATTCATTTTATAACTTACATCAAGTGTACAGTAAAATATCAAACAATTATAGTACAACATCACTTGAAAATTCTACAATATCATACAACAGAATATGACCTTCCTACAGATATTAGAATTTTCTTTTCATTGACTCATCTTAGAAAAACCTAAAAACTTATCTGTTTACAAAATATCTCACAGATAACTGATAAAATCCTTAGTAATAAGTACAGTATAAGAAATTTTAAATAAACTTGAAACTTTTCCTCACATAAAGGTCAGCAGCCATTTGTATTGCTCCTTTCAACTTAAACCACTGTTTTTCCACTTCCCTTATGTCCTCTCATCCTAACAACTTTTTCTTCAGGTATGCTCCCATTTTACTAAAGTCTGTACATTTGAAATCTAGGACTTCGAGTTTTGTGTGGCCACCCTCCACTTTAGCTGTTATATCAAACCAACAGTTTGAGGATCACTATTCTCCCAGATGGGTACCCACTCAAACAGTGATACACTCCCCATTTGTGAGGACCAGATCTAGTATCGCTTTTTTCCCTCATGGTTTCCATCACCAATTGTCTGAGCAGAGCCTCTTGAAGGCATCCACAATCTCCCTACTTCTTTCCGATTCCGCAGATGAAACTTTCTAGTCCGCATCCGACAGATTGAAGTCACCCAAAGGCAGTACCTCCTCTTTCTTTCTGAACTTTTGGATATCTGCAATCAGATCTCTATCAATTTGCTGGGATTGAGTCGGAGGTCTGTAGACTATACACACGTAGATAGAAGAACATAAGAATTGCCGCTGCTGGGTCAGACCAGTGGTCCATCGTGCCCAGCAGTCCGCTCACGTGGTGGCCCCTAGGTCAAAGACCAGTGCTTTAAATGAGCACAGCCTCACCTGCGTACTTTCCAGTTGAGCAGGACTTGTTTCATCTTCTCTTTTCAGAGCGATATATATGTATTCAGGGCTACCAGTCTCCTAACTTTTCAGATCCTTTTTCATGTTTTCCACTCCCTCCTTGGTGTCTACTCTGTTACAAATCTAGGTATCATCTGTAAAAAGAGAGAGAGAGATATTCTTCAGAAGCACCTGTAAACCACTACTGAGAATACTTTATAAATATTGCATTACCTTAAAGCCTGTATCCTCTTATATTTCTGAGAAGTTTTGTGCATTGATCTTGCTTACAATTAATTATTTTTTCCTTAGTTATGGTTTTCTATGATTTTGTACTGAATTAACTTTTTTCATATTATATCATGCTAGGTTGAATATGTGATCAAATGTGACATGTCTGCTCTTCAGAAAATTCTGTACCGTCACATGCAAGCCAAGGGAATCCTTCTTACAGATGGCTCTGAGAAAGACAAAAAGGTATAAATAGAAGTGATGTACTCCTAGGAATAAACCTGTCTTCTATAGACTATCATAGCACAGTGTTAGTTTTTCTTGTAGTATTGTGTGGCCATAGCATCTCAAAGAAAATAATAATGCTTGAGAAATTATTTCATAGTTAGACTCGCCCCCTTTAAGTAGGGCAGTGGCTTTTTTTTATTGCCCATTTTAAAAACTTATTAACCAAGAGAAAAATCTTTGGATGTTCTCTTCCTTAACTTAAGTGTATGCATTGTGTTGTCCTGTTAATGCTAAGTTGACAAGTATCTACGAAGTATTAAGAATACTTATAGTTATGATGCATTCATTCTTGACTGAAACTTCCAGATTTAATTTCACTGATTAATGGCAACTTTCATAAGATATGTTACTTTTAACGTTCATTTTCATTCTTTACAAAAGTCTACCTTCTGTCCTGTATATGCTGTGCCATGCTTCATTATACTTTATTTCCTCTTATACTAAAACAATCCAGTTATGCTTCAGATATCTCAGATTCATTTTTTTTTTCCAACAGGGGAAAGGTGGTGCAAAGACACTAATGAACACTATTATGCAGTTGAGAAAAATATGCAATCATCCTTATATGTTTCAGCATATTGAGGTAAATTTGTTTTATGCAGTTGAGAAAAATATGCAATCATCCTTATGTTTTAGCTTATTGAGGTAAATTTGTTGATTCTGCTATTTTCAGTGTAATAGGTGAGACATTCTAGTCAAATGGGTTGTGTCCCCATGGTCGCTTGCCATCTGCAGAAGGAATCTACTTTGGATCTTTTTTCTTCACTGGGCTCCTTAGCTCCACCTACAGTTTTTCCCTTCTATATGTGTGCCAGCAGGAGTGTGTTAATTCTGCTCTCTCCATTTTATTTTATTCAGTGTTTTTTTGTCCCATTTTTCAGGGTTTCTTGTGCTCAGAGCGTTTATTCGGCTCTGCCTGCATTGAGATAACACAGACTTCGATTTGTAGCTGTCAAGCCAATCCTAGTGAGTACCTGTCAGCCAGCCTAGCCTGCATTTATCTCACAGGAACTCGGGGCCATCCCCATCTCTCTCCTTTGCTGAACAAAGGTTCGAGCACAGACTGTTGGGTATTCATAGGAGACTCAGTGGTATCACGCAGGGTTCTGGCTGCTTTTTCTCACCTTCCCTGAGCATGTCTGTCGGGGTGGAGTCCTTGGACTCTCGTAATGTGAATTCTTGCCAGTATTGCACAAATTTAGTGCCTCAGGAGTGTCCTTGTGCCATGCTCCACAGGGTGTAGCCGAGAGAGGTGGCAGCTCTAAGCTTAGCCTCTCTCGTATTTAAGCAGATGAGAAAAAACTGAGCTGGCCTGGAAGGCTGGCCTTCTATATTTTCTGGGCTTGGCACAGCGGCTAGTTCAGTGCACCTGGCTGCGGAGCTTCCATAGCATAAGAAACGCAAAGTTAAGTCATCAAAGAGTGACTCTATGCCTCAAGAGCCGGAGGCTTTCTCAGAATTTATGAAACATTTGTAGAATGAGTTTCAAAGTCAACGTTCTTCCTTTTGTGCAGTCCCAAGCTGCCTCTGATGCGTCTCTCAGTGGCATTGTTTCTACGGGCATGTCCTCAGCTCAGTCAGCTGCCTTTTTGTGCTGCTTGATCCTGATCTGGGAGATCCGTATGAGGATGACCAGCTTGCTGACCCCTTATTTACAGGCACAGTACTTCCCACTAGACAACCTGGACTAGGTGCTAGACAACCTGGACTGGATTGTGAACTATAGAAAAAGCAATCGGCTGCCCACGCAGTCGCTGTAATATCTGGAAGTTCTCTTCGACATGGCATCAGGACTTGTCTATCTTCCAGAAGCACACAGACCGAAACTGAGGACCAGATTCTATAAACGGCATCCCGGTTGTAGGTGGCCATCTGCTGCCTAACCAACCAATTGACATGCATGTTTTCTCAAAAACACTTCCAGAGGCAGGCCGCCTACATTGAAGGTGCCTCTGAGAGCCTAGGTAGATGCATAAGCTCGCTTAAGGCTAGGCGTGGGAGTAGCTTGGCCCGGAAGTAGCCTTAGGCGGCCGTACGCGTCTCCATAGGCCTGTGGTAAGCAGACTTGGCCACTGAGCTTATCCCCTCTCCCCCATGCATCGCGTGGCAGGAGAGATGCCCAGTCCCTCCTGCCAGAACCCCCACTGGACATCGCGCGGCAGGAGAGATGCCCAATCCCTCCTGCTCGGCACCTGTGAACCCTCCCCCGAACATCTTATGGCAGGAGGGATGCCCAGTCCCTCTTACCCGGCACCAACAAACCCCCGAACATCATGCAGCATGAGAGATGCTCAGTCCGGCACCCACATACCATCCCCTGAACATCGTGCAGCAGGAGGGATGCCCAGTCCTTCCTTCCTGGCACCCACGAACCCTCCCACGTACATCGCTGGCAGGAGGGATACCCAATCCCTTCTGCCAGAACCCTCCCACCCCTATACGTTGCCGGCAGGAGATTCCCCCTAAAAGTAAGCCCCCTGACAGTTTGCCCCCCATCAGGCCCCCCCCACCCTTTCCCGGACCCCCCATCCTCCTAACCTGGAATCGTTGGACATCCCTCCTGCCGATACTCTTCTCAGAGGGTGGGGATGGGTTGCCGCTTTAAGCTCATCAGCAACCCAATCCTCTAACTGGTGCCTGTAACGTGGACGTGCTTAGGCAGTTTCTGAGACCACGCGTCCTACACAGAATCTGGGCCTGAGTGTCCAGATTTCTTTGCTTCTGGAACAGCTGGCTCCTTCGGCATGGGACTATCTTCAGGTCCTGAGGTCCATGGCTGCCACGTTAACATAAGAATAGCCTTACTGGATCAGACTAGTGTCCATCTGGCCCAGTATCCCATCTTCATGGAGGCCAACCCAAGTCACAAGTATCTGGCAAAAAACCAAATATTAGCAGAATTCCATGTCAATGATCCAGGGCAAGCAGTGACTTCTCCCATGTCTGTCTCAACAGCAGTTTATGTGGTTGGATGTAGTTCTTTGGGCAAGGACACACGTGCATCCTCTCCAGCATGCCTTACTCTCTCGCTGGGCTCCGCACAGGGATTGTTTACAGACCTGTCTTCCCTGGACTCTAGAGGCTCGGGCCATCATGTAGCTCTTCATGCAGTCACTCTGCAAGAGCGTTCCACTGTGGATTGCCTCCTAGATCATGGTGATGATGGATGTCAGCCTTCAGGGCTGGGGAGCCCATTGCAATCGTTTTCCCATCCAGGGGTGTTGGATACCCTCTTAGCTGGCTCTGATGCGATTACAGAAGACTCTGGAGGGCCAAGTGGTCAATGTCTTCTCCAACAACACGACAACAGTAACCTGTCAATCGCTAGGGAGGGACCAAGAGTACCCCTCTGGCTCATGAAGCCTGCCTTCTTTTTCTATGGGCGGAATGCCACCTCCAGGCGCTCTCAGCAGTGCATGTGGAGGGAGTCGACAATGTTCAAGTTGACTTCCTCAGCAGACAGACATTGGATCCGGGCAAGTGGGCCCTGTCCTCAGCGGCATTCCGAACCATAGTACGGCACTGGGGGTCAGCCCTGCTTTGATCTTGTGGCCATAGCATACTGACGGGGGTTGCCATTCAACATATTACTGAAAATTGGAAGGACTATACTAAACTTAATTATACCTTTTGGTGGAATTCAGTTTGTCATATTTATAAAATGGAGAGAGTGCTTGCTATACAGCAAGGAAATTATAATAGTTTTAAAAAGATTTGGGGGCCATTGATTGCATATTCTAATGATTAGACACCTTGGACACCTTTTTATTACATAGGACTATATTTAATGTGGGGATGGGGAAGTATGTTTTGTAATTTAATGGGTTTATCCTTGATGAATGGGATGGGTGGGGGAGGGGTCTTTTTTATTTGCATTTGACAATAATTGTTAGAATGTCAAGCGATTTGTACGATTTATCTGATTGAATATTGTACACTTGTTGCAAGAGTTAAAACTGAATAAAGAATTTTTTTTTTTTTTTTTTAAAGAACAAGAAAGCATATTGTTTCTTCAGTCGAAGATCCAAGCACAGAAGGGAGGGTTTCAACACTCTAGTGCAGCCATGGCCTCAGGAGTTTCTCCTGTATGTCTTTTCACCCTGGCCCATGATCGTCCATGCCATTCAGCAGATTGCAGTCTATCTGGGCCGTGTCATTCTGGTGTCTCAGATTGGTCTCGCAGACTGTGATTTGCAGACCTGATGCATCTTGCAAGGGTTCCAGCCTTTGGCTGAGCACCCATCTAGACCTGCTTATGCAGGATCCAATCTGCATGGAGGACCCAGGATGCTTTGCTCTTACAGCATGGCTCTTGTGCGCTCAGCCTTAGAGCACAAAGGCTATTCTGATGTGATTATTGACATTCTTCTCAAGTCTAAGAAGTCGTCTACAATTTCTGCTTACACTAAGGCGTGGAAGGCTTTCCCACATTGGTGCACTGAGGCCCAGGTGAAGCCTTATTTGGCTCTGATCTCGGTGATTCTCGCTTTTCTTCAGGTTGGTCTTGATAAAAGCCTCACTATGGTGTCTCTTCGGGTCCAAGTGGCCGGGCTGTCTTGTTTTAGAGCCCGTGATCGTTGTTGCTCTTTCGTGTCTCATCTTGATTTTGCTAGATTTCTGAAGTGGGCTCTTTGCATCAGACTGCCGGTTAAGCCACTGTTTCTTCCTGGGACCTCAACCTGGTGCTGTCTAGCTTCATCCTGGCTCCTGTTGAGCCCCTTTGGGATGCTTCCCTCTTGGATTTGATGTTCAAGACCGTGTTTGTAGTTGGTAATATCTCAACATGTCATGTCTTGGACTTCCAGGCTCTTTCATGTAGGGAACTCTTCCTCCTCATTTCGGAGACTGGTGTTTCCCTGCATACAGTTCCTTCCTTCTTGCTGAAGGTTGGTTCGGTTTTCCATGTTAATCAGGAAGTTTGCCTGTTTTTGAGTCTACTAATTTCAGGACACAAGATAGCCTTTTGAAAAAACTGGATTTGTGCAGGGTGCTTCGCTACCTGGAGGTCACTAACGAATTTCCCATCTCTGACTATTTGTTTGTTCTGACTCATTCCTGCTTCCAAGGCCCCGCTCCTACTCCCAAGGCCATGATTTCCAGATGGATCCGTAGGGCCATTTTATCAGCCTATATTCTTTCTGGGAACAGTCTCCCATTTCTGTCAAGACACATTCTATCAGGAGTGTGTTTTCATCATGGGCTGAAGCTTGAGCTGTGTTCCCTGAGGAAATCTGCAGGGCTTCAACGTGGTCCTCTCTTCACATGTTTGCCAAATTTTACAGAGTGGATGCCTTTGGGTCCTCGCTGTTAACGGACCAACGCAGCAAGCCCACCTTAGCTTTTTGGTGACTGCTTTTATACATCCCATCTGTCTAGAATGTCTCACCTATTGCACTGGAAAGCTCTTTTCCAGTAGATAGGTGAGACATTCTAGACAGAATGAATCCACTGCAGATCTACAGAAGGAAACTACTCCAGATCTTTTCTGTGTGCCTCACTTGGCTCCTTAGCTCCACCTACAGTTAGTACCCAAGCACCAAGAGTCACTACATAAACATGAAATTGAGACACCTATAGCAATCAATACAGCAACAACCGTTCTGCTCAAAAAATTATATAGGAACACCAACTGCAAACAGCCAACAAAGGCTTCAGAGGAGCTCAGAAACTGCTCCCGCAGAAAAAATAACATATAGACAGAATTTTTCCTAGGCTCCAAGGGCTAGCAGGCATCCAAGAAACAACTTGGAGAACCATATACAGATTGAGATAGTAGGCAGGCGCAGGAAGGGCAAGGTGTGAATCTAGAATGTCTTACCTATCTACTGGAAAAGAGCATACCATAATCTCTTTATATAGAATATTGTCGTGTGTGATATAGGTAAAAGTATGGGCTTGATATACTGTTTTTCTGTGTGGTTACAATCAAAGCTGTTTACATATTTTAGACAGGTATTTATTTTGTACCTGGAGCAATTAAGGAGCTCCTTTTACAAAGCTGCGCTAGGGCTTTAACGCGTGGAATAGCGCGTGCTAGTCGCTACCGCCTCCTTTTGAGCAGATGGTAGATTTCCGGCTAGCGCACGCTAATCCGGTGCATGCGATAAAACCGCTAGCGCAGCTTTGTAAAAGGAGCCCTAAGTGTTAAATGAATTGCCCAGAGTCACAAGGAGCTGCAGTGGATATCGAACTCATAACCTCAGGGTGCTGAGGCAAGAGTTCTAGTCACTAGGCCACTCATCCACTCCAGTATATTTTAGTGGAACAAACATCCCAACAAAACAGAAAGTGTTCTCAAGTCAGCAGTCTCTATTTCATCCTTAAAAATAAGGTAGCAGTTGTGCAAATGTGTGTACAGTATATTTATCTTGTTTATTAGTGTCATGGTATTCTCAAATTAGGTAAAGTGAAAGCTATTCCATCCTAATATAAATAATCTCCTGATAAGGTAAACTCTTGTTACAAGATGGATATAAATAATTAGTAAGTATAAATAATTTGTTCCATTTTAGGAAAGAGTGTTCTTGCAACATGAGTTGTCAAACTTACATAAATATAAAATAAATAAATAAAAAACATTTTAAACCAAGAGGGAACCTTGATTCAAGTTTCAAGTTTATTTAGCATTTGATGAATCGCTTATGTAAGATTTCTAAGCGATGTACAATTTAAAAGCCACCAGGTGGTGGTCTCCTATACAA
This sequence comes from Geotrypetes seraphini, assembly GCF_902459505.1. NCBI lineage: Eukaryota > Metazoa > Chordata > Amphibia > Gymnophiona > Dermophiidae > Geotrypetes > Geotrypetes seraphini. The sequence goes on from NC_047084.1 coordinate 477,597,234, forward strand.
TTTAAACGAATTAAACACAAGACAAACAATTTATATCAATTGGCATTATAACAATTGAATTAAGGACAGACATGAATGAGTAGGGAAGGAGGGGAAAGTTACAATATCATAATCTGTTGATTGGGAATAGAACACTATCCTCCCTTTTAAAAAAGCACAGAAGTGGTTTTTAGTGCCTGCCAGCACTTTGAATGCTTTGCGCTGCTCCAATGCTCATAGGAACTCTGACCATCGGAGCACTGGAGAGCATTCAGCACACTGTACACAGAGAAAATGTTAATTATTTATATTCAGGGTTTTTTCAAAAAGGTCAAAGCAGATGACTTTAAAATATGCAAGTAACAATTATAGAAAAATAGACATAGTGCAAAATATAGACAGACAGCAGATATAAATTATCAATACTGACACATTTTGATCACTAAATTGAAAATAAAATCATTTTTTCTACCTTTGTTGTCTAGTGATTTCATGAGTCTCTGGTTGCACTTCCTTCTGACTGTGCATCTAATTTATTCCCTTCTTTCTTCCTCCTGCATGCTTCCTCTTCAGACCTCATTCCATTCCCCAACCAACATCTTTCTCTGTCTCTCCATGAATCCAACTTTTTTCTTCCTCTCTCCCTGCCTGCCCCCCCCACACTCACTGAATCCACAGCTGCCAATTTCTCCTTGCCTCCCTGCCCCAGCCCTGAAGTCAACCCTGCTACCTGACACACTCCATTCCCCCCAAACTTTTTCTTCCTCCGTGCCTGTCCCCTGCTGAAACCACCGCTGCCACAGAAGCTAATTGGCTGGGCCGGAATCTTCTCTCCATCAGAATTGACATCAGGGGTAGGCTTGTGGGCTGACTACGTGCAGTTGCTGCACGTGCCTGGCCCGTCCATGTTGCGGCAGCGGCAGAGGGGTTGGAGGTGTATGAATAGAGCGTGTCGGGTGGCATGGTCAGCTTCAGCGGCGGGGCAGGGAGGAAGCGGCGGTGGTGGCTTCAGTGGGGGTGACAGGAAGGGAGAGATCCCAGGGGGCGGCTAGCCCACATACCCCCAACAGGCAGCCTACGTACCCTCTGGGGTACGCATACCGCAGGTTGAGAAACGCTGATATAATGTATAGGCAACTGAATCTTTGGAAGGTTATACCAAAACCAGATTAACATGGAAGGCTCTATTTGTGATTTATAAACAGTTGTACAAAATATTGTCCCTTTTTATACTTTATAAAATCATAAGTGTTTGAGGCTTGAACAAATTAGGGCTGAGTCCACATGGACAGGGACTGATCTGGCAAAAACAGAGCGGGGACGGGATGGGGATAGGGTCAGAGCCTGCAGGGGTGGGTTTAAACTTTGTCCCCTTGTCATCTCTTACTACTGGGGATAGATCTGGAAGCAGTGGCCAATTTTTTGTGAACTACTCATATAGGTGTCCTGTTGTAATATCAAGCACAAAATGTTTACCCATGGTAGTGCTATATGGGGGTGCACAATTGGAGGTGCATGTACTTCCCTATTAGGACACTAGACTTAGTGAAGAGTGAATCTCAGCTAAGATTAGTAAAGTTAATAAGGAGAAATTAGGTTCTTACCTGCTAATTTACTTTCTTTTAGCTTCTCCAGACCAGTAGAGGTTAACTTTACGAATGGGTATATATCTAATCATGACCAGCAGGTGGAGACTGAAAACAAAACTTTGGGACAGTATATCCTAGCCCCTCCTCTCTATTTCCCTCAGTCTGCCGAATAGCCAAGCAGAACCAAGAACTGGAAAACAACAGAGAGAAAAAACAATACTCCGAAAGGAGTAACAAATAACAAACCCAAAATGCTGTTGGAAAATGCAGAGGAGAAATTCCCGAAGGAAGAATGTCCCCACAGCTCGCCAGCTAAGCCAGCCGAGCCACAGCCGCTGTTCTTCAATTCTCCCCGGCCCTAGAAAAATACTAGAACCCGCAGCAAAAACCAAAAACTGCCCGCGCAACAGCCCCAACAACAACAACAACAGACAGGGTGGGGACCTCTACTGGTCTGGAGAAGCTAAAAGAAAGTAAATTAGCAGGTAAGAACCTAATTTCTCCTTCTTTAGCACTCTCCAGACCAGTAGAGGTTAACTTTACGAATGGGACGTACCAAAGCAGTCCCTCTCACGGGCGGGACCCCCGAAGGGCCGATACCAGTACACGCTCACCGAACACCGCGTCCCGACGCGCCTGCACATCAACCCGATAATGACGGACAAAGGAATGCAAGGAGGACCAAACCGCAGCCTTACAAATATCCACAGGAGGCACGAGCGACGACTCAGCCCAAGAAGCCGCCTGACCCCGAGTGGAATGAGCCTTTAGAAACTCCGGAACCGGCTGCTGTTTCAGAAGATAAGCGGAAGCAATCGTCTCCTTGATCCAGCGCGCAATAGTAGCCTTAGAAGCGCCAGCTCCCCGACGAGAACCCGCCAGGAGGACAAAGAGATGATCGGACTTCCGGAATTCCTGGGTCCGCTGCACATAAGAGCGAAGGACCCGACCGACATCCAACTTGCGCAGCTGCCGTTGCTCAGAAGAGCCCTCCCGACTACCCAAGACCGGGAGAACCACCGATTGATTGACATGAAAAGGAGAAACCACCTTAGGCAGAAAGGAAGGAACAGGCCGCAAGACGACCCGTTCCCTAGAAAACTCCAAGAAGGGAGTCCTACAAGAGAAAGCCTGCAGCTCAGAAACACGCCTAGCAGAAGTAATGGCCACCAAAAAGACCGCCTTCAAAGTAAGGTCCTTCAAAGAACAGTCGTCCAAGGGCTCGAAAGGCGGACGCACCAAAACAGAGAGAACCAGATTAAGATCCCAAGAGGGAACCGAGGGCCGTAGGGGCGGCCTAAGCAACTTGGCCGCCCGCAAAAACCGAATCACATCAGGAAGCGCCGATAAACGCTGACCTGACACCAACCCTCGAAAAGCCGACAGGGCCGCAAGATGGACCCGGAGAGAAGACCAAGCCAGGCCTCTATCCAGGCCATCCTGCAAGAACTCCAGAATGTAAGGCAGAGAAGCGCGAAAAGAGGTCACTCCCCGCGCCCGACACCATTCCTCAAAGAGACGCCAAACCCGCACATAAGCCCGCGAGGTAGAAAGCCTCCGGGACCCCAACAGTGTAGAGATCACCTTGTCTGAATATCCCTTCTTGCTAAGGCGACCCCTTTCAAGAGCCACGCCGTAAGACAGAAGGGAGACGGGTCGAACATGGGAATGGGACCCTGCATCAGAAGGTCGTCCGAGAGAGGCAGAGGAAGAGGATCCGCTACCAGGTGCCTCACCAGATCCGCATACCATGGACGGCGAGGCCAATCCGGCGCCACCAACACCACCAAACCCGGATGGTAAACAATGCGAAGAAGCACTCTGCCCACCAGCGGCCAAGGAGGGAACACATACAACAGCCCCTCCGTTGGCCACGGCTGGACCAGAGCATCCAGACCCTCGGCCAGACCGTCCCTGCGACGACTGAAGAAGCGGGGCACCTTGGCGTTGCCACCCGTGGCCATCAGGTCCATCAGGGGCTGCCCCCAAGCCTGCACTATCAACTGAAACGCCTCGGCGCCGAGACACCACTCTCCTGGATCTAGGAAGTGACGACTGAGGAAGTCTGCCTGAACGTTGTCTACTCCGGCTATATGAGAGGCCGAGAGGTCCAGCAGATGGGATTCCGCCCAAACCATGAGCAGAGCCGCCTCCTGCGCCACCCGAGTGCTCTTGGTGCCCCCCTGACGATTGACATAAGCCACCGCCGTGGCATTGTCCGACAGCACTCTGACTGACTTGCCCCGCAACAGAGAGTGGAAAGCCAACAGCGCCAGACGGACCGCTCTGGTCTCCAACACGTTGATCGACCAGGCGGCCTCCTCCGCGGACCAGGTGCCCTGAGCTGAGTGACCCAAACACTGAGCCCCCCAACCCAGGAGACTCGCATCCGTCAGGAGCACCGTCCACTGCGGGAGATCCAGACCCACCCCCTGAACTAGGTGAGGGGTCTGGAGCCACCAACGCAGACTGCAGCGCGCCAAGCCTCGCAGGGGAACCGGAACATCCATCCCGTGCCTCTGGGGAGACCACCTCCGGAGCAGAGCATACTGGAGAGGACGCATGTGGGCCCGCGCCCACCTCACCACGTCCAGGGACGCCGCCATCGACCCCAAGACCTGGAGGAAATCTCGCGCCCGAGGACACCGGGACGCCAAAAGCAGGCGAATCTGAGATTGCAATTTGCTCACCCGGCCCTCTGGGAGGAAGACCTTCCCCAAGGAGGTGTCGAACAGCACCCCGAGGTACTCCAGACGCTGAGCCGGGACCAACCGACTCTTGGCAAGGTTGACCACCCAGCCCAGCGACCGGAGAAACTCCACCACCCGAGCAGTAACCCGGGAGCTTTCCTGCAACGACTTTGCCCGAATTAACCAGTCGTCCAGGTAGGGGTGTACCAGGATGCCCTCCGACCGCAAGGCTGCCGCGACGACCACCATCACCTTGGTGAACGTCCGCGGAGCCGTGGCCAGCCCAAAGGGAAGCGCACAGAACTGAAAGTGCCGACCCAAGATCGCAAAGCGCAGGAAACGCTGATGAGAGGCCCGAATGGGAACATGCAAGTAGGCCTCCGTCAGATCGAGGGAAGTGAGAAACTCCCCCGGCTGAACCGCCAGAATGACCGACCGCAGAGTTTCCATACGGAAAGAGGGAATCTTGAGAGCCCTGTTGACCCCTTTCAAATCGAGGATGGGCCGAAAAGTCCCCTCCTTCTTGGGCACCACAAAGTAAATGGAGTACCTGCCCGTGCCCCACTCTGGAGGGGGCACCGGAACAACTGCCCTGAGATCTAGCAAGCGCTGAAGGGTCTGGCGAAAAGCCTGCGTCTTCCCCGGAGTCTGACATGGAGAAGCGAGGAAAAAATCCGGCAGAGAGCGGGCGAACTCCAGGGCATAACCGTCCCGCACCACCTCCAGGACCCACTGATCGGACGTGATCTCGGCCCATTTGGGGAAAAAATCTCGCAGCCGGGCCCCCACCGGAACCAAAGGGGGCGCCGGCAAGGCGTCATTGTGCAGGACGGGAAGCGGGGGAACCGGCGGAGGGATTCCCTGCCCCCCGACGGGCCCCCCGAAAGGGCTGCATGCGCTGGAAGAACCGACCCCGGGAAAATCCCGGAGACTGGAAAGAAGCAGCCCCACGCCCAGGGCGATACTTGCGAAAATCCCGCAAACGCCCCCGGGCCGCACCCCCCCTAGACGCCGGGCGGGCACGGTCCTCCGGCAGACGGGGAACTTTCGAGTCCGACAGAGTCTGAATCAACTTATCCAAGTCCTCTCCAAACAAAAACGACCCCCGAAAGGGAAATTTAGTAAGCTTAGCTTTGGACGCAGCATCCGCCGCCCAAGCGCGCAGCCACAACACACGCCTTGCGGCCACGCCAAAAGCCATAGACTTAGCCGAGATCCGCACCAAGTCATAGAGAGCATCTGAGAGGAATGAGGCCGCCATCTCAATCTTCGCAACCTCCTGATCCACCAGAGACCAGTCGTCAGACTCTCGATCCAAGACCCGCTCCGCCCACCGAAACACGGCGCGAGCAACCAGTCCCCCACAAATAGCCGCCTGGACCCCAAGGGCAGAGACCTGAAAATTTTGCTTAAGTAGGCCCTCCAATTTGCGCTCCTCAGGGTCTCGCAAGGCAGAACCGCCCTCAACAGGCACGGTATGCCGCTTGGAAATTGCCGAGACCACCGCATCCACGACCGGCGAAGCTAACGTAGCCCGATCCCCTTCAGGAATGGGATACAGGCGAGCCATGCTGCGCGCCAGCCGAAACGGCGTCTCCGGCGTTTTCCACTGCTCCAGGATAATATCCCGAATATCCTGATGCATAGGAAAAGAGCGGGAAACGGAACGGATCCCCCGCAACAGGGGGTCCCCCACACGCGGAGTCTCCGGCGGCGCGTCCTCAAAACGCAAGACCGAAGAAACCTGCTGAATAAGGTCAGGCAGCTCATCTTTCTGAAAAAGACGCACCACAGACGCCTCGACACTGGAGAACGGGAAATCCGACAACCCGCCGCCAGCTTCCGTCCCCTCCAGAGAGTCCTGGAATTCCTCAGAAGGGTCCAGGTCCTCCTCCAGACCGACCCGTTCCTCCGACCACAAATTCTCGTCCCACGACACCCGCGGACGCTTGGACAAGGGAGGCGGCGGAGGGGACGTCACGCCAGACGAAAGAGGCAAAGCCGCAGGAAGCGCGGAGGAAAAACCACCCCCCGAGACCCCCTGGGCGCAACCGGGACCCCCAGCCGCCTGAAAATAGGCTCTGCATAAAGAAAAGAAAAATTCAGGAGAAAACCCCCCCGAGGGTCCCAAGGGACTCCCTGCCACAGCAGGGGACCCAGCAGAACCTTGCCCCTGCATAGTCAAAACAGGGGGAAGGTCACCTGAGGTGGAAGACAAAATGGAGGGGCCAGACAGAGAAGATGGCGGTTTTCCCGCCAAAAAAGCTCCCTCCATAGCCTGAAGCGGCTGAGAAACCTGAATAGTCTCAGCCGCTAAAGCAGGCAAGCCGGCATCAGCTGTCAAAAAATCAGCTGAGAGGGAATCCTCTAAAACCCGACCGTCGGCGGTTTGGGGATTCCCTCCGTGGGCGGACAGAGAAGACCGGGCTTCTCCACCGTTCCCTGCCGACTCGCGAGGCACCATCGGCGGGGAGCTCTGGGCGCCTGCAGCCGCTGCCGACGGAGCTCCTCCACCGCACCGGCCTGAACACCGCTTGCACAGGCCGGCCGCGAGTGCCTCGCGTCTGGAGCACAATGAGCACTTTTTCCCTTTAGAAGTGCTCATTGCTCCATACGCGACCTAGCTGTAAAAGAGTGCCGGTTAGTTGAAAAAATACAGTAAAATACAGTTTTCTTAAAGGGATACAACCCTCCAGACCAGCACTACCTCAGGATTTTTTTTTTTTTTTTTTTTACAGAACAGACTCCACAGGCTCTCAAACAATAGTCTTGCTTGATTTAGGGGGCAAGGCTTATTGCTGAGGCTCCTCTAAAAAAATATGGGGAGGTGGAGGAAGTGGGGGGAGGGACCCCGCTCGTGACCCGCCGGGTTTGACACCCCCGAGGTCGGACGAACCCCCAAACAGAGTCCGTCCAAGCTCCGTCCGGCTAAAAACAGGGACAAAAAACCCCTTAAACAAATTCCAACAGCCCTACCAAGGGAGATGGGTACAGATCACTCAACACCTGCTGGAGACTGAAAGAAGACTGAGGGAAATAGAGAGGAGGGGCTAGGATATACTGTCCCAAAGTTTTGTTTTCAGTCTCCACCTGCTGGTCATGATTAGATATATACCCATTCGTAAAGTTAACCTCTACTGGTCTGGAGAGTGCTAAAGAAACACAGATATCCAGGTTGGAGTCATTTGGGTTTGCAGTATTTTACTAAAATCACATCTGAGCCTGTTGTGTGCTGTGAAATTCATAGGAGCTCTGCTAAACACATGAGAAAGGCTGTGGCTCGCTGGTAGAACTGCTGCCTCTGCACCCAGAGGTTAAGATCAAATCCCGGTGCTGCTCCTTGTGACCCTGGGCAAGGCACTTAAATCTTCCAATGCCCACTGCTTTGAATGTCAGCTTTGAAAGCCAAAGCCACAAAAAGGCGGTATACAAGTCCCCTTTCCCTTTTATATCTAGATCACTTCTCCATAATGTCTTGTGTATATTTAGATTGAATATATTGTATTTTCTGTTGAGCTGGTACTGTGTTTTATGTATCTGCACTGCTGTGTATGCCTGGTAGTGCTTTAGAAATGATAAATAATAGTAGGAATAAAGAAGACTGAGCAGATATCAGAATGGATCATGTTGAGATTGCTGTACATTTTTGCTTCAGTTGTATATAGCATATCTCATGATGAGACAAGCCCATTGGCTCCTATGCCCACATTAGCTTCAATCCACTCAAGAGTTTGATGTCATCCAAATAACCCATAAGTTCAAAGACTTGGTGGCTGATTCAGTCAAAAGTCTCTAGAGTTATCATCTTCTAGTCTCAAATAGACCTAACTGCAGATAAGTTCAAGCTGGGCTTTTGTAGCTCATATACAGGGATTCACTTCCAGTTCCTTTGGTCTGCTTAGGAAAAATATCATACCATCGAGCTCAGGGTGATCTGGAACACTCTAAAGGCTTTCAGAAAGGTGTCCAGCATGGTCACCTTAAATTAGCAGGTAGCTATTCAATGTTAACAAACAGGGATCAAAACAGGGAGATAATTTATGCATTTAAGATGACAATAGAAAGAATTTCAAGTGATATGTTTGATTCAATTGATGTAATATTGTGTACTTGATGGAAGATGAAAAATGAATAAAGAATTTGAAAAAAAAAAAAGAATCGTACTTCCTGTGTTTGGGAGACACTTGGGATGTAGTCTTTTTCACACAGAATGGCCCTCGGGCAAAAAAAGATCATAATGGGCAGGATGGATCAAGTCCTCCAGCCATGTAAGTGGTCCTTGGACAGAGGGCTAGCAAATAAGATATTCTTCGGTGGATCTATTTGCATCTCTTCTAAACAGGAGAGTTTCTTGGGTCTGCTTGAGGATAGAGAAACATGATGCACTAGCCTTAGATGTCTTCCTTCTAGATTGCAAAGAGGGCCTTTTGCATTCGGAGCCTTCAATTTTCATAGTGGCAAGGACTCATAAAACTCAGAAAAGACCATTGAACTAATATGCTCATAGCTTCTTGCTGGTTCCTGTGCCTATGGGAGAGGCATTTCACAAAGCTCATGCCATAATAAATTGGTTGTTCTATAAGGTACCAGCATCCTCTCTTACATTTTTTTCTACTGATGCAAACCAATATGGCTAACCCACCCCACTCCTCCACCACCACTGTATCTTCTAAGTCTCATCTGGAAGATTAGTTGAAAATGCAGAATATTTTTATATAAAATATATATGATGTATATATTTGTGTTTTTACAGGAATCTTTTGCGGAACACTTAGGATACTCGGGGGGTGTTATTAATGGGTAAGCCCTTTCTTAATACCAAATCTCCATTGGAAATAGTATTCTTTATATTTTATTATAATGTTATAAGCTATGTAGAAGGTAGAAGGTATCAGAATGAATAACAAATAACTTAAAGTAAAAGTGAAAATTAATAAACTAATTCTGTATTGCTTGGTAGATCGGTATAGTCCTTATGAATGGGTTATATACCTCATTGCTACCAGCAGGTGGAGACTGAGAACAAACTTGTATATCAGTATAGCTTCCTCCCTAGAAATCCAGTCTATCTCAGTCTCCATAGCAGGTGGTAAGGCTTTTTGGCTCTCCTCTTAGCACTGTAGGAACTTTGTTTTGGACTCCTGGGTTCCCCTTTTGTGCCAGATAGAGCTTGGATGGGTCTTGTTTGGGGATCCGTCCGACCTTGGGGGTGTTAAACCCAGCGAGTTTCGTGCTGGGTCCCTCCCTCTACATTCCTCCACCTCTTCATATTTTTGTAGAGGTGCCTCAGCAGGCGGCCTGGCCCCTGGTTGGTCAGCCCTCCAGCTTTGAGAGCTGTGGAGTCTGTTCTGACTAAGAAAAAAAAAAAATCAGAGGTGTGCCAGTCTGCAGGGCTCATTTCCCTGTAAAAACTAACTAACCGGTATTTTTTCTTTCAGCTAGGGCATTTTCTGGCACAATGAGCACTTTTAAAGGGAAAAGGTGCTCCAGATGCGAGGTACTCATGGCTGGCCTGTGCAAGAGTTGTACAGGCTGGAGCAGTGGGGCAGCCTCGTTGGCAGCGGATGCCGGTGGCCAGGGTGCCCCGTTGTTGGTGCCTCGAGCAGTCGGCTTTGGATCGCAGGGAAGCCCGGGCTTATGCTCAGCCGCCGACAGTCAGGGAGAAAAGGATTTCCCTTGCTGTAGGAGCGGCTGCGGATTCCCCTTTTTCACGTTGGTCGGTTCCTCGGCCTCAGTGTCAGGAAAGTCCCAGGTTTTCTCAGACCCGGCAGGCCGCCAGGAGGTCCAATTTTGGCGGGAACCTCCTCTTTCATTTCAGTTACCTCAGGTGAGCTTCCCCTTGTTCTGGTAATTGCAGGGGCAGGTTATTGGCAGGGTCCCCCTGCTGGGCAGGGAATACCTTGGGGCCGCCGGGGTCTTTCCTCCCCTGAATTTATGTTAACACTTTGTAAAGCTTATGTGCTGGTGGCAGGAGTTTCACATGTCCACTCGGGGGAGGGGGGGAAGGGGTTTGCCCTCAATGTCTTCCCCGGTGCGGCCCCATACAGCAGCGGTTTTGTCCCCCTCTACTCCTCTCTCCCTCCAAACACCTGAGGGTCTCTTAAGATGAGGATTTTTCCCCAGAGGAGCAAGATGTTTTTGAGGAGGAACCTTGGGGAGATTTTCCAGGATCCTGTTGGGGGAGGGGGTGGATTCCCCCCTCCCCCCCAACACTCCCCAGCTGGCGAAGATGCATCTGTGGTGCGCATTTGTCAGCAGGATGAGCTTCATGAGCTAATTCTTCAGGTCTCCTTGGTTTTACACTTTGAGGACACATGATGGAGCCCCTGTGTTATGGTGGACCCCTTGCTTAAGGGGATCTGCTTTGCTTCCCGCTCTTTTCCTATGCATCAGGATATTTGGGATATTATGCTCACTCAGTGGCAGGTGCCGAAAACTCCCTTTCGTTTTGCGTGCTCCATGGCCCGCCTGTATCCCATTCCTGAAGGGGATAGGGATACTCTGAAGTCGCCTATGGTGGATGTAATGGTCTCTATAGAGGCCATCTGTAAGAGGCACACCGTGCCTGTTGAAGGCAGTGCTGCCTTGAAGGACCCTAGAGGAGAGTAAGTTGAAGTCCCTCCTTAAACAGAGTTTTGATGTGACAGCTCTGGCAGTCCAGGCATGTGATGTGTGACGGGCTAGTGGCTCGGGCATGTTTTCGCTGGGCCGAGCATGTGCTTGACAGTAAATCTGAGGATTGGGAATTGCTCAAGCACAAGGTGGCAAAGATTGAATTGGGTGCTTCTTATCTTTCAGATACCATGTATGACCTCTTGCGAGCTTCTGCCAATGTCAGCGTTTTCAGTGGTACTTTGTGGCTTCGTGCTTGGTCGGCGGATTCAGCGTCAAAGCTAAGTTAACAAAGTTTCCTTGTAAGGAATCTTTCTTGTTTGGTGAGGACCTCACTGACTCTAATAGTGCCTCGTTTGCCTGAGGATAGGCCTTAGGCCGCTGGCTTGAGGTGGCGTTGCTCGTGAGTGTGGGTGTGATTTCGCCGTTTCCGCTTACTGGTCGAGGGGCTGCCTCTTTGCAGTCACTGGGTTGGGTACGTCAACATTGCCAAGAACCGTCTGTCTCCCCTCTCAGCGTCTTGAGTATCTAGGAGTGCTGTTTTGACACCTCCTTGGGGAAGGTCTTCCTTCCGGAGACCCGGGTAAGCAAATTGCAATCTCAGTTTTGCCAGTTTATGGCATCCCGGTGTCCTTGGGTGCAGGATTTCCTCCAAGAATTGGGTGGTTGATGGCGGCCTCTCTTGATGTTGTGAGGTGGTTTTGGGGCCCACATGCGTCCTCTTCAGTATGCTTTTCTTCAGAGGTGGTCGCTTCAGAGGCACAGTCTGGATCACCTTGTTCTGCTTCCGGGCTTAGCTCGGGGCAGTCTTCGTTGGTGGCTCCAGACCCCCCCATCTTGTACAAGATGCGAGTCTGGATCAGCCGCAGTGGACAGTGCTGCTCACGGATGTCAGTCTTCTCGGTTGGGGAGCTCAATGACTAGGTCACTCAGCTCAGGGCACGGAGGAGGCTTCTTGATCGATCAGTGTCTTGGATACCAGAGCCATCCATCTGGCGTTGCTAGCCTTCCAGTCCTTTCTGATTGGCAAGTCAGTCAGGGTTCTGTTGGACAATGCCACTGTGGTGGCCTATATCCATCATCAGGGGGGCACCAGAAGCACTTTGGTGGCACAGGAGGTGGCTCTGCTCATGGTGTGGGCAGAGTCACACCTTCAAGAAATATTGCATCCCACATAGCCAGAGTGGAGAATGTTCAAGCGGACTTCTTAAGTCGTCATGTGCTAGATCCCAGAGAGCGGTGTCTAAGCCCCGTGGCCTTTCAGTTGCTAGTGCAGTCTTGGGGTCAGCCCCTCATGGACCTGATGGCCACAAGTCTCAATGCCAAAATGCCCCATTTCTTCAGTCGTCGTAGAGATGGTTAGGCCGAGAGCCTGGATGCTCTGGTTCAATCATGGCCAATGGAGGGGCTGCTGTATGTGTTCTCTCTGTGGCCATTAGTAGGCAGAATTCTTCTCCGCATAATTCGTCATCCAGGCCTTTTGGTTCTCGTGGCTCTGGATTGGCTCAGGTGGCCATGGTACACAGATCTGGTGGCGTATCCTTTTCCTCTGCCTCTCTTGGATGACGTTCTGACTCAGGGTTCCATTCCAATGTTCGATCCGGGTCCCTTCTGTCTTACGGCTTGGCTCTTGAAAGGGGTTGCCTAGGTAAGAAAGGGTATTCAGATAAAGTGATCTCAACTCTCTTGGGGTCCTGGAGGCTTTCTACCTCTCAGGCTTATGTGAGGGCTTGGCGTCTATTTGAGGAGTGGTGTAATGCGCGTGGAGTGGTCTCTTTTTGGCGCTTCCCTGCCTAGCTTCTTAGAGTTTTTGCAGGATGGCCTGGGCAGGGGATTGGCTTGGTCTTCTCTCCGGGTTCAATTTTGCAGCCTTGTCAGCCTTTCTTGGGTTGTTGAAAGGTCAGCAATTGACTGCCATTCCTTTTTTTTTTTTTTATTAAAGATCTTTATTCATTTTTACATCTTACAAGTGTATCAATAAATTGACAATTGAAATTAAATATATCACTTGAATTTCTGTCATATTTTAAAATAATACATAAAATTTAACCCCTGATTCCTGATGTGATTCGCTTCTTGCGGGCAGCCAAATTGCTCAAGCCTCCCTTACGACCCTCTGTTCCTTCTTGGGATCAAAATCTGGTTCTGTCAGTTTTAGTGCGCCTTCCTTTTGAACTATTGGGCGACTGCTCTTTGAAGGACCTTACTCTTAAAGTGATCTTCTTGGTGGCCATTACTTCAGCTAGACGTGTTTCTGAACTGCAGGCTTTCTCTTGTATGGCTCCCTTCTTGGAGCTTTCTAGGGAATGGGTTGTCTTGAGGCCTGTTCCTTCCTTTCTGCCAAAGGTAGTTTCTCCTTTTCATGTCAATCAGGCGGTGGTCCTCCCAGTGTTGGGTAGCTGGGAGGGCTCTTCCGAGCAGAGACAGTTGCGCAAGTTGGATATCAGTCGGGTCCTTCGGTCTTATGTGCAGAGGACCCAGGAGATCAGGAAATCAGATCATCTCTTTGTCCTTCGTAAGGGGGATGGCGCTTCTAAGGCTACTATTGCGCGCTGGATCAAGGAGACTATTGCTTCTGCTTATCTGCTGAAGAAGAAGCCTGTTCCAGAATTTCTCAAGGCTCATTCCACCAGGGATCAGGCAGCTTCTTAGGCTGAGTATTCTCTAGTGCCTCCAGTAGATATTTGCTAGGCTGCAGTTTGGTCTTCTCTGCATTCCTTTGTCAGACACTACTGGATGTTCAAGCACATTAGGAAGCAGTATTCGGTGAATGTGTTCTGGTGTCAGCCCTTCATGGGTACTGCTTTGGGTACTTCATGGGTACCCTTATGGGTACTGCTTTGGTACGTCCCATTCATAAGGACTATACCGGTCTACCAAGCGATACAGAAGAAGAAATTAGGTTTTTGCCTTCTAATTTTCTTTCTGTTAGCTTGTAGACTGGTATAGTCCCCCACCCTATCTGTCTTTGTGCAGTGATTATGGGTTTTTATTTTGCTCGCATGTAGATTTGCGGGTTTTCTGCGGGTTCTAGAATTTTTCTAGGGCCTGTGAGAAGTAAGAACAGCAGCTATGGCTTAGCTGGTGAGCTGTGGGGATGTTTTCTTTATCAGGATTAAGTTCTACATATGTTCCAAAAGTTATTTACAGTTGTTTGTTGTTTTTTTCACTTCTGTTCGGAATGGTTTTTACTGTTTTCAGTTAGTCTTTTCTAGGTTCTGCTTGGCTATTCGGCAGACTGGATTTCTAGGGAGGAAGATATACTGATATACAAGTTTGTTATCCCAGGACAAGCAGGCATGATATTCTCACATGTGGGTGACGTCATCTACGGAGCCCCAGCGCGGACAGCTTTTCAAGCAAACTTGATTGAAGTTTCAAGTTTGCACACTGCACCACGCATGTGCATGCCTTCTCGCCCACTAGAGGGCGCATCCCACCTCGTGGTCCTCAGTTCAATTTTTTCCGCGGAGCCAGAAAGCCCTGTGGATTTGAGCTCCAATTTTGCTGCCTTTCTGCTGCCGCGTTCCGTTTTTTTTTTCGAATCGCGGTGCTCTTATTTCATTGTTTTACTTTCGTTCATCTCTAAAAAAAAAATATATATATATTTTTCTTTTCGTTGGGCTCCGGGGGCTCCCGCCAGCCGTGGCCGCGGGACGTCGGTCGTTCCCGGCCTGTTTTTCCGTACATGTCCCGTCCTGTGACGGGTTTTAAGAAATGCAGCTGGTGTGAGAGGTTACTTTCTATCACTGACCCCCACCGGTGGTGCATTGTTTGTCTGGGCCCGGATCATCCGACAGCTTCTTGTGATCGTTGTGCTACTTTTCAGCCCAGAGCTCTCCGCCGCCGACGGGCCAGAATGGCGGAGTTGTTTGCCGTGGACGCGCCTGTTAAGGCCTCGACGTCGGCCTCGGCTTCGGCCCCGGCCTTGACCTCGGCCTCGGCGCCCTCGGGGGCCTCGGCTTCGCCTCGACCCTCGACCTCGAAGGCGTCCCTCGGGAAAAACCTGCTTCGGTAAGTCCTGTGTTCCATCCCCGACAGCTAAGAAGCCATCCTCTGCCCCGGCTAAGGCGAGTGGGTTAGCGTCGGCCCCGCCTAGGACCCCGGCATCGCACACCCCGAGGGAATACTCGAGACCGAGGTCGCCCTCCAGGGAGTGTGCTCCGGACACGGAACATCCCGTACCTTCGTCGGGGATTCCGGCCTTTCAGGACCTCCTTCCGAGCTCTAATTTCTATCGGAGCTGTCGGGGGCCCTGGAAGTGCTGCAAACGGGCTTCGGTCACGGCTGCCTCGACCTCGGAGGCCCCGACCTCGGCCGGCCTCGGCCCTCGGGTATTGAGGCTTCCACTGACCTCGACCCCGGTCTTGCCCTCGACCTCGACCTCGGGGGTGCCGCCTGAGCAGAGCGTGCGGCCCAAGGACAAGATGCGCCGGGTGCGCCGCATTTCCTCCTCCTCCTCCTCGAGGTCTTCCCGGGGCTCCTCGCCCTCGAGGCGACCTCGGACGGGGCGCCGCTCGAGGAAGCCGAAGCGCCCGCGGGGCTCGCCTCAGCGGCGCGATCGTTCCTCGCCGCTCGGGGGCGAGGCTTTGCAGGTGTCGGAGTTGCGCCTCGATAACCCGAGGCTTCTCCGATCTCCTCCTAGAAGGATTTCACGCGCCGCCTCGCCGAGGAAGAGGGAGAGTGCCCCCCGGACCCCGGGGTCCTCACCCAAAGGTTCTTCGAGGCGGAGAATTTCTCCTTCCCCCTCGAGGCCTTTGGAGCGGGAATCCTGGGGCTCGGGGTCGGCCAGGGATCCTCATTATTCCCACGAGGCCTCTCCCCTTTCCTCGGTGGGGAGGTCGAGAACCCCTTCTCCACCCGCCAGGCCATCCTCATTTTCCACCTTTGTTCAGGACATGGCCCGAGCCCTGGGGTTGGACCTCATGGTGGGTTCTCAGTATTCTAAAGAATTTTTGGAGGAGCAGGACCTCCCTACCCCACCTAGGGAGGTACCTAGGCTCCCCTTGAATAGAGTCCTCCTGCAGACCTTGCTGAAGAACTTGGCTAACCCTCTTAGTCACGTCTGTCCCATCCAAGATGGAAGCGAAATATAGGACGGTGCCCCCTAAGGGGTTTGAGAAGGCGCAACTCTCCCACCAGTCTTTACTGGTGGAGTCTGCCCTTAAGAAAACGCAGCCCTCTCGGGTTTCTGCGGCGGTTCCACCCGGCAGAGAGGGGCGGACCCTGGACAAGTTTGGCCGTCGCCTCTATTCTAATTCCCTGATGGCCACCAGGGTACTAAATTATGCCTTCACCTTTTCCTCATATCTGCGTGGTATGGTGAAAGACCTTCCTCAATATCGTGACTCCCTACCGGACTCCCAGAGAGCAGGATTTGACAAGTTTATGTCCAACCTGTCTCAATTGCGGTTGTACCTCTTCCATGCGGTGTACGATGCATTTGAGCTGGTTTCGAGGGTGTCGGCCTTCGCAGTGGCCATGCGCCATCTGGCCTGGCTTTGCATCCTCGATATGGACCCAAACCTGCAGGAACGTCTTGCAGACTTGCCTTGTGTGGGGTCCGAGTTATTTGACGAGTCCTTAGATGCGGCGACCAAACGGTTGTCGGAACAGGAGCGCTCGTTAGCCTCCCTGGTCCGCCCCAAGCCTAGGCCCCCGCCGCAGAAACCCTTCCGTCCTCCGCCGCGCCGATACCCTCAGAAGTCTACTCCGGCTTTTTCTAGGCCACCACCGAGACGTCCATCTCAGCGAGGCAGAGGGGGACAATCCCAAGCCCCGGCGCAGGGTCCTTCCAAACCCGCGCCCTCCTTTTGACGGGCTGAGCGGAAGGGGCGGGTTCCCCTCCGCGATCTCACAGGAACCCCTTCCCATAGGGGGGCGTCTTCGGTCCTTCTATGTGGCTTGGACCGAGATCACATCAGACGCTTGGGTGCTCCGGACCGTCTCCGAGGGCTACTCGCTCAACTTTGTGTCCGCACCACCGGATCAACCCCCGGGGGCTGCCTCTTACAACCGAGCACAACTTCCCATCCTTCTGGCCGAAGCCAGGGCTCTGTTGAAGCTTCGGGCGGTGGAACCGGTCCCCAAAGATCAGCTGGGGAAGGGGGTTTACTCCCGTTACTTTTTGGTCCCAAAGAAGACCGGGGACTTACGCCCCATTCTGGATCTCAGGAAGCTCAACAAATTCCTGGTCCGGGAGAAGTTTCGAATGCTGTCTCTCCCGATCTTGTATCCTCTTTTAGAGGAAGGGGACTGGATGTGCTCCCTCGATCTGAAGGAAGCGTACACCCATGTTCCGGTGCACCCCGCCTACCGGAGGTTTTTACGGTTCCAGGTGGGGAGACCTGCATCTTCAGTACAGGGTCCTGCCCTTCGGCCTGGCCTCGTCCCCTCGAGTCTTCACGAAGTGCATGGTTGTGGTCGCGGCAGCCCTGAGATCTCGTGGGCTTCATGTATTCCCGTACCTGGACGATTGGCTCATCAAGGCCTCGACCAGGGAGGGTGTTATCTCAGCGACCCAACAGTCTATCGTCTTCCTGCAGAGACTGGGGTTCGAGATAAATTTTCCCAAGTCACAGTTATCCCCTGCCCAGTCTCTTCAATTTATAGGCGCAGTGCTGGACACTGTGCGCCTGCGCTCGTACCTCCCACCTCCGCGGTTGGAAGCCTTGGTGCGGATGGGCCGTCTGATCTCTCAACTATCGGTGGTGTCGGCCCAGCGCATGATGATGCTGCTGGGCCACATGGCATCGACGGTCCACGTCACTCCCTTCGCCAGGCTGCACCTGAGGATTCCTCAGTGGACCCTAGCTTCTCAGTGGCGTCAGGATCGCGATCCGGTGTCTCGTCTCATTACGGTGACTCCTCCTTTGCGAAGATCGCTACGTTGGTGGACCAACTCTTCCAATCTGTCAGGGGGTTTACTGTTTCTCACCCCTCCCTTTCGCAAGGTTCTGACCACAGACTCCTCGGAGTACGCGTGGGGAGCCCACCTCGACGGTCTTCGGACGCAGGGCCTATGGTCTGCCGAGGACCGTCGTTGTCACATCAACGTGCTGGAACTTCGTGCCATCTTTCTGGCGGTTCGAGCGTTCGACCACATCCTGCAAGATCAGGTAGTCCTCGTTCGTACGGACAACCAAGTGGCGATGTACTATGTGAACAAGCAAGGTGGGACGGGTTCTTGGCCCCTCTGCTCGGAGGCTCTTCGCCTTTGGGAGTGGGCGGTCTCCCGGAACATCTTCCTTCGGGCGGTCTACATCCAGGGAGAACAGAACTGTCTGGCGGACAAACTCAGTCGGCTTCTGCAGCCGCACGAGTGGTCTCTAAACACCGGAGTCCTGCGCGAGGTTTTCGATCGCTGGGGGACGCCGCAGGTGGATCTGTTTGCCTCTCCGGAAACCCGCAAACTGCCCCTGTATTGTTCTCGGATGTACTCCCGGGACCGTCTGGAAGCAGATGCCTTCCTTCTCGATTGAGAAGGGAGGTTCCTGTATGCGTTCCCTCCTTTTCCTCTGATCATGAGAACGTTAGTACGTCTCAAATCGTCCGCGGCCACTATGATTCTCATTGCGCCTCGGTGGCCGCGTCAGCACTGGTTCTCCCTGCTGCTTCAGCTCAGTACCAGGGATCCTCTACTTCTGCCTGTGTTTCCTTCTCTGCTGTCTCAGAGTCAAGGTTCAATGTTACATCCCAATCTTCAGTCATTACACCTGACAGCTTGGTTTCTTGCTCCTTAACTTCGCCCTGTGTGTCTCAATCTGTGAGGGAGGTGTTGGAAGCCTCCCGCAAGATTTCGACCAGGCTTTGTTATTCACAAAAATGGACCAGATTTTCCACCTGGTGTTCTTCTTTCCACCTGGATCCTGTTTCGGTTCCGGTGTCCTCGGTCCTGGAATACTTATGGCACCTGTCGCACTCTGGTCTGAAAACCACATCTGTGCGTGTTCATCTTAGTGCCATTTCGGCTTTCCATCAGCACCTGGATGGACGTGCTCTTTCGCTCCATCCTTTGGTGACGCGTTTCATGAAAGGGCTACTCAGGGTTTGTCCCCCTCTTAAGCCTCCTCCCGTCGTGTGGGATTTAAATGTGGTTTTGGCTCAACTGATGAAACCTCCTTTTGAGCCACTCGACAAGGCTCTTTTGAAATTTTTGACTTGGAAGGTGATTTTTCTGATTGCTCTCACATCCGCTAGACGGATTGGGGAGTTGCAAGCTTTGGTTGCGGACCCTCCTTTTACTGTGTTCCATCATGATAAGGTGGTTCTCCGCACACATCCAAAATTTTTACCAAAGGTGGTGTCTGATTTTCACCTCAATCAGTCCATTGTCCTTCCTGTGTTCTTTCCGAAACCCCACTCCCATCCTGGCGAGACGGCGCTTCACACGCTTGACTGTAATAGGGCGTTAGCATATTACCTTCAACGCACCAGGTCTCATAGGAAAGTTCCTCAATTGTTTTTGTCCTTTGATCCTAATCGATTAGGGCATCCTGTTTCCAAGCGCACTCTGTCTAACTGGTTGGCTGCTTGTATTTCTTTTTGCTATGCTCAGGCTGGTCTTCCGCCCCCGGGTCGAGTCACGGGGCATAAGGTCAGAGCGATGGCAGCCTCTGTAGCTTTCCTCCGTTCTACACCTGTGGAGGACATATGCAAGGCTGCCACTTGGTCTTCGGTTCATACATTCACCTCCCACTACTGTCTGGACACATTGTCCAGAAGCGACGGCCGGTTTGGCCAGTCGGTATTGCGTAATCTGTTTTCCTAAATTGCCATCTTCCCACCTGCCCTTTTTTGGTTGGCTTGGAGGTCACCCACATGTGAGAATATCATGCCTGCTTGTCCTGGGATAAAGCACAGTTACTTACCGTAACAGGTGTTATCCAGGGACAGCAGGCATATATTCTCACAACCCGCCCGCCTCCCCGGGGATGGCTTCTTTGCTAGTTATGGAACTGAGAACCACGAGGTGGGATGCGCCCTCTAGTGGGCGAGAAGGCATGCACATGCGTGGTGCAGTGTGCAAACTTGAAACTTCAATCAAGTTTGCTTGAAAAGCTGTCCGCGCTGGGGCTCCGTAGATGACGTCACCCACATGTGAGAATATATGCCTGCTGTCCCTGGATAACACCTGTTACGGTAAGTAACTGTGCTTTCTCAGTCTCCACCTGCTGGTAGCAGTGAGGTATATAACCCATTTGTTAGGACTATACTGGTCTACAAGCTAAAAGAAAGAAAATTAGCAGATAAACTAATTTTTCCTTTTTCTTTATTCTCTCTGTAAACAGAGCTGATCTTTATCGAGCATCAGGAAAATTTGAACTCCTTGATCGCATTCTGCCAAAGTTGAGAGCTACCAACCACCGGGTCTTGCTTTTCTGTCAGATGACTTCACTTATGACTATTATGGAGGATTATTTTGCTTTCCGTAACCTGCTATATTTGCGCCTTGATGGTAAGCTCAGAATGAAAATCTGTTGCTGTAAGAGGATATACAGTAGTTTTCCTAATTTTTTGTAAGGTCTGCTTGAAGTATAGATGGACAAGCACACCCGATAATGTCTGTTTTATTTTTATATTTAATCTTATTTACTAGATTTGCTTTTCAGTAAAAACCATCAGATGAGTTTATACAATTCCAAATTAATTGAAAGGAATACCAATGTTGAATAGGACATTTAAGTAATGGAATGTTCTCCGGAGACAGGCAGGGGATATGCAGCCCCGCTTGATGGTGAAGTCTCTGACTGAGCCTAATGCGTCAGTGCTCTCCCTAGCTATAGTAAGCTTTTAAGCTTACTAAGCATGTGCAGGATTGCCCTATTCCTCGATCCCCCTCCCCTCCTCCTGTCAATTTTTTTCTGACCTGCTCCTACTTAGTTGCTGCTCTCCCTTTCTCTTCAGAAAAACTAGATTCTAAATAATAGTTATAATGCTTTTAGAATAGAAACCCTTTGCTTTCTTGTCTTTAGGACATAATAAAAAATTATATATATATATACACATACATACATACACAAGCTCACTAGCATTTGAGGTTTGTAACAGCAGAGTTCTTACTCTTCTTGACTAAAAGAAATTATTGAAGAAGAACAACTCTTCAAACCACAAGTATTAAAAATAAATATAAAACAAGAAAAAACAGATCAAAGCAGAACTCGGCTGTCGGTTTCCCTGCCGAGTTCAGTAGAGCACCAAACCGACTTTTTCTGCAGTAGCAGTTGAGACCACGAAGACACCTGCTAAGTCTCACAGCTTACATAAGAACATAAGCATCACCTCTGCCGAGTCAGACCATGGGTCCCTCATCCCCAGCAGTCCACTCCCGTGGCGGCCCCCCCAGGTCAATGACCTGTAAGTGATTCTTTTACCTAAAACATTTTATTCCCTAATTGCATAATATCCTGTATAGTAACCCTCTAATTATACCCTTCAATCCCCTTTTCCGTCAGGAAATCGTCCAATCCCATTTTGAATCCCAAAATCGTATTCTGCTCTACCACCTCCTCTGGAAGCGCATTCCAGGTGTCCACCACCCTCTGAGTGAAGAATAACTTCCTAGCATTTCTTCTGAATCTTTCTCCTTTCAATTTCTTTGAGTGCCCTCTTGTTTTTGTTGCCCCCGCCAGTTTGAAGAATCTGTCCCTCTCTACCTTCTCTCTACCTTTCATGATCTTGTAAGTTTCTATCATGTCCCCTCTAAGTCTCCGCTTTTCGAGAGAAAAGAACCCAAGCTTCTCTAGCCTTTCAGCATATGAAAGATTTTCTAAGTCCTTTATCATCCTTGTAGCTCTTCTCTGGGCCCTCTCGAGTATCGCCATATCCTTCTTAAGGTACGGCGACCAGTATTGACTCAGTGATCAGGCAGAATACGGTACAGGGATTCAAACAGGGATTGGACGGATTCCTGAGGGATAAAGGGATCGTGGGATACTGAGGGAGGAGCTGGGATGTAACACAAGTATAGAAAGCTAACCAGGTAATAAGTATAGAAACCAAACAGGTCGTGCATGTGCAAGACCGGAGGGTTAGGTCTTCGATGGGAAGATAGGACTTCAATGAGAAACCAAGGTGGCAAGGGAGCCCCTTCTGGTGATTCAGACAGGTCGTGACCTGTTTGGGCCGCTGCGGGAGCGGACTGCCGGGCAGGATGGACCTATGGTCTGACCCGGCGGAGGCACTGCTTATGTTCTTATGTTCTTACTCGAGATATGGGCGCACCATCGCCCGATACAGTGGCAGGATAACTTCCTTCGTTCTGATAGTGATACCTTTTTTAATAATGCCCAACATTCTGTTCGCCTTCTTTGAGGCTGCTACGCATTGTGTCGCCGGCTTCATTGTTTTATCCACCAAAACCCCCAAGTCCTTTTCTAGTTTGCCTTCCCCCAGTACCATCCTCCCCATCGTGTAGTTATACATTGGGTTTCCTTTCCCTATGTGCAAGACTTTACATTTCTCCACATTGAAGCTCAGTTTGTTCAGGTCCCTTTGTAGTTCTTTACATTCCTCAACAGTTCTAACCCTACCGGAGAGTTTTGTGTCATCCGCGAATTTTATAACTTCGCACTTCATCCCTGATTCCAGGTCATTAATGAATATAGTGAACAGCAGCGGTCCCAGCAATATAGTGAACAGCAGCGGTCCCAGCACTGACCCCTGCGGGACGCCACTCGTGACCCCTTTCCAGTCAGAGTAGTGTCCCTTTACTCCTACCCTCTGTTTCCTGTCTGCCAGCCAATTTCTGATCCATCTGTGCATGTCCCCTTCCACCCCGTGGTTCCACAGTTTCCTTAGTAGGCGCTCATGGGGTACCTTGTCGAAGGCTTTTTGGAAGTCCAGATATACGATGTTTATGGGGTCACCTTTGTCCAATTGTTCGCTTATCCCCTCAAAGAAGTGCGATAGGTTCGTTTGGCATGATCTTCCTTTACAGAAACCATGCTGGTTTGTTCTCATCAGATTATTTTTTTCTATATGCTCATTGATACTGTCCTTGATCAGTGATTCGGCCATCTTCCCCGGAACTGAGGTTAAGCTCACCGGTCTTTAGTTCCCCGGGTCGCCTCTTGATCCTTTTTTGAAGATAGGTGTAACATTCGCTATTCTCCAGTCCTCCGGGATTACCCCTGTTTTCAAGGATAGGTTGCAAATCTGCTGCAGCAACTCCGCTGTTTCGTCTCTGAGCTCTTTCAGTATTCTCGGGTGGATTCCGTCTGGGCCCGGAGATTTGTCAGTTTTTAATCTATCTGTTTTAGTACGTCTTCGAGGCTTACCTCCATGCATGATAATTTTTCCTCTTGATCCCCCTTGAAGATTTTTTCCGGTTCCGGCACGTTGGATATGTCCTCTTTTGTGAAGACCAATGAGAAGAATGTGTTTAATCTGTCTGCCACCTCTTCTTCCTCCTTCACCACTCCCTTCCCGTCTCCCTCATCCAGGGGTCCCACCTCCTACCTCGCCGGCTGTTTTCCTTTCACATATCAGAAGAATGGTTTAAAATTCCATGCCTCCCTGGCAAGTCTCTCTTCATACTCTTTTTGCTTTTCTGACCACGCGGTGACATTCTTTTTAATGCTTCCTGTGCTCTTTCCAATTTTCCTCGATTTTATCCTTTTTCCACTTCCGGAATGATTTTTTCTTGTCTCCTATCACATTCTTAAACTTCATTGGTTATCCATGCCGGGTCTTTTGCTTGATTCTTTTTGCACCCTTTACTAAATCTGGGTATATACAGGTTTTGCGCTTCTTTTACCGTGTCTTTGAATAAGGACCAGGCTTGCTCCACCGTCTGTGCTTTCCTGGAGCTGTTCCTGAGTTTCCTCTTCACCATTTGTCTCCTGGCATCATAGTTCCCTTTCTTTGAAGTTAAACGTTGTTGCAATGGTTCTCTTCCCCTTTGGCATTCCTATTTCCACTTTGAACTGGATCATGTTGTGATCACTGTTTCCTAATGGTCTCACTACTTCCACTTCCTTGGCAGGTCCTTTCAGCCCATTGAGGATTAAATCCAGAATAGCTGTCCCTCTCATTGGTTCCTTGACAAGCTGTTCCAAGAAGCAGTCCCGTACAGCCTCCAGGAACTCCGTTTCCTTGGTACATTTTTAAACTCCATAGCTCCAGTCTATCCCGGGATAGTTGAAATCTCCCATAACTAATTACGATTAAGCAATTAATCAAAATTTTATTAAACTTGAAACTTGTGTTTGCATTTCTACATTCCTGCCTCAACTCGGCTCTCAGTTCTTCATCCTTTGCTTCAGTTTGCCCAGGTGGGTGGTAGTATAGTCCCATCTTTATCTCAGCTCCCTTTCTTCCTGGTATTTTAACCCATAGTGATTCCAGTTGGTCATTTGTCGCTGCTGCATCCACTCTGGTCGAGTGAATGGTGTCCTTTATGTAAAGTGCTACTCCTCCTCCTTTCTGATATGTCCTGTCTCTTCGGTAGAGCTTGTACCCTGGCAGTACTATGTCCCATTTGTTTTCCTCATTCCACCATGTTTCAATGATCACTATGATGTCTAGGTTCTCATCTTTGGCCATGACTTCTAGTTTCCCCATTTTGTTCTTTAGGCTTCTTGCATTGGTGTACATGCAGTTCAAGTCTTGGTATTTTTTCTCCTTGTTATTTTCCTTTTTTTTGTGATATAATTATTTATTAATTTTCAAATGACATTACAAGTATTCATTTGTACTGAAAGTAAATTAGTTGAGATATGACCTATAACAATATAAATCATAAACTATCCAAATAAAATTAAAACAGGAAAAATCTTCCCTTCGTTCTGCTCCATTTTGTCTTCCCCTTGTAGTACACTCCTCCTATCCTCCTCTTGATTTGTCCGGCTCACTTGGTTTTTCAGCTCCTGTTTTGTGCCATTTGTGTCATCCCAGCACTTTCCCCACTCACTATCCTTTTGGGATACTGTCTTCCGAATCATCGACACCTGGTCGACTGTCGGCTTTCCCCTTCTTCTTAGTTTAAAGCTTGCTCTATTCCTCTCCTGACATTGTTTGCTAGTAGTCTAGTTCCTGCCGTGCTCAGGTGTAGTCCATCTCTCCCGAAGAGCTTGTTCTTGCCCCAGAATGTTGTCCAGTTCCTCACAAAGTGAAATCCCTCTTCCTCACACCATCTCTTCATTCAGGCATTTATTGATTATATTTCCGTCTGTCTCTTCACATCAGCCCTCGGTACTGTCAGGATCTCCGAGAACGCTATCCTCTGAGTCCTCATCTTCAGCTTCCTTCCTAAGATCTTGAACTGTTCGGTAAGTGCATTCCTGCTGTAGTCTCTCCTGTTGACATCATTTGTCCCGACGTGGACTATCACTGCCGTCTCTTCCGTCTCTGCTCCTTCCAGAAACCCTAGTTCTGCTTCAAGCCGGCACAAAGGGAAGAGTTAGAAAAGCATATTTCTTCAGCTTCCTCCCCTCAGGGCTCTGTTTCGGCACCAGCAGGGGAGGGTAGTGTCAAACCTATCACATCTACTTCCGTTCCCTGTGCATATCTCAACACCAGATCTGTTAGGAACAAAGCATTTTTAATTAAAGATTGGATCATCAACAAGCAAATAGCTTGTCTTTTCCTAACGGAAACGTGGCTACTGTCTGAAGATGACTCAATAATAAATGAACTTCTACCAGATAATTTTAAAATTCACATGCTAAATCGTGATGGAAGAAAAGGGGGAGGATTAGCAATTGTCGCCAAGGAAGGATTTGTAGTTGAACTATTGGATTCCAAAATGACCAATCAACTAGAAATATTAGCCTGTAAAATAAGCAATAAGGAACTAGAAGATTCCCTTTCTTGTATACTATTCTATGTTCCACCAAAAAGCTGGCCAAAAGCTAGAGAGGACTTCTGTGAATTTGTCCTACATAACTCAATCACTTCATCACATAATCTAATTGCAGGAGACATAAACTTACATCTAGATGAAATAGACAACCCGGAAGCAAATTTATTTGACACCACACGCTACACTCATAATACCAAGCTACCCTCAGCAAATGATCTAGCACAACATTTCGATTCAAAAATCAAAAACCTAAGAAATAACTACTCAACAATTGCTGCATGGCTGCAGTCATGTTGATATGCACAGAGACGAAATACCAACAGACATGATCTGGAGCTCCTTTCACAAGTTAGAAGGGAATAACTACATCAAGTTATACAACAAATACTCAAAATCATACTGTGTACTGGACTCATGTCCCCCAGAAATTATGAAAGCAGCTCCATTAGACTTTAAATTATCTCTATTGAATTACCTAACCAATAACCTAAACAATGGAAAATTCCTCAATAACAATGGTCATATTATAATAACCCCAATCCCAAAAAAACGTAAAGAACCATCAACATCAGTAACCAACTATAGACCAGTAGCATCTATTCCATTTATGGTAAAAATCATGGAAGGATTGGTACACACCCAGCTAATAGAATATCTCAACCAATTCTCTCTTCTGCACAAAACTCAATCTGGTTTTAGGCCCATGTTTAGCACCGAGACAGTAATTGCGGCTATCCTGGACAATTTGCGTTACTTGTTTAGTAAGGGCCTCAACGCCGTAATCATGCAATTTGACATGAGCTCTGCCTTCGACTTGGTGGACCATGGAAAGCTGTTACAATGCCTAGACACCATCTGAATCGGAGGAAAGGTACTGAATTGGTTTTGAGCTTTCCTTATATCACGCACATACCAAGTCCGTTTTAATCCCGATCTCTCAGACACCTGGAGCAATCCATCTGGTGTGTCATAGGGATCACCACTATCCCCATTGCTCTTCAACATTTACATGTCCTCATTGGGTGTGCATTTTTCCCAGCTGGGGATAAAACTATATAGCTACGTTGACGACTTCACAATAATTATCCCATTCACTAACTCTGTCTCAGAAGTCACCCCCAAAGCAACAGAAATACTAAATCGGATGGAGCAATGGATGACTGAATTCAGACTAAAACTAAACTCAGAGAAAACAAAATTTTTCATAGCATCGCCATAACCACTTGTCACTAAAGCATCATTGTGCATCAATGACCTTAGTTATCCCATTCAACCCACTATGTAGATATTGGGAGTAGCACTGGACCAGCGCCTGACCATGAAAGACCAGGTAGACTCCTTGATTCGCTTTTTAATATGAGTAAGTAATCGCTCCAACAATGCTACCATACCCCACTTGTTCAACCCTTCCCCCACCCTTCTTATCTTAACTATTATATGTAACTTCTCCCTTCCTTCCCCTCCTATCCTCACTTTCCAGTTAGTCTAGTTAATGTCATTTTCGTTCACTTCATTGTATTTAACTATTATTTACTTTTACTATATTTTGTAAACCGGCCAGATATTCATTTGATGGTCGGGATATTAAAAAATTAATAAACTTGGAAACTTGGAAACTTGATTAGAAAAATCTTTCTCACCCTCTGGAAGTTCGGTCCATCAGAGCCTACTTGGATGTCTCATCATTTCGAATTCTGGTACAACCCTTATACTGAGTCAACTCGATTATTGTAACATCGCCTACTTAGCACTCCCCCAGAAGAATATGCGGCAATTGCAACTGGTACAAAATGCAGCAGTTAGACTACTTTGTGGACTGAAGAAGTTCAATCACGTAACATCTTCCTATCGACTTCTACACTGGCTGCCGATGGAGGCACGTGTGAAATTCAAGTTTGGTTGTTTTTGCTTCAAGGTACTTTATGGCTTAGCCCCTAAATATATAACAGACCTTTTCTCTTTCACAACCAACAGACATAGGCGAAGCTCACACCCGAACTTTGTTTGTTAAAAGTCATCACCAACATCTTTTCTCACATCAAGCAGCACTGTGGGGTAAAGACCTAGAACAATTACTTGTGCCTACTACCTATAGGGAATTCAGGAAACATCTAAAAACACATCTATTCCTGAAATACTTTAGGAAACCAGCCTATACAATCTTAGTCCTCAACAAATGATCTCTAGAACTGTCAATCACCAAGTCTATACTTTGTTGATTCCACTCAATCTGTAACATCTTGTAAACCGCATAGAACTTCACGGTCCTGCGGTATATAAAAATTTTTTTATTATTATTGTTGTTATTAAAAAGTTTTCAGCTCAGGCGGCACCGTACTAAAAACAAGAGGATTTCTGACAGGCAGAGGCCAAACGCCACTGCCGAGGGACATTTTTTCTTCACAGTGGCTGCTTGAACTGCAAGAACTCCCGCCGACCGCAGTGTAGTGCATCGGACCTGTGAAACAGCTTCTGAAGCAGCAACATATCTCTTCAGCTCTCTCCCCTCAGGACCCTGTTTCGGTCCGGCAGGGGTGCCGCTCCACCTTAGCTGGCTAAAATCAAATCCCCAAACCGGCAGCAGCCTAAATAAGAGAAAAGCGAAGCATTGTAAGATATGTTTGGAGCGGGAAGCCCGTT
The DNA here is from genome assembly GCF_902459505.1 of Geotrypetes seraphini. Taxonomy (NCBI): domain Eukaryota; kingdom Metazoa; phylum Chordata; class Amphibia; order Gymnophiona; family Dermophiidae; genus Geotrypetes; species Geotrypetes seraphini. The sequence goes on from NC_047084.1 coordinate 477,625,547, forward strand.
GGATGTTTCAGCTCAATACTATATAACCTTTTGGTCTCAATAGCAGCGTAGGATGGAATTCTTTTTTCTAATTTGTAATAATAATCCATGCACCCTGCTCTGGAAATTCTTCTGAGTAGGGTTAGCTGTTATTTTTTTGATATGCTAGAAAGTTAAACTAAACGCAGTGAGTACTATTTCGGTTTATTGTTCTTAACAACTGTATTTATAATTGCATTAATACATGCTTTTGGCACTTTTTCTTTCTTTTTTGTAGTTTTTCAAAAAAAGTTCCCCGACGAAGCCAGAATCCTGGCGAAACGGGTGCCGTCGATATGCTAGAAAGTTAAACTGAACGCATTTTTCAAAAAAGTCCCCCGACGGTCGCGTCGGGCTCTTATCAAAAGTTGAGATAAGTGTATTTAAATTGCTGATTGTTGTTATTTAAGTGCATAATACACGAGTTTCAAATAGTTCTTTCAATCAGCTACAAGAAGTTTTTTGACCTATGATAGAGATCCTGTCCTGCTTTTGACCATTTTGTGAATTTATATTCTACGTGGCACAGGCATCTGAAGTCTTTTTCTTGTTTAATTAACTATAGTTGTGTGGGAAACCTGTTCAAGCATATTTGTCCCTCCCCTCAGGGCCATGCTTCGGTTCAGCGGGGGAGAGCAACGACTAGCCGCTGACTTCAAAATCTGCAGTATCAGAAAAAGAAACCAGAAGACCAGAGAAGTTGCATATTTATCTATGGTTCCCTCCCCTCAGGGCCCTGCTTCCGTCCGGCGGGGGAGGGAAGTGCCTTATCGCCACAGCTGTTGAAAAAATTCAGCTCCGGTGGCACCACAACTGCTGTACCTTTTTTCTTTGGCCCCCTCCCCTTAGGGCTCTGTTTCGGTCCAGCGGGGGAGGGAAGTGCCGCTCCGCCTCAGCTGGTAAACTCGAACCCCAGCACTGGCGGCAGCTTCTATAAGAAAACAGCGAAGCAGTGCCAGTTATTTTTGGTTACTTCCCCTCGGGGCCCTGCTTTGGTCCGGCGGGGGAGGGAAGCTCTGTTCCACTAAAGCTTATTGAAAAGAAAAATATTCAGAGACGGCGATGACTCTCAAAAAGAACCTGTTCCCAGTCTGGTAGGTGCCGGTGACCCCCCCCCCCCCCCTCTCCATCGGTAGCAGCAGCAATGGCAAGTCCCTTATGAAAAGATTCAGGGACAATTTATATTATGGGTGAGTATTTCTGACCATGGCAAGTCCCCTATTGAAGGATTCAGGGACAATTCCATTACAGGTGACTTTCTGAGGAAGCTTCCGTGGGCCAGGTTTTCAGCCTTGCGGTCTTCTCCCCTCATCAAATTGCAGAATATTTTTCCTTCAAGCCATAGTCCTGGACCAACCTATGCTGTCTACGCTACAGCCAGTATTAACTGATGGGCAATCTGATCCTCAAAAAAAATATTATTATAATAATTTTTTTACAAGAAGATCTCTTCTCTTTTAGGTATCAGTTAAGCTGCAATGCCCACAGGTAGTAAGGCTCTTAATCTTTCCTTCAATCCTGTAAGTCCCTAATGAGAGGAATTTATCCGTACCAGTTCATCACCTTCTGCAAGACCTTTACCTGCATATTTGCCTGAAGCTCTGTTCAGTCTCCACAAGTTCTTAGACTCTTGAGCTACAATACACTGTTCAAGCAGCACCTACCATATCCTTTTTGCAATTTCCCCACCATTTTATGGTCTCCGAGTCTGCCATCAAAATATCCAAGGTATCAAAGACTCCATGCGCCTCCAGAAAGGGCTGCTGTCCTTTAGATCAGTGTTCTTCAACCGCTGGTTCATGGACCAGTGCCGGTCCGTAGAAATTTCCTGTCGGTCCACAGGGTCGGCACATGCATCAGGCCCGATACAGAGTTCTTTAACCGACAGTCCGCAGTGTGATCGATGCGGTGTTATCTTTGGGCCAGCTCCCCCTCTTCCTTACTACCACAGTGTACAAAGGCGCTGGCAGCGGCTCCTACGCCTGAACTGGAAGCCTTCTCTCTGACGTCACAATGTCAGAGAGAAGGCTTCCAGATGAGGAGCGGGACACATGAGGAGCCGCTGCTCGCAGCTTTGTGCACTGCAGCAGTAAGGAAAGGGGAGCCGGCTCGAAGATAACACCAGAGGCAGCATAAAATGGCCAGGTGGGAACAGGCCAGAAGGTAAGACACAGCATGGAGCATACATAGCATGTGTAGAATGAACCCCCCCCCCCCCCCTTGCTGTTTGAGGCCTCACTGCTTAAATAGCATCCTAGGCTAGCTTTCCACTGCCCTATTTTCTAATCGGCTGATTTTTTACATGGTGGATAAAATCATATATCACAATCATTAATTTAATTTTTAATCGCATTGTTACATAATGTTCATCCACTAAATCAGGGGTCTGCAACCTTTAAGACATAAAGAGCCACTTGGACCCGTTTTCGAAAAGAAAAAAAAACTTGGAGCCGCAAAACCATTATAAAACAAATCTAACACTGCATATATTGTTTCTTATCTTAATGCTATATACAGGATCACTAAATTGAAAATAAAATCATTTTTCCTACCTTTGCTATTTGGTGATTTCATGAGTCTCTGGTTGCACTTTCTTCTTCTGACTGTGTATCCAATCTTTCTTCCTTTCTTTCAGCCTCCTGTATGTTTCCTCTCCTCCAGACCTCATTCTCTCCCCCAACTTTTTCTTTCTGTCTCCCTGTTCCCCCTTCTTTCTGTCTCCGTGCCGTCCCCCAAGCCACTCGGTTTGCTGCCACCGCAATCGGGGAACAGCCCCCAAGCCACCGCCGTCCCAAGCTTTCCCTGCAGAAGTGTTGCGCTGACCAGCATTCCGCTCCCTGACGTCAATTCTGATGTAGGAGAGGAAGTTCCGGGCCAACAAGGCATTTCTCCTCATTCCATCCAGCCTGAGCCCCATCTCTCCTTGATCCAGCATTTCCCTTCTGTGTCTGTCAGAATTACCATTCCACCTATTTTCCAGCATCCCCCTTCTTTGTGTCCATCTCATCTATATCCCTATCTCACCACTTTTTCAGAATCTTCATTTGTCTCTGTCCTTGTCTTTACCCCATGTTCACCATTTGCCCTTTCAATGTCTTTATCTCCCCCCCACACACACTTTTTCAGTATTACTTCTATGTCTCTATTTCACCTCCTCTTCATGTCCCCTCTGTATCTCTATCCTTATTCAGTAGGTCCTGCTTACCCTTTCTCTTCTTTGTGTCACTATCTCCATTTTCAGCTTTCCCCCCTTTTCCAATGTTAATGCACCCTGTAGCCAGAATCTTTCCACCCTCCCTCCACTCCGGCCCAGCCCAGTATGAAATATTTCCTTTTGTTTCCCTCCCCTCTCTCTTTCTCTCTCTCTTCTGCTCCCTCACCCACGAGTCCTGCATCTGGCCCTCTCCCTTCTACCTGCACCTGGCAACATCCCCCTGCTCCGCGGCTCTCTTCAGCAACTCGTCAGCAGCGGTGATCAAGACAAGCTGCCGACATCGAGGCCTTCCCTCTACGAGTCCCGCCTTTGTGGAAAAAGGAAGTTGAAACAAGCGGGACTCGCAGAGGGTAGGCCCCGACGTCAGAAGCTTGTGTCAATCGCTGCTGCTGAGTTGCCGAAGAGAGCCGCGGAGCAGGGGATGTGGCCGGAAGCAGGTAGAAGGGAGAGGGAGATAGGAAGGCTGTAGATCTCCGGAGCATGACACCGACCCCGGCCAGGATGATTTCTTTTTCAGGCACCTTACAAGTCCAGCGTCGCGGCGGGAAATAGCCACGCTGAGCAGTGAGCTCAGCACTACACAGATGAAAGCCTTGCTTGCTGATTGGTCCGGCGGCACGGCGGGGCGGGGCCGCCGGACCAATCAGCAAGCAAGGCTTTCATCTGTGTGTGCTGAGCTCACTGCTCAGCATGGCTATTTCCCGCCGCGACGCCAGACTTGTAAGCTGCATTCCTGCGTGACACACTACCGGAGCCGCAGCAGAGGTGGAAAAGAGCCGCATGCGGCTCTGGAGCCGCGGGTTGCCGACCCCCGCACTAAATGAAGCATTAACTGAGTTATGCAAAATTGTCTGATTCAATGTGTCTGATAAAGCTTTTGTTGAAATTGCCTCCTATAAATGGTTATAGGGAAGGTAGAAGTATAGCTGGTCATGTACTCTTTGTCTTTAATTAGAGAAAGAGAAATCTAGTAAAAAAACAAACAAACAAAAAACCAACCAAAAATATGGAGGGAGGGAGACAACAAAGGTAGGGGGGAATGATTTTATTTTCAATTTAGTGATTAAATTGTGTCAATTTTAAGAATTTACATCTGCTGTCTATATTTTGCACTGTTAAGGAAGAAATGCATTTGTTTCTATTTCTCTGGGGTTGTACTGCATGCAGAGTCTTGAATATTAGGGTTTTGTTTATATATATATATATATATATATATATATATATATATATATATATATATATATATATATATTACAGTATAATCTCGTTATAACGGAACTCCGGCCGAGTGCCAATGTAAACATACAGAAAATCATTGGATATAGCGACTCGCATATAACGGACTTTTGGATATAACGGACAAACAATTTGGTCCCCAGAGCCACTTTTAGCTGTAGTTTCATTCGGCTAAAATGGACATGCAGGCTTCGCCTACAAGGCACGTGGCATGCTGGTGATATAGCATCAAAATGGAGCCCAGAAAAGAATAACAGAGTTTATCCCAGGACAAGCAGGCAGCATATTCTTGACTGATGGGTGACGGCACCGACGGAGCCCCGGTACGGACAATTTTAGAGTGATTGCACTCTAAGAACTTGGAAAGTTCTAGTAGGCCGCACCGCGCACGCCTTCCCGCCCAACGGAGGTGCGCGGTCCCCAGTTTCTTAGTTTCCGCGGAGCTAAGAAGACGCGTTTTTCAACGGCTGTTGAAAAGATTTTTTCCTTACGCCTTCCCGCTCGCGAAAACCTCGTCGGAATTGTATTCCCTTTTTTTCTTTTATTTTCTTATTAAAAAAAAAAAAAGAAGTTTCTTTTTTTCTTTCTTTTTTCGAGTTTGCCCCGGCTGGGCCTGCTGCCACTATCGAGGCCTTGGCCTTCGATTTGGCAGAAGCCGTTTTTACTTTCATGCCCCCCCAGCCAGGCTTTAAAAAGTGCCAGCGGTGTGCACGGCCTATTTCTCTCACGGACCCGCACAACTGGTGCTTACAGTGCCTGGGTCCCGAGCATCAGGCTTCCTCTTGCACCCGCTGTGCCACATTAAAGAAATGGACACTTAAAAACCGTCAAATTCAGCAACGGTTGCTTTTCGGTGCCGAGATGTCCGACCCTGCGGCATCGACCGCAACATCCAGGTAAGCCGGCTAAGAAGCCTTCCCCGCTGGAGCGTCCTCCGGTCTCGATAGCAGCGAGCCCAGTCCTGCCGCCCACGAGGCGCCCGCGGAAGCGCTCCACCCCTATTGAGGTGAGTCCCTCGACCTCGGGCTCCTCATCCTCGGGGCGTCGAGCGGCACCGCAGGTACCGCAGAAGAAAAAAGCAGTACCGGTGCCCTCTCTGGACGAGCGCATTGCAGCCGTCCTCCAGGTGCAGCTTAAAGAGCAGTTACAACAGCTCCTTCCTGCTCTATTGGCACCAAACCTTCCAGTCCCGGTCCGGTCTGAGCCACCGGTACCGACAGTGGAGCAACCTCTATTGTCCGCGTCCACGTTGTCGGTACCGGTCCACTCTGCTTCATCGGTCTCCATGCCAGTCCTCGCACCGGAACCGCGGGCTCAACACCAGGCTGTTCAGACTTCGGCACCGCTACAACCTTTAACATCTCCCGGTACCGTGTCTACGAGGTCAGGTAAGTCGGCACGCAAATCCCGACACCTGGAACCCTCCACACCGGAGTCTTGAGACCATAGCTCCCAAATTAGGGACCCTGATCTGTGGGGTGACTCCGAAGAGCCTCTTCTTTCTGAGGGTGAGTGTTCCTCTGGTGAGGAGAATCAGTCTGCTGCAGATCCTTCCTCTAAACCAGATTCCACATCCTTTACCTCTTTCTTAAAAGAGATGTGTGAATCTCTTTCTATTCCCTTGGAGGCTGAGTCCAAGAAATCCAAAGCTTTTTTGGATGCTCTGGACTTTGACCAGCCTCCAAGGGAATTTCTCAAACTCCCTCTCCACGATATCTTGAGGGAGACATTTTACAAAAACCTGGAGACTCCTCTGACCATACCAGGAGCTCCCCGTAAATTGGACTCCTTGTATAAGGTCATCCCCATTCCTGGCTTCGACAAACCTCAGCTCCCTCATGAGTCACTTTTAGTAGAATCCACACTTAAAAAGTCAGCTGGAGCTAGTGTGTATGCCTCTGTCCCTCCTGGCAGAGAAGGAAAAGCCATGGACAAATTTGGCAAACGACTATATCAAAATGCCATGTTAGCTAATAGGTCAGGGAACTATGCCTTTCATTTTTCATTTTATTTAAAGCATCTCATTCAAGATCTGACTGCTTTTGAAAAATACCTCCCTGACCGTAAGAAGTCTGCATTTCACCACTGTTCTTCCTCTCTCCTTCAACTGCGGAAGTTCCTGGTTAGGTCAATATATGATACATTTGAACTGACTTCTAGAGCCACGGCCATGTCTGTTGCCATGCGCCGTTTGGCATGGCTCAGAGTCTCTGAACTCGACGTTAACCATCAGGACCACCTGGCTAACGCTCCCTGCTTGGGCGATGAGCTTTTTGGAGAGTCTATGGATCTACTACCCAAAAGCTGTCTGCTCACGAGACTCGGTGGGACACTCTCTTGAAAACCAAGAAGAAGACTCCACCTGCCCGGCCTTTTCGCCAACCATCGGCCTACCAACGCCGCTATGTAGCTCGTCCTCTACCACCAGCTACTCAACAGCCTAGACGTCAGCGTCAACAACAACGACAACCTCCTAAGCCAGCTCAGCAACAAGTGAAACCTCCTCCACCTCAAAAGTCTACCCAACCCTTTTGACGTGGTTCTCCAGGACATAGCCAGTATTTCACCATCTGCCCATCTTCCTCGACCCATAGGAGGGCGTCTGTCAGATTACATCAGCCGTTGGGAGATCATCACATCGGATCAGTGGGTCCTCAACATCATCTGCCACGGCTACTCTCTCAACTTTCAAACTCTTCCTGCCCAAAGTCTGCCAAGAGAGTCTGCTTTGAACACCCCTCAATCTTCCCTCCTTCTTCAGGAGGTTCAATCCCTCCTTCTTCTGAACGCAATAGAGGAAGTTCCTCTGGATCAGCAGGGGCAGGGATTCTACTCCCGTTATTTTTTGGTCCCCCAAAAAACAGGGGATCTCAGACCCATTCTAGATCTTCGCGATCTCAACAAATGCTTGGTCAAAGAAAAATTCAAAATGCTCTCTTTGGCCACTCTTTATCCTCTTCTCACTCAAGGCGACTGGCTATGCTCCCTCGATCTCAAAGAGGCATACACTCATGTTCCCGTCAATCTGGCCTCCAGACAGTACCTCCGCTTCATGATCAATCACTGTCATTACCAGTACAAGGTACTACCCTTCGGTCTTGCCTCCTCTCCAAGAGTGTTCACCAAATGTCTGATTGTGGTAGCTGCTTTTCTACGCTCTCACCACCTTCAAGTCTTTCCTTACCTGGACGACTGGTTAATCAAGGCCACTTCCTCTCAGACAGTGCTCCTCGCCACCAACCAGACCATCCTGTTTCTGCAACTTCTGGGGTTCGAGATCAATCTACCCAAATCTCATCTCATCCCCACTCAGAGACTTCAATTCATAGGAGCGATCCTAGACACTGTCCTCATGAGAGCGTTCCTTCCGTCCAACCGTCTTCAGACTCTTCAATATCTATGTCAGCAGGTACTTCCACAACGCTCCATCTCTGCCAAGCAAATGATGATACTATTGGGTCACATGGCCTCGACAGTTCATGTCACCCCCTTTGCACGTCTTCACCTGCGCACTCCTCAATGGACCCTTGCTACCCAGTGGTCCCAAGCGAAGGATCCTTGCTCACGACACGTATTTGTGACATCATCTCTTCATCAGTCTCTACAATGGTGGTTGATATCCTCCAATCTCTCCAGAGGTCTTCTGTTCCATCTGCCTCCTCATCAGCTTGTCATCACCACCGACGCCTCCCCTTATGCCTGGGGAGCTCATTTAAACGAGTTCCAAACTCAAGGCCTTTGGATAGCCCAGGAAATGAAACATCATATCAACTTCCTGGAACTCAGAGCGATGTTTTATGCCCTCAAGGCCTTCCAACATCTTCTCTTCCCTCAAGTCCTCCTGCTATGCACAGACAATCAGGTCGCGATGTACTACATCAACAAACAGGGTGGAACCGGCTCTCGCCTCTTATGTCAGGAAGCCCAGAAAATTTGGGCTTGGGCGACAGATCACCAATTGTTCCTGAAGGCTGTCTACATTCAGGGAGAGCAGAATTCCTTGGCAGTCAACCTCAGCAGAATTCTCCAACCCCACGAATGGACTCTCGATCAGTTGACTCTCCAGTCCATTTTCGATCACTGGGGCACTCCTCAGATAGACCTCTTTGCAGCTCCTCACAATCATCAGCTGCCCCACTTCTGCTCCAGACTCTACTCTCCTCATCGTCTAGCAGCAGACACGTTTCTTCTGGATTGGTTCAATCTGTTCCTGTATGCTTTTCCCCCTCTACCTCTCATGTTGCGAACCTTGTTCAAGCTACAGAGGGAACAAGCCACCATGATTCTCATTGCTCCACGGTGGCCCAGACAGCATTGGTTCTCCCTTCTACTTCAACTCAGCTCCAGGGAGCCTATTCTACTTCCACAGTTTCCTTCTCTGCTTACACAGCATCAGGAGACCCGTCTGCATCCCAACCTTCAGTCTCTGCACCTGACAGCTTGGTATCTCTCGGGCTGACTTCAAATGATACTCTTTTGTCTCAACCCGTTCGTTCTATTTTGGATGCCTCCAGGAAACCAGCCACTCTGCAATGTTACCATCAGAAGTGGACTAGATTTTCTTCGTGGTGTCTTATTCATCATCATGATCCTACGTCTCTTGCAGTGGAGACTTTGTTGGATTACCTTCTTTCTTTGTCTGACGCTGGCCTCAAGTCTACTTCCATCAGAGTTCACCTCAGTGCTATTGCTGCTTTTCATGAGCCAGTTCATGGGAAACTTCTCTCAGCTCATCCTTTGGTATCCAGATTCATGCGGGGTCTTTTCAATGTCAAACCACCTCTTAAGGCTCCTCCTGTAGTCTGGGATCTCAATGTGGTTCTCTCTGCCTTGATGAAGCCTCCGTTCGAACCTTTGGCTACAGTTCCTTTCAAGTTCCTCACTTGGAAGGTGCTTTTCCTTATTGCTCTTACCTCTGCCAGGAGGGTCAGTGAACTACATGCACTAGTTGCGGATCTACCTTTTACTGTCTTTCATCATGACAAGGTGGTTCTGCGTACACATCCAAAGTTTCTCCCTAAGGTTGTCTCTGAATTCCATCTCAACCAATCCATTGTTTCGCCTGTCTTCTTTCCGAAACCTCACTCTCATTCTGGAGAACAGGCTCTCCATACTTTGGACTGTAAGCGGGCTTTAGCTTACTATTTAGACCGTACTAAGCCCCACAGATCATCTCCTCATCTATTTTTGTCCTTTGATCCAAATAAATTGGGACATCCTGTTTCTAAACATACGCTGTCTAATTGGCTTGCAGCGTGCATCTCATTCTGTTATGCTCAGTCCGGACTGACACTGGAAGGTTCTGTCACGGCCCATAGAGTTAGAGCTATGGCAGCATCTGTAGCTTTCCTCCATTCCACTCCTATTGAGGAAATCTGCAAGGCTGCTACTTGGTCCTCAGTTCATACTTTTACATCTCATTATTGTCTGGATGCTTTCTCCAGACGGAATGGACACTTCGGCCAATCTGTTTTGCAAAATTTGTTTTCCTAATGGCCAACCTTCCCTCCATCCCTCTTTTTGTTAGCTTGGAGGTCACCCATCAGTCAAGAATATGCTGCCTGCTTGTCCTGGGATAAAGCACAGTTACTTACCGTAACAGGTGTTATCCAGGGACAGCAGGCAGATATTCTTGCGTCCCACCCACCTCCCCGGGTTGGCTTCTTAGCTGGCTTATCTTAACTGGGGACCGCGCGCCTCCGTCGGGCGGGAAGGCACTCGCGCGTGCGCGGTGCGGCCTACTAGAACTTTCCAAGTTCTTAGAGTGCAATCACTCTAAAATTGTCCGTACCGGGGCTCCGTCGGTGCCGTCACCCATCAGTCAAGAATATCTGCCTGCTGTCCCTGGATAACACCTGTTACAGTAAGTAACTGTGCTATTTTTCTTTGCAGTACAGTTTCTGGTTTGCAATGATTTTGTACCATACCAATGTTTTGCTGAGTTTTGTTCTTGATGTTGCTGATATGGCTTGTGCATAAGAACATAAGAAATGCCTGCACCGGATCAGACCTGGGGTCCATCCAGTCCGGTGATCCGCACACGCGGAGGCTCAGCCAGGCGTACCCTGGTGCATACATTAGTCACTCGTATCCCTCAATGTGTCCTGCAAGAAGATGTGTGTCCAATTTTCCCTTAAATCCTAGAATGGTAGTTTCCTCCACCATCTCTTTCGGGAGAGAGTTCCAGGTGTTCACCACTCGCTGTGTGAAGCAGAACTTTCTGACATTTGTCCTGGCCGTGTCCCCTCTCAGCTTCAGGCCATGACCTCTGGTCCGAGTCTGGGTCACATTCGCCAATGTGAATAAAGCTATTTCTTGCTCTCCATCCTTTCCCCCACTGGTGAGTGAGCTTGCTCCATTTTGTCGATTCCTTTTAGCAATTTAAAAGTCTCTATCAGATCCCCTCTCAGTCTTCTCTTCTCAAGGGTGAATAATCCCAGTTTTCTGAGGTGATCCTTGTTGCTCAAGTTCTCCATACCTTCTACTAGCTTCGTCGCTCGCCTCTGCACCTTCTCCAGCAGTGTTATATCCTTCTTCAGGTATGGAGACCAGTGTTGGACACAGTATTCCAAGTGTGGTCTGGCCATTGCTCTATAAAGCGGCATTATGACCTCCCTTGATCTACTCGTGATTCCCTTCTTTTATCATGCCTAACATCATGTTAGCTTTCTTTGCCGCCGCTGCGCATTGAGCCAACGGCTTTAGGGTCCTGTCTATCAGTACCCCTAAGTATTTTTCTTGTTCGCTCTTCCCCAATGTTATACCTAACAGTTTATACTTATGCTCCTTGTTTTTTCTGCCCAGGTGCATCACTTTGCATGTTTCCACATTAAAACTCATCTGCCAATTTTCTGCCCATCTCTCAAGTTGCTTCAAATCTCTCTGAAGTTCCTCGCTGTCTTTTTGTGGCCTGATTGTCTGGCATAGCTTTGTGTCATCTGCAAACTTGACAATAACACTGGTCGTTTCTTCTTCCAGGTCATTTACGAAGATATTGAATAAGATAGGCCCAAGAACCGAGCCCTGAGGCATACCGCTAGTTACTTTTTTCCAGTCTGGGTACTTCCCATTTATGCCCACTCTCTGTCTTCTGTTTTCCAGCCATTTTCCTATCCATCTTAGTATATCCCCTTCTATTCCATGACTTTGTAGTTTTTTGAGAAGTCTCGCATGAGGTACTTTGTCGAACGCTTTCTGGAAGTCCAAGTATATTACGTCTACCGGTTCTCCGCTATCGACTTGTTTGTTCACTCCCTCAAAAAATTGAAGTAAGTTGGTCAAGCACGACTTTCCTTTCCTGAAGCCATGCTGACTACCTTTCAGCAGGTCATGGTTATCTAGATGCCGTACTATGCTCTCTTTAATCAAAGCCTCAACCATTTTCCCAGGGACTGATGTGAGACTCACAGGTCTATAGTTTCCCAGTTCTCCCCTTGATCCTTTTTTGAAGATTGGGATGACGTTCGCTATCTTCCAGTCTTCTGGTATCTGTCCAGTTCTAATTGACATGTTAGCGAGGGATTGCAGTAGTTCTCCGATTTCTACCTTTAGTTCCTTTAATACTCTCGGGTGAATTCCATCTGGGCCAGGGGATTTGTCACTTTTTAGTTTGTCAATCTGATAGTATATCTGGTCCAGATCCACCTTCACTGTGGTGAGGCTTTCCTCTATTTCTCCCTTGAAAACTTTCACTGTTTCGGGTATTGAAGTGGCATCTTCCTTGGTAAAGACAGAAGCAAAGAAGGAATTTAATTTGTCTGCAATCTGTTTGTCTTCTTTGATGTATCCTTTTCTTTCTTGGTCGTCGAGAGGGCCTACTGTCTCCTTTGCAGATTTTTTCCCTTTAACATATCTAAAAAAGGGTTTGAAGTTTTTGGCCTCTTGTTCATTGATTGTACATTGTTTCAAGTTGCCCTAAATAAAGTTTTTAAAAAATGCAACTTTGGATATAACAGACTGAATATAACAGACGGTTTTTCCAGATCCCTTTAAGTCCGTTATAACGAGATTATACTGTAGTACTTTTAGTTTTTGGTCCCGTATTTGCATAAGGGTTATCTGTGTTCTGGTAGGAATGAATGTTGAGAAGCATACAGTGTGCTTTGTATAGTTTAATTTTGTGGTTAACCATTATGTGTTGTTAAGATTATATTGTGTGTGTATATATAAAAAATAAATGGAAAAAATGGTGTTACAATTAGTACTATTATGGGGCGGGGTCTGGAGGTGGAGATTTATTTATTTATTTTATTTATTTATTTAGATTTTTATCCCGTCCTCCCAGTAGCTCAGAACGGTCTACAAGTGAACATAACAATGGAGTGTAATTGGACATATAAGATATACAATAGGTTTAAATGTTTGGACATACAAGACTGTGCAGTAGTTTAAATACAGGGAGTATACAGCAAATTAAGAGTAGAGTTTAAGTATAAATAGTTTAGTTTAAATACAAGTTATTTGAGTTTAGATACAATTTCTCAGAGTACAGACTAAGAGAAGACTATACTGAAATAAAGGGGGGGTGTAGACTGAGGGTGACCTTTAGTTGAAGAGGAGGGTCTTTACCATTATGCGGAACGTCAATAATGAGTTCTGTAGTCTGAGTTGAGGGGGGAGTTGGTTCCAGAGATGTGGAATGAAGTGGCTGTAGGATCGTTTGCGGGCAGTTTCTGAGAGGAGGGACCTTCCGGGGAGAATGCATAGGCGTATCTCTGATTTTGAGCGGAGGGTGCGAGTGGGGGTGTAGATGGGAAGCTTAGATTTTATGTAGGAGGGGGTGGTGGTATAAATTCTCTTATGCGCTATTGCCAGGGCCTTGAAAGCACAGCGCTGGCTAATTGGGAGCCAGTGTTCAGCGCGGAGTGCTGGGGAGATGGGATCATGGTAGTTGAGGTTGTGTAGGAGGCGGATAGCTGCATTTTGGACCCGTTGGAGGCGCTTGAGATTATTTTTGGTTAGTCCATTAAATAGGGAGTTACAATAATCCATTCTGGAGAGGACATATGCGTAGAGGAGTTGGGCCAGGTCAGGTGTGGAGATGTAGGGTTTGATCCTTCTCAGTTGGCGAAGGTAGTAGAAGGAGGTGGAGACTACTTGGGATATGTGGGCAGATAGGGATAGGTGTCCGTCTAAGGTTACTCCTAGGCTGCGTACCTGATCTGTTGCCGTTAGTAGAGAGGAGTCTGGCCCACAATTAAGCCCAGTGTTCTTCAACCACTGGTCCGTGGACCAGTGCCGGTCCACAAAATAATTATTTTATTTTTGCTGGTCCCTAGGTATAAAAAGGTTGAAGAGCACTGCTTTAGATACTACTGGACATTCAGTCTATCAAGCTTCTGTACTTTCATCAATGATTATTGCGCATCAACTTCAAACCTTGCATTCCAACATTCCATCTTGCAGCAATTTGGTACAGCTTCACCTGAGGCTATTCCTGATCTACAGGTGACTCTTCAAGAATCCACCAATCATTTACTTGAAACCAATTACGATGCTTCTGACAGGTTGTCTTGGTGGGCAACAGTTGCTTTAGCCACCAGGTGCATTGAATGGCTAAAGGCCTCAGACATCAGAGATCTTCCTCATAGCCTGTTTAGGGCAGTATTCTTCAACCTTTTTACACCCGTGGACCGGCAGAAATAAAAGAATTATTTTGTGGACCGGCAAACTACTAGGACTAAAATTAAAAAACCCCGTTTACGCCCCATCTCCGCGAGCTCGGTCCCCACAAACCATCTGATCCCATCTGCACAAGCCGCAATTATGATTTTATATTGAACGTATTTTATTAAAGTATAAAAAGAACCAATATTCTGAACAATTGTGATTTTATAAATACAAATATACAGAGCACGGACCAGCAAAACCCTGTCTCCCCTCCCCTTCACATATATCCCCTCTACTATCAAGAAAACTGAACAAGCCAAGTTATTATAGAATGCTACATAGAAATATCATGCTAACAGAATACTGCAGTCCCCAGTTATGTCTCTAGCAGGATATATATTTCAAATCTGATATATTCTAATGACAAAATATAAATAAAATTATTTTTTTCTACCTTTTGTTGTCTCTGGTTTCTGCTTTCATCTTCTTTTCACTCTTTTCCTTCCAGCATCTGCCCGTTCCATCCAATGTCTGCCCTCTCCCCCTTCCATATGTATCTGACTTCTTTCTATGCCCCTCTTCCCTGTCCATCCAGCCTGTTCCTCATCTCTCCTTTTTACATCATTCATTCCAGCTTCACTGCCTTCTTCATTTTTATCTCTCCTACACCAGATCTAGCATCTTTATCCCTCTCTCATTTCTCTGCTGACCCCCTTTCCAGCATCAGTGTCTCTCTACTTTCTCATTCCTCTCTCTCCCCTTTCCCTCATCTGATCTCTCCATTCCACCCTGACCTCCTTCCCCTCCTGTAATCTCCCTGCCAGCTGTTTCCTTCCTTTTTTTCTTTCTCCCTTCCCTCCTTCCTTTTTTTCCTTCTCCCTTCCCTCCTACCTCTATCCAACATTAACTCTCTTCCCATCCCTTTCCCTCCTCCCCTCCCAGCAGCATCTCTCCTTCTTCTCCCTTCCCTCCTCCCTCTATCCAACATTAACTCTCTTCCCATCCCTTTCCCTCCTCCCCTCCCAGCAGCATCTCTCCTTCTAACTCTCTCCAAGTTCAGTAACAGCTCTCCCTTTATCCAGCAGCTTCCCTGTCTCCTACAGTGGCTGTCTCCCCTTCCAGCAGCTCTCAGTACTTGCCTGTAGGAAGTTGCCGGCAACTCACTGCTCTGGCAAGTAGGAGAGCTGGTGGGAGGGGAGGAAGTTACTGTGAAGGATCCCCAGGATCTTGCTCGAACATGCTGACCATCTCCCTCCACCTGCACCTGTATCTGCAGCTCTCTCCATTCTACTTGTAACTTCCCCACGGCCCTCTTCAGCAACTCGGCAGGGGCGGCGATCAAGACAGGCTGCCGACGTCGGGACCTTCACTCTCTGAGTCCCGCCTATTTTGTTTCAACTTCCTGTTTTCGAACAGGCGAGACTCAGAGAGGGAAGGCCCCGACGTCGGCAGCCTATCTTAATCGCCTGAGGCTGGGAGGAACATTAATGAGCAGGAACCGCAGTCGGCAGGAAATTTAACTGCCGACTTGATCTCGCCGGCCCTGCGCGGACTGGCAGAAATTTTCTGCGGACCGACACCGGTCCGCGGACCGGCGGTTGAAGAACTGTGGTTTAGGGGACAGCTCTTTGAACAAGGATCACAGGCAACTGTTTCACGACTTCTACTCATTCTTAACAGTATTCATCAGTACTATATAAGATGTCAAGTTGCTTCTTTCCATAAGACCAACTTGCAGCGATCACAGACTACTTAGTATCTGCCAAGTCAATATGCTAGAGACCATAAACAATTTTCAGCTTCTCAATTACCTGCACTCAGACCACCTAGTTGTCGTCCATTTGCCACAAGAGGTCACTTCTGATGCAGAATAGTGCCATGAAAGAGATGCTACTTTGGCACATCAATCAAGGGTTTTACTCATATTCCCATTCACTGGCGTTGTTACATTTTCCAGTAAAAGGTTATACTTTTTAGCCTAGTATCAACACCTGGGGTGTTCCCGGAATGACTGCCAGTGGTAGCGGCACAATTGAGAAAATGACATTCTTTGTTTCCTTATCTTAACAATAGGCTTCTGATGGCCCACTCCAGGGACCGTCTCCTTCTCACCTTTCAAGTCCCTGCCAGCTCAAACCTTTTTGATTCTTAAGATACAGGTTGACCTTGTTTTTCCTCTAATACCACATGCCGCCTACAACCATTAAGGTGGCTCATGCAGTTCCACTAGATTCGATTGTCACTCGCTGCTCAAGCTAATTCCTCTACTTTCATACATCACGCATTCCCTGCTAGGGTACATTTCATATCTTTATTCCAGCTTCTATCACTTTCCATTACCATAGCCTCCATTGCTTCCAATCAAGATTGGGAGACAAATCTCCACATCCTCAAGACTCACAGACAGTGATCAAAATAATAAATAAATAAATAAGCCACTTCACATAAAACTCCGAGCACTAGTTTTAGGCTCTTCCAGTTTTTCTGTCTCTGCATTTCCCAGGAACATATACTTATTCAGACGGAACATCCGGTGGCTATTTTTTACATAAATCAGCAAGAGGGCTCATGATCCCTCAAACTCTGCATGTTAGCCTGCCATCTTTGCAACTACATCTAATCTTTTCAAGAGGTCCTTCATGCAGTCTACATTCCAGAAGAACACAGTGTCCTGCAAGACTCCCTCAGCAGGAAGCACGACCCTCATGAGTATACACTAAGTCCTGCTGTCCTATACACCATATTCAAAGAGTGGAGAACTCCACAAGTGGATCTCTTATTTTCTCCAATCAATGCAACATACAGCTTCTGTTACACTCTCTCTACCCAGCTCCTCAAGCACTGGCAAGAGTCACTTGCTCCATTTCATGGGAACACAATCTCTATTCCCTTAGTGAACCATCCTTCTCTTCTCAACGGCCAACTGCTGCACCCTAATCTCCGCTGTCTCATGGCATGGACATTGACAGTTCACTCCTAAATAACCTTTCGCTTTCTTAATCAGTTGAGATAGTTTGCTGCTGCAAGATGTCCTTCCACTAGGAATTCCTTTAAGCGACCTGGCAGCATTTTTTCCTTATTGTCATATATTCAAGGTCAACAGCCTCTTCATTATCCACTGGACTTTATCTTCACCTGTCTATTACACTCCGCGGACTCCAGCCTCAAGACCAACTCTGCGAGACTTTCTTTGTCAGCCATCTCAGCGTACCACTCAATGCATGGGCACATCTGTTTCACAACATCCTCTTTCTTCCTGTTTTTCGGGAAATCTTACCCCTTCACTCTGGGACCCTACTCCATCCTGGGTCCTCAGGGTAGCTGTGAAACACATGATAAACAGCCCTGTTGAACCTTTTGGGTCTGCATCATGTATAGGCAGTCTGGATGGACCATTAGGGTCTTTATCTGCCGTCATTTACTATGTTACTATGGTTTCTTTTCCTGGTCACCAGCTTCTCTTGTGGCAATTGCAGCTAGAACAGGTACTGACTTTCAAGATTTAGTCACATATGGTCCTTACTTGCACTTTTTCTCCAAATAAAGTGCTATTGTGGACTGATCCTAAATTCCTACCTATGGTGGTTTCAGACTTCCGCATTAACCAGGCCATCATGTTATCATTTTTTCCACCTCCACACTTTTCTGAGGTGGAGAAGCAACTTCATTCTTTAGATTACAGAAAGAGCACTTCTTTTCTACCTCAAGCCAACTTCTCATCTCCGCAAATTTTCTCAACTATTCATTTTCTACATTCCACCTACCTGTGGATCTCCGGTAACTAAAAGAGCCATTTCATCTTGGATCTTGCGTTGTACCCATTTTTGCTACAACAGAGTTCATATTCATCCCCTCTTCCAATTGGAGCACATAAATTGAGAGCTACAACAACTTCATTTGCTAACTTGAGGTCCATCTCAATTTGGGATATTTACAAAGCAACTACCTGGTCGTCTGCATATGTTTTTACCACACACTACTGCTTAGACCACAGTATAGCTCAAAATGTTTGCTTTGGCCAATCAGTCTTTGTTACCTCTTTGCATTATTAGACTGTTTTCCACCTCCCATATGCTTTTTCAGCTTGGGACTCACCATCAAGTGGGGCTGCATATCCCCTGCATGTCTCCGGAGAAAGCAAAGTTGCTTACCTGTAACAGGTGTTATCCCAGGACAAGCAGGCAGCATATTCTCACATGTGGGTGACGTCATCTACGGAGCCCCAGCGCGGACAGCTTTTCAAGCAAACTTGATTGAAGTTTCAAGTTTGCTACACTGCACCACGCATGTGCATGCCTTCTTGCCCACTAGAGGGCGCATCCCACCTCGTGGTCCTCAGTTCAGTTTCTTCCGCGGAGCCAGAAGCCCTGTGGAAATTGTGCTCTGAATTTTCAGCCTTCTGACACCGCGTCTGGGTTGTTTAGCTCGGTCGCTGTGCTTTATTTATTGTTTTCTCGGTTTAGTCCGTCGTTTTTCATCGAAAAAAAAAAAAAAAAGTTTTTGTTTCCATCCGTTCGGCTCCGGGGGCTCCCGGGAGCAGCAGCCGCGGGACCTCGTTCGTTCCCGGCCACTTCTTTTTCATGTCCCGTCCCTCGACGGGCTTTAAGAAATGCACCCGGTGTGAGCGGTTACTTTCTATCACTGACCCCCACCGGTGGTGCTTGCTCTGCCTTGGACCCGAGCACCCGACTAATTCCTGTGATAGGTGTTCCACTCTTCAGGCAAGAGTGCTTCGTCGACGCCGCACCAGGATGGCGGAGCTTTTTTCAGTTGACTCTGCGTCCGGAAAGGCCTCGACGTCGGCCTCGGCTTCGGCCCCGGCCTTGACCTCGGCCTCGACCTCGACTTCGAAGCCGACGCCCGCGTCCAAACCTGCCTCGGGTAAGTCCTCTTTTCCATCCCCGACTCCAGGGTCGTCGAAGAAGTCATCCTCGAGTTCCTCTGCGGCGGGTGGGTCGTCCTCGGCCCCGCCCAGGACTCAGGCCACTAATGCCCCGAGGGAATACTCGAGACCGAGGTCGCCCTCCAGGGAGCATCCCCCGGCCTCGGACCTGCCTACCATGGTTGGGATCCCGGCATTCCAGGACCTGCTTCGAGCCTTGATTTCCTCGGAGCTTACTGGAGCCATCGAACAATTGCAGCGGGCTGTGACCTCGACTGCTTTGGCCTCGGGGGCTCCGACCTCGGCGACCTCGGTCTCGACTCCCTCGGTCTCGGCTACCGGGGCACCACTGACCTCGGCCTCGACCTTGCCCTCGACCTCGGGGGCCCCGCCTGAGAGCAGTGTTCGGCCTCGGGACAAGGTGCGCCGAGTGAGACGGATTTCCTCCTCCTCCTCCTCGAGGTCCTCCCGGGGTTCCTCGCCCTCGGGCCGGCCTCGAGCGAGGCGTCGCCCGAGGAAGCCGAAGCGTTCACGAGGCTCCCCTCGGCGATGCGGTCGTTTCTCGCCGCGCGGGGGCGAGGCCTTGAGGGTTTCGGAGCTTCGTCTCGACAACCCGAGGCTTCTCCATTCCCCTGCGAGAGGGGGTTCTCGTGACTCCTCGCCGAGGAAAAGGGGGCGTACCTCGGTTCCTCGGACACCTGGGACGTCTCCCAGGGGCTCTTCGAGGCGGAGACGTTCCCCGACCCCCTCGAGGCCATTAGATCTGGCCTCATGGGGTTCGGGTTCCGGTAGGGAGCCCCGTTATTCTCACGAGCCCTCCCCCTTTTGTTCGGCGGAGAGGTCGAGAACTCCCTCCCCGCCAGCCAGGCAGTCCTCCTTCTCTGGTTTCGTGCAGGACATGGCACGTGCCTTAGGCCTGGACCTCATGGCTGGGTCGCAATATACTCAAGAGTACCTCGAGGAGCAGGACCTCCCTGCTCTCCCAAGGGAATCCCCTCGGCTACCCCTCAACAGGGTCCTTCATCAGACCTTGCTTCGGAACTTGACTTCCCCTCTTACAGTCGCAGCGGTGCCGTCTAAGATGGAGTCTAAGTACAGATCGATACCAACCAAGGGGTTTGAGAAGGCTCAACTTTCCCACCAGTCTTTACTGGTCGAGTCTGCGCTCAAAAAGACGCAACCCTCCCGGGTTTCTGCGGCGGTTCCGCCCGGCAGGGAGGGCCGGACCCTTGACAAGTTTGGTCGTCGCCTCTATGCCAATTCCTTCATGGCATCCAGGACGTTAAACTATGCCTTTACCTATTCCTCTTATTTACGTGGCATGATTAAGGATTTGCCACAATATCGTGAGGCCCTGCCGGACTCCCGCAAGGAAGGGTTCGACAAATTTGTGTCAACCCTGTCCCAACTGCGGTTGTACCTCTTTCATTCGGTATATGACACTTGAGTTGGTGTCGAGGGTGGCGGCATTTGCGGTAGCCATGCGCCGGCTGGCGTGGCTACGCACCCTCGATATGGACCCAAACCTGCAGGAACGCCTTGCGGACTTGCCTTGCGTGGGGTCCGAATTATTTGATGAGTCCTTGGAGGCGGCGACCAAACGGCTCTCGGAGCAGGAGCGCTCATTGGCCTCCTTGGTCCGTCCGAAACCTCGGGCTACGCCTCAGAAACCCTTCCGGCCTCCCCCGAGGAGGTACCCTCAAAAGTCGACTCCGGCTTTTTCTAGGCCACCGCCTCGGCGCCCCCCTAGGCAGGGCAGAGGGGGACAAACCAAAACTCCGCCGCAGGGGCCTGCCAAGCCCGCGCCGTCCTTTTGACGGGATAGGCGGATGGGGCCGGCCCCCCTCTGCCATCGCGCCGGACCCTCTTCCCATAGGGGGTCGACTCCGGTCCTTTTATACGGCCTGGACCGAGATAACATCCGACGCTTGGGTGCTCCGGACCGTCTCCGAGGGCTACTCTCTCAATTTTTGCTCTGCGCCGCCGGAACATTCACCGGGGGCTTGCCCATACAACCGGACCCAGCTCCCCCTCCTCATGGCCGAGGCCAGGGCCTTGTTGAGGCTTCGAGCGGTGGAACCTGTTCCCTCCGACCAGCGGGGGCGGGGGTTTTACTCCCGTTACTTTTTGGTTCCAAAGAAGACCGGGGACTTACGCCCCATCCTAGACCTCAGGAAGCTCAACAAGTTTCTGGTCCGGGAGAAATTCCGGATGTTGTCACTTCCGGTTTTGTATCCTCTCTTGGAGGAAGGGGACTGGATGTGCTCCCTAGACCTGAAGGAAGCGTACACCCATGTCCCGGTGCATCCCGCTTTCCGCAAATTCTTACGGTTCCAAGTGGGCGAGTTGCACCTGCAGTACAGAGTCCTCCCCTTCGGCTTGGCCTCGTCCCCTCGAGTCTTCACGAAGTGTATGGTGGTAGTCGCTGCAGCCCTGAGGTCTCGTGGACTTCAGGTTTTCCCTTACCTGGACGATTGGCTGATCAAGGCCCCGACCAGGGAAGGGGTTATCTCAGCGACCCGACAGTCTATCATCTTCCTTCAGCGACTGGGGTTCGAAGTGAACTTTCCCAAGTCCCATTTATGCCCGACCCAATCTATTCAGTTCATAGGCGCAGTGCTGGACACGGTTCGCCTACGTTCATTCCTTCCTCCTCCGCGTTTGGAGGCTCTGGTGCGGTTGGGTCGGTTGATCCTTCAGCTACCGCTGGTGTCGGCCCAGCGCATGATGATGCTTCTGGGCCACATGGCCTCGACGGTCCATGTCACACCGTTCGCCAGGCTGCACATGAGAATTCCTCAGTGGACTCTGGCCTCTCAGTGGCGCCAGGAGTGTGATCCGATCTCTTCTCGCATAACGGTGACTCCTTCTTTGAGACGCTCGCTCCGTTGGTGGACCGACTCTTCGAATCTTTCAGGGGGTTTGCTCTTTCTCGTCCCTCCACATCGCAAAGTTCTTACCACGGACTCCTCGGAGTACGCGTGGGGGGCCCACCTCGACGGTCTGCGAACCCAGGGCCTGTGGTCGGTGGAGGACCGCCGCTGCCACATCAATGTGTTGGAGCTTCGCACCATCTTTCTGGCGGCTCGAGCATTCTGCCACCTGCTCCGCGACCAGGTAGTCCTCGTGCGTACGGACAACCAGGTGGCCATGTATTATGTGAACAAGCAAGGTGGGACAGGCTCTTGGTCCCTTTGCCGGGAAGCTCTGCGCCTCTGGGAATGGGCGGTCTCCCAGAACATCTTCCTACAGGCGGTCTATATCCAGGGGGAACGGAACTGCTTGGCAGACAAACTCAGTCGGCTGCTCCAGCCGCACGAGTGGTCACTCAACTCCAGAGTCCTGCGCGAAGTCTTCGACCGCTGGGGGACTCCACAGGTGGATCAGTTTGCCTCTCCGGAGACGCGGAAACTACCCCTGTATTGTTCTCGGATGTACTCCCTGGACCGTCTGGAAGCGGACGCCTTCCTTCTCGACTGGGACGGGAGGTTCCTTTATGCGTTCCCACCGTTTCCCCTGATCTTGAGGACGTTGGTTCGTCTCAAATCATCCAGAGCCACTATGATTCTCATTGCGCCTCGGTGGCCGCGTCAACACTGGTTCTCCCTGCTTCTTCAACTCAGTGTCAGGGAGCCTCTACTTCTGCCTGTGTTTCCCTCTCTGCTGTCTCAGAGTCGGGGTTCGCTGTTGCATCCCAATCTTCGGTCGTTGCACCTGACCGCTTGGTTCCTTGCCTCTTGACTTCCGTTCCGGTTTCTCAGTCGGTGCGGGAGGTCTTGGAAGCCTCGCGCAAGGTCTCGACCAGGCTTTGTTATTCTCAGAAGTGGGCCAGGTTTTCCTCCTGGTGTTCCTCGCGTCATCTGGATCCGGGATCGGTCCCGGTGTCTTCGGTTCTGAACTATTTGTTACATTTGTCTAATTCAGGCCTGAAGACCACATCTGTCCGGGTACATCTCAGTGCCATTTCAGCCTTCCATCGGCACTTGGACGGACGTTCTCTTTCGCTTCATCCTCTGGTGACGCGTTTCATGAAGGGCCTACTCAATGTTTGTCCCCCTCTGAAGCCTCCTCCCGTCGTTTGGGATTTGAATGTGGTCTTAGCTCAACTGATGAAACCTCCCTTTGAGCCTATCGACAAGTCTCTTCTGAAATTTCTTACTTGGAAGGTGGTGTTTCTGATTGCCCTCACTTCTGCTCGACGGATTAGTGAGTTGCAAGCTTTGGTTGCGGACTCGCCTTTCACGGTGTTTCATCATGACAAGGTGGTTCTCCGCACCCATCCAAAATTTTTACCTAAAGTTGTGTCTGATTTCCACCTTAATCAGTCCATTGTCCTTCCTGTGTTTTTCCCTAAGCCCCACTCCCATCCTGGCGAGACGGCGCTTCACACGCTTGACTGTAAGAGGGCGTTGGCATTTTATCTCCAATGTACTAGGTCTCATCGGAAGGTTCCTCAATTGTTTTTGTCCTTTGATCCTAATCGTTTAGGACACCCTGTTTCCAAGCGCACCTTGTCCAACTGGTTGGCTGCTTGCATTTCTTTTTGCTACGCTCAGGCTGGTCTTACGCTCCCGGGTCGAGTCACGGGGCATAAGGTCCGGGCGATGGCAGCTTCGGTTGCTTTCCTCCGATCTACTCCTATGGAGGACATCTGTAAAGCTGCCACTTGGTCTTCGGTTCATACGTTCACCTCCCACTACTGTCTGGACACTTTGTCCAGAAGCGACGGCCGGTTCGGCCAGTCGGTGTTACGTAATCTGTTTTCCTAAATTGCCATCCTCCCACCTGCCCTTTTTTGGTTGGCTTGGAGGTCACCCACATGTGAGAATATGCTGCCTGCTTGTCCTGGGATAAAGCACAGTTACTTACCGTAACAGGTGTTATCCAGGGACAGCAGGCAGATATTCTCACAACCCACCCGCCTCCCCAAGGATGGCTTCTTTGCTAGTTATGGAACTGAGGACCACGAGGTGGGATGCGCCCTCTAGTGGGCAAGAAGGCATGCACATGCGTGGTGAAGTGTAGCAAACTTGAAACTTCAATCAAGTTTGCTTAAAAAGCTGTCCGCGCTGGGGCTCCGTAGATGACGTCACCCACATGTGAGAATATCTGCCTGCTGTCCCTGGATAACACCTGTTACGGTAAGTAACTGTGCTTTCTCCGTAGACAACAGGGGAATGCAATCACACTTGCCTGCCCACCATCCCCTCGTCTCTATTGCTAGGAACAAAACTGACAGGAGGAGGGGAGGGGGGCTTGAGGAATAGGACAATCCTGCACATGCTCAGTAAGCTTAAAAGCTTACTATAGCTAGGGAGAGCACTGATGCATTAGGCTTAGTCAGAGACTTCACCATCAAGTGTGGCTGCATTCCCCTGCTGTCTACAGAGAACACCTGTAACAGGTAAGCAACTTTGCTTTTTGTAGTGAAAAATCAAGAATAGACAGTAAAAGTCCTACAGGAGAGACAAGTTACAGTAGGGTAGGCTTAACACTTAAGTCAGGAAGAAACAGGAGAGCAACATCATTTATTAGCAAACTCCTTAGCATTAAAACTGATGTTGGAAGCTTGAATGAAAAGGTGGATTTTCAGCCATGTTCTGATTTTGGGGTGGGAGAACTGAGAAGCATGTTATTCCACTAATAGGGGGCAATATGGAAAAAGACAGACTGTTTTGTGGATTCAAAGCCAGCTTAGTAAACAGAGAGAGTAAAGAGATAATGATCTAGAGGTGAAGGAGGAGTTTGCAATGGCGTGTAGAGCATAATGAGGTAGATAGGTGGGTTATTGCTAGTCTATGCATGGTTTGATTCTTACACTCTCAAGTAAGTTGCTTTGAAGCAAACATAAGGAGTGATTAGTGATGGGGGGGAGGGTTGAGATTGTAGAAAGAAGAGAGGTAATTGAGAAATTCAAATTCAGTCAATTTATGTAGTACACAATTTCATAAACCAGAATGAATTTTCAATAATGTATAAGATAGTGCCTTTTGCTTTCAGATCTTCATTAGCCTTGCTCTGATCTGCCACTGCAAAGCGGCGGTGCTGCAGACCCTGCCTACCAAGAAACAATGCCGGTCTTCATTAGCCATGTTCTGATCTGCCGCCACATAGCAGCGGCGCTGCAAACCACACCCACCAAGAAACAGTGCCAGTACCTGCCATTTAAATTGGAGACTCTTGCAGCACACTTTCACTTATGTCTGTTTCAGCACTTCCACACTTGATAGACACACCGCACAGCCTTAACTGGATGTTAAGTTATTTTAATTTGTTTAAAGTCTTATTTTTGTGCCTTTACCCTGTCTGTGCCTTTTGCTTTTAGATCTTCATTAGCCTTGCTCTGTTCTGCTGGTGCTTGCCATTTAAACTGGAGACTTTTGCAGCGCAAGCCAAAGGAGCGCACTTAAGGAACAGGTAGTGTTCCTTGGTGTGCTCCTTCATGCGCACACTGAGTGCACACACAACTCCAAAATACTGTTGAAAACTACTAAATATCCATTCCATGCGTTTTTTGTTTTCCTCTACCTCTGCTACACACATCAATATGTCAATCCAAAACACAAAAATACCAGTAATCTAAGGCCATCATCCAGTCTCAAATAATAAAACCTTACACAAACATATCCTAGGTCCCAACAAATCATTAGCATCAGGCAAAATATGCAACCAGAGTACCTCAATAATACCACCTCTAAGCTCTTCAATATTGGTCTAATTAATGCCAGAGCTCTCAAAAGCAAACACCACCTATTGAAAGACACCATTCTGCAAAACAAATTAGACATCCTATGCATAACAGAAACCTGGTTAACTGAAGAAGAACAATCATACTTATCCCACACGTGTCCCAGAACTTTTCATTTCATTATAATCACCGCATAGGAAAAAGAGGAGGCGGCCTGGTCTTAATTTACCGATCCTCTTTGAAAATCACCCTTGACCAATCTTCTGGAATATCCCAGATAGAATATCTTCATTTTAAAGTACTTACAAATCTTCCCCTTGATTTACTACTACTGTATCTTCCCCCACCAGTCAGTCGTGATAACATTACTCAAATTCCATCTACTATATTTGACTTCTGTACTACCAACCCCAACCCAATAATACTAGGAGATTTTAATGTTCATTTTGATGACAAAAGCAATACCTTTACTGCCAAACTACTAACCCTCCTTACTGACCTTAACTTGACTGCTCTGATTACCGAATCAAAACACATAGCAGGTCATACCTTACATATGTCCTCATTCCTACAACCCAGAAATCAACCTTCGCTTTAAACTCAAATAATCCCGTACTGTGGTCCGATCACTTCCTAATAACTTTCACTTATCACCTAACCATGTTCATCAAACATCACATGCCCAAAACAGTTACTTACTGAGATTTTTCCAAATTAGATGCATCATCTATCTCCTTCAACTTCCAACCAAAAATAGAAGACCAACACAACCTTCCAATAGATGAACAGATAAAGACATGGAATGCAGCACCATACAAGCTCTTAGAAAAAATAGCTACACCATAGAACCAGGCCACGTAAAAAAAAAACCCTGGTTTACAGCTAAACTAACGCTGATAAAAAAAACAATTGCGCTCACTAGAAAGGAAATAGAGACATGGAAAAAAATCTTACTACCCTAAATAAATACAAAGAACAAGCTAATTACTACAAGCTCAAGATAAATAAAGCAAAAAAGACCTGCTACACAAAATGCATATCAAAAGCAAAAAACTCTTCCGCCTTATACTCAATTGTAAAATCTTTGACAACGAACACCCATAGAAATCCAAAATCGAAAAACCACCCCTCAGCTCAAGAACTTGCAATACATTTTTCCAACAAAATTAAAAGTATAAGGAAACAATTTCTACAAAATTCTTCCAAAAGCACCTCTTCCCAGATAAACGATTATACCAACCTGCCTTTCTCTAAATGTTCCCACTTCACCATTCCCACTCTGGCTGACATCCAGCGCATAATTTAATCCCTGAACCTTAAAGGTTCATGCGCAGCTCCAGTTCCACCTTTTATCTTATAATGTTACTTTTCAACATTTGGTACTCGCATCCATTAATTGATCACTACTAGCCTAAAAACAGGAACACTACCTAAAGCCTGGAAAGAGGCAACAAACCACCCTAAAATTAAAGACTTTAAGGAAAAAGCAACAGACAAATCCAATTATTGACTGATAGAAAGCATACCTTTCCTAGCAAAAATAACAGAAAAGATAGTCTTCAATCAGATCTCAGAATTTATAGAAAAAACAAAAGTTATACATCCAAATCAAACAAGATTCAGACAAAACTATTCCACAGAACACTCTTTAATTGGTCTTACTACCACCATCTTATATTACCTTGACCAACGAAAATCAGTACTCCTCATCTCGCTGAACCATTTGACACCATAGACTAAGGATAGGCAATGAGGGCAGCAATCCAGTCAGGTTTTTAGGAGTTCCCCAATGAATATGCATGAGATCTATTTGCATACAATGGAAGGCAATGCATGCAAATAGATCTCATGCATATTCATTGGGGAAATCCTGAAAACCCAACTGGATTGCGGCCTTCATTGCCCATCCCTGCCATAGACCATAACCTTCTACTGCAAAGACTGCGATCAATTGGAATCACCGATCAGGTATTAAACTGGTTTTATTCTTATTTCTCAGAGCATTACTCGAAAGTGATTATGGATAAAATTTCTTCCGTCTCCTTCAACAGCAAATATGGCATACCTCAAGGATATATTCACTCATCTCTCCTATTTAATATCTTTTTGACCCCTTTATTGACTCGTGGACAATCAATCAGATTCACAATGTATGCATATGCTGACAACATACAACTACCGTATTTTCGCGGATATAACGCGCACCGTTGTAAAACGCGCACAGGGGTATAGCGCGCATAAATCACGAAGATATGTAAAAAAACTTTTCTATACCGCGCTCAGGCATATAACGCGCATGCTGCCCGACTCTCCTCTGGCCACCCCGACTCTCCTTTCGCTCTTCCCGACTCTCCTCTGGCCACCCCGACTCTCCTTTCGCCCTCCCCGACTCTCCTCTGGTTGCCCCGACTCACCCTGACTTTCGGTGCACTGCCCCGCCTCTCCGTGCGCTGTCCCGACTCTCGTTCACCTGCCCTGACTTTCCGTGCACTGCCCCGCCTCTCCGTGCGCTGTCCCGACTCTCGTTCACCTGCCCTGACTTTCCGTGCACTGCCCCGCCTCTCCGTGCGCTGTCCCGACTCTCGTTCACCTGCCTTGACTTTCGGTGCACTGCCCCGCCTCTCCGTGCCTGTCCCCCTTGAAGTCCTGTCCCCCCTTGAAGGTCTGCCTGTCCCCCCTTGAAGTCCTGTCCCCCTTGAAGGTCTGCCTGTCCCCCTTGAAGATCTGCCTGTCCCCCCTTGAAGTCCTGTCCCCATCCTGAAAGCCTGATGCCCCCCCTCGACGTCCGATTCTTCTCCCCCCTCGGCAGGACCACTCGCACCCCCACCCCGAAGGACCGCAGACTCCCCGACAATATTGGGCCAGGAGGGAGCCCAAACCCTCCTGGCCACGGCGACCCCCTAACCCCACCCCGCACTACATTACGGGCAGGAGGGATCCCAGGCCCTCCTGCCCTCGACGCAAACCCCCCTCCCCCCCAGCCGACCCGCGACCCCCCTGGCCGACCCCCACGACCCCCCCCACCCCCCTTCCCCGTACCTTTGGAAGTTGGCCGGACAGACGGGAGCCAAACCCGCCTGTCCGGCAGGCAGCCAACGAAGGGATGAGGCCGGATTGGCCCATCCGTCCTAAAGCTCCGCCTACTGGTGGGGCCTAAGGCGCGTGGGCCAATCAGAATAGGCCCTGGAGCCTTAGGTCCCACCTGGGGGCGCGGCCTGAGGCACATGGGCCAAACCCGAGCATGTGTCTCAGGCCGCGCCCCCAGGTGGGACCTAAGGCTCCAGGGCCTATTCTGATTGGCCCACGCGACTTAGGCCCCACCAGTAGGCGGAGCTTTAGGACGGATGGGCCAATCCGGCCTCATTCCTTCGTTGGCTGCCTGCCGGACAGGCGGGTTTGGCTCCCGTCTGTCCGGCCAACTTCCAAAGGTACGGGGAAGGGGGGTGGGGGGGTCGTGGGGGTCGGCCAGGGGGGTCGCGGGTCGGCTGGGGGGGAGGGGGGTTTGCGTCGAGGGCAGGAGGGCCTGGGATCCCTCCTGCCCGTAATGTAGTGCGGGGTGGGGTTAGGGGGTCGCCGTGGCCAGGAGGGTTTGGGCTCCCTCCTGGCCCGATATTGTTGGGGAGTCGGCGGTCCTTCGGGGTGAGGGTGCGAGTGGTCCTGCCGGGGGGGGGATGGATCGGACGTCGGGGAGTCGGCCGGGCAAGAGGGCTTGGGCTCCCTCTTGCTCCGATCGTGGATGCGGGTGCGGGTGGGAGCGCGTGCGAGCGGTCGTTCGGGGTGGGGGTGCGAGCGGTCCTGCTGGGGGGGTGAATCGGGCGTCGGGCGGGGTGGGAACTGTTTAAAAACTTTTGTATACCGCGCTCAGGCATATAACGCGCGAGGGGTATGCGCGGTACGTAAAAACCACGTATAACGCGCGCGTTATATCCGCGAAAATACGGTAATCCACCCAATAGATCCAAATAATTCTACCGATATTCAAGATATTAACCAAAAAATAGAAAAAATAGAGGAATGGGTGAATAACAACATGTTAGCTCTCAACGTAACTAAAACTAAAATGATGCTCTTCCTATGCAAAGAAGGTCACTCTTTAACAACTGTCATCACCCTCAAATCTACCCCTCTCCAGATAGTGACATCCATAAGACTCCTAGGGGTTGTCCTTGACAGCAAACTAACCTACCATCAACAAATCAGTGCTACAGTCCAAAAATGTTTTTATAGATTGCATATGATCTGTTAACTCACAAACCACTTAGAACTATCTTCACTTAAAATATTAATACATTCCCTGGTCATCTCAAAGCTAGATTACAGCAACGCACTTTACAAAGGGATAACACAGAAAGAACTCAGACACCTCCAAATCATACAAAATACAACGATCAAGCTCATAACAAAAGCTAAAAAATTTGATCGTTATGCAGCTACTAATCAAAGCTCACTGGCTCCCCGTCTCTCATAGAATTACATATAAAATATTACTTCTAGCCTTTAAAACCCAAACAACCAATTCCCCATGGAATTGAGGGTTAAATACTCCACGTGGATTAAAAACTGGCTGCGTGGGGGTGTCACAGGGCTCGGTGCTTGGACCCGTGCTCTTCAACATCTTTATAAACAATCTGGACATAAGTACAACGAGTGAGGTGATTAAATTTGCGGACGATACAAAGTTGTTCAGACGCAGGGGGATTGTGAACGTGACATAATCAGGCTCGAGGAATGGGCATCGACGTGGCAGATGAGGTTCAACATGTATAAGTGTAAAGTGATGCATGTCGGTAACAAAAATCTCATGCACGAATACAGGATGTCCGGAGCGGTACTTGGAGAGACCTCCCAGGAAAGGGGCTTGGGAGTTCTGATCGACAAGTCGATGAAGCCGTCTGCGCAATGTGCGATGGCGGCGAAAAGGGCGAACAGAATGCTAGAAATTATGAAGAAGGGGATCACGAACAGATCAGAGAAGGTTATCATGCCACTGTACCGGGCCATGGTGCACCCTCACCTGGAGTATTGCGTCCAGCACTGGTCGCCGTATATGAAGAAGGACACGGTAGTACTCGAAAGGGTCCAGAGAAGAGTGACTAAGATGGTTACGGGGCTGGAGGAGTTGCCGTACAGTGAAAGATTAAAGAAACTCGGCCTTTTCTCCCTCGAACAGGAGATTGAGAGGGGACATGATTGAAGCATTCAAGGTACTGAAGGGAACAGACTTGGTGGAAAAGGACAGGTTGTTCACTCTGTCCAAGGTAGGGAGAACGAGAGGGCACTCTCTAAAATTGAAAGGGGATAGATTCCGTCGAACGTAAGGAAGTTCTTCTTCACCCAGAGAGTGATAGAAAACTGGAATGCTCTTCCGGAGTCTGTCTTAGGGGAAAACACCTTCCAGGGAGTCAAGACTAAGCTCGACAAGTTCCTGCTGAACCGGAATGTAAGCAGGTAGGGCTAGTCTCAGGGCGCTGGTCTTTGACCAGAGGACCACCGCGTGAGCAGACTGCTGGGCACGATGGACCACTGGTCTGACCCAGCAGCGGCAATTCTTATGTTCTTATAGACAGGCTTTAATTCCTTATACACCTACAAGATCCCTCCGATCAAATACCCAACATCTGCTGTCGATTCTCTCACTGCATCATATAAACTATGACACAACTCTTTCGTCCTTTTTCTCAGTAACTGCTCCCCAACTTTGGAACTCTAAACCTATTCATATTAGAGAGGAATCATCACAAGAATGCTTTAAATCAAAGTAAAATACTTACCTATTCAAAGATGCCTTCGATGTATAACTCTTTAAACTCCAGTTTTCATACAGACGAGACCCCTCCCTATTGTACTACCCCTAGACATCTATTTTTTTTCTTTAGATATTTATATACCGTTTATCAAGGTTATCTAAGCGGTTTTACAATCAGGTACTCAAGCATTTCCCCTATCTGTCCCGATGGGCTCACCCTTTTTATTTGTTAATGTTCATCTGTTCATCCCATTGAATATGTACAACCCCTGATTTTAACCTATATGCTCTGCTTAGAAATTTAATAAGCGGAATAACAAATTTGAATAAACTTGGAAACTTGAATATGAATGATGTTCCCTAACAGGATAACTTTATAAATCATTTTCATGCATAAAACTTTTACATGCATAATGGGCTTTTATAAAATTAGGTCATACCTAAAAGTACACATGAAGCATGCTAGTTTATGCTTGAACACTAGGTATGCTGATTGGGTGAGATTGGATGGCAAGTGGCCTTGTCAGATCAACTTGCAAATAAAGACTTTCTAAAATATATGGCTCCTGTGGTAATTTCTCCACCCCCTTGGCTGTCTCTTGTTCCTTTCCTTTGTGTGTTCCTGCAGAGTTTGCTGCTTGTTCTTTTGATAGAACAATAGCATGGATGGAGTCAGTCCAGAGGAAGGCTACTAAAATGGTGCATGGTCTTCGTCATAAGGTGATCTCAATATGTATACTTTGGAAGAAAGGCGGGAGAGGAGAGTTATGATAGAGATGTTTAAATCACAAAATATGAAAAAATGTTATTAGCCACGTGATGGTGACACCCACTGAAAAAACATTTACTTATAGTGGAGAAAAATCCTCAACCTCATTTAATATTTAGATGGCAACCCACTGGGTTTCCAGCCGATCAACGTATGCATCAAAGGCAAAAAAACTCCACAAATATCAAAATGCAATTTTTAAAATGGGATAGGAAAATAGGGAAAAAGAACAAGAAACAATGTTGAACTTATCTTTACAACAGGATGTTAATCTCCCAAACCCAGCATGCTGGTCTTTCTGTTATAGCGTCCTCATCAGATTCACAGCGTTGTGGTGAAGATAAGCAGTTCTACTTTCCAGCAAGATTCTTGTTTCGCCAACGAGTGGCTGCGCCAGGGAAAATTTCCAAAAAGCTCTTGCTCTCTACAACTCTGTGCAGAGGGAATGGAAAGTTGATAGGTTCTTGAAATATAGGTAGGGGACTGAAGAATAAGAGGGTGCAATTAAGTGGGGAGACGGAAAAGAGAGAGAGGAAATATGTCAGATGTAGTAAGGGAATTGAAGATAGGAAGAAAGTAGAGAAAAGTCAAATGGACAACACCTACTGGAAAGATAGCAAGGAAGAAAGTAGAGAAAAGTCAAATGGACAACACCTACTGGAAAGATAGCAGATGACGTACAGGAAAATAGAAAAGAGAAACCGGAACCAGCATACTTAAAAAAATAAAATGATCAGACAACAAAGGAAGAAAAAGTTTTTTACTTTGAATTAATTAAATGGAATATATTAGCTTTGGGAAATGTGCATTATGGATGTCTGCATTTTGTTCACTACTGGTGGAAATCCATTTCTATCTTTCTTTCTCCAATGTTGTGGTACCTGCCTTGTACTGTATTTGGGAAAGGTTTGTCTGTGTTTGCTATGTGACATTCTAGTATGACATACTCTATTCCTTAACACTTGGGTAGTGAACCTGTTCTCACAAGAATTCTTTTGCTTCTCCTCCCATCCTCTGGGCTAACCTTCAACTCATCATTTGTCTCCCTACAAGCGAGACAATAGGACAGTGTCTCAAATTTTTTTAGCTTTGGCACATTAAACAGCAAATTTTTTTTTGTGGCACATTATAATTGAAATTAAAAAATTGCAAAACAACAAAAAATTAAATTTGAGAGTTAAGCTACTATGCATAGGTAATTATAGCAGTGAAACTAAAGTAGATAGAATAGAATTGCTAATCAATGCGTTGGATGTGCTTGTTTTTGAGAGAAAATTAACTCAAAATGCAGCTTGATAGTCGACAAGCAAACACGCATTTCTGTATCGCTTGATAGACCAGTATAGTTCCTTTACGGATGAGTAATATGCCTCACTGCTACCAGCAGGTGGAGACTGAGATCAAACTTGTATATCAGTATAGGATCCCCTCTTGCTACTCCAGTTTTCCTCAGTCTCCAGTAGCAGATGGTAAGGCTGTTCAGCTCCCCTCTAAGCACTGTTGGAACTTTGTTTGTGGACTCCTGGTTCCCCTTTTTATGCTAGAGAGATTTTTTGCGGGATCTCTTTGGAGATCCGTCCGATTTCGGGAGTGTTAAATCCAGCAGGTCTCGTGCTGGGTCCTTCCCCTCATCTTCCTCCACCTCCCCATATTTTTGTAGAGGGCCTGGCCCCCTGGTTGGTCAGCCCTCCAGCTTTGAGAGCCGTGGAGTATGTTCTGACTAAGTAAAAAGAAATAACAAAAAAATCCTGAAGTGTACCGGTCTAAAGGGCTCATTTCCCTTTAAAAAAAACTGTCTCTTTTACTGTGTTTTTCTCAACTAAACAGCACTTTCTTTACAGCTAGGGCTGTTTTCAACACAATGAGCTCTATTAAAGGGAAAAAGTGCTCCAGGCGCGAGGTACTCATGGCCGGCCTCTGTAAGTGTTATTCAGGCTGGAGCGGTGGGAAAGCCTCGTCGGCAGCAGATGTAGGTGGCCAGGGCACCCCGCCACACATGTCTCACGGTTCAGCTTCAGATTGTGGGGAAGCCCGGGCTAACCACCAAAGCCCATGCGGTGGGTTCCCCAGCCACCGATGGTCAGGGAGAAAAGGATTCTCTTACCGCAGGTTTTGCTGGAGGATTTCCATTTCATGTTGGTCGGTTCCTCAGCCTCAACGTCAGGAAAATTCCAGGCTTTTCAGACATGACAGGCCGCAGGAGCTCCGATTTTGGCGGTTTCAGGTCCAATTTTGGTGGGAACCAACTCATTCATTTCACTTACCTCAGGTGACCTTACCCCTGTTCTGGAAATACAGGGGCAAGGTATTTCAGAGTCCCCTGCTGGAGCAGGAAGTCCCTTGGGGCTGCCGGGGGTCTTTCCCCCTGAATTTATGTGAGCACTTCGTTAAGCTTATGTGCTGACAGCAGGAGGTTCCGTGTCCACTCGGGGTGGGGGGGGGGAGGTTACCCTCAATGTCTTTTCTGGTGTGGCCCCATACAGCGGCGGTTTTGCCCCTCTCTACTCCTCTCTCATCCAAACGCCTAAGGGTCTCTTGGGATGAAGATTTTTTCCCTGAGGAGCATGAGGTGATTGATGAGGACCTGGACCCTTGGGGAGAATTCCAGGATCCTCTCGGGGTAATCTGTAGTAAGATTTATGGTAAATACTATTCCGCCGGCGACGGGTTCAAGCACCCCACCAGGG
The DNA here is from genome assembly GCF_902459505.1 of Geotrypetes seraphini. Taxonomy (NCBI): domain Eukaryota; kingdom Metazoa; phylum Chordata; class Amphibia; order Gymnophiona; family Dermophiidae; genus Geotrypetes; species Geotrypetes seraphini. Next base: position 477,660,396 of record NC_047084.1, read on the forward strand.
TTCAAGCTAGGGAAGTTTCTGACCTCTCTAGATCTGACTGAGGCTTACTTACACATTCCTATTTGGGCCTCCCATCATCGCTTCCTTCTCTTTGCGATCTTGGGATAACATTAACAGTTCTGTGCACTTCCCTTTGGTCTGGCCACGGCTCCTTGGACGTTCACCAAGGTGATGGTGGTCATTGCAGCGGCATTGCATAAAGAGGGCATTCTTGTTCATCCTTAACTGGACTACTGGTTGATTCGAGCCAAGTGATTCCAGGAGAGCCGTCGGGTCATTGCTTGGGTGGTGGAGTTTCTGGTGGGAGCACAGTTCACCCCAGGTTCGTACACAGTGGGCTTGAGCACAGACTGTGTGGCTCTGTGGCAGTTTTTATTCAGGATCAGGGCCAACTGCTTTCCTCACCTCATTTTGTTTATGCAGGTTTCAGTGGAAGTTGAGCTCTCCGGCCTGTACGTTGGGCCCGAGAGGCAGTCGAAAGACACAAGCTGTCTGGACTCCAGGCTTGTTGAGGCAGAGGTTCTCCCAGTAAGCTGTTTGCAGCTTCCACACTGGCAACTGCCAAAACAAGGCATGGCACAGTGAGTAACAGGCTGACACCCTGGCAGACCAAATTATGGGGTGAGGGGAAGTGTCTTTAAAATTGGATTTTCTTCAGTTTGGGGGTTAGAGTTAGGTTCCCCTACCTTTAAAATCCTAAAATTGTTATTTTTCATATTTCAGTGTAACTCCCCTAGGCCATTTTTGGTACTAAAATTGCTGCCGCTGTGGCCATCTTGAATTTCCCAATTTGAATTTAAAGGCCTCCTCAGGCCAGGATACGTTGCATTCAAGCCAAATTTGTGGTGAATGGCTGTTCAAGCATTGTCCATGTTCCATGAAGTAAGTGGCATGTTAGGGGGGTGGGTGGGACAACTAACTTAGCCAGTTGGTCCAAGGAACAGGGAAAAAGTCCAAATTTGAGACAGAGAATAGCACAAGTGCGTCTCTGGGGAAACACAGCCGTAACGTGGCTGGAAACCCCCAGAAAGAACTATCTTTAGGGGCCGTCTGGACATCCTGGTTCCCACTGAATTCATTAAAATGATGTTTGCAGCTTACATGCTTAACCAGGGCTGCGTGGAACCCCCAGGGATCATGACCTTGTGGTGTCGGGGGTTTCCTCCCACCTAGAGGGAAGTTCAGACAGAGGATAACATGGAAGTAAATGGGGGATAATCACGGAATTCCTGCAAGAATTGAAGCTAGAGGCTTATTAGTCCTGTGCCACACTGTTCAGTAGTGAGCAGCACCAAGGGACAGACTTCTTGCTTTCCCTCGCACCAAGACATTACAAAAATGCTTATGGATTTTTGGGAGGTACCGGAGGGGCCCCTTCGTGTGGCCAAAGCTATACCAGAGCTCTATCCAATGGATGTTGCATTTAATGAGTCTTGTTCCCCCAAAGGTGGATTCACTGGTAGCGCAGATTACTAAACGTACCTCCCTTCCCAGTGAAGGTAACGTAGTATTGAAGGATACCCAGACCCGCAGATTAGATTTTGTGCACAAAATGTTCTTGAGGCTGCATCCTCAGGATTGAAAGCAGCCACGATGGTGGTTTTCATCACCCGAACTTCGCACACTGTCATGTACAAAGATCTCCAGTTTTTAATTACCGGGGTGGATCTTGTGACTGTAGCAACTTATGTGAAGACCTGGAAGTGTTTCCAAACTTGGTGCGCTCAGATGCAAAGATCCGAGCTCGACTCTGGTCTCAGTGATACTCACCTTTCTCCAGGAAGGTCTAGAAAAGGGCCTATCAGTTGGTTCCCTAAGAGTTCAGATAACTGGGTTCTCCTTTTTTGGGCCTAGGATCAATAAGAGCACCCTTGCTGCACTTCCTGATGTAGCCAGATTTTTGAAGGACTTGTTACGGCTCCACCCTCCAGTGTGATGGCCTTTTACAACATGGACTCTTAATCTAGTTCTGCAGGTGCTAACAAGTCTGTTATGAGCCTTTGAACCAAGATTTCTTTATTGACCTTACCATCAAGACAGTGTTTTTTGTGGCAATCACTGGTGGCGATCACTTCCCCCCAGAGAGCATAGGAATTTCATGTTTTGTCCTGCAGAGATCCTTTTCTTAGGATTACTGATTCAGGCGTGACTGTGCACTGTCCCATCTTTCTTGCTAAAAGTGATTTCCAGTTGCCACATCAACCAAGAAGTACACTTACCTGCCTTCACACCCTCTGGTTCGAGGTAACAGGATCGAGTGTTAAATTCACTGGATGTGCTCAGACTCTTGAGCAGCATCTAGAAGTTGTAAATGAATTTCGATTGTCAGATCATCTGTTTGTGCTAGCTTTAGCAGTCCATAAAGGTCAGCCAGCTTTGAAAGCAACTATTTCAGGGAGGATCCATATGATCATCTGTGAAGGTGCATTTCACAAGAAGCACTGCTTCCTCATGGGCAGAATCCTCTGCAGTTTCCCCATAGGAAAATAAATCTGTAGAGCTGCCACTTGGTCTTCTCTGCAAACATTCACAAAGTTTTTGTAGAGCAGACGTGGTGGCCAAGCAGGTCTCTGCATTTGATTCTTCGATTCTGGCAACAGGCTCATCTGTCCCACCCTAAGCTTGAAGGACTGCTCTGTTACGTCCTGAGTGTTCTGTTGTACTAGAAGAAAAGATTAGGTTTTTACCTCGATAATCTTGTTTCTATTAGACATACACTCTTCCTGAATCCTGCCCTGTCAGCTGTGAATTTGCCTGCTTCCTGTTTCAATAAGGTCTAACAATTCGGACATCTTGTTTCTTTTGTCCAGCCTTGACATGAGTAGAGGCTGTGACTACCATGTTGAACTATCTAGGGGGGTATCTATACGAATCTCCTATACACTTAGGGCAAGTTGCATTCCAGTTGGTGACTTGTTTATTTTCACCTTGTTATGTATGTCAAATGGTTAAGTTTTGTTTTATCGGTTTAATGATGTGAGCAGAACAGACATGTTTAGCGGGGAGAGCCCATACCCCTCTCTCTTCTGTTTCTTCTCCAGGGCTGACTGTCCACTTTGTTACGAACTGAGGAGTTGAAGGACAGCCCAGAGGGATGGGAGAAGGAGAAAAAATAATGTAAATAAAGCTCTCTATGAGAGTTCTTGCGAGAAGAGGTTGACTACTCGAGTGTTCAGAAAGAGTGTATGTCTACTAGAAAAAAGATTAACGAGGTAAGAACCTAATCTTTCTTTCTGTTTGCATGTAGCTTCTGTGTAGAACTCTAGTAGTCTCACTTGTGCTGTTTTAAGAATAGTAGGTGTATTGGTGTTTTGGGGCCCTATGTAATATTTGACGTACTGTTGTTCTTAGGTGTAGAGTTCATGATGTTTAAATCATAGGAATTAATGCTAGGTTGTTAGGTGCCATCGACTCATGCTCGAGTCTTAGCGGCTTGATGAATTGCAGATCTAAAAAGAATGAATGCTATAATGAGTGCTATTTCAGATTTGCAGATGTTGAGGGGAAATGAGATTTTTGTGGATGCAGAGAATATTTACATTTAATTCATAAGTACTGTCAAACTGTATCAGACAAAAGGTCCATAAGGGTCAGGTATACAGTTTCACATATGCAAGCATTGTCCATCAGGTGAGTGCCTAAGCTATTCTATACAGTAGTCTTATATTCCGCTATTTTTCAATTCATATTCAGAGAGGATTACAAGAAGAGCCCTACATCAAGGGGAGCACGTATACTTAAAAATTATTGCAAAAAGAGATAAAATATCAAGAATAAAATTTATCAAAAAAGTAGATTTTTAAAACTTTATGAAAAATAATACAAATTCAGATTTCTTATGAGGGGTGTTCAATAATTTGTCTACCTGCGTATGAAAGAAAGTAGAAAGCGTATTGAAACAAGTCTGGGCAAGTTGTGACATGTCTTAAGGTTACTCATGCACATTTGTGGCTCAGTGTGAGTCTAACATTCCAAGAGACAAGATGTCGGGAGAGTCCTGGTGTCCCACCAGGGTCAGTGCTGGGACCGCTGCTGTTCAATGTATTCATTAATGGCCTGGAATCAGGGACGAAGTGCAAAGTTATAAAATTTGCGGACGACATGAAACTCTCCAGTAGGGTTAGAACTGTTGAGGAATGTAAAGAGCTACAAAGAGACCTGAACAAACTGAGTGAGTGGGCAAAAAAATGACAGATGAGCTTCAATGTAGAGAAATGTAAAGTCTTGCACATAGGGAAAGGGAACCCTATGTATAACTATACGATGGGAGGGATGGTACTGGGGGAAGGCAACCTAGAAAAGGACTTGGGGGTGTTTGTGGATAAAACAATGAAGCCGGCAGTACAATGCGCAGCGCCCTCAAAAAAGGTGAACAGAATGTTGAGCATTATCAAAAAAGGTATCACTACCAGAACAAAGGAAGTTATCCTACCACTGTATCGGGCGATGGTGCGCCTGTATCTGGAGTACTGCATCCAGTACTGGTCGCCGTTCTAAAAAAGGAAATAGTGATGCTCGAGAGGGTCCAGAAAAGAGCAACAAGGATGATCAAGGGCATGGAAAACCTTTCATATGTTGAAAGGCTAGAGAAACTGGGGTTCTTTTCCTTGGAAAAGCGGAGACTTAGAGGGGACATGATAGAGACTTATAAGATCATGAAAGGCATAGAGAAGGTGGAGAGGTATAGATTCTTCAGACTAGCGGGGACAACAAAAACAAGAGGGCATTCAGAAAAATTGAAAGAAGACAGATTCAGAACGAATGCTAGGAAGTTCTTCTTCACTCAGAGGGTGGTAGACATCTGGAATACGCTTCCAGAAGGGGTGATAGGACAGAGTACGATTTTGAGTTTCAAAAAGGGATTGGATGACTTCCTGAAGGAGAAGGGGATTGAAGGGTATAGATAGAGGATTACTATACAGGATAATAAAATATTAGGGAATAAGAGGTTTAGGTAAAGGATCACTTACAGGTCTTGGACCTGGGGGCCCGCCGCAGGAGCGGACTGCTGGGCATGATGGACCCCTGGTGTGACCCGGCATAGACAGTGCTTATGTTCTTATATTCCTCATGCGAATCAAGTAAGAAACTGCTAGATTTGGAGCACTGTTCAGTGATAAAATTTCTCACAAAAGAAGGGAAAAAGCCAAAGGAGATCCATGAATGCATGACTGCAGTTTATAAGAACATAAGAAATGCCATCTCCGGATCAGACCTTCGGTCCATCAAGTCCGGCGATCCGCACACGCGGAGGCCCTGCCAGGTGTACACCTGTCGTAATTTATAGTCCACCATATCCTTACATGCCTCTCTTAAGGAGATATGCATCTAGTTTGCTCTTGAAGCCTAGGACGGTCGATTCCGCAATAATCTCATCTGGGAGGGCATTCCAGGTGTCAACCACTCTCTGAGTGAAGCAGAACTTCCTGACATTAGTCCTGAACCTGTCCCCCCTTAGCTTCATTACATGTCCTCTAGTCCGTGTCAAATTGGACAATGTAAATAATCTTCTCTGCTCTATTTTGTCGATTCCTTTCAGTATTTTGAAGGTCTCGATCATATCCCCACGCAGTCTCCTTTTCTCAAGGGAGAACAATCCTAGTGTTATAAGTCTGTCCTCGTATTCCAGTTTCTCCATACCCTTCACCAGTTTTGTTGCTCGTCTCTGCACCCTCTCCAGCAGTTTTATATCCTTCTTTAGGTAGGGAGACCAATGTTGGACGCAGTTATGATGAGTCTTCCCCATCATCTTACAAAGTAAAATTTTGAAGCAAGCAGTTTAAGTGGGGTAGAGAGTCCATTGAAAATGACCCTCACACTGGACAGCCTGTGGAATCAACTTCCACAGAAATGTGCAAGAAAGTTGAGAATTCAATTTTGTCAGACAGATGAATTAAGGCTTCCTAAATAGCTGAAGAAATGGGCATCTTGGCAGGTACAGTTTGGAAAATAATTAATGAAAAGTTGGTTATTTCCAAGGTTAGTGCAAGATGGGTTCTAAGAATGCGGGCACCATGTCAGAAGGCCACAAAGCTCTAGTGCTGTCAGGAGAACTTGGAGTTGTTTAGTGAAGACTAACCCCCCTCTTCTATTAAACTGCGCTAGCAGTTTGTAGCGCAGAGGGCCATGCTGAATGAGCATTGGGAGCAGCACAGGCCATTCAGCGCAGCTCACCGCACTAGAAACTGCTAGTGCAGTTTAATAGAAGAGGCCCTAAGTGAATTTTTTTCTTCGTTTAGTGACTGTTGATGAGACTTGGGGTCTATTGCAGAGATCCTGAGTTCAAAACAGAGTCAATGCAGTAGAAGCACAAATCATCCCTCACCCCAAAAAAGTTCAAGACAGAAAAATCTGCAGGCAAAGTCATGGCAACTGTCTTCTTAGATGATGACGGACTTTTGCTTAGAGTTCATGTCACACAAGACAACCATAACCGGGTAGAGTTATGCCAACACAATGATTGCTTTGCGGGAGTCAATCAAGGAGAAAAGATGAGGAAAACTCATAGCAGGCTTTTCATTCCAACTGAGGTAGATAAATTATTGAATGACCCTCGTATTTCTAAAAGAAGACTGTTCCACGTCTGAACTGCCTAATAAGAAAATGGTCATACCAGTTGACTCTTCCTAATTACTCTAAACGCAGTTGGAAACTGAAGTTTAGATTACAGTTACTCCATGTAGTAATACAGTTAGCTGGAATACATAAAAGAGATATTAATTGTTTTGGAGCATTACCATATAAAGCCTTATATACCTTAAACTTAATCCTGTATCGGAAACCAGTGCAATTTACGCAAAAGAGGTAAAGCCCTTTTTCAAATTTTTTAACCAAAAAGATTAGCAGCTGAATTTTGAAACAGCTGTAATCTAGTAAGAACCCTTTCAGATGCTCCACAATAAATAGAATTGCAGTAATCCAAATATGGCAATAATATCAATTGGCAAAGTACTCAAAAACTGGATTGTGACAAGATAGGTCTTATAACTCTCAGTTGTCAAAGACAGAAAAATAATTTATTTGAGAGAATTCTCATATGATGGTTTAATTCCAAATCATAATCCAGGATTACACCTGAGATTCTAGAAAAAGGGTTGAGGACAACTGGTATAGAAAGATATGGTTGCTCTAACCAGAAATCTGCATATATATTTTTCTTTCCTAATGAGTTCCATTGAATCATTGACCCAAGTGAAAAAGATACCTTTTGCATTTTAGGTACAACAAAATCAGAAGATCGTGCTGCTCTGCTGAAGAAGTTTAATGAAGAAGGTTCACAATACTTCATATTTTTGTTGAGTACAAGAGCGGGAGGACTGGGTCTGAATCTCCAGGCAGCAGATACAGTCGTAATCTTTGACAGTGACTGGAATCCTCACCAGGTTAGTAGAGAGCAGAGGGAGGGCGTTTGTGTAGGTTGTTTTGTTGGGGTTTTTTTTTTTAACTTTAGCTTGACACAAGTAATGGTATGTTAGCTAATCCTATCCCTTATTTTAGATTCTTTTTAAGTTGTAATACCTTTAATCTAATTTGGAGTTTATAGAATTGTCTTTCTAGTCCACCAGAGGATGATCTGATATTGCATAAACAAATACACTGGGGTATAATGTTATAAAGTTTATTTACATATGGGAAAGATCCACATTGTTCCCCTGTATTCTGTAAATGTTGGCCACATTTGGGTGCAGATCCCAGATCAGTGCCCAAAATTAGTAAATGGACTCCAGTGATTTAATTGGAGCTAACAAGAACTTAATCTACACTAGTTATGTTTTCTCAAGGTTTCTGCAGCTGGCATTGTGCTTAAGGTTTCAGGGTCTCGCTGCGTCTTTGTCACTGTGACTTTGGAAATAGTGAATTCACTGACCTGATTGGGAACAGGGCAGTCCACCAATTTGAATTTTGGCGGGAAAGTCAGTTGGTCAAAAATTTTAATTTTGTTGTGAAAGACCATAGAATGGAAAAGTCTCTGGTAGGTTTAAAGATGTTTTCCCTGTGGAGCTGGGTTAGACGTTCTCTCAGGGTTTCCGCAGCTGGCATTATGCTTGTTGCAGGTTTCTGGGTCTCACTGCATCTTTGTCAGGTAAAAACCGACATTTCAGCCATCATGCTGTGGCTTTCTTCAGGGTATGCTCTACATAGCCAACTGCTACTTCTCTCCCTATGACTATTAAATTATCTGATTCCAAGAATATTGCTGATGTTGACTCTTGACAGTTATTCAAACTCGGATGCTGATTTTGAAGTCAGAAGAACCCTTTGTTCTATTTCTTGGTCAAAACGGCAAAGGTGAACATCTTTGTGCATCCTGAAGCTGCCAGAGGTTTAGATTGTGTTAATTTGCCAGGCAGGGGTGCCACATTTGTCACTGATGCTGCTGCCAAAGCACTTGGTCATGATGTAAATGAAATGACATTGTCAAGAAGCTCACTCCGAACATTTTAGATTATTGTAATATAATTTACTTAGGCTTATCAAAAACTTATTAGGAGGATGCAAATTATTTAGAATACAGCAATGCGTTTAATTTTTAATTTGAAAAAAATCAAAACAGGTGATGCCTTACTGTCAGAAATTGCATTGGCTTCCTGTTGAAGCGAGAGTGATATTCAAGTTTTCCTGCATGTGTTATAAAACATTGCATAGCCTCATACCAAGTTATCTTATTGATTACTTTGAATTAGTAAAAAGTAGGTGTCCTTTATTCAATATTACTTTATTCACATTTCCTTTAGTAAAAGGCTGTGTTTATAAAAGATTATTTCATAGGACCTTGTCTTTTCAGGCAGGTTCTTAGGATAAAAGTTTTAGTAGCTTGATTTTAAATTCTACTTCTTATCTGGCTTTTAGAAGATTATTAAAAACTTATCTATTTGACAAATTACTGCTGCATTGGGATGGAAAGCTCCTCCTGGACATTACTGGAAGTAAAGAAATGGTTGACAGATTTGCTGTACTTGTCATAGGCAGTGGAGAAGAGAGGTTACTTGGAGTTCCAAAAATTGGCCGTAGAACTGGCAAACAGCAAGCTGAAGCCTATCTCGCAGTACTAGATGAGTAGAGTTTTCAGATACAAGTTTGGTAAATGATATTTGATACCACTGCAAGTAATACAAGCCTGAAGAATGGTACATGCGCCTTCAGTAGGACAAGACTTAATATGGTTAACCTATCAACATCATACAATGGAACTGGTGCTTGGAAGCATATTCCCCCAACTGTTTGGAGTTAGTGGAGGACCAGATGTTGCAATTTTCAAAAGATTTCATCAAAATTGGCCATACATATGAGGTTCCTGTGGTCCATATGTTTGATGCAGACACATCAGTCTTTCAGAAAGAAATTGCAACTTTCTGCAGAACAGCCTTAAATGTATTACATCCATGGAGCTCTGTTTAATTTTTCTTGACAGGTGTCCGGATGCATATGAAGCGATGCCATCATTTCGAGCACCCATGGTCTTCCACCATGCACAGTGAATGGCGAAGGCCATTTACAGTATTAATATATTTCTGTTCCAGCAGCAGATCTCTCATTCTGCCAAAGAAATGCAGGGCATCAAAGAACTTATTCTCTTTGTTAGCCTCATCTACATCTGCTACCGGCATGAAGCACCTCTTCCTGTTAAAGCACCACTCAACGACTTGTTTCTGCTTTCAAAACTCCAGAAATATCTGAACAAGTTTGCATCAATAACATTCAACATAGGGGAGAGGGTATAAAGTTCTATTTAAAGGTTAATCAATAAATAAGTTTATAATATTTATATGATATTTTTGATTGAAATATTTGAGGGAAGGGTGGGGAGGGATTAATTTATGTATTTATGATGACATTAGTAAGAAATTCAAGTGATGTGTCAAAATTTTTTAATGATGTAATATTGTGTACTTGTTGTAAGTTGATAAAATGAATAAAGAATTGGAGAAAAAAAATAACATTCACCAGATATCTGTGGTACTTGTCAGAAATTTTGGCTGGTCTGACCTTTTTTTGATGACAGACTAAGCAATGAAGTAAAGTCCAAGATGGTGACAAACCTCCAGCTTCCACAATACACAAGTTCAGTGAAATTTCTCAACTGCCCTCCTGAGTCGCTCCGTTCCATCGACCTAGCATCATGTATAACAAAAAGAACTTATGTCTTCTTTGGGGTTCTTGGCATAGATGGATAAGAAAATGATGAACAATTTCTGGTTAAAGATCCTACAAACTGAAGAAATGATCCAAATTACCAGTATTTGAAGCAGACAGCATCATCAATGACAATAGTTAATGACTATGCTGAAAAAGAAATTGCGTTAATGCAGCACTAGAATACAAGACTCATAAAGAATGAGAAGAAGCAGCTCCTCCTTCGTCTTGCTCCAAAGCCACACTGATGAATACTGACTGAATGTAGGACTACCATTCAGCGTTCGCATATAACAAACATTTTATATTTACTGTGGAATAATGACATTAGCTACCAGTCATCTGTAAACATTGAACAATGCATAATCATTAGGCCAACAAGCCTATTTTCAGCTGTAAATAACAGTATGTATTTTACCTTCTTTCCATGTGCATTTGCTCACAATTCAGGTTTAGATGGAAAATTAATATAAATTCTGTACTTGAAATTAATTATTAAATTAAAAGTTGTTGAACCTCTAAATGTTCAACAGAAGGCTTTTAATTTGACATAATTAACAGTGGCCATACACAGAACAAAAATAGACTTGCACAGGTCATTTCCCATGAACTTGAATTTTTGGGGCCATTCTAGACTTTGATGCATTTACAATGGCAGCATCGCTACGGTGACTTTGGGCTCCTTTTACAAAGGCGCACTAGCGATTTAACGCACGCTAAACCGTCAGCCATGCTAGCCGCTACCGCCTCCTCTTGAGCAGGCGGTAGTTTTTAGGCCAGCGCGGGGGTTAGCGCATGATGAAAAGTCACACGTGTTAACCCTGCTAGCGCGGCTTAATAAAAGGGGCTTTTTCTAAAAGGCGCCCATATGCATTTATTCATAAACCCCCTCCTTTACAAAGCCACGCTAGTGTGTTTAGCACTGGCCGCTGGGGTAACAGCTCTGATGCTCATAGAATTCCTATGAGCATCCTAGCTGTTACTGCCATGGCCAGCGCTAAAAACGCTAACGTGGCTTTGTAAAGAAGGAGGAAAATGATCATTTTGAGAATGCATCCAAGTTTGAAATATCTAAAAATCTTATAATAAACTATAACATTCAGTCACATTCATTTATACTGTATAGTTTAATCATAGCATTATGCTCTCTAATGCTCTCTTCAAAGTTACTTGAATTATAAAATGCAGCAGCTTTCAAACAAAACAAGATTCATATTAGATTCCATCTAGTCAAAATTAAACGATACATTCATTTAAAAATAACCTTCCAGAGATGTATATTACCATCTATTAGCTATACAGTCGTTTAAAATCAATATCAATTAATTTATTAATCGCAATAAGAATTTTTATTTTTATTTTATCAAAATTTCTTCTGTGGTGATTAAACTCAAATTGAAATAAACTACTCTAAAGCATCCAAAAAATGTCATTCCCTTTATGCATTTCCCAGTGGTAAAAATAATCCTATTATTTTTAAAATTGTTTTATTATTAATTCTTGTACTGACATCCATGCATAATTTAATGTCACCAATTGTTATGATTTACAAGTATAGTAATATGTATGAATATTTTCAGTAAAAGTTATCTGAAAGATATGCACAGACTCATCTAGCTTTTGAATTTTGCAGCTTTTCTGTTTTGGAAGATTGTAAAATTAGTACTCAAGTGAAAGTAGGATGCACAATTTTTCTCACTACTTTGGATGTTGCACACCCTTATGCAGGCAATTGTTGAAAATGACTATCAGGTTTTCCTTTTTTGAATAAATTATCTCTGCCATACTGGTTGGCCTCTTGTTTGTTTGTATGGCCTTTGTGTTTTCGCCTGACCAAGTTGTACTTTTCCTGTCTTTGGTTGGATTGTCTGGGTTTTGGGTTTTTTTTCCTGCTTTTGACCTGGCTGCCTCTTTTAGGAGGTTTTACATTGGAGGGTATTAGAGATCCTACTGCTCTCAAAGGTGTAGGTATCCTCCTCCCTCTTGCTTTTTCAAAACAACTCAGGGACTTTGCTTTCTTACAAGACAGCAGAAAGCCCAGAAGCCTCTGCCAGCAATAGTGTCAAAATCCAGATAAGTTCCCATAACCATCTTGGATGACCTGGTAAGAAGTTTTTTGCTGCAAGATGGCCCTTTTAACCTCAGATCAGAGACTTCTAGCAAATTGTCTGTTGCACATAACCAGCCACAGGAGGACAGGGGTACATACTCTTCTATATACCTCAGCCCAATGTGCGGCGGCTGCCAGAAAAGCAAGCAGAATGCTAGCAGTTATTAAAAAAGGGATGATTAACAAGACTAAGAATGTTATAATGCCCCTGTATCGCTACATGGTATGACCTCATCTGGAGTATTGCGTTCATTTCTGGTTTCCTTACCTCAAGAAAGATATAGTGGTGCTAGAAAAGGTTCAAAGAAGAGCGACCAAGATGAAAAAGGAGCTGGAACTCCTCTCGTATGAGGAAAGACTAAAAAGATTAGGGCTCTTTAGCTTGGAAAAGAGATGGCTGAGGGGAGATATGATTGAAGTCTACAAAATCGTGAGTACAGTAGAACGGGTACAAGTGGATCAATTCATCACTCCGTCAGAAATTATAAAGACTAGGGGACACTCGATGAAGTTAAAGGGAAATACTTTTAAAACCAATGGGAGGAAATTTTTATCACTCAGAGAATTGTTACGCTCTGGAATGCATTGCCAGAGGTTGTGGAAAGAGCGGATAGCGTAGTTTTAAGAAAGGTTTGGACAAATTCTTGGAGGAAAAGTCCATAGTCTGTTATTGAGAAAGACATGGGGCCCCTAATTCTGCTATTTAAGCCTCTTGGGATCGTACCTGTTCGCTGAGTGCTAGGAGCTCTGGTAATCAAACATGTGACACTCATGCAAAAGACTGAATAATCCCCAACTTGCTGATGGTCTGCTACCTGCATCTTGCTATCCGTAATTTCTTAATGGGTCATTTTAACAAGCACTACCTCATGTTTACTGCAGCTTAAAATGGCTTACCACAAGATGTGCTCAGTAGTTCTGCAGTAAGTTCCAAATTTGTGCATTTTACTTGTGCACTAGAAAATATATTTTTAAAAAATTGTTGGCAAGGTTGTATCCAGGGGCACAGAATAAGGTATTCCTGTGTTAATCAGCATGTCTGCATAGCATAAAATTAATGTGTGAGCTCTTATCACCTACAAAACAGGTATTGGTAAGTGCTCCAGTGGTAATTCTTTGTTATGACAGAAAATGTATAATGGTGGCAATTCCATATAACTGGATACGACTTCTCAGTATACAAATAAGCAAAATATATATCTGGCTTATAAAGTAAGTACAGTGTTCACATACACTCAGAATTGTGAAATTTGATCAAGAGCGTTAGCTCCTATAGCCAAACCCACTGCCCCATCACTGTGCATGACTTATTTTGAAAAAAAGCTTGAAATGAACACTGTTCAAATGCTCAACTTATTTTCAATGGCAAAAGAGAGAAAGAAGTTTCCACTTAGCTTTCAACTGTGTCCGCAGGTTCCGACATGGACCATGTTTCGAAATTCTTTCTCAAGGGACTGCTCAAAATGCCAAGGAAATAAGAGTGGTGTGATACAGGCAAAACACCTTATAATCTGTGGATTAAAATATAAAATGTCACTCACGTGTGATTACACAACAACCATTATTAAAGAGAAAATGTATAATACAACTCTTCAAAAGGCAACACAGGAAAAAGTTAGAAAGGGTACTTGCCATATACATAACGTTACTTTACTTCACTGCTTCAGTCATATGACGGCTGTAGAGCCGCCGAGTAAACTACTGGCTTAAATACCAAAGGTAAATGTGCTGACATAGTCCCAAGAAAGGAGGGGCTACGCACAGCTCAGCTGAGCCTGATCAAACTGTCAGAGAGTGAATAGTAAAACCCGGAACTGGACTTAACTGCAGAAGAACTACAAAAAAGCCTAATCAAACTGTCAGAGAGTGAATAGTAAAACCCGGAACTGGACTTAACTGCAGAAGAACTACAAAAAAGCTTGCCATTCTATCTCACTATTCAAGCCTTCAGGATGTAACGTGTGCAATTTAAGAATTAGATGTTCCTTGAACCATAAGGTACGGGAAAGATCCCCTCCTCGTGAGAGTTTGGGGGCTTCTACTGCTAAAAAAAGAAAATCTGCAATGGTATGTTGCTTGTCCACCCAATGTTGCACTAAAGGTGCTTCCAATTTTTTGGTGCGGATCTTACTTAGATGTTCGGCAATCCTGAGTTTGATACTACGGGACGTCTGACCAATATAAAGTAACAAGCAGGGGCATTGGACTATGTATGCAACCCCCTGGGTCTCACAATTGGTAGACATATGGAGAGCTTTCTTTGTAACCCAATTCGGCAATGAGAGCTGAGAAGTGTAGTGCTGTATTGACAAAATTTGCAGTGACCACATGGTTGGTGTCCACTATAAATGATGGGTTCCCCTGTAGGCATAAATTGAGACCACACTAACTGTTGTTTTAAATTGGGTCCCTTAGAAAACGCAAATCTGAGCAAATTTTGAAACTCAGGATGATATTGCATAATGCTCCAATGCTGTTTAATAATTCGCTTGATTTTAAATGCATAATTAGAGTGGGGTAATACACACACTATAGAACACTCAGATGTCTGATATTGTGAATGTAGGAGAATGCCCCGGGGGTGTTAAAAGCTCTTTTGTATGCTTTCTTAATAGTACTTGGGTATCCCTGTTCTAGAAATCTTTTTGTCATGTCCTGGGACTTAATGACAAAATCTTCTTGAGTAGAACACAATCTTTTGAGTCTAAGAAATTGCACTGTTGGAATATTATCCTTCAAGTGTTTAGGATGGAAACTATCATAACTCAGCAAATTGTTGCAGTCGGCTTGTTTCCTGTATATTGTAGTAGTGAAGGAACCCTTGGAAAGAGCAATAGTTAGGTTTAAAAATGAAATATGATCATGGCGGTGGGTTTGACTATAGGAGCTAACGCTCTTGGTCAAATTTCACAATTCTGAGTGTATGTGAACACTTTACTTACTTTATAAGCCATATATATATTTTGCTTATTTGAATACTGAGAAGTCTTATCCAGTTATACAGTATTACTTTGACTTCTTTGCCCTTTAAGCTACGACAACACACACCCTCTACTATAGCCAGTGTAACTTAGTCAGCAATTCCATATAGACATTGCTAAAAGAAATAGAAAATTGGCCATTTTCTGGCTGCGGTAAAAATGACCTTAGCGCTTGAGGAAAAGCCTGCATAATAGCGCACTGAAGCCACTTTTTACTGCAGTTTCTGGGTTTCTAATGGAGCAGAAGTATATAAACTGAAGTTCCCTAGTATTGCTAGTTATATACTAGACTATGCTAATATTTATTTTATATATAGATTTTATTCCCATCTATAAACCTAAATACACTGCATCTCTCACTACTTTTTCCAAATCACTTATTAATGACGTGTCTTCTCAAGACACAAGATATATTGGCAGCAGTAAAGGAAGTCTTATTTCACTCTGGATCTTGCTGAGATTTTTAGACTTTTTGGCTTCAACAATTCACATCATGCATCTCCATTTGAGACGAACCCAATGTATATTTAGCTTGCAGTGAAATCATGTCACTTAAGGACTTTCCAGCATACTAGAAATTCTGTTTTGATGGTTCTCTCTCATTTCTATTTAAATTTGTATCACTATAATTACTTATGTAAACCGCTGTGAACTTCATGGAGGTATTGGCGGTATACAAATAAAAATTGTATTGTATTGTATTTCTATTTGAACACCTGCATATCTATACAAGTTTGGATTCTTGATTACAAAAGTGTTCAGCTTAAGTTGGGGATCTCAGAGTTGGAGAGTGTTAATATTCTGTTTTAGAAGGAGATCAGAAATCGAAATAGTATCTGATGATTACTTTCTGTTTTGGAGCTAGGGATTCTTGTATTTTCTGATACCTTTAGTGACAAAACCTTGATAAACTCAGGAATGGGAACCTGGAATATTCTTCTGCATTTTTATCATTACCATTACTGGTCATTTTATGACCACAACTTTCAATCTTGCTTTATATGTTTGTTTTTAAATAGCCCCATGCCTTTTTTTTTTTTATTCAAATGTTAAATGATCTGCTTTCTTGTTAGAGAATTTAGCTTAACATATTTGTGTCCTATCAAATAGGATTTGCAAGCTCAAGACAGAGCACATCGAATTGGCCAACAGAATGAAGTTCGGGTACTACGATTATGCACTGTAAACAGTGTAGAAGAGAAGATTCTTGCTGCTGCTAAATATAAGCTGAATGTCGATCAGAAGGTCATCCAGGCAGGGATGTTTGATCAGAAATCTTCAAGCCATGAAAGGAGAGCTTTCTTACAAGCCATATTGGAACATGAGGAACAGAATGAGGTATGCTAGCAGCAATCTTGCTCTTTCTTAAAGAAAGAAGGGCTTTTTGCCGACATTTAATTGCATATACCAGTCTATGAACAGTAAAAAAAACAACTATTTTTCAGACGGTATTTAAAATTCTCAAGTTGTAATCTATTTTAACAATAGAGCTTCATGAAACTTTGTAAATAACCAGTGTCTTATTTTCAGGTTTTGTTTCCACACTGAGAAACACTCTAGTAGTCCTTTTTTAAATTATGTAACATAAATGAATGATTTGAATAATACTGTTTTGTTTTAATATTACCACTTAAGTAACTAAAGTTGGTTGACATAAGTTAGGTAGAAGAAAGTATACTGTTTTTCTAGAACATTAACTTTTTCACATTTTAAGAAAGTTAAGCGTTTCTTTACTAATATTGGTGATTATAGTTAGGTATAGGTATCTACTGTATATGTTATTAATAACCAGTAGCTTTCAACCCGGTCCTCAGGATCTACCTGGCAGGTTGGGTTTTCAAGTTATCCTTAATGAATATGCAGGAAATATACGAGCATGCATTTCCTCCATCGTATTCAAATATTCTAATGCATAGTTATTTTGGGTATCCTGAAAATCTGACTGACCAGATGGTTCCTGAGGACTGGGGTAAAAATAGAGCTATACTGAATAGCATATTTTATCTTAGATCAAGCAGGCAGCATATTCTCACATGTGGATGATGTTATCCACAAAGTCTGATACAGACAGTGCAAAAGTGTACTGGCCCTTTAAAAATCTCGAAATTGCCCCTAATGTGCATATGTTAGTGCCTTCCTGTCTGAAACCGGCTTGTGGGACTATCAGTTATTAGTTTTCTGCGGAGCAGAGAAGCTGTTCTTAGTTTCTTAAGTGCGCATATTTTGTACAAGCGTTTTATGCTTATATTTTGTACCTTCCTGCCATTTTTGTCATTTATTTGTATTTTCTTTCATTACATATAAATTTTTTTAAATTTTATTATTTTTTTGTTTTAGGCCTGCAGGCACTTTTCAGTCTCTTCTCAGGTCAGGAGCATTGACTTGTTTTCAGGTTACTACTTACTCGATCTCCCTGGAACACAAGTCTTTTGACGTTGCATCGGCGTTTTTTTCTTCCATGTCCAAAGTGCCTATCTGCTTCAAGTGATGCACTTGATGTCACAGGACCATTTCAGGCAAGGATCCACATAACTGATGTATCCAGTGTCTAGGTCCTCAACATTGGGATAATTCTTTCATGCTGTGCTCTAAGTTGCAGAAGAGGTCACTTAAGGCCAGGAAATTGCAGTTTGAAAAATTTTTCAGGTCAACTTCAACTGCATCGACTATGACTGGAGACTCTGATGCTGATCATTAACATCGATTGATACCCGTACTGATGACATCAACAAAACCTGCACTGGGGGAACTTTGTAAAAAAGACTAAAAAGCATAAACATATTTCCTTCTCTGAACAAGTATCTGCATCGTCCCAAGCGTCAATGCACCGATGCAAGATCTCCATCCTTACAATTTGCTGTCTCCTCTGAAATGTGCCTAGACATCGAGAATTTCAGACCTAAACGTCAATGTACAAGATTGACTGTCCAACATGCCCTGTATAGGAGATGATCTTTTTGAAAACTACAAGGAAGAAGCTACTCAAAGATCAAAAGACATACTGATTGCATGACCACCTTATCTTCTAAATCAACCCAGTCTTAAGCATCAAAGAGATATTCTACTATCTCCAGGTGTTCTACTTATTATGCCAAATGGATGTATAGCCAGCCTTCAATATCCACTCGCTGTTCAAATCCGAGGTGACCCAGACAACAGAGGCAGCAGATGACCCAGCTACAGTCTCATCTCAAACAATAGCAATCTTTTTGACTTCATGCTAGAGAGCATTGCCAGAATTTCTCAACCTTTACCTCAAACTCTCCCCATAGGAGGTTGACTTGCCCACTATTCTCATTGGTGGTCCCTGATAACATCAGATCAATGAGTCCTTCAAGTGGTGAGTCAGGGCTTTGCCCTTTGTTTCTAGAAAATACCTCCAAACCATCCTCCAAAAGAGTCCTCTTTCAACTCCCATCAGGAGCTCAGACCTTCTCCAGCTCATTGCCACAGAACAAGTATCTATGTATTAGAATGGCCAAGGATTCTACTCAAAAGTATTTTCTCATTCCAAAAAAGTCTAGAAGTCTCCATCCTATTCTGCACATCTACGCTCTCAACAAATACTTGGTGAAGGAGAAATTTTGCATGGGTTCTCTAATTTGTTCAAGTCCCTTTGCAATTCTTCGCAGTCCTCTTTAGTTTGGTGTCATCCGCAAATTTTATTATCTCACACTTCATCCCTGTTTGTAGATCATTTATAAATATATTAAATAGCAGCAGCCCGAGCACTGAGCCCTCCAGGGACACCACTCGTGACCCTGCTCCAGTCCGAGTAGTGGCCCTTCACTACCCTCTGTTTCCTACCCGCCAACCAGTTTCTGATCTATCTATGTACATCTCCTTCCATCCCATGGTTCTTCAGCTTCCAAAGTAGGCATTCATGGGGTATCAATAGAAGCTTCGTCAGCCGCAAACCTGAAGTCATAATGCCACTGTATAGAACCATGGTGAGACCTCATCTGGAGTACTGTGTGCAATTCTGGAGGCCACATTACCGTAAAGAGGTGCTTCGAGCTGAGTCGGTCCAGCGAATGGCCACTAGGAAGGTCTCTGGACTCAAGGGTCTCTCATACGAGGAAAGACTGGGCAAATTGCAGTTGTACTCTCTAGAGGAGCGCAGGGAAAGGGGTGACATGATTGAGACTTTTAAGTACGTCACAGGTTGTGTCGAGGTAGAAAACGATATATTCCTTCCCAAGGGACCCTCGGTCACAAGGGGGCACTCGCTCAAACTCAGGGGAGGGAAATTTAGAGGTGACATCAGGAAGTATTTCTTCACAGAAAGAGTGGTAGATCACTGGAACAAACTTCCGACGCAGGTAATCAAGGCCACAAGTGTGCTCGACTTTAAGAATAAATGGGACATCCACGTGGGATCCCTACGTGGGTCGAGCAGCACTCAGACTTAATGGGGTGGGTCAGTAGAGTGGGCAGACTTGATGGGCTGTAGCCCTTTTCTTCCGTCACCTTTCTATGTTTCTTTCTTTCTATGTTTCTACCTTGTCAAAGGCTTTTTGGAAATCTAGATGTATGATGTCTATGGGGTCTCCTCTGTCCATCCATTTGTTAATTACTTCGAAGAAGTGCAATAAGTTCGTTAGGCACAATCTCCCCTTGCAGAAACCATGTTGGCTGGTTATCAGAAGTTTGTTTCTTTCAAAATGTTCATCAATGTTGTCTTTTATCAGTGCTTCCGCCATTTTCCCTGGAACCGAGGTCAGACTCACCGGTCTGTAGTTTCCCGGGTCACCTTTTGATCCTTTTTTAAAGATGGGTGTAACGTTGGCTATCTTCCAATCCTCCAAGATCATGCCTGTTTTCAGGGATAGATTGCAAATTTACATAAGAACATAAGCATTGCCTCTGCCGAGTCAGACCATAGGTCCATCGTGCCCAGCAGTCCGCACCCGCGGCAGCCCCCCAGGTCCGTGACCTGTAAGTGATCCTTTACTTAAGACATTTTATCCTATATAGTACCCCTCTAACTATACCCCTCAATCCCCTTTTCCTTCAGGAACTTGTCCAACCCCTCTTTGAAACCCAAAATCGTACTCTGCTCTACCACCTCCTCCGGAAGCACATTCCAGGTATTTACCACCCTCTGTGTGAATGAATCTGTTCTGAATCTGTCTAGCTCGACTACAAATTTCATTAACGATCTTTACTAAGCCATTCATCACAGTTTTCAGTTCAGCAGAAAGCTTCTTTGCAGCTAGATGCTCCCAGTGGCATATGCAGTAAGTTGACAAGATTCCTGGGTGCCAACTTCCTGCAACTCTGATGCATTTCCTCCAGTCTAAGCCTTGCACTTGAAAATACTTATCAAGAGCATTAAGTATCTCAGAACTAGTAGTCCGTCCAGGTAAGTCAAGGCAACAAAGAAGTTCTTTCTGAAAGTCTTCCTCTTCACTATACCTCACAAAGTACAGTAAGATAGCATGGTTACTCACGTCGGTAGACTCATCAAGTTGAATTTCAAAATATCTCAATTTCTTTATCCCTTCTACAATTTGCATCGATATCCATGGTCATATCAACAATTCTCCTCTGAATTGTGGTATCCAACATGGATATAGCCTCTAGCTTTTTAGTGGCTTGAGGTCCCAAAATTTCTCGTACGACATCTAAGAGGCAGGGCTTTACTAACTCTTCATCCATCATAAATGATCGGAGAGCAACTAAATAAGCCACTTGAAGCAGTGACTTGTCATTATCATTTTCATTACACTTTTCTGAATTTTCATTTGATCATGTAATCAAAGACCAGTGGCTTATCAATAAAATCTCTATGCTTCGAATCAAATGACGAACAAGTTTAGAAGGTTTCATGGCGTCATTTGACAGAATTTCGGAACACACTACACACAAAGGCCGTGGCAATAGTTCACTGCCAGGTGCATAATAGAATCCAAGCATTTAAATACTCCTTATCGAATTGTCTAACACAGTTTCCTTTTGACTTTTTTGGTTTTGATATCGCACATTCTGGTAAGTATCGACATATTTCTTTTTCTTCGTTTTTTCTGAATTTGAAGTACTAGTACTTGGCACATTTTCGGAAGTATCACTACTTTTCTCTTGATTATTGTCTTTGCCTCTATTAAAAAATGTTAAAATGTTTTGCTGTTTGCATTTCTTTATTTCCATTTTGTAGAGTTTCAATTTTACAAAACAAAATAACACAATGTTAGGTAGGAAAGATACACGCTAGCGTAATTAAAGTAGGAAGCCAGATTAGCCATAAGCCCATGGATCGTGCACTCGACATAACGCACGTGATTTCGTCGTAGTGGAGGTGGCGCCCATGTCTACCGCGCACATTGCTAATTTACATGATTTGATTAAAATTCTTCACAGACCAGCAGGAAATTTTTGCAGACTGGCACCGGTCCACGGACCACCGGTTGAAGAACACTAAAGGTAGACCATCAGCCTTTTAGTTGCCTTCCTCTGGACTGACTGTATCCTGTATTATATCTTTTGGAAAGTGTGGTCACCAGTATTGTACACAATATTTAAAATGAAGGTACTCACTAGGGTCTTATACAGGGCATCAATTCCTCCTTTTTCCAACTGGCCATTCCTCTTCCTATGCACCCAAGCTACCTTATAGCCTTCACCATTGCCTTTTCAACCTGTTTGTATGAATTAGTGCTAACTGGAAGAGAGCTGATATTAGTGTCTGTAAGCCTGATTGCTATCTCTGTCCTACCAGGTATGTCCATATTTCACCCCTATTGGTCCTGCCCATGTCACAATGCATATAGAGCCCATGTCTCACTCCTTTGCCCTGCCTTCCTCTATAACCTCCATCCCTACAATCTATCCCTTCCTACCTTTTGAGCCTCATCAGTATTCATCCCTGATCCAAGCCCGACTCCATGTCTGCATCTATTTTGCTGCCTCTCAGTCTCTAACCCCACATGGTGTCTTTGTCTGTGTTTGTATACATGTTCAAGGGAGGTAGGGGTGGAACATAAAAAATAAACATGCTGTTTTTCAAGGGCCTTACCCCCTAGAGCTGTTCTGCTTTAACTAAAGATAGCTGCTAAAATGTTTTGAAATTTTTGACTAACTAGAGGTAGCACTTTTATCTCAAAATTGATGAAAATACATTTCTTTAGCACTCTCCAGACCAGTAGAGGTTAACTTTACGAATGGGTATATATCTAATCATGACCAGCAGGTGGAGACTGAAAACAAAACTTTGGGACAGTATATACTATCCTCCCTTCTCTATTTCCCTCAGTCTTCTTTCAGTCTCCAGCAGGATGTTGAGTGATCTGTACCCATCTCTCTTGGTAGGGCTGTTGGAATTTGTTTAGGGGTTTATTGTCCCTGTTTTTGGCCGGACGGAGCTTGGTCGGGCCCTGTTTGGGGGTTCGTCCGACCTCGGGGGTGTCAAACCCGGCGGGTCACGAGCGGGGTCCCTCCCCCCACTTCCTCCACCTCCCCACATTTTTTTAGAGGAGCCTCAGCAGTAAGCCTTGCCCCCTAAGTCAAGCAAGGCATATTGCTTCGAGAGCCTGTGGAGTCTGTTCTGTAAAAAAAAAAAATCCTGAGGTAGTGCTGGTCTGGAGGGTTGTTTCCCTTTAAGAAAACTGTATTTTACTGTATTTTTTCATGTAACCAGCACTATTTTTATAGCTTAGGTCGCGTATGGATGCAATTGTGCCCTTCTCCGGGGGAGTAGGCCCACAATTTTAGTCCAGCCGCGAGGCACCTCGCGGCCAGGCCTGAACTCGGCGGTTTGGGTCGGTGAGGTGGTGGAGCTCCGTCAGGCAGCGGCTGCAGGCGCCACAGTAGCTCCCCGCCGATGGTGCCGTCGCGAGTCGGCATGGAGGCAGTGGGGATAGCCCGGTCTTCCACCAACCGCCCACGGAGGGATTCCCCGAAGGATTCCCTCTCAGCTGATTTTTTGACAGCTGATGCCGACTTGCCTGTTTTAGCGGCTGAGACTGTTCAGTCTTCTCAGCCGCTACAGGCCATGGAGGGAGCATTTTTGGCGGGAACTTCGCCATTTTCTTTGTCTGGCCCCCTCCATTTTGTCTGCAACCTCAGGTGACCTTCCCCCTGTATGGCGAACACAGGGGCAGGTTTCAGCATGGACCCCTGCTGGGGCAGGGAGTCCCTGGGGACCCCCAGGGGTTTTTTTTTGCCCCCAATTTATTTTCTTTCTTTGTGCGGGACTTTTGGGGGTCCCACGTGCGCCTGGGGGGTTTCGGGGGGGGTTTCCCTCCGCGCCCCCTATGGCTTTGCCTCCCTCTTTTCGTTTTGGCGTCCCTCTTCCCTCCTCCCTCATCCAAGCGCCCGCGGGGGGGCTTGGATTGCGAATTGGTGGGCGGAGGAGCGTGTTGGCCTGGTTGAGGACCTGGCTGCTTTGGCGGGCTTCCAGGATCCTCTAGAGGGGACGCCTGTTGGCAGCGGGGCGGCGGGTTTCCCGTCTTCCAGAGCAGATGCGTCCGTGGTGCGCTTTTTATTCAGAGGGATGAGCTTTTAGACCTGTGTAGCAGGTCTCCTTGGTGCGGCATTTTTGCAGTGTCGCCGCCGGAGACCCCGCGTATGGGGGCCCCTCTGCTTCAGGGGGTCTGTCCTGTTTCCCGTTTTTTTCCTGTGCGTCAGGATTTGCGGGATTTTGTGTTGGCGCAGTGGCCTATGGGCGCAGTTTCGTTTGGTGTGCGCCTTGGCTCTTGGGTATCCCGTCCCGGAGGGAGGTGGGGCTACCTTAATTTCGCCAATGGGGAACGCGGTGGTCTCGGCACTTCCTAAGCGGCATACCGTGCCTGTTATGGACGGTTCTGCTCTTAGGGTCTCGGAGGAGCGTGCGTTAGAGACACTTCTTAAGTATGATTTTGATGTTTCTGCCTTTGGGGGTCCAGGCGGCTATTTGTGGGGAGCTAGTCGCTCGCGCCGTGTTTCGGTGGGCTGAGCGTGTCCTGGATCGAGAGTCTGATGACTGGTCTCTAGTGGATCAGGAGGTAGCGAAGATTGCGATGGCTGCCTCGTTTCCTCTCAGCTGCTCTTTATGACTTGGTGCGGATTTCGGCTAAGTCTATGGCGTGGCCGCGCGGCGTGTTTTGTGGCTGCGCGCTTGGGCGGCGGATTCTGCGTCCAATGCTAAGTTTACTAAAGTTCCCTTTAGGGGGTTCTTTTTGTTTGGAGAGGAATTAGATGAGTTGATTCAGACTCTGACGGACTCGAAGGTGCCCCGTCTGCCTGAGGACCGTGCCCGCCCTGCGTCTGGGTGTGGGGCTGCCCGGGGGCGTTTGCGGGAATTTCGCAAGTAACGCCCGGGGCGTGGGGCTGCTTCTTTCCCGGCTCAGGGTTTTTCCCGGGGTCGGTTCTTCCAGCGCATGCAGCCCTTTCGGGGGGCCCGTCGGGGGGCAGGGAATCCCTCCGACCGGTTCCCCCGCTTCCCGTCCTGCGCAATGACTCCTTGCCGGCGCCCCCTTTGGTTCCGGTGGGGGCCCGGCTGCGCAATTTTTTCCCCAAATGGGCCGAGATCGCGTACCGATCAGTGGGTCTTGAGGTGGTGCGGGACGGTTACGCTCTGGAGTTTACCCGCTCTCTGCCGGACCTTTTCCTCGCTTCTCCATGTCAGACTCCATGGAAGACGCAGGTTTTTCGTCAAACCCTTCAGCGTTTGCTAGATCTCGAGGCAGTGGTGCCGGTGCCCCCTACGGAGTGGGGCACCGGCAGGTACTCCATTTATTTTGTGGTGGCCATAAAGGAGGGGACCTTTCGGCCCATCCTGGATTTGAAAGGGGTCAACAGAGCTCTCAAGATTCCGTCTTTCCGCATGGAAACGCTGCGGTCGGTCTTTCTGGCGGTTCAGCCGGGGGAGTTTCTTACGTCTCTCGATCTGACGGAGGCCTACTTGCAGGTTCCAATTCGGGCCTCTCATCAGCGCTTCCTTCGCTTTGCGATCTTGGGGCGGCACTTTCAGTTCTGTGCGCTTCCCTTTGGTCTGGCCACGGCTCCTCGGACGCTCACCACGGTAATGGTGGTCGTCGCGGCAGCCTTGCGGTCGGTGGGCATCCTGGTTCACCCCTACCTGGACGACTGGTTGATTCGGGCAAAGTCGTTGCAGGAGAGCTCCCGGGTTACGGCTCGGGTGGTGGTGTTTCTCCGGTCGCTGGGCTGGGTGGTCAACCTTTCCAAGAGTCGGTTGGTCCCGGCTCAGCGTCTGGAGTGCCTTGGGGTTATGTTCGACACCTCCTTGGGGAAGGTCTTCCTTCCAGAGGCCCGGGTGAGCAAATTGCAATCTCAGATTCGCCTGCTTTTGGCGTCCCGGGGTTCTCGGGCGCGAGATTTCCTCCAAGTCCTGGGGTCAATGGCGGCGTCCCTGGACATGGTGAGGTGGGCGCGGGCCCACATGCGTCCTCTTCAGTATGCTCTGCTCCGGAGGTGGTCTCCCCGGAGGCAAGATTTGGATGTTCCGGTTCCCCTGCGAGGCTTGGCGCGCTGCAGTCTGCGCTGGTGGCTCCGGACCCCTCACCTGGTTCAGGGGGTGGGTCTGGATCTCCCGCAGTGGACGGTGCTCCTTACGGATGCGAGTCTCCTCGGTTGGGGGGCTCAGTTTATGGGCCACTCAGCTCGGGGCACCTGGTCCGCGGAGGAGGCCTCCTGGTCGATCAACGTGTTGGAGACCAGAGCGGTTAGGCTGGCGCTGTTAGCTTTCCACTCCCTTTTGCTGGGCAAGTTGGTCAGAGTCCTGTCGGACATTGCCACGGCGGTGGCTTATGTCAATCGTCAGGGGGGCACCAAGAGCACTCCTGGGGCGCAGGAGGCGGCTCGGCTCATGGGTTGGGCGGAGTCCCATCTTCTGGACCTCTCGGCTTCTCATATAGCCGGGGTAGAAAATGTTCAGGCAGACTTCCTCAGTCGTCACTTCCTGGATCCAGGAGAGTGGTTTCTCGGCGCCGGAGCGTTTCGGTTGATAGTGCAAGCTTGGGGGCAGCCCCTGATGGACCTGATGGCCACGAGTGGCAACGCCAAAGTGCCCCGCTTCTTCAGTCGTCGCAGGGACGGGCTGGCCGAGGGTCTGGATGCTCTGGTCCAGCCTTGGCCAACGGAGGGGCTGTTGTATGTGTTCCCTCCTTGGCCGCTGGTGGGCAGAGTGCTTCTTCGCATTGTTCACCATCCGGGTTTGGTGGTGCTGGTGGCTCCGGATTGGCCTCGACGTCCGTGGTATGCGGATCTGGGGAGGCACCTGGTGGCGGTTCCTCTTCCTCTGCCTCTCTCGGACGACCTTCTGATGCAGGGTCCCATTCCCATGTTCGACCCGTCTCCCTTCTGTCTTACGGCATGGCTCTTGAAAGGGGTCGCCTTAGCAAGAAGGGATATTCAGACAAGGTGATCTCTACACTTTTGGGGTCCCGGAGGCTTTCTACCTCTCGGGCTTATGTGCGGGTTTGGTGTCTCTTTGAGGAATGGTGTCGGGCGCGGGGAGTGACCTCTTTTCGCGCTTCTCTGCCTAACATTCTAGAGTTCTTGCAGGATGGCCTGGATAGAGGCCTGGCTTGGTCTTCTCTCCGGGTTCATCTTGCGGCCCTGTCGGCCTTTCGAGGGTTGGTGTCAGGTCAGCGTTTTATCGGCTCTTCCTGATGTGATTCGGTTTCTGCGGGCGGCCAAGTTGCTTAGGCCTCCCCTACGGCCCTCGGTTCCCTCTTGGGATCTTAATCGGGTTCTCTCTGTTTTGGTGCGCCCGCCTTTCGAGCCCTTGGACGACTGTTCTTTGAAGGACCTTACTTTGAAGGCGGTCTTTTTGGTGGCCATTACTTCTGCTAGGCGTGTTTCTGAGCTGCAGGCTTTCTCTTGTAGGGCTTCCTTCTTGGAGTTTTCTAGGGAGCGGGTCGTCTTGCGGCCTGTTCCTTCCTTTCTGCCGAAGGTTGTTTCTCCTTTTCATGTCAATCAATCGGTGATTCTCCCGGTCTTGGGTGGTCGGGAGGGGCTCTTCTGAGCAACGACAGCTGCGCAAGTTGGATGTCGGTCGGGTCCTTCGCTCTTATGTGCAGCGGACCCAGGAATTCCGGAAGTCCGATCATCTCTTTGTCCTCCTGGCTGGTCCTCGTCGGGGAGCTGGCGCTTCTAAGGCTACTATTGCGCGCTGGATCAAGGAGACGATTGCTTCTCCGCTTATCTTCTGAAACAGCAGCCTGTTCCAGAGTTTTCTCAAGGCTCATTCCACTCGGGGTCAGGCGGCTTCTTGGGCTGAGTCGTCGCTCGTGCCTCCGGTGGATATTTGTAAGGCTGCGGTTTGGTCCTCCTTGCATTCATTTGTTAGACATTATCGGGTAGATGTTCAGGCGCGTCGGGACGCGGTGTTCGGTGAGCGTGTTCTGGTATCGGCCCTTCGGGGGTCCCGCCCGTGAGAGGGACTGCTTTGGTACGTCCCATTCGTAAAGTTAACCTCTACTGGTCTGGAGAGTGCTAAAGAAGGAGAAATTAGGTTCTTACCTGCTAATTTACTTTCTTTTAGCTTCTCCAGACCAGTAGAGGTCCCCACCCTGTCTGTTGTTGTTGTTGTTGGGGCTGTTTTCCGCGGGCAGTTTTTGTTTTTTGCTGCGGGTTCTAGTATTTTTCTAGGGCCGGGGAGAATTAAAGAACAGCGGCTGTGGCTCGGCTGGCTTAGCTGGCGAGCTGTGGGGACATTTTTCCTTCGGGTATTTCTCCTCTGCATTTTTCCAACAGCATTTGGGTATGTTATTTGTTACTCCTGTTCGGAGTATTGTTTTCTTCCTGTTTTCCAGTTCTTGGTTCTGCTTGGCTATTCGGCAGACTGAGGGAAATAGAGAAGGGAGGATAGTATATACTGTCCCAAAGTTTTGTTTTCAGTCTCCACCTGCTGGTCATGATTAGATATATACCCATTCGTAAAGTTAACCTCTACTGGTCTGGAGAAGCTAAAAGAAAGTAAATTAGCAGGTAAGAACCTAATTTCTCCTTTATTAACAAAAACAAATTTGTTTCATTCTGCTACATATTCAGACATTTTACCACAAATAAGTCTATAATGTAGCAATGCTTTAGAAAAGCAACAAAATTCATGTAGTCCTGCTGATGTTAGATTCTCGCTATCTGATTAAACCTGCCAGTGCTGCTCAATGATTTGCAATAAGAACTGAAGTTGTGACTTGTCATTTGTCATAAGGCCATTATACTGCCTACATCCTCATAACTGGAGCTACGTCTTGATGATATCAGTTCTACTGTTTAATTTTCTCTTCTTTGCAAATCTTCCATTCAATGACATCTTGCAAGATTCTAATCCCATCTCTCTTCTGTTTCTCTTTTGCAGCTAATGGTGCATCAATATCAGCCATTGATCCCCTTCTTCCCTTTTCATGTTGAGCCAGCTAAAATTCTCTATCTTAAGCAATTGTCATCATGCTGAGAGTGTTGGCATGAGCAGTGCCAAAGCTTGCAGATAAACTCTGCCTCTCTGGCTTACTCTGTTACAGACCACCACCCCTTTTTCTTCTTAAGTAAATGCCACTTTCCATATGTTTGTTCTAGTTTAATTTAGTAGGTTTGTGGATCTCTTATTGAGATTCTGGCTTTCTGACAAAATTTTGAAATCCGTGTTATTGCAACAGCTGAATAATGGTGAGTGAAGATGTAAGCAAACTGGGTAACGTGATGGAGTTGCACGTTTAATTTGTTATTTCTTTGTAGTTTACAAAATACTGACAGCTTGATTTGATTCACAGCTGCCATATTCAAGAATGCCTTTGCAGATTGTAGAATTATTACTATTTGATGCCTTCAGAACATCAGGATTGTTGAGCTACCAGTAAATGTAAAAAGATCTCAGGATATATAATAATAAAAATAATAAATAACTTTATTCTTATATACCGCCATACCCATCGAGTTCTAGGCGGTTTACAACAATTAACAAATGATCTGCATTGACAAGCTTATTTACAACATGTTACAAGCAGATTTACAAACAAATTACCAGCAGATTTACAGTAGATATAGGCCTAGGACATAGTTAATTCACCTGTCAAATAGTGCATAGAGTGCTTTTGCCATTCTCTGCCAATAGTTGGAGCTCTTCCTCTGCATAATCACTTACAAGGGGAAACCCAGGCCTGCATACATCACCTCTGCACTTGCCTTTCTCACCACTGGCCAGTTTCCAAACTGTTATTTCAGCCACTTTTAACCACTGCAGGCCTCAGCTAGTTAGCCAGTGCCTAGTGTATCAAACAGTTTCTCACAGACCTTCTCAGATACACTGCTGACTCCCCCAGACCCAGCAGCAAAAAACAACAAACAGTGACAGTTCAATGATTTGCCCACTTCCCCTCTGTCTTAGGTGTCATTGACTACACTTATGTGGCTCTCATATTATTAAAAGTGAGAGATCCCACCTACCATAATAGAAAGGCATTCTACTCTCTCGATATGCAAGTATGATGCACAGAGAGATCATTGAAGCCTCCCCATGCCAGATGAATTTGAAATTTGCTTTATTTACGTTAAGGTTGATGTGCACATTAATAAAGATTTTTTTCAGAGATATTTATGAATATAAGATAGCAATGATCTATGCTGAAAATAGAGCTTTGCAGGTACATCTCAGATATAAAGGTTCTGAATCTATATGCGAAGAAGTTCAAAATGGTTTTCCTAGGTGCTATTTTTTCCCTTCTAACTGAAGAAAACTGACTGTGTACTTTGAACTTTAAGCAGAACTTATAGTTAAATAGTGGTACATTTTATAGATGCAGCAAACTTTTAGTAACATGTTGGCCTTCCCTCCTAGGATGCACCGGGGAGGGGTCTAAGGCTCTGATTGGCTCAGATGCCTAAGGCCTCTCCTATAGGTGCATCCTGTTGAGGTTCGGGGGGGGGAGTTGAGGTTCAGGGAGTATTGGCGGTTGGAGGGTGTCGAGAGGAGTGAGCATCCCTCCTGCCAGGCTACAATGGGTGGGGGAGGGAGGGGTGTTGGCAGGAGGGAATGGGCATCCCTCCTGTAGGGCTACAATGGGGGGTGTAGGGTGTTCAGGATGGGTGTTGGCAGGAGGGAGTGGGCATCCCTCCTGTCATTGGTGTTTTGGGAGTTATTGGGGGTTTGAGAGGGTCAGCAGCAAGAGGGAATAGGTGCTGGAGGTCCTCTGCCACATCTGGCTCAGTTGATTACAACAGGGGTATTCCCCCCCCTGATTAGCTGAGTCATCAGAATTCCCCAAAGCTACAGCTTCAGGGAGGCCTGCTGGCTCAGTTGATCAAGGATTCCCTTGCCGCGATCAGCTGAGCCGGCCACATCTTCTTTTAGGTTTTGAAATGTAGGACAGCATTTTGCTAGCCTACATTTCAGACGTCTCGTGGCTCTAGGGAGACACATACAGATGCTTAAACTCACCCAAGACCATTTCCAGATGAAACCATGCCCATGTCCAGCCTTGGGTGAGCTTAGGTGTCCCTACGCATTTTCCTAGACCTGCGACAAACGCCTACAGTGTAGGCAGCCTGCCTTGGGGAGCTTTTTTCAATTAACTTGCATCCCAGTTGACTGCCAGTTGGCGGTAGGATGTCCGTTTATAGACTCAGCCCCTTAGTGTGCATAAAGTCCATATAAATATAAAGTATTCTGTGTTATACATAAGAGTATTTGATTATAAATGCAGAAATATCATAGAACCAAGATTAGACAAGAGAGAGAAATTATTTTTCCCAGGCAGAGACAGGAAGAATAGTCTGAAGTAATTGCTCATTATATTTAAAGAGAGTTACAGAAAAACAAGATAAAAAAAAGCTTGATAGTGACTTCAAAGGAAGCCTATTTGTTTTGGCATTCCTGGATAAGCTTTGTTTGTCTTCTGTTCAATACTGTCATCCTGCTTTTCAGAGCAAGCAAATATTCCATACCCCTGCACTTAGCCCAACTCAGAGGCTAAGTATTGTTTTGACTGATATTTAACCTGTTCTTCTATGTGCATTATAGAGGTTAAAACCAGAGATATATGCATGTAAGAATAAAATTAAAGTGCTTAAGCTGTTATATTAACAGCACATAGAGAGCTAAGAAGCATAAATATTCTTCCCCTTGTAGTCATGACATGATGTCATTCTAGGCATCCACCTCCTCGACGCATAGTAAGCGTCAGTGCACAGTACATCGCTCTCCATATCTGCAGATCATGTTTTCTTCTAGGCATGTCTCGATATAGAGGTCTTCCATATCCAAACAACATGCATCGCAGACTGCTTCCATGCCAATGTCTTATAGTCTCACTCCAGGAGATCAGGGCTATGCTCAAACAAGAACTTTTTGCAGGGCTGCTGCAGATGCAGTCTGCACAGGCTTTAAAGGCATGCATGTCTGCCTCAGCCAAGGATACTTTGAGGCATCAATCTAGGATAAAGTAATGCAACTCTGCTTTGCATCGGGGTAGGCATGAATCTATTCAGCGCATGCATCGTAATCAGCAGAGGAGTAATCTTCTGGGTCAAAGCATTGATGCACCTCAACGTACAGTCAACGCTCCTCTCGATGCACACTCCCTAATTTCCCTAGAAGGGAATATTTTGAGGAGTCTGATTCAGATATATTCATGAAATGCCTAGCGGTAGTTGCAGCAACCCTTCGCTTCTGGGAGTTTCACATATTTCTCTATTTAAATGGCTGGTTGATCAAGGCTTCATCATTGCAAACAGCTCAGCATTCCATAACCTCAATATTTCATCTCCTCGAGCTTCTAGGATTTGCCATCAACTACCAAAAGTCACATCTACAGCTGTTTCAAACATTGGAGTTCATAAGATTACACTTGAACACCATTCAAGGTCAGGCTTTTCTATCTGAGCAGAGGGTCAATACTATCATTCACCTGTGTCAAACAGTCTCCACTCTCAAGCATACTTCTGCATGCCAGATATTACGTCTTATCGGTCACATGGCATCAATGGTTTATGTGATACCATTTGTACACCTTCGCTTCAGGATTCTACAGGGGACCTTATCAACACAATGGTCCCAAGCCATGGGATTCTTCTCTGCTCCAGTTTGTCACTCCAGATCTACGACACTTTCTCCAATGGTGGATGGTGCCACACAATCTTACTTGAGGTCTCCCTTTCAAGCCCCCTCCTCACAAAAAGTTCTAACTAGAGATGCTTTGATGCTAGGCTCAGGAGCTCATGTAGACGAACTCCACACTCAGGGAGTGTGGTCTTACCATGAGCAGAAACTCCGTATCAATCTTCTAGAGCAACGAGCGATAGAAAATCCTCTCAAAACATTCCAGGACTGCCTCCTTCAACAGGGAATACTCGTCCATGCAAACAACCAGATTGCCTTGTTATATATGAACAAACAAGAAGGCATGGGATCTTAATCCTTCTTGTCTGAAAGCAGTCAAGATTTGGAAATGAGCCACTGATCATGGGATACTATTCAGGATGATTTATTCAGTGGAAAGCAGATTGTATTGGCAGACGAGTTGAACAGACTTTTATTTAGCTTCACAAATGTTCTTGCATCTGATTTTCTCTCAATGGGGAAAGCTGGATATAGATCTCTTTGCTTCCCCTCAGAACAACCAACTTCCACAATTCTGTTCTGACCTTTTGTCACCAATTGCATTGCATCGATCGCCTTTCTACTTCACCGGGGGGGGGGGGGGGGGGGGAGAGTTCCTCTATGCATTTACTCTAATTCCTCTTATAGGGAAAACTCTAATTTAATGCAGTGTTTATATACCGCTAAATTACCACACTGGCTTCAAAACGGTTTACAAAAACAAATAAAATTTGACTTGTACAATGGCCAAAAGTTTAATCAAGTACTTTAAGTAAATTTCCTCTCTGTCCCAATGGACTCACAATTTAGCTATAGTACCTATGAAAAGGAATAAACAAACAATTATAATTATACATACTAGGAATAAAGAAAAGGAAGGCTGAGAAAAGAATACAGTAATTCAATAAAAAAGCACAATAGAAGAGCTAAAAAAAACTCTAAAGATGCAAAGTTATATTTAAATCTTTTTATTAAACAGTGACAACAGCAAGAACAACAAAAGCATAAGACAAGGTTTACAATAGCAATGAGCTACCACAAAGGACTGGACTCTTATGTCCTCCACAGTCACTATCAACACCCCTACCCCACAGAAAGAACCCCGCCCACCCCCCTTCCCTCCCTCCCCCACCAACAGAAATACTACAGTACA
Source organism: Geotrypetes seraphini (assembly GCF_902459505.1). Classification (NCBI taxonomy): domain Eukaryota; kingdom Metazoa; phylum Chordata; class Amphibia; order Gymnophiona; family Dermophiidae; genus Geotrypetes; species Geotrypetes seraphini. The sequence continues at coordinate 477,693,812 of NC_047084.1, forward strand.
CAGACAGGGGGGGGGGCTAGATGTCAAACAGGTATACCAGAATACAATTGGAGTCTATTCAGGATATGGCTACGACTCGTAGGAGACAAAATGTTCAGTGGATAGATATTTAACAAATAAGTAAGTTTTTAAACATTTTCTGAAGATAAGTTGGTAGTTCTGTTCTGTTCTTAAAAGTGCTGGAAGGTCATTCCAGGTTCTGATAGCAGCAAACGTGAAGAGGGTGTTGAATATTCATTTATATTTCACTCCCTTAGATGAGGGAACAATCAGTTGAAAGGTAGTATTAATCTTTGTTGAGATGAAGTACAAGTGGATCTGTTCTGGTGAGATGGCATTTAGAGCATGATGCAGGAAAGATTAAATAGGATGCGAGCATTTACAGGTAGCCAATGAAGCATGCAATAGTATGCAGAGATGTGGTCATATTTTTTTACGCCATAGATCAACCTGATTACAGTGTTTTGAATCATTTGAAACTTATTCAATAGAGAAGAGGTTATGCCTGAGTAGAGGGAGTTGCAGTAGTCTAGTTGAGTTAGAACCAGCATTTGAACCAGAATTGCAAAATGATTATTGTAGAAGTAAGGTTTGATAAGTCTCAGTTGCTTTAAACCAGTGTGTCTCAAACTTTTTTTTAGCTCTGGCATACTAAACGGAGCAAATGTTTTTCATGGCATGTTATAACTGAAATTCTAAAATTGCAAAACCAACAAAAAATTAAATTTGAGAGTTATTTATTTAAAGTTCTTTAAGCTATGTATGGGTAATTGTAACAATGGTGAAACAAAAGTAGATAGAATAGAATTGCTAATCAGTGTAATAGATATGCTTGTTTTTGAGAGCAAATTAACTCAAAACGTGAATCAATTGTCAACAAGCAAACACATTTCATTATCTACCGTCTGCAGTCGTTCTCTTTAATTTCTGTCAGAGCTCAAAATCCAAGTTTGCAAAGATAAGAAGATCCAAATGGTAACAAAGCCTTGATTGCTTTGTTGCTCAAGTTAGGATAACTACTCATAAAAAATAGAATTAAAACTAAAATTGTTTGCCATTAGTTTCAGACTAATCACATCAAAGAATGATGATTGTCTGGGCGGTTGTATCCTTCACATACACTCATAACATTGACAGACTCTTGCAAACATGACATATATGTCATCTATTCTAGTGTATATTTATGAAGGGAAATTTTAAAAATAAAATTCTGGAATCTCTCATGGCACACCTGGAATCTCTTCGGGGCACACCACTGCGCCATGGCACACAGTTTGAGAGACACTGCTTTAAACAATAGAAAGTTTTTTTTTCCAGAGATTGGAGATTTGGGTTCCAAAGGAAAGTGTAGAGTCTAGTAAGCTATCAAGCACCTTGAAAGTCTTTTCAACTTTTAGTGACACACCAGAGGGTAAGGGCAGGCTTGCAGGAATAGATTGTGTGACACAGTGGAACCAGAGAAGTTTGTTTTTTAAGAACATAAGAAGTTGCCTCCGCTGAGGCAGACCAGAGGTCCATCTCGCCTAGCGGTCCGCTCCCGCAGCGGCCCATCAGGCCCTTTTGCCTGAGCAGTGGTCCCTGACTAGCTTTATAACCTATCTCTACTCCTATTCCTGTAACTTACCTCTACTCCTATCCCTATAACCCATCTCTACACTTATCTATACCCCTCAATCCCTTCGTCCTCTAGGAACCTATCCAAGCCTTCCTTGAAGCCCTGTACAGTGCTCCTATCTACCACAGCCTCTGGAAGCACATTCCATGTATCCACCACCCTCTGGGTGAAAAAGAACTTCCTAGCATTTGTTCTAAACCTGTCCCCTTTCAATTTCTCCGAGTGCCCCCTTGTACTTGTGGTCCCCCTTAGTTTGAAAAATCTGTCTCTGTCTACTTTTATTAGAGAGTGCCCAAGAATAGTATTTATGGAGACAATTTTGAAGAGATCATTATCATAAATATAGAGCAGAATCAAAAGAAAGATGTTATCTGCATAGGATAGCAGACATCCATCATTGGGGAAGGTGAGGTTGCCTGGCGAGCTCATAAATATGCTGAGAGGCACAGGTGAGAGTGTGGATTCTTGAGGTACTCCACTTACACTTCTCCCTCTGTATTTGCAGTTTCAGCACTCGCGGTTTCGCTTATTCGTTATTTTTTGCATGCTGACTCCGCCCCCCAAAATTACATCACGAGTAAAGTTCCTTTTCTTTTACTGTACCGATAAAGTTTAGCGCTTTCCAACATTCACTCTGAAAATCACTACTTCCATGCTTTCTCCCACAAAATCGCTGCTTCAAATCTTTCATCTTGAAAATCGCTGCTTCCCAGCTTCTCAGTGTACATAGAGAAAAACACTGCTTCCCAGCATGCATGGAGAAAATTGCTATTACCCTGAAAATCGCTGGGGATTGCTAAGAATCGCTGCTTGCCTGCTATAAGCCCTAGAATCACTGCTTGCCTGCCATAAGCCCTAAAATATTTGTGGTTTCAATAGTAAAAACGCTGACTTCTACAAAAAAAACCGCAAATAACATATAAAAAGTTATTTGTGGTTTTCCATATTCACAGCTATGTTCTGCCCGCATCCACTGCGAATACGGAGGGAGAAGTGTACTACTTTCCAACTCCAGGAGAAGATGCCATCTTTCCATACACAATATTCTCTGTTCATGAGGAACTCTTTAAACCAGTTGAGGACAGTTCCAGTCATACCTAATTCACTAAGTTTATTCAGTAGGAGCTTGTGATCAACTGAGTCAAATGTAGCTGAAATATCAAACTGCAGGAGGATCGACTGCTGTTCTTTACTGAGCATCTGCTTGATTTTGATGATTAGTGTGAATAGTAGTAGCTCAGTGTTATGCAGGGGTCTGATACCATACTGAGAAAGAGGGTGTAAGCCGGAGTAAATCAAACTTTGTCAAGATCAGGGCACTATGATCCTTATAGCACTCCTTTGGCCATGCCAGGTTTGGTTTCCACTCCTCCTACAGCTCTCAGTAGGGAAACGTGGAAACTGCAACTGTTTCAAACATTGCTAACTCAGAATGAAGGATCCCTACTTCATCCCAAATCCTACTCATTACTACTAACATGGTTTCTCACCAAACAGGTAAATGCTTTCTGCCTCTCAGCTATACTATCCACTGTCATTGAAGCATCTAGGAAACCTTTCATTCAGATCTGTTATCGTTTCATGTGGACACGCTCCTCTTCTTGGTGTGTATTCCATTCTGTAGAGCCTGTCTCATGTCTACTTCTATCCATCTTTGACTACCTTCTCTACCTCTCTAATTCTAATCCAAAAACCAATTAGTTCGTCTCAGTACTATCTGTGCATTTCACTTCTGCCTGGACAGCAAACCTCTTTCTCTAGATCCCTTAGTTGCCCGTTTTATGAAATGCCTATTCCACAGACAACCACCTATCAAACCACCTCCTGTGACTTGGGATCTTAATGTGTTTCTTTCTGCTCTTATGAAATCTCCTTTTGAGCTGCTTACATCTTGCTATTTCAAACTAAACTAAACCTTAAGTTTGTATACCGCATCATCTCCATAAAGATAGAGCTCGGCATGGTTTACAGATAAATTCATTAAATGAGGGAAGGACATAATAAGAAATTAGAGGTTATGAAGAGGATAGCTAGCATTACATTTTAAATAGATAGTTTTACGTTTTGGAAAAAAGCCAGGTTTTCAGATGCTTTCGTAATAATTGGAATGAGCACAGGTTCAGCAGCGGGGCAGGGAGGTTATTCCAAATCTTAGTGAATTTGAAGAAAAGGGAATTCCCTAATTTACCTGCATACATGACGCCTTTTAATGAGGGGAAAGATAGTTTGAGTTTGTGGGCGGATCTGGAAGTGTCAGGTCTCGAAGAATTCCAGAATAGTGGAATTAGGGGAGGAAGAATGCCATGTAGGATCTTGAATTTTAGGCAGGTACATTTAAAGTGAATCCTAGAAATCACCGGAAGCCAGTGAAGTTTTGACAGAAGCGGGGAAACATGGTCAAATTTGCTTTTTGCGAACATCAATCTAGCCGCAGTGTTCTGGATCCGCTGAAGTCTTTGAAGATTTTTATTGGTTAGACTTAGATAGATGGAATTACAGTAGTCCAGTCTGGAAAGAATGATTGATTGTACAAGGACAGCAAAATGTTGTTGGCGGAAGCAGGATCTCACTTTCCTCAAAATGTGAAGACTAAAAAACATTTTTTTACCAGAGAGTTGAGATGATCATTAAAGGAAAGTGTAGAGTCAATAATGATGCCCAAAACTTTGCTTAAGAATTAAATCTGCAGTGTGGGACCAGAAGGTAGTGGAATGAGCGTGGGTAACTGATCTAATTTTGGGCCAAGCCAGAGTAGTTTTGTTTTGGACTCATTCAGCTACTCACTTGGAAAGTAGTTTTCCTCATAACCCTCACGTCTGCACGTCATTTGAATGAACTTCAAGCCCATGTATCACATCCTTCCTATACAAGGTTCTATCACGACAGGATAGTCCCAAATTCCTTCCTAAGTATTATCAGAATTCCATCTCAACCAAACCATTATTTTGCCTTTCCAAAGCCACATTCCCATCTTAAAGAAGCAGCCCTTCATACCTTGGATTGCAAAGGTGCTGTACATAAACTGGACTAAGCCACACAGAGGGTCTTCCCAACTCTTTGTCACCTTTGATCCTAATAGGCTAGGAGTTGTTTTTTTTCCAAATGAACTATCTCCATGTGGCTAGTGGACTGAATTTCCTTTGCATATACGCAGGCTGGGTTGACACTACAAGCATGTGTGACAGTCCACAATTCCAGGACTGCCTCGATAGCTCATTTTCGCTCTGCATCTGTTGACGAAATTTTCAAAGTGGCTACATGGTCTTCAATTCACATGTTTATCTCTCACTACTGTTTAGAACACAACTCCAGAAGAGACAGTCAATTTGGGCAAGCAGTTTTGCACAATCTATACTCTACTTAAAAGCCAACTTTCCGTCCAAACCTGCGGAGTTTGCCAGGCTCCTGTATATTCAGTGTTCAGCTTGGAAGTCCCACATGTGAGAATATTATGCCTGCTTGTCCTTGGCGAAAGCAAGGATACTTACTGTAGTAGGTGTTCTCCAAGGACAGCAGGCATATATCTCACAACCCGCCCATTGTTACTGAATTGATTGTCCCGCAAGCCGACTTTGAGTGAGAAGGCACCAGCACACGCATGGTATGTGCATTGCCTAAAGATTTAAAGTGACAGTGCACTTGGCAGTGTCCAGACCAGGTTCAATGAATGACATCACACAAATGTGAGAGTATATGCCTACTGTTCTTGAGAACACCTGCTACAGGAAAGTATCTTTGCAATATAGTATGCTAGACATCATTGGATTCTGGCCTTGATTTTGGATGTTGATACTGAAAACGCTTTTGAAGGAGCTTATAAGCCCTATCTGTTTAGGACCCTGAAGAAGGTCGGAATCATTGATTTGAATCCATGCCATCCATAATCAGCCTCTGGCTAGCTTGCAAATTAGTACAGCTTATACTGATAGTTTTGAATTGGCCCATGGAATGTGACAGGGATGCGCACTGTTCCTATATTGTTCGCCTTGGTGATGGAGCCATTAGCTCAGCTGGTTCGTAGGAAGACCATGATTAAGGCTATAGAATGTGGAGGGATGCAGCATAAAATCCTTCTCTTTGCTGATGATGTGTTTATGCTTACAGACCATTACTCATCTCTGTTAAAGGTGAGGTGAGTACTAGATTGGTTTGGAGAGGTTTCTGGATTTCAGATTAACAAAACAAAATTGAAAATTTTAATTGTTCCCATTAAACATCACAATTGAGAAATGCTTCCTTTTGTAGTGGACTCCCACTATTTGAGATATTTAGGGGTTTATTTAACTTCAGATTTAGTGTCTTTATATAAGGCCAATTATCCAAGTATGTTGAAGACATTGTAGAAAGAGCTGGATAGATGTAGAAAAGTTTAACTCTGTTACTGAGTAATACTTGATTATTCAAAGTGCATTGAATGTTTATGGACAGATTAAAGGGAAAGAGTCTTCGAAAGACACTTGATTTCAGTGAATGGTCTGTTCTTAATTACAACTGAGGAAAAATCTAATTTGTATTAATATTAGAGAAGCGCTGATATAGTTTTCATCCAATTAGGTAGAAGAGAAATACAGTAATTGAATTTAAAGCAGTGCCAAGGGTCTGAATATAAAAAATATATATCGGGAAACATTTTTCTTCATGAGCTGAAACAAGTGACGTTTCATCTAGGAGTATTGTGTCGGGAATTGGATTAGCAAAAACTGAGGGCCTGTTTTACAAAGCCGCGCGGCAACAGCCCCGAAGCCCTTTAAATCTCTATGGGCTTCGGGGCCGTTACCAGGCTGCAGCTGCTAGCGCAGCTTTGTAAAACAGGCTCTGAGTTTCATTTAGCCAGTACAGTGTTACATTATTAGAAATTGTATGTTATTCAATATTTTATAAATGTTTTTCAGTTTCATATTAAGCGAGAGCAGAGCTTAAAACTCAATTTGCAAACGTATCCCTTCTTTTATCAAGCTGCGCTAGAAGTTTTTAGTGCAGACTGGCGAGATAAGTGCTCTGATGTTCAAAGGAATTCAATGAGGGTGGGGGAGAATGTGGCGCATTGGTAAAAGCTACAGCCTCAGCACCCTGAGGTTGTGGGTTCAAACCCATGCTGCACCTTGTGACACTGAGCAAGTCACTTAATCTCCCCATTGCCCCAGGTACATTAGATAGATTGTGAGCCTGCCGGGACAGAGAGGGAAAAATGCTTGAGTACCTAAATAATCTCATGTAAACCGTTCTGAGCTCTCCTGGGAGAACGGTATAGAAAATTGAAAAAATAAAAACATTTACCGGTGCCAGTCTATGCCAAAAAACCTCTAGCACAACTTGATAAAAGCTGGCCATAGTTTCCAAACTATAAGTGTGGTTGAGAATCTTCAGTCAAAAAATCTTCAAAATGCAGAATGAGCAAATGTGTTGTGAAATTTTGCAGTTTTAATGTGGAAATGGCATTTGCATTTGTAAAATGAAAAGTATGTTAAAAGGTGAAATGATTTTTGTTTTTGTCAGAGTGAAAACAGGAAATAAGCAATCAACTGGTAGAACAATTAAGATCAAAATGGTAAAATTGTTCATTGAAATATATTGAAATTTTGAAGGGTATTAGAATTAAGAATGTGCTAACTTGTCTCAACAAAATAACTGCATCACAATGTGGGTATAATTGTGAACCATGCTTCAGACATAATTAATTTGTTGCTTTTGTTGTAGCAAACTGTAAAGTACCACCAAGGTTTAGAGAGAAGTTATCCTACAGCTTCCTACTTATACATTCGTACATGGCAACAAATTATTCAAGCAGTACATTTCTACAATAGTCAGTGTTTATTTGATTATAAAACTATAATTGCAGAAATATTCTGCTCTCTTATGCTATTGATGGGGATCAACAAAGTCAATATGCTCTATTCTTTTATTTTCGCCATTATATTCCCCGGAAATGAAAACAAAATTCTGTTTGGTCTCAGTTTTTTCTTATACTTTTTCAGTATTCCATATTGCTTGCAATTATAGAAAAATATCATCATTACTAAGATTTTTTTTGGGGGGGAGCAAAAGGCATGAATTACAGTATATGCATATAAAATTCAAGAGTTAAAGGATGATCCCTCATAACTGTTATGTCATGAGATGCTCTGCCAAACTTCCGATATTTAAAAAAAGCTACCTCTAATTGGCAGAAATTTGTTTTGTGTAGTAAAAACAGAATTTGTTGATCTCTGGTTATATTTCACATATGAAATGATATGGGACAGTAGTAAGACTGTCTCCCTTTGTTTCATTGTAATTCCAACTTTACTTACATCTAATTTAGTGTTGTACTGATTGACCTAGAGCCAAAAGAAAGATGAACTTTCAGGCGATAATTCACAAGAAGGTGCAAGCCAGGTTGGTTTTCTTTAATGGTCCATTACAGTGGTGGTGTATTGCATGTAGTGCTTGTGTCCCACCACATTTCTCTGAGCTATTTTTATTTGCTTTGTTTTCTAATCTAAATCATATTGTTTTAAGTTCAGCTGTGGGTCTTCAGCCACTGTGTGGAGATTGTTCATGGTGTAAACACAATGGATCATTTTGTTAAGTCACATCTAAACACACATTTTTTTTTTAATACATCATATTCAGTTGTGTGCTGATTCACCTTTCTGTGTTTTTTTTCCATCTGGTATTGCTAGTTACTGAATACGTGAGAGTAGGCAGTCTGTGGCTTCTAATGTTAGCATTATTGTACTTTTTGGGCGTGATTTTATAGACTTTTTGCTGCAGGTAAAATGGGCCTAATTCAAAGAATATTCACACCTATTTTTACATGATTTGGCATGATCAGAAGAGGAATTTAGGTGGAGTGCAGGCAGAGTCACGTAGTATGCTTCTATTTTATAAAATACACATGCTCAAGCTACTTCTGCATTTATTTATATTTTCAAGTTTTATTAAAATTTGATAAAATCGCCTATCGGGCGTCAGTATATGTAAGTGCATTTTACTTGTGGTTGTTACAGATTTTGTGAGGCTATTTTATAAAGACAACTTGAGTACCTATGTTGTCTATATAAAAGAGCCCTGAATTAGGTACACATCTACTTGATTTTCATACTTAGATGAACAGTTATAAATTCCCCTCTTTTTGAGCACATGGAACAAGAAAACCCTGAGCAGAACCTCATGGACACTGTTTTTGAAGTGAGAACCACTTTGGCTAAAATAAAAAACCTCATTATAAGAGCCAGGCCCTTTGCCTAAGGTATAAACTTAAATTGTAAACCTTTTAGGGTTAGGGAAATACTTAATGTTCATGAATGTAACTTATCTTAAACTATTACAGAAAAGTGTGAGCTAAATACAAATTTAAAACAGTTGGTGCCCTGGGCAAAGTGGAAGGGGGATGTCTATTTCAATGATGTCTAGCCTAGATTCTCAGATAGACAAGCACAAAAGAAGCTTGGTCCCAAAAGCACAACAAACATAAAAAGAGGCAAATGAGATGTCTGAAACCAACCAAAAATTCTACATTTATTAGTCCACAATCAAATCCAAGAATTATAAACTTGCTCAACAGTAGTGATCCCAACTAGGATCCTCAGTTTCACTTTGGCTTTTTTTAGCTGTTTGTGACACTGACTCGGTATTTTTCTTTCACAATAAGCTCACTAGTCCCCTGAGCAGTGTGTGGTGCAGTGGTTAGAGCTACAGCCTCGGCACCCTGAGGTTGTGGATTCAAATATCTCACTGCTCCTTGTGACCCTGGGCAAGTCACTTAATCCCCCAATTGCCCCAGATACCCTAAATAGAGTTTGAGCCCGCTGGGACAGATAGGGAAATATGATAAAGTACCTGAATGTAAACCACTTAGGATATAAGTGATATATAAATGAAATAAAAATAAAATAAATAAATAAAAAGGGGAAAAGGGTAAAGAGAATCAGGTGGGAGGTGGCAGCACATAGAGGGGTCAATATTCAAAAATATTTATCTGGATAATATAATCTGCTAAGCAGGTAAGTGCTTCTGAGCAGAATACTCAGAGGTAATATCCAGATAATGTCTCTGAATATCTTTAAAGACGGTCTTTGAACTATTTGATTTTTGCCAGAGCAGAGCTAAGGCAAACCCAGATCTTATCTATAACTATTAGGCTGTCCAAGTTATCCAGAGAACAGAATGTATATTGCCACTATCCAGTTAAGTTCTGGTACCAACCACCTTACCCAGCTGTTCAGCTCTAGCCATTATTCAGATAGTGGTGCTGGTGGTGAATATCTAGATATATTGTTACCACTGCAGCCAGTGTTTAAAAAATAAAAACCTGACCATTGCAGCTGAATGTTCACCCAAGAGTTGATAAGCCGAGAAACCTTGTAATGGTTTTCCAAGTCCTGTTACTGAAATTGAAACCATAGGTCAACTGCAGCAATATTTCTGAAGTTATTTCAGGCACTCTACATAAAAATGTCACTATCTATTGTTTGGGCACTTCTTGCTGTTTAAAATTAGGGAAAGTGTGTCCCTTGGGAAAAGTACTAGTATCTCACTAATACTGTGAGACTGACTTAACATGCTTTGCAGTCATCTGACAGGCTGTAAGGGCCTGATTCTGTATAGGACACAGATCACATGTCAATCACGCATCAGCATCCTAATCAGAATCGTGTCTAAACTCCTGGACAGAAACCTTAAATATAGGCCAGTCTTTTGCAGGCCTACACTTAAGGGGTCTGTCTGAGGCGTGTTCCGTGCTTAAGCCCACCCAAGGCCACTTCTGGGTGAACCCACTCCACGTCTTGGGCGTGCTTAATAATGGGTACTCATCTCCGTTAGATGCGCTACAGAGGCCTCCAATGTAGGTGTCCTGCCTCAGACACTTTTTAAAAATAAAATGTGTGTCCCGATTGACTGCAATCGGGACGCACGTTTTAAGAATCAGGCCCTAAAGGTATTTGCTGCAAGGCTGTGATAAAGGAATGGCTGATGATTTGTTTTCAAATAGAGTACTACCAGCATTGCTAAACTAATCCCAAGGGAAGAGGGAGGGAACAATCACTAAGAATCAAAATGATATTTTACAATATAGAATTGGCATATTGATAGAGTCAGGTGTCAACTGAATGAGCAGATGTGAGGACCTGTTCCTGAAGCTGTTAGTCAGTGCACAATAAAAATACAGAAAGCACATACAGTACATATCCTCCATGATTACATTTGCACACGTGTGAAACTGGTTAGAAGTGGTGACAATTGTCAAGGCTTCAAGTTTTTTGTTTTTTTCTTTTATACCAAACTTTTGAACATCTTTTAAAAGCATAGGGAATACAATTTTAAAAGCTGTTAACTACAAGAAAATTGGGCTTTTAGAAAACTAGTCTATTTGCGGATGAAAGCCCCATTTGTAGGTCCTCTGACCCTCTTCATTCTATATAGCATGCCAAATTTTGGCACCAATTTTTCATGTAACTTCTGCGCTACCCCAGTAGCTACATTCCAAAAACAGCAATGAAATGGAAGGTATGTGTACGTGCACTTAGTGAGAAAGTTATCAAGGTGTAGTAAAAGGTCAGCTTTTACTACACCTTGATTTACCACGGAATTCTCACCCCCTGTGGGATGAGTCCAACATGTTCCTGAATACCTAGATAGATTTAGCATCTTATGTAACTTTCACTGTGGGTTTTGATCAGATTATAGTACAGACTCTGGGCTCCTTTTATAAAGCTGTGCTAGTGAATCCAGCGTGGCAATGTGATGAAGCCTATAGGAATTGAATGGACTTTGTCACGTTTGTCATGCTGGAATCACTAACTTAGCTTTTGAAAAAAAAGCCCTTTGTTTTTTTTTTCCAAATCTTTATTATTTTCAAAACTTACAGTAAGTGTAACCATTTTATACATCAATAACACACACTTAATATTCCATTAATATCCATTACAGAATTAGTCCCCCCTCCCTCCTGAATAATCAAAATGCAATCACATAAAATTTCTATAATGAACCCCAATATATCTAAATTTATTAATCTAACAGACCCCCATTCTCCCCCCTCCCGGATGTGTATGACAAAGGGAAAAATATTAATTAAACATTACAGTATTTTGCTAATGGCTCCCAAATCTCCTGAAATTTCTTAAAATTCCCTTTCTGAATGGCTAATATTCTTTCCATTTTATACACATGACATAATGAATTCCACCAAAAACTATAATTAAACCTCGTCCAATTCTTCCAATTGCTCGTAATTTGTTGTATGGCAACTCCTGTCATTATTAATAAAAGCCTGTTATTTTTAGATGATATTTGACTTTTAGCCAAAAAGCACAGTATCATAGGATAATGCCACTGGATTTTCTAATAAGCAATTTATTTGGCCCCATATTGATTTCCAAAAAGCCAAAATAAATGGACAGTAGAACAATAAATGATCTAAAGTCCCTGTATCGAGATGACAATGCCAACATTTATTAGACTTAGAGCTGTCCAACTTTTGTAACCGAACTGGGGTCAATAATGCTCTATGTAACAGAAAAAACCAAGTTTGTCTCATGGATGCTGACATTGTATATCTCATCCTCCAAGTCCAGATTCGTGGCCAATGAGATGCAGGAATTTGGTGCTTAATCTCAATACTCCAAATATCCCTAAGACCAGTTTTTGGTTTCTTATTTATAAATCCAGCTAACAATTTATACCACTGTGCGGCCTGGTATCCTAGGAAGTTTACCTGAAAGCATAAGAATTCCAAACTTTACTGGTTATTTAAATTTTTCCATTCAGTGAACCCTGCCTGAATGGCCTGCTTCAGTTGCAAACATCTATAACTTTGTGATTTATTAAGTCCAAATTTATGTTGCAACTGTGAAAAGTCAAGCAGTTTACCATTAGATATAACATCCACTAAAGTATGTATTCCTGCTATCATCCATTGCTTCCAGATAACCTTGAATCCGCCAATTTGAATCTTGGAGTTTACCCAAATAATTTGATTTGTTGATTTGTGAATTGGAATAGGTGTTAAATTATTGACTTATCGTAACATTTTCCACGTATCTACTAGTATTCTGTTGTCTTTATATAATCTAGGCATTTTGATACTGAGAACATAGCATAATCGCAGAGGAAACATGAGTCACCATTCCAACCATAACCAATCTGGGGTATTACCAATGAGCTCTGTGAGGACCCAATACATACCTTGGCGTAAAATATGGGCTTGATGATACCTATAAAAATTGGAAAAATTTACTCCTCCTTCCGTAATTGGTTTTTGTAAAGATACTAAAGCAACTCTAGGAGTTGTACCCAGCCAAATAAATTTTGTGAGAATACAATTTAACTTCTTATAGAAGGACCCCATAAAGAAAACTGGTAACATACCCATTTGATAACAAACCACAGGCAATATCATCATTTTAATAGTTTGGACTCTTCCCCACCAAGAAAGATGTAAAGGATTCCATTGCTTACACATTTCTGTTACCTTCTGTAATAAAACTTTTTCATTCACTTGCATTGTTTCATCCAATATGTTTTTTATCCAAATGCCTAAATATTTTATTCCATCTTCTTTCCATAGAAAAGAGAATTTTTCAAATAATCCTTTTGTACAATGGACATTAGTAGGAAGAACTTCTGATTAATTCCAATTTATTTTGTATCCTGAAAATTTTCCAAATTTTTCTATTACCTCAAGTAAGCATGGAATGGTTGCTTCAGAATTCCTCAAATGAAATAGTATATCATCTGCATATGCAGAGACCTTATATTCCCGATCTAAATAAAGAATACCCTGTATCTCCTTTGTTTGCTGAATAGCTAATAGTAAGGGTTCTAATACAATATCAAAAAGCAAAGGAGACAAGGGACATCCCTGTCTAACTCCCCTCCGCAAACTAAAACATTCAGAGAGATTATTATTAATATATAGTCTAACAAAAGGGGAACTATACAAGGATTGAATCATTTGTATAAATCCTGAACCTATTCCAAAACAATCCATTGCTTTATACATGAAGGTCCATTCCACCCTATCAAAAGCTTATTCTGCATCTAAGGATACAGAGAAGGCTGGATCTTTCATGGCTTTTGTTAAATTTAACATATGAAAAGCCAGTCTGCTGTTGTCGGAGGAATGTCTCTGAGCAATAAATCCTGTTTTGTGCATATCAATAATAAAAGGGATAGCCTTAGCCAAGCGCAAGGCTAATGTCTTAGCTAGAAGTTTACCATCTACATTAATTAAAGAAATAGGCTTGTAGTTTGAAACCAGTATGGGATCTTTATTTGGCTTCGGCAAGACTATAGTAACAGATTCAGCCATAGTACCTGTAATGCAACCATTATTCAGTTGGATCTCATATAAATTTAATAAATGAATTAAAAGGGCATTTTGAAATTTTTTATAAAACTGTACCGTGAAACCATCTCTACCTGGAGCGGATTCAGCTCTAAGGGACTTCAACGCTGAATGCAACTCTTTTAATGATATAGGCGCCTCTAAGCTTCTTTTTATATGATCAGGAATTTTTGGACCACTAATTAATTTTAAAAACTCTGAACCATCTTTTTCTTTATCTGAATAAGATTCGGAAGAATACAGAGCTTTATAAAAACTTAAGAATTGTTTTATTAAAATAGGTCCAATTTGAGAATGGGAGTCACCCTTTTCATCTTTTATTACAATAATTTTTGTTTTTCTTTTCTTTGCTTTAAGATAATTTGCCAATAATCTTCCTGCCTTATTCGAGCTTCCATAATACATGGTCTGTTGAGAAAACAAATCTTTCCTTGCAAATTGTGAAGAAATATCATTATATTTACATTTTAGTTTTAAAAGAGCCTGTAGAGTAGTTTGTTCCCATTTTTCAATAAATTTTGATTCTAAAACCTTAATTTCCTTTTCCAAATTATAAAATTGTTTTTTAAGCTGTTTCCTAACATATGCTGAATATGATATAATTTGACCTCTCATATTGGCCTTAAATGCATCCCATAAAGTTATCACTGAGATTTCTTGTGACTCGTTAATTTGGAAAAATTCATTCATTTTTAATTGGAATTCTTCAAGAAAATTTGAATCCTCTAACAATGCATTTTCGAATCTCCATAATGATCTACCATTTTCCTGTTCAGGAAGATTAAATTCAATCCATACCCCTCCATGATCAGACAAAATAATTGGATCTATAGAGGCTTGTGTTACTTGCTGTGTTAACTGACTTGAAACAAAAATATAATCTATTCTTGAAAAGGATTTGTGAACCTGAGAACAAAAAGAAAATTCCCGTTCATTAAAATGAAATATCCGCCATATATCTTTTAAATCACAAGATTGTACCAAATTATCTAAGCCTAATGATTTCATAACTTTACTAGGTTTTTTATCCATCAGTGGATCCATAACAGCGTTAAAATCCCCCGCCACTACTAAATTAGAAGTAGCCAGTGGTAGTATTAACTGTTGCAGAGTTTTAAAAAATTAACTTTGTTTCGAATTTGGGGCATATACATTAAATAGCGCCAACTTAGTATTTCCCAGGCTCATTTCTACATGTACCCATCTTCCTAAAGGATCTGAATTTATCATTTTAAAAGTAGCTAAGCATTTTTTATTCACCATTGCCGGGCAAAAAAGCAATGCTTTACCCAACCATCTTCCAGTTTCTTAGCTTCTATGGCTGCCAAGTATGTCTCTTGAATATATTAAATATCTGCATTTTGTTGTTTCAGAAAGGTAAGTAATTTCTTTTTCTTTATTGGATGGTTGAGGCCATTAACATTCATCGAAAAAAAATTTCAATTCCTTTATAATATTGTAATAAAAAGGGACTGTAAGAGATTCCACAAACCATCAAATATTCTATAGAGATCATATTTCCCATGCATCTCAATATCTTTCATTACATCCATGAAATTGTTTTTCCCTTGCACATCCAAACCCATATTTTAGAAAAACCCTTCCCTCTTCCCTCCCCTAACCCTCAAATAAAATGACTGTCTTGGAACACACATAGGATTAGCAATCACAATACCCCAATCAGGATTCTAAATTAATAAGTTTGTAAATTAATATCTTAATATGATTTCCTAATTTTCAATTCATATTACATTAAAATCTTTTTTTTAAATTCTTTATTCATTTTTTAATCTTACAACAAGTGTACAAATAATAAAACATTTAAAATTAAATACATCACTTGAATTTCTTTCTAGTATAACATCAAATAAATAAATTTAATCCCTTTCCACCCACCCTTTCCTTTAGCATTCAATCAAAAATATACAAATATAAATATTCTTTACTATTGATTAAACCTATAGTAAAACTTTAATTCACCCCCCCCCATTTGCAAATATACTTTCAATAGAAAATGAAGAGGAAGGAGTTCTGCAACGACCTCGCGGGGGGGGCCGCGTTGGGTAACATTGAGGAGCTCCGGCGTATGCAGGGGATCACACAGTAATCGGTGACTTCCCCTCTGGAGATGCTCCATACAAGCGGGATGGAAGCGATCACCTTGGGCCTTGAAACCACCCTTAGTCCCGATACTAGGGTGCCACCTCTTATTCCCCGGATCACCAGCTCCCCGCGGGCAGAAGAGCTCCTGGAAGTAGGAGCTCTTCTGACTCCAGAGGTCAAAAGAAATGCTGAGGGGAGCTTGAAATTTGACTCCCTGCAATTGCAGGAGAGTCAATGTATGGAGACCAAGGAAGCAACAAGTGAGGAAATAAGTTTTAAATTTCATATACCTCAACCACAGAAACCCCAGGAGGTTACTTTAGATGCAATTTGGGACCTTGTTGTTAATCTTCCTAATTTAATTAATCCTCACTTCCAGCAGATAGAAGAAAAAAATAAAGGTTCAGACAACTGAAATTGAGAAACTAAAGATTGAACTGACTGACTCTAAAACAGTTATGGATAACATTAATTAGGACATAAAAATGACTAAATACGTCCAGGAAACTCTTATTAAAGATAACATAAATCTCAGGAGAAAAGTGGAATTTCTAGAAAACACTTCACGAAATAATAATCTGAGATTAGTAAATTTCCCTAGGGTAGCTACGATATCCCCTAGGGAAATGTTGAAGAGATATATATTAGAAGTTCTTGAAGTTACAGAAGAAGTTCTACCTCCATTCTCACAAGTGTATTATTTGCCTAATAGACTTCAAGAACACCAACAAGAAAATAAACAGGAGACGTTAAATGTTTCTTCACTGTTAGAGTTGTCTGAAAAAGAATTGATGACACCTGCAACATTGCTCTTAACGATTGCTTTGGCGCCGGACAAAAATTTTCTATTAAGACTTTTCTTCAAAAATAGACAAAAAGAATTCTTAGGTTTTAAAATATAAATGTATCCTGATTTAGCCAGGGATACCCAAAGGCGTCGTCGAGAATTATTATTGTTAAAACCAGGAGTTTAGCCCTTGGGGCAACTTTCTATTTGCGTCATCCATGTAAACGTGTGGTGTATTATTCTTCACAAAAGTTTGTCTTTTTTAAACCCTTCCAACTGTCTACGTTTCCCTCACTGTCTCGACTGGAAAAAGAAAAACTATCAGAGTTAAAAGCTGTATTATGAGAAAATGAGATTTTCCCTGTGTTGAGTTTAACCTAGCCTTATGTCTTATTCAAATTTTCTTTGAGCTCGCTTAATCACATTTTTGGATCTGGTAAAAATGAGGACTTGAGTTGAGAATTAAGCTTATAATTTATTTTTTTTCTTATTATATCCTATAAAATATATTTTCTTTTATGCTTAAATCTTGCTTTCTGTACAAGTTTATACTTGATATGTTTAATATAAAATTGATAAATACATTTTTTTTAAAAAGAGCCTTAGCTGCTCTAGCCTTTTCTCAAAGGGAAGTCGTCCCATCCCTTTTATCATTGTCGTCACCCTTCTCTGTATCTTTTCTAATTCCGCTATATATTTTTTGAGATATGTCAACCAGAATTGCACACAGTATTCGAGGTGCTGCTGTACCATGGAGCGATACAAGGGCATTATAACATTTTCATCTTTGTTTTCCATTCCTTTCCTGATAATTCCTTACATTCTGTTTGCTTTTTTAGCCGCCGCCACACATTGATCTGAGGATTTCAACATATCCTCAATGATGACACTTAGATCCTTTCCTTGGGCAGTGACTCCTAACATGGAACCCTTCATCAAATAGTTATAGTTCATGCTCCTCTTTCCCACATGCATCACTTTGCACTAGCTCACATTAAATTTCATCTGCCATTTTGACGCCCAGTCACCTAGTTTCACAAGGTCCTCTTCAGTTTCTTACAATCCTCTTGCAATTTAACAACTTTGAACAACTTTGAGTCATCAGCAAATTTAACCTAGCTAGTTATTCCCATCTCTAGATCAATGATAAATATGTTAAAAAACAGCAGTCCAGCACAGATTCCTGGGAACCCCACTATTTATGCTGCAAAAAATACCTTTCTTTTATGCTTCTTTTCTGTGTGTATTGGTTTTTTTGGAAGAAATGGCAATAAAAGCTCTTCTCCACAACTGCTATGATATGAACTCCACTCTACCCTTTTCCATTGAAAATATTAAAACTACTCTCTGTTTTCTATCTTTTAACCAGTTAGTAGTCCATAATAGGACATTACCTCCTAGCTCAGACATGGGCGAACTATGGCCCTCGGGCCATATCCGGCCCATTTAGTTTTTTAATCTGGCCCGCCGAATTACCTTCATGGCAATGTTTACTTTTCTTTCTACAAGCAGCCAGAGCCTTGAAGTCACATGTGATTGCCAGAAAGTCCTCCTCTGACACAACTGGAAACAGGAAGTTGCATCAGAGGAGAGCTTTCCGGCAGACGCACGCGACTTCAAGGGTCCGGCTGCTTGTAGAAAGAAAAGTAAACATTGCCACAAAGGTAAGAGGAAGGAAGGGAGGGAGATACTAGAATCGCGGCAGGAGGGAGGGGGCTGCTGGACCGTGCAAAGGGTGCTGGAGGGAGGGGAGAGGTAGAGTGGAGGAAAGGAACAGACGCCGAAGGGCAATGGGGAAGGGAGAAGACGCTGTCGAGTCAAGTACCTTTTGCTTGAACACTCGGTCTGTAAAATTAGGTTTCAGTTTAGTTTTAGAAAGTGGGGATTGGGACTTATATAACGCTTTTTTTGTAGTTATACAACCTCACTCAAAGCGGTTTGCATACAGGTACATCAAGCATTTTCCCTATCTGTCCTGATGGACTCACAATCTATCTAATGTACCTGGGCAGTGGAGGGTTAAGCGATTTGCCCAGGGTCACGGAGCAGCGCAGGGTTTGAACCCACATATAGCTCTAACCATTGCACCATACTTGCCTCAACTTTCTTGTTTCATAAATAATGTGCTCTGTGAATGAACCAATAGTCAAAATTGGGATCTTAAGATACTGATTGTAATTTCTAAGGTGGTTTTCCTAGCTTCTTTTAATATTATCTGCTTAGAACTATTTTGGTATTAGAGGAATATAAGAAGCATTATATAATGTAATCCTCAGCATTATTCCAGCACTTCAGAAACATCAGACCTCCAAGTCATGACTAATGTTCCTGTGTCAGAGACTGAGAACTGTCAGAGCTCCCATCCCTGGTTCATGTCCTCCCAACCCCCACCACAAAGAATCCCACACCCCTAGCAGGACCTGCCAAATGTATTCCCTGGTGGTCCAGTCACTCCTGCCCTCTCTGGTGCTTTATCCAAAATGGCATCCTTAGCAGTTGTCTTGTGCTAATACCTATGACCTACTGCTAGGGACAACATTTTGGATACGGTGCTAGACAGGTCAGGAGTGATTGGGAATGCTCTCTTCTGATCATGGAATCACCAGGGAATACATTTGGTAAGTCCTGCTAGGGGTGGTGAACCCTTTGATGGTTCAGGATGGGGGAAAAGGCTATGAAAGCCCTCAGTCTCTGTTCCCAGGATCTTCAGGTTGAGAGTTTATGGCTAAGTGCTTCTGGATAGTAAAATAATCCCAGCTAAAAGCTGAGGTTATTTTACCATGATTACTGAGCCTTAATGTGACTTGGGTATATCTGCTGCATTGTAATGAGATGTCAAATATGCATTTCCATGTTCTGCATTTTATTACTGTGTAACCCGAAGCAATTTAAATGTTTACTTTTTAAATTAAAACATGCTATATTAGTGCCTTTTTAAGTCATGTTAAGGGGAAAATAACATGACTTAAATCCCTAGCAAAGCTTGATATTCCCCTAAGGCACTATTCTGTAACTTGGTGCCTAAGTGTTTTAGCACTTAACTGCAAGGGGAATGTTCATACAAGTGGGCATGGGTAAACCATGGGCATGTTTCCAAGCAACATACACTCACATATTATAGAATATTATCATTTAGAGAGGAAGTGACGTCAGCTCACAGGATGGCTGCTTGAACAGAGAGCTCCGTGGAGGCACGGGAGAAATATTAAAATTACAGCGTTCTGACCGAAGGAGATATATTCTGTATGCTATTGAGGTGCAACAGCGGAGATGGAGACACGTAAAAAGCTGGACAAATTTCGATTCCCTTTGCCTGAAGGGGAAAAATCGACAACCGCGGGCAGTAGCGGACTGCCGGGGTGTAATAAAAAAAAAATGGCGCCGGCGCACGTGGAATCGGACGAGGAAGAGATTACCATCGAGAGCGCACCAGTCGAAGCGATCACCCCCCAAGTATTGCAAGAGTGGTTTCGAGATCTTAAGCAGGAAATGGTGGGTGTTCGCCAGGATTTAAAAGCTGCAATGACGGAACTGCGGTCTGAGGTGGCCGAGTTGGGAGGTCGGGTGGGAGACACGGAAGATCACGTTTCAGAGATGACACAAGACCTACTGAATATGCGAGCTGAACTGAATCAAATACCATCCTCCGTCCAGATGTTGCAATCTCAGGTGGAGGATTTGGAAAATAGATCACGCAGATGCAACTTGCGTTTTAAGGGCATTCCAGAGCTGGAGGAGTATAAGGATGGGGCTGCAGTGGTGAAAAAGATCTGTGCTGACTTACTCACTGAAGCACATGGCTCCCTGCCTGATCCAATAGTGCTTGTGAGGGCACACCGCAGTTTGGGTCCTGCACGAAACACAGGGCCTAAGGATATTATTGCTTGCTTCCAGGACTTTGGGATTAAAGAAAGCATTCTACAAATAGCGAGGCGCAAGCAGGAATACCGCTGGAATAATATCTCAGTGGGCATCTTTCAAGACTTGGCCTGGTCCACTCTGCAAAAACGTCGGAACTTTCAACAGATAACACAATTGCTGCGAGCTGAGGGCCACCGCTACCGTTGGTTATTTCCCTTTGGAGTATGGATAACGATTGATGGCAAATCCAAACGTGTTGGTGAAGTGGATGAGGCGTGGGCAGCCCTGAAGGAAATGGGGTGCAAAAATGTTCCTGAGGTTCCAGTGCCTGTATCTAAGAAGGCGGAGAAGCGACCTACTGGAGTTTGGTCCACTGTTGGACGTGCGGGGAAGCGGCATTTAAAGGATCAGACCTGATGGATTGAGGAGATTATTACCCATTTGTTCTTTGCTTCCTCCCCGTATTTCCCTAGGACGTTTGGTCCTAGTTTAGGGGAGTCTGGCATTTGCCAGGGGTTCTTTAGATTGATTTTTGAAATGACTAATTTGATTCTGCATATTCAGAAAGAGGTTATGTATAGAATTTTGTATGAGTTTTCCATGACAAGAATTATTGTCTGTGGAATCATTATTATTTTACTTATACTGTTACGAAGGTTGTTCATTGTAATGGGCATGTGTGGTTGTTGGGGTATGGATGAGTGACGCTAGTATAAAAGGGCTCAGTTGCCTCCTGTGGGGGGGAGACCTTACTTCTTCTCCTTGGCTGCCCAGACCTTGGGCATGTCAGGGTCATATAGACAGCAGGGGGGGAGGGAGGGGGGGAGTGGGGGTGGGGGTAGGGGGGGTCACTTGAGGAATGATAGTTCTCTTGTCCTAGGCTCGTGGAATGTTAATGGATTAAATAATCCTGGAAAGCGTAGTATAGTTTTTCGTGAACTGCATAGGCTGAAGTGGGATATATGCTTGCTGCAAGAAACTCACTTAAGATCAAGGGACGAGCGGTTGCTGCACACTCAACATTATGATCAAGTGTGGACTCATAGGGCTCGAGGCACACAGAGGGTGGGGGGTCTAGCTGTTTTGGTTCGTAAGGGGATAGGGCTGGAGGTGGATGAGGTTTTCAAAGATAGGGAGGGACGCTGTTTAGCTATACGGGGTAAGATACAGGATAAAATGACTACTATTATTAATATATATGGGCCTAACACTGATCAATCACGTTATTATGCTGGTCTCACAGATGATTTGACTGCTTTCGCAAAGGGAGCGATTTTTTGTGGAGGGGATTGTAATGTGTGCCCAGACCTATCATTGGATCACTCCAAAGGGGGACGAGTGGTTCTCCGACGTCATAGTAAGGCCTTGATTAGGTTTATGCATCTATTGGGATTGGTGGATTGTTGGAGATTACTACATGGTACTCAGAACACTTATTCTCATTTCTCTAATGCTACTCAGACTTACACGAGAATAGATGGTATTTGGGTACATAGAAATCTTTGGGGCGGGATTCAAGAGGCGGAGATTGGTAACATTCAGATCTCCGATCACGCTCCTGTCTGGGTGGTATGCAAGGGGCTTAGGATACAATCAGGCAACAGGTTTTGGCGTTTAAATGAATCACTTTTAGGGGACCCTATTGTATTACAAGAAGTGCAGGATTCTATTGTAGACTATCTATATATAAATGACAATGGGGAAGTAAGGGATGGGACACTTTGGGATGCACTGAAAGCTGTTATTCGGGGTATTTTTGTTAAATGGGGGGCCCGTAAAAAACGGGACAAAGCTAAACGCTCTTTGGGATTAAGGGAGCAATTGGTGGATTTAGAAAAACAACATCAATTAGATCCTAGGCCTAGGGTGTATGAGGCCTTGAGTAAAGTTCGATTGGAATTACACCAAATGCAATTGGAGGATTTAGCTTTTAGGAAGACACAATTGAAACAGGCTATGTTTGAGAATGGAAATCGGTCTAGTGCTATGCTTGCCCGCTATTTGCGAGCTCGAAGGATGTCTGCTACTATTCAGAGTATTCGTGGACCTGATGGAGTTCGATATAGGACTGATAAGGATATTCATAACCAGTTTATTACATTTTTTGCAGAGTTGTATCGTGGGGACAACTTGAGTGAGGGATCTAAGATCTCAGATTTCCTAAATATGGTCCCTTTGCCAAAGCTATCGGATTTGGAACAAGAGAGGTTGGATCTCCCCATAACGGAGGGGGAGGTGTCTGGGGTCATACGGGGTTTGAAAGGAGGGAAATCACCGGGATTAGATGGGCTATCGAATGTGTTCTATAAGACCTTTAGAGAGCAGATTGTTTCCTTGTTGGTGAGGGTTGGTAATGGAGTGCGAGATGGGGGCTCTTTGCCATCTACTATGGGAGAAGCAGGGATCACAGTATTGTTGAAACCGGGAAGGGACCCAGAGCAGTGTGGAGCATATCGTCCCATCTCATTGTTAAATGTTGATGCTAAAATTTTGGCGAAGGTGTTGGCATTGAGATTGGGACGAGTGTTACCGGGACTTGTCCATGTTGATCAGGCTGGATTTATCCAGAAGCGTCAAGTGGGAGACAATATACGTAGAACTTTACATTTGATCTGGGAGGCACAGCAACAACATAGTAAAATGGTCCTATTATCCATAGACGCTGAAAAGGCCTTTGATCAGGTCAATTGGAACTTTTTGTGGGCAGTAATGGAACGGATGGGAATTGGGGGAATGTATGAAAAATGGATAAGGAATTTTTATTTGACACCGAGGGCTTGTATTAAAATTAATGGGCTTTATACAGATTTCTTCTCTATTACACGAGGGACCCGACAGGGTTGTCCACTCTCCCCTTTACTGTTTGCTTTGTATTTAGAACCTTTGGCTTGTTATATACGGGAATTGGGGGCAGTTAGAGGAATTCATATAGGAGATCGGGAACATAAATTGGCGCTATTTGCAGATGATATTCTTTTTTATGTGACGGATCCGGAGACTACTCTTACTGGGTTGTTGGAGGTATTTGGGATATTCAGAGGTCTATCAGGTTTTACGATCAACATGGACAAGTCCGAATTTTTGAATATTTCTTTGGAGGAGGAGGAGGCGCAGAGGTTGGCAGCCATCTTTCCGGTGAGGCGGGTACTGGGGCATCTTAAGTATCTTGGTATTTTGATTCCATCTGATTTATCGTGCCTTTATGATCTCAATTACTCTAGGATAGTGCGTTTCGTGCGGAGAGACTTGCAAGCTTGGAAGGGTTTGTGGTTGTCCTGGTGGGGGCGTATAGCTGTTGTCAAAATGAATATCTTACCCCGTCTATTATTTTTATTCCAAACGCTGCCCATAGCGGTGCCGAGGGGACTTTTGAAGCTATTACATAAGGAATTTCGATATTTTATTTGGCAAGGGAAACATCCCAGGTTGAGTCAACAAGTACTTTGGTCTGCTAGGGAAGATGGGGGACGGGCAGTACCCAATTTGCACTGGTATTATGAGGCTGCACAACTCCGTTTTCTTTTGGATTGGAAGATCGCAGTGTTTAAACCTGGGGTTCAAATAGAACAAAGCTATGTTCCGCATTGTACACTGAATAATTGGCTGTGGATCTCTTCCTCGCTGCCGGAACGATTGCAGGGGCAAGGGAACCCGTTCTTTTGTCATTTAGTACGGATGTGGGGTTCTTTATTTCAAAGGGAAAAGAGTGGTAAGGGAGTCTCTACGTTGGCTCCTATTAAGGGGGAACCGCGGTTTGTGGCAGGATTGGAAAGGGGGGCATTTCGGAGGTGGGAATCTATGGGGATTCTTACATTTCGAGATGTACTAGTTGGGGGATGCTTACCTACTTTTGATGCATTGGTGACTAAGAAGCCTGGGTTAAGAGGCGAATTTTTTGCATACATGCAATTGAGACATTTTATGATCTCGGAAAGTTGGGATAAAGGGAATCCCCAGGGGACTGAATCTTTGGAAAACTTATGGCTTTTGTTGAGTAGAGTGCCGAGACCGATTTCCATTCTTTATAAGTTCTTGCGTGGTAGAGTGGTGATTTCCTTTCCTTTTAAACAACAGTGGGAACGGGACCTCCAGCTGCATCTTTCTGCAGATGATTGGTCACGTATTTGTTTAGAGGTACAGAAAGCATCTCATTGTATATTGGTCCAAGAAAATGCTTATAAAATTTTAACACGCTGGTACTTCACACCTGCACGGTTACATATTATGTACCCTCAAGTTTCAGACTCTTGCTGGAGATGCGGTAAGAGCCCTGGATCTTTTATGCATATTTGGTGGGACTGTGGGGTGATTCAGAAATTTTGGGTTATTGTTACACGATCTTTGACATTGTGGACTCAGGATACATTGCAACTTTCACCTCAAGTTTGTCTGCTAGGGCTACATAATGTTAGAGAAGTTCCTTGGCAGACAAAATTGGTCAGAATGGGGTTGGCGGCGGCCAAATGTTTAATAGCATTATATTGGAAGAAGTTAGCTGCTCCACCAGAAGAGGAATGGGTAGAGAAATTGCGAAAACTTGCACAGATGGAATGTATAGCTGCTAAGCATTATGGTTATTATGACTTACAGAGGCGAACTTGGGACAAAATATTTCAACACATTTAATTATTTACTCAAGTGGGGTGGGAGGGTGGGATAGAGGGTGAAGGGTAGTGTGGTTCATTGGGAGTCTTTTTGAAGGAACAACGAAAGGACTTCCTCATGGTGTTTATTAGATGGAGGATACTATTGATTATAATTGGTTTACTTTATGTAGGGTGGCGGGATTGAGATACATTTATGTTTGGGAGTTTTTCTCCTTGTTTTTCCTTTTTTTTTATATATGCTCTGTTGAAAGATTGTAACATTACGAATTGGTTTACAAATGGTGTTTGTATTGTTTATCATTATTATAAAACTCTAATAAAAATTGATTAAAACAAAAAAAAAGAATATTATCATTTATACATGTAAAACATCACATTTAGATGTGCACATTTATGCATACTATTGACATGGAGTAAGAGGGTACCCCTAAATGTTAGCATACAACTATTGACTCATGCTAGCATTATATAATGGATTTGGCATGCAGGTTTAAGGTTTTTGGTCAAAATACTAAGTAAAAGGTAAATGCATTTCCAGTGCAATAGGCGAGGCATCTTAGACATGTAGTTATCTCCCAATGGCCGCGTGCCATATGCAGAAAGAATCCACTCCAGATTTTTTCTGTGACTCTATACTTCACTGGGAGCTCTAACCCCACCTGTAGTTTTTTCCTTTTGCACGCGTGCCTGAAGGAGTGTTTCTGTTCTGCTATCCCCTTTCTCTTATTGTTTTTTTTTTTTGGTGTTTTCGTCCCCTTTTCGGGATTTCTTTGTGCTTAGAGTGTTTCTTCAGCTCTGCCTGTGTAAAGAAGCAGTCTCTGGTCTGCAGCTGATAGGCCGATCCCTGGTGGTACCTGTTGGCCAGCCTGCATTTGTTTCTTTGGAGCTCAGGGATGTCCCCGCTTTTTCCTCAACTTCTATTTAGCAGGGGTTTGAACGCAGGCTATTAGGTGCTATTTGGAGGCTCAGTGGTGCCTCGCAGGGTGCAGGCTATGTTTTTACCTCCATCGGTCCACAAGGGTGAAGGTACACTCAGGCACCGTGTCTAACTGGAAGCCCAAAGATTAACATCAAGGAGGCATTCCCAGCATGCGGCAGTGATTTCTTCTATTCTAGCTAAGAGAGCTGAGGCAGGCTGCAGCACATTTCCAGCAGTAAGGCTGTCACAGCCTGTGAGGTGGATCGCGGGGGTTCTGAATTTTGCAGTTTTAAGGGTCTCTGCATGTACTCCTGTGTTCCCCTATGTGAAATATCCTAAAATTGCTGTTCTTATACTTTTCTAAGTGTGAAAAAAAATTGCGATTTTGGCATGAATTTCTTAGCAGCGGCCATCTTGGATTTTTAGCGATCTTTTTTTTTTCCCCAAAAAGATTCCTGCTCCCACAAATTAGCGAATGTTGCCTCAAAACTTGTTAGGATGGAGTACTTGGGCTCTCCTACTGTGGATTCTTGCCAGGATTGCACTAATTTAGCTCCTCAGGAGCGTCCTTGCGCCACATGGCATGGCCAGGAGAGGTGGCAACGCATACCTTAACCTCTCCCCTGTTCAAACACTTGGCTAGCTCTTTGCGGAGGTCTTCCTTGTTTTTTGGAGTTCAGCACGGCTCCATGTACAAGTCTGTGGACCCGCTGCAGCCCAAAAAGCACAAGATGATAGGGTGATTCTATGCCTCAGGGTCTGGAGGCCTTCACAGAATTTATGAAACATTTGTGGAATAGGTTTCAGAATAGCTGTGTTTCCCCTGTGCAGTCTTGCTCCGCCTCAGACTTATCTCTCAGCAGTTTTGCTTCTTTAGGCACGTCCTCTTCTCAGTTTGCCACTGTTCCTGAGTTAGCTGGCCCTGATCTGTGAGTTGCTTATGATGATGATCATTTTTCAGACCCTTTATTTTCCAGGGATGATCTCCAATGGCAGGAAACTCAGGACAGTGTGCTGGATCTTCGGATCCTTTTCTTGCTTTATTTTATTTATTTAAAAAAATTTCTTACACGCTTAAACCTAAGCAGTTTAGAGAATACAATCATAATAATAAAAACACACACATACTAAATCATCATGAGTTTTATTGGGAACAATTTTAAGAGTTATGCTTTGGACTTTGTGGCATATGTCTAATTCAAAGATGCATCCTCCGATTGATCATGTTCATTGAGAGCCAAGTTGTGTGGTCAGATCATTATTTGTTAAGCTTTTTTTATTTTTTAAAGTTTCTAAATTCTTGAAAAACCGGAATCAATCAATCAAAAAGTTGATAAGCAGAGGTAAAATAGACAGAGACAATTTTTGGCAAGATGTAATAGAGAATTCAGAATTTGAAAGTGATAGTATCAATTTAATGATTGAAAGTTGGAATAAGTCAATTATCACAATATTAGATAAGATTGCTCCACTTAAGGAAAGGTGAATTAAGAGAAAAAATATTCCCCATGGCTTAATATGGCATTATTAAAACTTAAAAGAATATGTAGAAGATTAGAAAGAAAATGGTGGGAATTAAATGACAACCAATCGTACCTAAATTGGAAGGGCATATTTAAAGAATATAAAATAAGAATGAATGAAAATTAAAAATTATATTATAGCCAGAGAATTAATCATTCTGATAATGAAATAAAAACTATTTCCCAGATTTTTACAAAATTAACAAAATTGGGTTCTGTTAAATCTTTAAGAGAATTTACCAGGGGCATCCAACCTCGGCCCTTGCCAGGTTGGGTTTTCAGGATTTCCCAAATGAATATGCATGAGATCTATTTGCATACAATGGAAAGACTACATGCAAATAGATCTCATATAAATTCATTGGGGAAATTCTAAAAATCCAACTGGATTTCCGCCACAACCTTTCACAGATAGTTTGATCTTTTTTTTCCAATCTAAGGTGGAAAGGTTGTCTTTTGAGGCCTCAGATCCAAAAATATTGTCAGGCTATGAATCCTTAAATATTAGGACTGGAGTATTTTGTGATTTATAGTGGGATAAGTTTGCTCCTGTTTTTGAGCAACAAGCATCAAAGATCTTGCCACGTTTATCCTGTAAATCTTGTGTTTTGGATATACATATGTTCTGCCTCTTTATCACGATTGATTCCATTTGAAAATTTACATTGGTTAACTAATTTTGTTAATTGTGTTTTGTTAGAAGATTTATATCCTATTCAGTTACTGATATTATACTTACACCTATACCAAAAGCAATGAAGTTGGATCTTAGTCAAGTTGAGCATTATCACCCAGTTTCTAGTATTCCTTGGCAGGAGTTTGTGGTAAACCACCTGTTCTCTGGCTTTCTGCCCAGTCTATAGTAACTGTATTGTTGATCATGTTTTTGGAAATCAGAAAGATACTGAGCCTTGGAAAATGAGCTCTGCTTCTTAAATTTGATGTATCTGCAGCATTTAATTAAATAGATTACTAAAGCAGGTACTGTGGGCTGGCAGAGTAAATGGTCCGATACATGTAGGAATTGAACAGGCGTTAGAGCATTTCCTGCATGGCACTCAGTTGTGCAACTTTGTAAAAGGGGGCCAAATTGATGTTGACTAGGTTGAATGCTATGGATGTGGGTGGGATGGCATTTTACATTTGTGTAAAAGTACTGATCAATTTCATAAAATGCTTGAAACATTTATTTGTACTTTGACTAAATAATTGAAGACATTTTATAAAGTATTGTCTGAATTTTACTGTTTGAAATTTATCTGTGTAGATCGATTTTAATTGCTGATTATAGGTTACTGTTTGTTTATGTTATCTGCTGTGAGTGATTTTTATGTATGTGATCTCTAACCTAACTAGGTAGTAGGCGGGAGATAAATTCTTAAAATAAATAAATAAAGGTGCTAAGATGGTTTTCAGATTTTTTTGACTAATAGAAGGTACAGTGTGAAAGGCCCTAATTCAAACTCTTCTTTTTAGAGGGCAAATTGGGGGGATTCCATAGGGCTCACCTGTTTCAACTTTACTTTTTAATCTGTATATGAGTTCTTTGTGTGAATGGTTAATGAGTCTGGGAATATTTGTGTTAATCTTATGCTGATGACATTTTTATCTTAAACCATGCTCTAGAAAATTCTGAGGAAGCATATTGCTTTGCTCAAAATATATTTAAATTAGTTGATGATTGGACATCTAATAATGTTTTGAAATTGAATAAACAAAAAAACAAATTGGTTTGTTTTAGCAAGTCAGAGGGGTTTCTCGAGAATCACTCATAGAAGAGAAATCTAGGGTTCTGGGTGTTAGATTGTATTTAAGAGTCAAGTAAATGAACTGGTTAAGAGGGGTATTTTTCAGTTGTGCCAGTTGTGTGCAATCCACCTGTTTCGTCTTCAAATAGTCTTTCAACAATAGATCAATCGTTTCACCTCAGTAGGATTATTGTAATTATTGTATTGCAGCTGACAGAAACTGGACCAACTTCCCAGTAATACATTGGTCTGATATGAACTGGCTCTACAAAAAATACAGTCAAGCATCATGCGACCTGAACAACTGTTCCACATATCTGATAACAAATGCCTCCCCCAAATTTAGAGCTAGCCTCATGCAGTGGATACAAACCACACTCACGGAAGGTCTATTCCCACAGGACCTAGGAGAGATCATAATCACCCCAATTGTTAA
Organism: Geotrypetes seraphini; assembly: GCF_902459505.1. NCBI lineage: Eukaryota > Metazoa > Chordata > Amphibia > Gymnophiona > Dermophiidae > Geotrypetes > Geotrypetes seraphini. The sequence goes on from NC_047084.1 coordinate 477,723,742, forward strand.
AGATCATAAAGGCCCAATAGATATCCCCTCCAACTACAGACCCATCGCTTCAATACCAATACACGTTAAACTAATAGAAGGACTAGTTGCTCAATACCTCACTAACTACCTGGAAGATCACAACCTACTTCATCCCTCACAATCAGGGTTCAGATCCAACCACAGCAACCCTATTAGACACAGCCTGACAGCACCTTAGCAAAGGCAGAAGGATGCTGATAATTCAACTTGATCTCTCTGCTGCATTTGACCTGGTTGACCACTCCATACTACTACAGATACTTGAAGCCATAGGGATCTCAGGCAGGGTATACAACTGGTTCCAAGGATTTCTTAAATCAAGAACTTACAGAGTAAAATCAAACGATCTTAAATCAGAACCATGGTCTAACCCCTGTGGAGTTCCACAAGGGTCACCACTGTCGCCTACGCTCTTTAACCTCTTTATATCCTCCCTTGGGACCACTCTAGATAACCTAAATGTAACATCTTTCAGCTACGCAGAAGACATCACCATACTCCTCCCCTTTGATTCTCCAGATCCCATCTCAACAGAAAAACTGAAAAAAACACTAGAAGCAGTGGAAAAATGGATGATAGACCACAAACTGAAACTAAACTCAGACAAAACAAAATTTATTTTGCTCGAAAAGGCCAAAACCCCTTCCATTTCAGAATTAGAAATTAATGCCACCAAATACCCTATACAGTCCGATCTTAAACTCCTAGGAGTGATGATAGATAGATGCTGCACAATGCAGGTCCAAATTAACAAGACTACCCAGAAAGCATTTTTAACCATAAGAAATCTACGAAAAATAAGAAAATTCTTCGACATAGAGCAATATAGGCTCATAGTCCAATCCCTAGTCCTAGGTCTATTGGACTATTGCAACATCTTCTATCTACCATGCCCTGCAAACATGATAAAACAACTACAGACTGTAGAAAACACAGCTCTCAGATTGATCTACTCGCTAAGTAAATATGACCACATCACCACTGCCTACCTAGACTCACACTGGTTACCAGTACAAGCACAAATTCAATTCAAATTATACTGTCTATTATTCAAAGCATTAAATGGCACTGCCCCACTTACCTAAACAACCGCCTAAATCAGAAGCTTACTACTAGACAAAGAAAAACTCAGACCCCTTTTACCTACCCCCCATTCAAAGGTACTCGATGCAAGAAGATGTTTGACAACCTACTAGCGACGCAGGCAGTGAAACTTGACCACTCCATCTCCAACTTGCTGACAACAACGAGCAACTTCAAATCATTTCGAAAAGGAATCAAAACCCTGCTATTCAAAAAATTTATCCAGATATCTTAACTCTTCCCCTTGTCCTTTCCCCTCCCTTGTAAATCCCCCCTCAAAGTCTCACCCTCTCTTGTCATTTTTTCTCTCCAAAGTATCAACCATGTATACAGCTCCCTAAATTGCAAATCTCCTGGAAATGTCCAGTTATCTTCTTTGTAATCCTAATTCCTAAACTGTAATTTTCCTGGAAATGTCCAGTTAGCGTCTTTTGTAATCCGCCTAGAACTTCAAGGTATGAGTGGAAAAGAAGTCACCAATGTAATAATGTAATTTTATTGTAGTATAATGGTGAATTTGAGAAATAGGCTAAAGTTCAGAATACAGCGACTTGCCTGATTTTCAGAGCAAGAAAATATGATTGGATTACTTTGCTTTTATATCAATTGCATTGGTTGACGATTGAAAAGAGTTAATTTTAGGATGGTATTGATATATAAATTATTGTATGGTATGGAACCAGAAGGTTTGTTGAATTATTTGTTTTTTCCAATTAATAAGTCTTTCGAGTATATGGAAACTAAGCTTTGGAATGATCTTCAAACTGAACTGAGAAAAATTTCTTGTTACTCTTATGTCTTTCATAAAATCTTAATGTTTGGTTTGAAGTATGTTTAGATGTAATCTTTTATGTTTTGTTATCTGCCTAGGATCTAATTTGAGATTAGTGCAGGCTATAAATGTTGTAGAATTGAATAGGAGGAGGAGACAGATGTACAATTATCAGTATCAACACAAAAAGTCACAAAACGTATCCTTTACATCCCTAAGAAGTTGGTCTCAATGTAACTTGTATATAATGGGCCAATTACATGTAAGCAAAGAAGTCTCCATGTGATACCCCAGGAACCTGAGTCAGATATGGAGTGGAGAAGTGATTGGAACTTCTGCCACAGCACCCTCAGGAAGCAGGTTCAAGCCCAGTGCCGCTCCTTGTGACCCTGGGTAAGTCACTTAACCTTCCATTGCCCTAGATACCATATTTAGATTATGTGCCCACAGGGCAGACAGGGAAAATACTTAGAGTACCTGATTAGATTGTGAAGTGTGAACTGCTCAGATGGCTGTATTGATGGGCAATAAGAATGACACAGGGACAAATTTGTCACTGTCCCCCTAGGAACTCAATTTCCCCATCCCCATGAGTTCTGTCGCTGCTCCTGCCCCATTTCTGTAAGCTCTGCCTTAACTACACAAGCCTTGGACATATGATTTTAAAGTGTTTGAGGTCTGTGCAGATAAGGATGGAGTTTGCATGAATGGGGCAGGGACAGGAAAAGAAGTCGCAGGGACGGGACGGGAAAATGAGTTCCCGTGGGGACGAGGAAAATTTGTCCTCGTGTCATTCTCTAGGCAGTATATCAAATACAAACTAAACTTGGTCATATCTGCAGAAGAGTGCATGGTATTATCTATTTGTAATAAGAAAGAGATACTGTATAAGCATACCCAAGTGTTGCCCATCATTTAAATACCTCTCCATTCAAACCAGGGAGATTTAAGTTCTCAATAATTCTTTTTTAAAAAAATCTGTTGGATGTATCTGTTGATGTCATAAGCACCCTCCATATTTAGGATGTTAGGTACCATTGACTCATGTTTGAGTCCTAGTGACTGATGAATTATTTATTTTATTTATTTAAACATTTTTTAGCCCGCTACATCCATAGTTCTGAATGGGTTACATAACAACATTCATAATAACTAATGTCAAACAAATAGTCAACATACAATTAAAACATACTAAAATGTACACTTTTTCTTGTATTTACTATGCAGTATACTGTATGTGTGTGTAGCAAATTCCACCATACTGTAGATTGACAAATTCTTGTTGATCTTACCACATTCAATGACAGAATTTCAAGTTTCATCCGATTCGCAGAGCACAAAGTTATGAAACAGCAAATTCAAGATGACAGGACCTTTATCATTCAGTACTTTGAAAATCAAGCACAAAGTTTTGAATTCAATACGCAGAACAACGGGAAGCAAGTGTAAGCTGTATAAAATTAGTGCTATATGCTCATATCTTGGAGCTCGAACTATAAGTTGTGCTGCAGCATTTTGTGCAAGTTGTAAAGCATGTAACATATACTTAGACAGGCCAAGATATAATGAATTAAAGTAGCCAAGTAATGGTCAATTACAAGGGTACTGTGTTTAAAAAGAAATGGAATCTGAGCCAACAAAGCCTTTAATAGATAGTATGGATATAATAGTACAAATAGTTCTTTTTCCATCTCCCATGGTGTATAATTTTCTGTCTTTAATACTCGATCACTAATATGTCATAATAAGCAAACTAAATTATTGAAACAGATATTGGGAGGTCTAAGCTTACCCCCCTTTCCCAGTTCTCAATAAAATAGTCCAGCTTTACTTTTGTTTTTTTACCCTTTCAACAAACATAGCCAGTTCTTTGTTTGATATGACGGTCTTTACATAGTACCCAAGGAGGAACATGTTAAACATGTGGAGGGGTATAATCGAAAGGGACGTCTAAGTCCATTTACGTCCATCTCACAAGTCGTCCAAAGTTAAAAGAGCCCAAGACACATTTTCGAAAGAGACGTCTAAGTCCGTTTACGTCCATCTCACAAGTCATCCAAAGTTAAAAGAGCCCAAGACACATTTTCGAAAGAGATGTCTAACTTTTTTTTACTTTCGAAAATTGTCTAATTATACGTCCTGCCGATCTGATCGTCCAAGCCGCTAAATCGTCCATCTTTATACCACATTTCCGTCCAACTTTCCATCCAAGTCCAAAACGCCTAGAACAAACCCTGTTGGACGTGGGAGGTTTCTGCAAAGTGATAGATTGAACACCCAGACATGCCACCTAAATAGTGGGGTACCTTACAGGGCACTGCTGTGAACTTCACAAAAAGGGTGCCATGGCTTCTCCTCCCTACAGCTCCCTTATAGGTCACGGTGAGCCCCCCAAACCACCTGCAGAATCCCCTAGACCAGGGGTAGGGAACTCCGGTCCTCGAGAGCCGTATTCCAGTCGGGTTTTCAGGATTTCCCCAATGAATATGCATGAGATCTATTTGCATGCACTGCTTTCAATCCATATTCATTGGGGAAATCCTGAAAACCCGACTGGAATACGGCTCTCGAGGACCGGAGTTCCCTATCCCTGCCCTAGACCCACTTATCTACCACCCCAATAGCCCTTATGGCTGCAGGAGCCACTTATATGCCAGTAAAAAAGGGTTTTGGGGTGTATAGGGCAGTGCACATGTTTAAGTATCAATGCAGTGATTACAGGGGCTTATGGGCATGGGTCCTCTTCTCTATGGATCCCTAACCCACCCCTAAGATGATTTAAGCTACCTTTGGGCTGGACGACTAGGCTTTCCTATGCCAGGCGGCCAGATGATGATGGTCTGGAGGCTGAAATTTAAAGTTGTGAATAAAATTTTTATGGGGTGAGTGGGGTTGGTGATCACTGGGTTAGTGTGTGGGGGTCTGTGTTATGTTTGAAGTGCTTATCTGATGAGTTTAAGTGGGTTTTTGTGACTTAGACCATGTTTTACATGGTCTAAATCACAACGTCCAAGTTCCGTCTAAGCTCTGTTGTAAAACTTTCAGTTTTACATGATGTACGATTAAGTCTAAGCCAGCCCACGTCCCGCCCAACTCCCGCCCTCGACATGCCTCCTGAAACGCCCCGTTTAGCTTTGGACATTGAGCGGCACTATGAAGGCCTAGGCTGTTTAAAAATGCATCCAAAATCTGTTTTTATTATCGGCACTTGAATGTTTTTGAGAAATGTTCGTACAAGGGCCGACTTAGGCTGGTTTTTGGACGTTTTTCTCTTTCGATTATGAGCCCCATAGCCATTTAGAAAAAGGGTCATACAAAAGAGGTAAATTCTGCCAAGTAGTGAGAATGGAAAGGGGGGTCCAAACTGCTAGGTACTGACATTTGCTGGAGTAAATATGCAATATTACAGTGATATAAATGCCTGGGATCAGCAGGAAGTTGAATATCTAAGAATGTTAATGCATCTGATGCTTATTGTAGGATATTGTAAGCTTATCTGCTTCTCAGGAAGTTCTTGTCTATGACAATGGTGCTAAAACTTAATTTAATTTAAAGCTTGAGAAGTCTCCAATTCCTTCAGCCATTCCAGTAACACAAGAAGAGACTAGAATGGATTGGCAAGTTGTGCCAACAAATCATCAGCACAAGCTGAATTTTAAACTCACGTTTTCTAATAAGTAGTAGATTTAAGACAAACCAGAGAAAATATTTCTTCACGCAACGTGTAATTTTGTTATGTCCCTTCCAGATTCCATACTCTAGGTGTTCAATCCTTTCTCACAATCGAAGAGTTGCAGAAATCCAAACACTTTTCAAAGCATATGCTTCTCCCACCTTAGAGAGTGTGTTAGAGCCCCCTACAGTTTTCAGTTTCTGCAAGCAACCCATGCAGAAGTCTCAATCTGCTCTGCATCATTTTCTTATTTTTTTCGCTTAAAGTTTTGTTTTTTCTGGTAGCTTCAGTGCCGTGGAGACCCCATTCGGTGTCCTCTGCCTTAGGAAAGGATGCAGTCCTGCAGAGCCGGACTGCTGCTTCACAAAGAAACTTCAGTGGATCTGTGGAGCCAGCCTGCTTGTGCCACCTTTCTCAGACTCGGGGTCCATTCCCCTGGGAGTTTACTTGCCCTCTGACCAGGGCTGTGGAGTCGGTAGATAAATGTTCCGACTCCGACTCCTCAGTTTTTTGTACTTCAGACTCCGACTCCAACTCCAGGTACCCGAAATTTCCTCCGACTCCTCGACTCCGACTTCGACTCCACAGCACTGGTTAATTTTCAGATCGTTAAAATGGAATGTCAAGTTGAGAGAAATGAGCATTTTCGACACCACCTTCTTTTTGCTTTTAATCAAGGTTCTAAGGCCGCAGAAGCTGCTCGCAACATTTGTGCTGTGTATATAGTAGGTGCTATAGCTGAAAGAATCGCTCGTGATTGGTATTCCAAGTTCAAAAATGGAGTCGGTAGATAAATGTTCCGACTCCGACTCCTCAATTTTTTGTACTTCTGACTCCGACTCCAGGTACCCGAAATTTCCTCCGACTCAGACTCCACAGCCCTGCCTCTGACCCTATCAGGGGTTTAAGCATAGGCGGTATGCATTCTGAGTAAACTATCCTTTCAGGTTTAGGGTGTAGGCTACGTTCTCCGCCCCCCCCCCCTCCCTCCGGTCACGTGGAGAGTTTCTGTGGGGGCGGAGGTTACAGTCTATGTCCGTCCAACTGGCAGTCCAAAGATTTTCAAGTTTGGTCATTTGGAGCAGTTTCTGAGGTGGAAAATCTGTTTCTTCCCTTCAGCTGCAGTGTAACAGAGTTGGCTGGTAGGCATTTCACAGACTGTAAGTACACCTCCATTATTTCCTATGGAAGCTTTGAAGGTGGTCTGTGGAACACTGTAAAACTCATTTTCAGTTTCTGAGGGTAGGGCTCAAGTCCCCAAACTCCAAATCACTATTTTTTATTTGTAGATTTTATTTATTTTTGGTGTCAATTCACTGGCGGTGGCCATCTTGGATTTTAATCTATCTTTTTTTATCAAAGCTTGATTTCTGTCTAAAAATCCCTCGATTTTGTTGCAAATTGATTGGGATGGACTCTTCAGCCCCTAATCTGTTGTCTGCATGTATGGATTGTGCTAAATTGGCGCCAGAACAGCGTTTGTGTACTGCATGCAGCAGCATGCTGGGGGAGGGGCAGGAGCTTTGGGCTTCATCTCCTATGGGTCCTCCAGGGTTGAGGAGCTGGCCTGGGTTCATGTTTTTGGCTAAAAGTCTTTCCCACTGGCCACTTTAAACACTGGCTTCAAATGCCTGCATTCCAAGTCGGGATTCTTTTGGCATGGTGCAGGCAACTCAGCTGGACTCAGCAGTGACCATGGGGTATGCATTTTCCCTGGATTTCCTTCAGCTCTTTTGGAGAGTGTGCATTTTTTGCCCCTGCTCATTTGACACAGCCAGCGGGTGCGTCTCATTCTTCCTGGTTGGTCACCCCAGTGGCGGAGGATCCTGTGTGGGAACCATCTCCTCAGGCTATGACTGATCTCGATTGTGTTAGTTGCCACATGGATATTATGCCTATCCTGTCTCCTGACAGTGTCTCTTATGGATGCTGCTGCTGCTACCCCTGTAGGGACTTGTCAGTGTGATATCTTTTTCATTACACAAATGTATTTCTACGCTTTTTCATTTTGTTTCGGTAAGTTAATGTTCGTCTATGTGTTTGACTGTCTGTTTTAATAATTATAATTTGTTTTTAATGTATGCCTTTCTACTCTTTGTTTTTATATATTATGTAAAACCGCTTTGAATTTTGATAAGGCGGTATATCAAATTTTTAAATAAACCTGAAACCTTGGAGTGTCCAGATTTGGGTGAGAACCCCACCATCCACAGACTTTTTAGATCTGTCTCTGTCCACCATTTCATGCTGTTGCCCTGAAAGGGTTTAAATTGGACTCAGCCTTCTATTTCTCCGTGTTTAGTCACAGACTGTTCTAATGTGCTGTCCACCTTTTTCCATCCTACCCGCAGCTTTTTGGTATGGTGATGGGCCAGTAGGATTCCAGGTAGTTTTTCGAAATCTAAAGCTATGGCTACACTTTCTCCATTGGCTCCTGCTGATCAAGACCCTCCCTAGTGGTAAGGGGTGTACTGTTTAATGACTCCAAGATCACAGCATGCTCATTATCTTGATAAGAAAGTCACTTCATGATAAATAGTCATAATTTCTTATACATTAGTTGTCAATTTACATATGTGATAGAACTCTGCTCAGAGACATGAAGGTATTATGTTCCGCCTCACCACCCAATCATTGCAGTGTTCAATATGAATTTACTCCAGGTGTAAGTCCTCATTAACTGTTATGTTGCTAGCTACTGCAGCTATGCTTAGCCTTTTATAAAAGTTATAAAATGTTGAAAATTTTTTTAACTTAACTTAGAAAAGTAGCTGGTTCCGACGTGCCACATTTCGGTCCTGCGTCAGGGAACCAACAAACAAATTACAGTTAAACTGGAGGTGAAAGCTCACTAATGATAGAATGCGGTTTGCTGAAGCCGTCCAAAACTGATTTCTTCTTAAGAAACCAGTTTTGGACGGCTTCAGTAAGCCGCATTCTATCATTAGTGAGCTTTCACCTCACTAATGATAGAATGCCAGTTTTATAGTACTTTTCGTCCCTCACACAGTTTTCGTCAGGGATCCTTGAGCTGTTCCACCCAAAGATATTCCCAAGGATACCGACCCATTACCATACTTCCAATTCAAGACTTCCTCAGGTATCCAGATCCTGTGCCACTGCTATCCCTAAAAAAAAAAAAAAAGCAAAAAACGCCCCAGTGACGCCAAAAGTCAGGTGGGGCTCCCTCTCTGTTTTACCAGGAGTGACCTTGCATATCCTCGGATCAGTAGGTGCTGGACATCGTTCGGGAGGGGCACCAGATGGTCTTTTACCTGCCTCCGGATTGTTTCTGGACTGTCCGGCAGGTCGGCCGGAACAGGAGTCAAAGCTCTGCTCTATCCTTCACTGTCTCTTGGACATCCAAGCAATAGAGCCTGTTCCGGAAAACAAATTGGGCTTAGGCAGATACTCATAATACTTCATCGTGGCATGGTCAGACTCGGAGGACTAGAGACCCCTTCTGGCTCTCAAGTCAGTCAATCGCTTCTTGCAGATTCTTCCTGTCTGAATAGAAAACATGCGCAAAGTCATAGATGCTGTTTCTCCAGGGGTGTTTCTGGCATCCTTGGACCTAAAGGAGGCATACCTCCATATTCCAATCTACCTGGAGCATCGCAGGTTTCTGCATTTTCATATTCTGCGACCACATTTCTAGTTTGCAGCTCTGCTCTTTGGGCAGTTTTTATGTCTTTGGTCTTCCTTCAGCTGGGTATCCAGCCTGCAGCATTGACTTTTTTTTTTTTCAATCACAGTATCAATCGACCCTCGGAGGAATAATTGATTCCTTTAATCTCATATTGGTGAGTTTTCCTTTGATGTTGAAGCCTTCTAGCAATTTCAAGAGATGTTCTCAGTGCAACAGGGCCATATCAGTCACTGATCCATATAATTGGTGTCTTCGTCTTGAGCACTGAGTAGATTCTTGTAATCACTGTTCAAAGTTAAAAAAAGCTTTTTGAAGACTCGAAGTCTACAGCAAGAGAAACTTTTTGGACCCCAAGATCCATCAAAGATGTCCTCTATAGTTTTTTGGGACCTCAGTGTTGTAGATTCCACTCTCATGACACTCTCCAGATTATATCAGAAAATCCCAGAGTTTGAAAAGACCTGTAGAAATTATATAATTCTGTCACTGCTGATAGAGGCTGGCCCTCAAATTCTTTATATGGTATCCAAACTGGGATGCCCAGATGCCAATTATTGATGCTAGCACTCATTAAAATTTTCACACGCATCTGATGGTGCTATTCTATACATGAGGGTGCCTAACTCATAGCACTTACCCCCAATAGGGGCATAGGCATGTCGGGGACCTTCCAAAAACTTACACAAGTACTTGGGCATCAGTATTTATATTAGGTTTCAGCAAGCATAAGTCTGGCGCCCAGGGTTAGGCACAGGAGTCAGTGCTACCTGCTATTCTATAAAGTGCATGCAGCCTTTACAGAATAGCAGTTTCTTGTCCACCATTTTTTATCATTGTTTATAGAATCCCCCACCCCACCAGTGAGCCCAGGAACTTTCTGTGATTCCACTGGCATGATCCAAAACAATCCACCCCAAGTCTTACCCTTAACTGAATTCATACTCTACTAGAGTCGCAAGACAGGTAGCAGTAGGTCCTACCTCTGAATTTTACTCCTACCAAGAAGGGGAACTCCAGAACCTGGTAAGGATTAATGTTCAGTTCTTAAAATAAATGAATAGAGAAAACCCTTATTTTCAGTTTGATACCATAAAATGTGAGATTACAAATACAGGAATGATTACTTTCGAAAGCTTAGTCAAGATGTTGTATGCAAAAGAAATAAATAGGAAAATTGGTATAGATTAAATAGTGTTAATAACTACACAGGGATTGAGGGGATGGAAGTATTTTATTTGCTTGTTGCATGCTTGCTTTATTCATGCTCACTCATTTATTTGTGTAGAGGTGATAAAGGGAAGAGTGGGGTGAGTTTCTTCAGCTGTAAAATAAAGTTCCATTTATGTTTTCATATTTCATTTGGATGTTGAACCAATTGGGAATTTTTTTGAGTGCTGAGTTGAAACTTGAGTATATATTAGTAACCTTTTTGAGAAAACTACTTGTCAGCAATCTAATGTCCTGGTGGGTTTAGACTTGCCAGCAATTGTTTCTCTTTGTTCATCAACTCTTAATCTATACCACTAGGAAGAAGATGAAGTTCCTGATGATGAGACTCTGAATCAGATGATTGCACGAAATGAAGAGGAATTTGACTTATTTATGGTAAGGAAACAAACAGTACTTTTAAAAAGCCTGAAAATATTTGACTAAACCGCAGTATCGATAAGAGCAAGCTGAAGCAGCTGCATGCATTTCCATAGTGTGGTACTGCTTTCAATGTGAAACTGAGGTATGAAATGATTGCTCAGTTTAAATAAACTCTAAGTTATTGTGCAGTGCTGAAAAATGAAAATCACTGATTCTGTTGCAAGCTAATCAAGGCTGAAATAAAATGGGCAAATGATTAAGAACATAAGCAGTGCCTCCGCCAGGTCAGACCATAGGTCCATCCTGCCCAGCAGTCCGCTCCCGCGGCGGCCCAAACAGGGGGCCCTTTTCAAGAGCTTCTGGTGGTTAGTGACAGTAGTGAACTGAACCATAGGGAGATCAATTGAGTGCCCTATACCAGGATTTAAAGTCATGAGCCTTGATGTTTTCCCCTAGTTCCCTAATATCTGGGTGATTAAAACACATTTCTTTGGTAAGTATATGTTTGATGATAATAATGGGGTACAGAGTTGTGATTCAGTACTGAATGTTTGGTATATAGTTGTCTATTAATTCTAGATTGTGAATGTTTTTATTATTACCCACTTAGATAATAAGTGGGTTATAAATGAAAAATAAATAAATATAAAATTAATTTATCCACTAAATTACACTTCCTTTAAAGAGATCCCTACATGGTGATTTTAGTTCATTAAAATTAAATAAATTAAGTTTCAAGTTTACATTTATTAAGAAATTTTATATACAACTTTTAGGAAAACCTTCAAGGTGGTTTACAATAAATAAATAATATAAAACTAAGGGCTCCTTTTACAAAGGTGCGCTAGTGTTTTTAGCGCATGCAGGAAATTACCACGCGTTACGCTTCTAGAACTAACGCCAGATCAATGCTGGCGTTAAGGTCTAGCGCACGCTATTCCGCGCGTTAAAGCCCTAGCGCACCTTAGTAAAAGGAGCCCTAAATTTAAAATGTATTTGGCAAATTTTAAACTGAATCTGTTTTCAACAATATATAATTATATAATTCAATTATAATAGTTTCAAAAAGATTTGGGGGCCATTGATTGCATATTCTAATGATTAGACACCTTGGACACCTTTTTATTACATAGGACTATATTTAATGTGGGGATGGGGAGGTATGTTATGTGATTTAATGGGTTTATTCCTGATGAATGGGATGGGTGGGGGAGGGGTCTTTTTTATATGCATTTGCCAATAATTGTTAGAATGTCAAGTGATTTGTACGAATTATCTGATTGAATATTGTACACTTGTTGCAAGAGTTAAAACTGAATAAAGAATTTAAAAACAAAACAAAACAATAGCATCCCTACCAGAATGGAAATAGTTTCCATTATTTAAAATAGGCTTTCTTGAATTTATTTATTTTATTTTTATAAGATTTACAAGCATTATCTCTTATACAGAAAGAATGGAAATAGTCATCAAAAAAAATTTTTTTTAAGGGAACCAACAGAACCAACTAAAATATCGACTTATCCTTCTAAAGTCCACAATAATAGGATCCAAGGAAATGAAAAAAGCAGATTATTCTATAAAGAAAAAACTTAGGGCTCCTTTTATTAAGCTGCAATAGTGGTTTTAGCGCGCGCTAAATTGCCACGTTGCTGGCGTTATTTCTAGCTGCGTAGCTCATGTTTAGCGCATGCTAAATTCCTGTGTGCGATAAAAACACTATCGCAGCTTAGTAAAAGAAGCCCTTAATATAAGAAAACAGGGTTGACTGAAATACTGAGAGAGAGACCTAATTTACAACTGAGATCTAAGTATTTCTTCCCTCAGCACATTATGAGGATAAGAAAGCTGTCAATTGTGTTCCAAAAAAACATATTTTACAGAATGAAAATTAACTAAACATTTACATGGGTATTTTAGGAAAAAATTCCCACCAATTGAAGTGACTTCTATTTTCAAGAGTAAAAATTGTTTTCTACGTTTCTGAGTTTCACGAGAAATATCAGGAAATATTTGTATCCGGAAACCTAGGAATTCTTTTTGTTAGGTTTTGAAGAATAACTTCAAAATCCATATTTTGTCCATCATTAATGCTACTGAAGCCACCAAAGTAGAAGGTTGACCTATTTCTCTGTCAGGATACCTTCAGAATATCAGATACTGTACATTTAATTTTAATTCATCTTGACGTTGGTCTTTGATTGTTTTGGTTGTTGAGACTTAGTCGGTAGGTAATAATAAACTTGTACAAAGGGAGGAACTGATTCTTCTGTTATCCCCCAAATTTCAAAAAGATATTTCTTTAACATTTCCCTAGGTGATACGGTGTATACCTTCAGGAAGTTTATGAAATGCAGATTATTGCGAGAGTTATTCTCTAATATTTCAGTTTTTCTTCTTAGGTACAAATTATTTCTAATCAATACATCTTGAACACGATAAATCTCTATCAGATCTTTATCCAACTTATCAGTTTGAGATTTAACAGAGCTCATTTCTTGTTTTAATTCCCCTATTTCCTCCTTTTGTTCATTTACTTTAACCTCCAAAACATTAATTTGAGGAATTAAAGATTTTCCAAGGTTTACCATTAAATCCCAGAGGGGGAATCAAGTGTCACTTCAGGTGGCTTAGGTATAGTAAAAGATTGTAAATGAGTAGTATTTACTTGCCCACCACCAAATTCCACAGCTTGCTGATCTCCTGCTTGAGGTTGGTCAACTCCCTCCATTGACAATTTAACAGGTTTCTCCAGACTCTCCTTTAATAATGGAGAGACCAAATCCATACTCACCATACTAGAACTCTCAGCCTCATGGGAAAGAGACACATCTTCCTTTGTCATGGCTCGACCCCACGGTGAGCTGGAACACTGAGTCTGTGGAGGTGGAGCTCTAAGGTCGGGGCTCAAAGTTGTATCCAGCCCATGGAGATCTGCACCGACTCTGCTTGTTACCGGTGGCTCCTGCAGGCGAGACTCCAACATCAGCGGGTCACTCTGTAAGCATCTCAGGAACTCGTCAATAGTGCCAAGTGGAGGGGCACTAGAGCACTGCGAGGCTCCAGCAGCACTTCTGCCTCTTCTCTTCGGAATAGCAGGTAATCAGCGCCACACGAACGCCAGAACACAGTCAGACAGACGAGGGAAATTGCTATCTTAACTGACCAAGTCCCAAGGCATCTTTTCAGGTTCAGTCGGCCGCGGCCATCTTGGATCACACAAAGCCGGCTTTCTTGAATTTAGATATACATTTTGCTCCACCACCTCAATCAAGAGACTCTTCCATGCATTCACCACTCTTTCCATAAAAAATGATTTTCTTATGTTACTTCTCATGCAAAGTTATGCCACATAGGTAAGTTAGTATCTATATCGTATCTCCTCTCTCTCACTTTTCCTCCAAAGTGTGCGTATTGAGATATTTGTCTGTCCCCATATACTTTATGATGAAGGCCATCAACCAGTTTAGTATCCTTCCTTTGGACCAACTCCATCCTGTTTTAAAGGTGCAGTCTCCAGAATTGTACACAATATTCTAAATGAGGTCTCACCAGAGTCTTATAGAAACATGATGGCAGATAAAAGCCAAATGGCCCATCTAGTCTACCCATCTGCAGTAACCATTATCTTTTTCTCTCTCTGAGACCCACGTGCCTATCCCACTCCTTCTTGAATTCAGCCACAGTCTTTGTCTCCACCAGTTCTTCTGGGAGACTGTTCCATACATCTACCACCCTTTCTGTAAAAAAGTATATCCTTTGATTACTCCGATGCCTATCGCCTCTTAACTTCATCCTATGCCCTCTCATTCCAGAGCTTCCTTTCAATTGAAAGAGACTCAACTCATGTGCATTTACGCCACATAAGTATTTAAATGTCTCTCAAGAAAAATATAGAGAATAACACTCAAAAAATTCAATAATTAAATAATATATATTACTCGCCAGAGATGGGCTGTGGTCCCACTATAAACATCTAATGCAAAAAAAGGCGGAGAAAAAGCCTCAAATTTTTATAAATATTCAGCAGTCACACATCAGTAATGATTTAAAGCTGCTTAATTTCATATTATTGGCATAAAAAACTCCACCACCACAAAAATGTAATTATCAGTAGGGTACTACACCCATCACTGTGCACAAGGAAAAACAAAATGGGAACCATGGTCTGAAATCGCCGTCGCTGGAAACGTCTGACCAGACTGATGAAACACCACGGTGGCTACCAGATGAAAAGTCCAGAACCCATTCCCAAATCCATGCAACAAGTGCCTTGTTTCGCCTCTCAAAGGCTTCCTCAGGCAATACAATTCTGTTGGAAACTCTGCCACTCTCCCGTGCACGCTGGCACAAGAACAACCCGCTGCTTAAAAAGAGCCACAGGATCCATTTCCAGGAGCACTTCCAGTTCGTGACGTCACAACAGCTGTCGATCATCCGTAAAGTCGCCACCCATTCTACCCGCTGATTCAGCCCTTTAGGCCATAGGGTGTCAAGGAAAAAAATCCAGCGCTGTTCATGCTGGTACAAAAGTCGCTTCACATTCCCCCTCCGCAAGGTAACAGGGATGTGCTCCAAAACAAAACACACAAAATCATCAAAATTGTGCCGTTCTATAACACAATGGTGGGTGAGAATGTCAATTTCTTTTTTATGAGCTATGTTGGACTGGTGTTCAAACAGCCGAGTCTTAAAACATCTAGATGTGTGGCTGATGTAAGATAACCCACAGGGGCATGTCATCCCATATACCACTCCTATGGTTTCACAAGATGTCAGAGAGCGTAATTTAACAGCTCTTCTGCTTGGGACCTGTGCCATGATGCCCTCCTGCATAACATCACAGGCATCATATGTTATGCAAGGCTGATGTCTAGTCTATATGTGAGGAGGGAGAGGGTGTGTCATTTTCGCTGTGGAAGATGTGTGGCCTGTGAGTGTTTCTAGCGCGCGCAAACCCTGCGCTAAACGAAAAATACTAACGTAAGCTCTATGGAGGCGTTAGTGTTTAGCGCTTGTGGCATTGTAGCGCGCGCTAAAACCGCTAAAGTACCTTAGTAAAAGGAGCCCTGTGTGTCTAAATTCAAATCAAGCCTAAAAACTTTCCTGTTCCAAGACACATTCATTATTTGAAGTATGTTTTCAACCCATGATTAATTCTGTCAGCATTGTTTCTTTTCCTCCAGGCCCTTTGCTGCACCCTTTGCCTCTTCATGTGCCTTTTCTATCCTTTTGATTTGTCCTTCCTCCATTTAAAATTTAGATGATGTATCCCTTTACTACTTTTCCTTTTGTATCCATCTTTACCTTTTAGTGTGTCTTTTTGTTTGTCTCCCTCTTTATTTTATGTTATGACCTTTGAAGCATTTGTACAAATGTGTTTCATTTTATGTAAACCGCCTAGGTACTTAGGCGGTTTACATAAAATGAAACACATTTGTACAAATTTGAACTAGAACCTAGAGCAGAGTTACTAGAGGCTCTGGACTTTGATCCTCCAAAAGAGCTCTTGAAGCTCTTACATACACTCCTCAAAGAAGCTCTTTTTAAGAACTGGGAGGTTCCTCTTTCAATTCTATCTGTTCCTAGAAAAATTGACTCACTTTACAGGATTGTCTTGTCCTGGATTTGATAAACCACAGTTATCTCATCAATCATTCCTAGTTGAGTCCACTCTTAAAAAGTCATCCAGTTCCAGGGTCTATGCTACCACACCACCAGGAAGGCCTTACGATGGACAAATTTGATAGATGTCTGTTTCAGAACTCAATGCTTACCAGTAGAGTTCTTAATGACAACTTCTATATGACCTTCTATTTTAAACAACTCATTAAGAAGTTGCTAGATTTTAAACAGTACCTTCCATCTGACAAACTTGCGGAATTTCAAGATATAGTACTCCCCCCAAATTTGCGGGGGTTAGGTTACAGGAACCCCCATGAATTTTGAAAAACTGCGAATATGGTTTTTAGACAGGGGAGACAGGAGAGGGCAGCTGGAGAGGCAGGAGAGGGCAGCCTGAGCACCGGAGAGTGAAGGAAATCACTCGCTGTATGCTCTGACCGCCTCTTCCTGTACTAAAGTCGGGCCTCACCAATCAGGAGCTGCTTTGACATGCAGCTCTTGATTGGTAAGGCCCGACTTTAGTACATGAAAAGGCGGTTGGAGCATAAAGCGAGTGATTTCCTTCACTCGGCGGCGCTCCGGCTGCCCTCTCCTGCCCGGTCATTCTCGGTCGAAAAATACTGTGAATGACTGGGACTGTGAACCGCCAACTGCAAATTTGCGGGGGAGCACTGTTTTACTCAAAATCTGCTCCAAACACAAAAGTTTATGGCAAAGGTCATCTTTCAATGCCTTTGATGTTACTTCAAGAGCTTCAGCTATGACTATTGCAGTGAGACGTCTCGCATGGCTCCGTGTCTCTGACATGGACATTAATGTGCAAGATCGACTAGCAAACATTCCCTACCTTGGAGAAGAGCTATTTGGCGATAAAATTGAAGGTGCCACACAGAGACTTACCAGATACAAGCAGAACTGGTCTGCATTGACGGGCTCTAAAGCTCAGGCTCCTAAGACCACTCGAAGGCTCTCCACCTATGCCTAAAAGAGGCGTTATCCAGCTACTTCATCTACCTCCAAGCCTCTGCCTCAGAAGAGGCAAAGATCACAGAAATCTCAGAAACCTCAGCCTTCATCTTCCCAAAAACCAACTCAATCTTTTTGACGTGCTTCTAAAGAGCATAACCAATATTCCCGCATCTCAGCCACCTCCTCAGCCCATCGGAGGGTGACGTCTATCATATCATCATCATTGGACTCTAATTACCATAGACACCTGGGTTTTTACCATAATTTGGCAGGGTTACTCTCTTCATTTCACAGCAATACCACCAAACAACCTGCCAAGAGAATCCTCTTTCACATCGAAACAGATGTCCCTTCTTCAGCACCATAGAAGTAGTACCTCCTTCCTAGAAAAATCAAGGATTCTACTCCAGGTATTTCCTAATTCCAAAGAAGACAGAAGGTCTTTGTCCCATACTCGACCTCCGAGCCCTCAAGAAATATATTGTCAAAGAAAAGTTCTGCATACTATCTCTGGGAACGTTATATCCACTTCTAGAAAGAAACGATTGGTTGTGCTCTCTAAACCTCAAGAAGGCTTCACACATATCTCAATACATCCTGAGTACAGAAAGTTTCTTTGGTTTGATGTGGTTCATCAACATTTTTAATACAAAGTTCTGCATTCGGCCTTGCTTCATCACCAAGAGTGTTCACAAAATGCTAGTGGTCATAGCAGCGACCAGGTATTCCCCTATTTGGACGATTGGTTATTAAAAACTGCCTCACCACAGCTAATGTTTTCAGCAACACAACACACAGTAGCTTTCCTACAGCTCCTGGGATTCAAAATCAATTTTCCAAAATCTCATCTTCACTCCACTCAGGTCTTGGAGTTCATAAGAGCCAAACTCAACATCATTTTTCTAAAAGCTCTCCTGCCTCAACAAAGAAAAGACATTTTACTTCACCTTTGCGGTCATGTATCCAATCTACAAACCATTTCACCAAGACAAATGATGCAATTCATGGGTCATATAGCATCCACAGTTCAGATGACTCCCTTTGCTCATCTTCACTTCAGATCAGCTCAGTGGACTCTAGCTTCTTAATGGTCCCGGGCAATGGATTCCTTATCAGAGTGGATCAATGTCACCTCACCTCTTCGTCAATCTCTCCAGTGGTAGCTGGACTCGACTAACTTTTCCAGAGGCTTGCTTTTTCACATACCTCCTCTTCAGAAAGTGTGAATGGCAGATACGTCCATGTATGCCTGGGGAGCTCACCTGGACAGTCTCAAAACTCAATGTGATCTTAGGAGAGGACCCTTTACATCAACCTGCTAGAACTCTGAGCGATCCACAATGCAGTCAAAACATTTCAGGACCATTTCTCCAACCAAGTTCTCCTGATACACACAATCAGGTAGCAATGTATTACATCAACTAACAGGGGGAACAGGATCTCTTCCTCTGGGTCAGGAAGCTGAACACATTTGGAATTGGGCAATTTCTCGTTATTAAACATAAAAAGAAATATTTGAATTTGAAATTATAGCAACAAAGAAAATAATGGTTTGTTAAGCAGCTATATTCCAATAATTGCCTTCTGTATTTTCATAAACTTACAGAAACATATCCCTCATTGAAGCATAAAGAAACGCAATGGTCATTATTAGTGTGTCATCTTTCAAAATTGACAATTTCTTCTTCTCTATCTAAAGATGATATATGTCTTGAAAAATGATGTACCTTACTTAATCTTTATTCAAGGTAAAGCTGTTTCCACTTTATATAAACAACTACGTGATTATCATTATGCTCAATCTAAATGGTCACAAAAACTTAATATTGCATTAACACACTCAGAATGGAATGTTTTCTGGTCTAGAACCAATAGACCTCTTCTTTCAGTTGGATTATCTCAGTTGTTATACTTTCTGATATGGAATGCTATATATGGACACCACAGAGAATGATGAAAGCTAAACTACTTGAAGATGATAAATGCTGGCATTGCTCTAATTTTTCTGGTACCTTGAGCCACATGCTATTTGACTGTGTGAAAGTTTGCCCATTCTGGAATGATATTTGACTTACTATAAGACTATTTCTAATTGTTCCAGAGAAATATCATTTTGACATCATTATTCTATGCTCTTTGAAATCCTTATTTTGAAAACAGTATTTGTAAACTGAAATTGATAGATATGTTGATTTCAGTTGTTATTCAACATGTCCTACACAACTGGAAATCCGCTAAGCTTCTGGACTACACCTTCTGCTGGAACTCTGTTTGCCTATACAAACGCTGCAAGCAACATGGCATAGAAAAACGCTCCCACCTTTCTATTGTTGCTCAGCATTCCTTATGGTCTCCCATTCACTTCTACTTGAACAATACCCATATGGTTTCATAATTTTATTTCAGGATTTCTGTCTGATGTTTCCACAGGCCTGTTAACATTTTTTATCTTTTTATTTGTACATTGATGCTTTCCTGATTGTAGACTTAGAATGTGTTATCACTTCTACCTTTATTGAAAATTCAATAAACAAATTGAACAAAAAAGAAAATGAGGCCCTTACTTAGATAAAATTGCATCCCACTCATAGGCTAATTTTTTAAACTGTATATGCTTTACAATCTTTGTGTCCCCATTCATGGCCTTGTTAATTTTAATCCATACCTTTTTTTTATGTCTTATCTGTGCATGTTGATTAGATTGTATGTGCCAATGAGCAGGGATTTTCACTTATGTGTTTCTATGCAGCACTGCAAAGATCTAGAAATGTTATATAAATGATTACTACTAAAGGGCTATTATGAAATTGTATGAGTATATAATTTGTAAAAAGACACACAAAAGGTGTGTTTCTACTTTTACTTGAATTGCGTATAAACATTTCCAGGAACATAGTTTGGGCAAAACTTGGGTGATATGCAATGTGTGTACATATTATTTTATATTTTGTGCATATTACTTTACCAACATATATTCCAACCTCTTAAATACCTTTGTAATTATAAGCTACATGCTCATGTTTATTTATGCAAGCATGGACCATTCATGGAGGGTTTTGTATACAAACCACACTCTTAAAATCTATGTAAGAGTGTGATTTGGATATAAAACATTCCACGAATTTATGATGGTTCATTTTTGCATAAATATGTATAAGCATGTAGCCTGTAATTACAAAAGTATTTAAGTGGTTGTGATTGGTTCTGGTAGTCATATTTTCTGCTCTTGTCAGAGCCCTTAACTTGAATCATTAGAGCTGACTATGATGTAGAACAAATATATAAGTACATTCAGAGCAGGCATAAATTTGTCCTAGAGAATTTTTGTGCTACTGGGGATAGTTCTGGGTGCCATTTTACAAACCTGCATATCTAAATTATGTAGTGAGGCCCCAATTTTCTGTTTTCTTTTGGCGGCTGAAACAGAATTAAAGAAAATTACTCTTTCAAGCCCTCATTTCGGACTGTGGTTGAAACACTTTTTTTTAGTTTAAACAGTTTTTATTGGTCAATAGAAAACAGCAAGCAAGAACATAAAATTACTCTAACTCTGCATCATTTTATGATTTTAACCTTCCCCTCTTCCCCTTTCCTTCTCTCGTATCAGAGACTGATATGGCCTTTACTCTTAAGGCTTCCACACTATAACCCAGAGATCTCAAAGTCCCTCCTTGAGGGCCGCAATCCAGTCGGGTTTTCAGGATTTCCCCAATGAATATGCAGTGAAAGAAGTGCATGCACATAGATCTCATGCATATTCATTGGGAAAATACTGAAAACCTGACTGGATTGCGGCCCTCAAGGAGGGACTTTGAGACCCCTGCTATAACCTGATTGTAAAGTTAAATATGAGAAAAATGTCTTTTCATGGCTCTGAGCTGGTGCAAAAACAGATGGGAAATTTAATTGGTTTGCGAGCATAATTTGTTCCCAAAAACATGCTTGTAATCCAAAACACTCGTATCAAAGCGAATTTCCCCATAAGAAATAATGGAAACTCCACAACCCAAAAACTTTAATACAAAATACTGTATGTACTTGTATTGCAAGACCTTGCTTGTTTAGAACAGTCACCACACTCATGCAGTGTCAGAGAGAGAGAGAAGAACCATCAGCTCAGTTGTGATGATGTGATGTGTGTATACTGTATGTACTTGTATTGCAAGACCTTGCTTGTATATCAAGCTAAAATTTAATAATGTTTTGCTTGTCTTGCAAAGCACTTGCATACCAAGTTACTTGCAATCCAAGGTTTTACTGTATATGTATTCCTTAGGTAGATTTTTGCACCCTCTTCGCCCCCCCACAAGTCACAACCAAGGCATGCCTCCTGGAAAGTTCTGCTTCTCCATATAAATATAGGTTTCCTGAAACCACCATTTCCACGAGCATGCATTCTAAATGTGTAAGTGCTACTATTTAATATGTAGAAGTACTTATAAAATCAAGGCTAGTATATATTCTACTGATAAATTGGATCAGGATAAGGTGATAAATGAACTGCTATAAAATTTTAAATGAAGCGATGACTATAAATATATATCCATTCATTCAGACCACTCTCTTCCTTGCTTGCTCAGCGAATGGATATGGATCGACGCAGAGAAGATGCCAGGAACCCAAAGCGCAGGCCTCGTTTATTGGAAGAGGATGATCTGCCATCCTGGATTATCAAAGATGACGCGGAAGTTGAAAGACTCACTTGTGAAGATGAGGAAGAGAAAATATTTGGGCGAGGGTCACGCCAACGCAGGGATGTGGATTATAGTGACACCCTTACAGAGAAGCAGTGGCTAAGGGTATGGGTAATTGTTTTTTTATTTGTTTATTTTAACTCTGTTTTTGGTTAGGCATGTGGTCATATTGTTTTGAAGTTTCAATAGCATATGCTTAATATAATTAATCAGCTAATGACAATTATTTTTATTTGATTTAATCATTTTGTATTTTTTAGAAATATGATTTTAGTGAAATTTGTTTTGAATTACAGGCACAATATTGCATGCCAAATAGTTCATATTGATTCAGGTAATATACGAATGCCTGCTTGAATTGCTTTGGTTTTTTTTATAAGCAGATAAGTACTTAAGCATCACCACACTGGGACAGACCAAAGGTCCATCAAGCCCAGTATCCTGTTTCCAACAGTAGCCAATCACAAGTATCTGATATGATTCCAAGAGAGTAAAATAGATTTCATACTGCTTATCCCAGGAATAAGCAGTGGATTTTCCCAAATCAATCTTAATAGTGGTTTATGGGCTTGTCTTCTAGGAACACTACTAATACTAAGCATTTCTAGAGTGCTACAAGGCATATGCAGCAATATACAATGGTCATTAAAACATGTAAAATATGGTGCCTACTTGAAGAGCTTACAACCTAAGTAAAGTCAAACTTTTTTATACCCTGCTGTGCTAACTGCTTTTACCACATTATCTGGCAAAGAATTCAAGAGCTTCTTTGCAACACTTAAGTGAAGAAAAAAAATTTTCAGATTAGTTTTAAGTGTACTACTTAGTAGTTTCATTGCATGCAGCCAGTCTTGTATTTTTGGAAAGAGTAAACAAGCGATTCACATCTGCCTGCTCCACTCCACTCATGATTTTATAGACTTCTGTCATATCTCCCTTCAGTCCTCTCTTCTTCAAACTGAAGAGCCCTAGAGTCTATGCTCTTTTTCATAAAAAGTCAGCCAATCCCCTTTAACATTTTGGTTGCTCTTCTCTGAACCTTATAATTCTGCTATATTTTTTAAAAAAATGCAATGACTAGACTTGCACATACTATTTGAGATGTACCATGGCAAAATACAAATGGAATGCAATAATCTCTCTTTGTTATCCATTCTTTTCCTAATAATTCCTAGTATCCTATTTTCTTTCTTAGCCCCTGCTGCACACTGAGCAGAAGATTTAAACATATCATCGATGATGACATTTACAGAGATCATTTTCCTGAGTGGTGACTCCTAATGTGAAACCTTACATCATATATCTATAGTTAGAGTTCCTTTTCCCTACAAGCATCACTTTGCACTTACTCATATTAAAAGGATAATTCATAAAGCAGCATTAGGGCCATAAGTCGCATTATTTGGCCCTTAACCCTACTTCAACAGCTCTAATGTCCTTGACAAAAATTACTGCAGCAATATTCACTGCCGCGACTTAAGTGGAAGTGAGATATAAAACATGGTACAGCGTTTGTGCTATAAGACTTAAGAAAAGACTAGAAGATCTGAATATATATAGCTAGAGGAAAGAAGAGAGAGAGGAGATATAATATAGATAGTTAAGTATTTGAAAGGTATTTACAAACAAGCCTCTTCCAGAAATGTGGAGGCTAGGCCCCTGCCTGGCTATTCTGGATGAATTCACCTCTTGATGTAGGGAGTGGCTCCTCCTGGTTGTTTAGCATGAATCCTTCCCTAAGAATGTGACTCTACTTGACTGTTCAGCGTAATTCCCTCTCTGTATGTTGGGCATAGCTCCTCCTGCCTGTTTGGCATGGCTCAATGTCTGGATGTAGAATGTGGCTCCATGTGCCTATTCAGTATGGCTTCATCTTTGGATGTAGAACGCATCTCTAACTGCCTGTTCAGCGCAGCTCCAGTTCCCAGAGAACGTGGCTCCAGCTGCCTTCTTGGCATGACACCCTCTCTGGATGTAGACTGTGGCTCCAGCTGCCTGTTTGGCGTGGTTCCACCTCTGGATGTAGAGCACCGCT
Source organism: Geotrypetes seraphini (assembly GCF_902459505.1). NCBI lineage: Eukaryota > Metazoa > Chordata > Amphibia > Gymnophiona > Dermophiidae > Geotrypetes > Geotrypetes seraphini. Next base: position 477,747,853 of record NC_047084.1, read on the forward strand.
CCCTGTGGATGTTGAGCTCTGCTCCATCACTGGATGTAGAATGTAGATCCATTTGGCAGTGGCCGATTGTTGTGCCTTGCTCCATTGCTATATGCTGTGCTGTTCCATCACTTGAGACCATGTGCAGCTCCATTATAAAGCATAGCTTGGATGCTGGCTGTCAAGTGCAGTCCTGTTTCGGACTGTCATGCACAGACACAACTCCTTGTCTGACTTTTGGGCACAATTAATTGCCTTTCTTTGCTGTCAAGTGTATATCCTGGGTGCAGCTCCAATCCTAAGGGGGTGTGCGTATCTTCTTCCCTGATGTCCACCTAGGCTTTATGACTTTATACTGTGACCACTTCGCTGATTGTCCAGCTTTTCTTGTTGTAAACCGCCTCGAACTTTCATGGCTTTGGCGGTATATAAGAATAAAATTATTATTATTATTATTTGCATCATAGAGTGTGCTTCCTTTTCTCCTCTGGATGCTCTAGCTGCTCAGGTTTGGTTTGAACTTTGGCAAGCTTGTCCTAGCAGTTTAGTTCTTTGCATTGAGTGGAACAGGTCTCGCACTTTGGAGGCCAGTGCACTGTTTCTGGTCATTACTTTTCTATGCAAATGTTAAAAATATATAAATGTATGAAAATTGGACAAAGTGGCAGTGATTGCAATAAGCGATATGGTATGGAAAACTAAGCACCAAAATGTTAAATATACTGTATTTATATAATTTTGATATTCTCATTATTTGAATTTATTTGATTATTACATCTCAAATAAGGTTGGGGTTTTCAGACTGTCCACTGTGTGAGAGTATATATTGATTAGGTAGACATATTTGGTTCTTATTCATAAATGATCTGGAAACAGGGACAAAGTGTGATATAATAAAATTTGCGGATGACACGAAACTATTTAGTGGAGCTCGGACTAAAGAGGACTGTGAAGAATTGCAAAGGGACTTGGGGAATGGGCGACGAGATGGCAGATGAAGTTCAACGTTGAGAAATGTAAAGTATTGCATGTGGATAGCAGAAACCCGAGGTACAACTATACGATGGGAGGGATGTTATTGAATGAGAGTACCCAAGAAAGGGACTTGAGGGTAATGGTGGACATGACAATGAAGCCGACGGCACAGTGTGCAGCGGCCGCTAAGAGAGCGAATAAAATGCTAGGTATAATCAAGAAGGGTATTACAACCAGAACGAAAGAAGTTATCCTGCCGTTGTATCGGGCGATGATGCGCCCGCACCTGGAATACTGCATCCAATATTGGTCGCCGTACCTTAAGAAGGATATGTTGTTACTCGAGAGGGTTCAGAGGAGAGCGACACGTCTGATAAAAGGGATGGAAAACTTTTCATACGCAGAGAGATTGGAGAAACTGGGTCTCTATTTCCTGGAGAAGAGAAGATTTAGAGGGGATATGATAGAAACTTACAAGATCATGAAGAGCATAGAGAGAGTAGAGAGGGACAGATTCTTCAAACTTTCAAAAAATAAAAGAACAAGAGGGCATTCGGAAAAGTTGAAAGGGGACAGATTCTAAACAAATACTAGGAAGTTCTTTTTTACCCAACGTGTGGTGGACACCTGAAATGCACTTCCAGAGGACGTAATAAGGCAGAGTACGGTACTGGGGTTTAAGAAAGGATTGGACAATTTCCTGCTGGAAAAGGGGATAGAAGGGTATAGATAGAGAATTACTGCACAGGGCCTGGACCTGTTGGGCCGCCGCGTGAGCGGATTGCTGGGCACAATGGACCTCAGGTCTGACCCAGCGGAGGCATTTCTTATGTGTTTTGCTTTTTTTTTTTTTTTTTTTTTAATACTTTCATAATGATCTTAATACCATAGTTCCGATTTCTATTAAAAAGTAACTTGTTTTAATTTTTAAAAAGACAAACAGTATAGCTTGTCCCTAAAATAACTAAAATGAAAGAAATCTCGGTGAACCTGGAAGATGAACTGAGTCAAATTGACTAGTTAAAGACAAATAAATCACCTGAACTAGATTGTATACGTCCCAAGGTACTGAAAGAAATTGCTAAAATTGTCTATAGTACCTGAAAATTAGACAATGGCCAATGTTATGCCGATTTTAAAAAAGGGTTTCAGGATGATCCAAGAAATTACAGATCAGTAAGTCTGATTCAGTGCCAGGCAAAATAGTGGAAGCTATTATAAAAAATATGGTTTACTCTGACAGCATGAGTTCATCCAAGGGAGATCTTGCCTCACCAATTTGCTGCATTTCTTTGAAGGTGTGAATAAATGTGGATAAAGGTGAGCCAGTTCACGGTCCCTCAGACTGTTGGGTGCCTTACTATAGTTTGGGGGGGAAAAAACCCCCATGAACAAATTCCCATGCATACTGCACATATCTTATTTGTAGTGCAAATAAACATGAAAGAACAATACAATATTTAAATTGAAGAACAATTTTAACCAACATAAACTTAACAGTATGTCAATGGGAAGTGTGGACCTGCTTTTGTCTGATGAGATAGTTAGTGTCCTGTTCAAGTCGTAACAAGTGATGCAAGTGTGCATCAGTTAGTCTGGATCTAGTTGGAGATTTCAGATGTTTCATTTGGGAAAAAGTCTGCTCACAGTCATAGGTGCTGCCAAAGATGGTTGCCATTTTGAGTGCATGGTTTCTGAGATTAAGATAAGTCTCAGAGGGGAGAGAAGCATAGAAAATAGTAAGGCTGCTTGGCTTTAATGCGTCTTTCAAAGAGTCACAATTCTGTGGTTCAGCCAGTTCCATTTGGTAAATCGGATCAACAATTTCAATGTCAACAGAAAATGTGTTGTGGAAAGCTATATGTCCTGTTCATGTAGCTAAAGCTCTTTAAATCTCATTTGAAATTTGCTTTGCAACATTTCCAGTGAATCCACACATTTTGTTGTTTGGGAATGTATTTGTTGGTTTCTCAGCCAACAGCTTTTGAGTAGTGGTGAGTAGTGTTGCCCGATTCAGGAAAAAAAATTTCGATTAGATTCAGCCCATTGAATCGATTTTTCGATTCGATTCTATTTTCCTGCCCAATTGGGTGTATTTTTCCAAACATCCTGGTGGGTTTATTTTATAGCCTCTTCACCCCCTTTGCCTTCTCCTAACCACACTGGCGCTGTTGTGTAAACAAAATAAACAAAAAAGGCTTCTCCTCTCTCTGTTAAATCCTAGCTCACGTTTGCGATCTATCACCAGCTCTGGCAGGATACACGTTTCAAATATGACATATTGTAATCACAAAACAGAAAATATAATTATTTTTTCTACCTTTTGTTGTCTGGTCATTATTCAAATCTTGTCGGTCCCAGGTCCCAGGTTGTCTTCTGATAACTTGCTTACCAGGGTCTCCTTTCTCCGTGCTAACCATCCATCTGCCATCTCTTTCCTCCCCTACCGTTTCCCTTCCCTCCCCCGGAGGTCTGGCATCTTTTCTTTTTTTGTCTCCATCCACAGATCTACCTTTTCTCAACTACTCTTTCATCCAGCATCTCTCCCTCCTTCCCCACCACCCCAGGGTCCACCATCTCTCCCTTTCTTTTCCCAACTACCCTCCTATCCAGTATCTCTATCCTCCCCTCCACACTATCCCTTGTGTCCAACTTCTCTCCCTTTCTGTTCCTTCCTTCCCTAAATCCCATTGTCCACCATCTCTCTCCCTATCCTCTGTTTTTAGACCCATTATTTCTTCCCCCCCCCCACCAAGTCTGGCATATGCATGTCTCTTTGAACCCCCCTCCCTCCCTCCATGTAATTCTACATCAGGGCCCCCCTGAAGGCCTGCCTGTTCCCCCCCCCCCGAAGGCCTGTGCCACCATCCCTGAAGGTCTGTCCCCCTTGTAGGCCTGCACCCCCCTGCCCTGGCTATCCCAACATGCCCTGCCTGCATGTGCCCGTTTTCTTATTTACTTCTTTTCCCTTTCTTGCTCTCCAAATATTCTTTATCCTCTTTCCAACCCTATATTTCTCTCCCTGTCTCCTTTCTCATTCCCATCCTTCATTCAGTACTTTTTCACTCCTTGCCTCCTTCCCCTCAGCTCTCCTCTCAGGCTGCCTACACTTGATCTCTCTTTTTTTTTTTTTTTTTTTAAATCGTGAAGCAGTCTGATGGCAGCAGAAGAAATGCTGTGCTACTGTAGGTCCAGTCATGGCCTTCCTTCCTCTCCCCGAAGCCTGCCTGCCTTCCCCCAAGCCGACCTGCCACCGATTCCGCTTCTCGCCACTCACCCGCAGTCGCTGCTAGCTGAATCCATTTAACACACATCCCCCCTGCTGCTGCCGCAACTCCAAATGGGCCAGGCGTGTGCAACGATTGCACCCGCCAGTCCATAAGCCTTCCCTTGACATCAATTCTGGGTTATGGGCCGGCGATGTGCAATCGCTGCACCGCTTGGCTCTTTAAATGGATTAAATGGAGCCGGCGGGCGGGTCGCAAGCAGGCAAACACCAAAAGCAGCAACACAGAAACACCATTGCTGCTTGCACTCATCGTAGCAGCGCATCGGGCCCACCCTTTAATCTGGCCCTGGATGCGCGGGAGGCTAGGGGAGAAGCCGGAAACCAGCACTTCCCGACTGACCCTCGCCCTCTAAAGCAGCGTCTGGCCAGCAAGAGGCAGCGCTGCCGCTCCTGCTTTAGGGGGAGAGGAGTAAGCAAATTTTTTTTTGGTTTGTTTTGAATTGATTCACGCAAAGTGAATCAGTGAATCGATTCGAATCGTGAATCGGGCAGCACTAGTGGGGAGATGGCAGAAGTTTTCTTCCTTCACTTGTTTAATGAGGAAGTCCAATTTTACTTCAAATGCTTTCACATGTGAATACATATCACAGATGAGCTTCACCTTTTCTTGAAGTTGCACATTGAAACTGTTGAGTAGCTCTGTTACATCTGTCAGAAAGGCAAGGTGCCATTTCCATTCTGCATCTTTAACCTCTGGTTCTACTTTGTTTTTTGAAAGCAGAAATCTGTGGAAGTAAGTCATAAAAATGTTTCAAAGCTCTCCCTCGATTCAGCCAACGTACTTCTGTGTGGTACAGAATATCTTCACAGGCAACATTCAGCTCAGACAAAAATTCCTGAAACTGTCTATGGTTTAGTGCATGAGGCCTAATGAAGTTAACACAGGATACCACAACTTTCATGACAGAGTTCCACTTCAGTGATTTACAACACAGTGCTTGATGGTGAATGAGGCAGTGTGCATGGCTATTGGACACAAATGGTTGTGTTTGTCCATCTCTTGGTTAATGCATACAACCTCTCCTTTCATAGACCCCACCATGCTTGTAGCACCATCAGTTGTCACTGGCTACTTTAACCCAGTCCAGCTCCAAATCATTTACAGTTTGGCAAACCTTTTCATAGATACCCTCTCCTGTTGTTCCTTTGATGCTTTGCAGTGCAGCAAGCTCCTCTGTAACTTCAAAATGATTATTTGTCCCATAAATGAAAATTAGAAGTTGTGCAGAATCATGAACATCATTGCTTTTATCGAGTGCCAACAAAAAATAACAAAGTTTTTTTGAGGAGTTTTGCAAATGTTGATGCAAATTGTGCCCCGTTTTTTCAATCCTTTGTGCAGTTGTCCATCCTGAAAGACTCACTGTACTAAATAAATCAGCCTTCTTTGGCAACAGAAAGAAGACATTCCATAACACATTTTCCCTCTACAAATGGTCTGCCAGTGCGCACTATTAGCTTGGCAACTTGAAAACTTGCTCGCAGTGATAAAATATTTAGCTTCTTCTGCTTCATAAAAGCATTTTGCTGAGTTGTCAATCCATTTTTCAGTTTTAGTATTTTGTCTTTTCTCAGATGTCCAACCAAACAGTCATCATATTTGTCTTTGTCGAGTTTCGTAATGTCAACGCAAATTGTATTCCTTGAACATAGCCACTGAATCCTGGCATACCGAACAAACAGCTCTCTCTCCTTGTACTGCATGAAAAAGTAATCATACATCCACTGTTTTTTTAATATCCTCCACTCTTAGTCAGTTTTTCTTTTTCTGGACATAATTGTTTCCTAGGGATGCACAATGGCTATTACTTCTTTGGGATGGGTGCACATAACTATCACGTCTGCTGCTGGCCTGTGCTTCTGGGTACTGGGTGGCGGGCGGTAATGAATCCACAATCGACAAGAATCCATACAATCGACAAGAATAGACACAGCGGAGACGACCAACAAGCTGGAATCGCTATGGGTTAAAATACCAAGAAGAAAGGGACATGAAATAAAAATGGGCCTATACTATCGCCCACCCGGGCAAACCGGAGATATCGATAAGGAAATGGAAGCCGAGATGAAACAAGAATGCAAAAACGGTTGCACAGTTATTATGGGAGATTTCAACTACCCCGGGATAGACTGGAGTCTTGGAAACTCAAAATGCGCTAGGGAAACAGAATTCCTGGAGGCTACACAAGATTGCTTCATGGAGCAGCTTGTTAGAGAACCGACGAGAGGAAATGCCACTTTGGATCTAATCCTAAATGGGTTAATGGGACCAGCAAAGGAAGTGGAAGTAGTGGGACCATTGGGAAACAGTGACCATAACATGATCAAGTTCAAGGTTGAAGCAGGAATACCAAAAGGAAAGAGAACCATGGCGACAACTTTCAACTTCAGAAAAGGAAACTATGAAGCAATGAGGAAAATGGTAAGGAATAAACTTAGGAACACTTCCAAGAAATGGAGGATGGTAGAACAGGCCTGGTCTTTTTTCAAGGACATGGTGAGCGAGGCGCAAAATCTTTACATCCCCAGATTCAGAAAGGGGAGCAAAAAGAGTCGAATAAAGGACCTGATATGGATGACTAAAATAGTGAAAGAAGCGATAAGTAATAAGAAAAATTCATTCAGGAGATGGATAAAGGACAAAACTGAAGGAAACTGGATAGAGCACAAGAAGTATCAAAAAGAATGTCACCGTGTGGTTCGAAAAGCTAAAACAGAGTATGAAGAGAAGTTAGCCAGGGAGACTCGTAATTTCAAACCGTTCTTCAGATATGTTAAAGGGAAACAGCCAGCTAGGGAGGAGGTGGGACCGCTGAATGATGGAGTCAGGAAGGGAGTAGTGAAGGAGGAGAAAGAAGTCGCGGAAAGACTGAACATGTTCTTTTCGTCTGTATTTACAAACGAAGACACAACCAACATATCGGAACCTGAGCAATTCTTCAATGGAAATCAAGCAGAAAAATTAACATTCATGGAAGTGAGCCTTGAAGATGTGCGCAGTCAGATAGATAAACTAAAAATAGACAAATCTCCAGGTCCGGACGGAATCCATCCAAGGGTTCTGAAGGAACTAAAGGAGGAGATAGCAGAACTACTGCAGCAAATATGCAATCTATCCCTGAAAACAGGCGTGATCCCGGAGGATTGGAAGACGGCCAACATCACGTCCATCTTTAAAAAGGGATCAAGAGGTGACCCGGGTAACTACAGACCAGTGAGTCTGACCTCGGTTCCCGGAAAAATGGCGGAAGCACTGATAAAAGAAAGCATCGATGATCACTTGGAAAGAAACAAACTTCTTATAACCAGCCAACATGGTTTCTGCAGGGGGAGATCGTGCCTAACCAACTTACTACACTTCTTCGAAGGAATTAACAAACAGATGGACAGAGGTGACCCCATAGACATCATATACCTTGATTTCCAAAAAGCCTTTGACAAGGTGCCCCATGAACGATTACTCCGGAAACTGAAGAACCATGGGGTGGACGGAGACGTACATAGATGGATCAGAAACTGGTTGGCAGGTAGGAAACAAAGGGTAGGGTTGAAGGGACACTACTCTGACTGGAGGAGGGTCACGAGTGGTGTTCCGCAGGGCTCGGTGCTCGGGCCGCTGTTATTTAATATATTCATAAATGATCTAGAAACAGGGACGAAGTGTGAGATAATAAAATTTGCTGATGACACCAAACTATTTAGGGAAGCTCGGACTAAAGAGGACTGTGAGGAATTGCAAAGGGACTTGAACAAACTAGGAGAATGGGCGACAAAATGGCAAATGAAGTTCAACGTTGAGAAATGTAAAGTATTGCATGTGGGAAGCAGAAACCCGAGGTACAACTATACGATGGGAGGGATATCATTGAATGAGAGTACCCAAGAGAGGGACTTGGGGGTAATGGTGGACAGGTCAATGAAGCCGACTGCACAGTGCGCAGCGGCCGCTAAGAGAGCGAATAGAATGCTAAGTATAATCAAGAAGGGTATTACAGCCAGGACGAAAGAAGTTATCCTGCCGCTGTATCGGGCGATGGTGCGCCCACACCTGGAATACTGTGTCCAGTTTTGGTCGCCATACCTTAAGAAGGATATGGCGTTACTCGAGAGAGTTCAGAGAAGAGCGACACGTCTGATAAAAGGGATGGAAAACCTTTCATACGCTGAGAGATTGGAGAAACTGGGTCTCTTTTCCCTGGAGAAGAGGAGACTTAGAGGAGATATGATAGAGACTTATAAGATCATGAGGGGCATAGAGAGAGTAGAGAGGGACAGATTCTTCAAACTTTCAAAAAATAAAAGAACAAGAGGCCATTCGGAAAAGTTGAAAGGGGACAGATTCAATACAAATGCCAGGAAGTTCTTCTTTACCCAACGTGTGGTGGACACTTGGAATGTGCTTCCAGAGGACGTTATAGGGCAGAATACAGTACTGGGATTTAAGAGAGGATTGGACATTTTTCTGCTGGAAAAGGGAATAGAAGGGTATAAATAGAGGATTACTGCTCAGGTCCTGGACCTGTTGGGCCGCCGCGTGAGCGGACTGCTGGGCAAGATGGACCTCAGGTCTGACCCAGCAGAGGCATTGCTTATGTTCTTATGTTCACACAATTTTTGTTGGTGCTGTGGGGATCAGGATATGGGCAACTGACCAATTTTGGCCTGCTGACCTGGCCTGAGCTCAAGGCCTGACCGACAGCATTGCTGGCATGCTGTTATTTAGGCAGCTAGTAATTGAGGGAGAGTAGGGGACACTGCTCTGGACCTGGCTACTACCTGTCTGCCTCAGCATAGTGATGGTGGCTGTGCACAGCCTCAGCCCCAGCACGCCATGTCACTGCTTCTCCTCCCTGACCGACGCTAATAGAAACATAGAAACATGACGGCAGATAAAGGCCAAATGGCCCATCTAGTCAGCCCATCCACAGTAACCATTATCTCTTTCTCTCTTTGAAACATCCCACATGCCTATCCCAGGCCCTCTTGAATTCAGACACAGTCTCTGTTTCCACAACCTCTTCCGTGAGACTGTTCCATGCATCTACCACCCAGTCCGTAAAAAAGTCTTTTCTCAGATTACTCCAGAGCCTATCACCTCTTCATCCTATGCCCTCATTGCAGAGATTCCTTTCAAATGAAAGAGACTCAACTCATACACATTTATTTAAATGACTTTTATCATATCTCCCCTCTCCCGCATTTCCTCCAAAGTATACAGAGTGATATCTTTAAGTCTGTCCCCATATGCCTTATCACAAAGGCCACAAACCATTTTAGTATCCTTCCTCTGGACTGACTTCATCCTTTTTATATCTTTTTGAAGGTGCAGCCTCCAGAATTGCACACAATATTCTAAATGGGGTCTCACCAGAGTCTTATACAGAGGCATCAATACCTCCTTTTTCGTACTGGCCATACCTCTCCCTATGCAACCTAGCATACTTCTAGCTTTCGCCGTCACCTAAGAACATAAGAATAGCCTTACTGGGTCAGACCAATGGTCCATCAAGCCCAGTAGCCCGTTCTCAAGGTGGCCAATTCAGGTCACTAGTACCTGCCCAAAACCCTAGGAATAGCAATATTCCATGCTACTAGTACAGGAGAAACAGTGGTTTCCCCCATGTCTTTCTCAATAACAGACTATGGACTTTTCCTCCAGGAACTTGTCCAAACCTGTCTTAAAACCAGCTACACTATCCACTCTTACCAAATCCTCTGGCATTGCGTTTCAGAGCTTAACTTTTCTCTGAGTGAAAAAAAAATTTCCTCCTATCGGTTTTAATAATATATCCCTGTAGCTTCATCGAGTGTCCCCTAGTCTTTGTAATTTTTGACGGAGTGAAAAATCAATCCACTTGTACCCATTCTACTCCACTCAGGATTTTGTAGACTTCAATCATATCTCCCCTCAGCTGTCTCTTTTCCAAGCTGTAAAGCCCTAACCATTTTAGTCTTTACTCATACGAGAGGAGTTCCATCCCCTTTACCATTTTGGTTACTTTTCTTTGAATCTTTTCTAGCGCCACTATATCTTTCTTGAGTTAAGGAGACCAGAATTGAATGCAATACTCCAGATGAGGTTGCACCATGGAGCACTACATTATAATGGAGGGGCATTATAATATTCTTAGTTTTGTTAACCATCCCTTTTTTTAATAATTCCTAGCATCCTGTTTGCTTTTTTGGCCGCCGCCACACATTGGGCAGAAGGTTTCATCATATTGTCTACAATGATACCCAGATCTTTTTCTTGGGCACTAATCCCCAAGGTGGACACTAGCATCCGATAACTGTGATTCAGGTTTTTCTTCCCAACGTGCATCACTTTGCATTTGTCCACATTAAATTTCATCTGCCATTTGAACGCCCAGTTTTCCAATTTCCAAAAGTCCACCCGCAATTTTTCACGATCTGCATGCGTTTTAACAACTTTGAACAGTTTAGTGTCATCTGCAAATTTAATCACCTCACTCGTCTTTCCAATTTCCAGATCATTTATAAATAAGTTAAATAGCACCGGTTCCAGTACAGACCCCTGCGGCACTCCATTGTTTACTCTCCTCCATTGAGAAAAATGACCATGCAACGCTACCCTCTGTTTCCTATCCTATAACCAGTTCCCTTTTTTTTTAAAATTCATTTGTTACTCAGGAAAATCTACAAGTATCATCATAAACATTTACAAAAAGAAAATAAAATCATTCAATGATCTAGCCCATATTATCTGGCCGACATTCCGTATAGCAACATAAATTTAGTAAAGGAAAAACAACTAAGTAATCAGAATGTGGCATCTATTTCTATACATTTCTTCAATTATCCTCCCTGATTAAAGATAACCAAATAAATCTAGGATATTGTTTGAACAGGTTTATCTTTTAGAAAACCTTCTAACTGGACTGGATCTAAAAAGACATACTTGTCACTTGCATATGAAATAAGGCATTTACAGGGGAATTTTAAGAAGGTTGCACCCACTGCCAAGACCTTAGGCCTGAGCGTTAAGATCTGCTTCCTCTTCATTTGAGTCTGCTTAGAGACATCAGGAAATATAAGAATCATTTGGCCACAAAACAGAGCCTGGGTTTTTTTTTTTGTTTGTTTGTTTGTTTTTTAGTAAAATATAGTTTCAAAATAGTTTGTTTCTCTAACTCTGTCTTGAAAACTATCAAAAGTGTAGCAAGTTTTGTTATTGTGTCTTTAGATGATTCTAGAAACTGAGAAAGATCTAAGCTATCTGGGGAGACTAGTTTATCAATTTCCCCTTTCTCTCCCTCCTCCCTAGAAGCCCTCGGAAAATAATAGAGGTTATTAGGTTGAAAATTATCCACCTCAGAATATTGCAAAATCTCCCTCATGTGCATTCTTACTAGCTCCAAAAGAGAAAGGAAATGTGTGATCGGGAAATTTAGGAAATGAAGATTCCTAACTCTAATATAGTTCTCCATTTTTTTTCTATTTTTGTATGAAACAATACACTCTCTTTAATGTTAGATACAGCTGTACTCTGTAAGTTATCCACTTTATCCAATTTATCTCCTAACTCTACTATTTGATTATCATGCTCATTCATTTTAACTGTTACATCTGAGGAAAAGTGACACAATTTCAAAACTGTGCTTTGGAGAGAAGACTCAATTCTATTAACAGTTAGCCATATATCATTTAAAGTGATAACTTTGTCCTTAGGAAAAACATCAAGGGTTGGCTCCCTGACCATCAGGAAGAACCTTTAGTCTTCACCTCACTTATTTGCCCATCCATATTAAGTCCAGTTACATCAGACATTTGTGAGGAAGAGGCTACATCCTCAACATTAGAGGATGTCTCTACTCTTCCCACGGAAGTTAATGGCTGGGAAGGTGATGAAGGGCCTCCTGAGGAAAGGGAAGCTGACTGCATGCTTAAAGTTACCTGCTCTTCTATCCCTGGTAGAGATAAAGCCAAGAGATAACGATCCATAGGACCCGAACCTGAAGTTTGAAGATGACGTTTTGCTTTCTTCTTACCCATGGTAGAAGTGTTAAGTCTCAGTCCTCTCACAGTTCCTCATGGGCTCAAAATGGGCATGTCCTGCCCTTTTAGCCACGCGACCACGAGTCTACAAGGATCCCTCCATCGGCGCTGGACGCTGAGTGGCTGCGGGGGCTGCCTGCAGAGTTGGTAAAGATTAATGCTGCTGATGGCACTGGCGGCTCCCTCACTGTGGCTCCCTCTGCTCTTTATTGGGTCTACAAGGACCTCGCTGTCGGCGTTAGATGCTGGATGGCTGCCTGCAGGTTGGTGAAGAGTAATGCTGATGGCAGCACTGGCAGCTCCCTCACCGCGGCTCTCTCTGCTCTTTATTGGTTCTACAAGGACCCCTCCGTCGGCGCTGGGTGGCTGCGGGGGCTGCCTGCAAGGTTGGTGAAGATTAGTGCTACTGACGGCCCCTATAACCAATTCCTAATCCACAACTGACTTTGCCACCTATCTCATGACACTTTAATTTTCTCAGGAGCCTCTCATGAGAAACTTTATCAAAAGCTTTATGAAAATCTAGATACAATACATCAACCGGCTCACCTTTATCCACGTTTATTCACATCTTCAAAGAAGTCAAGCAAATTGGTGAGGCATGATCTCCCTCAGCTGAACCCATGCTGACTCCATCTCATTAAATCATGTTTGTCTACATGTTCCACAATTTTATTTTTTATAATCGTTTCTACCATTTTGCCCGGCACTGAAGTGAGGCTTACTGGTTTGTAATTTCTGGGATCTCCTCTGGAGCCCTTTTTAAAAATCGGTGTAACATTGGCCACCCTCCAATCTTCAGGTACTACAGATGATTTTAGCGACAGGTTACAGATCACTAACAGCAGGTCAGCAATTTCATGTTTGAGTTATTTTAGTACCCTGGGATGTATACCATCCGGTCCTGGCAATTTATCACTTTTTAACTTGTTGATTTGGCTTAGTACATCTTCCAGATTCACCGAGATTTCTTTCAGTTCCTCCGCATCATCACCCTTGAAAATTGTTTCTGGTTCAGGTAGATCTCTTACATCTTCTTCCGTAAAGACCGAAACAAAGAATTCATTCAATCTTTTCGCTATGGCCTTATCCTCCTTGAGTGCCCCTTTTGCTCCTTGATCATCCAACGGTTCCACAGATTCCCTCACAGGTTTTCTGCTTCTGATGTACCTAAAAAAATTGCTGAGATTTTGCCTCTTTTGCAAGTTTCTCTTCAAATTCTTTCTTAGCTGTCTTTATCAGTGCTTTGCATCTAACTTGCCAGTGCTTGTGTTTCTTCTTATTTTCTTCATTCGGATCCTTTTTCCATTCTTTGAAAGGATGTTTTTTTGGCTCTAATAGCCTCTTTCACTTCACCTTCTAACCACGTTGGCTCTCGTTTCCTCTTCTATCCACCTTTGTTAATACGTGGACTACATCTGGTCTGGGCTTCCATGATGGTATTTTTAAATAACATCCACGCCTAGTTTTTAGTCCTAACCTTTGCAACTGATCCTTTTAGCTTCTTTTTAACCATTTTCCTCATTTTATCATAGTCGCCCTTTCAAAAATTAAACGCCCCTAAAGTAGATTTCTTTTGCGACGTTATTCCAGTATTAGCTCAAATTTTATCACGTTATGATCACTGTTTCCCAGCGGACCCAACACAGTTTACTCCTGTACTATGTCTTGCATTCGACTAAGGACCAAATCTAAAATAGTACCCCCCTCTTGTCAGTTCCCAGACCAGTTGCTCCAAGAAGCAGTCATTTATGACATCTAGGAATTTTACCTCCCCAGCACTCCCCGATGTAACATTTAACCAGTCAATGTTGAGGTAATTGAAATCACCAAGTAACAAAAGCTCATAAGACGCTGGATGCAGCACTGCCCACGGCTGCAGTGAGGACTGCTAAATGACCTTGGAGGGCCATATCCAGCCCACAGGCTGTAGTTTGAGGACCCCTGGTGTAGTATATCTAGATTTTTGAAAAGCTATTGATAAAGTTCCTCATGAGAGACTCCTGATAAAATTAAAGAGTTAATGAATAGGAGGCGATGTTCTATTATGGATTAGGAATTGGTTATTGGACAAAAAAAACAGAGGGTAGGGTTAGGCCATTTTTCTCATTGGAGGAGGGTTGTGAATGCCATAGGGATCTCTACTGGGACCAGTGCACTTTAACATTTATAAATGATCTGGCAACTGGAACAACAAGTGATTAAATTTGCATTTAACACAAAACTATTCAAAGTTTATTTAGGAATTATGTTTTATTGAGTTTTACAACAAATTACATAATAAAAAAGAGAAACAACAATATAATTGAAATATAACTTAGGGGAGCCCTGGGATATTGCAATTAGTACCATACTGTATTTTTTTTGTAATTCTTTATTTTTGATCGGGAACATAAAGCAATACACTCGAAATAGCATACTCATAACAGTAACCTATCCACAAGAACAATAACAACAAGATATAGCATCAATCCTACCACCCAACCTTGGATCTCAGCTCCCTGATCCATACCCCTCCTATTCCCCCCACCCACTCCCTCCCAGCCTCCCTCCCCGAACCTGTAAGCCATCCACAACAACCCCTTAAAGAGAGAAGATAGGCATATCATCCCATAGAGAAACAGACCTTGCCTCCCACCACCCCCACCCTCATCCATCCCATAGAGAAACAGGCCTTGCCTCCCACCACCCCCACCCTCATCCAGTCTTCTAAGAATAGAGGTCCCTTACCCCATGCCCTCCTTTTCTACTTCCAGATATCTCCCCCCACATGTCCATAAATTGGTTCCACTGGCGTGACAAAGTAGCCGATAGCTGATACTTCACACACACACCACCCCAGTCGGTCCCTCATATCCTGCAACTTAGGAGCAGTAGGTCCACACCACTTATGAGCCACCACCAAACTGGCTGAAGAAAGTCGATCCTGAAGGGTAGTCAACCCATCCACTCCTAGTAATGCCAGCTCTGCCCGCATAACCATCAGAACTTGAAGAAATTTGCTCACATACTGAAACACCTGCTCCTAGTAGCCCCCAATGTTGGGACATGCCCACCACATATGAAAAAAGGTGCCCCTCTGGTTACAGCTTCGCCAGCACCTATCACTGAGCCCAGGAAACATCTTACTGAGTTAAACAGGGGTAACATACCACCGTACCAACATTTTAAGGGCATTTTCCACCAAGAGGGGAGCCCTCGCAACACAGTGCAGCCGTAGCGCTAGAGCCCCCCATTCTACCCCACCGTACTGTATTTATAGTCACAGAGTTAACAAAATATAAATCATGAACAAGTCATATAAACCAAATAAGCAACTTGTGGTATAATTATGAAAACAAAAGATTAGATTACATTAATCACATTTACTTAAAGAATCCCATATTTTCCTAAATTTGCTTAGGTTGCCAAACCTTTCTCCAAATATTTTTTCATATTGAGCATAAAAGCACAGCATATTCCACCAGTTGTTATAATCTAATTGTGTAAAATATTTCCAATTAGCTAATACTGATTTGAGGACTGTGAAAATTTTCAGAAAGACTTTAGGAAATTGGAAGACGACACATCTAAATGGCAGATAATACAAAATGATGCAGATTGGGAAGAATAATCCAAATTATAGTTACCTTATGCTAGACTCCACCTTAGGAGAATAAGATCTGGGTATCATTGTAGACACTACACTGAAATCTTCTGCTCAGTATGTAAGTGTAGCAATAAAAGCAAACAGGATGCTAGGAATTATTAGGAAAGGGATGGTAAATAAGACCAAAAATATTATAATGTCTCTGTATCACTCTATGGTGCAACCTCACCTTGAGTATTGTGCACAGATTTGGTCGCTGTATTTCAAAAAGATAACAGAATTAGAAAAGGTTCAAATAAGAGCAATCAAAATGATAATGAAACTCCTCTCATGAGGAAAAATTGAAGAGGTTATGGGCCCTTCATCTTGGAAAAGAGATGGCTGAGGTGGGATATGAATAAGGTCTACAAAATCCTGAGTGGTGCAGAACAGATAAGTGAATCAATTTTTTAACCTTTTAAAAAGTACAAAAACCAGGGGACACTAAATGAAATTACATAGAAATACTTTTAAAACAAATAGGAGGAAATATTTTTTCACTCAAAGTTAAGCTCTAGAACTCGTTGCCAGAGGATATGGTACCAGCAGTTAGCACAGCTGGGTTTAAGAAAGGTATGGACAAGTTTCTTGAGGAATTGTCCGTAGTCTGCTATTCAGACAGACATGGGGAATCCACTGTTGCCCTGGATCTGTAGCGAGGAATGTTGTTACTATTTGGGTTTCTGCAGGATACTTGTGACCTGGATTAGCCACTCCTGGAAACAGGAAACGGTAGTAGATGGACCATTGGTTTGACCCAGTATGGCTATTCTTATGTTTTACAAGTATGTAAATCACTTGTTTTACGAGTTTTTGTTAAGCTGTGGTAAACCCTAGCATGCACTTAGCAAAGAGTGCTTTCAGGCATCCTGTGGTAATTTTGGAACAGAGTGGGCATTTCTGCATTAATCAGTACATCTACATTAATTCCACACTCTGATTAGTGCAAGATTAGCATGTGAGGCCATACCATGTACAAAATAGGTGTTGGTAAGTGCTCACACAGTAATATGGTAATGGTTAGAAATCTGATATTCCAGCCATGGCTCAGATTTGTTGAGCAGCATAATTTATTAACCAGTACAATTGATCTCTGTATAGGATCAAAAAACAGAGTTCCTAGACCTATTTCCCTGTTGAGCTATGAGGCTAAGCTCATGGCAAAAATTCTGGCTACTCGTTTGGCGCGGGTGTTACCCCGGTGATCTCAGAATCTCAAGTGGGATTTGTACAGGAACGACCAATGGCTAAGAACATCAGGCGAATCTTGCTGGCACTGGAGCAGATGCTTGCGGAGGGTAGCCCATCCTTGCTCATCAGTTTCGACGCCGAGAAGGCCTTCGACAGGGTGAGGTAGGATTACCTCTTTGCGATGCTTTGGACATATGGAGTGGGTCTCTTCTTTTTTGGCACGATTCAGGCGTTGTATAGTGACCCGGCCGTGCAGATGCATGTCAATGGGGAATTCTCAAGCTCTTTTAGGATCCGCTGTGGTATTCGGCAGGGGTGCCCACTGTCGCCGCACTTGTTTATGCTTTCTTTGGACCCTTTACTTCGCGAACTCCAATTAAATACTGATATTCGAGCGTTAGTGCTGGGTGATTCTCACTTCAAACTTGCGATATTTGCAGATGATCTCCTGGTGTTTAATTGACCCATAGCGCTCGTTGCTCACATTGCTGGAGAGTATGCAGGAATATGGAGATTTCTCAGGTTTCACTCTGAATTTAGCAAAGTTGGAAGCTTTGGCTTCTTCGGAACAGCTTCAGAGACATTGGAGGAGCAGTTTTTTGTTACGATGGGCTAACGCATCTTTTTGATACCTGGGGATCAGGCTGACTATGGATCTCACCCAGCTATATCGTATTAATATTAATAAACTCCTAGTGGACACTAAACTGTTGCTGGTCAAATGGCAAGATCTGCCGCTTTCTCTGTTGAGTAGGATCCACTTATTTTGAATGGTCTTAATCCCGAAGTGGCTTTACGTTCTTCAGACTCTCCCCCTGTCTTTGTTGCAGAGGGATGTTAAGTCCCTGTATTCTCTGTTATCCCGGTTTTGTGGGGGGGGGACGGAAACCTAAATTGCGCTAGTCTATGTTAGTTGGTCCTACCACCGGGGGCAGTTTTGGGGTGCCAGATAGAGCGTATAATCAGGCCTGCTTGTTACACCATGTTGGCGATTGGGTGTTGGGCACTTCTTTTTATACTGATCTTTCCTTGGAGCAGGATTATTTTTATCCTCTTCATCTTCTTTATCTCCTCCATGCCCCCTTGCCGCAGTTGCCGCGCCCCTATAGGAGTAGTTTTATTTTTTGGCCTTTGTGGGTTGCGTGGCACCGGACTTTCTGGTTATGGAATCAGGTCTCTCATATTAGTGTACTCTTGCCCTTGGTGGGGGAACTTAGCTTTCCCTCTGGGTGTTGACCTATCCATTTTTGGTGGTTGGCAGGCTCGGGGAGTTGAGCAATTACAGCATGTTCTGCAGGATGATGGGGCCCTTCTTTCCTGTGATGACCTGGTACTGCAGGGGATCCCTAGGCTTGGCCTTCCTTTTGCCTATTGTCAACTGAGGCATTATGTGGGCTCTCTCCCGGGGGGGTCCTTGGGTGGAGATTTGGGGATCAGCTTCTGTGCTTTTTTGGCAGTGGATCCAGACACTAAGGTCTTGATCTCTTATTTTCATAGACAGATCATGGATCTTCGACCACCCAGGGTTTTTCCCGGCCTAGCAACGCGATTTGGGGAGGGACCTCACAGGGAGTTTTTTGTTAAGGGTAATGAAACGCACTACCGGCCTAGTCTATGATGCTGAATTACGGGAATATCACTATCGCAGAGTCCTGCAAGCTTATGTTTCTCAAAGTCAGGCTTATTATGTGGGCTGTGTTAATACTCAACTCTTTGTGTGTTGTTCTGTTGAGGTAAACTCTTATTTTCATGGTCTCAGGAGTTGTGAGTGGATCCAGGCCTTTTGGAAAGCACAGGCCTCCTTTTTGTGGGGCCTTCTCCAGGTTCCCTTGCCTGTATCGGTGCTTTCTATGTTTTTCACTCATTTTTCTTTGCTCTCAGTGTACACTTCTTCAGAAAAACTTATTTCTTAGTAAATGTTTCATTTTCGGGAAGAAATGTATCTTACATTGCTGGCTTTCTTCTGAGCCACCCTCCTTTTGGTATTGGAGAAATCGGCTACATGAGCTCATGGGCTGGGAGGTTCATTTAGCCTATTCCTCTTGCCACCAGAGCAGAGACTTTGTCAACACCTGGACTCCATATTTGAACACTTTGTCACCAGCGAGTCGTAGCCGTATACTGAATAGACGGAGAGGGTGGTGGATGCCTGGAATGCGCTCCCGAGAGAGGTGGTGGAGAGTAAAACTGTGACTGAGTTCAAAGAAGCGTGGGATGAACACAGAAGATTTAGAATCAGAAAATAATATTAAAGATTGAACTAGGCCAGTTACTGGGCAGACTTGTACGGTCTGTGTCTGTGCATGGCCGTTTGGAGGAGGATGGGCAGGGGAGCACTTCAATGGCTGGGAGGGTGTAGATGGGCTGGAGTAAGTCTTA